>NC_083801.1:13218811-14618811 GCF_015708825.2 Lethenteron reissneri | reverse complement strand
GTGGTAGAGGGCCCCCCCCGGCCACCGGCCCTGACTGGCGATGATAACGATAATAGCGACGTGCGCTTCTAGCCGCGTTACGAGAAGACGTAACGCGGCGCATGACCTGCGTCTGTGTGTGTGCGTGTCTATGTCGCGGCGTGTGTGTTTGTCCATGTAGAGTTGTGTGACATTCGCCAGATGATGTCACGTAGAACTACTTCTCGAGGCGCCATCAGGACAGAAGAGCAAGCGAACAAAGCCTGAGCTGCTCTGGTGAAAAGGCCAAAGCGAATTATTTTAGCGCTTGTTTTCAGATCCAAGTTTTGGGTTATCCTTAGATCAATGTGCTCGGTTTAATGCAGGATAAGTCCCTCAAAGCAACACAACTCAACGCAAAACTTCCGTTCGTATTGAATAATCTTCATGAGAGCTATCATGCCCCCTCGTCGCAAACAGACATATGGAGAGTTAACGCATTGACACTTTCACCCTTGGTTGGAAAGGATTAAAAACATTTAAATATCTCGAAATTAGCAACGAGTAAATGAGGCCCTCACCTCGTCCTGATCCAGCATCTGCTTGTTGAGGCGCTCCACCAGCTGGGCCTGTTGATTGTACTCCTCCTCCTGTGGCACACACGCACGTGCGCACCCGCCAGCCACCTCGTCACCCTCATCAACGTTCTCACCTTCAGCATCGCCACACCCGTCAATCAGGCTCGTGTGTGTGCATGGTGTGGTAGACCCGTATGTGTCGTGGTGGATGTGTTGACCTGCGGTGGATGTGGTGCATGGAGTGGATGTGCGGTGAAAGTTTTTTGGACATGCCGTAAAAATCATAGACACGCGGCGGACGTTATGGACATGAGGTGGGCATCTGTATGACCCGGTGGACGCCCGGTGGATGCGTGGTGGACGCGTGGTGGATGCGTGGTGAGCGACCTTATTGTCGAGGTTCTGGTAGAGCTTGCGGATCTGCTCCTCGTACGCCTGCCTCAAGGCCTCGGTTAGACCGCTGTCACCGGGGGTCACGACCCCGGATTCGGAGGTTGAGGTGCCCAGGCCCCCCGCCTCACCCCTCACGTGACACCAGTCGCACTCCGCCACCTTCTCACCTGCACGGCACACCCACCGGCGCTCTCATCGCCGCCACTCGCATCGCTCCCGAAACATGTGAAGGCGTGAAGGTCAAGGGGCAGCCGTTACAATTAATCGCTCGCGCTGCAGACGGCAGAAGGGCCGCCGCTAGACCGCTAGAACGAGCTCACGCGAGCTAACATCAGCCCACGTGAGCCCACGTGAGCCCACCCCCTCGGGGCTACTCTGCCACCATGGCGGGAAGATCAAATAACCGGGGTGACCCATTTTGTTCCTTAATACTGCTGGGTGGACAGAGGCGTTGATTGCAAAACTTGCGCCATTATTTAAACTGCATCCCCAGGAGATGGAATCGAACTGGCGACCTCTGGATTGCAAGTCCAGTGTGCGAACCATGACACCACTGTGGCAACATCTATACTTAATAGGCTAGACTAAGTAGCTCAGTGGCTTGGTGCCTGGGGTGAGATTTGGATTCATAATGTCAGAGACAATGAGTTCACACCGCTGAGATCCTGGGTTCAAATTTGGGTTGCAGCCACTTGAGATCAAACTGGATTATCAAGTGCACTGAGATGATGGTCTTAGCCCACCTGTAAATAACCATTAGTGCGTTTCATGGATAACTGCTACTATTATCTTTGCACGTATGTGCACAGACCTTTAGCAAATCCACTGCTGGATGAGCCCCCCCCCCACCGCCATATGTGCATCATGCCCAAAACAACTATAGGGGTGGTTTGAGCAGAATTAAATGTGTACAGCCTTGGACATAGGAACATTGAATTTCCATCTGACCTGCCCTCCAGCGTTCCAGCTCAGCCTCGGCCCTCTGCAGGTGAGCCCACAGAGACTTCCTCCGCCGCCGCTCCTTCTCAAAGCGTTCCCGCCACTCCTCGCCGGTCAACTCCACGTTCACGCACGCCGTGTTCTTGATTGTCTTAGCCCTGGGTGGCGGGGCAGCGCGGTGGGAGGAGGGGGAGAGAGGGCATTGGTAAAGGAGAAGCAAATGCAGTGGGGGAGCAGAGGTGGGTCAGGAGGTGCGGGGAAGCAAGGGATGAGGAAGCATGCGATGCTTTTTTACTCTGAGTTCTTTCGGCAAAGTCACGTAGGTAAAAAAATGAAATTAAAATTAATAAAAATAAAACAATAAAAGCACGACGTTTCGGAGGCAACACAAGCTTCTGTCTTCGGGTGAAGCTGATATTTTGCTGTGACAGTTTCACCCGAAGACGGAAGCTTGTGTTGCCTCCGGAACGTCGTGATTTTATTGTTTTATTTTTATTAATTTTAATTTCATTTTTTTACCTACGTGACTTTACCGAAAGAACTAAGAGTACGAATCCTTGCAGTCACGAAAGCTTCAAATCTAGAATGCGATGCTTTTATTTTACTGCTCCGTCCCAAAGAATGCCGTGGTGTAAACATCCCATGAGAAACCTGTCTGCCTGTCGATTGTCTGGAGACCCCCATCAGAGGCTGGCATTTCTGTCTGGCGACCAGTCTCTGTCTGTCGTGTACAAACCCCATCGCTACGCTCACCTCTGTCCGAAGAAGAGTGTGGACTTGGTCTCGGCTTCATTGTATGAGGAAGGCGAGCAGCAGATGACAATGATGGTCCGACAGTTACCTCCCAGCGAGTCCTTGAGTATGCGCGTCATCTTGCTGTCGCGGTACGGGATATGAGACTTCTGCTCGCGTTGGCGAGATGAGTGAGAGAGACGGGTGACAAGGGAGACACGGAAGACACGAGAGACGTGTGCGGGACACGCATGAGACACAGAACGTCCATTGGGGACACACGGCACAGGCAGGTCAGGAGATACATGGGGCATGTGGGGTGTTTGGGACACACAATCGACACTCAAGACACGTAAGCCATCATCTCCAAGAACAATCATCATCATCGTCGTCACGGTCTCTTACATTTCCCTCCGCCAGTGATGAGATGACGTTGCCCAGCGCGGACAGAGAGCGGTTGATGTTCTTAGCCTCATCCAAAACCGCTCCCTCTGCCAAGGTTTTAGACACCTACACACACGCAGACACACAACAAAGACAAAGATCCCCCGTATAGCCTTAATAGACTGAAGGGGCAAGTGCTGTTAGCAAGTATCTATGAAAGTCAGCAGGGCACACGAGGAGGGGGTAGGTGGCCAGCACCACGCCCGGCCGCCTTTATCTCCCGAGTGGTGATATTTACACGCTGCACCAGGTACTCATTTGAGGCTGAGTTAACCTAAGGGAACCAGTTCAGACTATCGTCACTGGTGTTAGCCGGGTTCGTAGTGAAGTGCGCTAACCCTTACACTACCGCTCCCAACCGCAGACACGTGTGTAGTGTCGGACAGACGTATGCACACACCGCCTGTGTTCACTTACCTGCAGTTGCGGCCAGGGGTCTGTAGGGGGTGCCAGCCTGTACATGGGGATAGAGAGAGAGAGCCGGGGCATAGAGAGGCCGAGTTCCTTCTAGATTTGAAGCTTTCGTGACTGCAAGGATTCATACTCTTAGTTCTTTCGGTAAAGTCACGTAGGTAAAAAATGAAATTAAAATTAATAAAAAATAAAACAATAAAATCACGACGTTTCGGAGGCAACACAAGTCTCCGTCATCAGGTGGGACCGTCACAGCCAGATTATCACTTGATGCAGCTAATCTGGCTGTGACGGTCCCACCTGATGACGGAGACTTGTGTTGCCTCCGAAACGTCGTGATTTTATTGTTTTATTTTTATTAATTTTAATTTCATTTTTTACCTACGTGACTTTACCGAAAGAACTAGGCCGAGTTCCCTCCCCGACCCCAGGTGAGGGGTTGGGGGGGGGCTTTCCAGGGCTCCCTGGAAGGGTCCAGAAAGGGGGCGGTACCGGGGGCGGAGAGTCTCCGGGATGTGTATAAAAGGCGGCTCTCAGGACGGCTCGGGGCAGTGCTACGAAGACGAAGACCAGCGAGGCTAGGACCCTGGGACCCTGGGACCCCGGGACCCGACGTCCTTGTAAAGGACGGGACCGAGCGTGGACCAGTGGTCAGGACCCGCACCTTGGCTGGGTCGGGTTAGTCTAGCCTCCCCTAGGTCACCCTTAGCCAGAGGGCTCTAAGTAACCCCAAGTAATAGGGCACGTTAGCCCGGAGGCTGTACCTCCCTAGAGAGTGGGGTAAGGGTTGTGGTGTTATCTTGTTATAAATAAAAGTGTTGCCTCTGGAACCCACTACACATGCACACACGATAGCAGCAGTTGGTGCCACAGTTGTAGCCTTCAATTCGCCGTCGTTGGAATGACTTGATTGGAACACTCCTGAGAGTAACTTTTAAATATACTTTGGAATATAAATGAGAATTCCAACTTGTCTAAACACTACCTAGGTGTGTAGCTACGTGATAAGAGCCGTTTGCTTTTTGGCTGCTCTGGGTTAGAATGTAATTGAACCGACACTGAACTGAAGCCGGCAAAGGACAGACAGAGATGGGTCGAGTTCATACGGCCTCATCATGGCCATCGACTAGAGAAAGGGCTAACTTGTCCACTAAGTGGATTTATGGATGAAAAATTGTAATCAAGTAATGTCTGTGTGGCGGATTACTCAGGACTCTCTAAATAAGATGGCTGCCCCCACATCTTGCCTCTCAAAGGCGGGAAATCCCCTACAAGCCACGCCCAGTGTGCCTCAGGTGATGATGTCACCAAGCCCCGCCCATCACCTCCCATCCAGCGACACGAATGGGAAGAGGTGAATTATTTTTTCCCATAAGTACGTGCAGCGTCATCTGAGAGGTTGATTAACCAAACCGATAACCAGTAGAATAATGGAGCACTTAGTTCATTGAAAGCTCAAACATATTCGTCAATAAGGCTGCCATAAAGAAGAAAAAATATATATACAATCCGCAACGTTTCAGGCAATGGCCCTTCTCCATAACAGAAGGCTTGGTTAGTCCCAGCTCTACGCTTGAGCCGACGGCAGGGAAATGAATCATAAGCGTTAGCGTAAGGGTCGGGGTCCGGGTCGCACCTTCTCGCTGCCGGCCAGGTCGACGAGGTAGAGCTTCCCGCTCAGGATGTGCATCGTCTCCACGTGCTGCTGCTTCACGTGCAGCAGCAGGATGCTGTGGCTGCGCGAGCTGTGCTCATTCATGTCTGAAACGCACCGCGTTTGCGGGGTTAACACCGGAACGCTGATGGGCAAGGAACAATCTCATCTCCATCCGAAGACATTTTCACATCCATGGACGTTTCCGACAGCCAATCCAGACCCCTTTAATTCCTGCCAGTCCACGCGCCCGTTTCCTTAGGTTAACTGCCCAAGGAGGCCTTGATGGTGAACGTGTTTACCAATTATCGGGCATGCGCATCGTCTTCTTCGTTCTTTCGGTAAAGTCACGTAGAATGGAAATAATAAAAAAATAAAAATAAAACAATACTTTACCGAAAGAAACAAGAAGATGAATCCCTGCAGTCACGAAAGCTTTAAATCGAAATTTCATGCGCATCGTTTAACGACTTTATTTGTTTAGGTAGCCCCGGTTAAACGTTTAGCGGCGGACCGGGAGGAAGATCGTGGGGAGGATTTGCGGGGAGCGGGGAAACCCGCGCTGTGATGGGGGGGGGGGGTCCGTGTAGGAATCAGTCGAGGGCGCCGGGCCGCCGTGAGCTCCCGAGGGGGACACTCACTCGTCACGGCCACGTGGCGGTTAGCTTTGCCCTTGTGAATGATTTCCAGAACCTCCTCCGGGCTCGAAACAAACAGCTCCGTGCAGCCCTGTGTGGGTCGTCATCAGCATCATTATAATTATCATCATCATCATCATCATTGTTTACAACAAAAATCGTCGTACTTCATTTATCAGCATTAATATAGCCGTCATCCTCGTTTTATACAACAGCAACAACAATCATTTTCTTTCATAGCAACAATAAATTTTCACAATCACCATTTACCACAACAATCATCATCTACAGGCAACGAGAATGCCAATAATCGCGGTCAAAATTATCTACAACAATAATAATTTTCATCATCATTATCACCAGCAAAGTTTGCCATCCTCTACAAATATAACAGCAGTCACCACTGTCACAACAAATGCCGCCATCACCATAAGCCGTCTGTGAACGCATGAAATTTGCGCATGAGGTGCTTTTTGAGTCCTCAAAAAGCACCAACTCCAAGAGGAATTGGCCAAGCAATTGCCAGGAGGCAGGGCCCATCTGATGAATTTGTATCGTCAGTGAAGAGCGACTATGCGAGATTCAGCTCTAAGGGGTGAAGCCAATCGATTGCTTTGCCTGAGTATTGGCGAGCTGGTGAATTTTGGGTGGAGGCTAACGCGACCTTCCCACGGCCCACTCCTGTTGCGCGGAAAACCACAACGAACGTCATCGAAACGGCGACCGAACGTCGATCAACGAGCTCCCAGACACGAGTGGTGAGACTCCCATCCACCCACCTTGACATACGGCGCCCCATGCTTGTCTTCGTGCACAGACAGGTTCCCCTTGGTCACTGCAACGAGTCACGCGACGGGAGACGGGTGAGCGAGTTACGTGGCTAAGCGAGAGGTGAGCAAGGCTTGCGATGCATGACCCTCCTGAAAACATGTCTTGAGACTCAGGCTTTCCCACGTAAAACGACTGTCAATATTATTATTACGTATACTCGTAGGGTGCCCGTTGCTCTGAAATGGAAAATAATAAACAGCTGTCATCTCCATGCTCTTCTCCGAATCCTGTGCTCAGTGAACTAAAAGTAACGTGGTGTTTTGCATAATAGAATGCCAAGATAAAAAGTATCGTGAGAGTTTTTTTTTATATTGTCTGGGATTTAAAAGAATATTCTGGCAAAATAATGACATTAATAGGAGCACAAATTTAAATGCTAGGTACGTTTTTAAATATATCGTGTCAGTCTTACGGATGTGTTACTCCGACCTCTTCGGTGTCACGATCTATGATGGCTTCTGAACTTATTTTGTCGTTTCAATTCAATTCAATGTTGTTCTACGGGGAATCGCGTTTAGCTGGTTGCCCAGATAGTTTTGGTGCCAATAGCCCGCAGCCACCAACAACAGAGTTATTGTTGGGGGTGCACAGGAGGCCAGCCAGCAGCCAGCCAGGAAACTCGAGGCATAGATTATTTTAAATAGCAGCATGATTGCAAATGGGTCCACAAGCGTAACAGCATCTCGAGACACTAGACTCGTGCATTCAAATCAATTACACTCGTGCAATTAAAATCAATTGACCAGCGATTGAAAATGTATATTTATGAATCAGCTGACCGTCAATAAGATCTCGGACTTTCTCCATGTAGATTTCAAAGTACGACACCTGTGAGAATAAAACAACGCGGCACACATGAAGCAAACAAATCATCGTCAGCAGCATCAGTAGCAGCAGCATCAATCATAAATCTAGGACATGACTGGGTATGCACATTGAAAATATTCACGTTGTGTGGCTCCTCCGCAGAGGTGGAACATCGATAAAAAAAATGTGTTTGCTATTTTTTGTCGATTAAGTGAATTACATTGTCAATGCGGGAATCTGGTGTGTGCACGTGTCTGCACATTATGCACAACACCCACAAATACACAGGAGGAGCACAACACGAACACACATGCGCGCACGGGACACACACGTTCACACGGCACATGTGCACACTTGATGTAGGCGTTGATGTTGCCAGCTGGTGGCGATGTTAACGCTGGTGTAGATCCCGGTGGTGATGTCGATGCCGGTGTTAATGACGATGATGATGGTGATGAGGGTGGCGGTGAGTGTGCTCACCTTGAGGTGGAACTCCAGGTTGTGGTCCATGGCGTCGATGTGTGAGAAGACATCGTCCACGATGCGGGGAATGATTCCGGCCTCAGTCGCCTCCTCCTGTTGTTGCTGCTGTTGTTGCTGCTGTTGTTGCTGTTGTTGCTGTTGTTGCTGTTGTTGTTGCTGCTGCTGCTGCGCGCCCTGTTGTTGGGCGAGGGGTTGCCACAGATCGCACCGAGTTACATATTGAGCTCCACTGAGTCGCACCGACGAGTTGCATATTGATGTACACTGAGTCGCACCGACGAGTTGCGCTGAAGCGCGCGTACAGATGACCGAGTTGCAACGAGTCGCATTTAGTCGCACTTAATCGCACCAAACTTGCATCGAGTCGCTGAAGATGACACTCGAGTCGAACCCGAATTGCACTGAATCGCACATGGGGCGAGCGTGAGCGACTGTTGTGAAGTCTAACGACGGTGCTCTAAGAAGGGCCGGAGAGTTCTGTAATTGCGCATACTGTTTCATCGCTTTATTTTGGTGATTTCGAAAAGTTTACTGGTTTGGCCATGTTTGTTTGTTGTAGTACGGAGTAAGACTGATGGCCTTAATCTAAGTTGTCTTGTGGTTGTTGTTATTGTTTGACTTGCATCCCACTGGGATTTTTGCACACAGCGTTGGTGTACGGTGCTTTTTCTGCAATATTTTGCTGTCTTTTTTTGGATTTTCTGTTTGCACTTAGTCACATATTCACTTTAAGATTTTTTATTGTTCATGTTTTTGTTTTTTGTTTGTTGCAGTTGCACCCGATTCAAGAGCCGAATGGCTCACAGAGCTATACCTAATACATGAACTTGAACATACAGCAGCCGCGTGCCTGCTTACACTGGGGACATCCAAAACGGACAACTTTCGAGTTTGGATTCCCAGCAATTGCACGGTAAACACTTACACCAAGTAATTCGCCTTCCGTGGAGTGTGATGGGAAAACGCCGATGGATTAGCAAAGTCTCGCTTACCGGTGCCATGTAAGTGTACAGTGTACGGTGTGTGTGGTGGCTATGATGTTCGGTATAAGGGCGCAAAATAGGGGTAGGGGTGTTGGATCACGTAGAGATGGGTCACGCCGCAGTTATGAATCATGTGACATGTTCATTCGGGCTGTAACGATTCACTGTCCCAGGCAATTAGTATAATTGTCCCGATTTAGGGTGACGATTCAATCCAAGAATATGGTCGCATTTTGTCTAATTTTCACCGTCCTATTTGTATTCTTTCCCACATTTGTCTGTCTCCTTTGCCCGGGTTTATCGCCCCCCACTAACCTAAGCATAGCAATGATAGATACATTTCTTATTACTTTTGATAAATCGAAACACATCAATTTCAATCACCCACACGCGATTCGATGCCTTGTTTTTTACAGAAGAGTGGAGGCCAAACATCGACACGGCATTAGTCCACGGACGGATTAAATTCAGGGCTAAATTTCAAGCGCGCAGACCACTCGCTATGGTGTGTGGTCACAAGTCACTTAACACCTATTGAAGTCTTCCAGTAAAAATGTTAACGTTGGTTACACCCCAACTCCTGCCCAGAGCAGGTTCAAGCGAATGTTTGAACAGTTTTTTTTAATGGAAGCCACCTTCATTTTCAGGTTGGGCCAAATTCCAAACTTTTGAATCACCAATGGAGAAAGCCCGAGTCTCAAGTCCCCTTCTTCAGGAGGGTCCTGCTACGTTCGCATTTCAAGTGGGTGTGTCCGTCCCGGGTACACCACGTCCAGTATACAGCCTGCTACATTTCGATTTAAAGCTTTCGTGACCGCAGGGATTCATCTTCTTGGTTCTTTCGGTAAAGTCACACTGTCTCCCCGACAGACCTGGTCTTCACCTGAGGACGGCTGCTTGCGTTGTGGCCGAAACGTCGTGAGAATTATTTTATTATGTTTTATTTTTATTATTTTATTACTTCCCTTCTACGTGACTTTACCGAAAGAACCAAGAAGACGAACCTGCTACATTTGAATGTAGCAGGATCCTCAAAAGCTGGATCAACGTTGGCCAACGTTCGTCCAACGTGTTCCAAACACATCCCAACGTTGGCCCAACGTTGCACAGCATCACCGAGTACTAGCCAAGCCTTTAAAAAAAACAAGCCCTGTTTGGCTTTCAACAGGCCGCGAGATTGGTGACCGTGGTCGGGACGCCAGCACGCACCTACCTCCATTGTGTGGGTTTTCCCCGATGATGTCTGTCCGTACGCGAAGATTGTTCCATTGTAGCCCTGCAGCACGTCTTTGTGTAACACACACGGAGTGCACACACACACACACGTATACACAGAGTACATAATAATAATAATTTAAATTTGTAATGCCCCACACAGTATTCGCAGACAAGCTCGGTGGTGAGCCGGCGGTGGGGAGTTGCATCTCTTACTTTAAAGGACGCCAATTTTTTCGCACAGGACAGGTGAGAATTGGGTAAGGGAGAGTGAGGGCAGGTGTGCGACGGTTAGGGCAGGAGAGGACAAGCGAGGGCAGGTGAGGGCAGGTGAGAACAGGTGAGGGGAGTTGAGGTCAGGTGATGGGAGCGGAGGTCAGGTGAGGACAAGCGAGGGCAGGTGAGGGTAGGTGAGGACCTGGTGAGGGGAGGTAAAGATAGGTGAGGGCAGGTGTGGCTAGACGAGGACTGGGGAGGTGAGGACAGGTAAGGGGAGGTAAAGATAGGTGAGGGCAGGTGTGGGTAGACGAGGACCGGTGAGGACTGGGGAGGTGAGGACAGGTAAGCAATGGCGAGGGTGGTTGAGGAGAAGTAAGGATAGCTGAGGACCGCGGTGCAGGTGAGGGCGCCTCACCTTTCACGATCTGCCGTGCGCACTCTGCGTACACCTGCGCCTGTCCCGCCTCGGGAGGGAAGACGCGGTCGAACGCGAAGGCCTTGCCCTGCGCACAGCCCACACGTGTGTCACACGCGTGTCACACGCGACACGTGCTCAGGGGGCACATGACCACCGTGATGATGAGGGACGGTGAAGATGAGCGGTAGTCCGGCAAGCCGAGTTCGATTCCCGCTCATGGTCAAGAGCAGTGACGATTATCTGAACTGGTCCAAGGGCTTCCCCCGATGTCGACTCGGTCTCAAATGAGTACCTGGTGCGGTGTGTTAAATCATCGCCACTTGGGGAGGCAAAGGCAGCCGGGCGTGGTGCTGGCCACCGACCCCCTTGTGTGCTGTGCCGGCCTTCATAGGTGCTCGCTAACAGCATTTGCCCCAACAGTCTGTTAAGCCTATACGGGGGATCTTTGTCTTTGATGATGATGAGGATGGTGATGGTTGCTATTTCTATTGCTGATGATTAGTATGATGATTCATGTTGCTAACGATGATTGTTCACTCTCTCAAGCTCCGTGTATTCGAAGCCGTTCCGTCAGCAGTGTCTTGAGCGAGCCATAGCCGGGCTGCACTTTCATCTTTAATCGCCACCGTCCACATCGTAGTGAGAGAGTCGGCACCTGAGTTTGTCCGCGTCAGAGTGACTGGACGTGACTCTACAGAGTCTAAATTTAGCGCGCGTGTCAAGTTTGACTGTCACGCCTCCACCACGGACCCGAGTCACTCTGCAACAACAAAATCCGTGGCCAACGAAATAACGAAATAATGAACTGCTCGTTGTTCAAGAAGGTCCCCTGCATTGGGAATGCTGCTGCGGCGTAATAATAAGCACAATGGACTGTCAACAGAGAGCCTGCCGGCTAGATTCAATCTCGTGGCGTAACAGTTGAAATAATGGACACGTTTGTGTTTTGCTATAGCCGCCTCTGTCCGCCCAGCAGTGCGAACGGGTACGGCGCTGATCGTTGGTCGACCGGCGTTTGCCGGTCGTGGCTTGTTGCTGGGGTGAAGTGTGGCTACTCCCACCTCTTCCCAGACACGTGGCCAGCGAGGATGAGTAGGCCAATATACCTACTAGATGGGGCTGTCTTCCAGCAGCAGTGGCGGGGGGAAAGTGAATGCAGGGTTGCGCCTTTATCTTTACGAATTAGTACGGTGCGAAAAAAGTGTAACATACGATACATGAAATTGGTTTTTTACCCTTTTATCTGGCAACAAAACTGACACCTTTTTTTACGAGGAGTCATGTTTGCATAGACCACAATACCTGCAGTCATAATGCAAACAAAAAACATAACTCTGATAATGTATGCACTGTCCTTGAAGTTGATTGGTCCACACCTGAGACAGATTTCCTTAGAGCCTAGTCTCACATGGGTTGGACCAGATGACGCCAGAGTTATGTTCTTTTGTTTGTATTATGACTGCAGGTATTGCGGTCTATGCAAACATGACTCCTTGTAAAAAGGTGTCAGTTTTGTTGTCAGATAGAAGGGTAAAAAACCAATTATCATACGGTACATGCATTGACTACATTTGGGTTAATGGGCAATTCGTATTATTTTCAAATGAAGATTGGACCGAAACGCACACGAACGGACACAGCTCTCGTCCGTGGAGCTGCTCCACGCATTTCGGCTGTGCCTTGCGGGCTGTCGCTCCCAATACGCCAATGAGCAAGAGACAGCAAAAGGTACAGCAACGGTCAGGCGCGACGTTATGGCAATCAACTGACGTCGCTTCCATTGACGTGTTACAATGTATGGGGGGGGGGCACAATGATGTCATTGGAGCGTTGTAACTGAGCGCCCAACTGTTATACCCAGTAGACATGTCAACGTTGTATCAATGTTGACATGTGGTTGGAACCATTGAACCAACGTTGCCCCAACGTTCCACGATTACCGGGTACAGTATTCGCATTTTCCTTTACGGAGTGCGAGTTATCCCCTCGCTCACAGGGCGATATCATGCAAGTGTCTGTGGATGTCTCTGCACGGACGAGTCAGGAACCTACTCTCTGCACTGACATGTGTTGGCAACTTTGCAGCCGAAGTGTTTTATGAGTCTCGTAACATGGGCGATGTTATCTATGCTTGGCCCACCAACCCACAATGACAATGATGACTTTGACCATGCAGGTGATGGCCTTGATGATAATGATGATCGTTATCATCATGATAATGACCATGGGGAAAAAAACTAAACATGACCACGAAAACATGATGATGATGACCATTATGATGATGATCATGGGGTGATGACAATGATGATGAATGGAGCAAGGCCATAGCCATAGAGTCAACATTGGGGGGGACCAAATCTTCCAGGGGGTCTGGGGGTCCCCCCCCCCAGAAAAAAAATAATCTAAATTTGAAAACGAATTTCCAGCCATTTCCTGCCTAAATTTTTTAAAAATCACTAACACATAAGATGGATCTTCTTGGTTCTTTCGGTAAAGTCACGTAGAAGGGAAAGAACCAAGAAGATGAATCCCTGCAGTCACGAAAGTTTTAAATCGAAACATAAGATGGACTTTTAATTATTTTTTTACAATAATGTCTAATAGTGTATTGTATTACATTTCTCTGTTTTTTTCTTTTTTCCTTTTCTTGTTTCATTGTATGTAATGGCAGAGATTAGGGATTAATAAAGTACAACCATAACCACAATCATATAAACAGAAATCTATGCATTGTTATATGAAGACAAGTCCAGATATTGTGGCCAAGCTTTAGCAAATTGTTATTTTCATTTACATAGCATAGAAATGTTTGGTTTCAATATTGTTTATAGCAATATTTTGGGGAGGGGTGGGACATTTAGAGCATATTTGAATATTGGGGGAGATTGGGGGGGATGTCCCCACCCCCCCCCAATATATATTTATATATTTATAATTACGGCCTTGGAATGGAGAAGTCGCGACTGATTGGCGCTTCCCGGGCTGAACGTGGCTCTGTGAGCGCGTGTCGCAGGGAGTGACGATTGCACTTTGGCCGCTGCACGCCAAGGTGTGCGAGCGAGGCGGCACGTAGCTCGTGCCCTGTGTACACAAACACACACGCGACCACACACACGACCACACACACACATCGAACTCGCGGACACACGCGCACACACACATGCGCCAATAAAACACGCGCATATAAACACACGCGTGCGACGTACATACACATACGGTGCAAACCATAAAACGCATAGTAAAAACAAATACACACATTTACAGTGCCAAAGATGCCCCGTATAGCCATCGCATACTTGTCGGGGCAAGTACTGTTAGCGAGCACCTATTAAACGCGGCACAGTACACTCGGGGTTGGGCGGCCAGAAACCACGCCCGGACGCCTTTGTCTTCCCAGTGGCGATGTTCACACATCGCACCGGGTGCTCGTTTAAGGCTGAGTCGATCTAGCCGAAGTCCGGGACCGGTTCAAGATATTCGTCGTCACTGATGCTGCCTGGCCGCGAGCCGGCATCGAACTCGGGTTGCCGGGATTCGTAGCGCACAAGACAAAGAAAAAGATCCCCCGTATAGCCTTAACAGACTGTAGGGGCAAGTGCTGTTAGCGAGCACCTATGAAGGCCGGGACGGTACACGAGGGGGTGGGTGGCCAGCACCACGCCCGGCCGCCTTTGTCTCCCCAGTGCCGATGTTTACACACCGCACCAGGTACTCATTTGAGGCTGAGTCGACCCAGGGGAGGCCCAGGACCGGTTCAGATAATCGTCACCGAGTGTTGGCCGTGAGCGGGAATCGAACCCGGGTCGGCCGGGTTCGTAGCGCAGCGCGCTAACCGCTGCACCACCGCTCCCCACTACACCACGGGCACAGACGCGCGCGTGTGCGCTGATGGGCAGCTTGCTGACCACTCGCTTGTACCCTCGCCCACGGAGTTAAACTAGTGTGCAGCCTTCGTGGTTCTTTCGGTAAAGTCACGTAGAAGGGAAATAATAAAATAATAAAAATAAAACATAATACAATTATATATTGTTATTTTTATTAATTTATTATTTCCCTGCTAGGTGACTTTACCGAAAGAACCAAGAAGATGAATACCTGCAGTCACGAAAGCTTAAAATCGAAATTTAGTGTACAGCCGTTCCACTTACAGCCCCCCCGACCCCCCGTGCAATGAACAACAGTTCGTACGAGTTTCTCCCCGTGTGCTTCTTGTGTCTCTTCGTGTCCCGGTGTGCGCGTGCGTCATCACCACGCCCGCGTCTAAGCGGTAGCGCTAAGAACTCGGCGGCCCGAGTTTTGATTCCCTGCTCACGGTCAACCCCAGTGACGTTTCATCTGAATCGGTCCTGGGCCTCTCCTAGGTCGACTCGGCCTCAAATGAGTACCTGGTGCGATTTGTAAAGATCGCTACTAGGGACACAAAGGCGGCCGGGCGTGGAACCGGTTCTTGATCTTTGAAAGCGCGGTATTTGGAGGAGGCGAGGTTACCAATCGTCATCAGGTGGTTGTCCCACCTGATGTTGTGTTGCGATCGAAACGTCGTGATCTATTATTTCTCTGCCTACGTGACTTTACCGAAAGAACCAAAGAGTATGGATTCATGCACGGCCACGAAAGATTCAAATCAAGATGTTACCGGTTATCGTTTAACAACCCCAATAAGGGGATATTAGTAGTGTGTGTGCGGGGTTGATTTCATATCACGTTGCAAATCGCAAGCAGTATCCACATTTGAGTTTGGCCCTCCCTTAAGTCGACTCAGACTAAAGAGAGTTGCCTGGCGCGGATTTGCGGTCATAAACACGACTACAGATCGGGCTTTGGCCGTGTGTGGTGCTGGCCCACTCACAATAACCTTCAGTTATTAATCGGCGCTCGCTTAACAGAACTTTCTCTCGCTGCTCATAAAGCTAAAATGTGCTCTTTGAGCTCAAAGTAAAGCTGCACGTTTAACGGTATGCCGATATTCTTTATGCAAGTACGCGTTGCATACGACATTGCATATGAATATAGGAAACTCAACAATGTCGTCAATAACGCGGTAGCTCTTTCAAAGGTTAAACATACATCATATGTGACGCTGTGAGGAAAGGGCATTTTGCCCGAAGCGTTGCCTATAATAGACGTTTCCTTTGACGAATATATTGAAGCTGCTTTGCTTGTTACGCACCACTGCTAACGCAGTAGAGTCACCGGATAATCTATTTGATATGGACATAGAGATATCCGCGCGTCTCCTTGTCTTAATCCTCTACGAGAAGGGGGCTGTGTACTTTTTGGGTAATTTCTTCATGTAATTTCAGGGAGATTGGACATTTTTTACGGGGATTTTTTCCTTCCCGAAAATTTGATGGGCGAAAAGTGGCGAAAAAACACGGAGCACTTCAATTTGTTGTCATCATAACAACAACCAATGTGAGTGAATTACAGGCAACGATTAAAAAAAAAACCTAATATTGTAGGCCGCATAACACTTGGTGCTCGACATCAAAACGAGTAAAACAAAGGTTACGTAACAACGATTTCGTTCAATAAAACAAAATAACTGTTGGAGAGCCACTACTGGGACACAACTGGTAACAATTGAAAGTCTAAAAACTATTTACAAAGCGTAAACGGTTGTTACACTGAGATCGCACGCTGATTGGGTGGATGATGATACCTACAATAACTGATGATAATGATGGTGAACGAATAGGATGATGAAGATGACTTTGGATTAGTGCTGCATCTGAAGATGATACTGATGATGATGGGTGATATTGATGATGGGTTATTGTTAGTAGTATTACGCTTCTCTACCCAGAAAAGCGTCACAGAGCCCCGTGGCTCCTATTGGATGATGATGAGCATTGTGCCTTAACCCGTTTCACGACCAATATTTCATAATCAACAGAAATTGCATACATGTCTGTGCGCGTGTCTGTGACTGCATGCTTTGTTATTCCTTATCGCGCGAATTTCGAGGGCTCTATGTTTCTAATACCAGACCCGGGCTCGGTTATAGCAATCAGCAGAGCGCGAAGTGCACTCAATTCATTCACTGCTCATTCACTATTAATTATCCATTCATTCGATGTCACCTTCCGACTCGTTTACCATTCGTTCAGGGCTCAATCACAACTCATGAACCAGCCACCATAATCGAATCCTTTATCGATAACTTACCCATCGCTTATTCACCATTCGTCCACAAATTTTTCACTACAGTATTATACATAATATAGGTTGTTTGGGTTAGATCGCGTAAATATAAATGTGTCGTTAAAGCCGCCACCACCCGACAGCCAATTAATAAATGTTGTCACGTAAACAGAACATGCCAATTCGTTACTAGTACAGCACACCGGCGTGTTGGAGAGCAAATCCACAACATTTATGTGATCGAACCGAAAATACCTATATTGTGGATGATATTGGTCGCGAAAGCCTACGTGTTAAACGACAGTATTATATTTTACCACCACTTGTTCACCATTCACAAAAGCCTCATCCACGCTCAATCGCTCATTCACACTCGCCCACACGAATCCACACTCGTTCGCACATCCACGTTCATTTTACGCACCCGCTCGCGTGAATCCACCCCCACTCATTCATCGCCCACATTCATCCACATCCATCCTATATACTCATTCACTCACCCACAGTCATTCACGCACCCACTCACTCACACTCGCCCACGCTCAGTCACCCACCCACACTCATTCACGCACCCACTCACCCACACTCGCTCACGCTCATTCACTCACCCACACTCATTCACGCACCCACTCACTCACACTCGCCCATGCTCAGTCACTTACCCACACTCATTCACGCACCCACTCACCCAGACTCGCCCACGCTCATTCACTCACCCACACTCATTCACGCACCCACTCACCCACACTCGCCCACGCTCATTCACTCACCCACCCTCATTCACGCACCCACCATCGCCCACCGTCATTCACTCACCCACACTCATTCACGCACCCACTCACCCACACTCGCCCACGCTCATTCACTCACCTACACTCATTCACGCACCCACTCACCCACACTCGCCCACGCTCATTCACTCACCTACACTCATTCACGCACCCACTCACCCACACTCGCCCACGCTCATTCACTCACCCACACTCATTCACGCACCCACTCACCCACACTCGCCCACGCTCATTCACTCACCCACACTCATTCACGCACCCACCATCGCCCACCGTCATTCACTCACCCACACTCATTCACGCACCCACTCACCCACACTCGCCCACGCTCATTCACTCACCTACACTCATTCACGCACCCACTCACCCACACTCGCCCACGCTCATTCACTCACCTACACTCATTCACGCACCCACTCACCCAGACTCGCCCACGCTCATTCACTCACCCACACTCATTCACGCACCCACTCACCCACACTCGCCCACGCTCATTCACTCACCCACACTCATTCACGCACCCACCATCGCCCACCGTCATTCACTCACCCACACTCATTCACGCACCCACTCACCCACACTCGCCCACGCTCATTCACTCACCTACACTCATTCACGCACCCACTCACCCACACTCGCCCACGCTCATTCACTCACCTACACTCATTCACGCACCCACTCACCCACACTCGCCCACGCTCATTCACTCACCCACACTCATTCACGCACCCACTCACCCACACTCGCCCACGCTCATTCACTCACCCACACTCATTCACGCACCCACCATCGCCCACCGTCATTCACTCACCCACACTCATTCACGCACCCACTCACCCACACTCGCCCACCGTCATTCACTCACCCACACTCATTCACGCACCCACTCGCCCACGCTCATTCACTCACCCACACTCATTCACGCACCCACTCACCCACACTCGCCCATGCTTAGTCACTCACCCACTCACCCACACTCGCCCACGCTCATTTACTCACCCACATTCACTCATTCGCACTCACTCACACTCGGTGTAGCGCGTCCCGTATTGGGAGCCGTAGTGCAGTAGTTAGTGCAATGCGTTTCGAACCTGGTGACCCGAGTTTGATTTCCGCTGGCGAACGATAACAGTGGCGATTATCTGAACCAGTTCTGGGCCTCACCTAGATCGACTCAGCCTGAAATACGTCCCTGGTGCGGTGTGTAAACATCAGCACTGGGGAGACAAACGCGGCTTGCCGTGATGCTAGCCACCCACCCCTCGTGTTACTGCATAGTAGGGCTGAACGATTTGGGGAAAATATCTAATTGCGATTTTTCTGACAGATATTGCGATTTGATTTGATTTGCGATTACATTTTCTTAAAAATCAAGCTTCAGTTCACTATTCACTGTGTAATAGATTTAAAACATGTGATGGAGCATGACCACATGATACCATCAAAATATGAACTGCTCTATATATTCTAATGCAAGGATGAGAACATAAAAGTCATTAATTGCTTCCAACATGTATTTATTAAAATGTTTTAATTGAAATAGAACAATCAAACATAGAACAATTGTAAAGTTATAATAATAAAAAATAAAACAATTCCAATAAGAAAGTAACATGACTTTTCGAATCGCAAAAAAAAATCGCAGCCGTTGCGATCTGCTAATCGCATTGTTTCAAATTACGATTAATCGATATGAAATCGATTAATCGTTCAGCCCTACTTCGTAGGCGCTACTGGCTAACCAGCACTATCCCCAACCAGTCTGTGCGAGAAGGCTACACGGGGCATTTTTGTCGCGTACCCCGAGGAGAACGGTGTCGTGTCCCTGGAAGCGCAGGCCGGCCCTGTCCCCGCGGCTCTGCTCCGCCTCGTTGAGTGGCCGGACTCGGCACACCACTCGGATGTTGCACTCTGCAGCCTCGCACATCCCGCCCAGAGCCGGGCTCCGGCTGGCCCGGTCCGACCCCCCGCGGCCGCCCCGCGCCTCCACGCTGCCCTTTCCAGCCAGCTCTTACGCACACCTGTGCGCGTGGTGGGTGGGTGACAGTCACGCACAGCAACACACCTGTGTGTCAGTCACACCGGTAACACACGTGTGTGTCAGTCACACCAGTAACACACGTGTGTGTCAGTCACACCAGTAACACACCTGTGTGTCAGTCACACCAGTAACACGCCTGTATGTCAGTCACACCAGTAACACACCTGTGTGTCAGTCACACCAGTAACACACGTGTGTGTCAGTCACACCAGTAACACACGTGTGTGTCAGTCACACCAGTAACACACGTGTGTGTCAGTCACACCAGTAACACACCTGTGTGTCAGTCACACCACTAACACACGTGTGTGTCAGTCACACCAGTAACACACCTGTGTGTCAGTCACACCGGTGAAACGCATACGCGGGGTCAGTCAACACCGGTAGCGCACTTTAGTGTCCGTCACACAACGAGTGGATCAAGAAGTCACGCCGGACAAAACACCAGCGTGTCGGTTACTCCGGTCACACACACACCTGTGTGTCAGTCCACACGAATAACACACACCTGTGTGTCAGTTACTACGGTGAACACACCTGTGTGTCAGTCACACCACTAACACACCTGCGTGTCAGTCACACCTGTTTTCCACATTTGTGTCTGTAGTGTGTGTACTGTATGTGCGTGTTTCTGTTTGAGACTCACCTGTAGACTCCCGTGCCCTGCTGTGTTTGACTTCTGTTTTAATCCCGCGGTCAACAGCGATGACCGTGTCACTTGTCACGGACTTGTCTAGCACAACTTCATGCTGACACACACAGTCACACTCTCGTCCAATAGCTCTTACACACTCTCAGTAGCTCTTACACACACACAGTCTCTCTCTCTCTGTAGAACACACAGCGTCTCCAGAGACCGGCTCACATTGACATTGGCACAAGCGTCTCAACGGGGAAGTGCAAGCGCGCGTCCTCTTTAATAGCCAAATGAACGAATCGAGGATCACCGTTCACGGGCACGAGCCCATTCACGATTCGATGTATCTGCGTGTGCCCTCATCTAAAGTCACCAGGGACATGCAGAAACTACGGCTGCGCGAGTTCAAAGTGGTGTAATCTTCTCGTGTTAACTTACACGTATGGGAAACGATCGATCCTTTATGGAACATTAGACGCTACGACTTGAGGAATCGATTTTAGTCGAGTCAACGTATTGCGAATCGGAGCATCGTTCCCCTTTTGAGTTTTGGTCTGTGACGTCACTCGTCTTGAGACCGGGGGGGGCGGGGCTCGGTGTTGGTGGTCGGATACACGTGGCTATGGTAGGAAGGAGGCACGGTCAGAGAATGGATCATTAAGATGCTTTCGGTAAAGTCACGTAGAAGGGAAATAATACAAAATAAAACATAATAAATTAATATTCTCACGACGTTTCGGCCACAACACAAGCAGCCGTCCTCAGGTGAAGAAACTGAGCTGTCGGAAAGACAGCGCTCCAATGAACACGAAAAATCCTCAATGCAACTTAAATTGTAATGTTTTCGTAGCCATTACAAATATCTACGTGTTTTTTGTTGTTGTTAAGGCCACGTGCGTAGTTTGATGCCAAACTTCTTGTCATTAACCCTCCTCCACCAGCCGGCAAGAGTTGACACCTTTACAAAGGAGTTATTTACACGTGCCAATGTATTGATCGATTTGTGACCCAATTAAGCTCCCCGCCGGTGGCTTATAACACTTTTTGTGACTGACTTTAAATACGTTGGTGATGTCACAACTGTAGCAGCCACTAGATTTCAGGGTTCATTAAAACCCTGACAGTTTGAAAGTCATCGTATATTGATGCCATTTAATTAATTCGTGGAGAGTATTAAGCCATCGGTGAGACCTTAATTGGCCAAAATATGATCAATACATCGGTACGTATAATACACATAAACTATATTCGTGCAACTGTGTTTGTCTATTACTTTGTGAGAATCGCTTAATTTCCCCACTTAGCATTTCAGGAAGCCATTGAGTGTAAATCCAAAGTAGACATCCCTGGGTAAGATTTTCTCGTCATACGAAAAGAGAAGATGGCAATGGGTAATTTTAATACGTCGACTATTACTTTGTATATTTAATGTTAAGGCAGTGGTTCTTAACCTGGGGTGCACGCACCCCCTGGGGGTGCAAGATGCCCTTTCTGGGGGTGCGAGACATGGGCAGATTTTCTTTTAGGAGGTAAATACTGTAATCGAAAACACAAATTAAGCACGCGCACGTAAGTACAACTACTGTGTGTCTCTCTCTGTGTGTATCTGTGTGTTCTCTCTCTCTACTTGTGTGTCTGTCTGTGTCTCCGTGTCTGTGTTTGTCTCTCTCTCAATTTAGCAATCTTTGGAAGAACGTTAATCAACCAGGTAGGATGTTGAGTGTTGTGTTAGCCGACTCTCTGGGTTCTATTGCATTATATTGCTAAGTTTGCTATGCTTGTTTTCTCATTCATTCGTATCTGACGATGGGTGCTTGTGTTGCAATCGAAACGTCGTATTCTATTACTATTTAATGTATTTTCCTTCTACATGACTTTACTGAAAGAACCAACGAGTATAACTACTTTGTTTAATCAAACCTATATATTTCTTAACATACATATATTTACAAATTACGATTGAGAACCAAAGCGGGGCAGGCTGCAGTAGCGGTGAAGACGAACTGGTTTAAAGCAACCGTGTTATTGACGAATGTGTAAACCTTTTTGTGACGTGTGCTTGTGCACCACTGGCTCACACAAGGAATTCTTGCAAATGGGATGATCATGGTGCATTGAATTGCCACCCGTTGTAACACATATAAACGTAGAACAATGTTTTTCATTACAGTCGAGTACATACCTGTCAGCCCCTTATCAGTGCCTACCGTATTCCAGAACAATTCAGAACCTATTGGTCACCCCGTGTCCTGATAAATATCAGCGTTCATCCTACAAAGTTCCATCACAAGGGAGAAAAACAAACAAACATAAAAAAGTGTTGTTGCCCGTATTGAAATGGCTGTACGCCGTATGGTCCTGAAAACTAAATTTCCCTGCAACAAGAATAAACCGTATGGGTTAACAGGCATGCAGTACTCTCTGGTTCTTTCGGTAAAGTCACGTAGGCATTTTATTTTTTACCGAAAGATCCACAGAGTATGGATCATTGCAGTCACGAAAACGTCAGATCTAGGCATGTTCTTGGTTCTTTCGGTAAAGCCACGTAGAAGGGAAATAATAAAATAATAAAAACAAAACATAATAAAATACAATTCTCACGACGTTTCCGACAGACCTGTTCTTCACCTGAGGACGGCTGCTTGCGTTGTGGCCGAAACGTCGTGAGAATTGTATTTTATTATGTTTTATTTTTATCATTTTATTATTTCCCTTCTACGTGACTTTACCGAAAGAACCAAGAAGATGAATCCCTGCAGTCACGAAAGCTTTAAATCGAAATCTCGGCATGCATTTCGTTTTCGAAAGCACAGGGGGCGGGGTTACCCTGCCAGGGGGCGGGGTTACCCTGCCAGGGGGCGGGGTTACCCTGCCAGGGGGCGGGGTTACCCTGCCAGGGGGCGGGGCTACTCTGCCAGGGGGCGGGGTTACCCTGCCAGGGGGCGGGGCTACTCTGCCAGGGGGCGGGGTTACCCTGCCAGGGGCGGGGTTACTCTGCCAGGGGGCGGGGTTACCCTGCCAGGGGGCGGGGCTACCCTGCCAGGGGGCGGGGTTACCCTGCCAGGGGGCGGGGCTACTCTGCCAGGGGGCGGGGTTACCCTGACAGGGGGCGGGGTTACCCTGCCAGGGGGCGGGGCTACTCTGCCAGGGGGCGGGGTTACCCTGCCAGGGGGCGGGGTTACTCTGCCAGGGGGCGGGGTTACCCTGCCAGGGGGCGGGGCTACTCTGCCAGGGGGCGGGGTTACCCTGCCAGGGGGCGGGGTTACTCTGCCAGGGGGCGGGGCTACCCTGCCAGGGGGCGGGGTTACCCTGCCAGGGGGCGGGGCTACTCTGCCAGGGGGCGGGGTTACCCTGCCAGGGGGCGGGGCTACTCTGCCAGGGGGCGGGGTTACCCTGCCAGGGGGCGGGGTTACCCTGCCAGGGGGCGGGGTTACCCTGCCAGGGGGCGAGGTTACCCTGCCAGGGGGCGGGGCTACCCTGCCAGGGGGCGGGGTTACCCTGCCAGGGGGCGGGGTTACCCTGACAGGGGGCGGGGTTACCCTGACAGGGGGCGGGGTTACCCTGCCAGGGGGCGGGGCTTACCCTGCCAGGGGGCGGGGTTACTCTGCCAGGGGGCGGGGTTACCCTGCCAGGGGGCGGGGTTACTCTGCCAGGGGGCGGGGTTACCCTGCCAGGGGGCGGGGTTACCCTGCCAGGGGGCGGGGTTAATCTGCCAGGGGGCGGGGTTACTCTGCCAGGGGGCGGGGCTACACGTGCGGAGGGGGGCGTGAACGTGGCTTGGCGTGAGTTCTCGCGAGATTTCGTGGCATCAGTGTCAACGGGGCGCTGTCTCGGCGGTGATTAGCAGCAGCAACAGCAGCAGCAAGCGGCGGTAGCTTCGCGTTTTAAAAAAACATCAACAATCGCAGCGGATCGCAAGCCATGGCCGACCCCAAGTACGCGAACCTCCCAGGAATCGTAAGTGCGCCTTCACTCAGGCGCGACGCCCCTCGGTTTGACACGGCCGATTTGGGCCTAGCCGACGGTGGAAGTCCTCGGTGTTGTCTAGTGGGGTTGCCCGTGAGAATGCGCCTCTGGGCCCGCTGGCGGTGCCGTGAGGCGGTCTTCCCTCTTTACCTCGGAGTCCGTTGAAGAACAATAACAATGCTAATTGGGATCGCGTCGGGTTTCTAGCCGTGACAGTCATACTGTTGTTTGTTTTGGAGATTCATGTTTTAGGATGCTTGGTAAATCCATCTTTCGTTATCAATAATAGCCTGAATTGTGTATGTCTTTGTATAGAAATACCTCACGGAGTGTCAAGACTCCATTTGTTTAGTTAATTTCTATTGGATATATTGACAAGCCATCATCAGCATCTGGGATGGCTCTGTTCGTGTCCTAATGCCTTTGTCAATTACCAAATCACACGGAACGCGTCCTATTTCGCACCTCCGATTAGCACGGTTGGCTACGTACGGTGCGAAAGAAGTTCAACATACATATTTCGTCATACTTCGGAAGTTAAGGTTTGAGCCTGGTTATTACAGTATTTGAATGAGAGACTGGCTGCGTATACCAGATGTTGTAGCCTGGGTTGTCAGGGGACCGGGAGAGGGCGGTAAAGCAATGGGTTTTTAATCAATCTGTACGGAGCTTTGGGCGTTATCCATCCCCTATGTGCGGTGAGTTTTCTCCCGGTTCTTTGGCTGCTTTTCTCGTACATCGTGGGTACTGCTTTGATAGTAGAACACGAGGAGAGCCCCTACATTGGGAAGTTCAGCGTTTCTGTTTTAATGAATTATAATAATTGCGTGAGTTATATCTCATGGGAAGCCTTTAAACACATTTTCAGTCAATTAAATCCTACATTGGAATGTTTGACCAATTAATCTTAAATTAATTATAATGCGGATATAAGTAGTAAAATGCAAAGGCACTTTTTCAGGACTACTGGCCCCATTGCAGTCAGCCACTAAGGACAGTCCGTTACATTTCTTTATGCATCGAAATGTACTGCATAGGAGGTGTGGTATGTATTACAAATAATGATGATTCAGTTGCAAATAATTGTTAAACTGAAGAGTTTAGGCGTTTACGCCAATAAACTATGTTTGACTTTCTGTACATGATGCCACTGGGTCCCGAATGTACACCTTACAGTAGACATTGTCAATATTAATCCCCAGTGGAGATTTCACGAACTCGTCAGAAAAAGAAAATGATACAAGCATGCGTGTGAAATAATGCACTGGGAATGTGTTCACCAGTATTAACAAGTACTGTACTGTGTTTAAATGTGTGATATGTGCATTCATTCTGCAAGTTACTGCCAAGGAAGATGACCTAAGTTACAATACACGTTATCTTCCTCAAACGTTAAGCAGGGTAATGTGCGCCTGACGATTGTTGAAAATCATTGGCATAGATCCCAGGTCAGGTACACGAGGCTGGTGGACTTAGCTGTGTTTTTGGGGTCCTACAAACATTTGTTTTCGAATGCTGCTGTATTTTTTACATTGTGTCTGTGTTTGTGTCTTCTGTGACTGTCCATATCTCTACCTCTTTGTTTATAGCATTGTGTCTGTGTGTCTGTATCTGAGTGTGCCTATGCACAGTAGGGGGCGCAGGCGGTGCATCTACCGTTCATCTCAGCCAGTCAACCCATGGTACCTGGGGTCTGTTCCGTGACCTCCTGCCAGCGAGTGTTCGACACTTCAAGTGGCCTTAAAGTGCACATAGCCTGGCACAAGCGGCGTGGTGACGCCACCGCCACTTAGTGGCAAATAGCGGATGTTGTTGTGCTTATGCATCTGCTTGTGTCTCCGTGTACATTATTTGTCTGTGTGTTTCCATGTAATTTTGTGTTCACCTATTTATCTTTCAATGTGTTTTTGTGTGTATCTGTTCATGTCACTGTGTTTCTGTGTCTATGTCTGCATGTGTCTCTGTGCACCTTTGTGTGTCTGTATGTTGTGACTTAATGTCTTTTTTTTGTCTTTGCTTCTCCGTATGTCGTTGAGAAGGCCCTCAACGAGCCGGATGTGTTCGAGACGACAGATTTACCCGAGGACGACCAAGCACAGTTTGAGTCCGTGAGTCACTCTCTACAGCACAGTCAAATTCTGTTCTGCACTCCTTCCAAAACCACCACCAATCACCCTGCACCACAACCACTACTGCAAAATCAACATCATCACCAAAGCACCCGACAGCATTGCCAAAGCACTTGAACACAGATATCAAGCACCTCTTTTCCAACAGATGTCTTAAGTCAGACTATCAACTTTAACCCCTGTCTTATCAAATGTCACTCCTATGGAATGTATCCTTTTCCCCAGTGATTTCCCCTCACTACCAATCCCACACTAAGCGAGTGTTGTGGCACTGATCCAACCAGATGCATTTTTTTAATTCAACCAAATCAGTTTTTTTTACATGTTTGTGATTAAACATATATACGTATCACTTAATCCAATACAATTAGTGCACCAACACAGCCAATAAAAATGAATGCTTCTGCTAATAGTTGCATCATTTTACCAGTAATGTCCTCAATTGTTGAGGCTATTATAAGACGTGATGAGTGAGTAACACTTCAAGGTTTGACGTGCCCTGCTTATGACCAATAACCATTTTTCTCGTGCTGTATGTGCCAATGTGTTACTATTTCTCTTCTCCTTTGTAACCTGGATGCTGTAGTTTGCTCAAGTAAGGTCAATTTCCTCCACTTTATCCTACACTCTGAGCTGCATGATACCTCCCTGCATGATGTCCCCTGCCCCCGTGCCAGTTGTAGAAGCAGGCTATGGGAGCAGCATCAGTGAAACACGATCAAAAAGCGAAAGGGCCTCACTTCACAATGGAGGACAAACTGTTCGAAAACTGAGCACACTAGCTAACCAGTAGCTAGTTTTACCCTAAACCCTACCCTCATGATCCATCCAGCCAGACCATAGCTTTAAAAACCAGTGAACCCTAACAAACTAACCAAATGTTTGCAATTATCTTGAAACCTCATTGAGTAGCCATCCTTACCCCTAACCTTAACAAAGAGCCAACCAAACCATAGTATAAGCCTTAACAATAACCAACTAGCCAATAAAACACTTGGCATACCCGTAACCATAACAAACAAACCAAGCACTACTCCTAGCCTTAACAAATTGGTGAACCAAGCACTAACCCTAGCCAACCGGCTTCAGCACCAGCCCTACCGTGATCCACCGCCAACGCTTCTCAAAGTTCCCTTTTCGCTTTTTGTTCGCTTTTCGCTTTTGAGGCTAACACTGCATGATGCGGTCATCTTTGTCGGTAGAAATAGTTTGTTTATTTTATTATAATTAGTTTTTATTTATTTATCCTCATTGAGCATTTGCATGTAGAGCTAATCACCCTTCCCCAATTTAACATAGATTCATCTGATCATGTTAATATTCAATAATAATAGCCTTAATAATGTTTTTAGCAATTGTAATTCTAGAGATATTAAAGGTTTTGCTTTAAGGTTTGTGTACTCTCTTGACTTAAATCTTTCGTGACTGCAGGAATTCATATTCTTGGGTCTTTCGGTAAAGTCACGTAGATCGGTTCAAAGAAAATAACAAAAACTAACAACTACAACGTTTTGATCGCAACACAAGCGGACGTCTTCCTGAAGACGGTCGTCTTCCTGAAGATGACTGATTGTGTTGCGATCGAAACGTCGTAGTTTTTTGTTATGTTTTGTTATTTTCTTTGAACCTATCTACGTGACTTTACCGAAAGACCCAATAATATTTGTGTACTGTGTCTACGACTAAGCCATTCTTATAATCTTTGTACTAAATCTATTTGTTCGTAGCCCCCACCAAAGGACTGCTATTGTTCTCTCTGTGTTCTAACTGACCACCTCTTATTTATTCTTATCCTCCGCTTGGTTTGTTTTAAAACCCTCACTGTCTTCTCTGTGGATTCCAAAAGGAGCTGGTAAGGATGTTCTGGCACTGTCATCTTTGCACTTCTCTGCGTACTGAATGTGCGTCTGGTCATTGAGATGCCAATAATCACAAGCTTCCTTGCAGTCTCAGCTGCTGCCATTATATATATTTTTGCTCGGAAGATGCAAATCAAGGATTAAAAAGCTCTTGCCTCATAAATATATAGTCCAGGCTGTGTACAACGAGGCTGTCCTACGTGAGTTTAATGCTCTTGTGTATGAGAATAGACAACATTTATGGTCAAGAATGCGGCTGCTGTAGTGCTAGAGATGTTATAACACGTGTGATTAATGTGCTATAATGGCACGCCTAACAATATTTAAAAGTATATTCACGAACAAAACTTCAAACTCATGTTAGGCATCACAGGGCGCTGAGCAGAGATGTTAATCTACAAGAGCTATTTGTATTTTGGGTTTTCCTCATTTAAGTTTTGTAAAGAAAGGCATTTATTACTTAATTGATAATTCCCCATGAATTTATTTAAGAAATTAAAGTAAAGCTTGCTTAAGTTTTATGTAACTAAAACCCGTTAGATTAAAATGATGAGAGTAGTTATAAGTTACAGCCCTTCGTCCATTGGTGGATGTAGGCATCGCCACGATATTTCAGGTGGTCATGTGGGTTTTTGGACCACGCTTCACGCTGGTGAAGGTTGGTCAACTTGAGCGGGGGCGGTTCGGAGATGTCTTACCACTAACGTTAGCTGTGGCCAGGAATGAAACTCAGATTGCTGATTTCAAATTTGAATTGCACTAACCACTGTGCTACAGCTTCACTTATATAAATGTATGTGGCATAGGAATGCCTTCCTCTGTCCACACGGCGAGGTGGTTGTTAGTCTGTCTGATCCACGTTGGTAAGCCTGCACCGCCGGTTGACGTTGGTAAATTTGGGGGAGCAGCCTTGTTCTTAGTCATCGTCGGTGCACGTTTTTCTGAGCTGGGCACCATCTCCTTGCTCCCCCACTCCCCTTCCCCTGCAGGAGGAGCTGAACAGCGTGAGCGTGGAGCGCATCGTCGTGAGTCCCAACGCGGCGTTCGACGAGTTCAAGGAAAAGCACGTCTCCTCGAAGGACACGGGTACCTTGCAGCAGCCCACTCGCTCGCTCGCGCACGTACGCACACATAAACGTATGCTCACACACACGCGTGTAAATGTACGTTCATGAACGACACGCAACTTTACGCTCACACGCAGGCACACAAACGCAAGCTCGCATCTGCAGCACTTGCAAGCTCACACACTAACATTCACATATGCTTATCCATGCACTTAAACGTATGCTTGCACGCACACGCAAATGCACACTTACAGGTGCGCGCACACAAGCTTGCGCATGAACACATAGACACAAACTCAAGCACACACCTAATAATGTCCACAAGCTTTCGCATGAATTTACAAGTACATGCACACATGCGTCTGCATATGCACACATGCAGATACATGCATTCAATCACACACTCGCATCACGCATGGTCATGTACACCCACACATACATCCACTCCCTATTTGTGACTCTTTGTAAACACCTGTTTCATGCACTCTATAGCTGTTACTTTTCTTCCATTTGTGCAGATTTTTCCGATAGGATAAGCAAGGGACGCAGAACTGGATATGAGGCCGGGGATTATGAAATGGTGAGTGAGTGGGCATGCGTTGAAAACCACATGGAATGTAGACACTGTACTCCGGACAACACAATATTAACTTGATTTATAAATAATGCAAATGTGGCCGCATTGCAAATCATGGGGACGTCTGCATCCTTGGGAGCTTGAAAACAATTATATTCATAAGAGGGGATCGGGTGGGAATAGGTTACAGGAAATAGATGGAAAGTAGATGAGTATGTGGTAAAGGTTAGAATGATGACCCATCACAGGGACTGTCATAGGCAGAGGAAAAGAAGAACGTCCTGAGCCTGGACTTGAACAGGAGGAGAGAGCCTGGGAGAGGGGTAACATCACATTGAGTGAAGTATGACGAGGATTGTTGCTTAACTGGCTGAGTTCACTGAATCGTACAAACAAGACGGAAAAAGACAAACTTTATAAAGCACACTGCAGGAATGAGACAAAAAATTTGTTCTTGAATTGATTCACAAATTTGTTAGAAGGAGGGTTGTCAAGGGGGCATTTTCTTTGTATGCTGTGTGTGGTGCATGCCATATATATTTGGTGCATGTGCTGTGTTCTGTGTGTGTTGTGTGCTGTCTGCTGTACGAGCTGCACATTACTGCAACTTGAGAGTGCTGTTATGTGCGTGGGGCGTGTATTGTGCATATGCTTTGTACGTTACATGTGCTATTTGTTCTTTGCATGCCCTACGCTGTGCTCATCGTCATACCGGCTATGTGTCATCATGGCACGTCTGTGCTATGTCTCGGCAGCTAGAGGATGGAAGCAAGGCCAAGGAGACGCCACAGCAGTGGTACCAGCGTCTGCAGCACGAGATCCGAGAGCTGGCTGAGGAGGTGCAGTCAGTACAGGTGCGATCCCAGTGTGTACACGCGCTCACACGCGCACGTACACGCATGCATGCTTGTTTATGACCCGTGCGTACAAACTCCACCTATCCTCTCACACCAGACGCTGGCACAAGACACGGATAAGGAGGACAAGCTGAGCCCCGTGGTGCTGTCGGAGCAGGTCTCTGGGCTCCGGCAGCAGCTGGCCTCGCTGCAGCTAGAGCGATCGCTAGGCCCCCATGCCTCCCTTGACCTGGCCGACCCCCACGGAGCGCTCGCCAAGTAAGGATCACTTCTGGACCCCAAGACTACGATAGCCCCCCCCCCCCCCCATTTCCGTATTCTTTAAAGCAGGAGTGGGGAATCTTTTTTTTACCAACAGTGAATATAACATTCAAATACCTTGGATGGGCCGCATATTAACACACCTTGTCGCTATTCCATGAATAATGTGAAAACTAACTTGCGTGTCGACGTAATATTAAAGAGGGCCTTGAAGTGACGGAGGTGACAGAGCGTGCTAAAATTTGAAACGCAGGGATGCAAGGTCAAAATATTATTTCTTGCACCCGATTAGTGCAGCTAAGATGCTTGCAGTTATGTATACATATAATTTCTGGGACAGTTTCTAGGGGTCAATAATATATATGGTATGTGATTTTTTATCTTACATATAAATGAAAAAAATATATGGCTGATTTATGGAATGGCTATAATTACAAAAGTAAACGTCCATGTTTGGAGCGTGATTGTGACTGGTTTGGTTCCACGTCGGGATTGCTGGATGTGTCACTAAATGCGCCGTGCTACTCTCCTCCTTGCTCCCTCTTCTCTCCCCCTCTTGCCGCCTGCCTATGTCAGGCGGCTGCTGACTCAGCTGGACACGCTGAAGAGCGGGCGTCCTGACGGTGCCGAGTCCAAGGGCTCTGGCAAGGCTGGCGGGGACGGCGCCATCATCACATACGAGCTGCTCTACCGGCCTGAGCACGACAAGTTCCAGCACGTGGCCAAGGTGTGTGACCACCGCCCATAACGCTCGCTGACTGATAGGCAGATGCAGGCACGCGCGCACGTACGTGCACACAGAGAAATTATATAAACACGTACTTGCATTAACACAGATGCCCACACATGCAGACACTTGCATGCATGCCCTCAAACACAGAAACAAACCTTTTCACACTGACACATGCACACATAGGACAAAAACACACAGAGATGCATAATCATACACAATTACCTACTTTACGCAGTACAACCTAGCCGTGCCAGGGCCGTGCCGAGAAAACCTCGGTGCGGATCAGGAGAGGTGCCAGGTTGTGTTTCCATTTCAAAACCCGAGCCGTGCAGGCGACGTCCTTCATAATGAATCGGTCGTATGCAGATGCAACAAATGACAAAAATGGCCACAACTTATGGTGGGAATTATTCAGCTCACGAGTGGTCTTGCTTGACCTCGAGCCAGATGAAGATGTCTTGTGAGGCCAGAGTATCATGGTTCTGTTCTGGTTCGGCTCATCCAGTAGCTCGTGTAAAACCACCTTTACGCGAGGGCCTGGCACTGGTGTGGGAAATGGGCAAATGACAGAGAAATACATCAACACCACTACATACACAGAGACGGTGATTTGGTGCTGCCCTGCATGTCGTCTGCCCTAGGCGGCCGACATGGAGAAGAGGCTGAGCGAGCTAGAGGCGGTGGTTGGGAAGGCTCCAGACAAGCCGGTAAACCTCGGTGGCACCTCATGGTTTCTCATTGCACATGCACGGCGCAGATGGCACTTGAGTGGGGCGTGCGAAGGCGTTGTGTGTATGTACGTGTGTATATGTGTGTACGTGTCTATCTTTTTATTAACAGAATCCCATCGCTGTTGGCTTGCAGAGTTCAACTGTCATGGTAAGTTTAAAACAATTTCATGCCACTTTAGGGTGACTGGGTAATTATTAGGTGTGTAACGATGATCATCATTAGACATGCTTTGGCAACGAAGGCCCATGACGCCAAAAACAAGTGTGTCCACAATCTACAGCTTTGTAGAACGCCTGCAAAGTTAGGCCTCTGCCACAACAGATAGTGGTGATGTGGAGTGATATTGACAATGTGGTGCTGATGTAGTTTTGATCTGATGATGATGTTGGTCATGTTTTGGTTATGTGGTAATGATGTATTAGTAATGTGGTGATATGGGATAATGTTAGTGATATGGTGTTGTAGTAGAGCCATATTAGTTATGTAGTTATACAGAGCGATGTTGGTAATGTACTGATGATCATGACGTGATGGTAACGTGTTGACGTAATCTCTGCTGCTGCTGCTGCTGTGTGCGACAGGGGGCCTTGGAGCTCATGCAGCTGAGGTTGGGAGTCTTGGACCCGGCCAACCTGGACCAAATCGAGGCTCGGCTGCAGGTTCGGATCTCCCCCTCTCTCGGCGACACCTGTGCTGCTCCAGGACAATTTAAATTCCTCTTCTACTTGTGAACCCCTTTTGTCAATCGACTGCTGGGTGAGAGCCTCCCACACCATACCGGTCGTGAGAGAATTGGCCATAATTGGCAATGCTGGTCAGTGTGCTTTGGTGAAGGCGGGGAGCATAAACGATTGAGCATAGAACTGCCGTCTGTTGCCCAGCACGTAGCGCTGCAGCCGATCACCTGCTTGTGCCTCGTGGTCATCCATCCAAGCACTATCCCAGGCTTCTTCATGCGAAGTTTCTGAGTTTTCCTTGCTTAGATGCTATGTTCCCAGATAAAAGTAAAAATTTATGGTATTGGCCTCAAGGTCAACTACCTTGGCGCCACATGCATGAGCTGCTGCGGTGTTTCGTGAATGTGAATCTGGCATTCGACAGCAGTTGGTGAGCACAGCGCTGTCATCTCGTAATTGGCGAGGTGTCTCGGCAGAGATGTGCATCCGGCACAACTGGTGCGGTTCGGTGTTTCGCAGACGTAGTGCATGCAACAGCCGATCGTGGTGTGAACTCTCTCTTGGCAGGGCGTGCTGGGAAAGTTGAACGAGGTGACCAAACAGAAGGATTACGCAGAGGAGGCTGAGACCCAGAGCAAGGTGAGGTGCATTAACACGTTTTATTGGAAGCCAGAACCTCACAAAAACAAACAGCTTTTGTCTTGTAGATAAATACCGATTGCTGTGTCCTGTACTCTCTGACTTGGCTTTGGGGATTGGTGAATAAGTTGCAGGAAGTGATGTCGCAGTGACGTCACTGCAGCACACCTGATTTATTTTGCAAGATTGCGACTTGTGTTTTTTTGGTTGTGCCTGTGCCTATTACATGTGTAATGTTTCACCTCTGAGTGCAGTGTTTCTTTACTCACTACCCCTCATCGTACAACTTTAATTGAATTATCACTGTGTAACAAAAAAAAATGTTCCTGGGTAGTAAGTATTATTTCCTAATTGCTTGTGCCTCAAAAGTACAGAAAATGGCTATTATTCCCCACAAACTTTGCTTTTGTGATCAGGACGGTGATATTTTGAAATGTATCGATTTTCAATGAGAAAATGTGTGCATTTGTGCCATTCCTTCACGTAAAGTGCTGGTCACAAAAGCAAAGTTTGTGGGGAATAATAGCCATTTTCTATACTTTTTAGGCATAAGCAATGAAAAAATAACTCTACCCAGGGACAAAAATAGTGAATTACCAATGCACGTATATGTATGTGTGTGAATGTGGGTAGTGGTAGTAGTTTAGTAGATAGCGCATTCTCCTACGTACTCGACGACCTGAGTTCGATTCCCGCTCACGGCCAACATCAGTAATGAATATCTGCACCAGTCCTGTGCCTCGCCGAGGTACACTCAGCCGTAAAGTAGTGTCTGGTGTAGTGTATAAACATTCCTCTTCGTGCGCCGTTCCAGCCTTCATCCTCTGCTACAGGTCATACGGGGGATCTTTGTTGTTGTGTGTTTGTGCAGGTGACTAAGCTATACGAGATGATGGAACGGTGGGACTCTGTGGCAGACGCTCTGCCCCGTGTTGCGGAGCGGCTCCGTGCACTCAAAGAGCTCCATGAGCAAGGTGCTCTTATTGGCTCCACAAAGAGCTCCACTCCCCCCCCCCCCCATGACCACACCCACCCTGCCATTAAGACACCCATCCAGACATTACCAGGCCCCATCTTTTACCCTTGGCTAGGTCCACTCAGCCAGGACATCACCCTCTATTTCCATCACATCAACATCACTGGCATGCATTTATGCATCTTCGTAGTCTATGCCTGTGATACACATAGGTGACTCACAAATGTGTCAGCCTATCAGGTTGCCACAAGATGGCAGTACAGCAAGTGAGTTCAAGGTGTGGTCCCCTTGTATTTGTGGGTTTTCTGAAGGCATCTTTTTCTCTTGTTTTTTGCCCAAAAATACACCCCCTTTAAAAAGGGAGACATTTTTTTAGCATTTACTGCTTAAATTACATGAGTATTTATGATCTTTATTATAAACCTTACAGTATGGACAGGGCAGTCCAGAATCTCAATTTACTCAACTCTGATGTTGTCATAGGAATTTACACGTGTTGTTTCGTTTTTGTCATTCTGTGATGCAGCAATGCAGTTCGGGCAACTGCTGAGTCACCTGGAGTCAACCCAGCACATGATCTCGAGCTCCGTGCAGACCAACTCCTCGCTGCTGACCCAGGTAAGCCCACCTTGGTGACCCCCATTGACCCCAACGATTCCTTGTGCCGTCGCGCATTAATCGGCGTCACGCGTCGTGTTTTCGACGGATGTTCCATGGCATGCTCTTCTTTTCCCACCACAGCTCAACAAGACGATGAAGGACAACGCCGGTTCCATCGAGAAGAACTTCACGGGCCTCGAGTCGAGGATGCGCTCGCTGTGCGAGTGAGACTCGTACGCTCCTCCCTTCTCTTCCGCCCGCCCAGCCTCGCTCGTCCGTGTGCCCGCACCTTTTTGTTCGCCCGCCCTCACTTTGTCTGCTCGCCGATATAACTGTCCTTCCGGCCCCGCTCGAGCAGTGGCGGATTGTGGCACCAGGTTGAGGAGACGACAAACTTCCGTCTTCAGTTTTGAACGTCTCAGGTCACGTGCATATATGGATTTGTTGAGTAACAGGTAGGTATGTGGTGATTCCCACCCCCCCCCCCACCACTACCCCCCCCCAGCAAGTCAATGAACTGTTGGAATTAACGATGTCCATTTCGACATTGGCATTTAGCTCCTGAACGTATTGCCATACGAAAGTGTAGATTGAATTGTTTCGACTTCGCTTTGCGATTTAATTTTAAAATCCCTATCGTAAAAATTTTCGTTTGTATCATTTTCATTGCACCATTGCCTAAAAGTAACATGAATATATAATCTCCTTAAATTGCTAATAATTGTTTATGATGCATGTATCATTACATTGAGGATACATTTGAAACGATGGATACATGCATTATTTGCTAAATAACTGAAATTTGAAGGCAGTGGCTTCATCATCACCATCACCATCAGCACTTTCTCCACCAGATGACCACACTTGGCCCATGCCATTCCCAGGAGAACTGGCCAGATAGGAGCCCAGCACCTGTGCATCGCCATCATCATCATCATCATCGTGCATTACCTTTGTATTCCAATCATCAGTAATTCCATTTTTGCAACAACAATTGAGACTGGGACACACACGAGGTGGAGTTTGTGGCCTCGTCGAATTTTGGCGCGACCCTCTGCTACTGCCTCCCACCCGTTGCAAGTTGGCGTCCCAGAGTCCCAAGCCAGACTTGCACTGCCACGCTCGCGGGCGTCAATTATTGATTCACGTTTGATTGCAAATATTTCCTCTTATTAAAGTGTGCTGTCGTTAGCATGAAACCAATACTGTATATTAAAAAGTACTTTTGACATAATATCCGTCAATTAATGTCGAGGGTGTAATTGCAGTGAAGGAAAGAAACAATGAGGCACCATTTTGCAGAAATGCACCTAGAAAAAATTTGCATCACACAGAGCGATATTTAAACACATTTACATGTGGACAGCCGTGTAGAGAGTCCTAACTCGCATTACCTCATGGAACACGAAGTCGTTTATAGCTATTTTCCAATCGACAACCAAGCTGCAACTGTGCCATGCCGAGCCAGCCTGGCACAGTTTAGGAGGCACCAGATTTTTCCACTGCAGAAGGCAAGCCATGCCACTGATGTCACCAAGAACTTGTCATTCGCTTCACCCCTGGCAGTGTTTGACCCCAAACCAGATTAAGATGTGAGGATGGTATATCGGGTTGCTTCTGGCTTGGCACAGAAGATAGTGACATTTCACCTGTTATGTTCGGGCTTTGTGCTGGCTCATGTCGGATGTTGCTGCTGGAAAAGGGGTATCAGTGGTTGAAACGTAATTTCAGGAGGTGGCTTTCAGACAGACGAGCTTACTCGTGGCTCCATCTTGGCCTATTAGGAAAGGTGTTTTATATTTTAATGTCAAATGTTGCAGCAGCTTTTATCATGTCAGACAGACATCTCAACAACCAGAAATCCATGCTGTTGAATCCCTGCCTCAGTTGAAGTACAGGCTGCAAGACCTTCCGCTTTTACTACGCTCCCCAGTGTGGTGACGTATGATCAATTAACCCCCATGATTAAAAATGGGAAGGTCATCCAGCCATGTGGATTGATAAAGGGCTGTACATTGTTATTGTTGGTCTAAATTATATACAGTGTGCTCACTGTGTACAGTGTCTTGAGATGCAGTCACAATTAGACCCCGATATGAATCCAAATTGTATCTAAACCACTGTGCTGTCCACACGCTTCGGCTTGTCAGCGAAATAAAAAAACACTATGTACTTTACTAACTTGAGTGTATCAGGTTTACATGGACGTGTCCACACTGCAGCTGCCTTCTCATGCCAGGCGGGAAAGACGCAACAAGACCGTCATGTTTTATTGAGCTGGGATGAACGATTGTGTACATTAAGAAAGCGATGACTCCAGTTTTATGCGTTTTATTACTCAAAAATTGAATAACACGAAAAAAGTTGGAGACGAGTCTCACCTATGCTCTCAAGTGTGTTGTGAAAATTATCGTCAAAATTCCCACTTTCTTTTGACATAGTATACTAGGCTTAAACCCAATGCAGGGAATAAACGTACTGAAAAATATGTTGGCTACATTCAGATAAGCTTTTTGTTGAAAAAAGTCAACGTTTATTTTCAAATATAGCACATCAAGAACACGAAGGTGGAATCGACTTTTTTTTTAAAGGAAAGTAAATGTTGGCCGTTTTTGGCAAAAAATTTAAAATTAGTTTTTTGCAGTTTCTGCAAAACTGCAAAAAACCCCCAGGGTCCTTTTCTGATTTCAGTGGAGATGAATTGGCATGCAATCATATAGCATTCGAATAAAAGGAGAAAACCAGTGATGGATCACTTCTGTGAAAAAGATCTTCATAGCTCATCGGATTCCTGAAGTCTAAATAAAGAAGTCGGATTTTAAGTAGAAAAAACAATCGCAATCATTTCTCAAGACTCAATTTCACCATCATGATCATAGTTTGCGTCACAGCTCCATTACCATTAACATGTAAGGTCAACACTGCCAGTCTATTTTGAAAAAAAAGTAAATTTTTGTCAAAGGAAAAAAAGTCTGTTTTTATTCAGTGTGAATGTATAGACACCAAATAACAACACTGGTTTGTCACGAAGAGGAAAGATGGATCTTGGCGTTTCAGTCGACTAAAACATATATAATCTCTCCTAAACGTCGATATCGTGTTCCATGAAATCCGTGCCACCAAGGGGAGAACATACACACCAAATATACATGCGTCAGGTCGGGGTCAAACCCACGACCTCCTGCATACCAGGCGAGGGAGATAACATCTCGCCACCGAGATGAGCTTAGCTGCTGGTCCATTCACGGGATGATGGAATGTTTCAACAACAACAGTGGGCCTTTTGTTGTTGTTCAAAATGGGAACACCAAATGGCTTATCTAACGGACTGCTAAACCGCAAGGAGAGACACCCATCCTGTTTGTGTCGGTCCTCTCGCACAGAAATCGGCCACCGGTTGTCGATTACGAGTGCGCAAGAGCCCCGCCAGCCCTGAAGACAGACGGAGTTCCACTGTTACATTGCACATTGTGTCTCGTGCCCGCGCTGCGGCTGTACCACGTGCTGATCAGCGCAACGGACGCTCTTGCCCAACTGGGGGGGCATCTGGTCATCTCGGCTTGCTCACGAGTTTAAACCACGCGGACTCCAGCTTCCCCTTTTCTGTCACGCGCACGCTCAGGCCGGCAACGACGCTTCAAATCCTATTGATTGTAATTTAAATAATGATAGTTGCGGCAGCGAGATAAACAACAGGGCGTGATTTGTGTGAACGTTGCATATAAGATCGACACGCCCGTCGTCAAATCAGCCGGAATGTGTCCGATCTCGCCCGTTGCGGCAGGCGAAGCGGGGTGGCCGAGCCTGGTGGAGAGCTCTTGGCTTGGCCACAACCCAGCGCGCCCGGGGGTGTCACGGGCGGCTACACGACCATGTGATGGGCAGCCTTGACAAAGAAAGCCGTTGTTGTACTGTATGTCTGTGCTCCCCTTCTTCAGCGACCCGCACTGGCCAGCGTGGTTAAAGTGTGATGGAATGACAAACCACGTGGGCTTGTACGTCTATAAATTAGGCGGCTGCTTGCTGGACGCGCTGTAAAAGTGTGGTCCAGATGTCTTGTCACCTCAATTCATCTAAAACTGAATATTTGTTTGTATATACCAATGGGTGTGACGACAGAAATGAGCATGCAAAGGAAACAATAATCAGGGGTGAATTTTTTGCGGGTCACAAGACATCTGGAACAACAGATGTCTTCGCGATTACCGTATTTCCCGCATTACGTGAGCGCACATTCTCCGCCAGGTAGTTAACAAATGTTGAGCGGGTGGGGAGTACGCCTTATCATCCACGAGGTGTGTGTGTGTGGCCAGATGTGTGGATCTTCATTGGTGGGGAGCGGTGGTATAGTGGTTAGCGCGCTGCGCGACGAACTCCGTGACCCGAGGTGACCCGAGTTCGGTTCCCGCTCACGGCCAACACCAGTGACTATTATCTGTAACGGTCTTGGGCCTCCCCTAGGTCGACTCAGCCTCAAATGAGTGGTGTGGCGTGTAAACATTACCACTGGGGATACAAAGGCGGCCGGGCGTGGTTGTTGGACACCCCCCTCGTGTGCCGTAATCAGCCTTCATAGGTGCTCGCTAATAACATTTGCCCAAACCGTCTGCTGGGTCAAGTTTCTGGAAAGTCTGAAACTCGAGAGAATACGGCAATGTTAAGAGTTGGGTAAAGTGCGGGTTGCGTGTCGTCTTTAACGTGTATTTATCAAAGTGTAAACTTGATCACATTGATAAATAAGTATAACCCGTAAAAACAAAGTTTTTCACTATAAATCCTTTATATGCGTGGCGGCTAGAGTCCTCTCGTCCTCTGGCTTGAGATGGCTGCCACCTATGGGTCAGATGATTGTCTGCCAGTATTAAGCAATTGGTAATTAAATATTTAATTTGTTTCCCCTAAACAGTGTAAAATTTAGGATTTTTTTTCACGAACATTAATTGTCTCAGCACAACGAGTCTGTGTGCAAAATGTCAGCTCGATTGGATCACGGGAAGTGGGTTAAAAAACGACCGGAAGATTTGCACGGTCGTAAGCAAGCAAGCACGCAAGCAAGCACGCAAGCGAACTTAATATAAAGGATTTTAAAAAAGGCGACGCATGAGCTGCGTTTTGTTGTTAAACAGCTTTTAGTCCCGAAAAGTTTGCATTCCTTTGTTACCTTAAATTTGTGAGTTAATTGGACATTCCCATTGATAAATGGGGGGAACCGTAAAGGTTACGCAAAAACAGCCAAGTGTCAACTTCGACGAAGATTTATCGTCGTCATTGTCAAGGAGAAGTCGTACAGTGTTTATACAACTGCGCACGCAGTCCCTGAAATACCATCCTGGATCTTATCAACATCGGCTCGAGACGATTGCAAATAAATAATTAATTTTTCTATGGCTTTTCCTTTTTTATCTCAAATTATGTTTGAGCAAGGATTTATATCGAGCAAGTAACACGACTTCATTTGTATGCCCAATTCATCCCTCAATGTGACACTTCACGCAAATGATTTTTTATATGTAAAAAAGAGTTAAAACTATTTTTTTCGCAAATCAATCACGAGGCTATGTTTAAAACCACTGAATACATCTAACGCACATTTAACTCGTGACTTAATTTCAACCACAGATTACCCGCACCTCCGATTCGCACCGATGGCTACGTACGGTGCGAAAGAAGTTCAACGTACATATTCTTGGATCTTTCGGTAAAGTCACGTAGAAGGGAAATAATAAAATAATAAAATTCTCACGACGTTTCGGCCACAACACAAGCAGCTGTCCTCAGGTGAAGAACAGAGCTGTCGGAAAGACAGCGTCCTAATGAACACCTGAGGACGGCTGCTTGTGTTGTGGCCGAAACGTCGTGAGAATTTAGTTTTATTTTTATTATTTTATTATTTCCCTTCTACGTGACTTTACCGAAAGATCCAAGACTATTAATCCCTGCAGTCACGAAAGCTTTAAATCGAAATTCAACGTACATATGAAGTGAACTGACAATTACAATGTCGTTTTTTTTAGTCTACCGCCTAATAGATGAACATCTATTCAAGTGATATTCACATTCGTATAATTGAGAAGAAAAAGCATTCTATTCGGGGGACCGGAGAGAAGTTACTTTGAGGCAGTGCTTCTTATCCTTTACTGCAGCCTTGCACCTCTTTGGTTCTCAATCGATAAAAAACAATGTAGCGATGTTAATACATACTTAAGTTTGACGAAACAAAGTAGTGGTACTCACGTTCCCGTGATTAATTTGTGTTTCCATGATTATTTACCTTCTAAAGAAATCTGGCATGTCTCGCACCCCTGAGAAAGGGCATCTCGCACCCACGTGGTTAAGAACCACTGCTTTAAGGACACAGGGGTGGCCAGCGAGCCAGCCATACATTCATTCCACTGTGCACGCTCGCACACGGCCACGGCATTTGGCGTGACACAGAGGGCGCGCATTCTCCCTCCGTGGCCTGGCGGCCGCTCAGCCCACGCGGTGCAGGGCGCAGAGAAGGGAGCAAGAAGACTTCCATTGTCTCTGGGATCTGCCGAGTCTGCGCGCTCGGCACGCGAAGCTGGCGACTCAGCGGCGTTGGCCGCCTCCACAACGCCCGCGCCACTCGCCCAGACCACGCGGCGCGCGCCCAGAGGCGATACGGGGGGTGAGGGGGCACCGAGACCCGCACCCCGCCCCTACCTCTTCATCACGGCTCACACAGCTCTTCACACACACACACCGCGATTAAAGATTGAAATGTACTCCGTGCCGGATTATCCTAGCTGCATATGCTACGGGCCCCGCACTTTCAAGGGCCCCGCGCTAAATGCTTTCAAGCTATCAATTCCGGATCAATGATTCTGCACTTGCTCTATTACTATAGTACTATACTGCCTTATACTTTAATGAACGACTGGGTGTTTAAGGTTAGCGATTTGTCTTATTATCTGGCTGTATAGCAAATACAATTACTTTACTATGCAAGTAAAAATGTATGTGTTTTAATATTTACGTGTTTTTATTTTATTTAGGGCCCTTTCATAACAAATGCTGCAGGCCCCGCACTAGCTTAATCCGGCACTGAATGTACTACAGTTTCGGGTGCCATCGATCCGCCACGATGCGTATTCCCATTACCAGGGATCGGCAACAAACACACAAAGAGAGCCGCGATGCATGTCACGACGAGACGACCGTCACGGAGCAGTCCTTGAAGAAGTCGCACGCGGCTCCAGAGACGCAAGTTTCAGACCCCTGGCCATGACAAACCACCCCAGTTCCGATGACACGTTACCTACACCAATTAAAAATATCAAAGTAAACTATAAAAAAAACTACGTTTTATTTATATTCTTCGGGTCTTTCGGTAAAATCACGTAGATAGGTTCAAATAATTCTAGATTTGAAGCTTTCGTGACTGCAAGGATCCATACTCTTTGGTTTTTTCGGTGAAGTCACGTAGGTGAAAAAAGGAAAACGAAAACAAACAAATTAAATCACGACGTTTCGGAGGCAACACCAGCCCCCGTCTTCAGGTGGGACAGTCACTTGCTACAGTAATTTTGCTGTGACTGTTCCACCTGAAGACGGGGGCTTGTGTTGCCTCCGAAACGTCGTGATTTAATGTATTTGTTTTCCTTTTTTAACCTACGTGACTTTACCGACAAAAACAAAGAGTAAGGTTCAAAGAAAGTAACAACAAAATCTACGTTTTATTTTACCAGGTCAGGTTCACTGAGCTACTTAGCTCGTTTTCAGAAGCGATCTGCCCACAATTTATAGCTCAACCAAGTGGCTTATCACGTGGACATTTAAAGCAGCCAACACACTAAAAGCGTGATGTTGATTCTAAATTCGAAGCTTTCGTGACTGCAGGAATTACGCTTTGGTTCTTTCGGTAAAGTCACGGAAAAAATACAATTTATTCTAAATATTGAGGGAAGAACCAGAAGACCCGGAGAAAATTCTACGCGACGACAAGGAGAACGTGAAAACTCCAAATAAACAACAACAGGCGTCAGGGTCGGGATCGAACCCACGTGCCCTTGTATACCTGGCGAGGTAGTTAACATCTCCCCACCGTGGCGGCGTCGCGAGACGGGATGATGGCAAATTGGACGTCAACTGGCGACAAAACGGTAACCAAAGGCGAGAGCGAGCTCAGTGAGGCCGACCACCGTGGAGATGGAGCGACAAGACCCGTTTACGTGCACGTCAGGGACGGTGATGGCTTTTGTTCGACTTGAGATCAAGCGATGGGTGATGATGACGTTTACCATTATCATCACCATCATCGTACATCACAACGTCTACAGTCAACCCCAGCTCAAACGCCACGACCATGAAATCACCAACACCGCACCGGCACAAGGCCACCACCACTATCACCGGTTGGTGACTAAACCCCCTGGCCCCAATGAATAATTGAATAGGTCAGTTTAACACGTAGCAGGCTTTCGCGACCAATATTATTCATAATCAACTTTTTGGGTTTAGATCGCGTTATTTATAAATGTGTCGTAACCCTCCACCACCCGACACGGCCAATCAGTAAAAAAGTGTCACGTTGACAAAAGACAAATAGTTCACTGCTTTAGCCCATCGGTGTGTTGAAGCGTGAAATTTTTTTTTAAATGTTGTGGTTTCACGCTTCAACACACCGGTGGGCTAAAGCAGTGAACTATTTGTCTTTTGTCAACGTGACACTTTTTTACTGATTGGCCGTGTAGGGTGGTGGAGGGTTACGACACATTCATAAATAACGCGATCTAAACCCAAAAACGTTGATTAATGAAGTGAATAGGTGTGGACCGTGCCGCAAACACACGTCAACGTATTCCGGCCACGGGATGGAGAAGATTCAGTGGCGTAAGTGGTCACACCGCCACCTTGGTGTGCGCTGTTGCAGCCTTGATGGGCGATCGCGGATAACACTTTGCTCTGATACATTCTACAAAGCCGGACGCTGAGCCAGGAAAACAATGCGCGAAACGAGTGACCTTCGGTGACTTCAAGTGGACTCCGGAACAATGGCACAGCCCCGTTCACAAACCCTGTATTCACTTCTACGTTTATATTATTGTTATGTGCCCATTGTTTTCTGAGCTGGTAAGCACTGACGTGTGTACAGTTATTGTTCTGTATAATGTTATTGCATTATCCGCATGCGTGTCTTGGCGTGCCCTTTTAGATTTGTCGTTTGATTAGACAAAACGATTGTTTTGGAAGGTTTTAAGGGGTCTGTGACAAAATGAGTACTGTACCATACAAAGAAGACACCAACATCTGTTATCCTTATCAAGAGTCTCACCCCCGCCATGAGAATGTGAAATTCGCACCGCAGGGTCACGGCCACCAACGTAACGTGGCTTTATTGCTCTTATTCTGAGGTTGTTTCGGTAAAATAGAAGACGGAAGCTTGTGTTGCCTCCGAAACGTCGTGATTTTTATTTTATTTTACTTTTATTAATAATATTTTTTTTACCTACGTGACTTTACCGAATAAACCTAAGAATATGAATCATTGCAGTCACGAAAACTTCAAATCTAGAATTAATTGCTCTTTTGAACGGTAAGACACTCGAACTCTTCCATATTGCTGCTGATGCTGATCTTGATTCAATATCTGGCTGCGAATCACGCCTGTAAATTGCTGACGGTGCCACGACTCTCCCTCTCTCGCTGGAAGCTCCGACTCTCAGTAATGAGCGTATTGCGAGCTGGCGACGAGCAAGCACACGTCCAACCATTCAAAATATGCCAGACGCTTCTGAGGGATTCTTTCAACAATCTGAGTCTGGCTCGCGTGCGTAACTTCGTACGGTGACACTGGGCTTATTGTTCACCCTCCTCCTGATAAATAGGCGAAGGAGTTCTCTGGTAGCGGCAGAATAATCATCTCTCTCTCACCTGCTGCGGCCGTTGGCGAGGTCCCTCTTGCATTTCGTTCCACCGCAGCTAAGTTTCCCCAGCCGCAATCCATCCTGTCAGCCACAATGTCTGCGTCTGCAGTGAGTGCAACGGCCGCGAGCTCCAGCTCGTACAGCCAAATGAAGAGCAGCAGCAGCAGCTCCTACAAGGGAGTTAGCGCCGGCCTCGGGTACGCGTCAGGCGGAGGAGCAGCTCTGGGCTACGGTGGAGGGTTAGGTCTGGGCTACGGTGGAGGGGCAGCTCTGGGCTACGGTGGAGGGGCAGCCTTGGGCTATGGTGGAGGGGCAGGTCTGGGCTATGGTGGAGGGGCAGCTCTGGGCTACGGCGGAGGAGCAGGTCTGGGCTACGGTGGAGGGGCAGCCTTGGGCTACGGTGGAGGGCTTGGTCTGGGCTATGGAGGAGGAGTAGGAGGAGTTGGTCTGGGCTATGGGGCAGTGGGTCTTGGAGGTGGTGGCTACGTGCTCCCGGGAGGAGGCGCGGCGGGCCTGATCGGCGGTGGGTTCGGCATCGGGCCCGGCGGCGGGGTCGGCCCCTACGGGAGCCCCGCATTCGCCGCGGGCAAAATGCTGACGGCCGGGGGTCTGTCCGGCACCCTCGTGGGTGTGGGTTCCATCCCGCCCATGGCGTCGCGAGAGGCGGAGAAGAGCACCCTGCAGTTCCTGAACGACCGCTTCGGGGGCTACGTGGAGAAGGTTCGACTCCTGCAGCGGGAGAACGCGGCGCTCGAGGCGCAGCTCGCCTCCATCACGGGCGGCGCGCCGCTCTCGCCCGACGGGGGACTCACGGTCAACTACGAGGTCCAGATCACCGAGCTGCGCACCACCATCGAGACGCTCATCCTCGACAAGGTGAACATGGAGATCGAGCTGGACAACATCAGAGCCACGGCCGAGGAGCTCAAAGCCAAGTAAGCTCTCCCCCGACAGGCAGCCGCCCACCCGTTTCACCCTGCACCGCTCAGAGCCGGGCGCACATTGCTTCGAGGCGTGATGTCGTATCGGCGAAAGTGGCCCCATCTCTGAAAATGAGTGAAGAACACTGCTTTAAAGGGTTGTTCTGGATGAGTGAAGCACTTGTACAGAGGACGTGCGGATGCGTAGTTTCTCAAAAAGGTAAATCATGACCATAGCTTCTAGATTTGAAGCTTTTGTGACTGCAAGGATTTATATCTGCACCTTGATGTAGCAGTCGTGCTGTGACGGTTCCACCTGAAGACGGAAGCTTGTGTTGCCTCCGAAACGTCGTGATTTTTATTTTTATTTTACTTTTATTAATTTTAATTTTTTACCTACGTGACATTACCGAAAAAAACCTAAGAATATGACCGTAGCTCCTAACTCCAGTAATTTTGGTACATCGCGACATTTCACCGTCACTCTTTGCACTGACCGATGCCCGCTGCCGCCACAGGTTTGAGTTCGAGGCCGGAGTGCGTTACCAGCTGGAGTCTGACATCAGCCTGATGAAGAAGGTACGGCGCCAGTCACCGCCAGCGTCGCTCTCACGGCTGTTTTCGGCTTGTGCCCTGCGTGTTGTGCCCTACGCGTTGTGCCCTGCGTGTCGTGCTCTGCGTGTCGTGCTCTGCGTGTCGTGCCCTGCGTGTTGTGCCCTGCGCGTGCTGCTCGGCGCGATGTCCGACGTTTCGCTCGCTGCACGTGGCAAGAGCTTCTCGTTTCACCGCTGAGGACATTTCATGCCGAGGGGAACAGCACACCAAACAACACGCATGAGAATACGCGGCCGTTACGAGGACTGGAGTGACGGACACACAGTTCGTCTCACGCTATGATGCCCGGTGGTCCCAGGAAACACGCAATGTTGTGCCAACGTTGACGTGTGGTTGGGAACGTTGAATAAACGTTGGAGCAACGTTCCACGTTTACTGGGGTGTTCGTGGGGCGATCTTGGACCCCCTGATCAGCGGTGGTGTTGGTCCACTGGGGGCCAGATGAGAAAATGGAAATAGACAATGATATGTACGTAGATGTAGTGAGGTAATAGAAATTTAGATTAAGATATTGATGAAAGCAGAGAGACGAAGCTAAGATGGAGACGAGAGAGATTTCATTGTTTCTTTATGTTGATTAGCTTGCTATGTGTATTCTAATTTGAATCTGAGCTGCTAATTGAGTAAAACACATTTTTTTGTTCATGAATCCGGGGCCCTAAGCCTTTGCTTGGTTTGCTTGTGCCCGGCCTCTTCTCCCCCGATGTAGGATATCGAGTTCGCGACCGACACGCGCGTGAACCTGACCACGCGCTACACGGCCCTGACGGACGAGCTGACCTTCCTCAAGAAGACCTATGAAGAGGTAGGCGTTGGGTTCGATCCTTTCGGTCTCAAATCAACGTGACGGTACTGCCTACCCATCCACACATTGACCAGGGTCAACCCTGCTTAACCATTGAGTTTTAACGAGTAGCAGGTGATCATGATTTTAATTTTGACATTTTTCAGGACACGTGCTCAGATGTGAACAGATCGCCTGGTTCCCCGCTGTTCTCTCCCTCGCAGGAATTCGCCACCTTCCAGACTCGCCTGGGCACCACGGAGGTCTCCAGCGGCTCCATCATCGAGGTCGACACCATCAAGTCGTTCGACCTCATGTCCACCCTTAGCCAAATCCGCTCCGAGTACGAGGTGGTGGCCACCAGAAACCGCGCAGAAGCAGAGGCCTACTACCATAGCAGGGTGAGGCCATCCCCACGGTGACACGAAGCGTCTGGGGGAAATGTACAGCTCGTCATCGATCCACTGCTGGATGATGAATGCCTCCTAATGCTGTGGAGGTTGTTTATATTTATATATAAAAGACTTCTATATAAGAGTAGTCTTAAACAGATGATAACTTTGAAATATTTTATATTTTTTCTCCGCTGTGCATATTGTCTCTACCATCTTGTATGTATGTTAAACTTCTTTCGCACCGTACATAGTCAACCATGATAATGTTTGAACGTCGTATGTGGTCTGCGATTACTTCCTTGTCGAGTTATAATCTCAAACGCCACTTTGTTCTGGCGCCTCGAGATGCACTGCACGGGAGGCTTAGCGGTGTAAACAAAAATGATGGCGGTATCATTTGGATTATCTCTAAGCCTAACTCGTAATGTACTCGTTTTATTAAAGCTACCGTCACAAGAGCGGCACGGAGTTATGAAAGCAAATAACGGGCGAAAAAATACGATATACACACGAACGCGACGCGTATTCTAACCGACAGCTCATCGAAAACATCAACGGGCTGAACAAAGTCTTAAAAATAAATAACAAATATTTTTCTTCTTGGTTCTTTCGGTAAAGTCACGTAGAAGGGAAAAAATAAAATAATAAAAATAAAACATAATAAAATATATTTTCATGCATGAGTGATATATGTATCATTCACAATGCTGCTTTTCAGTATACTTGTTTTTTTACGTGAATAATTAAATTTGACGCTCGACACAACACAATACAATTTCGCATTTCTGCAGAATCTCAAAGTGACCGATACCGATTCAGAGACCAGCGTCAACTCGCTGCCGCGCACTGATGCCCAGCACGGCGCCCGAGTCGGCCTCGGCTCTCACGGTGTTAACCGTTCTCCTCTGCGCGCATTTGCAGATAGAAGAGATCCAGGCCGTGACCTCGAAGACCACGGAGGCCATCAACTTCGCCAAGACGGAGATTGTGTCGGTGACCAAGGATATCCAGATGCACTACTCGGAGCTACAGACACTCCTGTCCCAGGTGCTCGTCGCCAGCACACCGCGCACGCGGTTCTCAGCTTTGCCTAAACTCCACGTGAATTTGTGAATTTGAGTGGCGTATCGTGGACACGTACTTTTTGTCCTCCACCAGCGTGGATTTTTTTCTGCAAAAAATCGGTGGGAAAGCGGTGCCTACCAACACATAAATCCTTTCCACCAAACATTTTCACCGCCGTTTGTATGTTTATATACATGTGTACCGGTAAACGTCGGTGGCTTTTGTCCACTTCTTATCAGCCTCAGTGTCACATGCTTCCTAATATAGCAGAAAAAAAAATCGATTTACAGTATCGCCAAACTGACGACTTATTTCGAATCACTGCTCTTCAAAATGAACAGGTAAAAACTTTCATAGGTCTTGGTTAAAGGTTAACATTTCATTCAACATGTCCCACAATTTTAGGGCATTTATTTTTTTGGGGGCCCAAATAAAAAAAATGTACTCGATTATATGTGTGCCAATATTCACCTTCCAATCCTTCTGCATTCTTCCAGGATATATAAAGATTCTGATTAGCATTTACATCGGCCACCCACTCGCCTTCGTCTATATTTAATGTAGGCGCTGGTTATTGATGGCGAGTATAACGAGAACAAATACAATGGCGGTGTTGAACACCAATTGAGATTTAATAGACACAGCGGTAATAGATCAAGAGGAGAATGGATAGAGACTGAAGGAGGCAGTGACGCTGGCGATAGAAACAGAACCTCCGTTCGGTCCAATCCTCGTTAACGCGCTGACGGGAGGGACTCACGTTGCCAAGTTGTGATGGTGCATCGACATCACCGTGGTGTTCCCTCAAGTGCGGTCTCTTCTTGCCCTCACTCGAACGAACGAACGAACCAATAGATGAACGAACTAACACATGAACAAATTCACTGTCGGTCTGACAGAGCTACTCCATGGAGCAGGCCGTGGCTACCTACGAGGCACGGGCCAGCTCCGAGGTGGCCAGCTACCAGTCCTCTGTGGCCAGCATGGAGGTGGCCATCGAGACCGCTCGAATGGACCTGCAGAGGCAGCTGATTGCTTATCAGAGCCTGCTGGACGTCAAGCTTCAACTGGACGCTGAGATCTCCACCTACAGGAATCTGCTGGAGGGCGAGGCGGCCAGGTGCTGTGTGGAAGCACTTCTCACAACAGAGGGGGGGGGGGGGGGGGGGGGGGGTGACACGATGATCACACTCACTGCGCGGCACGGTGTTACAACGCTCGCCATCGCAGGAGTGTTACGCTTGCCTGACAGCCGATGCAATGTCCTTGTCTGACAGCCTGTCCGGCCTGAAGCTGAGCTCTCTGTCGCTGGGCGGCGGCGGGGTGCACGTGGTGTCGGCAGGGAGCAGCAGCTCGCGCTCTGTCTCCTCCACCCACATGTCCATGTCAGGTGAGCGCGTGAGAGAGAGAGGACCTGTGGCTCAGGGTGAGCGAGTGAGAGAAAGGACCTGTGGCTCAGTGTGAGTGAGTGAGAGAGAGGGGTGGCATGTGGCTCAGGGTGAGCGAGTGAGTGAGAGAGGACCTGTGGCTCAGGGTGAGTGAGTGAGAGGCAGCATGCGAATTTTTGTGACTCAGGGCTTGATGTTTGAACAATCTGAGATGAAAAGGCAGAACTTAAATTCGTGCATGTTAACCTGTGTCGTTGGAACAGCGAGTAGCAAGTCAGCCAGCTTCGCGGCCAGCAGCGCTACCGACATCAAAATCTAAGAGCTCAAGGGGCCTTGAAAACAGGTGAGCCACTCCATGTATTTCTGTGGACATTACATTTGACATCCCTCGTCTACATGTGTAATATATAGCCCTTTGTTAATCTACTGCTGGATGAAGGTCTCCCCACGCTGTGTCGGTCGATGGGGTTGTTTGAGCATACTTCACCATACAACAGAGAGACGTGGCCGGGTGGCTCAGGGGGTTAGAGCACGGAGCCAGCCCTGCTGAGAATCTGGGATCGAACACGGGGCTCGGCTATCCATGATGAAACCAGCTCTTGAGGGTCCCGAGGTGATGGCCTTCAGCTTCATCGGCAAAGACTGCGCAGGATTTTTTATTCTGTAGCTCGCGTGCGGGAAAGTGTGCAGTGCTCTTAGTGTGCGGATACAAAGTTCTCAGATGTTGTTTCTCCGATATCACCTTCCGCGAGGGCCGTTCTCGAACGTGGGTTGATGCAGTGTTCTGCGAGAACTCCCAATGGATCGGGATTCATCTATTCCGTGTAAACGGAAGAGAATTATGAGATGCGCAACACAAACGACAAAAGAGAAAGTGGTGAGGGTGCTGCGTTTGCCGCAGAGGAAGTGAAATGGACAGAGGTCACAGCCGTACGCGATCGCCGGCAAGCAGAACTTTATCAACCTACCAGTCACAGCAAAACACACCCAACATCACCCGCCGGCGTTTGTAAAACGGGAAGAAGACGTACATTTGATTTTTTTTTTCGCCTCACAATTTAAGTCCCTGTACATTTTTGGAAAATAATATGGATTGTATACTGCCCTTCTTTTTTCAGGAAAGTGACGCCCAAGAGAAAAGGATGAAACATAGAATGTGACACCATCTCGATTCGTCACCTCCAGCCCAGGGTTTCTCAAGCTCCGGTCCTGCGCACGCGACCTGGGAAGGGTCATCGACGTTCACGACGAGTTCTTCACATGCTGCCACGTGCCTCGTGATTTATAATCATGTCCCACGCGATGGAGAGAGCTCCGATTAAAATGGAGACGGAGATCGTGGTGCACAGTAATGCAGCGCTCTCTACGTCGCGGGGGACGCGTTTAACAACTATCAGGCGCGTGCAGCGCACGATAATTTGTGTTTCAGCGGAGAGGAAAAGTTAACATGCAACGGCTCGTGGTTTTGTAACTTACGTTTGAGGAACTTTGTTTGAGGAACTTTGGCCTGGCTATCGTGACAAGTTCTCTGTCTGCTCTCTCTCTCTCTACCCGCATAGGTTTGGCTGCAAATGTCATTGGTTGCTTCAAGTTAATACCCCCCCCCTCCTTCTCTCCCCCCCCCGGGCAATGCTTACGTGACGACGTGCATTCCTCCGTCCTAACGCATGGCCTCTGATGATTCATGCGCAGCCTCGTCCGTAGACTACGCACATGGGTGAGCGATCCTTGCTGATTCTGCTTTGCTGTGGAGTGAATAAACATCACGTGAACCAAAACACGACGTCTCCACGCTGTCGTTTTGACTTTTCTTCTTCGTCATGGGGTCAATATGTCAGCGGCGCGTTTCGTCTCGTAGGTGATCGTAGCTCACGCGATAGCCCAAGGACGCATCTCATTTAAGGCACGGAGAGCGGAGGTGGACCCCAGAGTTGTCGATCGAACAATGTGTCCTATTCGCGAAATATGTGCGTGTAAAAAAGTGTGTATTTATGATTACCGCATTGATATCAGGTGTTGTCAGCGGGGGCACCTATTAAGGCAAGACTGATAATTGGATTTTTACCCTTCTATCTGGCAACAAAACTGACACCTTTTTGTTGCCAGATAGAAGGGTAAAAAACCAATTATCATATTTTTACTGGCAAATGAGGTTCCCATATTGTAGAAGGCAAGACTGGTTAACGAGGTGGTGGTGGTGGTGTTGGGATAGTGCGGTCCACACCACGCTCGATCGCTGTTGGCTTACATTGCTAACTCCCACGCATTTACAGATACTAATTTAATGCCGAGTTGACATAGAGGACGGCCAGAAATGTGTCAGATGCCATCGATGTCGTGCTCGGTGCTTGCTCATTGGGGGCCCTGAGCATCAGCTAGTTTTGAGACCTGTCCTTTAAAAATAAATATTTCAAAAGATACAATCCGAGTGAGATGACAGAAGGGACGTGAACAAGAGATACAAATGCAGCGAGATACGATAATTGTAGAAATAATATAGATGCGGTGAAATGAGAGAAGATGGATCCACACGTCACAGAGATGACAGGTGAATTGCCATTTTACGTAGCTTAACTTAAGACGTCCGTTAGAATCAAGAATCATTATTTTGAATTCGAGCCGATATTTCATCCACCGCTCTGCGTTCCTGAATCAGAGGCCAACTTGAGCCGCTTGAAGATCCGAGCACGTGCTTGGCCGAGTGCTCGCCACTCGCTTGATCCCACAGTCCGATGAGCACGGTTGGCTGCGTGCCGTGCGAAAGAAGTCCAACGCACAGCAACACAGATCACATGTCAGGTCGCCCATCTCTCCGGGCAGCCACCGCTTCACCGAGTGCCGAGTTCGCGTTCCCCGCTGCTGCTGCTGCTGCTGCTGCGTGCGTGCGCGTCTGGGAACCTCCTCGTGATACCGCGCACGCAACCTCGCCCCCCCATCACCACAATCTGGAGGCCAGACACGCGACGGCGCGGTGAGGACAATCAGCAGATGCTCTGATGGAAATAAACACGCGAGGCGATGTTACGTAACGGCGCAACGAGTTGACGCCCAGAGCGAGATAGCCATCGACGTTTGACGCAAATGTGTGTCCCGCCGGACTGCGGTTGAACACCATGTGCAATTGCGCACGCAAACACGGGTGCGTGCGTTTATGTGGTTATGTGTTTATGTGGTCGCGTATGTACTTATGTTTACTTGTGTGTGTGTGTGTTTATGTGTGTGTGTGGGGAGCGGTGGCGTAGCGGTGAGCGCGCTGCGCTACGAACCCTGGGACCCGAGGTCGATCCAGTTCACGGCCAACACCGGCGACGATTGTTTGAACTCGTCCTGGGCCTCCCCTAGGTCGACTCAGCCTCAAATGAGTACCTAGAGCGGTGTGTAAACATGCCCACTAGGGAGACAGCGACGACCCGGCGTGGTGCTGGCCATCCACTTCCTCGTGTGCCGTGTCGGCCTTCATAGGTGCTCGCTAACAGCACTTGCCCCAATAGTCTGTTCAGGCTATTACGGGAGATATTTTATTTTTGTAAGCCAGCTGTGTGGGGAGCGGTGGCGCAGCGGTTAGTGCACTGAAAGTGCTGTCTCTGAATGGAGGGGTCAATGGAGCTTATTCGATGGAGGTCCCTTTGAGATGAATGTACCGTACAGCCCTTCATCAATCCGGTGCTGGATGAACGCTTCCCCAAATAATGTTTGGTCATGGGGGTTGTTTGACCATACTTTATCACGCTGGCTAGTGTAGGCTGCTCAAGAGGGGGTTGTCCAAGACCAGTTAAGATATCACCCGCCGCTAATAATGTGAGTCACGGCCGGGAGTCACACTCACTGGATTCACAGCACAATGCGTTCGTTGAGACTAAGTACATTCAAACCCTGCCATTGTCTATCAGTGCAGGTGGACACACATCAATGCAATTTATACAGGAAAGCCTCAATAAGTCTCAAGGCTCTTTTAGAAAGGTCATGCATGAGAATGTTTGGCCAGTTCCATTTTAGAGAGTGTTATCATTTTGGGAGGAAACAGCGGCGCTTGTAGATAACCGCTCCGCGTTTAAGAGGAAAATCTAAACGTGAACCGCATAAATAAAGGTACTCATTATCATCATCGCCACGTGTGAAATTGTAATGTTGAAACTGTGACCCATGGCTTGAACGTATACACCTAAAAGACAAATAAATAAAATGTGTTCAAAGAAACTGGCCGGGTGGGCTCCGTGGCTTAGAGCACTGAGCTGGCACAACTTTCGGTGTCCTGAGTGTCATCCAAGCCGTGATTAGACTGCTTTCACATGCTTAGTTAGTCGATAACCTCAACCAAGTCACCATTGCACAAACAGCTCCACCACTTACCACGTGGGAAATGTATTTAACATTTGAATTGTAAATAAGTAAAAACTATTGGCCCAAACAAACCGCGAAAGGGATTTTTTCTTTGACTAATCTCTACGTTACAGGGTCACGAAGGGGGAACACGTGGGCAGAGTGTGAACCCAGTCAAAGTTCATAACTGTCACCTGTTCAATTTCCATCTCGGGCCAACGGCTGAGACCACGGATATTGTACTTCAACGAACATTCCATAGCGGCTCGATTCAGCAATACCAGGAAAGGGTTTGCCACAACTCCACCGTTGGAGTATATTTCCCTTTACTTAGAAACGCGCGTGTTCAGTATCAGCGAGAACAATCCGAAACGCCGTTGAGGGAATGATGTTGGCACGCCACATCCATATCACCTTACTTTGTTATTATAGAAATATAGGCGACAACGTTGTAGATGGGATGACTATGGATAGACGTACCCTGTACTCAAGTGGGAGGATGATTGTTGCTGATAATTATCCCGACTCCATGCCAGTCTACTCGCAGAATAAAAAAAAACATCGAGTGAGAAATTAAGCGCTGGAATCACATCAACCTCCGTGAAGCTTCAACTGAGCATAGATGACCAGCACAATCCGTGTCTTTATTGTTGACTCTTGCATAGCCCACACATGCAAGATAATGACAATAAAAACCATGTAAATGCATAAAGCATCCTAATATAACATGATTTATTTAATGCGCTATGAAAAACGACCATTGCCCTCAGCGTCACCTATTCGGTATATTCGTTTTAGGCCACGCACTGTATTATTGAAATGTTTTTTTGTTATTTCAATACAACAACAAACAAATCCCAAGATGCTACAATTGGCTCCTTCACAACAGGGGCCCATCGACATGGCACGGGAAGGCCTTCATCCGGCAGTGGATTGAATAAAATATGTAAAATTAACTTAATTAAACGCATTGCAGGTGTACTGATTACTTGACAGGGGTTCTGAGGTCTACATATAAAACAATTGGTTCCATTAAATCATTAATTCGTACATTAAAACACACCGTCTGTTGTGATATCGCTTTGGCAGCGGTGCAATGGCACGAATAATGATCAACTATTATCAATAATTATCACATTCGTTAGTGACACGGGGCCTTAACAGGGGGGGGGGGGGGGGAGAGTAAGTGGCGACGTTTTGAGCAATGGCCCTTCTTCATAGCAAAATAAATAACGCCTCCTTCCCACACGTCTCTCCACATCGTGTGTTTTCACACAAGCAACCTAAACACTGGACCGGTTTCGACATCCAGTGTCTCGTCAGCAGATTCGGACCCACTTAAGACAATGCCGGCAAAAACTGCCCGATGTTGATGTCCATCGGCAAGTTCGACGCAGGGCTATGAAATACACAACACACACTTACATTGAGCGCCATTGTGGAGAATGTTACAATGCTTTAGACGGGGCCTAGAGGTTACCCATAACTATCACTCGTAAGGTATACGAGTGGGCAATACGGATTGCCCAAATGCGTCTCCTGTCGTTCTAAAGGGGATTTTGATTTGATAGGATCCGTGACAGTCGCGACCACCAGATGCTCCTATGCGCCGCTGCCGGGGGGAACGGCCTGTTCGATGTTCATTATTTATTGGTGGCCGCTGCTTGAGTAAACAAAAGGATGATAATGCTTCACCCCGAGCTCTCATACTCTGATGGTGCATTGTCTTTGAGTTGTGCGCCTTTTGGCGTCATCTGGTCCAACACCATGTGAGACTAGGCTCTAAGAAAAGCTGTCTCGGGTGTGGACCAATCAACTTCAAGGACAGTGCATACATTATCAGAGTTATGTTTTTTGTTTGCATTATGGCTGCAGGCATTGTGGTCTATGCAAACATGACTCCTTGTAAAAAAAGGTGTCAGTTTTGTTGCCAGATAAAAGGGTAAAAAACCAATTATCATATTTTTTACTGGCAAGTGAGGTTCCAATGGTGTAAACAAAAGGAGTTGGGACGCGGTCGAGTTGCGGTCGCGGTATCAGTCCGGCACACACCACCCCCCGGATTCCGTAAACACGAGCGCGCCCCAAAACGGGAGGCAGTGCGGGCTACAAATGGAGCAGCTTCCCCTTCCTAAATCAGAGCGAGAGAGCGAGAGAGAGGCGGACAGAGGCGGACACGCACTGACTTGACTCCTCGGGCTGGACAAAGCAGGCAGACAGACCAGACTGACTCACTGATTGGCAGGCAGGCAGGCAGATATACAGATGCTATCCATGAGATATTACAACGCAGATGGTAAACTATAGACTTGCGGACTAAGAGGCGGACGGACGGACGGACGGACTGAGAGGCAATATCGGGGTACAGATTGTGAGACAGGCGACAGCGACTGAAAGACACCAAAGTGTCACGAGCCCTCCGTCACATCCTACATGACTGCGGCTGTGAGACATTAGCACCTCTGGAAGCTAGCAACTACGACGGTTGCTGACATGGTAAGCATCACGGTTTAAATTGCATTAGTAACTATCAGCTGCATCGAGGGCTAGTGGGTACTGGACAAAGTAATCTTCGTATAATTGCTCCCGAGTTGGTACAGAGGAAATTCAAGAATGTTATGGCATGGACAAATGTGTTAACCACTGCTGATTTTAAAGCAAATAGTCCCGCATTCCAAGCCGGTTCTTATTTTACCGATCCTGTACGGATAATGATGATGAGTACGCGGTGACATGATATGTCATAACTAGCAGCAATTTGAACTCGAGTCATTGAAAGTGCATGCGAGGTCGCCTGCTCCCAGACCACACTGGGACTTTACGCTGCCTGACGCTGCCTGCTACACTACATAGCCTACAATTCATTTTAAGGGGTGGGGGGGGGGGGACAGATTGTGCTTTGTACACGTTTTCGCCTTGACGGTCGGCATATATTATTCAATTGTTCTCAATGTTTAGCAAAAGAGACACTGCTGGGGTTTATTTTTCGTTTAAAGAAAGCAGCGGTGTTAATACTGTGTAGTATTGGGTACAATTGTGTGCGTTACCTATAACCAGCACGCACGATACACCATCGCGGTTTCGGTTGTGGTTGTGGTCCATCATGTTCCTTGTTTAGGTTACGCTTGATTATACACAAGCATTTGTTTAATTCAAAGAATTTTAGTTCCAGTTTAAATCATATATGGATTTAGATACGTAGGTTTCTACAACCAATATGATTCATAATGAGTGTTTTTGGGGTTAGATCGTGTAGGTAAATGCTTTTTAAAAAGAATTATAACCCTCCACCAACCGACAAAGGCGATCAAATCAAGTTGTCACGTGGGGAAATATGCTAATAATTTTGTTTTTTAGCAGAACCAGAATTGTTTTAAAGCAAGAGCTGAGCTTCGTTAACACCTTAGATACTGAGTTTAATGTTCAGTGAAACGTCCTGTAACATTGTCAAATATATGACTTGCTTTTCAACATTCCTCCGGTTTGCTGAAAAAGTGGATTAATTGGCATGTCTGCTCACGTGAAAACTTTATTTTTTTGGCTCTGTCGGGTGGAGGAGGATAATAGTTGAAAAACAAACATTATCCCTAAACTTACTCGATATATTGCAAAATAAACTATGAATAAAATATATCTTATGTAGATAAATCTCAATACAAAAATTGGCCAGAGCACAAAACCGCCTTTGTAAAACGAAATAACGATTACCAGTCCCATCAGTGGCGCAAGAGAATAAATAAAAATGCCAGTGGATATAACGTTTGTTCAACGTGCCAGACAGTATGGGCCACATTAAAAACTTGACGAAACGGCTAAGTCTACATCGCCTGGCCGATTTACCCCACCGCCGGTGATCGGTGCATTTCCGCAAAAGAGCATGCGAACATGAACATTCGTCAAGATGTGAATATGCCCGTACTGGTGCGAAAGAAGTTCAACATCCGTGCATCAGGTCCTAAAAATCACAAGTGTGGTGCATAGCCACGGAGACACCCAGTGGAAGCTTTCCCTGTGTGGATAAAGTTGCACACAGCACCAGCCTACAGATGGGAATCATGCCGCTGGTAGGGAGCGATGCTGCTACATGGCTTTCCCCAATCGTGCAACTGCAAGCAATATCAGAGTATCTTCTCAAATCCAGCTAATTTGGACCATTCCCCTCCCTTTTGTATCGCGCTGTCTGTCTGCTCTCCTCCCCCGTTAGGCGGAGTTGATGCACTCCATCTCGCTAGACGAGTTCGACCTCCTGCCCATGGGGTTGAACGACACGTCCGAGCTGGAGGAGAACTCCTCCTCGCCCTGCTGCTACAGCCCCGACTGCCTCGCTCCATCCCAGAGCTTCCACCGCGTCTTTCTGCCCGTCGTCTACGGCCTCGTGTGTCTCCTGGGCTTCGCGGGCAACGGGCTTATCCTCGTCGTCCTCACGTGCTTCACCAAGAAGCGCACCTCGTCCGACCTCTACCTGATGCACCTCGCCGCCGCTGACCTGCTCTTCGTGTTGACCATGCCCTTCTGGGCGGTCGGCTCGGCCACCGAGTGGGTCTTCGGCAACGTCCTGTGCTGCCTCGTCAACTTCACGTTCACCGTGAACCTGGCCAGCAGCATCCTCCTGCTCGCCTGCATCAGCATCGAGCGCTACCTGGCCATCGTGCGCGCCACCAAGACGGACAAAGTGCGCAGGAAGTTCGCCACCAAGGTGGGCAAAGCCGGGGGGGGCATTCATTTCTCACTCGATGTTTCTTTTTTGAATGAGCACTGCTAGGCTTGCTCGGCGTAATAAGGCACGTCACAGACAGCTTTCTTTAGAGCCTAAGTCTCAAACGGTGCGGACCAATCAGATTCAAAGACAATGCGTACACTGTCAGAGCATGGTTTTTGTTTCTATTTTCACCACATGTATCTGTGGTAATGCAGACATGATCCCTTGCAAAAGGTTTCAGTTTGGTGTTTTAACATCTTAACACAGCTGGTTTGATGCCAGAAAAAAGGGGAAAACCTATTATCACGTAGATAGGTTCAAAGAAATTAACAAAAAATAACGACGTGACTTTTCCGAAAGACGCAAAGAAAATAATCAAAAAGGAGATTTTTTTTCTTCCTGATGACCATCGAAACGTCAACGTTTTTTGTTATTTTCTTTGAACTATCTACGTGACTTTACCGAAAGACCCAAAATAATATGAATTCCTGCAGTCACGAAAGCTTTAAGTCAAGATAACACCAATGCAGTTCAATCCATGGACCTGGACAGGAGATTGCACCCGAGGTGGCAACACATCAATATTGTTTATTTATTTATTTACAACACCTGTGTTGTTGCCAGAAAAAAGGGGAAAACCTATTCTTATATTTTGACACTGGCAAAAGAGGTCCCATGATGTCATCATGGCTGAAGCCGTTGATGTCACCACATCTCGCCAATACTGTCTTCCCTTCGCCAGACACGCGGACCGTCAAGAGCTTTACGAACAGGATTCCACTAGTCTGCTCTTACTGAGGTCGTGAGAGTGCTGGAGTGTTCTCAGTTGCAATGCGCTAACCACTGCGCCACCACTCCAACCTAGTTATTGCGATAGACGCAGTTATGTTCATGAACTAACCACACATTACCAAGAACATTATAGAGGTTGGTTTAGTTTTTGGGGCAAGACTGACAACAGTGGTTTATATACAACACTATTATCGTGTTGTGTAACGGCCAGGCGATCACGCATCCGTAAGAACGCAAGGGTGTGTATCGCAATGGAGGCTCCAATAGCGGAGTTTCTTGTGCGCTTGTTCAACTCCTGTAAATATTGTAGGGTATGGCCAGAGGTCAAAACCAAAAGGCTGAGAATGTAAAACCGCGTGCGAGTCCATTGATGTACGTCAACCTTTTCCAGGTCTCTAATAGAGGCCTGCACACACACACACACATGCAATGCAGTCCATAAAACCCACTCTGACACCTGATCGATAATCATCATCATCATCACTCTTGTGCCCCCGCTGCCCCCGTAGGTGACGTGTGGGGCGGTGTGGGTCCTCTCACTGCTGCTCGCCGTGCCCGACCTCGTGTTCAGCCACGTGTACACAGCGCCACTGAGCGGCCACCAGCTTTGCGAGCACGTGTATCCCGAGAGCGCATCCGATCTGTGGCGCACGGCGCTGCGCGCTCTGCACCACGTGCTCGCCTTCGCGCTGCCGGGCATCGTGATCGTCTTCTGCTACGTCATGGTGATCAGGACGCTGTCGCAGCTGCACAACAACGAGAAACGCAAAGCGCTCAAGGTGGTGGTCGCCATCGTGGCAGCGTTCTTCGTCTGCTGGCTGCCCTACAACGTGGTCACTCTGCTGGACACGCTGATGAGGCTGGACGCGGTGGTGAACTCCGACTGCGAGATGGAGCAACGCCTGGGAGTGGCGGTGGCCGTCACGGAGGGCGTCGGCTTTTCCCACTGCTGCTTCATCCCCGTGCTCTACGCCTTCGTGGGCAAGAAGTTCAAGGAGAACCTGGCGCGGCTGTGGGGCTGCAGGGCGTGCGGGACGCGCGCGGCGTCGTACCGAGAGGGCAAGAGGCAGAGCAGCAGGCGGCCACATCCCATCAGCTCCGACTCGGACTTCTCCACGAGCACCATCCCCGCTAATTGAGCTCTCCCACGCGCGTTCACCCGCTTCGTGAGCCAACCGCGGGGTGTCCAATTAAGCGGTGAACTATTTTGTCTTTTGTCAACGTGACACTTTTTTTTTACTGATTGGCCGTGTCGGGTGGTGGAGGGTTACGACGCATTTATAAATAACGCGATCTCACCCCAGAAACGTTGATTATGAATAGTATTGGTCGCGAAAGCCTGCTACGTGTTAAACAGGGAGGATACGGTCCAGAGCTCGATCTCTTTTATCGGTGACTAGCTGGACTACCCCCGGCTTTGCCCAGGACTTGGATCAACCACGCCCGGCCGCCTTTGTCTCTCCCCAGTGGCGATGTTCACACACCACAGCAGTTACTCGTTTGAGGCTGAGTCGACCTAGGGGAGGCCCAAGACCGGTTCAGATAATCGCCGCTGGTATTGACCGTGAGCAGGAATCGAACTCTGGTCGCTGGGTTCATAGCGCAGCGCTAACCGCTACACCACCGCTCCCCACACACTACCGCACGCACGCACACAGACACACACCTAACACCACTTCACACAGACACACACGCACCTAACACCACTTCACACAGACACACACGCACCTAACACCACTTCACACAGACACACTACCGCACGCACGCACACAGACACACGCACCTAACACCACTTCACATAGACACACACGCATCTAACACCACTTCACACAGACACACAAAATTCTGGCCTGGACTTTTGCAGCTGTTTTAGACTAATTTCAGGGTGCTGATTCCAAATCTGATCTCAGATTTGCTCTATCACATCTCATTTTTATGCTATCGGCATACCCCATTTTCATTGATTTTACCCGAAATTAACTCTGTCACTTATGATTTCAAGTTGTTGCGAGTCAGTGACTGCTTTAGTGTTAAAATATGGTGCTGTATTTTTAGGATAGTGTTCATAATATAATTTTATGTAGTATCCACATTTATTTTAAATTTTTCTTCTGCAGTTTTTTATTGAAAATTCAATATTGGATATCTCAAAAACCTGATGTGATAGACAAAAACTGATGCCAGATTTGGAATCAGCACCCCAAAATTACCTTAAAACCGTTGGAATACCTTATGCCAGAAAAAGTGTGTTGACCAGTGTAATTCAATGCATGCACTGTATTGTGAGCGGAATAATATTTTGGAGTGAATTCGATGCATCTTTGACATTATCAGCCATCGTCAATCCGAAGCCCCCCTCCGCCCGCCACGTCTCACGATCTCTTTGGTCGACGCCCTCTCGGACGCGTTCCATTCCTTGGCTGCCACTCCGTTATTATTCTTGACCCTGAGCGACCTGTCCTGACCAAACCCACTGAATGTTTCGAACAGTCTGAATAATGTCATGAATCTGTCTTCTTGAATCCTCTATGTAAACTCAAATATGCGTTGTTATACACCTAGTAAATGTCCTTGTCTTGAATGCGAGATATGTATATATATTTAAGATTACTTTATTTGTCCTATCTTCTCCACTTTATGCTGGCTTAAATTGCACTTAGTAGTTAAATACGCGAACTGGAAACCCAGTGCGGAAGGGCATTCACGTGTATACTTTGGCTATTAAATGCTAGACGATAATACGTCATTCTCCACGTTTTAAAACACACTAACCTATCTATATATCGCTTGCGTAAAATAAGCTGTCTCCCGAACACCGCGTCACTTGTGCATGGCCACCCCCACTCTGATTCTCTCCGCTCTCCCCGCCTCCTGTGAAAACACACGCCTGCTCCATACATTCTCTCCTCCCCTCTCATTCCCCGTCATTCTTTCTCCCCCTCTCTGCCCGCCGCTATTCCAGTCTGCTCGCGTGTTGTTACGAATCCTGGTCTTCACCCACGGACAACTCAATGTCGTCCTGTCCCGGGTGAGTTCTTCTCACCATCTCTGCGTTGCCCTTGCTCAGACATCCTCTGCAGTGACTGCCAACATCGTCTACCGCGACTCCCTTACGTGGAGCCTCTTCCTCCCTATTCTGTCATCTTTCTTGACCATTGGGTTCCGTTTTCTGGTCCTTTTCCATCCCTTTACTCTTATTTCTCGTCTCTACATTTTCCGTTTTCTTTTCCTATTCATTATATCCTTGACCCTATTCCCATTCCCGCCGTGTGCCACGGGTAAAATGTTGTATACAGATCAAATGTAAATAATAATGCCAGTTGTATGCCACGTGTTTTCTCTCTCGTTTATTTCGTTGTGTAAACATGCAAAGGGCGAAAATGTCAATAAATGATTGTGTGAGTGAACGCAATGACCACGAACGACAGATCGTTTATTTTTACTCCGTCTGTGGTAATCACGTTGTCGACGCCCCTTAGTCATGTTGCAGAAAATCACTGCGATGACGTACACATCACTGCGATGACGTACACATCACTGCGATGACGTACACATCACTGCGATGACGTACAAATCACTGCGATGACGTACAAATCACTGCGATGACGTACACATCACTGCGATGACGTACACATCACTGCGATGACGTACACATAACTGCGATGACGTACAAATCACAGCGACGACGTACACATCACTGCGACGACGTACACATCACTGCGATGACGTACACATCACTGCGATGACGTACACATCACTGCGATGACGTACACATCACTGCGATGACGTACATATCTTGAGGCTGTAGCGGACTGTGATCTTACACACACAAGACACGTAGCAACGAGCACTGGGACGCCTAGTTGCTCGAGTCAATTCATTGACCGTAATTTTTCAACTAATTGTTCGTGCTCTTAGGTTTTTTGGGTAAAGTGACGTAGGTAAAAATAAAAGTAATAAAAGTAAAATAAAATAATTACTTTTATTAATTTTATTTTTTAGCTACGTGACTTTACCGAAAAAACCTAAGAGTATGAATCCTTGCAGTCACGAAAGCTTCAAATCTAGCATTGTTCGTGGTCGGTCACTCACATCCTGCTGCCTCCTGAAGGTGGGAAACCCCCTCCAAGCCACACCCAAGGTTTGACAGCTGATGGCGTCATCAAGCCCCACCCCCATCAACATGCGAACATGTGAAACGATGTGACCATTCCACAACTCACCATTGGTACCTCATTTGCCAGTAAAAAATATGATAATTGTTTTTTTACCCTTTTATCCTGGCAACAAAATGGTGTAAATGCTTTACCCCGAGCTCTCATACTCTGATGGTACATTGTCTTTGAGTTGTGCGCCGTTTGGCGTCATCTGGTCCAACACCATGTGAGACTAGGCTCTAAGGAAAGCTGTCTCGGGTGTGAACCAATCAACTTCAAGGACAGTGCATACATTATCAGAGTTATGTTTTTTTTTGCATTATGACTGCAGGTATTGTGGTCTATGCAAACATGACTCCTTGTAAAAAAAGGTGTCAGTTTTGTTGCCAGATAAAAAGGTAAAAAAACAATTATCATTCCACAACGGTTTGTGTTAATCGATTAGCCGAGCAATTAAACATAAATCCGTCGAGTAATCGGTTACTTCAATAATTGTGTATCCCAGCTCCAGCTGTAAGCACTCACCGATAACCCTAACAGCCCAGTCAACCGAAAACGAATATGTAGAGGGCACATGGACAGTCACCCTTCCATGTCGTGACTTGGGAATGTGGCAGCAGCTATTGAGATTCCCAGAGATGACTTGTAAAGCTTTGACATTTTGCTGCTGAAAATTATCCGGTTAGATTTTAAGTCAGTGGAAAGTAAAGTGGCAAAATAGCACGACACTTTGAACATGAAAATACGTTGTAAAGTCGTGATACATTGCTTCATTATTTTTACACATGCTTCCCTCATTAACGGAGATGAGGAAAAAAGCGGCAGCAGCTGCCTTTTATTTGCCTGCAGCTCACTGTGTATAAAATGATCATAGCAGGAAACTGGGACATTTTTTTGGATGCCTGTGGTGGAATCGTCAGCGTCCCTGTGGATGTGACACTGTAATTTACCCTTATGGTGTTACAGCTCCATAGTAAGTTCCCTGTGGAGGAGACTGCCATGTATTCTCAATGGTGTGAACCTTCATAGGAAGAGTCCCTGTGAAAATGTGACACTGACATTACCCTCACGGTGTGTAGCTTCATAGTAAGTCCCTGTGTCGCTGTGGATGAGACTCCTTGCTATTCAATGTGCGTGGTGTGAAGGTCCTGTGCCACGCAAACTGCTCCGCCTTGTGAAAAGGGCTCAACGGACATCGCGTCAAACAACAAACACCACCAACGCATATTCTTTGGGTCTTTCGGTAAAGTCACGGAAATAGATCATGGGATCTCCTTTGCCAGTACCAAAATGTGATACAAGTGTTAAGATGTTTGCATTCTGACCACGAGCAGTGTGGTTAATGCAGACATGATTCCTTGTAAAAGGTTTCAGTTTGGTGTTTTAACATCTTAACATCTGTTTTGTTGCCAGAAAAAGGCGAAAAACATATGATCATATTTTGGTACTGGCAAAGGTCTCATGATGTAGATGCTCACCCCGAGCTCTCATTACTCTGCTAGTGCGTTGTCTTTGTGCTGTATGTCTTTTGACGTCCTCTGGTCTAACACCGTTTGAGACAAGGCTCAAAAGAAATCTGTCTCTGGTGTGGACCAATCAGTTTCAAGGACAATGCATATATTATCAGAGTATGTTTTTTGTTTGCATTCTGACCACAAGCATTGTGGTTAATGCAGACATGATTCCTTGTAAAAGGTTTCAGTTTGGTGTTTTAACATCTTAACACCTGTTTTGTTGCCAGAAAAAAAGGGAAAACCCTATTATCACGTAAATAGGTTCAAAGAAAATAAAAAATAACGACGTGACCTTTCCGAAAGACTCAAAGAAAATAACAAAAAAGAGCTTTTTTCTTACTGATGACCAACGCTTGTGTTGCCATCGAAACGTCAAAGTTTTTAAAAATTATTTTCTTTGAACCATCCAAAGAATATGAATTCCTGCAGTCACGAAAGCTTTAAGTGAAGATAACACCAATGCAGTTCAATCCATGGGCCTGGACAGGATATTGCACCCGAGGTGGCAATACTTCAATAGCATTTATTTACATAGTCAATGAAATTAAATAATCCGATATTTTGACCCTATAAAGAAATAACCACAATCGTTGTGCGATCTCAGCTGGTACCCAGTGTATGCGCACCCCCATCAACTAACGAATCCCCAGAGTAACTGGAACGAAGTTGATTAAAATAATTGGTTTGAAAAACTGCTTTATTCTTGATCAAAAATTGTTCTTAAAACGCGAGCAACCCAGTTCTCACCCACACCGCACGGTCAGACATTCTCACGCCGTTAAAGAGCAGCTGGGCGTATTTCTCATCTGTTTTTTTTTTGCAAAGCACCACAACAGATAACCACATCCCATGGACCAAAAACTACAATGTTAATGCATCACATAGTTTAAATTATTATAGAAAAGTATTCCTAAATATCGTTATTCCACCAAGCACATTCTATATTCAGCGAAGAAACCACCGCACATTACTGCACTTATAATTTATACCCAATTTTTACAATACAGACATTGCAAATTCAATGTGTGTGTGTAATGTTACCTGCATCTGATAGCCACAAACAATACAGTTTAAAACAATTACAATTTTAGTGAGTATAACAATAAAGTAATGCAAAGAGGCAGGAGTCTAATAGATTGCTTGTTTGCGGTTTTCGTCCAATGAATGGTTGTCATGAACATGTTGAGAATATGCCAGAATTCAAATCCAAATTGAAAAGTAGTATTCCTTACGTGGCTTCATGATATACATTACTTATGCATGTTTTTGTACTACTTGTTTATAAAAAAGACAACATATGCATAATTGTCTGACAGCTGTGTTTATATCACTTGATGGAATCCTGTTAAGGTGCTTTTCATATATATATAAAAAAACGCAAATATATGTATAAAAAATATGCACCAACCATCTTGGTAAAATGTGTGCAATTTTCCTTTTATAGTGTCATGTGCATATTACAACTTTACACAAACGCAGTCAATAGGTGCGTAATACTGTAAACACATCGACTCCTTAGTGAGAGGGAGTTTTAACTACCCCCCCCCCCTCCACCGTGGGGGAGGGGGGGGGTCACCTGCTAAGAAATACGACACATGCACAGGTGCTGGCACTTTCACTTGAGTGGTCTATTAAGTCATTAATTATATTATGGATTTAACATACAGCCTCTTTAGTATTGCTAAACTGCGACAATGTAGTGAAGGCGGTGCCAACCGTCATAATTATACTTCGCAGCAATTTTTCTGCAGAACCGAGTCAAGTGTTAGGAAGAGAGATCATCAGAAGAGATATTTGCATTGATGACTTCAAAGGTGTCTTCACACTGGGAAATACCTAGAGTGTAAAAACAACACGAAACAAATTGCTTAAAAGATGCAAAAATGTGCTCAAAGTGAACGTTAATTTTTGTAAAAAAAAAAATGCTAAGTACCCTGCAATGCTCTACAACTGTATTTTTATTGCACTGCAGACTTGCACTTATTTGCCAAGAGTATCTGAGTTGCTTTAAAATGAGGGCAAGCTCTCACACACAGTGAGGTGCAAGAAAAGTAGTTACTATGTGCATTGTCAAAGTTCTATACAATTGACGAACATTCAAAGCTCATCAACATTATATATTGTACCATCAAATAGTTCAAAGTGCACCCATCACAAAAAACAACAACCCACTACCTGATGTCTGTGAGCTTGATTTGGGGGTCCGTGGCCCATCACCAACTCTTGCCTGCCCATCCGCATTGGATGTTGGTGAGGATAGGTTGCTATTCGTCACGTAGCATGGCCGGCAGTTGCGATTCTTTCCGACCCAGCTACTGCAGCAGTTGGAGCAGAATATGAGCCCACAGGACCTGTTGGATGAGTAAGGGGAGGGGGGGCAGTGAAAACGGACGCGTACCTCTCCTGCTTTAGCAGCTGTATCAGGGCCACATAAGTACTAAAGTGACAAAAAACACACTATTATAATATATACATTGTCAGTTTCAAGGACAATGCATATATTATCAGAGTGTGTTTTTTGTTTGCATTTTGACTGCAAGTATTGTGGTTAATGCAGACACGAATCCTTGTAAAAAGGTTTCAGTTTTGTTGCCAGAAAAAAGGGGGAAAACCCTATTATTATATTTTGGTACTGGCAAAGGAGGTCTAATGAAAAACTATTGAAGTTGCAATAGATAAGAGTTTATATGTTTCTTGATTGAGCACAGTTATAAGAACTTGGCAAAATAAGCGATGGGACAATGTTTTAATTTGAAATCAGTTACATTCGTTAGTTTTGGTGTGAACGGTGTCCAGATGCCTCCTGGAAATGCACGCACCATTTACCCAGGAGGTAAAAGCCGACACGACAGCTTAATGTGGCCATCTGGTGTTCATAAATGTGTAACTGCAATACTGAAGAATGTTTCCCAGGGTTCACTTAAACTTTACTTTGTACGGCAACATCGGCGAGCCCGAGGCCTTGCTGCATGCAGTTAAGATTTTAATTCATAACACATATTGTTGGCCACATGTCAGGCGCTGTTAAAATTGTGTTTTCTCAATATACCCAGCTTGTAAGGAGGGGGATAATGATGAACACTCTTTGCATAAACGTGCAATGGGAGGGAACCTGGCTTCTCATGTGGCAGTGAATTATAGTACGCTGCATATCCGACCAATTGACTGCCCACATCCAGTGCAGTATGTGCACGGTGCAACTGCTATTTTCTCTCGATGTTCAAAGATCTGATCTTTCTACGTATCTGCTATGTAGCTAAGTCCGCAGGCAGGTTGGATATATAACACGATTGCATAGCAGGCATTTGCAGCTAAACAGTACTCACCCAAGCCAAACACGAATGTCAATTGCAATAGCACACATTCCGTGACTGAAAACGATAAAAGATTCATCACCGATATCCAGAAGGCACACAAACCTGCAGTGGTGTTTTCGGGTCAAGACACCGAATTCCATCTTGCAGGATGTACACTTTTTGGTGTTATGGTCTGGCTGCCAGAAGTATTGCTGCTTCTCTGCCTCAAGCTGATCTGTCTTCTTCCACAGGGTGTCCTTGTCCCTGAAGGACAACGAAACAGTCATGGTGTTAATAACGCCGTGATTTATGTCCGCAGCAATCGTTGCTGTTATCAGACTATCGAAAGCGTATGCATTTTGAGTCTGCCCTCTACTAAAGGACATTGAGTAATTATTTTTCAATGTCACATTATGTTACGTGCAACAATTATAATTGTCGCCCTCCCTTTGCATAGTTTTAAGTACATAGCATTAATATATAACATATTCTTGGTTCTTTCGGTAAAGTCACATAGAAGGGAAATAATAAAATATATAAATATAAAACAAGAAAAATTCTCACGACGTTTCGACTGCAACACAAGCAATCATCATCAGGTGTGAAATCCACAGCAAGATATATTAATATTATTTTATTATTTCCCTTCTACGTGACTTTACCGAAAGAACCAAGAATATGAATCCCTGCAGTCACGAAAGCTTTAAATCAAAATATATAACAGTTCACACTTTGATGCACAGCCTCAACAATGTCCTGCATGAAACGATAAAACAAACTTTGCACCTGAATTTAAGTTCAACGTACGGGGGAGTTGCACAAACGAAATAAGCACATGGAAAAGATCCACAAGAGGTTGTTTAGTTAGATCACGTGAAGACAAATATGTTGTTAAACCCACCACCAACTGGCACAGCTAATTAGCAAGGTTTGTCATGGAAACAAAACATGCCAATTCGTTACTAGTTCAGCACACTGGTATGTTGGAGAGTAAACCCACAACATTTACCATTTACTCTCCAACACACCGGTGTGCTGTACCAGTAACGAATTGGCATGTCTGTTTACGTGACAAACCTTACTAATTGTCTGTGTCGGAGTGGTAGCGGTTTTTAAAGACATTTATATTTACGCAACCCAAACAAAAAACCTCCATTATGGATAATATTGTCCGCGAACGTGTTAAACATGTAACGTGTTAAACATGTCAAGGACACCTAAAACTACTTTCTTTACTCACTCGGAATCAATGTGTATTAGTGCAGAAACATGAACAGCAAGAGATCTGACACAGCAGCTCACCCCACCTGAGCAGTTCAACCAGCTTCTCCTTGAGTTGGGCCACCGTGTCCTGCTGCGTGGCCACCTCTGCCTGCAGAGACTGCTCCCTCTGCTCTGCCTGGGCCCTTTGGTCCTGCAGGGTGCTGATACTCACACTCTCCACCTGCTCCCGCTCACAGCGCAGCGACTCGTATCTCTCTTGCCAGGCTTCTTGCTCGGAGTTCTGCGTCTTCATCATGCTGTGGGTCAAATGAGCCTGTCAGCCCTGAGCCGCTTCGATAAGGTTCCTTCTCATCAGTTCAGCGAATCACACCGAGATGCACCGCTACTCCCAGAAAGCTCACGCATATTGCTTATCAACATGTGCAAGGTAATGGCAATCTCTCAGGGACACAGTGTGAAAATTAGGTAATTTAACATGTTAATCATTTTTTTATTGATCAGTCTACTAAAACAATTTTCCTGCAGTGTACTGTCAGCCAAAAATTAAGTGAAACATACAAATAATTCAATTCGTAACTGAGACAGTGAAATGTGATTACATTTTAATTATTATTCTAGATGAAAACAACTGAATTAGAAAAAAATAAGTTAATGTTTTATTAACCTATTTGTCAAGAAGAGACTTGACTAGAATGGTTGCCTTTTATTCTACTTAAATTCTCTGATTAAAATGTTCAGACACATCACCATGAATTTATAAAATAGCAACAAATACAGGTCGGCTACAGGATAGGATGAACTGTGATGGATTGCAGTACTTCTCGAGAGATTGTGATAACGCCTGCAACTTCTTCTCTCTCTCTGCCAGTGCCGTCTGTTGCTGCTTTACTTGCTCTGCTTGATGTGTGTTCAGGACTCTCAGTTCCTCATGCTGTGCCTGTCAACAATTGTAGAGACAGTGGTTTCGCATTAGAGAATTGCCTGTCCATAATAGAGGCTCTTGTGTTAGATCGCGTAAATTGTCTGTGCCACCACTACTGCAGTGTGACGGAAGGTGGAATGCTTTGCATTTACTTCAATAGTTAACACATCAAGACAGAACTAGAACACATCGAACACGTTATAGAGACACAAACGCATTCAGTCTGAATAGGAGGCTGTTATTAATGTCGCACTATGCCATGATGAAACTATAAGAGGTGGCCGGGTGGCTTAGGAGTCAGAACACTGAAATGGCACGACTGACATCCTGGGTTTGAATTCGAGTCACCACCTGTTATTAAAGCTTGGCTAAATTCCTGCTCTGAGAATTAAGAATGAATCCAACTGCCAAGCAACAAACATTCTCTCTGCGGTGCAGCATGTGTAAAAGTGCACTATCTCGTGTACATATAACAGAAATCACTTGAAGCTAACTCAGAGGAAGGTACGTGAAATCTGCTGCAGTGGGATATTCGCAAATATGCAGGTTGATGCACTGCACTGGTAAGAGTTCTAAATAAAATAACCATCTTATGGCATGACCCAAGAGCACATTTGGGATAAAATTTGAAAAAAGAAACATTATTCTGAAAGATAAACCTTTATACGTTCATGGATACAATGAGACATAGTGCGGTTATGTATTTGACAGATTTGGTTAGTCAGAAATATCACGGATGAATGTGAGGAGGATTTATGGTCAATACCAGAAGGTCTTGAAATCTACTATCCAGGGACGTGATATGTGTCTCCTTCTCACAGAGTTGAGCCTTTAGTGATTCCACCTCCTTCGAGTAAGACTGCAACGAAAACAAGTCTTGCCAATCACACAATATTTTTGAAATAGTGGTAACCTCGGTATACGTCGTTAATTTGATCCAGAAGGTAGGACTTATACCGAAAATGACGTATACCAAACGAATTATTCCCATAAGAAATAAAGGGAAAGTAAATAATCCGTTCCAGAGGAAAATAAATGATATTTTATATGGCATATTATACATTAATGGGGTTGAATAAAATGCATACAGAAGCCACGTGACCGCGCTCCTGCCAACTGCGCTGGTCACGTGGCGTGCTTCAACCCCGCACGTCGCGCGCGCCTCGACCCGGGCTCCACCCTCCATGGGGGCAGCCCCCCACGCCCCCCGCCCCTCTCCCCCACGTCCCCCGCCCCTTCTCGCTTTGTCTCAGTCGTGAACGGGGCATACGCGGGTACTGTCCGCGGTGACTCATTCCAACCCATACAAGTTCGAGCAAGCGCGTCGTATCCCAAGCAAGACGTCGTATCCCAAGACATTTTTTCTCTCGAAAAAACACGACGTATACCAAATTCGACGTATTCCAAAGCAGTCGCATACCGAGGTTCCACTGTATTATTTTTAAAACACATAAGCCTCAACCACAATTATTTTAACACTAATATTCATTTAGAAAGATCACAAACAAAACAAAAAGCTTAAATGAGTTATTACATATGGCTGAAATTAGTTATTACAACACATGCCATCGTAACAACACAGCAGGCAAAAACAAGAAGAAAAACATGCTTCTTCCCTTGCAGGTTCCGTAAAAAACACTCAGCGCATGCTGCTCACCTCCAGCCTGGCTTCATGATTTTCCAGACCTGCCTTGGCAATGTCCACTTGCTGCTGATGCTGTTGTGAGGATTCTTGAGCAGAGTGAAGATGCTCATTTGCTTGCTGAAGGCTCTTGGTGACCGTCTTCAGCTCGGCCTCCAGGGTCCCACACTTGCCTTGCAGCTCCTGCCGTTCTTGACACAGGACGGAACGCTCTTGCTCTGCCAACCTCAGCCTCTCGCTTGCTTCACATGACCGTGTGGAAAGGCTTCCCTCCAGCTCTTCCTTTTCGGCTATCAAAGTCTGGACTTTGGTCTCAAGCGCTTTCTCATTTGCTCTCAGCCTTCTCCAGCATACTTTTCACTGCAGCACTGTCTTGGTTAAGTAATTCTACTTGCTGTGCAAGCTTGCTCATGGCTTCTTTCAGAGCAAGTGATTGTTCTTCCACCTTTTTCTTCTCCTTGCTTAAGATATTATTGTCACTTTCAAGGCTTTTAACCTGTTCCTGCAATTGCAAATTGCTTCTTGTCATGTGAGTCCAGTTTTTGATCAATGGCCTGACTTTGTTCTTCTACAGCACTGCTCAACTTTATCTCAAGGTCCAGTTTGGTAGAATTATCGACAGTGACTCCTTCTAGAGAGGTCATCTTCTCCAAAATGCCACTGAAGTCTCTTTGCTTCTCTTCAAGCTGCTCCTCCAAAGAGGCGAGCTTACACATGAATTCTTCTGCCTCTTTACTGCTTACAGTTTTTAGTTCTGCACAACACTTCGTAAGCACCTCATTTTCTTCAGTCAGTGCACTCACAGCTTGTTTCTGTTGCTCTAATTCCACGTTCAGTGTCTTTTTTTCAACCGTAAATTCCCGGTTAACAGTCTCAAGTTCATTTTCCTTCTCCAGTAAAGCTGCATTCACATTCTCTAAAAGATGTTTATATTTGGCCTCCTCCTCTCTTAAATTAATGAGTTGTTTCTCATATTCGCTGTTTAGTGACTCAGCTTTTTGCACATTTAATTGCAGAGTAGCAAGCGATTCCTCCTGGGCCACCAACTGTTTACTCAAGACATCTTTTTCCAGTTGCAGTGAAGTTATATTTTCAATGAAGGCCTCGTGCTGCCACAGTACATCTTTCAGTCTTTCACCAAGATCTTTATTCTCCTCTCTGAGCTTTTGCTCTTTTTCTCCCAAGGACAGCTTGGCATCTTCAATTTGACTTTGCAGCAGTTTCTCCGTCTCCTGAAGCTTTGCCAAATTGGACTTTAGGATGCTAATGGCGTCTCCTCGCTCTGCCATTATCCCTGCTTGTTCCCGCGCTCTGTCTTGCAGTGACTGGACTTCTTTTGCCATCTTCTTTTGCAGTGCCATGGTCTCTTCTTGAGCAGTGACCACCTGCTGCTCCGTAATCTGCACTCGTTCAGCTAGGGCACTTCTTTCGGCAGCCAATTCCCCTGCAGAACTGCAGAATACTTCCCTCTCTCTCGCAACATTCGCTAAAGCGACCTCCTTATCAGCGAGGACAGCATTCAGCGCTTGCAGCTCAGCTTCAAGCCTCTCTTTGACTTTGAGACCATTTTCTCTGACAATTTGGTTTTCCTTATTTAATGTCTCAGTCTCCTCAAGATTACGTTGCTCCATCAGAGTAATTTTTAATGTTTGTTGCTCTATTTGATCTCTCAGTCTATCTGTTTCATCTCTGAGAGACTTCTCTCTCTCTTTAACGACTTGTACATCTGCTTCAAGCTCATGTACCTTAGCCAGCAAATGTCTTTTGTCATTTTCAAAAGCAACATTATTTTTCTCAGCAATTTCTTTAAATGTTCCAATCTCTCCCAGCTGTAAAACGGCCTTCTCTCGCTCTTCTTCTTGATACTTGCACTTTCTTTCCATGTCCAGTTTCTCTTGCTGCAGCCTGGAGATCTCAGTCTGATGATTTTCTGCACGAGTCTGCAATTCAAACAGGACCGACTCTCTCTCACTCACCTGCTCACTCAGTTGCTTCACCAAAGTCTGATTCTCCTTGGCCACTTTGTTGAGGTCCATTTCCCGCTGCCGGATTTTCTGCAGTTGCTTCAGGATACTCTCCACTTTCTGTTGCAGGCTCTCGGGCTGCGATGCATCCAGGGCTTTCCCATCCATGTCATCACCAAGGGCAGTGGAAAGCCAGCTTGCCAGGCTATCATTCGCTTCCTCCATACTGCTGCAGCTTGGCCCGACTCTCTGACAGCTGAGCCGTGGTGTGTATCGCTGCATCGTTGCTCTCCTGCAAGCTCCGCGAGAGCTCAGCGACTCTCTCGAGGTGCTTTTTGTTGGTGTTTTCGAGGCGAAAAATATTTTCTTGAAGAATTTGTTCTTTTTTTAAATAGTCTTCTAGCGAGTGCTGCAGAAGATACATCTGCTGGAGAAATATTATAGCATGTAGTATTGACTGAAATATAGACGTTTAGTAACAACCAGGCTGCTTCATTATTATTCAAAATATAATTTAACACAGCATAGATTAAGTCTGAAAAAAATAAACATAAAATTTAAGTGGCACATAAGGTGGAAAGTGTATGCATTCATTGCAACAAATTCTTACATTTAGCCGATGGATCCGGAGTGCCCTCTGTTTGATTGCTATTAATCTCCGACTCCAAAATGCTCACTCTCTGTGCCAGGACCTCATTCTCTCTCTTGAGTTCCTCTTGTCTTATGAGTAATGCTTCTTTTTCTTTGCTTAGTTGCTCTTTGTCAGCACATTGCTGTTCCCTCTCCCCCCTGACCACTTCTCTTTCTCTCCGTAGCTCTTCTCTCTCTTTGCAGAGCTCCTCCCTCTCTGTCTGAAGCTCTGCTCTCTCTTTGTTAAGTTCTGTCCTCGCACCGCGTAACTCCTCCCCAGTGCTCCGCAGCTCTTCCCCATGTTTCTGGATTCCAGTCATGGCAACCTGTGTTTCTATCTGCTGGTGCCTTTCGGTCTCCATGCGCTGGATCCGTGCCTCCATCTCCCGCTTCAGCATCTCCGAGCGGTCCAGCTCCAGCCTCAGGCTCTCCATTTGTGCTTCAGACTCTGAATCCATCATTTCTGGCCCTATTGATATGTCCATAACCTACATGTGGATGAACACAAAAGCATCACAGACCATCTGTTAAGTTCATATCTTGCATGATAGTGTAAATTCATCATGCCGGGTTGGCAGCAAACATTTGTCTCATTCTGTTTTAGCTTCATTTTTCACAAATGTCAAGCTGTCAACGGAGACTGTGTGCCACTCACCTGGGAAATGTTGCTCGCTAGGCTGTTCATGCTTGAGCTACGACTCGGTGGTTTCCAGTTATGAGTTGGCGAGAAGCCCAATGACCTCCTGTTTCACATCAATGAACAACATCACAGCAAGGTGGCGGTGGATGAACAGCCAGCATCACCAATAAGTAAAAAAATAATAATGCACGTTAAATGTTACATTCAAAAGAGGCATTGATGCACAAATAACAGACATTTTAAATTTTGTATGTGACATCATTAACATCGTTATTCCCAAATACTTCTACAAAATGTTTAGAACGTCAGTCTTACCTTGCAAAAACTGGCCAATCAGCATCGAGGTCATGCCCTCTGGGAGCAAGGTCAAAGTGGATTTCATTTAGTTCATAGAGAGATTCAATGATGGAGGAGCTTAGGTCCTTTTTAAAAAATGGACTTCGCACATAGTACCAGTCACTGAAAAACAGAATTTTCAACAAATAGGATAATTTATTTCGTTTTAGTTAGTGGGGATTTTAATGTAAAAAAAGAGAAAGGTTAAATTAAATACAAAGAAGAAACAAAATAATGTAAATTCAATGACATGATTTACAGTGAAACAGACAGATGTAAAAATTAAGTCAGGTAGGTGATGGACACACCTATAATTTATATATATATATAAAAATACAGAACAAATATTATTCGAGCTTAATAAAAAAATACGAAGTATATAGCCAACAAGAAATCAATACATTCATGTCATCTGTTGAGAGCGAAAATGGTGGTTCCTGTGAAAAAATCAAAAACTGCAGTAACATAACGTAAAAAGTTTTTTGAGTTGTGAGCAGTAAAGCACGCACATTAAAGCGCCACTCATTCTTTTGAGGGGGAAAATAATGGAAATGAAAAAACCAAATTTGTCAACGGGTCAAAACCCTGGGAAGGAGAATGAAAGCGCAGTATCACCGTAATCCTGCCGGATAGAAAAATCCATGCTGTGCTTGGAGGGTGACAGATGTTGAGCTGAAGCTTATGCAGCACTGCAAGGAGCCGGCACAGAAAAAACACAGGCAGAGCCAGTAGTAGGGTTACGTGGAGAAAGAACCACACTGTAGCATGGCTCGAGAAATCTAACTTAAAAGCTGGAAAATGAGAAGGACATACGGTGGGGCTCTCAATTGCCAAGTAAACATTACGTTGTAAAAGGCAAGCAGATTGTTAGTGGCAGTGCGTTTACTTTGAAAATGGAAATGCTGCTGCATACGAGGATGTGACTTTCGCAGATGATTTTAAAATAGAAAGGACTTCATGAGATATAGGTTTTACTCGGTGCGTACGCTGCAGCATGAGAGCTGAGTGTCAGCTAGAGAAGCACCCATCATTTACCACGAAGAGGCTTCCCAGGATGTGCAGTAAATCTTCCGCAAATGGCTCATGTGTCACCGAAGAAGAATAGTAGCATGCGACACAACAAATACATCAGCCAAAGGAAATGACACTCGTAATAATGGGACCCGACACATTATACGCGAGGCGTCGAGGGAGAGGAGTGCTGCACAGTACCTGGTGGTTCTGTGGTTTATGAGGCACTGTTGGAAGGTGTCGGCAAGGCGCCGGTGCACCAGACAGTAACGGATGAGAGCCCTGCCTTTTCCCAGAGATGTCTTTAGCTATTACACGGTGTGGAGGGGGAAAAAAAACACCCTAAGGTCACTCAAAGAAGATTCGTCAGTGCTCTGCGATAGCTGAATGTGTAACCAGTGCACTTTATGACACGTTTGTAAAAACGGTGAAACACGTTCATACATTTTGGACTAATTGATATTAATGCATGCATTCATGCAGCTTAAAATTTACCAGGGTTGTGTTAAGAGATAAAAAGGGGTAACAATTGTAAATTTCGATCGACACATTATACATCCATGAAGAGAGAATGTGTACAATAATTGAGTGAAAATGGCTATTAGTTCACATAAAGTAGAGGTAATTTAAGAGCCAAAGGGATTTTTGTATGTAATGACCTTGGGGGTTTTTGTATTAATTTTAAAGTTGTGCCTGCACTATCTGTGGCTTAGAAAGGATAAAGCAGCTTCATTAGTCTCTAGTAATTCATGCAGTCCAAGAGTAAGGCAAAATACTCCTTTTCATGAGATGCAAGCGAAAAAGAAAAACGAAAGTTCTATCCCAATTTTATGCCCAACTACCAAAAGGAAACTTGGTTATTTGAGCGATTTATGAATTCATGAAATACAGACAGGACACGGTGTGTTATCGCCGATCACATGGAGATATGTAAAGCGTTTGTGGGTAGTCCTTCTTCTTTAGGAGACATCAATTTGTTTACTCTGAAGGGTAAATTATCCTACCTCAGAGATGGACTTCACAAAGCGTATTCCATCATTGTGGCCTTTTTGCCTCCCCAAGCAGTCTGAAAAGTAATCCCAGTAGTCCTTTCTGTGGCCCAGCAGTGTGTTCTTTTCCTTCTGGTCAAACTACCAGGGCACAGGACACAGGCAATGCACACAGCGCAATGTTCCTCACACACCAGTAATCATAAAAAAAACACGGCGATAAAGGAAACATGTGGTCAGTTTTTCTAATGTGTAGGGATTTCTTTACCTGTAAAAGGTATTCCAATTTTGCACAAAATGTGTGCAGGTTGCCACTGTCATCCGTTATGGGCTCTCCATGTTCTTGAAATTCTTTGCACAAACCTTCCACAGATTCTGCAGGCACAATTCAATGTTGTCATCCATTAACCGGAGTTTTGCGCTATAATTCACATTGCATTATTACACAACCACTCTTCTCATTAAGCATTTATATTCCATGAGGTAATAAAAGTTTGTGACAGTTAATCACCGACTAGGCTTCTCTCGGGAGTAGCAGTGGGCTCTACTCACCTTGCATGTCCCTTATCACCTTCTGTAGTTGGCTTTCACCAACACTCCGGGATTTTCCCAGGTTTTCCATGTTAGCAGAACAAAAACAATATTATCACCACCTCAAATGGTTCCTGCAAACACACACACAATAAGGATTAAATTGGTGAAATTATGCATGATAAATGCCACTGATAGCCTGTTATTAAAACACCTGGGTATATTAATGAATCAGCTCCATTTTCGAGAAATGGTTTTAATCACAATGTTAGAACTTAGTAGTGGATTACATCAAAGGCACCAAAATATATTTAATTAAACTGATTGAAGTTTTCCCTTTGTTTAACAAGATATATCTTTAACCATTAAGTCATTTAAAAATTAACAAGTTTGGCAGCGAGAGTGGGAAGATGAATGCACGTATAAAACGATAAAAGATTATTATGTATGCCGGGGGGGGGGGGGGGGGGATTTATTTATAATTTAGCTTTGGGTAAATAAACAATTGCGATTAGTGCAATGTCACAGGCACACAATAGCCTGCTCTTGAACATTGGCGCATGACCTTTAAAATGTGCACTTTAAAGCGGAGGGCATGCTTTATTGATTCCCCAGGAGAAATTAACTGGCCAGTTGCAGGAATTGAACAGTTGATGGTGGTGAGCACACTGCCCAATAGACTATACAGCCATTTGGGAAGAAACCAAAGAACATGATATCAACCAATTTGCTTTAAACCGTCTTGTACTACTACTCTATCATGATGCCGTGGGAATTCACAATCTGCCACCCAGTTTCGGTTTAAACGGGTCTGTAATCCCCAAATTATGTTGTCGCTTAATGGTGTATCTGGGGGCATCAGACCCCACTGTGCATGTGCTACACACTGTATATGCATACATTTTTAATACAATAACTATAAACATCAACATTTATGAATCCCCCTTTCAGACTGTGTGAATACTGTACTTGATTAGGATGGACTGGTGATACTCGTTATAACTTTGGCAATATATAAATACTGTGCTCTTTATCATGTCGTTTGTGTGATAAAATGCATATTAATATACCATTAAGTGCACTTTAAGTAAATGTCTACATTAACAGGTACGGCCACTAAATGGTGAATTGCGTGTCAAAACTATAATGACCATGAAAAAATTGCTCAAGTTACTCGAAGCAGTTTATCACGAGATAAGCACATGTTAGCTTGAACTTGAAATCTATGTAACTCTTTGGAGTCATTAAGTCGCTAGTGTTAAACAAAACCACAGCATATCATGTTCCATGCGAGTCATGACAATTAATAATATACAATTCAGGGCATGTATAAAGTTAAATAATGCCATGATTAAAAAACACTGCTGTCTTGGTACAATTACGCAGAAATTATACATCTTATCATTAATGATCTTATGATATGTAAGCATCATGCACACAATTAGAAAATGTTACAGTAAAATGCTGTTTGTAATTCAATGATGCCTTTACATGTTGATGATTGTGATAAAACAATGGCTGGTGTCTTATGAAATTAATCAGCATTATGCTTCAGTTTTTACCTGCATTCGTTATTGTTAGAACCCTGCCATACAAATGTGAATGCATCTGTTGAGTGATAGAGGGCAGCTAACATAAGTACTGTACCCACTCAACGGATCTTGAGTTCACAAATTTACCAGCATCTGCAGTACAACTACCATCCTCACAGCCATCATCACTCTGGGGTAGGAATATGAAAGTAGGCAATGAGGAAGTCAGAAAGATGATAGACCAAGAGGCAGTCTGATTAATTCTTGGTAACAGATGACAGCAGCTCAGATATTTACCAAGGTTGGATACAATTTTTTTTTTACCAGGTAAGGCCCACTTAGCTATATAGCTCGTTTTCAGAAGCGACCTGGCCACAAATGATCGCTCAACGATGTGGCTTATCATGCAGACATTTATAGCAGCCAAAAACTCTAAACGCACGTTTCTGAAGAGGTTACCACAAAAACTGCGATTCAAATCGACACGCGGAAGTAAATCAAGAGGAAGACATCGGATCGGATGGTAGACACAGCATTTGCACATTGGGATTTAACAACAGCACACAAAGCGGTGACAGAAGGGAGTGGAGCGACAACGTGCCGATAGCACGATGATGATAAAGAGGGAAAATTGGCACCACCAAACACCGACGGGAAACCTGTATTTAAAACCAGGTGAGGGCCCGGTGAGACTCGGGTCTCTTCTTTTTTGTAAGAGACATGGCGACAAGATCGGCACCACTCAATGGGAAGTTAACAAGTGATCGCCACATGGGCCCACAGGCTATCGACAGCCACAGGAGCGCAGAATGCCGGGGGCCCACCGGTGAAGACGAGTACCACCCACAACAACTTGTTTGTGCACTTTGACATTTAGTTTTAACTCTCAAAAGGCGCATCTGATGTGCGCCTCACGCTATTAGGCGACCACCACTTGATGTTGTCAAAACGTTGTCGTCTTATTGGCCTCCCATTCTCCTCGCCGCGATTTAAATTCAGCGACGTTGACACTCACTCCTCGCTCCAATGACATTTTCTGAACCAGTGCTGGAAATTCCACATTGCTCTGACGAGAGTCGAGTCCAACCATCCATAGCATAGGTGACAACACTCGTGTCTTTCGCCAACAGTGATAGCAATCACAGGGTACAGGGGAGTTGTCTGCGAGGCACTATTATACAGCCACAACCACAACAAAACAGTGGGCTTTACACATGTCACGCTGTAGAGCGATGATAATTATAATACTACAGTCAAAAGGTTAAACGCGCCGGGGCCTGCTTGCATAAAACAACTGTATCTGACTTCTACCCTTAATGTTACACCTCTGAGCTCTCGAGTACACGTGTTAGGTCACGTTTAATTTAACACGTAGCAGGCTTTCACGACCAATATCATCAATAAGAGGTTTTTTGGGGTTAGATCGCGTAAATGTGTCGTTAAAACCCGCCACCACCCGACACAACCAACTTAGTAAGGGCTGTCACGTAAACAGAACGTGCCAGGCCACAGTATGTTGTGGCCTGGCACGTTCTGTTTACGTGAAATCAACACCATGTCACGTCACTTGAGACAGTAAATCTGTGACGGTCCCACCTGACGACGGAGACTTGTGTTGCCTCCGAAACGTCGTGATTTTTTATTTTTTTCAATTATATTACTTATATTTTACCTACGTGACTTTACCGAAAAACCTAAGAGTATGAACCGTAAGTTGTGGCCTGTCATGTTCTGTTTACGTGAAATCAACACGGTATGTGGTCTGACACGTTTTGTTTACGTGAAATCAACACCGTATGTTGTGGCCTGTCATGTTCTGTTTACGTGAAATCAACACCGTATGTTGTGGCCTGTCATGTTCTGTTTACGTGAAATCAACACCGTATGTTGTGGCCTGTCATGTTCTGTTTACGTGAAATCAACACCGTATGTTGTGGCCTGTCATGTTCTGTTTACGTGACAACCCTCACTAGTTGGCTGTGTCGGCTAGGTGGTTGCGGGTTTTAACGACACATGTATATATTTACGCGATCTAACACCCAACATAACCCTCTACTGTGAACTTAAGTTGTTGGCGAGCACCTCCGGCAGGGCCGTCACCACGCCCGGCCGCCTTTGTCTCCCCGCACCAGAGCTTCGTGTAGAGAGGCCGAGTCGACCTAGGGGAGGCCCATGCCCGGCTCAGATAATTCGTCAACGAGGTTGGCCGCGAGTCGGAATCGAACCCGGGCTGGGTCCTGGGCTGGGTCCGGGGCTGGGTGGGTAGCGCAACGCACGAACTTCACCCGCAGCTCCCCGCACACAACACCCACCGCCGCCGCCACTCGCCCCGACACGTACGAAACCTACCACAGACATCAACAACAACAACGACGACGACGGCGACGCGAGAGATGACAACTTGTCACCAAGATGGAAGGAAGTTGTCGTACTTGTTGCACGCGTAAGACGCGAGCAAGGCGGGGAAGGAGGGCGCGGATTTGACAGCACGGATAGGGCGCCGCCACCTCGCACATTCCCTACAGCGGATAAGACGCCCACCACGTGACCCGCGCGGGGTGGGGGGTGCGGGGGCTGATGGGGTGGGGGATAAGGGGGGGGGGTGCGGGGGGTGGGGGATGAGGGGGATGATGGGGTGAGGGATGAGGGGGTAAGGGATGAGTGGGTGATGGGGCTGCGGGGATAGGGGATGAGTGGGTGGGGGATGAGTGGGTGGGGGGTGCGGGGGGTGGGGGATGCGGGGGATGGGGGGTGCGGGGGATGAGGGGGTGAGGGATGAGTGGGTGGGGGATGAGTGGGTGGGGGGAGCGGGGGATGCGGGGGGTGGGGGATGCGGGGGGTGGGGGGTGCGGGGTGCGGGGGATGAGGGGGTGAGGGATGAGGGGGTGAGGGATGATGGGGTGGGGGATGAGGGGGTGAGGGATGAAGGGGTGGGGGATGAGTGGGTGGGGGATGAGTGGGTGGGGGATGAGTGGGTGGGGGGTGCGGGGGGTGCAGGGGGTGCGGGGGGTGCGGGGGGTGGGGGATGCGGGGGGTGGGGGGGTGAGGGGGTGGGGGGGTGAGGGATGATGGGGTGAGGGATGAAGGGGTGAGGGATGAGTGGGTGGGGGATGAGTGGGTGGGGGGTGCGGGGGGTGGGGGGATGAGTGGGTGGGGGGTGCGGGGGGTGGGGAATGCGGGGGGTGGGGGATGCGGGGGGTGGGGGGGGGTGAGGGATGAAGGGGTGGGGGATGAGGGGGTGGGGGATGAGGGGGTGGGGGGAGAGGGGGGTGGGGGATGCGGGGGGGCTAGAGAAGATTTGGGTGGATGCCGCACAGGATGTAGAGCCGAGTGGACTTATCGATGACCGGTTCCAGCGGTGTCAAGATCGACCCCCATGGTGGAGGTTCGTGAAGGACGCTGTTTCTGGGCAGTTGGAGGCAGTCGCCCTCCAACAATAGCGGAGGGCAGAGGAACTAACGCTCACAACAACGAGCGGAACGCCGAATGGATTAAACGCATACTCTTTGGTTTTTTCGGTAAAGTCGCGTAGGTAAAAATGTAAAATAAATGTGGACACACTTAAGCGGTGTGCTTTCGCTAAGTTGTCCCCACCTGAAGAAGGACGCTTGTGTTGCGCCCGAAACGACGTGATTTATTTTATTTTTTTACCTACGTGACTTTACCGAAAAAACCAAAGAGTATGAATCCTTGCAGTCACTAAAACTTCAAATCTAGGCTAAAACGCAGATAGGTGGCACAGCGGTGAGCACAGGTATCTGCATGTCATCTCAGTCAACCCCTAACATCTGAGACTGTCCCGTGATCTCCTATCAGTGAGTCTTCGACACTTCACGTGGCCTCAAAATCCACCTAGCCTGGCACAAACGCCGTGATGACATCACTGCCACTTAGTGGACGAGTGGTTTCAGTGCGGTGTATCACTGGAACTCTTAAGTTCGACCCCAACACCGTGGCTGCCGATGCTGTCACACATCTCGCCCCCACCCACCCATCCGCCACAACGCTACAACCCTCCGGGAAGTCCTGCGAATCGATAAAAAGTCGCATTCCCATTAATCAGGACCTCAATAACGTCCCCTGTCGTCGCTTTTGGACCCCGGCACTTAACCTTCAACAATGCGCGTTCAACCCCGATGAAGCTTGGAGAGCTGAATGGAGTTCAAAAGATCTGACGAACACCTTGTGAAAGACCCAACGGGGCTCACGGTCCACCCTAAACCGCATCCACTGCACAAACCATGACAGGCAGATGCAGACACCTGATGCACAAATGAAAAAAAAAAACTCTCCAGTGTGCGACTGTGGCCATCTAGAACAGACCATGTCAACATATCATGGACCCAATGCCCGATCCACAAATACGAATGAGACGTCACAGCGATACACTCCGATGCTCCTGAAGAGGTTATCTGGCTTGACCGCCCGAACGTGACATTGTAGTTGTTGCCTCTGCATTCACAAGGTGGCGAGATGTTAACTACCTCGCCTGGTATGCAGGCCTGGTATGCAGGAGGTCGTGGGTTCGATCCCGACCCTGATGCCTGCTGTATATTTGGAGTTTGCATATCTCTCCCCGTGATGGTGTGGATTTTTCTCCGGTTTCCCCCCTACACGTTTAGAATCAACATGCTGCTATAAATAAATGTCCACGTAATAAGCCACTTGGTGGTTGAGCTATCATCTGTGATTCTAGATTTGAAGCTTTCGTGATTGCAAGGATTCATACTCTTAGGTTTTTTTCGGTAAAGTCACGTAGGTGAAAATACAAATAAAATGAAAATAAATCAATTAAATCACGACGATGAATGATGCTTGTGTTGCCTCCAAAACGTCGTGATTTATTTCATTTATTATTATTATTTTATTTTTATTTTCACCTACATGACTTTACCGAAAAAACCTAATAACTATCATCTGTGGTTTGATCGCTTCTGAAAAATATATAAATAGCTCAGTGGGCCTTACCTGGTAAAATATTAAAAGTCGTTTAAAAATATGGGACATTTCCCATATTATCTGTGGTGTGGACACAATTATCAGAGCGTGGTTTTGTTTTGCATGTTCACCACAAGTACGCGTGCTTAATGCAGACACGATTCCTTGCCAAAGGTTTCTGTTTCAGTGTTTGCCCATGCTTAACACCTATTTTATTGCCAGAAAGGGCCAAACCCATCCTCGTAAGTAGTTTCATCGTTCGACGTCATTTAAATCGTTCGAAAGCAGAAGCACGAAGCGTCCCACGCGGTTGAGGCACCCCACTCGATGACGTCACTGGGGTGTCGCCCTCGCGTCCGTGGCGCGTCACGTGACGCCCCTCATCCGGGTCCCCGCGCTCCGCCCGTCACGTGACGTCCCGCCCCGCCACAGCCACCCTCGCTGTTATGGCCGCTCTGGGTGAGGCGATCCTGGGGAGCTGCTCTCTCCTCCTCCTCCTTCTGCGCCTTCTCTTCCAACCCCGAGCCGTTCCAATCCGTATCGTGCACACGAGACGTCGCGCCCGCTCTTTGCATTCACGCCCCGTTTGTCGCCGATGCACACACGCACGCACACACGCCTTAACGATGTCACATCCTCGAAAGCCGAACCCACCGAGCTCGCCTAGTCGCCCTGCCGTGCACGGCGAGGGATTTCCCGCAGGCGTCGAGGGTTCCGTTCGGTGTAGGCCCGTGACGCTTGGAAGACGCGTAGTTGACGCAGGCGTCTCAAATAGGAGCCGTGCTTGTGTACGCGTCGTGTTGTTTGCTGCAGAGGGTGTGGTGGGGGAAATGTGAGGTGCAAGGTTTTTGTTGTGCGTGTTTGTGTTCTAGATGCCTCTGCATAGCAAACGGGCGCGTCTTCCCCGTCGATGCTACTGTTATGGGTTGTGCAAATAATTGTGAAATATTTACACTTTGTCGTTTTTAACAGTCCCTTCGTTCTCTCCCTGCTCTGGTTGTTTATGGCTGACCCTTTTTTATATATAGCGTGTTGAGAACTGCTGTCATTAAGCTATGCTGTAAATCTAAATCACATTGCACAAGCTAATGTAAACATGGAAGGGCTTTTTTGTTATTAAATTGGCCACCGTGTTGTGTCGACGACAGCGCAGAAGTTCCCCTACAGACGCAATATTTAGGCGCTCAAAAGCTCAAGTTTAACCGTTCACGTGTATCTAAGCGTGATGGCTGTTCGGGCGTTGACATGGCCGAGCGTTAGCGCATTTGCAGCGGTTCGTGGTTCCATTCCACAGCCGCCCTGGTTAATACTGATTGAGTGTTAACCACATACGCGCCGTCTACTTAACAGTGGAAGTTAAAAGCCCCGTGACGTTTTCGAAAACGCGGGCCATGTGTGTTAGATTTACGGTCCGAATATGAAATATTACTCAAATTATCTACACTATGGGGACCTCATTTGCCAGTAAAAATATGATAATTGGTTCTTTACCCTTCTATCTGGCAACAAAACTGACACCTTTTTGCAAGGAGTCATGTTTGCATAGACCGCAATACCTGCAGTCATAATACAAACAAAAGAACATAACTCTGATAATGTGCACTGTCCTTGAAGTTGATTGGTCCACACCCGAGACAGCTTTCCTTCGAGCCTAGTCTCATAAAAGCTGTCTCGGGTGTGGACCAATCAACTTCAAGGACAGTGCACATTATCAGAGTTATGTTCTTTTGTTTGTATTATGACTGCAGGTATTGCGGTCTATGCAAACATGACTCCTTGCAAAAAGGTGTCAGTTTTGTTGCCAGATAGAAGGGTAAAGAACCAATTATCATTACTCAAATTATTTAATTTGAAAACGGAATTTGTTGCCCCACACTGCAAAATTTTGCAGTGTGGGGCAAAATTCAGTTTCTGAATTGGAGAGAAATTTATACCGACAGTCTGGAAACATCATAGAGCAATTTTAAAAGTACTGTACTTCTAGTAAGCTGCTCATCCAAAATGATATATTTTGGAAGCATCCTGCACTAGATAGTTGGGCAGTTCCTTGATTATTTTGCATGTGGAAAGAAAGCGCTCAAATTATCTTAACTAGACCTTTAATTTTACCGGGTAAGACCCACTGAGCTATACAGCTCTTTTTCAGAAGCGACCTGGTCACAAATGATAGCTCAACGAAGTGGCTCATGTGGAAAGGGATGGATGGCATTGGTATGGATTTCAGAGTTACTAATGAGTCTTTTGCACGTGTGAGGAAAGTGGGATACATGTTAAATAATGGGGTAAAATTGCACCCGTGCTTGATGCCAAATCACAGATGAAATTTTCCTCTCAAGGATTTTGCGTGCATTGCATCCAAGAGGCAACCAATTTTGTTTCGCGGTTTTTTACACGATTAATTTCTAATGTTCTTTTGCAGGGAAAAAGAAGCCCAAGAAGGGTAAAACCGTCAGCCTGAACGACTTTCTGGCTGAAGATGCAACTGCGGGAAGTGTATTTGTGCCACCAGTTCGACCGGTCAACTGGGCAGATGAAACTGAAGATTTTGAAGGAGAAGGTGAATTTAGGGATGTCAAATACGTAAAGCGTTTTAAGGCCCTTTTGGCTTTTTCAGATAGTATATCACATGTTGGAATACTGCTTGCAGTGTCATATTGTAACCTGAAACGGACCCATGTGAATGTCGTGCAAATACATCTAGTATATATATACACACTAGGTGTATAATATATTAAAATATAACTTGTACTCAATAAAAAGTAAAACATTGGAAAGATGCTGCTGTGGGGTAATGGATAGCATACTTAACTTCATATCCAGAGGTTGCCGGTTTGATCTCTCAGTACTGGACGAGTTTCTTAAATTCACCCCCCCCCCATATCACCACAGTCGATGGGTAGGTGACATGTTTTGGGGGTGAAAGTGTGGGTATTCTACACTTCCAAAAGGTCTGGTCAGTTTGGAAGAATAGACCAAATGTCCTCTAGCGCTCCCTCTAGTGGAGAGCTTTCTGCCAGCATTGGTGTGAGAGCAAGAGCTTGCAGGGGTGCACAACCTTTATTTAAGAAGTCTGAATTTGACACGGAGGCAAACTGAAACATTGAAGCAAGGATGTCTATAAACGGTGTCAAGGTTTTTTTTTGAATAGTTACTTTTAGTTCACTGTCTGGAATAGTTGTAATGTAAAATCTTAATACGTGGACTACAGTGTCAACGGCCTGGCCTGCTGATGATGGTGTGTACAAGCCTTCAGTGGATCGTGCACTGCTGCCCACTGCCCCACGTGCTGCCCGTGCCCCCAGTGTGGACATGGCACGACTGCCCGCCAAACCACCTTACACCGCTTTCCTTGGCAACCTGCCCTATGATGTGACCGAGGAGTCAATTTTCAAATTCTTCACATGGACTCAAGGTTTGTTCCAAGTTTTTTTTTTTCTGGCAGCTTGCTTGTGTTCAGGAAGGAGTGTTTAAAATGATATTTGTTTCCTCAGCAGGAGGTTTAGCTTGGAGGAAATTACAATTGCTGATGAGTTTAGGAAAATATAACTTGATTGTACCGAAATAAAGATGCACCTTTAAATAAGTGATTTATTTATTATCTGAGAGAATATATGTAAAGTAGGTATATATTAGAATCGTAGCCTTTATATATGAAAACAACCACCAGGGGTATCTTTATTACAATTACTGGGAAATGCCTTGTGCTTATCAAGTAAAAAATAGACTATCGTTTTTTGCCCCCCCAATGCAATTTTTAATACATTAAAGAAGCGACAGCACAAGAGCTCACACTAGGTCACCTCTAATGCATGTAGTTGTGTTTAAAATATCTCTGAATGTACCAATCCTCCCCACTGAGCATATAGCACTGCAATCCCTGGGTATTTTATATGCATTAAAAAGAAAATTCCAAATGTGAAAAGTTTTAATAGAACTCTGTTTCAGGTCAGTGCTGTACGCTTGCCACGTGAAGCCAGCAACTCTGACCGGCTCAAGGGCTTTGGGTATGCTGAATTTGATGACATTGAGTCTCTCATGAGGGCTCTGGCACTTAATGATGAAGTGAGTAATATTTTTTCAAACTTACATCAAATATGTAGAAAAAGTTGAAGTTTATTACTTTTTCTTTTATTCTTATGAAAAGCACCCTACAGATATCCTTTTAAAGATGGTGCACCTTTGTTTAATATTAGTCGTGAACATTTTGCAAGTAAAATATGAATATATTTTGGATGTGATAAATTTTTAAGATACATCCAGACATAGTATTTTTTTAAGGTACAAACATATTGCGTTATCACTGGTATAGTAATATTCTATATATCACACCTTGCATGTTTCTGCATTTGTAGATGTTGCGGAACAGAAGAGTAAGAGTAGATATAGCTGATCAAACACAAGGTAAACTTTAATTTTTTATTTTAACAATATTACACGATGACCCCAGAAATGCTCATAGATAAGTCCTTGGGAACTGTCGGTGTGTCTGCTGCTATATGTGGTTCTTCTTCACGTGTGTGTGTGAATAGACCGAGATGACCGTGGAGGTTTGTCACGTGACCGGGACTGGAGCCGTGATGACAGAACAGATAATGACTGGCGGTCTCGATCCAATAACAACAACGTCGATGACTTCCCACGCCGAAACGGGGACCAATATGGAGATCGTGATCGAATGTCGAGCTGTAAGAATCGCCCAAAAACTTTTACATCCTTAGTTTTTTCAGTAATTTTACATTAATTTGGATGCTTCCACAGTGTAATGGTTAGGATGCTGGAATTAAAATTTAGAGGGCACTGGTTCTTAAATCCCAGCCATTAGTATAAATGGTTCCACCACAATTTGTCGATTGGCAGGTCGACTGGGTAAAACTAACAACAAGTCTGCCCATATTGGAAGTTGGGCCGAATGCCCTCTAGACCGGGGGGGTGGGGGTCATCATTGGGTCTTTCCCCCTTTTCAAAGAAACTCTCCAGCGACGTTTATTTTTGACTCATTTTGGCTAGGGGTCAGCTTGTGGGCTTACCAAAACCGTGACTAAGACAAGTGCGCAGTGCGGGAAAGAGGCGCGAACGGAAGTGGCAGATAAAATAATGGGCGGGCCACGCGCGGACTCACCGCTCACCTCCTGCTGTGCGGCCCGGTTCCTAACAGGCCACAGACCGGTACCGGTCCGCGGCCCGGGGTTGGGGACCCCTGCTCTAGAGGGGGTCTAATAGTGGAGACCATTCCACCAGAAGTGACGTGAACAAGCAATTGCAGGGCTGAAGCTTTACGTTTGAAATGATTGACAAATGTATTTGTCCAACCAACGTGTTAATTTCCAGAAATATGTATACGTCTTGTTTTTTCCCAGGGGGCCGAGATCGTTATGAGCCAGATCGAGAGCGATTTAGAGATCGGGAGCGCTCATTTGGGCCGCGACGAGATGTGGATCATTACCGGGACAGCCAGGACCGTTATGACGATCGTGACAGTGGTTATGATGACAGGAGGAGCAGCGATCGGGGTCAGTTATTCTCTTGACGTGGCACTTGTATTTGTCGCTTAATTTTAGAACGTAGAAATAAGAATTGTGCATGAAAGGTCCAAAGTTGTTTGTAGGTTCTTGTAGTAGATCATATTGCTTGAAGATACTGCATTTGTTTTTAAAGCTGGGCAGCGGAAAAGTTTAGGCCAAATGCCTTTAGGAGGTGCTCTCTCGGGGCGCACTCGAGTGGGAGACCCTTCCGCCAGCAGTAGCGGATAGTCAAAGCCAAGGCAAACATTTCTTTCATATGGATTAGTACCCATTATCTCTTACATAATTTTAATAGAAGTGTTTTGTTTTACAGTATATCATGAGTGAAAATTGGGCCTGGACAAGTGTGAAGTTTCAATCAATGAAAATAAATGGCTGACCACTGGCCACTGCTGAATTTAGGTTGAACTATGTGGTACTTGAAATGCCGAAACATTTTTAAAAGGATGCAATCATTAAAATATATTAGTAATTTCGAAAATGTCATTTAGAGTAATTCAAGCATATCCTGTTAATTATTTGCACATTACGATTTGTGCGAAGAGTGCACCATTGTAAACCTGCAGAGTGATCCAATGCATCTGGCAGGCTCAGACTTCAGAAGTGGACGCCGGCCCTTTGGATCTGGTTTCCGAAGGGAGAGTTATGATGACCGACATGATGACTATCGAGGAGATCGCTATGGTGACAGAAGAGAGGAGCGCTTTGAAAGGAGAGGAGATTACGGGCGGAGGGACGATTATATCAGGGAGGAGAGAGGTGAATTTTGTAATATTTTATTGCAAAGCTATAAAATATGAAAACGTGCCTAAAAAATAAATATGGCAATATATTCTTCAGCCCGATGACTTGAAAGCGGGAAACCTTTTTTACGTAATTCGCGCTCTTTTCAATGCAACAAAATAAATCCACTGTTAACATGTAAGGGCGTTATCAGCCGCCTTTATTCGGCAGGTCCTGTACAACGGCCCAAGCTCAACCTGAAGCCGCGGAGTACGCCCAAGGAGGAGGGCGTGCCGCCACCTCCTGCACCTGCCACTCAGAAACTGGCCTTCATTTTTGGTGGTGCCAAGCCGGTGGACACCGCAGCTCGTGAGAGGGAGGTGGAGGAGAGACTCAAGCGTGAACAGGAGGAGATGGAAAGGCGCCTAAGTGAACAGGGGCGCCTCGGAAAACCCGAGTGGATCCAGAGGGAGAGGTGATGTATAATATGCCTGGTATATCCATAGCCATTTAAGTACATTTGCAGGTATGTTATATTTTAAGTTGGTACAACATGCATGAAATGTGTCGTTGTTTTGTGCACCAAACTATTATTTTTATTTTCTTTTGTCGTATTAACTTTAAAGTATTTTTTCTTTGCAGAAATCTTCAATTATTGTGTTTCATGGAAGTAGCCTGCTGCCAAAGAAGAAGTGTTGTTTTTGCATTATTTTTACATGTGTGTGGAAAAGACTAGATTACTTTCTTTTGCTAACCCAGTGTGCATGCATCATTGGAGGAATTGGACTCAATTAATTTTGATACTTTATTGACAATAGCTTTGATAATTTTTGTCTTGCTTATTTCCATTTTTGTGAAAGTTGGAGAGGCGTAACTAAATAGATATGTAAATTTAATGTAAATGACATGAAATCCTAAATTCGTGTAGTTTGGGAAAATACATTTTGGGCTATTTTTTTCCCCATATTAAGGGACTTCTTCCATTGTTGATGCACCATTGCCATGTTCTGCTGCCTTTTTTGTCCAGAGGTTGTGCCATTCAAGCTTTTAACATTAAATGGAACAATAAAGTAATGCCCCATGGGCAGGATAATTCAAAAGAGATGAAATAGGAAAATTTATCATTCAGTTATAAAATGACGGTAATATATGGCCATAACATATGGCCATTGTTACCTACCTATGCAAATGGTTGTGAGATGGTTATTGTTGATTTAAGCGGAGAGTACCGCTTGGTTGTTCCCCCATGAAGGATGGCACAATCTGCGATGCTGCTCTCATCATGCAGCTCCGGGTGCTGGGTTGGGTTGTGCACGTCTCCTTCCAGGCGCTTCTCCACCCCCCTAGCACACTAGAGGCGAGTGCTCTCTCTTTTTGTATGTATGCCCGTGAATTACAAATGAAGAGGACATTTGCCTCGTACGAGTACGTACCTCGCGGTTGTGTTGCATAGCTCTCTGATGTCTTGTTGAGTTATACCACGTGTTGTTCGTCATGAGGTCTAACCTTTCGGTTCCTGAAGTTCCTGAAACGAAACATCGAACATCATGCCGAACAACACCGGTACAACAATTAAACATATCGGAGAGATACAGGCAGAGACCTCGCTTCGTGCTCAAGATGCGTTGCTGGAGAAGTGAGCGCTAATAGAATCAGCCCTAAGAGGGCTCATCATTGTATATATGGGGATGTGTTCATGACAGCATTGTTACGTATGAGCAGATGGTAAACATTTAACAAATAAAAATAATGTATTATAACATCAGTCAGTATTATGTATTATACTCACGAGTGCATTCTCCTCTCTTACAAGGCAGTGGTGGGGAGGTTTCTTTTAGATAGAGCCTGAGACTACATCCTGGTCTCACGAGTTCTCACCTGGCTAAACAAATATTGTAGTACCATTGAAAAAAAATCGATAATTTTTTGGGGCTGTGATCGTGATCACAAATCCTGATAATTATCGAATTGTAGGGGTTGGGGTGATTTTGGTTCGGAGCGTACATCGCTCTCATTGGCTGAGTGAATGTAAACAAATATGACACCAGGTACGTATCCTCGACAAGCGCTGCGTGTTCTCACTCGTAAGTGCTTTTTATATTTTAGGATTTTTGTTTTTTGTAATAATTTTCTCCAGGGCAAAGAGCGTGAAAAGGGATCGGCGTTCTACCGGGTAGTGCTTAGCGAGGTCTGCCTGTATTTAGCTCCTAGAGCTTTTCCCTTGTTTTTCTTGCAGTTTTTCCATACTATTTCACAATATTCTCAACTCTCATCCGGGTTTAACCCAGAACTTTGTGGTGGACTGCCCATCTGCTGTTGTTACATCAGAGCCTAGTTGCCTTTACTTGCCGACTATTCATTGTTACTCTTGCCCAATTACACAACAATTTCTCTTGAGGGTGCTCATTTATATTGTTGTTTTCAGTTATTCAATGTTATTGTGCAGTGGATTTAGTGTCTGCCAAAGCATCAGTTATTGAACCTCTATGTATTATAGTACAATGCTAGTAATCCAGGCGATCAAGGTCAGAATAAAATGTTCACTTGTGTCATGTGCCCAATGCCGATAAGACTTTGCTGCACACACTGCTTCCATTGCCGCTGAGTTTCCAGGTTTGGTTTTTCATAGTTTTTCATAATCAAGGTATTATATATGTACATTTGATAAAAGTTGTAATTTTAATGTATCGTGAGCATACAATACCGTTTGACAATGTGTTGCTCTTAACATTCAGGCAGTGCAAGAATTGCATGGAGGGAAAGTTTATGGTTCAATGTTGGCTTGTACGTACATTTACTGAGTTTCATTGGAATATCCTTCTGTGCACGCAGAATAGGGAGCTAACATTCTAGTCTTGTTACACACGTTTATATGCTGCTTGTGTATTCGTAGTGCTCTACCATATAAAGTACAGAGAGATATAAGACGTAATATTTTTCCTGAAATGTTTTAATTAATTTGATGAATTACCTTTTTTGGATTAGTATTCTACCATGCTATAAAATTCATTAAGATATGAATAAAGAAATAGTATCATTAATTAATGTATTAGATAAATTGCTATTGTAGATGAGTTGTATACTGTACTTTGAAATAATATAAGATATATATATCCTGTAAAATGAAGTATAAATGCAATTTCCAGTAATATTGGTTGCTTTTATATGCAAGGCAGATTATTTTCTGCCATGCAAAATAGTGAAGGACTCCTGTGTCTACATCATGGATTAATTTAATGGTTTTTACTAATGCTATGAAAAGCAGGACATTTGCCAGAGGCCTGTCATTATACACCGCAAGTCTGCACAACTATTAAATCGTGAAATACAAACATTGATTTATTTGGAAGTTTAGTAAACAAAGTTGCCGTTCCCACGTTTATTTTTGACTTGTTAATCATAATAAATTTTGCTGCTAAGCATGATGCATAATTTATAAACTGATAAAAGTAGAAAATATAATCGAACCCTTATTGACAAAAATGTCTACATGCAACAAAAATGTTTATCCTAAAATTAATCGTGTTAACATATAAATTGAATACATGACGTTGACGATAAGTATTTCACACACGTGAAAAACACACTAAAGCTGATGGCCAAAAATGTTGAAACGTTTATTTTTAGATCTCTGAATAGACCTTATTTGAAATAAAAGTTATACTTTCATCTCCATGGTGTCAATAAACACAGTGCAGCAATTTTAAGACAATATTATCCACATGGTGCCTTGAATCTCATTTGTAATTTTTTTAGGGTGGATAGTAAAACAACGTACAAACATTCTTGCAGCCGAAAGCGCTTGGAAAATTTGAAAAAGAGTTAGTATAATTTTTTTTACGTGCAAATAATAAGTCACGGGGTATCTGCCCTGCTTGCTATAAGGGTATTCTTGTGAACGTATGGTCTCGCCTATGCTGCGTTGTCCCGGCAGACATCCCAGCTGGCGCAGCGATGACGATCGTTTGGAGCGGCGCCCCACCAGTGACACCTCGGAGACCGGCCGTTCATCTCGGGGAGCCAGTGCCACAAGCAGTGCATCTGCCAGGGGTAGGTGTGGTCCTCTCACATGACCACAGTGATGGATTTCCATTCCATTTAAGCATGTGCGAATTGAGTGACGTGTATTATTCCGTTCGCATGGGAGACCGGAATACAAGAATGAAAAAAAAAGTGTTTTTATTTATTGTTGAGTTGACTTAAAGCTATCGCACATGTTTCACTGCTCAAAGACTACACATTGCCGCTCACCCTCAACATTACAGAGGCTGCTGCACCTATTTTACCTCATACAAACACGTTTTATGGCAAACATTTTGACCATTGTCAATCTAGCTGCTTAACAGGCTACTTTGTGGGTGTTGTAATAAAAAAAGGACATGGGTTTCACGTCATATCGGATTCAGCAACAATTTGATTTGCTTTCCCTGAGTGAGTGGCTCTGTCATGCTGAATTCAAAATAGACATTTGCATTAAATGGTTTTACATTTATTTTGTATGATGTGGCAGGCCCACGGGTCCGTAAAGAGAGTGATGTGTCTGGAGATAATGAGGTATTTACTCGGGAAGATAGACCTCTATCACCGGCCACCCGACCCCCTCGCCAGCCAGAACAGCAACCGCAGCAATCAAGCCAGCAGAGAGAGCTGCCGCAGTTAGTGCCACAAGCGACACCACAGACGGCCGCTAAGTTGGTGCCCGCTCCACCACCCAAGGAGAACGCTTGGGTCAAGCGTTGTGGATCTACAAGAGTTGGTCCTACTTCACCCACGCACCATGGTGCCACCACCGAACACCTTTCAGAACTGCCACTGTGCCAGGAGAAAACACAAGCACACAAACCGGCTAACAGGTCAGCACTGTTGGCTTTATATTTCCACATTAATGAATGGTCCCATTATTGCCGTTGCATCATTTCACTTTTGGTAGTGGTCATCAGTGTCGCTGAAAGTCGTTTTTTTATGACCTTTGGATTTTTTTTTATTTTACGTGACATTTGTGATGTTGCTGTTGGAGCTAATCGATACAAAAAATGTCATGTGAACACCTCCACAGAGTGCCGGTAATGCACGCGCGCAAGATTTTGTAAATTATTCTCAATATTGCAATTTTTTACCGATGTCGTGTTAAGAGGCGGAGATAGTTCGTGACCCTTTATGTTTATGCATTTTATTCCAGTGTACCTTCCAACAAGATGCCTTCCACAGCAACATATTCTCGTGGAGTTGCTGCAGACAAGGACCTAAAACTATTGCCAGATGGCAGCAGGACAACCAAGCTCAACGGTTTGTATACTTAAACATGTATTCATATTGTGTAAACAATATAAACGTTCTTGAAAATGTGGTGTTATTCCATATTTCATAGTTAAGGTGTACACCATGTTCATATTAATATCTTGTTCTTCAAAAATGTGGTTTTACATTTTTTTATTGTATAAAACTCCGGCCACTGGCATTATTTTATTTGGCATTTCTCCAATTGATTGGGTTGTAATTGGAATTTACTGTCACTAATTTTGAATATCTTTAAAAAGTTGAGTCTACGGCAGTATATGCATTTGTAATCTGTAAATAATCTGTTAATTATAAGTTATTGTAAGATGTTTTCTTGCCCAATTATTCATGCTTTGTTTGCTGTGTCTACACTGTGCATATCCTTAAATTATTTCAGCTCCCTAAAGATAATTCATTGCTTATAAAATTTTCATTGCTTTTTTAAAGCAATTATTCTTTCGTCAAAATTAGATATTGTAATTATTTTCAATTTGCATAAGTATTATTCAATCGACATGTCTTTGAATTAAATTTGCCAAGTGGTTGTGTATTCTTGGCTGTCCATGAAAAGATGATTTTGAAGGGAAGCCAGACGCCACTACTGGCCGCACAGAGAAAGCCGGAGTGCGAGCCAAGAACAACCTGAATCGTGGTAAAGGCCGAGGACGTGGCATCATTGCTGTCAAAAGAGACCCTGACAGGTTGGCTGTTTAGACACATTACTGACAGCATATATGACTCAACTTCTTAGGTTTTTTCGGTAAAGTCACTTTACTAAAAAAACCTAAGAATATGAATCCTTGCAGTCACAAAAGCTTCAAATCTAGAATGACTCAACTTCTCGCACGCAAGTAAATGAGACCACACCCAAATAGTCCAATACCTTAATTGTCTCCCAATACAGTAATGGATCCGCTGAACGTTCATCCTCCTCATCTTCCAAGTTCCTCCACTGACTCGTTCCTCCCGCCTCTTCCGTATTATCTTGCTCTACTCCACCTGCCACATCCTCTCTCCACTCTTGTAACGAAGTCATGCCAAGACCTTTAGTCCAACTCTGTTCTATGGAAGGTTGTTCCTTCTCCACAGCTGCCACTTAATCTGGAATTACCTCTCCTTGACTGTCTGAGCTGCAGAGACATCTCCCCTGTTCAGGTCCAGGCTCAATTCCTTCTTCCTCTGTAACGTTTCTGAAATGTATCTTTATTTTCAACCTACCATACCATCACCCCTTTCTCTCTATGCCTTGCAGCCCCCCTCTGAAAAAGATGATAAAAGACAAATTCGTATTGTCTTGAAAATGCTCTGGATAATCATATCCGGCCTTTGTTCATTACCTTGATATGCAGTCACATTTAGATGCTTTAGAAACCCAAATTGGAAAACATGGTTAAAGAATATTTTTAGCAGTTATATTTGTGTTGTTTTAATGTTGCACATGTTACGTGGCCATGGGAATTCTTGCTTTGTGCTGTTGGAAATGAGCTTGATGTGTAAACATTTCAACGAGCAGTTCGCACTTTGTTAAAGAATACAAACTGTAATTCAAATTTAATTTAAATAAGTATTGAGAGATTATTTGCAGTGGAGCTAATAAATAGCTGCTTTATCGACAGAAAGGAGAGCCGGAAAGAGAGAGAGTCGCAACTGATCGAAACAAAGAAATACGATGAGCCTGAGCCACTGGTGAGTTCTGTGCACATGCTAAATTGAGCGTCAAGAGCCAATACCAACACTTGAACCTTGGCGTGTAATCGCACCCCCACACTCTCCCGGTTTTACTCTGGTAGTATATGTATAGCTACTGTGACATTTGAAGGTTAAGCAATGTATGCAATATTTTTTCCGCTTAAAAAAAGATGTGGCGATGTAAAAGTGTGTGTGAGGTATGCTGTATTTCATTGAAAATAAATTGAGTTGAAATCAAGATTATGCCGTTTCAAGTCACGTGTGTTGTTGGGTACGCTTGATTGCTTTTTTATCTTCATATTTCAGAGTTTCAGCTCTGTCAGCAAGTTTTCTGCACTGAGTGTGGATGGAGACTTGGACTATGAAGACTGAATTCCTCTCATTGTCCCACACACACACTGATGTATGCTGTTCCTTAATGAGGTGCTACTTCATTGTTTGCTTTTTTGCGAAAGCAGTCTGCAATGTGTGTGGGACTATTTCATGCATGATGTTCTGACTCTTGAAAACCAATGTTGTTTTCCAGTTTTCATGTCCTTGAAAGACATTTGATTACGTGAGTTTTCTCTCTCTTAATTCTTAATAGGCAGTGTGTGCCACAGCTGTAATTTTGCTTGGCTTTGTTCGACTCCAACGGTGATGCGGTCAACTGAAAGCTGTTTGAAGACAGCGTTGAAGAGCATAATGTATCTGTTAAGAGATCCGTCATTACAAATTTAACTGCTATTCCAAGTGCATGATTTCAGCATACGTAAAACTTGCATGTTTTGTAGAAGAGCTGGCTTTTGGGCAAGACATGCTTAAAATATGAATAGATAATATATTTATTGTTGTGGTCTTGCAATCAAATACCATAGGGGACAAAGTAAATTCTGTGGCCATGCTGTAATTATCATTAATGTCAAGCTTCAACAAACAGCAGCTATTGCCCACGAGCTAATGGTGTTAAATCACGAACAGACATGGCAATTCTTGTACAAATGTACTGTAAACTGTGCAGTCAGCAAATACCTTAATTCATTGATGCGTATATAGCCTATTGCAAAAAAACAAACTTGCAATAAATGTTTGTATTTTACCTTCGTTTCTGCTGTTGGGTTCTTGCGTTCCTACATGTCTTTTTTAATAGACCATTATTACAACAAATGTAAGCACTGTTTTGTGTTATCCGTTTTCATGAAAATCTATTTTCTTATCCAGTATTGTGCTTGCGGTCGCGCTCAAAGCAGAGCTGCCGTATTGAGTGTTACATTTGCAGGCACCACTGATTTTTATTTAATAACTCCATGCAGTTGTATTGACTCGATTTGATCTGAATGATTTTGGGAAGCAGCTCTTAACAAAATATTGATGTGCTTTTTGCTCCTTCTGCTTTCATATACTGTACATATAACCTAGGGTAATTAAATAGGTGGTATTTAAATAAGGGCTATTTTATATACATATATCATTTTGTCGACAACATTTTATGCCCTAAATTTAAGAGTACTGTGAAGAGATTTTTGCCTTTAACATCATGTAAATTATACTGCATCGATATGCATATGCAACAGAAGCTGAATATAAGCACACCCCTAACCCTATTCGAAGTTACCCTTTGCCTTCCCCCACATCAGGGTGATGCAAGGTTGTGTTACATTTGAGAACTGTGCTTGTATAAGGTGTGCTTATATCCATCCAGCTTTTGCTTTGTGAATTTACTTTTCACCTCATTAATTCAGGTCAGAGTTGACTCAGCCCATCATCCCTTCAGGTTCAGTGGAATGAATACCACCTGGTAAGAAGCAAGTGGAGTGAAAATAAGAATGGTAATGCTGGAGAGAAACATGGGAATGCAGCATTTTCATCGCCGAATCAGGAACACCGGATATTTCATTTTTATTATGCTCGTTTACCCAGGACTCCCAATACTTTCATAAGGGTTCAGCAAGTTGTTTTCAGTAGGGGGCGATGTTGCTTAGTGTAATTCCAATTGAGTAATTGGCTTGTAATTTCTGAGCTATGGGATAATTGATCAATGCCAGTTGCTTTATTTTTTTAAATGTGAATGTGAACAACACCATTGTACCAAAGCTCATTGGGTGATGGACTGGCTAATCTCGCATGCAGTGCCGATGCGATGTACCCTGCATCACTGGTTCATTGTCATAAAAACATCAACCAAACTGACATCTACAGACAGCTCTGACGAAGGGTGTTTTATATTCACGTGGCCTAACCTGAGAAAGGGGGTGGCACGTGATGATAGTGAACTAACCAATATTCCCAGAAAGGTGCTTGGAAGGGTGAGTGTTCGATGTTGGATGGCCTGGAATCCATTGTGTTCTCTACATAGCCATTCCTTTGCAGAATATAACCAGTAGAACACTGATGCCAACGGGCAGTTTAAAATCAGATTATCAACATTGGGATATAACTTGATGGATTACTTTTAGTCACAATAAATAATCATCGGTTTTCCCGTGATGGTGAAATGTACATCCATGAAAGTCAACTTAGCCAAAATGAATAGAACAGTGTTTTAATTTGAATACCGCAATGCAATGTATGTAAAATCTTCGATATATTGCAGGTTTCACTTGAATTTCTCATTTTTACAATTCAGTATGGCAAAATTGCTCAGTTGGCCGCAAAGATTACGTAATATCTGCATCACACAATGTTTTACGAACGTCACGGAGTGGTAGATCATTTTATCATGGGACCTCTTCAGCACATTGCCCTTCATGATTCTCCGAAAGACGTATTTTTTTAACGCACACCAGCTCTTTAAAATCACATTTAGTCTGGGTGATTTTTCAAAAATTAACACGTTAAATGATTTGATGGACACATTAATCAAGCTCCATATATTAATTGTACAAAAAAAACCTCAATTAAAATTGAAGACATGGTTTTTATTACTAAATTAAGAATTACGTGTTAATTTATGAATGGTTTAATTACGGCTGACTTGAACGTTATTTACGTGCAGTTTGATGATCGTAAAACAAAGTATGCAGGACACGTGCTTGCATAACATCAAGGAAACATTGACATTTATTATAAATGACTTGTCAATATACATTGTTACGAGCACTTTTTTTACCTCTTCAATTCAAAGCATTTAAATGGTGCTCATTAAATGTCCAAAAAGTTCTGGTTATGGTCAACGCTTACAAAAATGTAGACTACCTCGGGACAAGATATCCCCAGCAAACCTATCGGATAAGCCTACCTTTTTTGGTGCACATTCACCACTGACAAAGCCGTTTAGCATACCATTAGAATTGGTATAACTGCATGCAGTTAAAGTAGCTGTAAAATGAAGTGGGCAATCCACAAAACCCAGACACTTTCAGATCAATCTCAATTACCCCTGCAGTAGGCAAAACTATTGCAGAGGTTGTTGTGAAAGAAATTGTGGACAATTTAAAGCACTACAGGCTATTGTCTTGTCATCAATTGGTTTCCTAAGCAACACGCTTTCTACAATTTTTCACGCATTGCTGCACAAACCATCGACCCTGCATCACTCGTAAGGAAGCTTGTGCGGTGGCCGTGGATCTCTTAAGATGTATTACATCTCACATTGCATCTAGCCGGGCAGTCGTAACACTTTGCTTCACAGCTCTCAGCCGAACGCACCTGCTACCTGTGAGCAGATTCATATTGTGACGGCACATGGACATAATTCCACTCTCCCAACAGCATCTGCTACAAAAGTCATTAATGCTCGTTAATTGAACCTTTTGCTTTCTCGGTGATGTCCTTGGCGGCAAACAGCCATATTTCTTTGTATTCTATACACTACAATGACTGCAATACAATTTGGATTTATATAGCGTTACAATGTAACCACATCTCAAGATTCTGTACATCTGGAGCATATTCTTTTCGGACGTATATAGTTGTATAATGCGTGTCATCATACAGTCCGTCCCCAAGGATAATGACCTATCTTGCACCTGGAGTCGGCAGTCCTTCGGCATCGTATACGGTCGTTATGTTTGTTTCCTGTGATTTGTCTTGTGTCAAGCAAGACCAGCTTTTGAACGGCACACACCTTTCCACAGAGATCACACGCACTTTGATCCGGCTGAGGGTACCTCCAGATCGAAATTCACCGGCCGACTAAAACCACCGCTTCCGACCCTTGCATCCTGGTTTGTTTCGCAGTATCTGCAAGACTCTTTGTCTCTTCTTGGTTTTTTCGGTAAAGTCACGTAGAAGGGAAGTAATAAAATAATAAAAATAAAACATAAAATAATTCGCCTCGACAGACCTGGTTTCACCTGAGGACGGCTGCTTGCGTTGTGGCCGAAACGTCGTGAGAATTATTTTATTGTTTTATTTTTATTATTTTATTACTTCCCTTATACGTGACTTTACCGAAAGAACCAAGAAGATGAATCCCTGCAGTCACGAAAGCTTTAAATCGAAACTCTTTGTCTCTCCAACTAACCGAGTAGCTTGAGCCACGCCTGCGTGCCATTGCTGTCTGTCTTGGCGAGCTTTTCCCGTGAATCTACAGCAGTTGTACACCTCAAACTTGAGTGGATACATCCGTGTCGTGCGAGCACTGACCTCTACCTCTGATTGGAGTGGTGTCCCGCCCAGCAAAGCTGGGTAATGACCACCAAAGTTGGGGCAGCATTGGTTCTTACTCGAGCAGGGACTTCTGTGTTCGTTACTCTGTCTTGCCATTTGATCCCCATCAGACTTATCGGATGTCTTTGCTGGAGATTGTTGAGTTGGTTATGTAAGCGGCGATGGTAAGGGGGTCCAAGTTTGTGAGTCAAAAGGGGAGTGCTTTCAGCGACTGCTCTCTACACTGCACGTTGTCCTTATTGCTATGCCTGCTTTGTCCCGTATACGCTATCGAAGGCAACTGAAAGCGGATGAGGCTCTGCTTTGTCTATTTTTAATCTCTTGGTCCAGACTACGTGTCATTTGTCACTGTGCTTCCCAGATATGTGAACGTGCTGATTGAGTTAAGTTTGTTGGTTCATTTGTATCCTGGCTGCAGCTCCACTGCTCTCAGGAGCCGGTTGATGCATTACCTCAGTTTTCTCGAGGCTCAGTTATATAATGCGTATGCTGTATATATATTATGATGACATGAGACAACCATGTGTGTAAGTGCCTCTGTTTTCCGAACTTCAACTTGATAGAATCAAACAACCAAACTTCCCTGGATGTTCCTCAAAAATGCTTCTAAATTCAAGCATGCTTCCATTTCCGATGATTGGCTCCCTATGACGCTCGGATGATTTTGTCTCACCAAGGACATCGCATTTTTGGAGAGTGGCCAATAATGCACAGTCCTACCATGAAATGCCTGGAGTTTCTTCCTGATTAAAAGTTTTGTGGATCATAAGCAATCACTCTACAAGAAAGTTTCTGCTTGGATGAGTCTTTTGAGGCACGTCACCCGCTGCCTTTATATTAATACCTGCTGTCTCCCTAACAAAGGCCGCTGTAGCTAGCCCACTTTTCTACAGCTGTGGCATGTAGATAGTATGGCAGCCGGAAAACGAAGGTAATCTACGAGATTGACAGCGTCTGCAAGATGAAGTCCCGGTGTGTGTGAGGGCCCCGCTACTGGAACATCCACCGAGAAATGGCTCGAGATGAAGTGGACTACGCTGCAGTCACATGATCTATATTAGTTACTCCGCCTCGCCACACAAAAGCTGACAGTATCTACAGCATTGCCTATCATATTCTTGATCAACGGGCTGATATGGAAGTTGATATATTTTTTATTAATGTGCCACAAGCCTCGGCTTAAAAAAAGCACTACAACCGCAGCTATTTTCTCTCTGTATTGCTCAATCGGAGTGAAATTCGGAAATATACATGGGCGTAGAGACATTCACGGGCATTTAACTTGGGACAAAGTGGTCGTTGGTTACCTGGTTTAGAAAATGCAAGGCCGAAACGCTCGCTCGTTGCCACATTTGGGAAATGACTAAATGTCGTGAAGAGTTGTGTACGCCACTCGGAGTAATGTTCGCACTCGTACTGTCGTCAGCAAGTTCAGCGATGGTGGATCACTAAATCGGAAGCATCAGCTTTGGCAGTTTTCTCATGCCAGGGGAATACGTTAATGCCAGGCTAGAGGATAGTTTTTGCAGTTAATTCAATTCCAAAACAGTAACTTAAGAACGATTGTTTCTCATGAACACCTTCCATAAAGCTAAGGTTACAGGTTGTACTTTGGGGATACGTGACACGAAGTACATCGTTAACGGCACAAAGGAGAGTTTATTTCGTCATCTTTTGCTGAAGTTGCACTCACGTGAACGTATGTAGACCGTATTTCATTAATATTTATTTATAATTGCATCCCAGCCGCGTTATACAAATTATGTGAGGAGGCGAACACACATCGTTATATAACTCATCGTCATGTTTTACATGAGTAAATTTTGTGTGTGTGTGTGCAAGCTGCTCCTCTTACAAAATGAGCAAACATTGACAGATGTTGTCTCATTGGAGCCAAAATAACTGCAGCAAGGATATCCGACAATGGCATGTGCAGGTTGACTTCAGACAACTCAGTAGATAATAATAATACTACAAAACAACTATGGGAATGAATGAAGTGGGCCAACTTTCTACAATTCCAACAAAGCTCTTTCCTTGTGACATTGAATGGCAAGTTTCTATTGCAGCTGACGTCCCAGCTTTGGGAGGGCCTCGTGATGGACGTGCAACGGAGTACCGCCTTTATCTGTGCACATAACATGAAATTGTTTAGCCCAATTTATGGACTTTTCAGAAGGCCATTTCCAAACAAGCAACGCACTTTCGGCTTATTTGTTTAGCTATGGCATTTCCCATAATGCTCAATTCCGATGGGCCCAACGACGAAAGTGTTTAAACGATGTACATTACCTTGTTTCGACACGGGGATCGGGAACATAGACATTGACGAAGAACATTGCGGGAGAAATATGAAAAGTACGCAAAGAAGCACGGCATTGCACTGAGACCCAAAAAGAGCAACACGTGGATGGGAGAACATATTGCAAGTTGGAGACGCGACTGTTATTGAACGTTAAGAAAAGTGAATTGGGCTGCAGCAGGAGACGTCGTTTGAAAGGATGATTTCATATCCGACGGTCGAGACCAACAACGGGAGAGGATGGGTGGACTCTTCCATCGCAGGACCGTGAGAGATTGCGAAGGCCTTTGGAGACCATCCAGCAGTGGATTGACCATGGCTGATGGTGATGATTAATGCTCCACAATACGACACAATATATATTTTAAATATAATACACTGGAAAAACTCGGCTTTAAACCAATGCATATACAGAATTTATATACAAAAATTCACAATTTTAGATGTACGCAAATGCGTTTTATTGTTATCGCACCTTTAGTTTCTTACGTGTATGTTAAGAAGACAAAGACAATTGCTCTTTGGGAGCACCTATGAAGGCCGACAGCAAACTCGGCGTGACCAGCACCACGCCCGGACACCTTTGTATCTCCGGTGCGGATATTGACAAACCGCAACAGGTATTTCTCACGTATGACTGAGTCGACCTATGGGGAGGCCCAGTCAGTGCCAGCTCAGATATTCGCCACTGATGTTGGCTGTGAGCGGGAATCGAACTCAAATAGTCGCCGAGCTTGGTAGTGCAGTTTAATGGCCATTAACCTACCGCTCACCAACGTAACAAAACACACGAACTCCACGCACTCGTCGCACGCACACACACACAGATACTAAGACCGCCGCTGACCAACCCGCAGCTCGTGCCTATTTTGCAGGTCACCAGCAAGTGGCGATCTCAACATCGCGTGGTGCGTGGGTGGCTCCTCCGCGCGCGTCCGATGCCATCGACCCCGCGGGCTATTGAATGCGGTGGCGTTTAAACCCAGAGCGCGGGGTTTGTGTGTGTGTGTGTGGGGTGGGTGGGTGGGGATACCTGGGTTAATTGCGTCTCAACACCGCCCGTCGCGTGCTCGCTCGCATCTTCATTAAAGGCCCCCAAACGACGTCTTGCTCCTGGCGGCTAAACGCGCACGTCCAACAGCGGCTCTCGCAAAGACGCCGTTGCCCGCGTTGACTATTAATGAGCCTTGCAAAGAGAAACAAAAAAAGTTAAACTCGGCTTCTCCGGTGGGTTTTCTTCTCTGATTTCTGTGCACCACAGAAGTCTAAGAGTAATTACCGCGCTGGCTGGCACGCATATAAATCAGGTGACGCCCCCCCCCTCTCCACACTTATATCGTACCTCCACCCCCCCGTCTCTTCATTATATATTGATGCCCTCCTTATCACGTAAAACATATTGAGCCGTGAACATAACGGCCTTGACACGTGTGTCCCATAATCAGAATGGAAGTGTTTTTGCGGGGTGTCCGTCTCTCTGTGTTTTCACTGCCACATCGCGGGATTCAGTGCCCCCTTCATCTCGAACATGACGATGGTAGACCGCCTGCATTAAAGACCCAGCCAGTTGTCCTTGCTCCTGCGACTGCCCCCCCCCCCCAAACAAAGACCCCCCCGTATAGCATTGACAGACTGTTGGGGCAAGCACTAGGAACGAACACCTATGAAGACCGGCACGGCACACGAGGGGGGTGGGTGGCCGACACCACGCCCGGCCGTCTTTGTCCCATCAGTGGCGATGTTTTTACACATTGCACCAGGTGCTTATTTGAGGCTGAGCCGACCTAGGCGAAGTCCCGGACCCGTTCAGATAATCGCCACTGGTGTTGTCCGTGTGCGGGAATCGAACTCGTGTGGCTGGCTTCGTCACAACGACACTCCAAGCCGCCCGCCTTACAGACCTCGCCAGCCGTCCCTGCTCCTCCGACTGCCCCCCCCCCCACCCCAAATATTCCCATTTGACTGAGTTAACGATCTTTGGGATTTCCAACACTGAAAAGTTAGCATCGACCTGGGGCTCAAGCCTAATTGGCGACTTCAAGGACTCGCATGCGCGATGCGCGATGCATTCAGACGCAGCCTACGCCGGGGCCTCCATGAAACACGTGGTCGTGTTCAATGATTTAGTTGTGTGCGGTTTTTTTCTTCTTTACATTTTATTCCAATTGTCCTGTCGGCATTGTGTCACGAGAATAAGTGCTCGTTTTGTAATTCTCGCCCAGCAGCAGCAGCGCATCAAACTCCGCCCGTGTTCGAGAAGGTCGGGCGCGGAAGGAGATACCGTAGCCAGAGCCGGCCCAGCCACTAAGCGACCCTTGCAATTGCAAAGGGCCCCGTGGCCAGCAGAGGGCCCCCTAGAGTCACTGCTAGCGAGTGGGTGAAAAAAAATCATACATCAAAGGGGCCTCCAACCAAATTTGGCTTAGGGCCCCCAAAGGTCTAGGGCCGGTTCTGACCGTAGCACTTCGTCTGAAACACGTGGAAGTCGCCTGTCATCCACACTAGGGGCCGCTGCAATTCGCCACACGTCCTGAACTCGAGGCATGTTCGTCATCTAAGACGTAAATATGCGTCAAATAAACGAGAAAATGACATGCGTTTTTTTGGCATTGGTGATTGGGTTAACATAATCAGCCTCACCTTACCATATTAATAAAAAGTATGCCGTACTTGGCCCTTCCCCTCTTCAACCATTATATATACGGAGTGGTAGCTCTTATAATCTCTCACTTACTTGATACAGCTGTCGTGGCTGTGACGGTTCCACCTGAAGACGGAAGCTTGTGTTGCCTCCGAAACGTCGTGATTTTTATTTTACTTTACTTTTATTATTTAAAATTTTTACCTACGTGACTTTACCGACAAAACCTAAGAATATGAATCCTTGCAGTCACGAAAGCTTCAAATCTAGAATCAAATCGATAATTGAGAACCCGGTGTAATCATGGGTGGCTGAAACTCGGATCGAACCCGGGATCTCACTTGTGCTGCCTCAGCTCTTAGCTGATCGAGACTATCTCCTGCTCGTTCTGGATGCCGTGTACTTTGCGAACGTTTAAACCGCAGAAGCCGTTCCAGTAACCTTATCCGAAGCTGCACTAAGTTGTACGTTTTCATTAAATCGTGCCTGCGAAGCAATGCGATCACTTTAAGCAATGGGATAACGCAACACATTCATCATTTTAGGCGGCACTTTGGCTCCTAGAGCCTCCAAAATGATACTCTTATCACACAACGCTTTATTGTGATAGCAGATTAGCTCCGGGTTGAAGGGTGTAAATAAATCACAGACACACTCAGGATATAAACGGATGCAGCGAGCGGCACGTCAGGATAAAATTAATCACTGCCTGACTCTCGCATCCCATGGGTGCCCCACGTCACAGCCACGACATCAAGCAGACACGCCAAGCCTGAACATGAAACAAATACAGAAGAGGCGACGTTTCGGGAAATGGCCCTTATTTACAGCACATAGGCCAGAGAGTTATCGTGGATACGAGTTGGACAGCACTCTGTAAAACCGTTGGTGTCTGGAAAGACTTATCGATGTTTTATGATTGACAGTTGTTTCCATCATCCAATGCGTCGAGTGTTTTTTGAGCATCGGATTGGGTCAGTTGGATGGGGATGGATTTCTTCTGACGCAACAGGGGCGTTTCACCACCATCAGCCCTTGGTCAATAACAGCACCTAGCACCTATTTTTGGGGCTGAGAGTGTAAGTGTGCGCACGCGTGGGTGTGCGCGCTCGTGTGCTTCGTGAAGTGACGGCGGAACAACGGCAGTCGGAAGCAGTTCGCGCGCTGCAACCACGATGTCGGCGCATGCACGACACGGGGGTGGCAATCTGAATCTCCACCTAGCTTCCCCATCGCCTCCGCTAGGTTGTCACAGCCTTAAATTACGACCGGCTACGGTGTGTGAACTTCATCGTCATGCTGTTCCGGCATAATTCAGTCGGCAACCACCGCATGCCGGGTGCGACCCGGCCTCACAGCGAGCCAGCCTCAATCAGCGCTCACTCACAGCGTCTGCTGCCCCAACACTACTACAGCGGGGGGCGATGTGTGTGCATGTCTGTGCGCGCATGTGCCTGCGTGTGAGTGAGATGCACTCGAGCCGTCCAGCGCGAACTCGAGAGCACGGTGACCCGGCAAGACTGCTGCGTGGAGTCGCAGCTGAGCCTTTGAGTGAGACAAAGACTTGAAGGGGAGATCGGCTCGTGTGGACAGAACTCGCGACCGAACCCCCAATCCCAGCCCCCCCCCCCCAACCACCCCCCTCCGTCGGCAACAACAACAAAAACCCCCCCGCGAGGGAGCCGATCATCTGTGGGTGAGTGGGTGGGGTTTGGGAGAGCTCGTGGTGGCAGCGGCTCTCTTCACGCCGTCCCTTCTCGTGCCGCAAGCCGAAGGCAAAACGCGAGCGAACAGCGGCGCAGCGAGAGCGAGCGGCGCGCAGCGGCACGGCGCGCACGCTTCTTCCATTCACCCTCCCGCACATCCCATCCAATCAAGATAGTCGTCAGTCCGGGCCGGCAGCCAGCGAGCCAGCCAGTCAACCGGTCAGACGGTCATCAATCCGGACAGGCAGCCAGTCAGCTAGCCAGCCCGTCAACCAGCCACACAGTCAGCCAGACAGTCATCAAGCCAGCCAGCGAGCCAGCGAGCGATCCAGCCAGCGAGTCAAACAGTCCAGTGAGTTAGGCAGTCAACCGGTTAGGCAGTCAACCAAGCAGATAGTCAAGCAACCACGTAACCAGCCAGTCAGACAGTCAACCGGCCAGACAGTCAACCGGCCAGACAGTCAACCGGCCAGACATGATCCGTCCCGCGGGTCAGTGAGCGAGCCCGTCAGCCAGTCAAGCACTCATCCGTCCGCCAGCAGGGACATCCCCGCGGGTCGAGTGAAGGAGACGCGCCAGCGGTCGTGTGCGCTGAGCAGGGAAGCCGGTAAGTTCCTTATTTTGCTTGAATGCCTTGCACATCGGCAGGCTATTAGTTAACGCGCCCGCGGCAGCGACGCAGCTTTGCCAGTTGTCTTTTATCGGCAGCGGGACTCTCCCTATATTTATTGATGTGAATGAAGCTTTTTATTGGTTACAAATAATCATCATCATCATCGCTATTGACGCGCAGTAGTTGTTGCTTTGGCCCGCGCGTGATAACAGCGAAATAAGTGGAAGATGGATTTTTATTTCGAGTGGAGTTTTCGGCCGATAGCCCAAGCGCCTCGCCGGATGATCTACTCACGCTATATCGTCGTGTGTTATAGCGCTGCTGCTGCTGCTTGCTGCTGCTGCTTGCTGCTGCGGTCACATTATTGGCTGTTTAGATTTATTTTGCTGGACGTGGGCCCGCGCGTGCCTCGCGCGTGTTTACGGTCGCAGTCGAACACGTGCGCCGCTAACTCGGTTATTGCGTTCGCCACAGTCGCACCGCGGCACTGATGCAAAACGCCCGCGCCCCGTCTCCGCGATTTACGGAGTGATAAAGCCGCGTGTGTATAAAGCGGGAAATTGCCAATCGTTTGACCCGCTGTTCGCCACATGATGGATAAAGGCGCGTCTGGGTACATTTACGGTCCTGAAGGGGCCACTGCAATCCCTCGTTATCGAGGAGTCTGTGCTGGGTGAGTTGGGTGATGGCAAGGAAACGGGGGGGGGGGGGGGGGGGGGCACTGCCCGGGTGGTTGAGAGAGTTGGAGTATGATGCGCATGCACGTGTGTGTGTATGGGGAGCGGTAGCGTAGCGGTTAGCGCACTGCGCTACGAACCTGGCGACTCGAGTTCGATTGCCACTCACGGCCAATACCAGTGACGATTATCTGAATCCTTCCTTGGCCTCTCCTAGGTCGACTCAGCCTCAAATGAGTACCTGGTGCGATGTGTAAACAGTCGGGCGTGGTTGCTGGCTACCCACCTCCTCGTGTACCGTTCCGGCCTAATAGATACTCGCTAACAACACTTGCCCCAACAGTGTGTCAAGGCTATACGGGGGATCTTTGTTATGTATGTATGCAGTCGCCTGCTCTTATGACAAGGCTGCTGTTCCGCAGTGATTTTATTTGGGGCATCGATGACCCACGGGAGGGGTGCTAGTGGTGTTACCGCCGTGACAGACGGCAGCGGTGAGCTCCACGTGGTGGTGGTGGTGTAGTGTCGTGCTTGCACTGAGAGCCACGAGTCATTGCCATGGCCGCCTCGTGCTTTCGCATCGCTCACTGGGCACGATTCCCGTAATTGGTGGCGACGGGAGAGCGCGCGATCTTGAACCGCAAACGGCGTGAAAGCGACGCGCACGTGCAAAGCGCCCACGGCGAACACCAACAATCACGTGCGCATTCACGCGCGCGCGTGCACGTGCTCGCGTGTGCATTCACACACACACGCACGTGCACTCAAATGCACACGCGCGCACTAGCGCATTCATCGGCACACAGGTGCACGAGTGTGCAGTTACATACACGCTCGTGCACTAGGCGCATTCACCAGCACACACAAAGATCCCCCGTATAGCCTTCACAGATCGTTGGGGCAAGTGCTGTTAGCGAGCACCTGTGAAGGCACACGAGGGGGTGGGTGGTCAACACCACGCCAGGCCGTCTTTGTCTCCCTAGTGGCGATGCTCATACATCACACCAGATACTCATTTGAGGCTGAGTCGACCTAGGGGATGCCCAGGACCGGTTCAGATAATCGTCACCGGTGTTGGCCGTGAGCGGGAATCGAATACCGGGTTGCTAGATTCGTAGAGCAGCGCGCCAACAACGTGCACTCTATGCATTCGCATAGACCAGTGGTTCGTAACCTTTACCGCAGCCTTGCACCCCTTTGGTTCTCACTCGTAAAAAAAAATGTAGCGATGTGAATAAATACACACAGAGGGTTTGATGAAACAAAGTAGTTGTACTTACGTGCCCGTGCTTAGTTTGTGTTTTCGATGATTTACCTTCTAAAAAAAAAAAATCCGGATTGTCGTGCACCCCCAGAAAGGGCATCTCGCACCCCCAGGTGGCGGTGCGTGCACCCCGGGTCAAGAAGAAGAAGAAGAAGCACCACTGGCATAGACACAGACGCAAGTGCGCGTTGTTGATTACATCAGGCCGTCTCGCGAGGTGTGTGGAATGATGCGTCACCGTATACCTTAAGAGAAGGACCATCGACCCCCACGCGGTACATTTCGCGAAACGACCCGTGCAGCATCTGTGCACTCTCGAAATGACATCAACTTCACGCGCTGTATATATTACGGGAACCCCGCAGAGACGCGCGCACCGGCGAATGTAATATTTAGTGCCGTTAGGAATTCTCGGAAAAGCACAGAAGAGCTGGGGACACGAAATGCGCTTAAAGTTTAAATTCGGAGCCATTTTCGAGTAAAACAGCGATACAAAAACAGCGATTGTTTCAATCTGTGACCGCAAGGATTAATTTATTTCATGAATAGTTGTCAGGTCGCTGGTGGATTGTCGGAGGCACGTGACTATGAGGCCCACCCGGAGTGAGAAATATTATGGATGTGGTGTGCCGGGCAATGCATATTTCTTCCGTATCACTGAACCGCATCGAACCCGGCTGAAATGAATCCCTGACCGTCAGCAGTGTTCAAAGTCCACGGTGGTCCAAGTGGTTTCGACCTACCATGCAGCCATCAACCACTGCACGTGCCGTCTCATTCGCGTGCCATTTGAGGATATCCCGAACACTCTGTCTGGTCTGCGGCTCGTGGCGGGAGGCCCGAAGGGCGGAGGAGTTCGATGACCTCCGGGTCTCATTGTGTGCCCGCATCCACGAGACGCGCGCGGTTGCAGAGAGGAACACGGTCGCTCTGTCACGACCAAATTGCTTGCCGCGACGTTGGAAACTTTGATTGTTGATAGAGACGAGCGTCATTCGCGCAAATCCTCTCGTGTAATAAGACGGCCCTCCTCTCGCGCCAAATCACTGCGCATTAAAATACAAGTTGGGAGGGGGGGGGGCGCGCCTCTGGCAATCAGACCGGCGTGTGTTTTTGTGTGACAAGAGTTGTATAACTGTTTTGACGGCGATGCACAGGTTCGGGGTGCATCGCATAATCCTGAGGGATGCGCCACTTAATCTCCGTGTGGGTCAGAGTTTCCACATCCGTCGCGACCCACCACCACGGCGCGTCTCCCGAGTCGACCAATTTGCGCGCCTCAATGACGAGTAAAGCGTTCATAACGCCGCACGCGCCCTCCGGTCGATCAGCACACGGCACGCGATGCAAAGCGCTCGTATTTAAATTGAATCAGCACCCGCGCTCCATCCGTCACGCGGAACGCACGCGCGCGCACGCGCACGATCCGTTGATTTGAATTGTAGCACGTGGGCCGCGTTCGGCAATCGTGTGGCGTGTGCAGCGTGGAACGACTTAATTTGCCATTGCAGCTGGGTGTTAATTAGTCAAGCGGTGGAGCGGTCGCCGTCGTGGTGAGCGCGCTGCAACGATTCGACTATCGGCCACGGTTGGCGGCAGTGGATTCTGCGGCGAAGTGATGTCTGAACCGGTCTCGATGGCCTCGTTTTCCTTTTTTCCACCAGCACGCAGTAAACAGCGTGGTAAAGTATATACACATACACCCCCACGACCAGCACGGCGCGGCGAAGACTTCATCCAGAAGTTTATTGACGGATAGCTGTGCGTTATCACCGTTAACGTATTCTCCGGAATGAGCCGCACTTTTCCCACTGGGTATAAAGCAGAGGTTCGCTATGTGTCTGACCATATTTGTATACATTTATTGACGCCGATGACGCCTTTTTGGTTTGCGGCTTATTTTCCCCGAGCGTCTTATGATCAGGTACAGAAATGAAGTGAACTCGAAAGTCGTTCTCGCTGGTGGGTCTTGAGCAGTGGTTCTTCTTAGCCTGGGGTGCACGCAACCCCTGGGTGTGCGAGATTACCTTTCTGGAGGTGCGAGGCATGTCCAGATTGTTTTTTTAGACGGTAAATAATCGAAAGACAAATTAAACACGGGCACGTAAATACAACTACTTTATTTCATCAAACTGATGTGTGTATTAACATTATATATGCTAACAACAACAAAAAACAACGATTGTGAACCGACGGGCTGCAAGGCTGCAGTAAAGGTTACGAACCACTGGTTCTTAATGAGTGAGGATTGGCTTGAATGGGGTGTAGACGATTGAAGAAAGGGACGCGGTGAGTGGGGTGTTGTGATGTGTGGAACTTGCTGGAGGTTTGGGTGCTGCGGGCAGCGTGCGCGCGACGTCCCTTGTCACCGCGGTCGAGAGGCATTGCTCTTGTGCGCGCCCTCCGCGCCAGTGTTGGTTCAGTCAGGATTGGTTGTTTCCGTCACGCTCGTGGTCGTCGTCGTCTTCGTAGAATGTTCGTCTCGCAATCTCTACCTCCACAGTGTCATCAGGTCGGTTTATCGGTGAGCTCAGACATTATATTGTGTATATACACACATCCTCTTTGGTTCTTTCGGTAAAGTCACGTAGGTATAAAATCAAATAAATCACGGCGTTTCTGGCGCAACACAAGGGTCCGTCATCAGGTGGGAAAGCTTGGTCTGCTGCTATATACACACACAACCAATGATCGTGATCTTTGGTCTACTTTGGTGCTCTGCAGTGTCGAATAACGTTGCCGTATTATCCTAACCTGCTCCTTAATTGAGTATCGTTAATTTCGTCTCGTTATAGTCTTGTAAATTATATTGTTTTTTGTTTTGTTCTTAACAGTTTGCACATTCCCTCCCGCAATTTCCTGTGACAGCCGCCACTGCCGACGGTCTTGCGCCGTGGTGGTTTTCGTAAAAGGTTGTTTTGCTTTGCTCAATGGGGCTTCGGCAGCTGAAACAAAGTCCGGGTGACGCTGTGGTGTTTGTTTGGAGGTTGTCATCCTCGTCACGCATTCGCGATCTTCATCCACTCACAAGTCAACGATGACAACAACAGAAAACACCCCCACTTTTTTGCGTGGAATATTTTTGACACTTAATTGTTGTGACCGAGTTAACTCTCAGCAGCAGAATTTTGATTTAGAGTGGAGGAATCCGATGAGCTATAAAGATTTTGTTTTCTTCACAAATGTCCAGTAGGGTCAGGTCAGAACGTTACAACGACAAACAATACAAAAACACGACAGCAGTGCAAAGTATAGGGAAGGTTAACAGATCACTTAAAATAAAACTAAACTACAGTGAGGGAAAAAAGTATTTGATCCCCTGCTGATTTTGTACGTTTGCCCACTGACAAAGAAATTACCAGTCCTTAATTTTAATGGTAGGTTAATTTGACCAGTGAGAGACAGAATAACAACAATAACAAAATCCAGAATAACGCATGTCAAAAATTTTATAAATTGATTTGCATTTTAATGAGGGAAATACGTATTTGACCCCCTCTCAATCAGAAAGATTTCTGGCTCCCAGGTGCCTTTTATACAGGTAACGAGCTGAGATTAGGAGCACACTCTTAAAGGGAGTGCTCTCAGCTTGTTACCTGTATAAAAGACACCTGTTCACAGAAGCAATCAATCAATCAGATTCCAAACTCTCCACCATGGCCATGACCAAAGAGCTCTTCAAGGATGTCAGGGACACGATTGTAGACCTACACAAGGCTGGAATGGGCTACAAGACCATCGCCAAGCAGCTTGGTGAGAAGGTGACAACAGTTGGTGCGATTATTCGCAAATGGAAGAAACACAAAATAATTGTCAATCTCCCTCGGCCTGGGGCTCCATGCAAGATCTCACCTCGTGGAGTTGTAATGATCATGAGAACGGTGAGGAATCAGCCCAGAACTACACGGGAGGATCTTGTCAATGATCTCAAGGCAGCTGGGACCATAGTCGCCAAGAAAACAGTTGGTAACACACTACGCCGTGAAGGACTGAAATCCTGCAGCGCCTGCAAGGTCCCCCTGCTCAAGAAAGCACATATACATGCCCGTCTGAAGTTTGCCAATGAACATCTGAATGATTCAGAGGACAACTGAGTGACAGTGTTGTGGTCAGATGAGACCAAAATGGAGCTTTTTGGCATCAACTCAACTCGCCGTGTTTGGAGGAGGAGGAATGCTGCCTATGGCCCCAAGAACACCATCCCCACCGTCAAACATGGAGGTGGAAACACTATGCTTTGGGGGTGTTTTTCTGCTAAGGGGACAGGACAACTTCACCGCATCAAAGGGACGATGGACGGGGCCATGTACCGTCAAATCTTGGGTGAGAACCTCCTTCCCTCAGCCAGAGCATTGAAAATGGGTCGTGGATGGGTATTCCAGCATGACAATGACCCAAAACACACGGCCAAGGCAACAAAGGAGCGGCTCAAGAAGAAGCACATTAAGGTCCTGGAGTGGCCTAGTCAGTCTCCAGACCTTAATCCCATAGAAAATATGTGGAGGGAGCTGAAGGTTCGAGTTGCCACACGTCAGCCTCGAAACCTTAATGACTTGGAGAAGATCTGCAAAGAGGAGTGGGACAAAATCCCTCCTGAGATGTGTGCATACCTGGTGGCCAACTACAAGAAACGTCTGACCTCTGTGATTGCCAACAAGAGTTTTGCCACCAAGTACTAAGTCATGTTTTGCAGACGGGGTCAAATACTTATTTCCCTCATTAAAATGTAAATCAATTTATAACATTTTTGACATGCGTTTTTCTGGATTTTGTTGTTGTTATTCTGTCTCTCACTGTTCAAATAAACCTACCATTAAACTTATAGACTGATCATTTCTTTGTCAGTGGTGTTGTATCCTAACCCTTCTTCCATAATTGAGATTAATAATATTTGATGATTTTTATATATTATCTTTTTACTTGTTTTTTTAATGAGTGAAACACACCAAAGCGCACCAAACTGCAAAACACCAGGTGTTGTTAAGTAATGAACGAGAGGAGGGCTAGGATGACAGAATTGCAACCTTGCTTCAAGGCAAAGGCAGTGAAAGGAAGCAGAGGCGCCTTTGTCTAAGTCATAACCACAGAAAGCCAGGAATCATCACTGATTGTGTGTTAGGGATTCCGAGCTAATTAGAACACGTGCACACAGAAAGGGAGGTAGAAGCACGCCTTGTTCTCCTGCAGCTGAGGGGACAAAGATAAACCCAAAAAGGCCTTGGACCTGAAATTAAGAATAACATTCCCAGAGCAGAAGGTTGGAGGGCCACAGGGAGCTGATTTAAAAGAGTGTTGTATATCTCTCAAGGCGGGCAAGACCCAGCTGAATAACAAGCCTGCGGGGGTCACCAGAAGTTCGCATTCGCCTAGTTAAGACAAAAAGCTCAATTATTCTGTATTGCTATTAAAGTAACGTTAAAGTCGGAATTTAACAACAGGGTAGGCTAAAGTTATTGATATTCACACCCACTCCAATTAAACCAGGCCACAAGTTACGCCTACTGAACCATCACCATCATTAAGCCAAATGAAATGTTATTTCCATACTTTAATACTTTCTATGCAACTCGACCCGAAGCATATGACAATCAGAACCTTCCTAAGTCAAAATTGAATCGCACCCAGACAGGAGCGAATATATCATATATAAGGTTGAAGAGGGAAGGAAATTAAGAGCACGGCGGCAGACAAAAACCAGAACTGACTCCAAGGCTCAACCGCCCTCACCTCAGGAGGGACGGAAATTAATGAGGCCTTGAGTTAACGGCTCAGCTGGACGGCAACAACAACGGCGAGCAGAGATAGGGTGGGGCAAAGACTGCGGGGCTATGAAATGCAACTTCGTGTCAGTAAAGCTCTGACAAACAAGTTAAGTTAAAGACATCACAATACATAATATCTACATAACATCAATGTTAACGCTACTCACCGTAAACTAAAGTAAAACTTATGAAAAGCCAGGATAACGGGATGAATCACCACCAGGTCGAATATAATACATAATAAAAAAAAAACGATGTTAAACCCAGGGTCGGAGAGAAAGGGAGATCCCGGCCGTCTTTGTATCACCGCAGCGCGGGATAGGAGTGTGTATAAGCTCGGGGAAACACCTCCACTTGAGTCAAGCACCACGATGGGAAACGACAGACCTTAGGTTACATACAGAATCATAACTGTGAAATAGTAAGGGACAAATGTTAACTTAAAACTTTTAACCATTTCTTTGTGCGCCGGGTCGGAGAGAGCGTTGCCCCTCCCTCCAGGTGGTGCGAACAAAGACGCCTATGAGACATTTGTAACGTCTGTGTTTTGGGTTCATGAAGAAGGCCAGACAAGAGATAATATTGCACCCAGACAGAGAGACGACCTCGAGGCAATTTGTAACATCTGATTGTTTGCTCGTGGGTTTATGGAGGGAGTGTGACAACGGAAAATACCGTCAGTGATGCACACAAGGACACACGGACGTACGGACAGACACATGGACACACCTGCCTACGGACAGATCCTGACACAGCAAAAATCGGAAGAAGCCCCGCCTTGTGGGCGGGATCCAGGGGGATTGTTCGGCATAAAGGAACGGATCCTGAGCATTGGGAGCCAGTGCGACCAGTGGGTTGGCTCAGGAACGAGTGCGACCAGAGGGTCGACTCAGGAGTGCGACCAGAGGGTCGACTCAGGAGTGCGACCAGCGGGTTGACTCAGGAGCGAGGGCGACCAGCGGGTCGACCCAGGAGGAGCTCGACCGGGAGGGTCGACTCAGGAGCGAGCTGCGACCAGCGGGTCGGCTCGACTCATCTTCAGCTCGTCAACCTCTGCCGAATCGGGGGTCTCTGCTGCCACCGGAGTGGTGAGCATCGCGGTTCGGCGACAACCCAGAGCTGCACGCTACGAGCGAGTTGTGGGCGCCACCTACCGACCGGGTTCCGAACTGCGACAGCGTATCAACAGCCATCCGAACCAGTTCGCCACGGTGACAGGGGATCGACTGATACGTATGACGCGCACCGCCCCCTCACCACACGACCACCAGGCGTCTGTTTGACCTAAAGAATCGACTCCGAACACTGACTATTCAAGACAACTCTTACCACTCAAAAACACTCGAACCCATAAGCCATCCGTGGCTGGAAAGCATCACAACGAGACCGAGTGATGGCCCTCCGTCGTTTATAAGAGTATTCTTAATTTTTATCTTTAATATTTAGTGGGCTGTACTCTTAATCGCATAAATTCCCAACAGATCCATCAATACGAACTGATTCTTGGCACCTCCTTCCGCCGAGCCACGCTCACGTGGGGAGTGGTGGCCCACCGGATCCTTATCAGGTGATCTGGTCCCCAATTAGTAAACTTGGTATAAGATAACGAGCTTCGGAAAAGGAGCACCGTCGCAGGCCCTTACTCCGAGCCGTTCTGTTGTCAGATAACCTGCCGAGGTATCTGTTGAGATTGGTGCCTTTAAGAATAATAACTGTTTTTGATTGTGTTTTTATCGCCGTATAATCTTTCAAGTATCTTTCAGTCATAATCGCCGCACGTACTCGCATCCTCTACAGAATATTCAACTGTCCCGTGACCCAAGGTGTTAACAACGTGATAAGGGTTGCGTATGGTCAATAAGGAGTGTGGTACTGCGTGAACAATATTGAGTATAATCATTCATTAGCGTTAAGGTTTTCTTAGCATAGTATTTGCATATTTCAACGACTCTCTCTCTCACTAACAACCATCGCGTTATGAACAATATTGAGTATAATCATTCATTAACATTAAGGTTTTCTTAGCATAGTATTTGCGTGTTTTAACGACTCTCTCTCTCACTAACAACCATCGCGTTATGAGGGATCCATGTGCAGTTGTCAAAGTGAAATCAGACAATCGTTGATGATACTGTATTGATGCCGTGTTGACGTTCCGGGATTGAGAGTTCGCATATTATATCATAGTTAAGGTTGAATTAGTAATAAATTGATCAATACAGAAGTGGTTGTGTGATTCTTTCCTGAAATCTATGCATAAGATCTGCTTCTGCGTTGAGATTTGAACTTGGTGACCTTAATAAACACACTAACACATACTCAGTAAATGTTAAAGCGATAACGGGGTGAACCGGGGACCTAAAATATAACCACGAATACACACTCTGGGAATGTTAAAGCGAGAATGAGACGAACCTAGACAACGATGCCGAGTTAATCTAAGTTAATCTTGCATACTTACACCACACCTGCATAACTGCATACGATTAATTGCCTTATTCCGATCGATAACCCACCCTCATCACCGAGGCGGGGTCTGGTTATCATAACGACTTGCATTATCATAATTACACCCACTCGCATAATTAATACGATTACCTCTCGAATTGGCATAATTAAAATGTGCGTAATTACATAAATTAACATATTTCCGGATAATTACACATTTGGCCAAATTTCATTTAATTATTATTATTTTCACTGAATATTCATAACCCACATATACAACATAATAATTTCACCCACGCACGCATACAACATAACAAATTTTGATAACCAACATATACAACAGTGGGCAAACGTACAAAATCAGCAGGGGATCAAATACTTTTTTTCCCTCACTGTATCTATTTATTTTCTTATCGGTTAAAGCCCACTGGGCTATTCGCTTCTTTTTCAGAAGCCACCTGGCCACATGATAGCTCAACAAAGTTGCTTATTCGGACATTATAGCAGCAAAATAATCTAAATAATCTAAACTCGGGCGAGCACTTCGCTGCAAGTGCGTGCCAGGTTACTTTTTTCCTGTTCTCATCTTTCCAGCGTTTGGACCATTCGCAGGTGCAGGCCGTGCTCTAGTGTTGGGCGAGCGCGCGCTATTTCCCATCTGTTCGTTTTAACACCGATATTGCCTGCTCTTGCTGATAACCCAGATCACTGTAAATGCGGCTGATATGAGCGAGATTTTTTTGAAGCTGAGAAGGGCTGAGCCTTTCTGCAACTTGAATGGGAGACTGCCTTGGAATAGGCGTTGGTTGTGAGATGACCAGGGGATAGTAGTAATAGCAATAGATTATTGCATCTATTTGTGCGACTCCTTGAATGCGTGGGTTTTTCTCGAGGTATTTTGGTTTCCTCCTGCATGCCACACTCGCCAATATAATTGGTCAAACATCCCCGTTGCAGGACCCTCCTGAAAACGTTTTGAGACCCGGCGAGGCTTTCCTGAGTACTTAGTATGATAACGATTAAAACTGAACCTCAAGACCATTTCAGGAGGGCCCTGAATCGTGATGTTTCGGACAATCCGTTTATTTAAACAAGTATTTTGCTGTGGAATGAAATCGGTACCCAGAGATACCCCACGCACGCAAGGGGGTTAACAACACCGACCTTGTCCACGCACATTTGGGTTCACGAACACAGTGGCTGAATTGCAATTTCCTGACCACTTATGGGGCCAGCAGGTTTGGGAATTTCATAAAAAATCTATGATCCACCATCCCTTGCTTTCAAAGGCGGTTAGATCAAGGCGCTTCGCGCTTACCCGCACGTCAAAGTGTTAAGTCAGCCCATCGAAAAATGCAACGTGGACATGGCAGAAAGGCGAACTTATGGATTTTTGAAGGTCACTTTTTATATGCGATAAGCAATTTTCATATGTTTCTATGCTCTAGGGGTTTGCATCCTTTCTATTCATGCTTAACTACCAGTGAGCCAAAGTGATTTGAATAGACGTTGTTGTTTCTCCTCTGCTCTTTGTGGTTGACGGCAATTGTTCCACATTGTGAAGAAGGGTCTGTTATCGAGCTACATGTGCGTGAGAATGAATGAGAGATATAGAGATTATACACCAACGCAGCATTAGTGGAGCAAATGTGGCAGCTGCGTCGCATCTGGAATAATTGCACTCGATGCAGGATGTGACAACAAAGGCTGTCGTTACACGAGTTGACACGTGTCACCGACGCAGTTGCATGCCTTGTGATGCATCTGTCAGCGCACAGTAATGGAACCCAACTTACTCAGGGCTTGGTAGTTCCCTGTACCCATCCCACTGCTACCAGTTGCTATATATTTTTTCAAAATATGTCAAGGTCGAGTAAAAACGTGGTTTCCCACTCCAACGAGCCCGAGGGAGTGCTGGTCTCCTGCAGAAACGCCTCGGTCATTTGTGGGAATTCCACATTGCTTAAGTAACGGTTCGTATAGATTAGAAGTTTTCGTGACTGCAGGGATCCATGCTCTTTGGTTCTTTCGGTAAAGTCACGTAGGTATAAAAATTAAATAAATTAACTCCATTAAAGAGGCACTGTTGACTTCACTCAAAGCGGGTGCACATTTATGAATCGCAGACGAATGAAGGGACCGAGTTGACCCCGGACTGAGATTTGACCTCACGACCTTTCGATTGCCATGCACACAGTCTAACCACAGTGCCACTCAAGTCACCCAGCTGGCTCAAGCATACCTCTATGCAGGTCTTTATTTAATCTGTGCCTGTCCGAATCTGTGACCCAGAAAATATACACCCGGCACACCAAATTAAATATACATTTCGCTCCGGTTGTTGCTACTAGTTGCGTACCTACTCCAATCTACCAGGGAACTGAGAAACATTGCATAGGAAATTAAGCCCTTGCCTGTATATTAATATGAGCATTTAAGAATAAATCTGAGCTCGTGGTGAGAGTGGTTTAACAGAAGTGTAATGTAATTAATGATAATACAACTATTTTAAACAAGTTTCACTGTTACACTAACAAAAATCAGTTCCATTTAATTTTAAACATAAAATATAATTATGGTAATGTATACTGTGCGTACATTTACAGACCGCATGATGCAAAAAAAAATACAGTCAGTAATTAATGCACTCAGCTCAATTATATATTTCAGCTTAATGAGATATCGACACACACACTTTTTTGGGAAAATATGAAATTATTCCATCGGTTGGTTTTGGTTCTGCTCCAGTGTTCAGAAACAGAATCCTTTATTTAGACTGGGAGAAATCCGATGAGCAATGAAGCTCTTTGTCACAGATGTCCAGTAGGGGCGAGTCGGAACGTTACAAACACCGCCTGGAGTGCAACGTATAGGAAAGGTAAGCAGGCCACAAAAAAGAAGTAAATAAAACTAAATCCGGTATAAAAGTACACAGTGCAAAAGTTTCTCAATTCTTGCCGATTTTTCAACAATGAATGCAAGCTTGGGCAAGGCAGTTGAACGACAACAGCCCAGTGTTGTGTGTCCGTGCAAAAACACTTGGGGCGCATGAAGTGCGTGAGGTTGGGCTCGAGCTCGCGGGAGGGTGTCCCCACTCGTTGCTGTGACAATTGCACGACGGTGGGAGACCAAATGTGCACTCTCTTGTGAGATTTTATCACGTCTGGAACCAATGTGGGACTGAAAGCCAAATGGCCGGCATCGCACCTATCCTCTTACGAGCGCAGCATTGGCCTCGCAGAGAGACTGCGAGACAAAACAAATGACATGATATTGCTATTAAGAGGCTGCGTCATTGGCTATTAACCAAAATTAAGCATTTTGCACAGCCACTCACCTCCGCAAAGAGTAGCTTAGGCTGTTCACTCGGTGCATTCGCTCTTGATGTTGCGACAATGTAATCATCAGCTTACACGGCGATATCGAAAACCCACGGGGATCTCCCCCCATGTGGCCACAAAGGGGCTCCCAACGTTTCAGAAGCATCTTAAAGAAATACACAGCCACGGCTTAACTACTAAGGCACTTTAACTGCCACGGTGGCGAGATATTGACTACTTCACTTGGGATACAGGAGGTCGTGGGTCCGATTCCGAGCCCGCCACCTGTATATTTAGAATTTGCATGTTCTCCCCGTGGTCGCATGCCCTTCCCCTGCACCTCAGATGAGCACGGTTGGCTACGTACGGTGCGAAAGAAGTTCTACATACATGCATATATTTACCTACCAATATTTCGCTTTTGAAGGTAAAAACGTCGTGGTCATTATCGGCCATGATGTTTCCTCTGCTGGATGAAGGCTTCCACGTGTCATCGCCCATCCCTCACGGGCTCGCCATGCCGCGATCCATCTCCCTCCTGCACGTGGGCCGATCTCATCGCTCTATTTCTACAGCACTCACCCTCTTGGGCATCTTCCATCCCAGACACGTAACACAATAATGAATAGTCGCAGCGCTTTGTCACTTCTCTGCTGAATGTTGGTCTATATCTGTGTCACGTTAATCAACATTGGTGGTTTTGACTCCACTCTATCAAGCTGGTCAATGTGGCACCCAGGACCGTTTCAGATATTACTCAGAATCTAAACCAATTAACTATTGCACCACTACTCTCACGGTATATAGAACATAGCCAGTATCTTGTATGTTTGTAAAGCTGGAGGTCAGGCGTGGCGGGGGTAAAGTGCAGGTTCTTCTGCCTTGTCCCAGATGTCTGGCCAACATGGAAGAGCAGGTCACATTTCCTACAGGCGGCGTTTTAGAACCCCTTCCAGTTGAGGCCCCTTTCGCCAGCAGCGACACAAGTTGGCAATTGCAGGGCTGGGCCTTTACTTTTGCCCTATATATCTCTTGTTTTAAGCCATAATGTGAGATTGGTTTCACATTTACATACCCAGTGTCGTATGCTCGAGCAAGATAATTCACACTAGCCTAAGGCGTATTCTGAATCTCTTCCACACACATACACGTGTGTATCCAGCACATGCATATACGAGGAAGGCAGCTTTCATAGTGGATGTTGCTGGGAGCTCGACTTTTAAGGCAAAGTCTGAGAATAAATGACGATGATTTATTTTAATCATGACGGGATGAGTTGTCTGAAGAGTTCTCACCTTTGAGCCCAGCATATGGGAAATGTTTTAAATCGCCATATGCAATGTTTAATGTGAATTCTCAGATTACTTTTCTTTAGCTTCCAGTGCAAATTGGGTTCACATCTTGACCTTTACCCATGGCACCAGAAACTAAAAATGTCAAGTCCATCTTTGCGCCGAATATGTGGTGGTGGTCATGGTTTCCATGGTAAGATTAACCCGTTCATGTAGGAAATAACCTGATTCCGAGTTTGTTCTCAAATTGTTTTTGGAAATAAATGTGTAGAAGGCACAACACAATCCACAGTAGCAGCTGTGCTACAGAAAGAGCTCGATACTCTACCGCAATGCGTTTCACAGGAGACTCGTGTGACTATATGAAGACAAATTCAACCATTGCGACTGCCGATTGCCGATTGCTTGTCCCACTGACGTGAAATCCCATTGGCGAACACTCCAGCTCAACGAATACCTCATTTCCGTGGAAGGCCAACTCGAGTTTATCCATATTTTTCCCAAAACTCTAATGGACAAATCAATTTAGAAATGTGAAATTTCCATTATTTTCCCACTTGTTCAAGTTATCAAGCGAGCGAGTGGGTGGGGCACGGCTAGCGCAGAAAAAAATTATTCCGAGTACCAAGACTTTCCCATAATTTTACTGGCGAGTAAAGCGTCATCACTGCGTTGACGACAGAATTAAATACTAAATTTCATATAATATTCGTATTTCTGCCGTAATCAACATTTTTTTTATTGTGACACGTTCGGTGATGTGTTCCGATGTAAGCGATTTAGATGAGGCCCATTAAGCGAAATTTACCCAGAGAATCTGGGCCCTAGTCCGAAGCGCCAGCCATCTCTCGGTGACTTAAAGGATAGGAAACATGGTGATGGGCAAACGCATCTTGAGTGCGTACCCGAGTTGTCTGGCTCATGGAGGCAGAGAAAAATTGTCCAAATATCCACATTCAGCTCCCTTCCCAAAAAGCCTTGAGATTCAGTCGGGGCTTTTGAGGGTAAATAGACGACATTGCTATTTATGTGCAACTATATATATTTTTAACCGGACAGGTGGCTCGGTGGTAGAGCAAGCGGCAATCGGAAATGTTGGAAGTTTAAATCGTTGTTGGGGTTTGACTCGGCCCATCATCCCTTAGAGGTCGATACAATGAGTACCAATTTGGTTGAAGTCAGCAGTGGTTGTCCTCCGGATCGACTTACCCCCAACTCACAGGCATTCAGAATTGCTGACTCAGGGCTGTACACAGGAGATGAGCACCGCCTTCATGCTCATTTGACCAGGAAATCACTTGGACTTTGTTTACCTAAAGAAAATAATCCACATTGTGCTATTAATTTAAATTGAGAAATGATAAACATTGATTTATGTTATCAATATGACCAATGATCTCGGGCAATACATTGGCAATTTCACGTGCAGTATTGGGACAACGGGCGTAGCAATAGCAGTGATACTTGGTTTAGGCAGTAACGAATATCCAAGTGAAAAAACGCTGGCTTCGTGTTAAACTGACGTTGGCTTTGTCCGATTCACCTGTAAGGCTCGCGTCATAGCTCTGCCTCTGATGCTCTGATGCATGCCCAATCTAAAGCTTCTGTTGAAGAATAACGTTCAAAAATAAAACAAAAAACGACGTTATTAAATGTTGCGTGCTAACGTATAACTAGTTTGTGTATTTTATGCAATTATTTTGTTACAACTGGTAACTATTTATACAGAATGTTCCATCGCTGTATTTTGAGTGAAAAAAAAAATCTGTTTGCTGTGAGATACACATAGATTAAAAAAGTATTTAAAACCCCTAAAGAATTATAACGTTTTGATGCTGCCTTTGATTTCCTAAGGAAACGCGTAGGAAGCAATTCTTGCCGGGGTTAAGTTTCATAACGGCTTTGGCATTCGGCTTGAATGCTTTAATATGGAACCACGTGAATGTAGAATATTAAGCAGTGCTGGTCGGAGAAAATACATTCCCAGTGCCTTCCATCCACCAATATGAGTCGGACCGTCAAGGACACTCGGAGGCATGGGAGAGGAGGATTTGCGATGGTAAATTCTGCCACGGGGAGTCCTGTACGTCGGTCTCAAGCTGGCTTCTTCACTGAGCATCTAAATTATTTGACGATGCCGCGATGGCGGCGGCGGCGGTGGTGCACACGCACAAATACGAAGGGGGCCATTGTCCACAATGCTATGAAGAGCAATTGCCCGACACATCTTTCTATTACGTATTCTCCCTCCCCCCCCCCTTTTTATTTTAAAGAGGCGCTGTTATTGACGAACGGTGCTGCGTTTTGTGTTGTGAGAGTACGATTGCTTTCTTTGTTAATTCAACTTGACAGTCCTGCAGTGGCTTATTGTACACATTAACAAAACTACTGATGTGCACGAACGTTGTCATCGTACGCACAAACAATTTCATACTTTTTACACCATTTAAACGTGCTTTTCCTAAACGATAATACGAGTGCAATATGTATTACCAGAGTTATAATTGCTATTTATTTGCATGAGTAATTCTGTAACTCAGACGCTCGGTTTTAATTTCCCTTTCATTTGATTCATCACGCCCGAACCATGGCTACAGCAGCAGCAGCCGCGTGCGTTCTTAGGAATGTAAAATTATGTTTTGAAATTATGAAAATAAGCCGCACACTTTATTACATTTTTGCAGATATTTGTTGTAGCAAACAAAATGCACCGTATAAAAGAAACACTTTGTAATATTGCACGATAATTTGCTGTATAACAGCACACCAAGTACCAATCTCGCATTTGAAATTGTCATGCTTTGTGTCTTAAAACACTTTGAGAATTGCTTTGAAAATCTTTATTAGTAATGCCCATCATCGGTCGTGAATTGTTAACATGAAAACAATCTATATCCTGATTGTGAATCATGACTTTGAGTGCTTTGTTCTGAAGTATTGATAATTACAATATCGATTTAAAGTCAAATTTCATAATGTATCCTCATTATAGAATATTGATTGTAAAATATTACTCATGCATTTATGATTTTGCCAAAAAATACAACAATGACTGTACTGTCCAATAGTTAAAATTCACTATCATGATACAGAATCGGACTCTATGAGCGTCAGACAGTGTGTGGCTTGAGTGTGAACTCAGAGAATCGCAGTTTATGAGTGCGACACAGTACAGCTGATGTGCACATGCAGTTGTGTTGTTGGAGCCATGATGTGATGGTAAAACGGGTTTCTTGACACAAATTGGACACGGCTGCCAATACCGTTTTGGCCGTGGCGATTTTGCTGGGACTGGCGCGGAGTAAACGCAGTGTAAAGTGGCGTCGGCCAAGAATCTATAATTCTTCGTTGGACGGCCACGCGCGCGAGACCTCCAGAGGGACATTGATTACCATCGCACTTGAACGTACAATGTTCACACGCTCACGTTGAAAGTTTCTTTTATTGAACAAAATTAGAACTCAAGAGACCAAGATATTTTCGTTCTTTGAGAGTGACCACTGCCCCCGGCTCGCCAAAAATGACAAAAGCAAGAAAAATAACAAGTACAACAATGCAGCAAATAGACATCGGTGCAAAAAAATAATCGTATTGTAATTAAAACCAAGTCGATAAGAAACAAAAACAATCGCGTCACAGAAATCGAAAACGGCGCACAAACGTAAATTTTAAATGAAATTATTTCCTGGAACAAAATCTGCCTCGGACAAATTACTTCACAAAGAAACTTCAGTTACAGAACAATCATAACGGATTTAGGATGATTATTGCACGCGCAAATCTTGACTTAAAGCTTTCGTGATTGCAGTAATTCATATTATTTTGGTTCTTTCGGTAAAGTCACGTGGATAAGTTAAAATAAAATAACAACAACTACGACGTTTCTATCGCAAGACAAGCAGTCGTCGTTTCCTGATGACGACCGCTTGTGTTGCGATCGAAACGTCGTCGATTTTTGTGATTTTCTTTGAACCTATCATCGCGACTTTACCGAAAGACCCAAAAGAGTATCGTACTGGTATATAAACAGGTGAGTGAATGTGTCGAATGCAATTGCAAGTTATACAGAATCGACCGCTTAGCATCACGTTGTGATTTTAGATGGAAGAGTAACCGAGGGCATTTGTGAAGCGATGGAATTCCAGGTGTTTAGTGCAATAATGGAGAATGAATGATAACCATTTGAATTGCTTTATTCTCTGTTACAGTGCAATTCGGCGTTGCAGAGGGGGCATTGCACCAACAAAACAGGTCCCATGATGTAAAGTGCAAAATATTTGTTTTTACAAAAAAAACCTTCAAGGAGGGTATTGTGGCGGGCAAAGTCACGCGGCTGGGCATTGCAACGCAATTGAAATGGACAGGGACACGTCTGATTTACATAATTGACCTCATTGAAAGTTAAACGATAAACAATGCATTCCTGGTTATGGTTCATTGTAAGAGACGTTATTGTGTTTTGCACACGTCACAGCGTGTCTTCTGCAGGATATAAATTCGCAACAGCATGCAAACAAATCCGCCAGACATTAACCGGCCTTCAATGTGTTTAATCATTGGTATTGTATGCAATTATTAGCATCCAACTTATTATTTTTCACCGCACGATATTGCAGCATTAAAATCGATGTTCATAGTGGTATTGAGCGTGCACAACTTGATGCATAATCAGGGTATGGTTTCATGGTATCCGTACAATTCATAAACAGCCATGTTCTGTTCACTGCTGGATGCACGCCTCACCACGCCGTTACCATCCGTCATAGTGCTGCGACGCGACCGTGCATCTGAGTTCTGCACGCACGTCAACCGATTTCACTGCTCCATTTCTGCGGTGTCGTCTTCTGGGGCTTTTTTTTTCTTCCTTTGGCTGCCGTATCCCTCCGTTGGCCGCCGTCCCTTCAATTGATGCGCTCTGCCCAAGCCCACGTGCTTTTGCTCATCGGTGAATATGATGTCTCTCATTTCGGTTGGTTCCTTGAGCCACAAGTTCCTCCTCCTGCCTCTGATTGCTATAAGCAACGTCATCTCTCCACGCTTCTTTCAGTACAGTATTTATACAGCTTCAGTACCGTTCTCTTTCTCAGTGGCCATGTTTACGATCCATAAGCAAGAGCAGGTAACATTCACTATTTGTAAATGTTTGACTTTTCCATAATGACAGAGAACAATTCTGCCATGAAAGCGATGCAACGTGAAGATGGGACACGTTTTCTTTCTTATCTTCATCAAATACGAATATCCCAAAACACTTTGACCTGTTCTCGCTAATCTCTTTCTACGATCATTTGCATACAGGGTACACCTTCAATAAACTCCCTACGTATGCATAGTCTAATGTGTTTTCCAATTGTGTCACTCCAACAAACTGAATTTTGATTTGTCCAGTGAACGTGTTGCACTGTATATTAATTTTATTTTGCTCATTTATCTTTAGCCTGGCCCTTCAGGTACCTTTGGTAGATTATTTAAATTATTTCCTGCCTTCCACTTGTTATAATGATTCAATTCTCATCGGTCTAATTTCTCCTGCCATCCTGAACTATGTTTTGAATGTTAACCATCTTGTTTTTTGCCTGTAACTTATTCATAGTTCACGTGAATGGAGCAGTCACACAGTGGCTAGCACACATCGCTATGCACCCAGTAACTTGGGTTTGATTCACGACCATGGCAAAGGTCAATGGCGATCGATACCCGAACCAGTCCAGGGTCCTCCAGTTTTTCCCTCCACATTCAGAAACACGCGTTTAGATTATTGTCTGGTATACATTTCCACGTGATAAGCCACTTCGCTGATCTATCATTTGTGGCCAGGTTGCGTCTGAAAAAGACGCTAATAGCTCAGTGGGCTTTGCCTGGGAAAATAAAACTAGACGACTTAAAATGTTTTGCTGATGTGCTTACCTTTTCTATACTTTGCACTCCGATCGTTTTTTTTGTATTTGTTTTTGTTGTTGTAACTTTCTGACCAGCCCCTCCGAGACATCTGTGAAAAAGAGCTTTATAGCTCATCGGATTCCTCCAGTATAAATAAAGATTCTGATTCTAATTGAGTCCCAGCCTCTGCTCTTCACTAACCCGCACTGACCAGCAGCCCACGCGATGGCCTTGTGAGGCCTTCAGCTAACAGTAGATTGACGCTGGGGTGTAAATAATTCTTAAATCAACAGTCCCATTATGTCTTCTTGGTTCTTTCGGTAAAGTCACGTAGTTGGGAGATAATACAATAATAAAACGAAAACATAAAAATGTATTATTTTATTAATGATTATTTGTTTTATTATTTTATTATCTCCCTTTTACGTGACTTTACCGAAAGAACCAAGAAGATGAATCCCTGCAGTCACGAAAGCTTTAAATCGAAAAAAGTCCCATTATGTATGCACGTGTGAGTGCGAATTTCTCTCATTCAAATGACGTCGGTGACCGTATGCGTTGATGAACAAATAAAGAGATTAAATAAGTACCGTGTCTTATACTTACTCGGAAGACTTATTAAAGACATTGCACACGTGTGCACAGCAATACTGAAGTGTGAGGCACGTGACAAATCCCAGCGTGTTTTAATTTGGTGGCTGGCGATATTTATACGACTTCTCTCTCCGCTCACCTGACAGGCAGCTCTGCCTTCACTGCACATTGCCTCTGCTGCTTCCCTCCTCGTGCGTTCGATATTGTCTGCTGTGATTTGGGTGCAGTCTCTCCTGACTCCCGTCCAACTCTGCCTCAAAATCGGCAGATTCCTGGTGCTGTGGGGTAGTGTCCCATAGGAAATGGGCAGTCCACAATCATTTGCCATTCGAGTAAAGGAGAATAAAGCCCTCTTTGCATTCCAATGTCGCAATCACGATTCCACACCTTATTCAAGTCCCCATTGTACATATGATCAACTCTGCACCGGCGTTGATAATAACGTTATATTGAGGTTATGCAGCGCCCCCCCTCCACTCCTCTCCCTGATTCATGTCCAGTGCTGCTCATCGATACGCACCTTGGTGATGGGTGGCGCAGTGACACCAGCACACACAGGAGGATTGGATGGCGATCTCAGTCTGATGGACGAGCTTCCTTGCATGGCTTCCTTTGCTATGGATTAAGAAGAGCTTAACCGCCTGATTGCCATCCTGGAGAAACGGCACATTATGCCAGATTCCAACCGACAAATAGGCGCTTCTTATTTAAGTATGGGGTGGGGGGTGGGGGTGGGGAAATGAAAAGGCTCCGATTTGGGAATCAAATGAGTTCAGCTGGTTTCATGCTGGAGTGGATCACAGTGACCCGATGCATGCATTGTATTACCTGTTCAGTCCTTCTCGACAAGATTCGTCTTAACATGCAACGCTCAACCACGCCATGTAAATTAAAGCTGACAGCGTCTGCACCTTAAAACCAGTGTGATGTGGTGGAAATATCTCAATTGCGCAAACGTATCTATGCAGGCAAAACATTTTTTAGCCACGCACGCGGAATAACAGTGGAGAATGTGTGTATCATTACACGGACAAGCATTAAACACATCCTCTGTAACAAATTAGCACGGAGCAACGCGTTTCACCGAGGAAGAACATTTCACATCTTAACACAATCAAGGCTCGTCAAAAAACGAAGGGCCTTCAACATGGAGGCTCAAGATATTTTTTGTCGACGAGGGAATGCTGCGGCGTTTCATATTCAAACCGTCTAGGACATGTAAGCACTGTGCAAAAGATTTGAGAGGAAAACATGCGGTTTTTCCAGGCTAAGTTTGTGATCCAATTGTCTTTTCATGGTGGTGTGATGTTATCTTCCTTGCCCGGTATATAGGAGGTCGGGGGTTCGATGCAGACTCTGACACCTGCTGTATATTTGGAGATTGTATGTTCTCTCTCCCCCTGGTCGCGTGGATTTTTTTCCGGGTCCTCCGTTTTTTTTCTCCACATGAAAAAATATGGGGTTTAGAGTATGTAGCTGCTATAAATTTGCACGTGATAAGCCACTTCGTTGAGCGATCATTTGTGGCCAGGTCGCTTCTGAAAAAAGAGCGGTATAGCTCAGTGGGTCTTACTTGCAAATTTTTTTAAAAAATAGAAAAAAAAGTCTTAAACCGGGTTGTCACGTGTCGCGAGTGGATGGTTTCATCCCGATCAGCAACAAACTGCAAGAACAAATCTCATCATGTTAAACGTGGCATGTAATTGAATTTGTCTTAAGTCCAGTTCTGCAAATAAAAACAATGATCAGATTGACTGCCATGTGATGAGCATTTATAATTTTGCAGGGTGTGTGGAAAAGTAGACCCCGAAAGTGTGTGAATTAAAGCAAGTTCTGTGATAGCCTCCTTCTGCAAGCCCCGTTATCGGTATTAACAGGTTGATGCACCGCTCTGCAATCGCTTTCATGAGTATTGTTTTGCATCTCGTACTATGACGGAAAGAAAGTAGCGCATAACGGCAAGATAAGTGGCAGAGAGCCACAATACTGGTCGTCATGGAGAAGGCGACCGGCAGGGAATGAGCGAAGTGCCACTCAGCGGGCACTCCGAATCCCCATGTAACAAAAAAAGCTGGTTATTTCTTGACTTATTATCACCGTCGTGTGCTCGGTCACACAAGGTCCATAAAGCCTGAGATCGCGGTGTTCTCTAAACACAATGGAAGAAGACAACAATGTTTTTTGGGGATCGTCAGTTCCGTGTTATACTCTGACCCAACACAGATTGGCACAGGAAGTATGGCATCACAGATTATTGTTTTTTTGTTGGGAGAACGTGATGCTGTTGTTTGCTTATGCCTCACATTCCCCCAGCTTAATTATGACGATGACAGCTATTGCTATGCCATTGCATTTTCTGTCAGTTGTAATTAGCGTTGGGCTACAGAGATCCTAATGGCAAATGAGTGCATTGCACTAAATTGTTGAGTTGAGCAGAGTACTGTATATATTCAAGATATGGCCTTCACAGCCTAATACATACGTGTTCCCCCGGAGCGATGAAGTCTGCTTCTTTGCAAAACTTCCAAAAATACTTTGCAGTGTCAATTTCCACCGATTCTATTCCACCACATCCAAAGTGATCAAACAAATTACTCTCAGATCAAAATCTGACCGCAATCTGAGGCAGTTGCAGCTATTGGCTCACCGGCAGGAGAATTAGTCTTGAGAGAAAGATTGCAGTCATTAACTGGAAGACTTGAAAGCTTTCATGCAGTCGGCCAGAAAATATTATATCGCTGGCGAAGGAGCAAATATTTCCGACAAGCCTGTCATCTGACAGTCTTCACCCTCGCATTCCCATCTGCACGTTGTTACGCTTTCATGACAGGACTATTCTCTGTTTATTGAAAAGTAAAAAAAAGAAGTTGTTTCTAACGGCTAAAACAAGCGTTGGGTAGTAATCATGTCTGTTGGAAGGCTGAAGCCAGTGATGGATATTCCACATTATCATGGCAAGGGCCAGTTTGTCCATAGGGCAACCTGTGAAAAGGCTGTTAATGTCCCATTTGTTCGTTTCTCAGTCCGCTTGTCCTGGTGAGGGTCGTGGCTCCCATAAAGTAGTACTCTTTTTATTTACCCAAGAGAGATATAGTGCTTATTTAACCCCTGGTTAGGATATAAACTTGTGACCATTGCACCACCTATCTGGGATATTATTAAATATTTATTTCCACTTAGTCTTTTGTCAAGCCACAGTTGGATGAAGGCCTCCCTGCACAATTGCGGTTGTTTGACCATATTTCACCATGGAGGTTGGTAAAAAGGGGGGCCAGGACTGTCAGATTCTCAATCTCCTCTCTACCCCTCCCGATTATTGCAATGGTGAAACAAAGTCAATAAAATCTGAGGTAATGGATTAGGAAAGCCACTATCAAGCTAACAAACATCGCATCATCGTTGCAAAAATTAGGATGTTTTAAAGACGCACAAACGTTTCAACATTTATTTTTGCTGCAGAATTTTGACTGCTAAATAATTTTGGCTCCCACAGGAGTACAACGGTTTACGAACTGCACTGAATCCGGTGGCCAGAGTTTAATTCCTGGCCATGGCTCACATTGATGGCAAGTTTTATCTGAGCCCTCCCTTCCCAAACACAAACTGATCATGGTGGTGAAGCCTAGGTCATACAACTCCCATGATTGAAATGGAGTAGAGAGGCCTTCATTCAGCAGCGGATTGACAAAGGCCTAAATCTTTTAATTTATGTATGCTAGATACACAGATTGTTGATGGACAAGACTGGTAATGGAATGACAGCCAAAGGAGAGAATCCTCCTGATAGATGGCTGTCGCAGAGATCAATTGATGGCCAGGGGGTAAGTCCATCACAGAACCGTGAAGAATTGTGGCCCCATAAGGGGACTTTTCATACAGCAGTAGATAGACCATGGTTGATGATGGTGATGAGATTTAGAATACTTATAAAAGTTACATGTAAGTATTATGACCATGAACGCAATATAAATTTGATTTCGGTCGATCGTTTCGAATGCACTAACAAAGTTCCACTCAGGATTATAAAGGGCAATTGGTGTTAGCATGGTCAACAGAGATTAACCCTGATATTTTAAAAATGTCTAACTTATTTATCCGAGCTGTTTCCACTTTGGAGACATGGGCACATTACAGTGCTAAGAGGTTGGGTGATGTGCCTGTGTACCAATCCCTAAGCAATGCCTGACCTTTGTCCGTTCATGTTCGGAATTATAAATAACTCCCTTGTCCTCTGGATTATTATATTTTGCCAACCCATCGGATTAACGCTTTTCCTATACATTTTTAGCGTTTACCAAAGGCAGCTTTTGGCATGAATTGATTTAAGCTTTTCCCTGTGTGTGTGTGGCTCTGCAAGAGACTGTTCATTGTTGGCCCTAAGATTGACAAGAGGGTTAAAGCATTTAATTGACATTTTCATGCTGCTTGTGTCAGGCGATGCTTTTTGGTCGCATTACAGCCCTGAAATGACTTGCTCGTGCCACTCATGGCTGAACATTCTCCACTAGAAGGAGCTCCAAAGAGCCCCTCAAAAGGCTATTTTGATCTGCTCTTCTATGGCAGCCAGGCATCTTGGAGGAGGTATGAGTACCCACAATTTACCCCCACCACCACATGCGACAAACTCTGGTGTGTTCCCATTTACTGTACACTGCGGGGTGGATGGAGGCATCGGGATTTGAGACGCGTCCATAGTTTCGACTGCCATGGCTGGCGAACGAACTCGACCACCTCCTGGAATGCAAGTCCAGTGTGCCAACCACTAACACCATGGCAGCATCCCACTGGCGTCTGGTTTGTGGGGTGGTTTTTTTTAGTTCAGGTAAACGTTGAAAATTTCACTTCGATTTTCAGTCGCCTCAATTATCACATGTTGATGGCGACATCGCACTATTAGCACGGTTGGCTACATCTGGTGCAAAAGACGTTCAAGTTAAATTTCGATTTAAAGCTTTTGTGACTGCAGGGATTCATCTTCTTGGTTCTTTCGGTAAAGTCACGTAGAAGGGAAATAATAATTCTCACGACGTTTCGGCCACAACGCAAGCATAATTGGCGAAAGAACCAAGAAGATGAATCCCTGCAGTCACGAAAGCTTTAAATCGAAATTTAACCGCCACTACGGGGTGGGATTCCACAAAACTCTAAGATCTTTCTCCACCTGAGAACGGCTGCTTGCGTTGTGGCCGAAACGTCGTGAGAATTATTATTTCCATTCTACGTGACTTTACCGAAAGAACCAAGAAGACGTTCAAGTTACATACATACATTACACTGGTCAACACTTTTTCTGGCATAAGGTATTCCAACGGTTTTAATGTAATTTTGGGGTGCTGATTCCAAATCTGGCATCAGTTTTTGTCTATCACATCAGGTTTTTGAGATATCAAATATTGCATTTTCAATAAAAACTGCAGAAGAAAAATATAAAATAAATGTGGATATCTACATAAAATGATATTATAAACACACTATCCTAAAAATACAGCACGATATTTTAACACTAAAGTAGTCACTGACTCGCAACAACTTGCAATCATAAGTGACAGAGTTAATTTTGGGTAAAATCAATGAAAATGGGGTATGCCGATAGCATAAAAATGGATGTGATAGAGCAAATCTGAGATCAGATTTGGAATCAGCACCCTGAAATTAGTCTAAAACAGCTCCAAAAGTCCAGGCCAGAAAAAATGTTTTTTTTTTGTTGACCAGTGTTATAGCTCTGTTTGACCAATTTACATCTGGCATGTAGTCAAGGTCAAGCAATTTTCCTTTGGGACTGTATATTTATTGTATGATGATATAATAATAATAATGTCATAGATAAAAAAAAATAATTAGGCTGCACTGATTAATAAACCTGAATTCCCAAATGTGGGAGATTCTCAACGTGATTTGGGTGTGTGGGCTTGGCAAGGCTCTGCTCCTATCATGCTTTTCCTCATAGCTGCTTATTTACACCTTGGGTGCGTAATGCAAAGGGATTAAACGCTGTTCCTGGCCGTGTGCACACTCTGAATCAATTTCAGTGGGCCACAGATAGTCGGATACGATCTGTTTCTCCGCCAGCTCCAGGGCACACAGATGGCTCTCGGAGGCACCGTTCTGTCCGCAGCACCTAAGCAATTCGGGCTAATGTGACACGGCAGTGGAGGCTGATTGAGGACATTGGGCATCAAGGCCGGCCAAATCAAGCCATTAGCCGCTTGCCGCAAAGAGGCGTTGTTGCAGCCAATGGCTATAATATCTCTAATGGCTGCTTAAAATGTGTGCCCATAGCACGTCGGTTATGGTGGCATAATTAAAGTATAGCGCTGGTTAGTTTTGCACGATAGAACAATAATGGCTTTCTTTGAACATCAGCATGCATTTGAATGGGAATTGTTACTGCCGCAGTTTTGTGTTGTTGCCTTTTTACGAATTGTTCATAATAGCCCCATTATGTCAGTGTTAAAATGTAAGAAAAAACTTGCCCAATGCTTAAAGCTATTATCAAGTTTCCCCCCCTATTCTTTATTTTTTATTTCAGCTTGCAAATGGGCATATAATGTATTCATGGTGCTTCCATCTTAAGATTAAAATTGCTTTTCCAATATTGGGAATTTAATGAACACTCTCCTCGTAGGATTACAGAGCTTACATAGGATTAGTGCAGCTTTCTTTTAAAAGCAATGACATTAGAAAGAGCACTAACACCTCTCTTTATTGACGCTAACGTGATGAAGATTAGGTGTTTCCTTGATGGCCGCGCCGTAGCTTTTGCACGGGGCGTGGAGGGGAGTGTGCACTCACGAAACACGAAGTAATGGCTCTGAAGTAATGGCGATCGATAACCATGTCATCGGTTGTAATGTGTTGGAGCTGATTTTGCATTGTTATAAGGAAGATGGCCTTTGTGGGGAAATGATTTTTTTTGGTGTTTACTCCATTGTATATGCGTGCCGCTTTGCTCAGACAAAGATCGCCCCTCGTAGCTTTCACATGCTCGTTTATAATTCGTTTCTTTTGGTTAAAATTGCGTAGGTAAAATTGTATTTTTTTAAACTATAATCCCCTACGACCCGACAAACCCAATGAAATCAAGTTGTCACTTGGACAAAACTAACCCTCCATGAAGAAAAAATTATACATCGTAATTTAATAATCCTAATCTTGGTAGGGAAAGCCAAAATATACAATGTATCTTAACAGACTGTTGGGGCAAGTGCTGTTAGCGAGCACCTATGAAGGCTACCGGCACGGCGCACGAGGGGGTGGGTGGCTGGCACCACGCCTTGCTGTCTGTGTCTCCGCAGTGGAGATGTTTAGACATCGCACCAAGTACTAATTTAATGCTGAGTCGACCTAGGGGAGGCCTGGCAACTGTTCAAATATTTGCCACTGACGTTGACTAGAGCAGGAATCTAACTCGGATGGCATGGTTTGTCGCGCACTGCACTAACTACGATACTGCTACTTTACCATCAATACAAAGACCCCCCCCCCCCCCCCATAGAGCCTTAACATACCATTGGAGCAAGTGCTCTTAGTGCACGGCACACGAGGGGGTGGGTGGCCAGCACCACGCCTGATCACCTTTGTCTCCCCAGTGGTGATGTTTGCACATGGCACCAGGTACTCATTTTAGGCAGAGTCGACCTAGGGGAGGCCCTAGACCGGTTCATATGCTCATCGAACTCGGGTCGCCAGGTTTGTAGCGCAGCGCGCTAACCACTACACTACCGCACCATCATGCACATTCACACACTCACTCACCTCAAAGTAAATAATGGTTTCATGTTGGCTGTGACCTTGTCGAAGCAGTTCCAGCTGTACTGCACCATGCAGGCATTGTTGATGTGTGTGTGATGCATAATTGTATTATTGCCTATTAGCAAAGAGTTTCAGGTTTATTTCCTTTTATGCATATGTGATTCAAATTTAAACAACTGTCATTGTTTTGCATTGCACTTAATGATTTAATGACTTTAAAAATGAAAAAGTTGAAGTAAATAAAGTTCGATAAGTAAAACAATAACTTTTATAAAAGCATGATTTTTTTTTCTTGCTGTGGTTGTCCCACCTGATGACGATTGCTTGTGTTGCGATCGAAACGTCGTGATCTATTATTTTTCTACCTACGTGACTTTACCGAAAGAACCAAAGATTATGGATTCCTGCAGTCACGAAAGCTTCAAATCAAGCATGAATTGTTAAATTAATCAATCAAAAGTGACATGTGAAAGAACAATGAGGGGAAAATGTGGACGTGAATCTGGATAGGTGACGCGATTTCCCTTGATGGCACACTTTGTATCCATTAAAAAAAAAATTCATATCTATCAAACAAAATTCATAACTAGGCCACAGGAACCAAAAGTGTTACCACTGCACCAACCTCCCCGATATTTTTTCCAACCATTTATGTTCCTGCGAAACAAGTTTGTGTATTGCTCATTTGACAGCCTCAGCAGCACCTCCCCAATGGACACCTTCAACATATACATATGTAGATTTGACCGTGCTGGATACTGGCACATCTGAAGCAGAGGATCTACAACAATATCTCTTGACTGTGCTTGGCCATAAAATCAGGGAAACGAAGCAAACGACCACATTTACATCAGGAAGAGTCTGTGATAAGGCATGCCAGCGCGCCATATGTAAAACTGGTTTGCCTGGTTGCCTGTAATCTGCAATTCTCTTACATCGTGATGGAAATTATTTTCACTGATATGGTGCAGAGCTTAGAAACATTAACCTTTTGGAATGATATGTATTTTCACTAGCTCTGGATTCGGTGTTGTGTAAGGAAAATAAAGTAAAAAAATACATATATTTGACATCACCCTTATTTTGGCAACATTTAATAAAGCCATTTTTTTGAATATGAAAGGATGACTTCAGAGCAACATTTTGTTGACCAAAACAGAGGTAATATATTGTAAGTCTATTCTATGACAGATGGTTGAAACTAATGTAATGTAAAACCTGCTTTCGTGCACTGAATTGTGTTGCCTTTGAGTTATAAACATTCATCTGTGTTTGGCTCAACATAAATATAAATTTTCTACCGCAGCAGCGTAGCTCAATGAGGTCTTGGGACAGAAATCACTTTGACAAACAGCAGACTTTTAAAGTGCAATGTCCAAATTAATAAAAAAAACAACAAAAGAAATCCAACAACTCTCAGCACAGGTCTATTACTATATATTTGATATAGACGCTAGGCAATGTATTAATATTTATGACTTGTGAAATGTGATGGGAAGTTAATTTCCTGGCTACACAAAACAAATGGTGAATTGTCGTATTGGCAGTAAGCAGGGCTTAATATATCTGTTGTTTGTTGCTGTGAATATTTGACATTTTCTGGCAGCAGATGGGAGGCATCCATTGTAACACTTGCAACACTTACGCACAATTCATGGCGCCCATCTAGCGCAAAGGCTTTTTTTTTTATTCGAGACACGGCCTTCAAAAGGTGTCCCAATGATATTCTCATGGTGGTATGACACTGATTCAAGCATTAATTACATTCCGGTGTGCACATGCAAAGATCCAGAGCTCTGGTGAACCACATACACCTTTTGAGAATTGTACTTGAAGATACAAGCACGGGCGACTTCAGATGAAATTTCAAACTTGAGCTCAGGTCAATGTTAACATGCACTTATTCCATCATGCCAGGAATGTAAATTCTGCCATGAATTGGATATTTTCAGCTCACTAGTGTCAGTAATTCTAATTCATGTCAGTGTCGTGAACACTGTGGAGAAAATTATATATCCATGGACTTGGTATAGTCATGAATTTGAATTTTTTGGCACCATGACTCTCACTCAAATCAATAGATGATGCCAACCCAGGGGTCCGTTCAAGCAAATGAAAGTGGATGAAGATTAAAATGATTATACCAATTCAATTGACATCCCTAAGTCACTTGGTGTTAGGCTAAGTCACCCTAACACACCATGGGCAATGTACTGAAGTTATCATAAGACGTACAAAATAAACACCTTAAAATAACAGAATACAGGTAGCCTGCAGAGAATGTTTTTACTTGAAGTAACCTGTTCACGTGACGTCAAGGGATTGTACAAACGGCTGCCAACAAGTAAAACAAGTATAACCCGTAAAAACAAAGTTTTTCACTATAAATCCTTTCGTCCTCTGCCTTGAGATGGCTGCCACCTATGGGTCAGATGATTGCATTGCACCATTAAGCAATTGGTAATTAAATATAATTTTTTTTCCTAAAAAGTGTAAAATTTTGCAAAAAAAATTTCTCGAAAATAAATTGTCACGCACAACGAGTCTGTGTGGAAAATGTCAGCTCGATTGGATCACGGGAAGTGGGTTAAAAAACGACCGAAGGATTTGCACGGTCGTAAGCGCGCAAGCAAGCGAACTTAATATAAAGGATAAAACAAGGAATATGTTCACACGATGGCATACTAGTGTTCATTTTGTTGTTGCCTACATGTCATCGGATAGGTGACCGGGTGGTTTCACGTGCATCACATCTCACGGATGATCAGAGAGAAAATACCTCCTGAGTCACCTTTCCTAATCCATTCATAATCATGGCTGTTTTTTTTTTAAAGTAGATTTTGCGGTTTGTAGAGGTCCATTTCTCCTGATGGACCGTGAGGGATCATCCCAGGATTGAGGGGAAGGGTGATGATTACAAGTGCTGTGGCAGGAATGGGTAATGCTAATGCTCGCGATTGATCGGGGGGGGGGGGGGGGGTGGGGAGTGGGGGCCGGAACACTCTCCCCACACCCTGGCAAGCCCTTTATAGTTAGCGCTGATGAATGACACAGTTCAAGAGTCAAAATGCGTGTTCAAGCACCAAGCAGGAAGTTGTGCAGTATTTTGTGCCCTATTTATGGACAACATAAATAACAATTAATCCTCCTTAATGAGTTTTTTTTGCTCCGGTGCACTCGGGCTATCGTCAATGGGAAGACCGCGAGAAGAGGCTAAAGACCAGGACAATAATCACGTCGCTCCCGGCAGTGACGAAGGGATACACACACTGGGTCTTACGCTACTGGTGCGGATAAATGTTGACAATTGCTGATAAACTTTACGGAGCTGCACAAATTGTAAATAGAATGCAAATTACTTAAATCCCGAGGCCATGATGGTTCAATGGTGTTGTGTTTTCTCCTATTTATTCCCACGAAATAAAAGACGTTGAAAACAAATACTGCTTTGGAGCAAATTGATTTAAGTCAAACCCCCCTTTTCATTGCTGTTTGTCAGACGATAATTTCATGAACGCAAGCTAAACACATTGTAAAGATTCATTCTAAAAAAAACAGGCTTAATGAAACATTAAACTGCCATTTAAAGGCGGAAAAGTTAAATGGTGGAATACAGTATTTTTATTACTTGTTTTTCTAAATTGCTCTTAGTCGCTTAAATACCCCATCATTGAATGTGCAGTGATGTGTGCGCCGCAATTTGATGACCTCGAATCATATGCAACAAACAATATATTAATGTTTGCTTTTATTTGGGTTAAGCTTAAATCCAGAGTAATGCATAGTATGCTTGGCCTATTATGAATGTTTGGATGGTGCTCAAATCAAAATTTGTATTTCAGTGGCATGTGCAGTGGCAGTGCAGTCATTTGCACTGTGGACCTGAGGACTGAGCTTGATTCCCGTCATGGCTAAAATGAGAAGTGAGTGACATCTAAAATAATTCCCATGTTTGACCCCTTAACCACCAATTGGCACTGACCCGCTTGATGAAATATGGTCAAACAACCTCATGACTGACACAGCATGGCGAGACCTCCATTGAGCAGTTAGTTGATTGATAAATGGCTATACATCATGATTATTATTATTTAATACAATGGCATGCAATGCGTTTCATCACAATGCTAGACATGATCTACAAGGTGAAGGGAGGCGGGGGAAGTGCTGATGGGTAGAGTGAGATCTCAGTGTGGGCTCGAATGCTGGAATTGCTTTAAATTTGACTTGCGACGATGATGATGGCGACGTTTAATCACGACATTTTGAATGATTGTGATGTGTGATGCATGAGCTGTATTCCTTAATGAAAATGATCTCATTTCCCATGCTGGTATTGTCTGAGCACCAACCAGTCATTAGTTCTATATTACGTGCTTGATTGGGTGCTGGATAAGTGATTTATTGGACACTGGGCTGAAACAGGTGTTTTGAAATGATTACTGGTAAGCCTCATGTGCACAATGGTTTATGCTCACAACATCGCATTCGCACCACACGCAGAGAGCACTGTACATCAAACCATCATTTAAATGTGTCAAGTGAAAAATGTTACAAACAAATTAATTACACTTAAAGTGAAATTATATTGCACAAGATTAAGCCCATATGATGTGGTAGCATCGGTAGAATGTGAACTATCTTTGAGAAAACAAAGCCGAAAATATAATGGCATCTGCACTGTGAAATTTTTTGCAATGCAAATTTAACGAATATGTAATTTTGAACGTATTTGTATTTTGCATCGCATTCGTTTTTAGAAAATGTGCCGTTAGTACATTTATCAATCGTACATTCATTATTTTAAGTAGCCATACATTCGGATATAGCCACAATCGGATGGATAAGTACAAGCGCCACAAACACGTCAAACAAGTAAAAGTAACCACAGTACATTCCGAATACGACTTAAAAACACAGATCATCAAAACACACGGAAACGCGTGTGCATCGCTTCGCTGTGCATGAGATTCCCACGTTGATTTGATGTACATTGCACCAAGACATTTAGGCCAAGTAAAAATGTTGCCCTGGGCTAAGCTGAAGTTGGCTTAACATGAATCAGCCACTGCCCTAAGCCTTTGCTCGATAGCACAGCGTCGACCACCCGAGCAGATTTGATTTCGGTGCTGGGCAATTCCAATCCAAACCAAAGCTGCCCATGGCTTATCGCTCACCAATGCTGGCAGCTCCAAGGGGACTGTTTCTTCGCTGGTGGTGCCACGTATGAGTGGCAAAAAAATAAACCATAGTAGACTGTTGGAAGTAGGACATATCACTGTACTTGAAGAGGGGGATAACGACATGTAATTGCATTGTTTGAGTGGTGTTTTAAAATGCGACGGACACAATCCAGGACTTTTAAGGCTTACGGATATCCTATGGCAGCTATCGAAAAAAAGAGAACAATCCTGGAAAAAACGTAACAGGTGGCAACCCTAACCTTCATTCGCGGCTGCTGTTTGGGCGTAGAAGCTACTGGGTCCTGTTGTCGCAAACTGGAGCAAGTGTGCCAAAACAACGAATTGTATTTATTTTGGTTTTTCACTCTCACTGGAGCATGCTGATCCTGCGTGTATGTGAAATGTGTCTGTGTGGGGAGCGGGGGAGTAGCGGATAGCGTGCTGCGCTCCGAACCCCGCTTACGGCCAACACCATTGAAGATTATGTGAATCCCTCCTGGGCCTCTCCTAGGTCGACTCGGCCTCAAATTAGTACCTGGTGCGATGTGTAAACATTGCCACTGGGGAGACAAAGGCAGCCGGGCGTGGTGCTGGCCACTCACTCCCTCGTGTGCCGTGCCGGCCTTCATAGGTGCTGCTCGCTAACAGCACTTGCCCCAACAGTCTGTTAAAGCGGTGGAACGGTGGTTTGGCTCATCTGCGTGTGGTTCCCTCGCGATGGGTGAAGTCAGTGGCGAGGTGATATCTAAAATTGTGCAGGGTGTCCCACCTTCACCAGCCCACACTGATCCAGTGAGTGAAGTGTGCTCAAACATCCCTCATCACTGGTACGGCATTGGCAGGCCTTCATCTAGCAGTGGATTGCTAAATGGTTGTAAGCGATTAAACAATATTATTCAGTATAATTATAGCATACCTACTAGATAGAAGTTTCCACCTGCGTACGAATCTAAAATATTTTTTGACAACGAAAAAAAACGGTTATTTCTACGCGTCATATTGAAAGAATTCCGTGTTGTCATCGAAACGTCGCACAAAAACTCACCGTTTTCTTGATCGATGCAAAGCCCCCTCTGTTTTGTCGCAACCGTTTTTTTTGGGGCTCTGTTGCGTTCCAGTCGGCGGCTGTGAGCGATGATGCCCCCCCCCCCCCCTGTGGTGGAACAGTGGAGCAACGGGGGGGGGGGGGGCATTTTGTGCTCGTGTGGTCGCGCTAGGCCTCGGCGAGGTAAGGTAATTTACCCTTTTTACCGGGTAAAAGGGTAAAGGTGTCGACATGCCAAGGGGTAAGGGTAAAGGGTAGGGTAAAGATAGGCTCGTTGCTTTTTACCTTATACCTTACCTGCTAAAGGGTAAAAGGTAGGGTAGAGTGATTGTATTGTGGTAAGGTAAAAGGTAGGGTAAAGGTAGGCTCGTTGTTTTTTTACACTTTTACCTTACCTTGCCCGAGGCCTAGTCGCGCACTCGTCATCTCAAAATGTTTCAAAAAAAAATATCCCACCCCAGTTGACGTACATTTTAATCGGCGGCTAAAAATCAAACACTCAAGTGAAAATGACCACGTTAAGCGTTGCACTGAAAGGATTAACTGTGTTCCATGTAAACGATACTGGACTTGCAGGTACATTCCTTTCTTAGAAAGGAAATGTGAGAGCTTTTGAGGGTGGCGTTTTAAATGCTGCTACGTTGAGTCCCCCCCCCATGTTTCGTGAAAAAAACGTGCACAAATTTGAGGAATATGGAAACGCTGTGCGCACCAAGATGTTGTACGCCTGAAAAGTTTGGAATGTGCGAACCTTTCGTATGGAATGAAGCCATGCTGTCAGGTTGGTGTATTCAATGAAAGAGAACTCAATCTGTTAGCAATGTGTATCGTACCCACATTTGACTACAGTATTATTATTTGCTGCACACCCTTTACATTCTGATTCTGATTACCAGTTGCGTTTTCGCGTGGAAAGGTTTGAATAGTCTGTACATCCTTATTTGACACGAACATTCATGACCAACCAAACTAATTCCTGGCAACGGCTCAACACATTCTGGCACACCGCAATAATGTCGAGGCAGCAGAGGCAGTATGCACACAGTGCCGTCACATATGTTTCCCCTTGGTATCAAATGAAAAACATAAATTATAGTCACGGTAAAGGTTTGGGATGTGTCAACTTACTTCTGATCGCTGATCTTGATAACATGTTGTGGGTATAAATAGATCTGTCATATACCAACTTTGTTAAACTGGACTCTAATGATTTTGTGAATAGGGAGTCGCATTGTGTTTAAGTGCTGTATTTTTTTTTCTTTCTGTGGCTGCTATTGCTAGGCAATTTGCAGCCATGCATATTTATTAAAACATTGCCTCCTTTCGCAGTTCACATATACCGCACACAATTATATATTAGAGTAATTACATTTTTATTGAACTTGCTTCAAGGCATTTGTTTATTAAAATGGTCTTAATTGCTAAGTAAGATTTGTAGGTATGAATATGGTGATTGCATACCAATCCACGACTCTTCTACGGTGCAGTAAAATGCTTTGTTGGATTGTATTTCATGCTCGCACATCGAAGCTTCCTGCCTACACTGACCCTCACTAACTAGCGTAGGGAAGTATGGTCAAAAACACTCCCACGACTCATACGGCGTGGGAAGGCCATCATCCGGCAATGGGTTGTTCAGAATTACTGTCAGAAATTATGACATTTTGATTTAAAGCTTTCGTGACTGCAGGGATTCATATTCTTGGTTCTTTCGGTAAAGTCACGTAGAAGAGAAATGTTATTATTTTATTAGTTCCCTTCTACGTGACTTTACCGAAAGAACCAAGAATATAAATTATGACATGTTTAAAACTTTCAATCATTTACCTCTGCAGATGTCCTTGCCTTGAAACTCATCCTATTTGTCTTTTATCGAGTTCTTTATGCGATCTCAGTGTGCTTGTTCCATATTTAAAACATATATAAAAATACAAATATTTTATCTATCATGGCTTTAGTTTGGGAGTGCTTGAATGACTGCGCCAGTTTCCACTTCACTCAAAACGCCGTTCTCATCGTCTACAAAGGTCAGGGAACATTTGACCGCTTACCCATTGTGAGTGGTTATTGGTATAAATACACATTTTTTTTAATCCGCTTATTCTCGTGAGTGGTTGGTTTATAAATTGACCGTGATTCTGCTCCCAATGATCTTCAAGAACTCCTTGTGTCGATGTGTTTTAAGATGCGAGGCTTATGGGCTCTCAATTCTTCACATCGGTTGTCTCTCACCTCGCTTTAAAGTTACATGATTAATTTCTAATTATCATTGTTGTCCATTTGTTTTGTATCACGTTGGAGAATTAAATCTAATTTACATTAACTTCCGCTGCTCTTGTTTATTTTGCGTTAACTTTTAATTTACTGTAGTTTGTTTGTTTCAATGATCAGAAGCATTTTGGATGATCCAAAATTTAATTTGGCAGCTTCTTTTTATGATTACTAAATAAACTGTATGGAATCAAAGCAGATTTAAATCAAGAGATAACACACCGCGATGAGTAGAAAGCTAAATTAGCAAGCATCTGTCATGTCCTATGAAGAGTGCTCTAGTAATTTATTTTTGATGTTTCTGTCATCACTTGTGTGTGTGTGTGTGCAATGCTACAATCCCGATGACATCGGTTCAATTCCTGGCCACGGTTAATGTCAGTGGCAAGTAATATCTTAACCGGTCCTGGGCCTCCTCTAGGTCGACTCGGCCTCAAATGAGTACCTGGTGCGGTGTGTAAACATCGCCACTAGGGAGACAAAGGCGGCCAAGCGTGGTGTTGGCCACACCACCACCACGTGCACCACGACAGCCTTAATAGGTGCTCGCTAACATCACTTTCCCTCCAACAGCTTGTGTAGGCCATAGGGGGGGATCTTTGTATTTGTGTGTCTGTGTACACGTGTGTCGACTCAGCCTCAAATGAGTACCTGGTGCGGTGTGTAAACATCGCCACTAGGGAGACAAAGGCGGCCGGGCGTGGTGTTGGCCACCCACCCCCCTCGTGTGCCGTGCCGGCCTTTATCGGTGCTCGCTAGCAGCACTTGCCCCTACAGTCTGTCAAGGCTATACGGGGGATCTTTGTCTTTGTGCGCACACACACATTGGGGTAAACCGTAGCCTTAATTCAGAGCTGGTTCTGCGGCTCATATATCAGTGCAGCATGGCACTCCATCATCGCCTGGCCAGAAATAATGACACAGCTTGGAGATGGAGCCATGGGGTGGACAGAGACGTGGTGACGCTGCGATTTATCGATGCTCGCACGGCGCGTTGTGTTTACGCCATTTCTTCTGGGTGGTGCACGTGTCACAATGTCCAGGCTCGGGTCACGGCTGGTTTTGAGCGATGGCCATGGGGGAAGCCAAGTTGCGTCGTGGTGGACAAATGGATGGAGCTCATTCATGCAGATGAGATGTCCTTCGTGAAACACTCGCTAAAGGTGGTCAAAATAACATTTCAAAATCGTCGCTCTTGAGTGAAAACATTGTTGACAGTACTTGTGCATTGACGCTTTCATATCGCGCATTAATCGATAAGCACAACATGATGTGAAACATATTTCGGACACGTTTATATTTTTTGTGGTTGGTATTTGCATATTTCCTTCTGTAGTGCTTCATGTGTACAGATAAATTCACAAGAGTGTATTTAAAACTTGTCATTGCTAAACATTCTACGTCTAAATGAGAGCTAAAGAGCATCAAGTTTGTGCAATTTTGGAGACTTCGGCAGTTTAGAGCTATTTGCGAGCATCCAGATGTGTCCTTCAGATTGTGTTTATTCATACCATACAGTATCTTCTCGTTATTCTCGAGGGATACATTTCAGAGATGCTCTTGATAGCAATAGTTAGTGGATAATGATATTGGCATACGAATATCGCAGTCGCAACATCTGCAGATGCTTCTGAAGCTTCGAGAAGTTTTCTCTATATCTCTGTCACCTCTATCGTATCACTTTTTCTCCCATCACTTTATCTCTAATCACTTGATCACTCATCACTTTATCTCTAATCACTTTCTCTCCCATCACTTTCTCTCCCATCACTTTATCTCTAATCACTTTCTCTCCCATCACTTTCTCTCCCATCACTTTATCTCCCATCACTTTCTCTCCCATCACTTTATCTCTAATCACTTGATCACTCATCACGTTCCTCTCTTTCTCTCTCGAAGCAGTCGTGTAGAGTTCCAGATGCGATTCACATGTAGCCAAAATTGCGGATTGCTAGTTCGTAAATAACGAGGGAATACGGCAGTATTCACAAACACCACGTAGTCAAGTGATCAATGCAGGACAACAGCAACTACATTCAATACACAGAGCCTATATATACTGGTTTTCTGGCAGGAAGGGGCCATACAATACTCCATGTTGCTGTTTCGTCAATAACAGATTACTGCAGTGCGTAATGTCCTAATCTGATTTCTGCACATGCTGATTAATGAAGTGCTCTTGCCTCGCTCCATAATAAAATTTGGAGGTTTCGTATCTGACCATGACTCCAATTGCCTGCCTTGCCGAAAGCCCATTCCAAGGGTGTCTGGCCCTCTGCGAATGACCGCATGCTTTCCCCGTTTGCGTGTTTGCTGTTATGGGAGTACAATGCCCTAGGCCAGAGTCAGTGCAGTGAGATTCTAATTTTCAGCTCTTTCGTGAAAACAGTAAAACATAGCACACGTTTGTGGGACTTGATGTTAACATTGAAATAATTCACATGTGTGTGTATCCCTCGGAGAGCTGAGGTATCTCAATGGAAACTCACTCGCGTTCCGTATACAGTGACTCGGTTAACCGCAAACGTACTCTGTTGTTTTAGGGCATATATGGTAGACGCTGCTGCATTCGCTTGTGGGAGCCAAAGCTATGGCTAATCGCAGTCCAAGCAGGTAGATGTTCAAACTAATTTCTGTTGCCCTAATTTTCAGTAAGCAGGTAATAATTAACAAGTAAAATACTCTTATCATGTTTCGATTTAAAGCTTTCGTGACTGCAGGGATTCATCTTCTTGGTTCTTTCGGTAAAGTCACGTAGAATGGAAATAATAAAATAATAAAAATAAAACATAATAAAATAATTCTCACGACGTTTCGGCCACAACGCAAGCAGCCGTTCTCAGGTGGAGAACAGGTCTGTCGAGAAGACAGAGTCTGAATGACACACCCCAGGCTTGGAGCGACTAATTAAGCTGGGATGGAGGGGGGAAGAGCGCCTTGACAAAATAATTTGCATATCAAGAGGAATTTAGCATATTTGCATTTCCCATAAATTATGTTTTATTATTAATTATTATTTTATTATTTCCATTCTACGTGACTTTACCGAAAGAACCAAGAAGATCTTATCATGTTTTTGAGTTAAATACTTTTTTTGGCGCTTGTAAAGAGTCTTTATTGAAAGGTTTATGAATAACATTTTAAAACAGCCATACAGATGATTGTGCAATACGTTTTCCTTCTTATGAACATGAACGCTACCGATTTTAATTCAAATGAGTGCAAGTTGTCGAAGAGATTTCGATTTTAAAGCTTTCGTGACTGCAGGGATTCATCTTCTTGGTTCTTTCGGTAAAGTCACGTAGAATGGAAGTAATAAAATAATAAAAATTAAACATAATAAAATATAATAAAAATAAAACATAATAAAATATTTTATAATGTTTTATATTATTATGTTTTATTTGGATTATTTTATTATTTCCATTCTACGTGACTTTACCGAAAGAACCAATAAGTTGTCGAAGAGATATTGACCAGATAAAAAAAAACACAGTTTCAAATTGAACTCCATATGAAAAGGTAATGGAGTTTGAGTGCTGTCTGTGCCTCTTGTAACAAAGTATTAGCGATAACTTGATAATCGAGTCTGCTTCGGTGCCATATTTTCACAAAAGGATTAGATGTGTGTATTGTAAGTACGTACTTTACAAGAATTACATCGCGAATTCGTTGAACATCTTAAACGCCGAGCATATCGCTTTTTGCAATGCTGTGCCCTGTCCTCTGATGTTGCCTTCATGCGGTGCAAAGGCTTGAAAGCTATCGGTTTGCTCTCGGCATATCCAGTTGCTCGATCAGCCTTTATTTTTGAGATATTTATGAGGGTAATGTGAGACGCTGGGAGTGGAGGGAAGGACGTATTGATTTTTATCATGTCCGGCCATCTGGCCTGGCAGGTATTGGAAGCGTGGTTTCTGTGAGCTCTCGGGCAATCGGAAGCAGCATTAGCCCAGGGGGTGGCTCGACAAAGGACGTCTTCTGCAAATGCAGTCACTGGCCGGCGATATCTCACAGCGCCGGGCGTGGCACGGTTAGACCGCTCACCGAGAAACTCCCGTAACAATGAAAGCGCAAGATTAATTAAAATTTGTTTTTAAAGGCATTGTTCAACCCTAATTAGAACCTACTTTGCTTTAATGACATAGAATATGCATATGCAAGTGTTCACGCAGCAAGAGAGCAGAACGGCAATTACAATTATATAATTTGTCAGATTTTGCGAAGTGTGTTTTATGAGGCATGTTTTTTGTTTGTTTACAAAGTCTTTGAACGATGTTAATGAAATAGAAGAGTGAGCCTGAGAAATCTGGTGCCGGCATATTTTACAAGTCATGCGATTCTTACATTTTTTTTTGCCACACAACAAATATAATTATCTGGATTTTTTTCATGAATTACAAAAAGTAAATGCAATAGACTTTGTACCACTCTCTTTGTATTGAAGAGCCCGACAAAAACGATATTTCACGCAATAAGTGCGATATCAATAATTCAGTTACTTCCGCATTGATTTTTGCACCACCTCCAATAAATTTTCCTAATTGCCTGAATGCCAAATTACACGGCCGACAAAAGTAAAGCGAGATAAAATAGGTGCATAGAGGTGTTGCGCAACAACGGCATTATGTACCATCAACGAAAATGCGCATTACAAACTTAATTCACTAGTATCTATATTTGACATCTAGGCGACGTTTTCTAAATTATCCTTGATACATGTAGAACGACTAACACTTCGTAATAGAACACGCACTTTCCCGTCACCGTGACATGTACGTATTCGCGGGTTCTGTCTGGTGTGCTGTTGGCGTGGCGGGGGGGGGGCTCTGAGATCACTCGGGTAATGCCCCCCGCCACCAGTAAAGGAAGCAACACATATGTTACAAGAAACAAGTGAAAGAGAGTAATTGAGTAAAATAGCGAGGCTGTTTTCAAAAAGGGCTAAGGTAGAAAGTCGGGGAGGAATAACGCGCATCAACTGGGTTAGTTGTTCAATCCATTATTCGTCTTGTTCGACTTTGTAAATGCTTCTGGGGGGGGGAGGGGGGGTACACTGCGCGATAATTCAACTCAAACTCGGTTCTGGGTGATGGGAAATGGACTCGTGCTGGCAAGGAGTAGCCTCAGGCTAGACAAGCTACATTTGAGAGGCTCCACCCAGCACCACCAAAATCCACGAGGCACCTCCACCCATCTCTTTCCTTTGAACATGATTTGGCCAACACCAGGGGGACCTGGATCAGTTACTACAGCACGGTCTTGGTGATTTATTGGGCAGAATTTGAGGGCGCAATGTTTGTAAAAATATAATTTACAAATGAACACCCTGAGCCAGTGGCAATCAACCCGTCGGCTTCTAAGATCAAAGAACGTTGAATAAATAGAACATTCTACAGTTTTCTTGTAGATTAAACAAAACTACATAGTTGCCACCATGGTTCGTACACTGGTCTAGCTATCTCGAGATCACCCGTTTGATGTGTCGGTGTGGCAGTTTAACCAACTGTGCGAGTTTCTTAATTCCCCCACCCGTGTCCAACCAAACAGTGGAAATAGGCACACCACAGGCGATCACGTGGTGGGGCGAACGGGGGAAACTCCAGCCTCTTTCAAGATGTCTCGGCCAGTATGGAAAAGTAAGCCAAATACCCTCTAAATAGGCTCTGGAGATGTTTTTGTGAGGCTAAGTGGTGGCGTGATGTTAAATATATCATCTGGTATTCAGGAGGCCATGGGTTCAATCCCTATCCTCACACCTGCTGTATATTTGGAGTTTGTGTGTCTCTCCTCCCGTGGTCGCGTGGATTCTTCACGGGGTCCTCCGTGTTTTCGCTCCACTTTAGAAACACGCGTTTAGAGTAATTTAGCCGCTATACATTTCCACGTGATAAGCCGCTTTGTTGAGCTATCATTTGTGGCCAGGCCACTTCTGAAAAAGAGCTACATAGCTCAGTGGGCCTTACCTGGTAAAATAACAAATTCATTGAATAGTTCAGTTCAATAGAACAAAAATGCAGGGCTGCACCTTAACCGTCTGTGCTTCAGCCAGCAGTGCATAAAGAAACATTATGTAATGTGTCGGTGATTTACCCCACACCCCCCCTCTACCTCTCCATCGAAATTCGATGACTCGTTACAATTGTGCGGTCGCTATTCTATTCACAGAATACGATTCTTTTTTTCACGTTGTAGGACTTCTCATGGCTGCAGGCGTCACACACGAGTGTTTTACAAAAAAAAATACGACTCAAATACTCGATGAGTTGATGCATATGCAGCACAGAGAGAGAGAGAAGCAATTCGATGGCAAAAAAACCTACATCGGGCAACACTCTTCGATTGCTGTCAGTGAAACAGTTATTTGGCACATTACAGCAAGCAGCTTTTACCAAGCAGAGGGTCCAACCCCAAGCAGGTGCTTGCTTAAATAACAAGCGGTGTGTGCGTGCAGTATGTGTCACGAATGCCCATGAGGAAACGAAGCCCTGTGTGTGTGTGTGTGCACGTATTAGCAGCTCTCCTTGTGGTGCAGATTGAGTGCTGCTTCAGCCACCGAAAAACAAGAGCACCGTCCTTTTTATTGACACTTATTAACATGGCTGCTGCTAGGCAACACAATATAACCTGGCTCCGCTCTGAAATCCAGCTCCCACGTGTAACCATTTTCTCTCTCTCTCTCCAAAACTATTGCCAGCAGCAGCAGGAGTCCTCCACTGTTGGTAATTACGATCAACAACACCACCACCATCATCATCATCATGATGATATTCCATCTGTTGACGACGTTTTCTTGTCAATTCCACTCCATTCGTATATGGATTCTCACACTCCATCAGCCCATCCCTTACTCGGTCGCCCTCTGCCTCCGTGAACTTTCACGAGCTCTGCCAGGACTCGAACTCGGGAGACGGGGAGGCATCGCCTCATGTGGTGGAGGGGAAGGGCCACCAGGAGCCACCACCCCGAGTGTTGACGTCCACACGTGACATGCGGTGACAGGAGATCACGGAGGTCAGGGGTCAACTGTTGCAAATCTGGCTGCGGGAAGGAAGCGACGGCACGTTATTGTGACATCAATAGCATTTGGCAGCGGTCACCTCTAGAACTTGACGTGAGTGCCTCCGCAAGTCACTAGGAGAAGCTGCCTCTGCATTGTGGGGGGGTGGGGGTCACGTGGAGAAGCACTGCTGATCATTAGTGGGGGGGGGGGGGGGGGGGGTGGAGGACTCCTTCAGCTCGCCCACTGTCTCATGTCGCTCTCACCAACGCGATTCGTTCACTGTCCATAAGACCCACACCCAACGGCACCTTTGTTGCTTTTGAGAATATCAGTCTGACTCCTTTGCAGTGGATAAAAGGCGAGAGCTCCGACTGCCCTTGGTTGGTGTTGGGACACGAGCGGTATTTTAAACACATCTTGGGTTTCGATGAAATAATACAACAGCGGCATGTTATTATTATTATTATCATTATTATTATATAGTCTCAATCTGTAAACAGAATATTTGATTAAAGAAACCGTCATCAAAACACTGCAGAAGCATTTCGACATTGCTTGACCTAATGAGAAGCTCGTGAATTATGCACAGGCCCTTTGTTCAACCCATCGCCGGATGAAGGATTTCCCAACCCCATATTAGTTTTTGTGGAGGTTGTTTTACCGTACTGCCCCATACTGGTGAATGTGGGTTGGGGAAGGCGTTGGAAATAGGACCAGCTCAGATATCACCTGGCACTTCTGTGAGCTGTGACCAGGAATCGACCGAACTCAGGTCACAAGGTTCATAGTGCAGTGCGTAAGCACTGTTCCACAACATTGTATTTTATGTTCTTCATATTTATGAATAATAACGTAATAGAATGCTGGTGTTTAGAGTCTAAAATTTGTTTTTTAACCACCGATGCAGTAATCACAGCGGAGATTGTAGGTTTAGTTTTCAGTGACCCAAGTGCAAATATATATATATATATTTTTAAAAAATCGTGACGCCTAATGCTGCGTGTGCAAGGCGGCGTGTAACAAGACACAGACATGGACGATCATTTTCTGCAGCTTCCATGGCCTTTGTATTAAGTCATAATTGTATCACGCCACTGATATCACACTCCGGTCAGGTGTAAGCAAATCAGCGGGACTGCTACGACTGTGTGAGCCCTTGATGCGACCCATGGAAAGCAATGACCTGGCACACACGCGGGGCTGTAATTAATTTTTCATTTAATCACGTGGGTGGCGAGAGCCGACGTGTGGATGCATTGAGTGGGCCTCTGCATTAAGAGCCCCATCACTGGAATCCAACTTAACGGATACTCCTGCTGACACGAAATCCCTAACGCCCGAATGCTACTGACCGAGAGACGTTGGGAATTAATGCTGGTAGGAACCACCTGGTTACACCAGCCCACAGGGGATTATTGTGTCCGTTGTGCAGGGAGGGGCTGGGTGGGGAGGGAGGGGCTGGGTGGGGAGGGGAGGGTGGGGAGGGGCTGGGTGGGGAGGGTGGGGCTGGGTGGGGAGGGTGGGGAGGGGCTGGGTGGGGAGGGGCTGGGTGGACAGGGTGGGGAGGGGCTGGGTGGACAGGGTGGGAAGGGGCTGGGTGGGGGGTGGGAGGGGTGGGGCTGGGTGGGGAGGGGCTGGTCACCCCGTGGTGCCCTTATAAAACTCAACGTTTGTCCTACTCACGCCGGCTTGTGCCCGCCCTCACAGTCGGGCATATTTGCGGAATACACCACGCCGCCGTTGACCCTGGCCATTGACCGACCAACCCAACGTTCCTACCAGCTCCCTTCGCAGGAATGTGTTAAATGCACAAGGGCATGGAATTTACCAAGCGGTTGGCAAAGCCGCCATAGACGTTGGGAACCCTTACCCGCACGTCTGACGGGGGCTGTGTCTTGTATTGAAGCTGTTCCCATCGCAGGCTGCCCTTTCCGGCCCATCTCCCCTGTCCATTTCTCACATCGTGTATTTTATTATTCATGCTTGAAATATTTGAAAGGTGTATATATATCTTATTTTGAAATTTATACGTGTGCGTTTTATTCCAATGCTTTAGAGTCAACAGCTATTTTTGGCGGTTCTGCACTTTTCACGGGCAAGTCTATTTTCTCTCGCCGTGTTTGTCACAGTGAATTGAAGATGGCAAGTGTTCGATATTCTGACTATAATACGGTGCGCTGAGCTTTGCTGATACAAGCTATTACCGAAGGCTGGGAGGGGTATGCAGCCTTGGCTGTTCTGGTTGCTTTGAATGATATACGTCTACAAACGACTCATAATTAACAAGTGCAGTCCGGTAGTTAGTATAATGAAGTGTATTGTAGAAAACTAAAGTACTGCTAAAATGTGTCCGTGGAGTCCCATGAACTTTTAATATTCTCATTCTTGTAAATATTTGTTTCCTTTCTATTTTCAAAAGCAGGTGTGGTAGACCGCTCGTGTCTTTGTATTCGTTTTGCCAATTGTAATTGGGGGCTAACGGAGTACAAACCAAAAACACATTCACATCCAGAAACAGCAAAAAATAAATCCATCGTCATTATCTGCCACGATGAATCCTCTGCTGGATGAGGCCTCCCCAAGCCGTCACCACCTCTCATGGCCCTGCGGTGTAACAATCCACTGAGCACCGTCACGTGACCAGATTTTATGGCTCCATCTCCGCGGGGAACATTTGCTCACAACAAATGAGGATGAAATTCCTCAACCTATTGCATCTGGTCGTAATGTACAGTATCAAAGAGTCATACTCTGGTTTGCATCGGAGATGCGTTTCTGAAATGTGCATCGAATATCGAAACGAGGTAGATAAAAGCGATTTACAGGGTAGGTGGAGGCGTCTTCTTTGTTCTTTCGGTAAAGTCATCACGTAGAAGGGAAATAATAAAATAATAAAACATAATAAAATAATTCTCACGACGTTTCGGCCACAACGCAAGCAGCCGTCCTCAGGTGAAGAACAGTTTTGTCGGAAAGACGCTGTGGCCGAAAACGTTGTGAGAATTATTTACATTTTATTATGTTTTATTTGTATTATGTGTATTATTTCCCTTCTACGTGACTTTACCGAAAGAGCCAAGAAGATGAATCCCTGCAGTCACGAAAGCTTTAAATCGAAATGTAGGTGGAGGCGTTGAAGGCTGGGGCGACGGACACGAGAAAGGACGGATAATGCTGTCGGCGACGTCACGTTGTTGGTCGAGGTGACACGAGTCGTGGTATTAATACAGTTGACGACGTATTTAAGAAACAACCTAAACCGGGGTATTACTGTATAAAATTCACTTAAGTAGAATTTTAATGGAGATCGCCATTCTCGAAATTGAACGTCTTTTAAAAAATTACATTCTCGAAATAGCCTTGAAAGGAGGTGTGCCATGCCTCTCGGAATGTGTTTTAATTCATGCGGTGTTATGCTGCAGTAAGTATGCATGCATGCTATGCTGTACCGTTCAAACGAATGTTTTAAATTTGAGGCAGGAATTAAAGGCTCCACCTTTTCGAGACTGTGAATGCTTGATTTTAGTTGTGCACGCAAGCATTTTATTTGAGAATCGATTCCATCACTGCAAGAAACACATACTACTGTTCTCCTCTGAGGAGCTCTATGTGCGCTGTTGACATTATGTAACCTTGTACATTTGTATTATTGTGATTACACCGTTAGGACAGGTCTCGGATGTCGTGGTTGTGGCGGCGGGGAGAAAGTGATGGCGAACTAGCGGTGGCATCCACCGGCTTTGGCCATGACTTCTTGATCTCGAATTTGTCAATAACAATAATTATTCAGTTGTGGGAGTCTTCGCGCTCCTAATCGGAGAACATTCCCCACACAGCTCGCTTGCATGGTCGTGATCTACATAAAGCAGACACGCTGATATTGATTACTTTACGCCTTCTGTTCCTTGCGCGACAGTCATTTTCAGAGAAGGCAAACGGCGACAATCAAAGTGTTCCACCATCAGTCGGCTTAACAAAGCGGCACATAAAAGTACACAGCCACTTGTGTTTAACAATTGCCATATAAATGGAAGGAAATTGAATGATGACAGCGCAGTTTGAAATCGGGCCCCAAATCTTTGTCTACAAAAGGTTTCCCAATTGCATTTTCAAATACTGTCATTGGCAACAAAAGAATGGCACCATGAAATGTCCTGTTTTTTTCCGGTTTGAAAATATTCAACAAAGATTTTAGTTATTCTTGGTGGAAACATTAGAGGCAGGTCGATGTTTAAGCGTTCAAGTCTTCATTGGAACATGCGATTATTGTGATTAAGGTAATTTGTTTACGCGTATGTTTTAAATATACGTGTTTCATTTATAGCCTTAAAATGTTCAGTGTTAGTGACATTTTATCATGGTAAACATTTTTGGAGAAAAACAAATCTTAGTCTTATTCCATTAACAAAACACATGAGTTTTTGTTTTGGACGAGCAGTGGCATAATGGTGAGAACACTGTCACGAGTGTGATTCCCAGCCATGGGTGACATCAGCGGTAAATCTGAAACAGTCCTGCCCACCCCCTCCATGCTTTGCCTGCCCATACAATGTGGCGAAGTATGGTTAAACAACCCCCACAATGGACACATCAGGGGATAGGCCTTCATCAATGGCTGTACATTTGTTTTTATTAAAATGAGGTTATGAGACAAGACTTCCACATGTATAAATACGGCTTGGATTTTGGAGAAAAAAATTTATTTTAGGAGACACAACCTGCTGTTGCAACATCATTTATAATGACAGTGCGGTAGATTACAATGTGGGTCGCTGTATATTTTACTGCAGGGGATTACCCAAAAGTGCTGCACAACCATGTATCACAATGGACAAGATGCTACCACAGCTGCTATAGACTACGGTTATTATCTTGCGCAGTTGTCATTTCTAAATGTTGATCATTAATCTGTGTGTATATTAATTTATAGGTGTATTTATATATATGTACTGCATACAAAGACAAACCTCCCGCCCATATAGCTTGTACAGACTGTTGGGGCAAGTGCTGTTAGCTAGCAGCACCTATGAAGGCTGGCATGGCACACGAGGGGGTAGGTGGCCAGCACCACGCCTGGCCGCCTTTGTCTCCCTAGTGGCGATGTTAACACCAGGCACTCATTTGATGCTGAGTCGACCTTGGGGAGGCGCAGGACCAGTTCAGATAATTGTCACTGGTGTTGGCCGTGAGTGGGAATCTGGGTTTATCGTGCAGCGCGCTAACCGCTACACTACCGCTCACCAGACATATACACACACGGGTGCACTTTGAGGCTTCAGGGCATGTGAAGTTCTGTAAATAAACATGAAAATCTGCTACACACAGGTGCGCATTTTTTGCTATGTATAGCATAAATACTGATTGGATAAAGAAGGTTTTTGTTGTTCGTAGAAAGCATGAGCAGTGGCTCATGGGCCTTCTCGAAGTGTTTTTAAGTAGGGCTGACTGTGATGTGAATGCTTTATTGGTCCATGAAGGAAATGCGTTTTTAGGTGCACAAATACTGACCAAGCAGTATTATTATTATACGCAACCCATATTAAAAGAGACGTTGTTAGACATTCTCAGTTTCACGTAGAATGTTTCTTATTACTGCAAATTGCAATTATCTGTTCCACTGTCCATTTATTTCAGATAAAAATAAACCTAAGATATGTTTACATGATAGTAGATTGCTAAATTTGAGATTTCGAAAATTTTTGCATTCTTTGGAAGAACATTATCAACCAGGTAGGGTGTTGACTGTTGTGTTAGCCGACTCTCTGTGTTGTATTGCATTACATTTCTAAGTTTACGAGGTTTGTTTTCTCATTCACTCATTTATACCTGATGGCGGTTGCTTGTGTTGCAATCGAAACGTCGTATTCTATTATTTAATTTATTGTCTTTCTACGTGACTTTACCGAAAGAACCAAAGAGTAATTCCTGCAGTCGCTTCAAATCAAGTTGGTATTGTACTTGTACCTGTTTAACGGTGGGATTTTATAGCAGAATACACAATGCACCACGAAGACAAAATACTGGAGCTACAGCGGCACAAAAACTTATTTTAATTTGCCAGATGGGCGGAGGAGCAGCTGGTGCTTTCGAGCCAGGACACAGAGTGTGAGGCATGTGGAGTAGTGGGGGAGGCTATCTGTGATTTGTGTCTTCCTCATGAGCCACATTGCGAGTGTATGTGTTTCTGTTTGGGGAGCGGTAGTTCAGTGGTCAGTGTGGTGCACCACGAACGCAGCGATCAAAGTTCGATTCTCGCTCATGACCATCACGAGTAACGATGTTCTGAACCAGTCCTGGTCCTTCCCGAGGTCGATTTGGCCTCGCATGAAGTGCCTGGCACGATTGTGTAAACATGGCCACGAGGGAGACAAAGGCAGCCAGAAGCAGTGGCGGAGCGAGGATATTTGCGCCCGGGGACGAACTATAAAATTGGCGCCCCCCCCCCCGTTTGATCACATACCAAAATGTAATTACATGACATGTGTGTGGCGGGATATATAAGCTTTTAGGTTGAGGTGTAGATTTGTGCAGTAGTTTCAGGCTGCCGCGCCCGCCGCAATAAGTTATAATGTCACGTTGTAAGCCTCATTTTGGCGCCCCTTTACCTTGGCGCCCGGGGACACGTGTACCCCCCTGCCCCCCCCAGCTACGCCTCTGGCCGGAAGTGGTGCTAGCACGTACCACCTCGAGTCCCTTGCCGACCTTCATCGGTATTTTCTGACAGCACTTGCCCCAACAGTCTGTTCAGGCTATACGGGTGAGCTTTGTCTTTGTAGAGTGTGCGCGAACCGGCCTCCGGCTACGACATTCGTAGCAGGGTCTGGTGAAATGTCTGGCAGCGGGAACAGTACATTGAGCAGTGTATTTTTCTTGTTCAAAGTCTATTGATTTACAATTTTAGTCGCACTTTAAAAAAACGCTGAGACCAACTGGAAGAAATAGAATACATGTTGACGAAACACACGACTATGTTTTTGCTGGGTTGTGGTTCCTTCATAGCCGTGGATAAGAACTTTGGAAGTCAGTATTGCTTGATTTAATTAAAGCTGTGCAACACACTTGTTTCTCAAGCAGCAGAGTCCTTTAATTCATGTTTTCCAGGCACTTTTATTTGTCTGATGATAAGATTAATCTCGTGTGATAACAGAGGTGAGTTTTGAAGCGTATACTTATTTTAATTGCATCTGCCTCTGCACATTATGAAAAATAAAATGATAAAAAATAAAAATAGATCTTAAAATAGAAATAAAAAATAAATGCCCAAACAATTACAATTGGAGTAATACTGTAACAATATGTACCTATTCTACATGTTGGGCATGCATTGCATATGAATGGCTGAAATATTTTATTATGAATACAATCTTAGTCAACTTATAATATATATAATGTTGGTAAACCTAAACAAAAAAATCGACTTTCAGCCATTCAAACAAAGTTAATTTTAATTAAACAAACCCATGGTAAACAGAAAATTAGAAAATGGAAATTATCTCTAGTTCGGGCAAAATAAATAAATAAATGATAAGCAGGCACACAATCAGTTCAATAAAAACTAGACAAAGCGTGCTATCACCTTACCTTTGTTCTGCCCTTTCGCAGAAATTGTTCTGCCACACGATCAGTCAAGGAACTTATCAAACTAACTACACATGACTGTGAAATACAAGTTTTGGTCGACCCTTAAGAATGTCTGTATAGTTGTTCCACAAAGGTCCACTGAAGAATTTATGGGCCACTGTCAGGGAGAAATGTGTCTCTTTCAAGAAGAAATACCTCTGAAAGTAATTTTTAAGCCAACGGGTAAAAAAAAGAAAAAAAATATTCCCTGGCTCTGCCACCCCATCACCTTTTTCTTTTAAATGGCTTTGTCTCCTGTCCTGGGAGGTTTTGTTACATACAACATATTACATTACCATGCAAAGTGTCTCAGGGGAGTCAAAAGAAGAGACGCAGCAATCCATCTATCACGTTTGCAATTGCTCAATTCCCATTTCTCTAAACAGGCATTATCACGATGGACTTTTGTAGCATGCTTAGCTCATCACAGCACTTTTTTAAATTTAATTCGTTTTTCAAAACCTATGTTTAATCCTGAGTAAGAGTCTTAAAAGTAACGAAAGGTCTGCTTTCCGTACAGATGTGTCAGAAGGCAAAAGGCAATAACGTTTGACACTTCCGTGTAATATTTGTGGCCTCTAAAAAATATAAATCTTCTACTCTCGCGTCTGACAGCTCCAAAAATCGGGCACGGGCATCGCGGCGCGATGCTGTGTCCGCGCGGGGTTAATTTCCGTGATCACATTCGGCCAGAGGTGAGTGGCTGCGCAAGCCCCTGGCTGTACGTGGATTTGAGATGGAATGGAGCACCTGGGAACAGATTGCTCGCTTTCAAAGCTGGGATGGCTGCCTGCGTGCAAGTGCCTTTTATCGGCGCCGAGACCGACGAGCAAAGGGAAGCAGCACATTGCTTTCCCTGGCGTGTGCAAGGGGTGAGTAGTGGGGAGAGCGTCACGGGCGGGTGGGAGGGTGGGGGAGATGTGGAAGCTGCAGCAAGGAGGCTCTGCAGGGGGATAATGTGGTGAGTCTGCAAGGTCCTTCATTGGGCAAATGTGCTCGTGTTCGTGCGGGCAGGGAGCAAGTGCCTCCCCATCACACTCTTGTCGTGTGGATGATCCATAGGTAACCCTGCATGAAGACAGAGCTGCACGGCTTTTGCTGTTGTAAATCAAATATATTTTCTTCCGTTCTTGTGCACGTTTATGCAGCTCTATTTATGTATGTTAATACACGCACTGTAGTTTGATTCCCGCTCAACAGCCACTAACACCAGTGCCGATTAATTATCTAAACCTGTCCTGGGCCTCCCCTACGTCGGCTCAGCCTCAAATATGTACCTGGTGCGATCGTGTAAACATCGTCACCTAAGGAGTCAAAGGTGGCCGGGCATGCGTGGTGCTGGCCACCCATCGTGTGCTGCGCTGGCCTTAATATGTGCTCGCTAACAACACTTGCCCTCACAGTCTATGAAGGCGAGATGGAGGGATCCTTGTCTTTTGAAGTGGGGTGTCTGTGGTCGAGTGTGGTCACTCGCAAGCAGGCATTTTTGCTTCTTATAAAATACCTCTAGATTTGAAGCGTTCGTGACTGCAAGGATTCATATTCTTAGGTTTTATTCGGTAAGTCACGTAGGTAAATTTTTTAAAAATTAATAAAAGTAAAATAAAATAAAAATCACGACGTTTCGGAGGCGGAAGCTTGTGTTGCCTCCGAAACGTCGTGATTTTTATTTTATTTTACTTTTATTAATTTAAAAAAAAATTTTACCTACGTGACTTTACCGAAAAAACCTAAGAATATAAAATACCTCGTCGGACATGGCTCGGGGGTTCATCAAAAGGGGTAACCGCTCTGTGGGGAAGTGAATGGTTAACAGTTGACCTCATCCTCGCCGCTCACCTCCACCACTGCTGGCTCAAGCCCATAGGAGACGAGCCCCCCCCCCTCTCACCATGCGCAATAGAGCAGGGAACTTCTTTGACTTGGATTTTTTCGTTTTTAATATTTTTTTCTTCACAAAAATCCAAGAAAGTACATCAAATATGAGACTCTTTTTTTTTATTACACCAAGAGACTAAAACGCGATTGTAGAACAAACAAGAATCTGTCTCATTGAACGCAGTGTTTGACAAAAGAAAGGCACCGGCGCAGGATGCTACGCGACAAGCAGTGGCGATCGGTGGCTAAAACTCAGTGGCGTGGCTGACGATAGTGGAAACTCACTTCGTGGGATCACCAAAAGGGAAATGGAGTAGAGAAATCAAGTCGCACAAGGAACTGAGCTTCACCGAGATGCAAATCAAGATGAGCATGAGAAGGCCTTGATTCGGCAGTAGATCGAGATTGGCTGGTGATGGTAATGGCGATGGTGACACTTGAAAAAGTATCGTTCAGTTCGCGTTTCGTATGCATATTCGAACGTTTTTCGTACCATATGCAGCCAACCGTGTTAATCGGAGGTGTGGGGGGGGGGGAAGGACAGCAAACTAAACACAAAAAGCATTTTTAAAGAAATTAGTTTTCAATCTAGATTTCAAAGTGCATAGCTCCAGTGGCTTCGTAGTATTGGAAGGAAGAGCGTTCCAGACGGCCGCAGAAGTGCATCTGAAAGCGCGCGACGCAGCGACCGTCTTTGTTCGATGGCCAGCCAAAAGCCGCTGCAAGGATTGCTGTTAAGATTGTTATGACTGACCAAATGTAGTGTTTGCCACTCAGTCTGTGTGCGACGACGCTGCACACGCGCGTCGCAACACAAGTATTAGAGACCTGGCTTCAGTGAAGCAAAGTAAACGCAATGAGGTTGTATTGATTTTGTGGCAGACTCCAGCCACTCCACAATAATGTGGATCATTCACCACGCTACTTGTTGTATTTCACTACTTTGTTCAATAGAAAAAGCTCAATAAATTACTTTCTTTTAGACTTGTGTGAGAATGTATTAGGAATGAGTTTAAGGATTACATTATGTTGATATTGGATTTTCATGTTATTTGGCCAAAGCTTTTTTTTGTATTTTAATATTTAAATGTTGACGCCTTTAATTGTGTATGCACTAAAATGTAATCTCTTAAGAATTATTATAAAAGTTTAAGTTTAGATTTCTGTCAGTAAAACAGTCATTTTAATGTAAAACATTTTTTATATTAACGCTTTAAGTAAAAGTGACATGATCAAAATTCCGTCTCATCGCAGTACTTTTGGCAGTAAAACCACAAGTGATTATATGGCAGTGATGTCACTTCCTGTGCAGTCACATTTTCAGATCAAACCGAAACAAACTAAAAATCTGCATTATCCAAACAATATAATATCCAGGCTGGATTTTCTAAATGTTCACATAAATCTGAAAGCCTAAAACACATTCGTAGAATACAAATCTAACAATATACGCCAGGTGCCTCTGGTTCAGATGCTTAACTCAAAATCTCGGGAAGTAAGTCCACCATCCAGTCACGGGTCAACTCAGCCCATCATTTTACAGGGCAAAATTCGACATGGTTGTCACGAACACTGCCTTTAAACGAAAAAAGTATATGATAGGCAACGTATTGGGCAATCGCCCTTCTTCATAGCACACCATCAATATATGGGGGTCGATAAAATGAGTACCTATTTGTGGGTTTGACCAGAGAAAGATATATATATAGCATTAAATAAAACGACGTTCTTGTGGCTGAGCTGTACGTCCACCTTATTCTGCTATATTTGATCATACATGTCATGCACACCTTTGTCCAATGTATCTTAAATGTAATTGTTGCTTCCTTGGCAAAAAGTAATTTATCCACACAACCCAAGGAGTGTCTACTTACATGCTTTATCTGCCCTCATACGTGTAAAGATATCGTTGCAATCGAATCATTTAGTCAGCCACTGGATCCTCTGCTAAGAATTCACAAGGCCTCTCTCTCTGCAGCCTCCGTGCCGCCTGGCTGACGTTTCGCCCCTCTCTGGGATAAATGTGCGCCACCTCATAGCCAGCGAGCATGGAAACCATTGCCAGCAGCAACGGCTCGCTGTTATTAGGGGGTTACGGGGTGGATTTAAGCCACGCTGGTAAATTCACTGTGCCCCCCCCCACCCCCAGTTCAATAGTGCTCGTTGGATGACAGGCCATTGAATGTCGTTGTGGTGTGGCGTCTAGTGGGAGAGAGTGGGAGGTCTGATTTGCTCACCACGCAGCCGTAGCAGCAGCGTGCCCAAAGTCAGCAGTGCATTTTGGCGCAGGGTTTAACGCTAATTACGGTGCCATACCCTACCTGCATCCTCCCCTTCCCCGCGGCGCAGAGAGGCAGCAGAACCACGTGACCGCCAGCGTTGAGCGCCGACCGCTGTGCTTGTTGATTTGTTGTCCTTTCTCCAAATTCTATTTTGACTTTTTTTCAGTTTTGGAGCCGTCCATAAATGACGTCACGCGATTTTGGACAGTTTTTGACCTCCCCCCCGCCTTCGTCACACGACGTCACAAAAAGTCAGATCTCCCCTCAAATGACGTCACAAAGCTCTGTCCCCCCCTACAAAAAAATTAAACATGCTTCAAATCGCTTTAAACTCTTGTCATTGTAGTGCGTATTTAATGCGGCGCTGCACTCTGACGTTGTAGGAGAAAACATTTATTAAAAGTCTATTTAATTAAGTAGAACGTGTTGTCTATATTTATTTAAAGTTGCGCATTTTGAGGTAACGTCACATTTCTTACCCCCCCCCCTCGTCACACATGGTCACAAATGTCTGACCCCCCCCTCCCCCTAGATGCATGACGTCATTTATGGACAGCCCCTTTGCTATGACACCATGTCATGAAAAAGAAGCGTTCATTAGGAGTTCTGGCAGAGTCACTGCCCGTGGAAGCAGTCAATCAAGAGATTCCTTAAAGCGATCTCTTTGTATCCAGACTTAGTGGGCTAGCTGCATTTCCCCAACTGCCATACAACGTTAAAATGTTCAATGCATGGGGCAGCAAAAACCACTGCTTTAGTCTTTGAGTGGAAAGTTTGCCAAGTAATGTGTAAAACCACATTTGATGTTATTTAATGCAATCATTAGTGACTGCGCTGACAATCAACTCGCTGTACTTGATCATTTGGTTTAATAATGGGTGGCTGAAACCTGGATTCCAGACTCAGGATCTCAGCGACGCCAGCTCAGTGCTCTAACCCCTACGCCACCCAGATACGTCCCTACTGAAGTGTTTATTTTTTGAAATCCTTTATATTAAGTTCACTCGCTTGCTTGCTTGCGCGCTTACGACCGTGCAAATCTTTCGGTCGTTTTTTAACCCACTTCCCGTGATCCAATCGAGCTGACATTTTGCACACAGACTCGTTGTGCGTGACAATTTATTTTCGTGAAAATTTTTTCCTAAATTTTCCACTTTTTAGGGGAAATTTTTTTTCATATTTAATTTAAAATACCAATGTGATAAAAATGAAACTCTTACTTAAGAAAAACAGAAATGAATAATAAAATAAAACCGATGCCACGCATATAAAGGATTTATAGTGAAAAACTTTGTTTTTACGGGTTAATTTTTTTAATTCTCAGGCCACTCCAATCCGACCTTTGCACAGTCACGATCCACTGCTTAGTACTTGTACAGATTCATTGTTTGCTGTACACACTTTGAGGTAATTTCTGAATGGTAATAAGAATGCATCTACAGTCAATTAATTGTATGTAATTATTTTGTGTTCTTCCTTGTTCAGTGCATATTGTAGAAAATTCAAATTCTGGATGTATCATTAATTATTGTGTTCGGATATATTCCTATCAATGTAATATCAGGCTTTATTTTTCTGTAGCTCATATGAAAAAAACTAAACTATTTTAATTACCAGATAAAACTCACTGAACTATTAGCTCTTTTTCGATTTAAAGCTTTCGTGACTGCAGGGATTCATCTTCTTGGTTCTTTCGGTAAAGTCATGTAGAATGCAAATAATAAAATAATAAAAATAAAACATAATAAAATAATTCTCACGACGTTTCGGCCACAACGAACGCAAGTAGCCGTCCTCAGGTGGAGAGCCGTCCTCAGGTGGAGAGCAGGTCTGTCGAGCAGGTCTGTCGAGCAGGTCTGTCGAGTAGACTCTGTCTTCTCGACAGACTTGTTCTCCACCTGAGGACGGCTGCTTGCGTTGTGGCCGAAACGTCGTGAGAATTATTTGATTATGTTTTATTGTTATTATTTTATTATTTCCATTCTACGTGACTTACCGAAATAACCAAGAAGACTGTTAGCTCTTTTTTCAGAAGCGACCAGGACACACGTGATAGTGGCTGATTTAATACGTGGGAATTTTTAGTAGCAGCCAAATAATATAAACGCATCTTTATAAATGTGGAGGATAAAACCATAGGACCTGGAGAAAAATCCATGTGACCATGGGCTGCCAGGGTCGGGATCGAACCCACGGCCCACTTGTATACCAGGCGAGGGAGCATCCTGTCACCACGGAGTGCCAACTAAACAATGCCATTGTTAAACATGCAACGTATACATGTTTATCACGTGTAATTAGAATACCTTTCTGGGCAAACTCCAGAATATTTTCCATGTTTATTTTCGTTTTAATAAGAGCAATCGTTTCAATCATCCATAGTTGTCATGACAATGTCAGCATTCCATCATCTTCAAAATCATCACTGATAGTCGTTTGAATGTGCACTTGTTTTATTACAGATTTATTACATGGACAGCTCTTGTGTATGCAAACAGGCAGCCTAATTGTGTACCTAGTGAGACATTTATGGAAATCACAGAGAAGCCAACATAATCTGAGCCATACACAAAGCAGATGCATTCATGAATATACCTTGTGAATATGATTGTCGGACAAAAATGCATAATAAAAAGCTATTTTCATATTTTGACATTTACTTTTAGTTTTATTTTGTAATTTCAAAGACATTTTCCAAAGGGTTAAATAAAGTCGCCGAGCCGTTGGTTACATCAAATCCCTTTGCGAAGAAATGTGGCTTTACACGCGTGCATGTCAGAGTTGGAGTACCGCGAGGTAACATAAAACCACGCGGTAAGTGGCCAATCTGTTTCCGTTCACTTAATTAGAAGCTAATCCCCATGAAATCACATCTGCTGTGGAGTGTGGCAAAAGTTGAAGAGGTGCAAATGATGTCGGCTGAAGGTGAGACAAAGTGATGTGGGAGCGCGAGTGAGACAGACACAGGCATGAAGCCTGGGATATGGAGACTAAGAGCCATTTGCAGACAGGAAGACAGAGACGTGGGCAGAGCGCGCATGGAGAATCACTCGCGAACATTCAGCCTCGAGGGGACGTCAGGTAACGCCACCCAATCTGCTACCAGCCAGCACTATCTCACGATGACATTAACATGTCACTGAACTCCAGTTTATTTGGACAAGACCCAACCTCAGTGCTCTTGGGCATGTCTGCATGTCACCGTTATGCTGCACGCACCTGACAGCTACAAGAAAAATAGAAACCCCACAGATTCCAGGAAATCAACACGAAGTATCTACCCAATTAAATGGCTTCCACACTCCCAGCTGCACACTTACTTAATTGTGCTCTCTTTTATAGGGACATTTTGTTAGGCGTTATTTGTAATTTTACTTTTAATATGATAAATATCTGTCTCGTTCTGGTTTGCAATAATAATAATACATAAACATTGATTTTGTGAAACTGCATTGGCAGTGGTGCGCAAGCACTAAAATTAAAAACTCAACACATTCGTCAATAACACTGCCCTTAGAGGACACAAATATATAACAGACGACGTTTTGAGAAAATGCCTCTTCTGCATGGCGCGGACGGAAGGGGCCATATCTTGTAACGTCACCCATTGCGTTTTTGTCCTTCCATACGGAGAGATGTTTTTGTCCAAATGATAATTTATGAAAATAAAAAAACGTTCTCCAAATTCTTAAAAAAAAAGAAAGAGCAATTGGATTTATCTCCCGCCATTTCATAACAAAGTGCAAATAAATCATAAAAATAATAATAATCGCAGCGTTTTGGAGCAGAAGATGAGAATACATTCCCTTAACATCAAAGGTGTGCCGTTACAGGGAAGCAATTAATTCTAATGCCTTTGGTGCTGCTGTGTGTATGCTTGAGTGCGGCATTTGAGCGAGACGATGAAAAATTAATCATCAGACCTGTGGCGGAAAGAAAGTCAAGCAGATGGTCTGGCTTTAGGAAGATGGGACACTGGTTAATTTGGGCAGAGATAGAGGCTGAGAATTGGTGTTGGGCAAACAATAATCTGCTGGCTTTTTTGCCATTATGCTAATATAATTGGTTGTGCATGTGGTGTTCATCAAGCCTGTTCCAATGTATTTTGCCAAACATTTTGGCAAATATTGTCAGTGATGTTATATCCTCTGCTGGATGAAGGCTCCCAACGTCATCACCATGACATCCAGGATATGTGAGAGAATGGGTGACATGCTTAAAAAGGCCTTCATCCAGCAGTGGATTGAGTGGGTGGTGATTATTATACAATCTGTACATTTTTATATTTGTATTTATGTCCAACTACATTTTACGTCGACTTCATCAGGAAACGTTAATATAACCTGTGCTGTGCAGTGACTACTGTGCTGTTTGGCATACAAAAAAAATCAATCACTTCTTCACGTGTCATCAACTCCTGAAGCAGAGAAATCCCATGGTATTTCTCATAGGTGAGAAATGAGACCAAAAAGGCATCGTGCTATTTTCACGTGTCACTTGAAGATAACAAAAAAAAAATCTATGCAATTAATACAGCCTTGTTGCTACGCATTACTAATTTAACTATTTAAAAAAAAACATGATGGGCAAAAAATAATGCAGTCGTAAAATATTTCCGGTCATTTGAATATTTCTCATTATCCCACATTATGTTTTCATATCATCTTTTTTTTCCCCCCACTTTTATAACTTTCTTAAATAATCCTTCATGCGGCCACTACAAATGTACCCTTTCTACTGCTTTGATCCAACTCTCCCGAAAATTACATGCACTGCTCATTATTCCTTTCTCCACATCGCACAATACTCATAACCGGCACAAAGCATGAAATAGTATTTCGCACACGCATCAAATATATGACTACTCCGGACCAGACGCGAGATTCCCTGTCAAACTTCAAATCACAAAGGGGTGGTTAGAAAATTGCAGCGTGACAAGAAAGATTTCATTAAAAAAATCCTCACCTGCTACCGCTTATAAGAGTACTTTATCTCCATGACGACTCCTAACATCAATATGTTTATCATCATTCGCCCATTTTCTATCCACTGCTGAATGAAGGCCTCCCTACACCATTACCATCCCTAATGGTCACGTGAAGCCACACGCCATCATAATTGTTTTGCCTTTGTTTTTATACTGGGAAGAGCAGTGGCTACGTTAAGTGTGATATCTGGAACCTCTTCTTCTGCCTTAAAAAATGTTTCCCTAGGGCAGGGGTCGGCAACCAAAATAACAAGAAGAGCCATTTCTTTCCAATTCGGTACAAAATTCAGTATTTCAAGAGCCGCAATGCATCTGAGTACATACTTTACATACGTACATATCGTCAAGAAGCAGCCCGTAAAGAGCCGCATGCGGCTCCGGAGCCGTAGGTTGCCGACCCCTGCCCTCGGGTGTATGAATTTGTTAATTTTTCTTTATATTTCTGTATAAAATGCCAATAGTGATGCCATTTGGTGAGTTTCCCTCATTTCCATACTGCGAAGGGCAGTGATTAGTTATTAAAGTGTAACTTCTGAATCAATCTTCCGCCTTAATCTGAACAAAAAATGGGGTTATGAATCAATTTTGCTATAGATCTTAGAATTCCTCGAATAGTTTACGAGCCATCTCTATCATGCTCTCTAATGGGCTACCATTATTTTTGCTGTTTCATTGCTCCCATAGTGTATCAGAATATCTTTCATCACTTCCATATGATGAAGTAATCAAGAAAACACTTTCATGTTTTACATGTTTACAACATTGACTTGATACAATTTTAGTTTCTTAAATGTTCATGACATTCTCTTGCATTGCATAACTTTGTCAAGTAATCGAAATCTGCTCAATTTCTTATTCCTGCGAGTCTTTGGATTTTGCTTATTCGTATTTACTGTATTATCTTTAACATTGTATATAAAAATAAACTGCATTTCATCAAATTGCTGGCCAAGGGCAATTTTCAGCTTAAAAGTAATAAATGAGCTGGCTTTTGGCCAGCCATTGGACAAAGACGATCACTGCATCGCACGCTTTCAAATACACTTCTGCGGGTATCTGGAATGATCTTCCTTCCGATATTCGGAAGCCACTGGAGCTATGCACTATTAAATGTAGACTGAAAACTAATTTCCATAGAACTGCTTTTTGTGTTTAGTTTGTTGTCCTTCCCTAGCACCTCCAATTAGCATGGTTGGCTACGTACGGTCCGAAATAATTAAAACATGCAAACATACAAATACACTTATCTCTTGTGAAGACTGTGTTTGTTAAAAAAATAAATCAGTTTTTCATGAAAATTGCACTGATTTTTACAAAATGAAGAGCATGCAATGCCAACACAAAAGTAAAGGTATAAAAATATATAGAATATATCCAGATTTAGCGTGGATTCCTGCACATATTTAGGTGGAATTACAAAACATCTCCAATGTTGACATCTCAGTAGAAGCATACTGGCTGTTTGTTATAGGTTATGGGGAAGTTTCTAAGCCTCCAACCCCATACCAAAAGCATCCCGCACATTCACTTAAATAGCAATTGCACTGCGCAGCATCTGCAAGCACTCCGAGGCTTTGTCAGCCATTGTCTATTTTGGGTCACCTTTGATGAAGAGAGAACAAAAATGGGCAAATGGTGATTGCGAACAGAAGAGCTACCCATTGACAGTCTCTGATGAATTTACTGGCAGTCCCTGGGCTGAATTACATTGATCTATTTCTTCATAAGGACCTCTCCCTTTAAAACTCGTCGGCGTGTGTAAGTTCTTGAGTTTTGTTGAAGCAAAAAATCGCCTCGGCGATGAAATTCCGTGTAATTCCATTTGTGTCACAAAGTGAATTACTGTCGCATTTTTCAACAGAGCCAAATGTGATTAGGCTTCAAGAGCTGCCTTTTGGATACATTTTACTCGGTGTTACTCGATCATGTTCAGACTATTGGTTGCACAATTAGCAGTAAGCCATAACTCTCTACCTCCCAGAAATGTTTCGGCAGAACTCATCGACCTTACGTTCGGAAACTCTCCGTAACTATATAAATGATCGCGTGCTACGAGTAGGAGTATATGCTTGCATGGACATTTCCAATGCAATGCAGATTTGCACAACAAGCCTCAGGCCTTTGATAAATGCAACAGGTATCTCTACAATTCTCCCAGCACACTGAATGATGAAAAGCTATCGCTGTCACTTGCATTCGACCCGTCTGTGTTCATATGTAAATTTTAGAAGTTGTTTTCGTGACCATTCATTTCAAGGTAATTGTATATTCTAATAATACAGCATTGTGACATGCAGTAGACGTGAGCCTTCGTAATTGTGCAAAGCCACTGGCAATGTCATATGGCTTTATGCTGCCATAAGCAAGGCAACATTTGAGTTTTCTCAATTCGACATCCTGAATTAAATGTACACAAAAAAAGGCTGAAATTTTGAAAGTTGTGTCAATTACACCGTCAATTTTAATAATTACAATTTTGAACCAAATAAGTACAGACATTCTTAAATGCCCAACATCAAACACTATTTTCTAAAGCTGTCCACATCAATGTGTATTCAAATAACCAAACTGGAATACAGTTTGGAATTAGTTTTGCATGTGCAATACTAATATTGTACAGAATTATGAATAATACATACTGTATACTGAAACTCCTCTGACTGAGTAGTGGAAAAGCACATTCACATGTAAACAAAAAATATCCTCTTCCTAATATCTGTGTAGGTTTTCGTCATTGTTCTGTACAGCTCTCTGATGTAGTTTTGGGTCGTACCACATGCTGTTAGGTATCATGCCCGAGGTTTTACTCCATATGCCCAGGAGCTACTTTGGAAACAGTATATTTAGGGAATACACATCGGTGGGAGCTATGCACCACCATTATCCTAAACATCTCGTCACTGATTGTGGAAACAGTGGTAGTGATGGCTATGAATATAAAGTAACAACTCTCGTAATCATCATCATCATCCTTATCTATTTTACTCATGGATAATCAGAGCCCATCCATGTGGATATTACGAGTTATACATACTATGAGTATTGTGCGAATGAGGAGTTTCAATGCATTGTATTAAAAATGCCACAATTCCCTTAATTTTTTTCCATAAACTACTCCAGCAAATTAATGCACAAAGCAGTCAAAATTTACTCTCTCTTTATGGTCATCTTGTGCATGTTTGAAAACCCTCCCTTAATTTTCACAAGATTAAGCACGGGCAATTTAACCCCTTATTTAATGTAAACATTTGAAATTAAAATATTCTTATATCATCACGGTCATCATTCATTATCGCCACATTCAGCCGTTAACATCTCTCTTGCATTTCACAAATCCTACTGGAATATTTCTCAAAGCACACACTTGCCACAAATCATTCAAAGTTTGGTGTGCGAATGGCAGCAGTTTTGCACAAAATTTCCACTGCACTAGACAAACTCTTAATTAAGGGATATTAAAATGTTGGCCATGGCATTGGCACATGATGCCTCATCTTTGAAAACAAAGGCACATGGGTTTTAATACCTCGGTATTCGACAGATGGTGTATTCAGATAAAGCCACAGAAATTAGCAGGTGGTGGGATTCAAACCATGGCATTCATGCGTACCGGCTTGGTGGCAAGAATGCCAAGTAGTTGGTGTATCCAGCGCCGTTCTCAGGAAAGCTATGTCCGGACTAAACATTTCTTTAAAAAATACTGTGCAAAGTGAATTAAGAAAATGTGATGTGTCCCGCTGATTAAAATTTCAAGCAGATGTCTTCTTGAGATTTGTTCAGACATAAAGATCTATATCTGCGGATGAGCATTAAAATATGGTGAACAAAAGCATCTGTTTTTATTAAATATTACATTTGTATTGATTTATACATGTTTTTATATGTGTAAGGAATGAAAAATGGCCACATGAATTTAACGTTTGGGATGAAAAGTTGCTTCGTAAGGTTTGTCTTTTTGCATTGTAACATCGCAATTGCAGCTTGTATTTAACTTTTTTTCGAGGATTTTATCGTCTGAACTAGGTAGTGAGTGGATGGTTACATAAATGGTTATGGATGAGCATGGTAATAATTGTACAAAGGTTCATTGAAATCACAGTTCTGAGTGTTGCCCTGTTAAGTTTTTCACATTATTATTACAATTCACGAAAGACAGCCAATTGTTTTGAGAATTAGACACCAAAAAAATCAGTGGAACCCTAACATTTGACCCATTTTTTTAGAAGCCCCATGGTTATGTGCAAATCGCATAACATCATAATTGCATTGCTGTCAAGTGAATATACTGTACTGGTAATAAAGTAAAAGAGTGTTTCTATTTAAAGCTTTCGTGACTGCAGGGATTTATCTTCTTGGGTCTTTTGGTAAAGTCACGTAGAAGGGAAATAATAAAATAATAAAAATAAAACATAATAAAATACAATTCTCACGACGTTTCGGCCACAGACGCTGTCTTTCCGACAGACCTGTTCTTCACCTGAGGACGACTGCTTGCATTGTGGCCGAAACGTCGTGAGAATTGTATTTTATTATGTTTTATTTTTATTATTTTATTATTTCCCTTCTACGTGACTTTACCGAAAGAACCAAGAAGATAAAAGAGTGTTTTGAACGTGCAAACGTTCATCCAATAGCTCGTAGGCAAACGGTTCTTGGCTGTATTTTTACATTTGTCGACTTTATTCAGAATTCAGCTGTGTAAATTCACGAGACAGCACAGAAAACAGTGACTGGAATTATATTGCTCGACATTTTCCGCAAAAAAAAATGACAGGCAACAGTTAGGAAGGTAAAGCACTGACAGTTAAAGGAAAGGCCTATTAACTGGTTTTTGGTGTGTGTCCCTCTGCTGGATATCCTTCCAGGTTTGACATGATTAGGCCTCTATAAAGTGTTGCGTGGCAGCAATTTGGCAGTACATTACTGAGCTTGCTGTAGTGTTTTAAAGTTATATAATAGTGCAATATTTCCTATGTAACAGGTAATTTCATCTCGAGCAGCGGCTGCTATATCCAGCCCATAATACAGCAGTCTAAAATCTCGGCTGACATTTGTTTAAATAAAAGATTGGTCTCATAAGTTCGTCACACGGTGGGGTTTGATGGACGATGGGCAAAACCCGCATGTGGAGAGGGCCCCCATCCACAAGAACACCAGCAACCCCAGCGAAGAGCCTGGCCACTTTACACATTTGTCCTGGCTTGCATGACGACCACACTTTCCCAACTCACTGATCTCCATGGTCATGAAGCGTTCTGGAGAGCTGGACTGTGATGAGTGTGGTGATGGGATTTGGAGGGGTTTTTTCATGTCATCTTCAAAACATGGGTCAAGCCCTATTGAAGGTTGTTGTGATTATGCTCGCTGAGGACGTGGCTTGTATGAAGACCCATTGATACAAATTCACTGTACTGCATGCGCTCTGAAAGATATCAAAATACAGCATTCATGAAAATTATACAACCGCTTTCAGAGGCATGAATGGGACAAACAATGATTGTGTGCTGCCTCGTTAGTGGTGGTGAATCTTAATGCTGTTTATAGTTGTGAATTATAAGTAAAAGTTACAGCTTTGTCCAGAGAAGCTGCTCCGGCTGCAGATTGTTGTATTTTGCCACATGCACCCTTTGAGTTGTATTGTCGTGCTCGTATATAACGTACTGGCAGGTCGGAAACGTCGAGGAATCTGTCTATGGGATGGATGCAATTTACAGTCTGATTGCAACCGAGTAACGCAAAATTGGAAACTCTTTTTCAAAGTGCACCTGCTGTCTCGCTTTGATCAAGCACGTACAGCCACTAACACAACCTGTGTGCATTCACGTTGCTTTCTCATTGGACACCGTTACCAGCATGAACCAATTTAGCAGCACATGCATTTATATACAGACAAATACTTTGGCATGATAGGAATGTGGACCTTGACTTGTACGTTTAAGTGCAACGTTGTGTTGCAAAAAATATATATAACTAGTTGTGTTCAGACTTTTCACTTCGTGTAAGTGTTATTATCTTCTGGTCGTGTGGTCAGTTGTGTTGTATTTGTTTAAAAGTTGTAATGTCATTGCGGTTCCAATGGAACTGCGCTACACTCATGTGCATATGTTCACAGAACACGTGGATACAATCACAATCGGAAACTTAGACAACAACACTCTCGCATGTAACAAATCAGCGCGCATCTATGATTATAGCCTTTCCTTCCAAAAAAAAAGCTTCTAAATGCTGCATTTGAATTTTCACAGAGCAGAAAGTTGTAAAATGTTACACTTGGCATATTCAACCGGGGGAAGAATGAGTGTGCATACGTAATTAGATGACTAGGAGCTAAAGTATCCCATCTGTCTTGAAAAATGCAACTGTGTACAAGGTCACATTTGATAAAAGCCACTCTGCATTGGTAATGCACACAAGAAAACACGAATTTGGCCCCACGATGTGATTAAGCCTTGGCACCAGGCCGTATGCAATTGCTGTCTTGTGGCTCCTTAGTCAAGCATCCGTGGAGCCACGGTAATACAGAGTAGTGGCTATTGCAAATTAAACCACGCACTTTCGGTTGGTTTTTATGTTAAGTGTAATTGGCATTAAATATGACCCAATTTACTATTTAATGGGTCAGCTGAAGAGCATAGATTTAATAAAAAAAAAAGTGGACACGTTTTACAGTTTATTTACACAGTAATACATTAAGAACTAATTTTTACAGATTTGTTACGTAAACAAACGACTTCATAAACCGTATTAAATGCATCTGCTCCTATAAGTAATCAATTGTATGTTTTAATTCAAGGTGAGCCCTAAATCCTGCGCTCACGCGGGTCTGCAGCTACAGCAATAGTAACTTCTCACCAGCTCGGAAATGCAAAAGAGAAGAATGACCATTGCTCAAGGGATCTCTGGGCCGATGCATTCCATAGTCCTGCGTTCGGAAATTGCTCAAGCATCTTGTCGGATAACTTGTAGTTGAGAATTACAGTACAGTATATGCATAAATATAAAATTTGTGCAGATAAAAATGCGCAATTTTCAAATGTATTTTATGGCAAATGTTGTGTGGGGGAGAGGGGTGCATCTTGTAATCCAGTGGGTGTGAGTGAAACCATACTTTGGAACTCTATTGACTCCAGGCACAAGTTTGGGGTATGTCTCAACTTCCGGAGCATTTTACAATCTGGAGAATACAGTGTGTGTGTATATATAATACATAACATGCAGCGATTTAAAATGACAGTTCTAATTTCTGAAGAAATCTGTCCTTGACTCAGACTTGCCCTTCCCTATATGTCTCATTGACTGCAACCGCAAACTCTCTGAATAGAAAAAGTTCTAAAAAGATTCCGCACTCATTCATTCGCTGCACGGTGTCCTGCCCTTTATCCCGAGATACCAATTCCCAAGATTATACCTCACTTCGTAGAAGGCAAGGTGGGTAATGTGGCCGAGTGGTAGCACATTTTCTGATTATTGCAGAGGTCTGTGGTTCAAGTCCAGAAGCTGCCCTTGGTTAATATTGTGGTAGTATTTACCAAAAATATGCACCGGCTGCTTCGTTGCGGATATTAAATATCCCCTGATGTCATTCGAAAAAGAATAGGCCATGTGTGCCAGCGTTGTGATCCAAGTGTGAAAAATTACTTAATTTGGTCAAACCGCAGAGCAACATTGTATCATATTGGCCGACTTTACTCGTCTGTGAAATATAGTGCCTCTTTCCACTTTATCAAGTGTGAATTATAAAATGTACTAAATTACTGTAAATTATAGCAACATTGTATCATATTGGCCGACTTTACTTGTCTGTGAAATATAGTGCCTCCGAAATAACCTTGCACTTTAAGAAGTGTGAATTATAAAATGTACTCAATTATTCTAAATTATCTACGTGCGTTAGGGGTAAAAAAAAAAAACGCAGACAAAATGAGTTTCAAAATAAGCTTATTCCGTGCAGGATTTCTGTTAACATATCGGTACATGGAGTAGTGCATTGCAATCGCATTGATATCGTTGTTGAGAGATGTATATTAATGTTCTATTTCACGTTATATCATCGTCCTTCCACCAATCATTCCTAGAACTCGCCCACAGCCATTCCAGCAACTTTCTATTTAAAGCTTTCGTGACTGCAGGGATTCATCTTCTTGGTTCTTTCGGTAAAGTCACGTAGAAGGGAAGTAATAAAATAATAAAAATAAAACATAATAAAATAAGTGTGGTGTTGTTTCATTCAGACGCTGTCTCCCCGACAGACCTGGTCTTCACCTGAGGACGGCTGCTTGCATTGTGGCCGAAACGCCGTGAGAATTATTTTATTATGTTTTATTTTTGTTATTTTATTATTATTTCCATTCTACGTGACTTTACCGAAAGAACCAAGAATTCCAGCAACTGCCACGAGGTCCCTCACAGGGGCCCCTCCCATACTCTCAGAGTGGCCTCGCTCCGCCCCGACCACGCCCCCTTTCTGCCCTGACCACGCCCCCTTTCCGCCCTGACCACGCCCCTTTCCGCCCCGATCACGCCCCCTTTCTGCCCGGCCACGCCCCCTTTCCGTCCCAGCCACGCCCCCTCTCCACCCCGATCACGCCCCCTTTCCGCCCCGACCACGCCCCCTTTCCACCCCGGCCACGCCCCCTCTACACCCAGACCACGCCCCCTTTCTGGAACCTACTAGCGGATTTCCGAGGCTTCCCGATGGACCCCCCTCCTCTGTGACCTTTGCCCTAGATGTCCCGCTCTCGTGTCTATCCTGGCCTGCTGACTTCAATACTGCCGTACACCGCAGTTCCCCTTCATCGCCAGCAGCCAGCACTATGCCACTACACATTTATATATAAAAAAAAATCACACCAGCAATTCAATGTTATATAAAAGCAGATAAAGGTGCAGCCCTCTCATGTATTGCTCATGCTACTGCTGGCAGAAGTGGCTTCCACAAGCCGGAGTTCTGAAGAGAGTTTATGGCCTACTCTGCGATGCTGTCCATAGCTCTTGGAAGAGGAGGTAGTATCCTCGATTTACCTTAGCACACGTGACCTGGCAACCGACGTAACTGTGGTATACCCATTCATGCTGCTGGGTGGACAGAGGAGTTTTAAGAAACTTGCACGATGGTTTCAACTTCCGTGCGGGGAGATATAACTGACGACCTCTGTTTGGATTGCAAGTTGGGTGTGCTAACCATTACACCACAGCAGCATCTAATGTTATATTAATATACAAATGGAAAACATCAATATAGAAACAGGACATACTAACTTTCAAGGTTTTACTGACCTTAAATTACAAATATCTTTATTGTAATAGTTTTGTTACCCTACCTTGAGCGTTATAGTTTTTAATATCACTATTGTTTTGCATTTATATAATTACAGCATTTAATCTAAATACATTTGGCGACTCTAATTTAATAGTAAAGAAATTATCTGCATCAACGATAAATTAGAAAAACACTTAAAAAACAACTATTGTCTTTATAAATGTATAATTCCGGAAACAACCTATCTCCTTGAGTTATATTCGGTTGTGTTGAATAATTTGCGTCATAATCAACGTTTTTGGGTTTAGATCGCGTTATTTATAAATGTGTCGTAACCCTCCACCACCCGGAGGGTTACGGCACATTTATAAATAACGCGATCTAAACCCAAAAACGTTGATTATGAATAATATTGGTCGCGAAAGCCTGCTACGTGTTAAAATAATTTGCGTGCTGGCTTACCGATAATTATTTTGTTGTTTCTCTTTCAGGAAGCTGCTGTGTTTGGGTAATTGAGTTTTTCATCGCTCCGAGGAAACTGTTATTTGGCCAAGGACGCGTGCCAGGAGGGAGTTGGATTGTGTTTTCATGGCACTCTTGCCTTGTCTGATGGAATTTGAGTCACAGTTGGCAATGTTGCCATTCTGAATGGCCATTGCGAAACCCATCTCACAGAGGAAAAGCGAAGAAAGAATGGACATTCTTCTCAACTCTGCTGCAAGTCATCTTTACGTTTGCTGACACTTGAAAGCAACTCCTCAACCGTCCAGATGTGTGCATCTTTCAAATAATGCAATACACACGGAAAGATTGCTGCGAAATACAGCACCCTCTGAATTTATAACATCTAAAACACTTACAGTTGTATATTGCTGAATCTTCTACAAATAAAAACCATTCATCAACAACCTTATGTACAGGCCTCAGGAATAAATTGTCTTAAACCACGGAGGATTACGCCTGTATAGTTGACATCCCTTCATTTTGTCTGCAGAGGAGGTACAACAGACCTTGGGACAAAAGTATTGACATGAATAAGCTGGTTTTTAAAGTTTGCAACTTTGAAACATTTTCCTTCAGATGACGACTTCAATCAGAATCGACTGGATCAGTTTTCCTACCCTGGATGATTCATGAGGGACGTTTCTGTGCTTTCTATTGTTGACTGGCATTTCTGTGTTTTTACTTTTGGAGAAAGCAAAGCCCTTTGGGAGTTAAAAAAAACATAATTTTGAAAAGTGGGAAACTGCATCTGCTTTGTAAAGTTTGCAATACATCTAGCATGACGATTAGGTGTACCGTGTGCAACATTTTTCTTTACGTTATCAAGTCAGAATTAAATTTTCCATTTGTTATTTATTTGATGGTTTAGATAGATAAAAGGAACATTTTCATTTCAGAAAAAAATCCCATCCCACTGGAAACGCGGAGAAAGAGAAGTCGGAGCAATGAAACGCATGATGAGGATTCAAAAAACGTCATTCGTTATTCTCGAGCACAGGCGTACTGCTTCGTGGCGTGGAAGAATATCTCTCCTGCGTCTGATTTCCATTTCCCTGCTCGCACTGTGGCCTTCAGGCGCATCTGTACACGCACAGGTGTCATTCAGCAGTCCGTACCAGTGGCAAAAAGGTACGTACGCTGGTTGGCAACGTGCACTCCTGCACCGTCACGACTCCTGTATTGTTACGCTCTGACAGGTGAACACATCACTGTTTTCATTTGTGTTCCGATTTCCATTGCTGCACCTGCAAGAATGCCTTCTATAGTCCTTGTGAACAATTATGTCCAGTTGGAGAGTTCCATGTGGCTTTGTCAGAGTCCTTGACATTTCGACCTCCGTAGTAAACTGAAGAGTGATTCTTTTTTCTCTTGCAAGAGCATATTTTTTATGACCATGAAATTGTGGTAAAGATTGTTTAAAAAAAATTTTCGATAGAAAATATTATATAAACAAATATAACTAGTCAACGCATAATCAAAACCGTGTGTGAAACCATCCTCAATGTTTTGTTTGGGGATGTAGGGAGAATACAATCAGCTGGTAAAGTGTTTAAAATTCAGTGCAATTAAGATGTTGCTTCGAAATTCTGTGTCTGCATGCTAATCTTTAAATGTGCAAATCAGTGTCGGGCTAGGAATGTGCAGAGTTGATTGAAGTATTGCGACCTTACGTGTTCATTTTTTTAAAAACAACTATCACCATGGCTGATGGTGACATTCATGGGTTGAATAGGGAATTGAATGAGTTTGGAAAATCCTATACCTTTTAACATTCTTTTCTAGTTTCCCTCGAGTAATGCCTGTGCCATTGTATACTGCACTTCGTCAATGTGGATTTTTTTTCTTTAGCTGCTACAATTTAAAATATTGCCTGTGTTGACTGTTTCCTCAAACGCATCAAAATAGTATTTCTTGGCTGTTGGAGTAAAATGCGCTTCTAGACACTGATAATGAATGATGAATGAAGATGGATTGCTGGTTTTGATGTTTCAGCCTTTCGGTGTGTTCATTAAAAAAACACCAAAAACCTTGATAAATCAATTGTGGTTATAGCACCGCTAATTGGAAGCATTTATTAAGGTTCTTGTCACCCCACAGACTATAAGAAATGAGTTATGACTTAGCTCTGAGAGCACTGCCATCATGCTGGGAACTAATCATAATGCATAATTCCCCTAACATTTCCACATTATACAGCACAGCATTAAAATCAAAAAAGAAACTCGTGCTTGAAAACTTGAAAAAAAAATTACGGAGCAAACGGGCGAGAAGCTATTCACGATGCCTTTTCCAAAATTACAGTGTGGAAAAGTGGTGTTAAACAAAACAAAAAGAGAAAAAACCGTGCAGGCGAACGCACAAGCGCTCGCGTACATCAGCTCAGTGGACGGTAACCCTTTGTCGCCCGTGGCAGCGGATTGCATTGCCGTGAAATGCATTCACCTTCTCGCTGGGAAATTGCCTTGGAGCGTGTGTTCGTGAGATAAACTCATCGCAGCCGCTCGACACTTTGCAACGGCCCCGCGTGCCGCAGCCACAGTTTAGAAAAACGCTTTGGGAAAATAAAACAAAATTAGATAAGCAAGTGAAGGTAGCAGCTCCTAATCGCACAACGCGACGTCAGCCTTTTGAGGAAGAGGCCTAGAACTTGGTTAAGTACTCTTAGGTTTTTTTCGGTAAAGTCACGTAGGTAAAAAATTAAATTAAAATTAATAAAAGTAAATTAAAATAAAATTAAAATCACGACGTTTCGGAGGCAACACAAGCTTCCGTCTTCAGGTGGAACCGTCACAGCACGATTTATTTTTTACCTACGTGACTTTACCGGAAAAAACCTAAGCGTATGAATCCTTGCAGTCACGAAAGCTTCAAATCTAGAATGAACTTGGTTAAGCACAGGTGCTGTGCATGCCGTGGATGGGAATGCACGTGCGGTAATCTGACACTCTCTCGCAGAGATTCTTTGCCCGTCTTTCTCTGTAGCCTCAAGTCAAGGGGGAATCGAGAAGACTTGTGGTTGTTAGAAATAAATAAGTAAATAACGCCGCCAAACGTCTGTTTCTTTGCACCTGAACGTCTTTGTGGCGTTGCACCGATGGACCCAGAGCAAGCGTCGGTATTGACGAGGGGAGACGGATAAGGAGAACTGCACGGGGACTTATAAGGAAACAGATTACGGGCTCTGACGCTATTATGGAGGTTTAATGGATTTTTATTTTAATTAGCCATCAGCAAATGTTAAAAGACGAGTTCATTTTGGATATAATTAAACTTTACAACTCTCGGGAAAGAAAGTACAGCATTAGAAACAGCTTATTTTTTTCTTCTTGGTTCTTTCGGTAAAGTCACGTAGAATGGAAATAATAAAATAATAAAAATAAAACATAATAAAATAATTCTCGCGACGTTTCGACCAAAACGCAAGCAGCCGTCCTCAGGTGGAGAACAGGTCTGTCGAGAAGACATAGTCTGAATGACACATCCCAGGCTTGGAGCGTCTATTTCAGCTGGGATGGAGGGGGGAAGAGCGCCTTGACAAAATAATTTGCATATCAAGAGGAATTTAGCATATTTATGGGAAATGCAGATATGTGATTAGTACTACTTGTGAAATGCGTAGGAGGTTTGGCGGGGGGTTTAAAGTCATATTATGCCCGTGCATTATGCAGGATTAGCAGCATCAAAGGGAGGGGATTAATAAAGGGAAGGAATGTTAATAGTATGTAGCTGCAGTAACTAAACCACCACGTAAACAACTAAAGTATAAACTACATAGTATCATCAGTATACTAAATATACTCTCCAATAAGCTGAGCTACTAACAGTAAGTAATACATTACAATTCTATGTCGCAAAAAATATAATATGCTTCCAGCTAAACTTTATTCTCTTACATCACACGGGTCTACACCGTATTTATAGTAAGATGAATCCCTGCAGTCACGAAAGCTTTAAATCGAAGGTTATTTTTTTGCATGTTACATAAGTGTAAACAAATAAACAGGCATTCAATGTATTCAAAAGCTACGGAAGATGTCCAGAAACTTAAGCCACCCTTGATTGAAGCATTTGGCTTTGTCAGGGGGCTGCTGTGATCGTAAGTGCGCACGAGAATTTCCGTGACATTTGTCTTCCAGATCAACCTTTGTGTGTAAGCAGCAGAGGCTGCAGTTGTGGTGTGCAAAGCCACGTGTACAAGCCCACTGAAATGCTACCACATCGATGCCGGGAGTGGAGTTATATTCGTAGGTTAACTTGGGGTTAAGCACGGTCAGATTTCACAACAACCACTGGACTTTCAAAAAGTCCACAACGATCCGCATGCGAGCCTCGGGAGAAGATTTCAAGGAGCCTCAATCACTGTTAGAAATTGTGCTGTTTGCTTTATTCGCTGCTGTTTATATTCCGTACAGGCCTGCCACAGAGGCCGTGGGGGAGTGCGTGACAAATGTGCAAATACACTCTTAACAGGTGCAACCTTTTCTCCTTTTACCGTGGAAAATGAAAGTGTGCTCACTCGTTCCTTGTCGTAAAAATATGCGACGAGGATGGAAGGTACATGAATGTGGAGAAACCCGAGGGAATGACCGCCAGTTTTTAGATTATTTGACAACATTAGCATGCTGTCATTTTTTATAATATCATGGTAAAAGGACGTTTTTTTACGAGAGCTTTCAAACCCAGGCCTTTGATGTCAGTGTAGATAGTCATAACAATCGGTTTTTATGAATATGATTTGGTCAAAAGCAAGATTTTTCGGTTTGTGGCTATGGCTTGTGCTGTTGGCATTTGTCCTATGGAATTATAATAATGTAGCTTTTGTTTGTACGTTTAAAAGATTGCATTGGAAACATTAAAATGCGGTCTCAGAGACATGTTATTTTAGTTTATACCTTTTATTCCACATGAGTGATTAATGTAGTAATTACATTACATTAATTAATTGATGAATCGTGTTTGAATTATATTTGTTAAAGTATTCATTGGCGAATTAATTGAGTTGTTTAATTAGTTAATGCATTTATTTTCACACGCATCTCTTTTCTCCCAGGATAGCTCTGTCAATGCACAATCAAACTTTTGGCATTGTATAGTTTCCATTTTGGTAGGTTCTCCTCTGTGTCTATATGCATCACTAATTTATTTTGAACAATTAATTTAGGAATCGCGTAATATATGAAGGCTTGCATAAGTGCATCGTGTCGAAGGATATCACTGGTCAACAAAAAAAAACATTTTTTATTGCCTGGACCTTTGCAGCTGTTTAAGACTAATTTCAGGGTGCTGATTCCAAATCTGATCTCAGATTTGCTCTGTCACATCTCATTTTTATGCTATCGGCATACCCCATTTTCATTGATTTTACCCGAAATTAACTCTGTCACTTATGATTGCAAGTTGTTGCGAGTCAGTGACTGCTTTAGTGTTAAAATATGGTGCTGTATTTTTAGGATAGTGTGTTTATAATATAATTTTATGTAGATATGCACATTTATTTAATATTTTTCTTCTGCAGTTTTTATTGAAAATGCAATATTTATATCTCAAAAACCTGATGTGATAGACAAAAACTCATGCCAGATTTGGAATCAGCACCCCAAAATTACCTTAAAACCGTTGGAATACCTTATGCCAGAAAAAGTGTGTTGACCAGTGTATTTAATCGGCTAATAAAAAAGCAGCACAGAAAATCGGGTCTCCTGAGATGGACCATACTTTCAGTACCAAATCCACTGATGCGGATAGGATGCCAAGAATCATCCAATATTTAAACAAACACTTTAAATAAATAATTGCCAGAGTAATATTCTTTTGTTTTAATATCAATGATGTGAAGAACGTTTGCATAAAATACAAATAAAGAGCAGTTTCAGCGATTAACATTTGTATGTATGTTGAACCGTTTTCGCACCGTATGTAGCCAACCGTGATAACCAGAGGTGCGGGAAAAGGACAATAAAATAATATCTATCTGCAAATTCATGCAGACAGAAATGCGATGTAACTATAATAAAAAAACATTTTTTATAGCTGGCAGCTGCTATATCACACACGTGACTATTATTTTTACATAAACATATACTGGACTGAGTTTAAATTAAATAAACCACTTTGCGATCCTCATCTCTGCAGAAGCATTACATTTTTTTAGCCTATTTCCCTAACGGCCTTCCGGGCTTATGTTAACCAGCAGAATTGTTTGACAACGTAAACTCTAAACAAGTTTTTTATCTTCTTGGGCTCAGTATGGAAATCGGTGTTTGAAGCAAAACACTTCCGATTTTACCAGATGATATGGTAAGTGTCACTTTTGCTATCAAAATGAAAACAGACATTTTATTTTGGAATATGACAGGGTGGAGTGTAAATCTATGTCATTACGGACGACCTGCCGTACCAGCGCTCGGTGATCTTTAATAGCGAGTCGAGACGTGCAGATATTGCCACAAAACGGGGGGAGGAGAGGGCCGGGACTGGACAATTGTCTCGGTCAAATTAGCCACCAGCAACAGCTGCTACACGATAAGATAGGGTTTAGATGCAAATAAGCAACACTCTTTCAACCTGAAGGAAATACAAACATTATTACGTTCAACTGCTAGATCTAAAACATATAAGGTTACAAATCTGATACTTTGAACATTGCTTGGATGACGCATTGAATGAAACAAGCATTGAACGTGCTCATACACAGTAATGTATTAAACTTACTGCAAAATTGTGAGCTGGATGCACACATGCATTGAAATTATTCAGATTTACGTAAGACACGCACGTTTAAAAATGTGCTGAATGAGTGTGCTCGGTTTAAATTGGCACAGAAAGACCCGGCAAACAATGTTAGCCATGCTCCCAAAGAAACGTATTAGTGCTAGGAGTAGACATCAATTTTTACAGTGGTACTTTAATATGCTCGACTCACAACTCCTCCTATCACGCCACGGCACCCTTATTCTTACACTTTAAATGGGCACATTGGATCAATATGTAACACCCTGCAGCATGTTGCCTGTACCATGAGGATGTTTTGAGTATTGAATTTACCAAATCCCACCAGGGATACCATCTACTTCCAATCAGTGTGCATGCGAGAATGGAAAAATACACCAAGGGCACGTGACCAATGTCGGGATGTGATGCGTGTGTGTGTGTGGATCGGCAGCATTGGGGGCAAATGTTGCACGTCGAGCCGTTGATGTCACACAGCGAACCGCTGCCAATGGCCCTGAGGCCTGAGATGTTCCGTATTTTGCTGCACGAGTTGCAGCAGCAGCAACAATATCGCCACACTATGCCTCAATCAAAGACATATTGGATGCATGCAAAACCAGCAAAGTGCTAAGCCGCGAAGCCTGCACTCAACACCCGCATGTGAAGGGCGTGCAAATGAAGCCTTAGTTTGCCTGGCAGTCAACGTTCAGAAGGAGAGCTGTTTCTTTGGATCGTGCGTGCCACTGTGTTCGTACAGTATTAGGCTGAACGGAGTGCATGGGGAAATTGTACTTTATAAACAAAGCGTTTTGTAAAAAATGTGTTTCTAAGAAGAGCTGTAGATGTTCCGAAGGGCACTGGCTGATAGTGCTTGTACTGTCACGTGGTTTTCTTCTCCCGTTTCTTTTTTGCAATGCAAAGCCCTGTGGTGGTCTTAACGACACTGCTAGGGCCATCAACATGTATTGAGGCACACGCGAATCAAGTGCGTGATCAATACATCATGCTTCGTGTAGACATATGATTTGTAAGCGTTTTATTTTTCACACACCTTATGTATCTCAAATGACAGCTGCTGCGTCTGCTTAATAAGGTTGGACAAGTTCTAAGCGAGTGTGTAAAGCTTTGCAGCATAAGGGATAATAATCGGCGGTTTGACACTGGAGAAAGAAACAAGTAATTGCAATAGCTGTATTCTCAATAATTACACTCTGTGAAAATACATTTTGAACTATGAAAAGACTTCTCTTATGATAATTTAATGATCTACTCACTGCGACTTAAGCCAATTAGTTTTTCTTCTTCTTTCTCTATAGAAATACATTTGCATGAATCCCAGAACATTTAATGCTTTTCCATGGTGGCAATTCACATTTCTTTGCATTAACACCACTACAACTGCAATGCGTGCGTGGAAGCTGCAGGTATCTTTCTTTACCTTGGGCATTTTACTGCGCACCGTGTGCCGATTAGGCGGTATACTGTGCGGCACAAAAGGCTTGCAAATTAATAAATAAAAAGCAACTAGATTTGCATTCATGTCTGAGAGTTGCACTATACACAAGTTACCATGTCATCAGGCTGGGTGCTCTGTAATCAATCAATTGGAGCCTAATTTGAATCTATTCATCTTAATTAATGCATACGTGCTTTTGAAGTCGCCCTGTAAAATTGCTGTTTGCGTGTGTTTTTTCTCTCTCTCCGTAATATAATAATGCAAGCACATAAATCTCAAAGTGTCCTCGAGGAAAATGGCTTTCATAAAGAACATAATGTGACACAAACGAAAGTTCTTGATTGCACCTGAAAGTTGAACCTCTTTTACTCTAAAAGCTTTTACAGTCTTGCTCATTTTGTCTCCGGCATTAGCCCGGTAAGGGATGGCCAAGGTCAAGACTACTAAAACTGATGGATTTAATAAAACAAAAACACTAATTTAATTATGGCGGTCTCTATGGTGGTGCCAGTGGAACTGCTTCTGAGAAATGTGCTTGGAAAATGTGAGCAAGCCAACAGGGTCAGCTGACAAGGAGATCCAAGAAAGGTCAACAGCGTATGCTGCAATCTGAATATCCATTGACTGAAGCACGCACAAATGTACTGCGACGTGCAAATATGGTCAGCAGCGAAATACATTTGTTCAACGCTCCTTTATTGAACCTGTTTGTTGATGCAAAGCTAATTTTGTTCAACACGATGGGCACACTGTTGTCGGGTAAAGTAGGAAGAGCAGTGACAATAACTCTTTGATGTAGCACAACAATAGTTGCGTTCATCGGCACGGATGCCAAATGTGCCATTAAAGTAGCGTCGCTCTTAGAAGAACTTAGTAAAACTCCGATTAGCATCGCAACGTGCGAAAACCACAATGCCAGCTCAACGCGACGGATTCCACTTACAAGTGTGCTCTGCAGTTGTTGTTTTGTCGTTATTGTTATTTAAAGCTACATCAATGTGCCATTAGCAACAGCAAGTGTTTTTGTGACCCCCCGCCAACTAAATTCAACCTAATGCATTTCAAGTGTGCAGACAAAAGGAATGTGTGTATACAGGAAATATATTAAAAAAACGGTAATCCAAGTATATTTGTAGTTTAGAAGTTCATGGCTAATATATATAGATAAACATATTCTTTGGGTCTTTCGGTAAAGCCACATAGATAGAAAAATAATTTTTAAATAAAAATATCACGACGTTTCGATCGCAACACAAGCAATCGTCATCGGGTGAAAAATATAGTGGGAGAGCTGCTGAGGCCGGATGTTATGTCAGTTTGAGATGGGTGTAGCCCAAGGGTAAGTGGGCGGGCCTAGACATGGAATTTGCGTGTAAATGTAAGATCGGAGAGCTGATGTACTTCCACGACTACGAATCTGTGGGATCTGGCAGAGTGCGGAAGGCATCGGCAAAGACTGTTGGCACCAACGCTTGTATGTCTATTTTCCTAATTGATATGTCAATATATATACGGGAGTTGATGGTAGCCCATCTGATATCTTCACCATTTAACTCTGGTGTTCCGTTAGGATCTGTTTTCTCTCCAACATTATTTCTTCTCTTCACTAAGGGCTTATTAGCTTTTACTCACGCTGCAGTCCACTTGATTTGCAGATGAGAGAACAATTCAGGCATCGTTCTCATTTAAATCAAAGGCTGAAAGTATGAGACACTTAGCGGCCCAACACGCAGACATTTCCCAACAAATCATCAACTGACTTGAATCCAATAATACAATAAGTCGCTGGGTTGCGGGATGTCCCGACTTACGGAAATCCGACTTTCCGGGAATGCTCCCATTAATAATGTGTAAAAAAAAAAAAAACACCGTCAATTTGCGGACATGTTTTTCCATTTGGTTACGTGGGCACACTCGCAGTGAAGTTGCGGCGAGTTCGCAGATGAATACCACGGAGCGAGGTGTAAGGCGGCCCCGCTCCACCAAAACGCCGATCCCGGGCTTCACTCGGATGAAGGCAAATGGAATTTCTTTGTAGCGTCACGTCAATCTTTTCTTTCATTTTTAGAAGTTTCTTTCACGATTTCGATTTAAAGCTTTCGTGACTGCAGGGATTCATCTTCTTGGTTCTTTCGGTAAAGTCACGTAGAATGGAAATAATAAAATAATAAAAATAAAACATAATAAAATAATTCTCACGACGTTTCGGCCACAACGCAAGCAGCCGTCCTCAGGTGAAGAATAGGTCTGTCAGGTGAAGAATAGGTCTGTCGAGAAGACAGAGTCATTCTGAGGACGGCTGCTTGCGTTGTGGCCGAAACGTCGTGAGAATTATTTTATTATGTTTTATTTATATTATTTTATTATTTCCATTCTACGTGACTTTACCGAAAGAACCAAGAAGATTTCTTTCACGAGTTAGTTATTTACCGTACGCACTTTATTTAGCACAATTACACTTCAATTGCTAATGGTCTCGGCCAATAGCGATCGAAGAAGCCTCGGCCTAGCCTCGTGAACGCTAAATGAACATTTGGAAGCGACCGCTTTCTGTTCACAATTAATACTAACATGTTTCGTGGCATTCATCGTAGGAAGTGCAGAGCGTATCAACAGCGATACGATACACGCAGCGATAGAACACGGATGACAGCGCGATACGGTACTGAGAGAAAGCGAACTAACAGTCGGGTAAGGGAGGCACCACTATTTCCGACTATCGGATTTTATCTTGATTATAATCTTGATTTTCGGGGAAAATTATTTAGTTCAGAAAAATCGGGCGACTGATCGTTTTCGGGAACCTAACCCTTCCATAACCTGGGAACTGCCTGTACAGTTCTTAATTGTGATGACGAAAACCTGGTCAGGTAAAAATGACAATAATCGGTTAATGATAACATCACATGGGGCTTGCAATTCCACCGTTCCTATATGTAATAATGAGATCCTTTAAAAAATCTGATTGGCGCTGCAAGCTTCTGATATGTATACATGTTGAACTTCTTTCACACTGTACATAGCCAACCGCACTTATCGGAGGTGCGGGGAAAGGACGAAAAATGTAACAAAGCGGCTCTAAAGAAATGAGTTTTCAGTCTAGATTTAACAGTGCGTATCTCCAGTTGCTTCCTAATATCGGAAGGAAGAGCATCCCACGTGGCCGCAGAAGCGCATCTGATAGCGTGTGATGCAGTGACCTTCTTTGTTTGATGACTTGCCAAATTAGGGTTAGTCATCTGGCTAAGGATGCATTGGAGAATCTAGGTTTTCTTTTCCATGTCAAATCCTCCGTCGTTAACTGGGAAAAAGCATGAGCTGCAATACAAAACACAAATTTGTCCTTAGCTGAAACTTTCTAAATACTGACTCAAACTCATTTGTGAGTTCTCTAAAAACGTGACCATGTAACCAATATCTTGATTAGACATGAGAAAAACAAAAGCAGATAGAAATTAATGCAAACATAAACAAATGACAGGTGCGTACTGCAACTATTGTATTAATAAAGAAACCACGTTAAAAGCCACATTCATCACAAAAAAGAAAAGGCTGCGATGGTGATTTAGTTAGTGTGTACACTTAGGCACAAACTATTGATTTTGATCTGGAGATAAACACCACAACATTAGCCTTTCCATGCTTGTGTCCTGTTTTGATTAGTGCTGTGTATAATTCCCTGCATCGACCACACGATTTATCTGATTTCCTCTCATGGCTGGCTTTGTGAGATTTCTCTTGTGTGTGTGTGTGCGTCGAGCAAGGGAGACAAACCCCAGCATCTTAGTGTCGTGCGCCCTCATGGCATCGGAATCCTCACGACCGTGGTAAACCCAGCCGCAGGTAATTTGCAAGTCGATAAGGAAACAAAGCGTTGGTTTGTTTGGGGCCCATTTGCAGTTTTTTGGAGTGGTATCTATCGGCTTCTTCAATAACAGGCAGCCATCAGTCGATCGATAGATAGCATTCACGTGTTTGTTACTTGGAGGCGTTGCGAACAGTGTCGCAATTCGACACGTGTTGTGACGCAGGGGAAACTAATGGCAACCACTATTTGTGGCTGGAGTAAATGCACGGCAACGATTGCATGTAAATTCAGTTTTCAATCTTCAGATTGACTCTTTTTTAATATTCATTTTTCAGATGTTTAAATGAAATGTCTGGTTGCTTTAAGCTACACCAACTGTTTGTTTAATTTGCTGCTGGAAAGCGAAGTGCGTTTCGCTAACTGCCTATAATAATCAAGCAAAAAAAAAATGAATGCTTTGGTTGCGACAGACTTTTGCATGTTTTAATTTAATTTTGTTTCTACTTGAACATTTCTCGAACATTTGTCGCTCGAGCGTAATTTGAGCGCAGCGTGGCATCTGTAATGTAGAAATAGCCAGCCCTTCATCATTTTAACGGTGACATGTAATGGCGTTGGCTCGGAGGCATATCAGAAGCTGGCGCGTCGCTAGAGGATTCCATTATATCGCTGGATTCCTTATCTGCACAACACAAATCCCTCTAGATGAGACCTCGAACGCTCACAAGAGACCGATCGAAAAGTTGTCTCTTTAGAAGCAAAGAGGTTGAATCTTGTGTTGCAGGTCAGTTGGGTTTTTTTTTGCGTAAATAGAAGGCAGGGAATGCAGAGTTGTAAACAGCCCCCCCCCCGCCCCCCCCGTCCGTGACAATGGATGGGACCACAAATGTCCCAGAATATTTCACGTGGAACATTTCTGAGCATTTTAAAACGCAGAGGCTGTAATTGCTTTCGCGTGCAAGCTTTTCATAATGAAATCTTGCCGGTTTTTTTTTGCTGCTTTCCTTTGTGTAACGTCAGAGCGACGCATTTATTATGCATATATATAGAATACGTGCGTCAACATAAACTCATCCACAGTTGCCGTGGTGTGCACTGACATGCAAGCTGAGTTTCCAGAGTCTTTGGCATGTCCTTGGCATCGCATCATCTCTGCCAAGGTTGTGCTATTCCGTGAGCTTCAGATGCTTAATTAGACTCCGCTTCCCATTTCGGAGTTGCTGAGAAATGATAACAAACTACGACTTCACCAACATTGCTATCCTCCCATCAGACAATCTATTGTCCACAATGTTTGCTCCTCTGCCAGACATGCCAGTGTATGGCAGTGCTCGCCCAAATGCAAATGCGATGGCTGGATGTTACTCTGGTTAGTATTCTTCAGGAATCACCCACTAAAACCTTTTTGACAGCTGCAAATGTTGCACGTTCAAATGTGTGCCAATAAATATTAATATAATAATTACACCACGGTTCAGTGACTCGAACGACAAATATGCATTGCACAAATTAAATGCTTCCATTTTTCGGTGAATTATCTCGCCAGGGCCGGCAACAGATGTGATTAAGAGTGCCAATAGATCCAGCTGGCAGAGAGAGGGCATGGGAGCTGTGGAGAGTTGGATCGAGATAGTCACGGATTAATGGGATATACCCTCACTGGTTCGATTCGTCTCTGTGTAGTCCAGTGGGACGGTAAAATAAAGATGTCTAACTCGGAATTGTTGCGCAGGTGTAACGAGACAACGTGCCTGTGACGATAGATTCTTATTATCAGCCTTTTGAAGGTGAAGACTGAACAAAGTGGCCTACTTGAATGTCAAATTTTAACAGAAACACAGAGGCACAAACAAAACACCTCTACGTAATTGTAACCATTCCAGAGACGGATCCGACGGGGGCATTCGTTGTAAAATCGCCTTGCCTACGCCTCCTCCGTCCTTGGTGTCGTGACAAATGTTGCGGTGCATTCCTGCCTGAGAACGGATTTAAATGTGGTATGCTGAATGTGATTGATGCGTTTGGGTATCTAAATGGCTCAATGAATGTACAGTTCAATGAGAAGAGCTGCATACAAACTGCAGTGTAAGGCATAGCGGGAGGCATTATTCCTTTTTGCATCCAAATCCAGCGCCAATTAAATTTCAGACGGCAAACAACCTTTCATATGATTGTTCTGTGACGCACACACACACACGTAAAGCATAATTAAATATTTCAGCAATACAAATAGCCACTGCCATTGTAATGAATAGCCACAGTTTCTCTTTTCAGGCAAGACATCCTGCATTAGTCACGTAAGCGCTTCGGGTTTTTAGTGGCTTTCATTTGTTTTCACGATGTGAGCAACGGTTTTATTGCTTAAGCTTCATAAGCCTACCCTAGGGACTTTACCACACACCGCCCTGTCAAAGGGAATGAAGGTTTGCTCCGGATGGCAACGTTGTGACAAGGGTGGGAATGCAAGGAACCTTTAAAATAATTGTTTATAAAGCACAACCGTGACCACAACGATGATCAGGGGCCCTGGAGGGGCGGTTTTTGCGGTTGATTGTCAGCGCGGTCTCTGGATCGTATTCGCCGAGCGTCGCGTTGTGGGGTGGTGCTCTTCCGTAAACCGAGCATTCACGTGTAGTTCAGCTTGCCTGAAAACGCTGACACCCGCTCTTCTTAAGGGTAGGCTTTTGTGCTCAAATTCCACTGCCTTTTAATGTAAATAGTATGTAAATGGGGTGCCGCGGTGAAAAGATGTTAGCTGCCTCGCCTGGTCTACTGGAGTTCGTGGGTTCGATCCCAGGGACCTGTATATTTGGAGTTTGAATGTTTTCCCCGTGGCAACGTGGATTTTTCTCTGGGTCCTCCGGTTTTTTTCCCTCCACTTATTATAAACGTGCGTTTAGAATATTTGGTTGCTATAAAGTTCCACGTAAAAAGCCACTTCGTTAAGCTATCACATGTGGCCAGGTCGCTTCTGAAAGAGAGCTATTTCGCTCAGTGGGCCTTACCTGATGAAAATAAAATAAAAACATAAATATCCAGCCTTGTGCCACCACCACTTTCATCAACATGCCCTCGCCAACCTGGTGAAGTGCGATCAAACAGTCCGACTCGGAGCAAGGGAGGCTTTCATCCAAGAGTGGATTGACGAAGGGATGAAAATTGTGGGGCTATTTAAAACAATTATTGTGTTTAAATGTCTCTTGCAAGGATTACAATGTCAGCCAAAGGAGGCAGAGAATATTTAATAAAATATTTTTTTCATTTTCTCATGTGACATTACCAGAGGGGCAAGTTTACCAGAATAAATAAATAGGCTGCTGGAAAAAAACCCACGAGCCGAACATCATATTCACGCAAGGACAATAGATAGAGCCATTGTGTTACAGAGGAGCCCATGTCCAATACGAAATCACCGGAGCACGCACTTTAAAGTTTAGTCTTGTCGTGACAATGCAGCTTGTATAGACCACAGAAAGTGAATGCAATCCTTCTGTAAGGCTTATAAATGATTACCAGCACCAGTTCTCCCTTGCCTCGCCAGCTTCCTAGCAGACCTCGCCACCGACTGTTCCACTCGGGAAGGTTTGTCTGCTCTGTTGTTTAGTTCTAATTAGGGTTCTGCTCTTTGTAAAATATATAAAATAACACGATCAGCGTTTCAATGTAAATACGCAGTGTTCCGCATAATTAAACCATCTCATATAAGGATATTTAATAAAGCAATTAAGGAATTATTTTCAATATAAGTTGTGTATATATTTTTTATTCGGTTTTCCCTGTATAAATGTTTAAAATTAAAATTACGAGTTTGGAATGGTAAATCAAATAAAAAACTTGACCTCCAATAGTGTATTGTATTAATGTAAGGCGAGTAGAATAGATAGGGGTTTCTCCTTTGCACATTTGGCCAAAATGACCCAAGTTCACGGTGTTCATCAAGAGTCTATCGCAGCCATAATTCTGCTCTTTGTTATCACAATTTACGTGACCATCCTGGCCATAACTATTACAATCGCAGTGTGGCTGAGCGTTTGCCATCACCAGGGAAACACAGTAAGAGAGAAGTATTTTCATTGCTGTACAATATTTAAGTGCTACATCAAAAAGCAAAATTCTTTTTTTGAGCAAATAGCTTGCTGCACTTACAATATTTTTTGCTTTGTTTTTCAAAATAAAAATGTGCATTTATTCATGCTTATTTGCCTGTGGGCTCTGCCTCGGATGGTCAAAATCAATCATTCATTAATTTTATTTATATAACGCAGCTTTTATCAACCCCCCTATTTCCTCCCATTTGCTATCGCCTCCTATCCTGCTTCCCCCTTCTATAATTTTCTGTATTCCCCCCAACTCTGCAGATCACAGCTGGATAACATATCTAACCCCTTTGCAGGTGTGGGCAAGCAAACTACGGTTCTGTTCAGTGTAGTTAATGAAAATGCAAAAAGAAATACGAACAAAAATAGCTCGCATAAAGTATTTACAATTCTCTAAGTGCTTAAATCTAACTCTGGGATATGGAATGGATAATAGCAAAGATCCTGCAACTGAGTGTTGGAGAGGCACTGCAGTATGACCAGTGCCTGCTTGATAACTCACTTGGCTTATTAGCAAAGAAAGGCAGCCGGGATTACTGCTCGCGTGCCTGTCCGGGTTCCCAGATGGTGATTAATCATGGCACTGCGGAGTACATCAATTGCAGTGGGTTAACGATTCCTAATAATGGACATATGGCCAATACTTTGCTAGCCCGAAGACCACTGCTTAGCGTGTGGTGATGATGATGGTGGTGGTGGCAGTACTGTGTGCTCGGCGGTTTCGTGTGCAGAGGGTGCAAGGGAATGAGATGGCATGCGCTGTTGAGTCAAAAATCAGAGGCACGGAAGGAACGAGGGTGGATGGAGAAGGGGCATTGCTGGTCCCTTGGATCAATCTTGATAGGCTGCACGTATGATGGTTTTTTGTTGTTGTTGCTCAGTACACGCATGCACTGCCCTCTCGCCTTTACCGTCTGATATGTGACATTGTATTAAAATCCCACGACGTCTATTATGTTCTCCTGCCAAGGGGGTGGAAAAAACCCGTGGCAATCAATCAAGACCGATGGACAAACATCCATGGCCATGTTTAAACAGTCATTGCCGATGACATTGGGTGGGTGAGTGTTTGCCCAGCACTCCATTGGAGGTCATTGTGACAATGCAAAAAAACTAGAGGGGCTGCGTGTTCTTGAAATCTGTCTCTTCACGGACTCGTATTGTCTCCACAGCCTTTGTTTTAACGTCATCCATTCGTCGTCGTCGTCATCATAATCATCCTCTCTATTGAGCATTCTGCAGAGACCATCTCTGCTCAGCTTTTATTCGTCTTTCTCTTGCGTGGTGATCGTCTCTGTACATCTTCATGTTTGCCTTCCCTTCATGCCCATTCTCAGTTGAATATGAGCACTAAAGCTTCGTGTATGCCATATGGCATTTATCTCATATTTTAATGTGACATCTTCCTTGTAGTGTGACTATACATACGAGCTTAATGCTAAATAATAATAATAATAGCAATGATAATAAAATCGGTTGATGTGCAGGATCGTGAGAAATGATGGGAGCTTGGGTGAGCCCTTCATCCAGTGGATTGACGATGGCTGATGATGATAATTCTGAATTGTAATCAGATATTTGTAATGTTTACGTTGATAAATATTCCTCTAATGTACGTATTTCAAAGCAAACTTGTGTAGTGATATAGTTAATGAAATTAATGAATGATTTTAATCATTGTAATTTACAGTACAGTACCGTATTATATTTACTCTGTCCATGAGAAATACTTGCGTCCCAATATCATATATTGAATTCCACATGCGTCCTGATTTTTGTTTTCTTAAAGTTGCAGATAAAAAGGTTCCGTGGGTATTGTGATTACACACGAATGCACAAATTACAGAAACGTCAACAAAACCCCTCATAATGCACACACGAGTATTTATTTAGCCCCATTTGCAGATTTACAGATGCATGGAGTAGTGCGCAAGCTTGTTATTAATGTTCACGGAGTCAATTTAATATTAAAAGAGTTAATTAACCTGTGGTTCATGAAGATCCATTATTTTCTGCCTCTGATGGACCACTGCCTACCCGAGCATTATTGCTCTGAGCAGGAGATGAAGGAGGAGGTACGGTGAAGCTATGTATGCTGTTCAAGGCTCGGAATGAATTACAGACGAGATGAGTGTGGCTTTGAGGGCCGAGATCGTGGTTTCAACATTGAGCCCTGGGGTTTAATAGTTAAGACCACATCTGTGCTTGTGCTCATGTGGTCTCTGTTGCTTGCAAATGTATTTTAGTACCCTGGGGTCTTTGCGACATTTGAAAGGTTTTTCAAATTTTCCAAAGATTTATATGAAATGCATTTGGTGAAATGTGCAACCGTTTCATGGATGTTGTCACCTTTGGTGGTTTCCAAATGGGGATTCGACTTTGCTCGGAGAATTACAAAACTGAGACGTGCCAAAAATGCCGATGATTGAAATCGTAAAAATATTGTCCAATGAACATAATTCTGGGGCAAATGCACTCGAGAGCTAAAGGGGGAAAAAAAGTTGGCATCCACGCATCCATCAGCATTCTTGAAACTTTTAGTGAAGCCCCGAAGCATGTGAGGTATGACAAATAGCAGCTGCAGTCAAGCTCACAAAAATGAAACTGGAAACATAATTTGGGGTACAACTATACCTATTCCATTAATTGTTCATAAGAAAATTGGAAATTCCTCCAAAAAAAACGATTGGGGAAGAAATGGTGAGTGAAAGGACTGGCCACGCGGGCACGAGATAACCCTTCACAGTGGCAGCTTTCATGCCACAAGTTGAAAATCCAAAGCTTTGGACAAGCATTTCATTATTAAAGGAAAAATATATATATAAATTTGGGAATGTGTAATATATTGCAGAATATAATATATCACAAAGTTAACACACTGCATTTCTTAAGTCACCTTTCCTATGAAGCTAAAATACATCCATTAACCCATTCATGATCATTTATCTCAGTGGTAAAAGCAATTTTGTAACAAAAATAAATTGGGAGGGTGGGGGCATTTCGATGTGCCAGAGAAATGCAGTGGCACGTTTCTCTCGATGGGAAGTAATTGTGCACCGATATCCTTTGCACAGTTTTGCGCCGCCACTGTGCATTGCAGCTCATCTCTTCTAAATAATTTGGCGTCAACTCTAGGCCATACAGTGACCTAAGCTCTCCTTCTGCCATGCAACAAAGAGTGCCAGCTGTACAAGCCTTTATTACCATAGGTCTTCCAGCATTGGTCTTCCAAGACCTGCTGGTTCTTGGGAACTCCTCTCCCCAATGCATTGGACAGATTTGTTGTTGGCTTCATCATCATTATCTTCAAAAACATCATCATCATCAACAACTTCATCATCAACCATGATCTACCTCCTATAGGCCTCCCGAAGTCACTGCAATTGCCCACAGTCCTGCAATATCGCAATCCATCAGGTTGCTTTTAAATAAGCTCATTTTATTGCTCCATTTCCACGGTGGATGTTTGTGCATGTGTCTACCATTCTGTCGTTAGTCTCGACCACCTGCCACCACTCCTCTAGTGATGTGTATATGGTTGGTCGTAGAGAAGCCTTTCCTGAACGCAGCCTGCTCACATGGTTGGTCAAGCATCTACATTTTCCAATGATCTTTGTGAACAATGGATGCGTACCTCCACAGAATTCAAATAGCTGAATTATAGAATGAATCTAGATTTGAAGCCTTCGTGACTGCAAGGATTAATACTCTTTGGTTTTTTTCGGTAAAGTCACTTAGGTAAAACAATCAATAAAATAAAATAAATGAAAACAACTAAATTAAATCACAACGTTTCGGAGGCAACACAAGCTTCCTTCATCAGGTGTAGAAAAATGGCACAGCAAAATAAACCTCGTGATTTAATTTAGTTGTTTTCATTTATTTTATTGATTGTTTTACCTACGTGACTTTACCGACAAAACCAAAGAGTATAGAATGATGCTAAATAGTATTTTTCGAAAAAAAAAGTCAACAAATCCGACTCGAAGAATGACAGACCACGTTAGCCTCTTGGATTTATGTTACACATATTTTTAAAGGGCACGACAACAGCTGACGTAATGAGAAACTGCCTGGTTCTTAATTCATTTTTAATCATTGCCCCCACTGCCGCTGGCGAAACGTGACTTTGATGTACAGCTGGGGTTAAAGAGGATTACTTAGAATGTTTTCATTGCAATTGCAATTATAGCACCTTGAGACGTAAAAGGTAACCTACAGTTTGTGAGGTGACGCTCCGCTCGTGTGAGAGTTCATCAATTCGGGTTATTCCCATGCCCGGAGAGGATCCGTGTCCCTGTGTGCAGTATATTGCCTGTTGCACATGAAACGTGTATGCCAATGACTATTTCAAAAGTTTGGAAATGAAAACTGAAACATCTCACGTTAAGTAAATAATCCTTTCGGTGAGATCTCTGTGAAGTTTTGAAATGAGAGAATATTTTACGTGTTCTTCAAACTGGTTTTCTGATCTTTGTGAGTATCTTAAAATCTACATGTACACTGCAGAGCATGCTTGCATGCATTACAATATTTTGGTAATAAAAATACACGTCTGTCTCTATATAAATAGATGCACATATTCAGATAAATTAACATTTCGGTGCTCAATCAAACACATTTCTTTCAATACCATACATCTATAATAAAGATGTGTCGAGCGCATATTTTGTAATTGCATACCAACGCTTTGCTTTGCTCGACATTAAAAAAAACCCTGAAACATAATGACTACCAACTGGAAAGAAATGTAAAAAAAAATTGGTGCGGGTATATTGAATGCTTCAATACAATTCTCAAAATGTTTTGCAGTTGACAAGGCCATTCTGTATTTTTGGTTTCCCTGACGTGTTTCTGAGGTGTACTGCTTGTTGTTCAGTAAAACGTCCAACGTTTTGCTTCAAGTGGAACGTCAAACATCACGCCGAACCAACAACATGTTACAACTCTAAATCCCACCGCAGGGCTATACAGCACAAGCATGAAAACCTGCACACAGTAGGACGTCTCTCACCATGCCTTTTGTCTCTCTCTACTGCCAGGACCGTGGGAGGAATGTCGAGGCGAAGCATGTGGAGCGGGTGGAACGCAGGTCAGGAAGGTGTGGTGCGAGCACGTGGAAGGCTGGACCACGCTTCGATCGAACTGTTTGCAGGCTGAGCAGGGGGAGGCCCAGGTAGTGTCTGAGCGGCCTGCCTCTCAACGGGAGTGTTTCCACGTTTGCGAGGAACACCGTGCGCTGGCGACCTGGTATGTTGGACAGTGGAGACCGTGTGAGCCTCGTCCAGACTTAAACTCCCCATCGCTGGCGCCTGTCTGTGGGAAGGATGGACTGCCTGGATGGAAAAAGCGAGATGTCGTTTGCACGTGGAAAGATAACGGAACAGAGGTGCTCGACATGGAGCAGCTGTGCCGGGTGTTTGATCCAAGACCATCTGACCAGGAGTCGTGCACCGCTGCCTGCCCACGTGATTGTGTTGCGTCAGAGTTCTCCACCTGGTCCCCGTGCGAGCGTGCCTGCGGTGCAGACTCGGGCCTGCAGTACCGCACACGCACCGTGCTGGTGCCACCAGAGTTTGGAGGAGCGTTGTGCCCCAACCTCACCGAAGTCCGCAGCTGCCGAGATGCCTCTTCTTGTGATGGGGGAGACGGTGGCTTCAAGTACAGCCTCAGAGTCGGACCTTGGAGCGACTGCAGACCGGCTAGAATCGGACGTTTCATTCGGGATGTGGGACACAATGCAGAACCAAATGGTACCAATTTCAGCAGGACTACAAGAGCCGAAATGCGCAATAAAACGGCACCCGATTTTCCAGTCAACGGTACTTCTACCGGATTGCCTCGAGAGGGTCTAGAATTAAAACGATGGACCAAGGAGCAGTGGAGATCGACGCCTCATGATTGGCCTCGAGGGGGGTCCCCTTGGGATGTGCAGATTGGCTATCAGAGCCGGCAGGTCCGGTGCATTAGGAGCGACGGAAAAAACGCCCCACTGACGTAAGTCCCATTTGCTGCGCTGACGCTTTTCACCAATCGATGCGTAGTTTTCCGAATTAAGATAATGTTGGCTATTAACATTTGCGCAAAAACAATTTTGTTTTCCTTAACAGCTGTGGTGGAGAAGGTGACACAGTTGTGAGTGCACTGTGCTACCAACCCAGCAACTTAAGTTTGATTCCCAACCGTGGCTCTAACATCAGTGGCGAGCGATATCTGAACTGTTCCTGGGCTCCCACAGTTTTTCCAACTCACGCCGACCTCTGTGATGACATACATGGGGAAGGCCTTCACCCAGCAGTGGCTTGAAAGGGGATCGTCGATATATAATCATTTATGAACAGTTATCTGGAATTAAAACGTGCCTGAGCGGACATTTACCGGGGAGATTGAGTGGTGAAATCAATGTGCGTGCAGGTGCCTTCTGGAATGATTTAACATCGCACGACCGGTAGACGTGGCAGCAGCTCGGTGGCGGATTGACCACGGCGGCGGCGGCCACTGCCGATGACCACGGTGACTCTCCTTCGCAGCTTGTGCCTGTCGGAGAGCCCCTCGCCGGCCTTCCAGCCGTGCCTGCTGCCACGCGACTGCGTGGTGACGGAGTGGGCGCCCTGGTCAGCGTGCTCGCGGACATGCCGCGGACCCGAAGGCGGCATGGACGCGGGCCTCGGAGTTCGCACGCGCTCCCGCTCGGTGCGGGTCAGCGCCCTCGGAGGGGGCCAGGTCTGCCCCCCGCTCGTCGAGCGAGAAAATTGCAGCGAGGAGGCCGGGGAGACGCTGACGCCATGTCCACGGTAAGCACCCCCGAGGGGTTTTCTTGGTTTGAGAAGTCACCGGATTCTGATTACTGATTATTTCGTGTTGGGTTTGTTTTTTGTGCGTGTTTTTAGTTTGTTGACCTTTCCCCCACACCTCCGATTAGGCATGGTCGGCTACGTACGGTGCGAAAGAAGTTCAACACACACCCATACATTTGAGTTTTTGTTTAGTGAGTGATGTGACGTAATCCTTCTTTTTAAGTATCACAGTCGCTGAGCACGAGTCCCCACAACATCCAAGCGGCCAGCAACAAACCGCACTCGTTGAAGGTGTTATAGATGAGAGCTAATACGTTAGAAAGTTTGTTAAAGAGGCGATGCGGGGGAATTCTAGAGTCGAGCAGTGCGAGCAAATAAATGGAGAAGTCTTTCGTACGGCAGCAATGGTAATTGAGCACAGTGGGGTATTAGGGAACAAAATAAACATTAATTTGATTACTGGCTTACATTTGTGGCTATTTTCTTCAGACATACATTAAGTAGAGTTCGTTTTTGGAAATAAGCAGAATGCATAAGCATGTTTTTTATCTGGCAAGAAAGGCCTTGGTTTGATTTCAAAGTCGGCCACCTTCATGTTGCGGAGTTTGTGCGTGTGGGTTTTCTCTGGGGGTTCCGTTCCCCCCCCCCCCCATAGCTAAACACATACAATATCATTGGTGAAGGCCAGACAACTCAAATGCAGGACGCTCTTGAAAAAGAGTCTTCCTGGATAAATAATATTATATGCTATGGCTGCTGCTGTCCTCATGTCAACTCCGGTTTGCTGACATGATAATTTCCACATATGTTTCGTTAAATACTTTTTTTTTTATTCTGTATGAATATGAAAGTAATTCGCTAAATTGTTATCTGGTACATTGTGATTGGAGCAATACAGCTGGTTAACATTGATACAATTGGTAATTTGATTACAGTAATGTATTATGTGTAACTGCTGCTGAGCATAAGTGTCCCACAAATCAAACATTCGCTGCTACTGACGTTCAAATGGAACAGCTTGCAACCGGAAGATTAGAACTTGAAGAACCGTTTAAATGATCAGCTTATAATATAAAGGCTCGGTCTCTCTCACCTAATGTATGGGGAGATCTATACCACACGGTCTCTTCCCGTTGCGATCAAGCGTGATAACGAGTCGGAAAGTCCCGTGTGACTTACTGCAATGGAGAAGAACAAAAATTAAGAGCACACGCCATCTCCCGTGTTCACGATGAGCACTTGTTTTAAGCACCGGGACTAAAGGATTCCACATCACTGTAACTGTGGAGAGAAAACACAGGCAATCATTCCATTGTTGCAACCAGTGAAGAGACGCGCGGCCAGTCCTGTTGTGCAATTTGCCAGTGAATGGAGAAGATGTGTTTGACACGAAAGTCTGGGCTATGAGTTCATCTGTACACTCTTGTGGGCGTTGACATTTTCCTTCCCACTCGCAAGGTGCTGATTCTCTCTCAGCTTTAAAGAGCAATACGGAATTTGAAAGCAATGGTGGAACAAATACACACAACGAGTAATACTTATTCAACAGAAAAGAAAGGAATGCCATTGGCAGCTGCGTACGATCACAGATAGAAAATAATTTCGCCACATTTGTTATTTTCCACTCCTTCATACAGCAACATAGACATTCAGTAGGTTCATATTTCAGGCAACGGTGATAGCTGCTCTGTAAAAGGGCCATTGCATGAAACTTAACTCACTACATTATTTTTATTGTGTACAGGGTGTTTAAAAACGATGGACCCGATTTGAAATCGCTATATCTCTGCAACCACGAACCGCCCATGAATGAAATTCGTACCACTTGAGAGTTCGGGGCATAAAGTTTCAAATGATTACTGCGAGATGCCTCTCCCAGTGCACAAACAGCCCCTAGCCTCAGTTATTCACAAGATGGTGACCCCACAACACAACAAGGCGTTTTGCGTTCTGCAGTTCAGCAAAACTGAATCCGTAATTGCGGTGCAGGGTGCGTTTCAACGGCGTTTTGGCATTGATCCGCCAATGTCAAAGAGCATTCGTCGTTGGTACCGACGATTTGAGGAAACGGGCTGTTGATGTAAGGGGAAGAGCACAGGGCGACCATGCACCTCAGAGGAACACGTGAGAAGAGAGGCGTTTGGGACAAATTCAACTATCGTCTCGATGTTGTCCGTACAGCTGGTGGAGGGCACATAGAGCATTTATAAAATGGCTAGTAAAACCTGATAACTCATGAAACCGGTTGTAACTGTTTGTGTAATTGTAACATGTTGCCATCGTGAAATATACTGCTTTGAAATTGGGTAATTTTTTTGCAATACCCTGTCTATCAGGCCTGAGCAATCCACTGCGTGTATCTGAACGCGAGTTGATTCATAATCCCCCTCTGTGCGGTGGACATCCTCTGAGGCATGTTTCTTCCTTTGGCTGCTCCTCATTCGTTAGTTGTATCTCTCTGACAGATATCTACAATTTGTTTGACAAACCTGTCGCTATGAATAACTTTAGTGAAAGCGTGTCTCTTGGTCCGACTTCTCTTCTACTCATACCTGTGTGTATTGGTCGCACCTTCTTCAGTTTTCAGTTCCAGTTTCAGTTATTTGGAATAACCCTGTGAGCCGTTCGGCTCTTGATTCAGGTGCAACCGCAACAGACAATCAAATTACAAGATACATTTAAATTACAAGATAGATTCTTCATATCACCTCAGTGCAGCTATTCTATTTGGCGCATTTACATGAGCATTTGGCCGCACTGCAGGACAAAAAGTACATAAATAACAGATAACGTTAACCCACGCCATTGAACCACATGACGATAACGAAATGAGAAACTTTCTTAAAACAATTTTAAGCTTTCGTGACTGCAGGGATTCATTTTCTTGGTTCTTTCGGAAAGTCACGTAGAAGGGAAATAATAAAATAATAAAAATAAAACATAATATAATTATTCTCACGACGTTTCGGCCACAATGCAAGCAGCCGTCCTCAGGTGAAGAACAGGTCTGTCGGGAAGGCAGCGTCTGAATTCAGACGCTGCCTTTCCGACAGACCTGTTCTTCACCTGAATTCAGACGCTGTCTTTCCGACAGACCTGTTCTTCACCTGAATTCAGACGCTGTCTTTCCGACAGACCTGTTCTCCACCTGAGGACGGCTGCTTGCGTTGTGGCCGAAACGTCGTGAAAATTATTTAATTACGTAAAATTTTTATTATTTTATTATTTCCCTTCTACGTGACTTTACCGAAAGAACCAAGAAACTTTCTAAAAACAATCAAGAGAGAGCTTGTAACAGTTTCTTACCAAATTCGAAATATGTTTTACCGTCCTCAAGTGTGGCTGTTGTTATGTCGCCAACCGTGGGCGACGGTGAGGGCTCGGGCATGTCCCTTCATCCAGCGGTGCATCTCCGATTTAGCACGGTTGGCTATGTATGGTGTGAAAGAGGGTCAACATTGCTTGTCGCGTCCATTATTAAATGGGACATATTTCAACTGCCTTGCTGGAAAGCACTCTCTCTCTCTCTTGCTCTCAGATCATTTCAAATGCCTCCAAAAGGCACCACCGTTTCCAACTACAGCATAACTAATTTAAGGCACACACTCCCGCGCCGCCGTTTTTAGATTGTCTCTCACACTCTCTTCTGGACTGTGGAATGAACAGAGGAGGGTAACTGCATACATCTTAATTCTGCACCCAATTGGCTTTGTGCCTCCGTTGCATAGCGTGATGCATTGAGGTGGGATTCTAGAGGTTATTTGTTAATGTGATTCTGTGATTGTCTTTTCAGTGGTGGGGAATGCCATTTAAAAATGCTGCAAATAAATAAATAAGGAAATAAATTGCAAGCTACAATTTAATGACTAAAAATGCAAATCTATGCCGTTTATAATGATCTGTTGTGCTTTTGAACATTTAGAAAAAGATCAGAACACGTCCCCCCCCCTCTTTGTTACACAAGCCAGTGCATCTTTGAAGGCAATTTATTAGGAGAAGCGGTAGAAAATCCTGAAGAGAAAAAAGCAATGTTTGTATAAATTATGCTTGAAATTAAAGTAACACAATCAGTCGTGCCACATGCAAATCTCTGTGCCATGTGCCACGTTACTTTGGAGTTTAACTACTTAAAACGAGGAATGGAAAAGTGTTGATGTGAATGCATTTTCATTTTGAAGTGAAGAGAGATGGATGGGCTGATATGGGTTTGAATTACTGGCACGTGAAGCCAAAACAAATGCTGAAAGAGCTGAAAATGTCAGTTAGCTCAAAGCCATGCACAGTTTTGCATTTGATGAGCTGAGGTTGATTGTATTTGTTTTTATCTGCCAGTAAGTGATGTACACGGGCATTGTAGTAACGTCTGTGAGAACTGGATTGCTTGCGCATGCTTGTACGTCTGTGCGTGCAGATCTGTGCGTTTGCAGAGAGCACTGGTACAGTGGTTAAGGCAATGTACTCTGAGCACCACGAGCCAGGTTCGAGTCCTAGCTTTGGCTAACATCAGTGGCTCGTCATATCTGAGCTTGTCTGGGGCCTTAAATGAGGATGCGGTGCAATTTGCAAAAAGCATTAGCACTGGCGAGAAAAGGCGTGTGGTGTCTGGGCCGCACCGCTGCTCCCCGTGGTGCCTGCTGGCCTTCATCGATAGGTGCTCATGAATGGCACTGGCCCCAAACAGTCTGTTGAAGGATACACCTCCGATTAGGCGACTTTTCCCGCACCTCCGATTTAGCGCGGTTGGCTACGTGCAGTGCAAAAGAAGTTCAGCATCATGCATACGTACGTACGTGCGTACACGGCGGGGGACCATCGGTCTCTTTGTGTGCACAGATTTGTGTGGAAGGTGGCGCAGTGGAGCGAGTGCCGCGTGGAGCTGGTGATGGGAGCTCCGGAACGGAGGCGCGCCAACCACACGGGGCTGTGCGGTGGAGGCCTCCGCACTCGCGACGTCTACTGCATCATGGCCAACGAGAACCTCATCCTGTACCTAAACTCCCTGCATGAGCGGCAAGGTGGGCGAAGCTTCGAGCGCTGCCCAGCTCCGACGAGAGCAAAGCGGTGGCGAGATTGGCACTCCGCAGCCGGCGCTCGTTCTGCTGCATTATCAGCGCTCGCCGGTTTCACCGAGCCTTAAAAAATCGACACTGTCAAATTAACATTATCCTCCGGAGGCAGAGCTTTCATTACCAGAGGGCCTCTCTAAACAACCTACAGCAGTCGCTCCAACACAGCGTGTTGGGGCATTTTTCGAATCCTTGGAAATGTGGTCGCAGCTTTTGCATTGCTGCTTTACTTGGGAGCATATGGGTCAACATGGGCATCAATTGCCATGCTTTGTGTGTCACTAAGAAAGAAAATGTGAGAATTTTAAAGTGAAATTTTCCGCATAGAAAACAAACTTTGCACATGTAAAGCAATTCATTTTCTGACACCCTCGTTATTAAAGGTGCTACAGATTCAATTAAAAATACAGGAATATGGACATTTTTAGTGTAAGCAATAAAAAAGTTGAGCTCTATATATTACCATCTGCATTGCTTTTTTTTATATCGCTAAGTGTTAAACATTTAATCCTTTGTTATTCCGATGACACATTTAAATGGGTATACTCTTGTGTAGATATGGTACAATTTAATTGCTTTTACAAGTAGCCAATGACGAGTACGAGCTACTGACTCTAGCACTGCATTTGTTTTCCTTTATGTATCTGAAAAAAATCCATTTACTCGAATCGTTTAGAACACAGAAAACAGCAATGATTTGCGTGAATTAAATAATTTTCTCAACATAATTAGGCGCAATAGATAATGACTTTATCCCTTGCGAATGCATTTGCTTTATTGATAGCCAGGATTATTATTAGCAGCACATTAATAGCCGGTGCAGCGTGCCACTTAGTCACCTTGACTTGGCAACGCAAATCCTGCTTAATGGCCCATAAAGCTGCATTTTTCTTCTTCCTCCGCCAAAGGTGCAGAACATCCTCATTAAAAAAAGGAGATTCATTTGCAGCTTAATGCATCGGAAAAAAATAAATATCATGCCCATTAGTGGTCAATGATGGCTTGGCGTTTTGTTGTCCACAGAGATGCTGTCCAAGTCAAGAATGAGGCCAACCGTGGCACCATCTCTCTCCATTTCCTACGAGATCTCAGGTAAAACCGCTTATTGCTCTTGATGTGAATTTTATTACCTTCTATATGCCGTGTGAAAAAGGCAGTACGGGGAGGTTATTTATTTATTTGGGTGTTGCAATTTAAACCTGTTGGTTTTTTGAGCCAGTAGCGAAGCGAACGGGGAGGCTATATTAATCTAAATTGTTATTGTTGACGCATTGACGGTGTGTGTGCATGTTTGGCACGCGCGCAGTTAAGGCATCGGATCACTGTGTGCCTCGCAAGACCTGCCAGTGGTGCTCGCCTCAACCAAAACAAATAGCACTCTCGATGTTGAAAAGCATGGACGTGCCAGTCAATTCCACGTAACGCCAGCGTTGTTTGAGCACAATATCTCATCTTGGTTCTTACACAGTATCGCCGCAGGTGTCACCAATATGCCTAATTAACTGAACACAGTGCCGTGTAATTAAGCATGATAGATGAACGTTAGGCACTGACTTGTTTTGGCGAGTGCATCACTCTGCTTCTGTGCCATTGCGCTGTGCGGGTTATTTGAAATGTTAACGTTCAAACATTTGTATATTCCAAAGCATACATTGAGTGTGCTGCATTTTAACTGCAAACACTTTGCAGATGAAATGCTGCACCCCTTGGCAAAAGTTACGACAGTAAGTCCGCATATGCAAATAACTGATGGGGCATCCCTTTAGCGTCGATGTCAAGTGTGCGAAGCGTGATTTGGATTTTGAACACGGAGTTAGTGTGAGCACGGGGCGCTGTGCTGAAATGCAACTCCTTGAGTGGAAAATAACTCAAATTCAAACGTGACAGAGCTGCAAACACCAGTCTGCAGAAAGTGCCCCTGCCATGCGTCAATTGTGGAAGACTTAATGTCAGTCCAGAAACATTCTCAAATTGTAAATTGGGCTTGTTGTGTTGGTCATTAGCGTGATGTTTTGAGTGCTGAGGAAAGAGATTGGCTTCCCGGGGAGTGGTGCGTGTTGATATTCTGTCAGCCATACACCGCACACGCAACGAACGCTCCGTGATTTCCCCCCCCCCCCCCCCGCTAATGTTATGGTTCCTGCTGTTGTACACATTTTGTTTTCACGCAAGAAATAATCATTTGTTTGTTTCTAGCTTCACAAATTCTATCAACTCGGAAGTGTGACTTTTTTTTTTAAGGGAGGAGGGCATACAAAAGTATGGGATGGAGGGAAACAGCCATTGTTAAACAAACTTAAAACAAATCTTAAACGCTAAACAATGTGACGATATGATCCAATTTCGTCTTTCGTGCATTCTGCTCTAGCTCTCACCTGTGTATATGAGGAAAGTATGTCACTCCCATCTCTTAATTGAGAATTTAGAAGGGACTGAGTCACCTTAAAAGCACCCCCCCCCTCCGTGGATACAATGAATAATAGTAAATAATCTGAAACTAAAACGATGCAAGGCATCGCGATTAATTTTTTCAAGGGTGCTTCGAAGTCACTTTTTTAACGAGACTCTTAAGGCTCGGGTGTTTATCATATGTAGCACAAGAGCCAGGACCTACAGGCAGGGTTCTCTTCATGTCAGTGTCAAGTGCTCAAGGGCTCCCACTGGGTGGATGTGTACGAAACGAGGTCGTGTAAATCTGGGCATCTTACCACTGCCGTGTTGCGAACAAGTACGTTCTGCCCGGAAGTCATTGCAAACAGTGAAAACGGACCACGCAGCAATTTATGTGGAGGCAAAAGCTGCGTTTATAATGGACACACGTAAAAGAGATGATGAGCGGTGGCAGGTGACTGCGAATGGATCCGCAGAAGGCTCGAAAGGGCGTGGCAGAGCCGCGTGGCAGAGCCGTGTGTCAGATGTGTAGGCGGCATCAAAGGTGGATCAAGAGAGCGAGTTGAAACGGATCGGGGAAGAAGCGTAGAACTGAAGAGAACTTAGAAGCAGTGACGCATTGAGGCAGTGAGAGCAGATGAGCCCCAACAGTGGTGAAGACCAAAGGCTTGAAGAGAAGAAGAGTAGAAATATGCATCCATAAACGCAGCAGTTGGATGGATTAGTTGCCGAGTGCGACTACTCCTGCACCACATTTCATATTAATTGCCCATACAGTTTTTACTTCGCTTTCTACTTGGCACACAATCGACATTGTAATGGTTCCTCTGGAAAAACGTAAGGCTTATGAATGACATTACCTTATGTGGACAAGTAATTCATGGATAAATGGAACTGAAATGGCTGGATATAAAAGTATGAAGGTTTGTTCCACATGTAATTCCGTAGCGATCAATGAAACTTATTTTCACACCAATGACAATGGAAGCCAATGGTCATAAATCTGGTTAAGCAAACTATTATATCACTGCTAATTATGCTGAAATTGCTACAAGTTGCTAAACGTGTATAATGTTAACTAATTTTCTTGGCAAAATCAGGATTTGCTGGAATGTGAACAAGAAATAAATATGCGTGGCATTAATGGTTTTCTGGAAGCTTGCCTCCTACGGCAAATCTCTGTGATGAAACCGACTTTTCTCTTAGCTCACGTGTGAACACTCATCGCTATGCCGATTCTGTTACATCGACCCAATGTATTTTATTGACCCATTGTATAGCACGTACGTACGCACGTTTCATGGCAAGCTTTTACGAGAGACCAGCAACAGGGCACAGAAGTGATCTGTTGCTGGTCGAGCACTAGAGGGGCACTCTGAGTGGCCTCCTCCTCCAGTACTCTGCCTTCAGTTACGTCAACGCAAGCTGCCTGTTCAACCTGGGGAGAGAGGCTCCCTGACAACCGTCAGTACTGTCCCACAGTCTCAGCAGCCAGACCTGCAGCTACGGGCTCTGAGTCCAGTCCAGATTCATTTGACTCAACTCAGGTTAGAGACTGGCAAGGTCGAACCTGGAAACTGGAAGCCACCGTGACCCCGAAGATTCATATTTCTCTGATGTGATAATGTTGATTGTTCTGACTGGAGCTGTGAAGGTCAGAGCTAGAATCACTGTGTTAGAGGTGAGTGTTATGGTCATTATTACAACAATGAAAGTAAAATAGAATAGAATACTGTAATGGAAATTAAATAATTTTATTGTTGGAAATAATTACATTGTTACAATCATAACACAGACAATAATGCAAATTCTACGACACAATACAACCGGATGTATGTGGCATCCAAATGCGACCACATCTCAAGATGCTGTACAGAAACAGGTGGCAGATTTATGATGTACAGCGAGGCAGTCTGTCGTAGGCAGAGGAATCGAAGCAAGTTCTGGAGAACCCAGTTTAATCGAGGGCGGCTTATATGTAGGTTCAGACTCGGGATTTCTGTGGTGTCGGATCAGTGGTTTGACTTTGGCATTTGTTTCCCAAGCCACTCCGTCACATAATTTAAAAATATGATTAATATCCTTACATGGCAGTCTTAAAAGCCACATCATCGATTATATTTCCAATAAAGGCATCGTATACAGTATACAAATAACAAATATAAGTGGTGTGGCTCTAACAGATGCTTTTCAAGATAATTTATCCCATTAATCATGAATGATGACCTTCCTATTATGGAATGATTATACTCTGCCAGATACAAGAAAAAAGACAAAACTCCCAGCAACAATTACTGGCAAAGAAAATCAATTGGCAAAATATGTGAAAGGCACAAGAACCACAAACCACTTTGGCATTCAAACCAATCAAGGTGTTTCACAAACAGCAATGTCTGGTCAAAGATGTTTTATGGTGAGGCCGGCAAGTCATGCTTCACGAAATTCGTTATTATTTTTTTTTACTCCAATTAGGAATGTCGCGTCACACGATGCAATCAGTGTGCCAGTGAAGGTTTGTGCCACGAACGTCGTTATCACATCGTATAGGCAAGGACAACCTGTTCAGATTGGTGAGACAAACCTCACAAAACTCGTTAATATTCATAATCCATCCCAAGTTTCTGCCTAAGGGGCAGGTCCATGGCTGAAGCTACCCTCCATTCTGTCAGATCCATTCCCAGCCCCTCTTCGACTCATCACACTCCACGGGTGCCAACTTTTCATAAAGACTGCACGTGTGCGTTTCATGTAAATTCTGGGGTGAAAATTGACGAGCGGATATAAGTTTTAAGGTAAAATAATGGAGATAGCTACCATGTTATGAATGCAATTACGCGTTTATGCAAATACACAAGTAAAGTTCATCGTAGTTTTAAACAAGGAACAATTTTCATGCATAGGCAACATGCTTTCTTGCATTTGTCCGTGGAAGTATTTAATCGGTGATAATAATATTACCTCCCGAGGTGCACAACAAGATGACGTTGCTCGTGATGACATCACGTGATATTCTTTTTTATTGAAAAGGTATTTAGCGCTGGTTATGTATTGCCATGATTTTGGGGAATCCTTTCATCAATTTGCTGGGTTTTTATAAAGTAGGCCCCTAATAGCAACATAACTTTATGCAATTTTTTTATTTTGGATCTTGTTTACGAGAATTACTATGACACCACGTTACAGTCTGATAAACAGATATAGCTAATTCATTGATTAATTATTTCATCCTTAATTAGGAAGCATTAGAATAAATAATCTGATAAAAAATGTGGGTTTCTCCTTAAGACTGGTCATGATGTTCTGTTTTAAATGGTAAATAAAACGTCCAAGTTTAAGGGAACCACTGGCCCTTCACACAAGCTATGCTACAAAGAAATCTTAATTTCATGGGAAAAAATATTTTCTCATTCTGAGAGCTGGAATTTTTCCAATAAATTAAACCAATTCTCATTTATATAATTGTTTTTTTTCTCATCATTGGTGACTGGACTGAGACCATCAACTGAAATACCTGAAAACACACTTTAATCACGAGTGGCTGAAACCCAGATTCAAATCCATAATCTCGGTGTGCTCGCTCGGTGTGCTCGCTCGGTGCTATGACCTCTGAGCCACCCAGAAACCTCCAGTAATGTATATTTTAATGGAGTCCATATCTGGAAATTGTAATAGTTAGAGGTAAAGCCCTGCAATTGCTTGCGCACATAACGCTCGGCATAAGGCCCTCCACTAGAGGGAGCTCTAGAGAACCCTTATAGGGGCTATTTGGCCTGCTCTTCCATTTATAACGCTGTGTGGAAAAAGGTAGGGGAATTTAAGAACCCTGTCCATTCTTTTAACTGCTTTGCCAAGTGGTGGAATTGAACTGGAAACTCTAGCCCGTTACACCATGGTAGCATCACTCAACGTTGTAATCCTGTACCATAATTTATTCAAAAGGATTATCGATTAAAACAAACTTTTGGTCATGGAAATCAGGCTCGGATGGACAACCCCACTCTCAGGTGAAGAACAGGTCTGTCGGAAAGACAGCGTCTGAATTCAGGTGAAGTACAGGTCTGTCGGAAAGACAGCGTCTGAATTCAGGTGAAGATCAGGTCTGTCGGAAAGACAGCGTCTGAATTCAGGTGAAGAACAGGTCTGTCGGAAAGACAGCGTCTGAATTCAGGTGAAGAACAGGTCTGTCGGAAAGACAGCGTCTGAATTCAGGTGAAGATCAGGTCTGTCGGAAAGACAGCGTCTGAATTCAGGTGAAGAACAGGTCTGTCGGAAAGACAGCGTCTGAATTCAGGTGAAGAACAGGTCTGTCGGAAAGACAGCGTCTGAATTCAGGTGAAGAACAGGTCTGTCGGAAAGACAGCGTCTGAATTCAGTGAAGAACAAGTCTTTCCGACAGACCTGTTCTTCACCTGAGGACGGCTGCTTGCGTTGTGGCCGAAACGTCGTGAGAATTGTATTTTATTATGTTGTATTTTTATTATTTTATTATTTCCCTTCTACGTGACTTTACCGAAAGAACCAAGAAGATGAACCCCACTCTCGTGTGTTGCAGCGTCGCGACCAGTGGACAACAGCCTGTGTGGTGTGGATAAGCCTGAGACGCTGCAGGCATGTTCAGTGCCCTGCCCTGCTGAGTGTCGCTTGACCCCGTGGACAGCCTGGGGTCCCTGCACCTTTGAAAACTGTGGAGAAACCCCCGGCAAGAAAGGTACCTCGTGGAGAAGGCAGCAGCGGCTGCTACGCCGAGGAATGGCTCAAGCACAAAAAAATGTTCACGAGCCATCGCAGGCAGGGGATCAACAACACCGTGGATTAATGCTTTGTCGAACTGGGCGACGGCTCACCAATCATCCCTCCATGGGAGGCCGAAAGGCCGCCGATTTCACTTTTTTTTTTACAACAGCTGCAGCGCTGCCGCTGAAATATGAGGAGCTGTGAAGCACGTCTGCGGCGTTCCGTGCATTTGGGACAATAATAAGGAGGCAGGATGCCATCTACACGAAATTGAATGCTGCTGTGCAGGAGCACACCGCGCTGAAAAGCCATAACTGTATGTGCCGCATAAAGTGACAAAGGATTCATATTAAAATAGGATTGGGTAAATCATTGCAGCAAATCAATTTCATGGCTTTTAACTTGATAATAAAGTATTAAACTGATCCACAAATGCAAATCTGGTTAATTTTTATTTAAAATTTTTTTGGCTTTTAATTAACTTTTAATACATTTCATGGCTTATAAAACAAGCATATTTCACAATGTAGCCAACAGGCTTATGAACATCTTTTTGTGCTATTTTTCATTAAGATTAACACATGCTCCAGTGTGTTCTTCCGCACCTTACCCCGCCACCACCACCACCAGCATATTTAAATGCAATACTTGTATAAATCACGAATGGTAAAACGCTTTTTTAAACCCTGTGGAATTCACCGTCGGCTCCGGATTAATTGCTCGACGATGACATTTGTTGCCCCCGTTGGTTCAAATGCATCGCCCAAGGATTTAAACGCAGGAGGAGGCAAATTGTGAGGGAGGCGGCGGCGGGCGGCGGCGGCGGCGGCGGTGGAGAAGGCGACTGCTCTCACCTGGCGGAGGTGCTGCCTTGTGACGATCCCGCGTGCTTCCGCTGGGAGGTGGCCGGCGTGGGTGCCTGTTTCCCGGAGGGTGGAGCTCGCTGCGGGACGGGCGAGCGCGACCAGTTGACCGTGTGCAGGAAAGACACGGGTAAGGGAAATGTGAGAGGAGGAGGAGGAGGGGGGGGGAGCTGCCTGTTCCTCCACACAATACGGCTGCCGATGGCGACACACACACACACATTCCTGGTCTTTGGCTTGGATGGCCGCCGCGTTGTTTGTTGTGTGTGGACGTAAATATTCGGCATTAAGTTTGAGCTGTCTCTGCACGGCTTGTCGTCCTCTTTCCAGGTTTGTGCTGCTGCTTCTGTCCCAACAATTATCGCAACTGCTCCTCCCATTGGCATGTAATTAACCCAAATTAATTATATATTTAATTCGTTAGATTTAAATTCATAATTATTATTATTGGTGGAATGATTAATCCCCTCTCCCCTGCCTCCACACCACCACCATTCTGCCAACAAACTATTCCCAAAGCGAATTGGATAATTCGTTATGATTCAACGCTCATGTCATGAGCTTAAGAAGCAATTTTAATTGATTATTTGCCGCATCATTCTACCCTTCATGATTATCGCCACCATATATTTTCAGAACAGTATCCAGAAACTTCATCGCATTTATTCACAAAGTGTACACCATTAACGATGTGCATGCGTCAACTAAAATATTAATTGTGCGTACATATATATGGTGGCTGTAAAGTTTTGACATATTGCATTGTGCGTGTGTGTGAGAGAGAAGAAAATATGCATAAAAGGGATGGAATATTGACTTTCAAAACAGAGCTATTTTACCCCTGCTGGGTGATTGATCTGCCATTCTTGTGTAATGTATGACCCATTTCCCTTTGCCAGATTACAAGTCAGGCTCTTACAGATAATGAGAACGGGTGTCTCTCGATTTAATTTTGGTGCCAATCATCCCACACCAGCGCCAGACACATATTTAGTTGCTCGGAATCATTCAGCATCACAATTGGCAATTTTGAACCAAATAATAAAGTGGTAATGTCTCATTTAACTCTCATTAATGTTCAAAGAAGAAGAAGAAGAAAATATGAAGACATTTCGGAAATCCCTCCACGATTTGCCATTGTAACAACGGTGATTTTATGCTTCATCTATGTCACACTAATCATGTAAATCAGAAAGGGAAATAAGATCTGCACACATGCGCACACAGTCGGGTGGACAGTGGTTAGCACACTGCGCTATGAACCCGGTGTAACAGGCTGTAGTATACCCCCAGGCCGTAGTATACCTGGGGTTAAAACGGCCTCGGCTAGATTATACCCGAGTATATTATGGCCTTGGCCAATTTATACTCTGGGTTATATAATGGCCTAGGCCAAATTATACCCCTCTAGGCCAAATCATACCCCCATGATAGTAATAGTGTTGAGCGATGTACACATGAATTACTAAATTTTTCCAACATTTTATTTAAAACTGTAAACACATAGACTGCTTCAACCAGAAAAACTTTAGTCATAATAACCCTAACCCTATCCCTAACTCTATCCCTAACCTTAACCTTATCCCTAACCATAACCCTATCCCTAACCCTAAAAGTGCTTCAATTGATCAAATTGAGATTCTTACTTCCATTTACACGCTTTTTAGATATCGAGTGAAGTTCGTTTGAACTTTCACATGGGGAATATTCTGACCTGTAGGGGTATGGTCTGGCCCAGTCGAGTTTAAACCCCCGGGGGGTCTAGTTTAGCCGAGGACACTTTATCCCCCCGGGTATACTCTGGCCTGGGCCAAACTATACCCGGGTTTAATCGGGGCAGCGGTTAGTTTAGCCTGTTACACCGGAAACCTTAATTCCATTTTGGACCAGGGCTAATATCAGTGAGCGAGTTACATCCGCACGTGTCTTGGCCACCCTACTGCCACCCCCCCCCCCCTCCATCCCTTTCACCAACCTGCAGTGACCAGCATGGTGAAGTATCGTAAAATCACCTCCATGACAAAAACAGCATGGGGAGGCCCTTATTCAGCACTGGATTGACAAACGGCTGTAAATTATTATTATTATTAAATGCTCATATATATGCAGTGCACATGTTTCGTGTTATTTACGGTATAAGGTTTGTAAAAGGTATTGTTGGGATAGGATTCAGGTTTTTGATGATGTGCTTAGAAAACCCATTACTTAAACTTGGGGCATTATCGACTGCTTTACTGGTTGTGCATATGCGTGGTGCGTTTGTGGAAAGTGTGATTTATATAGCACTTAACAAAGTCATTTCTGCCGAGCTGCATGGAAGAAATATTGTAAATTGCAGTGTCTTGCAGTGGATTTTTCTGCAATTCCGCAGGGATCTCAGAGATATCAATTACCCAATGAAAATGACAAACTCGGTCTACGTCAAGTTGCTTTCAGTAATCTGCAAATATTAAACAAGCTCAAGCAAAAAAAAACGATAGAACAAAAAATATAGCACACTGTGAATGTAAAGCTTGGTTGTTGTTGTGTTTGCTTACTTTACGTAATTATTTTGATACAATTTGCATTGGTAATTATGCCATAATTTAGACTTAAAGTTATTACACTTTGAGAAGGGCCATGCATCTAATCTACTCTCCATCTGATTGCTTCGCCTATGCATTATTGTGACCTTTTTTTTTACATCACCTCGGCTATAATCACTCACTCTTTGTTAATCAACATTACACACAGCCAAAGTACACGGTACAGAATGTTTCATTTTATGCAATGATATAATGCATGTGACATGTACATTTGTAATTCAGTTTGTAGGCAGACAAGCCAAAAGAGTCCAATACACTCAGGCTCTTGCAAAAAAAAAGAGATTTAATGCGATGCTATCGTTCATGGTTATGCAAATGTTATTGTATTATAGATGTTTACCCAGGGATGCCGCCATGCTGTGTTGGTTAGCGTGGAAGAGGAGGCCAAATATCTCCTAGAGAGGTTCTCCAGAGTTCTCTCAAGTGGATGGTCTTCTGTCAGCTGTGGAGTGAGGTAGCAATTGCAGGGACTGCACCTTTACCGACCTTGATCACACCCAATACCGACAGAGGAGTAAATGGGTGCACAAGACCAGTTGGTGACTTACAGGTGGAGACAGGTTTGGGCACTCACCGTTTCTATCTGGCCTCACCACTGTGGACAGGTTTTTCAAACTCCCGTCTGAGGATGGAGGAGGACGTGTGGAATGAGAGGAATTCAGAGCTGACCTGCACATCTGTGCCATATAATGCGTTTTGTAAGATAAACTCGGTGGCTGGAGCACTTTATATCTTTCGAGGAGAACCTGCATTTCCACCGTGTACCTGAGCAAATTGCATAACATTTGACGGATACAGCCCGACTTCAGGACATGTGATTTCACAGCATTGTCACGTTTGAGCGTAATGCCAATGCGTTGCTCCTTGGAGCCAGGAGAATTGGAGTTACAGAAAATCCATTTGTTACCAGGTGGGAGCTCACTCTTTTAGATTGCAGGATCGTGAGATATAGCAACGGTTTAGGGGGGCCTTAATCCAGCAGTGGATTGAACATGGCGAGATGATGATGAGAACTCTTCGAGACTGGACGTCTCTTTTATACGTTAAAATACAAACTGTTTAAATAGGAAGCAAATCCAAAGCGGTCAACATCAATGAAAGTAGTACAATTACAATACAATACACCGACTTAAATGAGGATGACACAAACTAGCCGAAGCATTTGCATTCAAAATTTTCAAGCAAAAAAATCCAGATGATGAATGTGGCAGATCTTGTTCTTTCATATGGCATTGTGAAAAGCCACAGTTTTTATTTTTTGTTAATGATCGTCATTAATGAATGCAAAGATGACTCATCCAGGGCAATGATGTGGTTGACGCAGTGTGAATTTCAGCGATACCGCCAGGATGTGCATGGATGGAGCATTCATCGGTGATGTGCTTGATGGTTTGGACTTCTCCACAGACGCAGTTGGGCGATTCTTTGATCTTCCATTTATGGAATGTGTACACGCATCTGCTGTGTGTGTTCGAGCGTGGTTCAGCGTGGTCCATAGTTGTCATGGAAGAGAGAATCCTGGTACTTCCACCGCCGGATTGTGAATGATGTTTTTGTTTTCCACGTCCATAGCCACCCATGATTCAGACCACCGAGTGGTGGTGTCTATATTGTCAGCTGCTAGGGCGGAGGCGCGTATCCAGCACGGTCTCCTGGATTTTAGCCTTGGGCGTGGGGGTTCCTTTAGATCTTGATAGAGCGGCAGAGTCAAGTTTTTCATTATCTTGTTGTTGCATTCCCGTGTCGTCACATCATTGCGTCGGATGTTGGCTGGAGTGATATTCGCCAGCACAGGAAGCCACGGGAGTGGAATAGACTTTAGGGAACCGCTGATGATACGACGTGAGTTATTAATTTCGGCATCGACAAGGTTCGTGTGAGGGCTTGCACCCCAGGGCTTGCGTCGATATGTTCAACATGCTGACATCGCTTCCCAGGTTGTTCCTGCAAGTTTCTGAATAATATTCACTCGTGCTTTTGTTTTACCTTTAGCTTGTTTGAGGTTGTGATGGTAGTTAAGCGTCCGATCCAGGGTAACTCCTAGATACCGAGAGTGTTCACCATGCCTTAGCATCGCCCCGCGGAAGTTAACGTTCAACGTTTTTGAAGCTTGTCTGTTGTTCAGGTTGAAGACGGAGACAATGCTCTTTGATGGATTTGGCTTAAGGCGCCAATTCTTGAAGTATTCTTCCAGAGTCTTCGAATATTTTTCGAGGACTGCCTCAGTGTCCTCCATTTTCCATGCTTGGGTTGCGAGTGCGATATCATCCGCATATGTGAACATCCGGCAAGATGTCGCTGGAATATCACTAGTATAGAGATTGAACAGCGCTGGTGCCAGAACTGATCCCTGCGGGTGTCCATTGTTTAATCTTAGAGGGCTTCTGGCAGCTTCACCTAGGTGGACGGTGAACCATCGGTTGCTCAGCATTTGTCTGATTTGTCTAATTGTGGGGCGGCAAGGCACAGCTTTCGCAGACTTCAGTATGAGTCCCTTCCGCCATCAGGTATCATAAGCTGAAGAGAGGTCGATGAAAGCTGTTGCTAGTTTTGAGCTGGCGTTCGGAACTGGCTTCGATGTGACTTGTTAAGGCAAGCACCTGGTCGCAATAATTTCGACCAGTTCTAAATCCTGCTTGTTCCTGGGGAACTATTTCTTCAAGCGTGGTCATCATCCTTTTGAGCAGAAGCTGCTCCATTAGTTTATAGCAGACGCTGAGTAGGGAGATAGGGCAATAGTTTTGAGCGTCCGATGCGTCCTTGCCTGGTTTCAGAATGGCTTCGGAATGATGCTTGTGGATTAGATGTCAGTGAAGAATGTGGCTAGCCATTTTCTTGCTCTTGGTCCTAAGTTCTTGATGAATTCTGGAAAGATATCGTCAAGACCTGAAGCTTTCCCGCATTTCAACTGGGCAATACCGGCATCTACTTTCTCCACTGAGAATGGACGGGAGAATTGAGAGGTTTCTTGGCAGTTATCTAGTGTGCAATAATTGCATTTGTTGACTTGCCGTCTTATGCTTTTGTCGATTAAAATTCGTGAATTGTTGATAAGTTGCCCAGCAATCTCGTCAGGACTGACTTGCCGAGGTTTATAGGCTGGCATCGTGGCAGCACCCATCAACCTCAGGAGGCGCCAGGCTTTACGGCTCGATTTTGCAAAGTCAAGTGCCTCAACTGTTTCGCGCCACCTTTCTCTTCTTTGCAAATTCAGGGACTCGAGTAAGGCTTTTGCAGTCTCCGGCTTCTTATCAACATTGGATTTCCGGTAAAAATGTTCGCTTTCTGGAGTCCAACATGGAGTGAAGACCTTTCTGAAGCCTCTTGCGATGTTGGCCTTGGCAACTGCCTTGATGAGACCAACGAAGCGACGGTAGTTGACTGCGCGTGGAAGTCTCATTCCAACTGATTCTTCCAAGTCCGCAGTGAAATTCACCCATTCAGCTGATCTCATTCCAACGCGGTTTTGGTACGCAGCGGAAGAGCGCAATCTGAAGACCGATAAGGATCATTAAAGGTCTATGTTGGCTATTTGGGAAGTCATCTAGGATTGTTCTAGTCGACGGCATCGGATTTCAGTTCTGGTCCCAAGACACAAAACATAAATCGGGCGTATAGCACTTTTTCCACCTCGGCCGACTTGAAAGTACCGCGGTCTTTTGCGTCAAAGAGCAAGTGCTGGTCTTCTGCCGCTGCCCATGATGTCAGTTGTTCACCAGCTCTATCGTTGGCGCTATAGCCCCACAAGGTGTGGTGCCTGTTGAAGTCGCCTATGTGGATGATAGGGTGGCTTGGCTGCGGTAATGCCGGACACGACCATTCCATACCTGGAGGCTTGTAGACATTGACCACTGTCACGTTGTTGATCTCGATGGCGATGTAGTGTGGCGAGGTGTGTGGCACGACCTGGACCGTGTCCTTCAGGTCGTTCTTTACGTATGTGGCAAGGCCGTGTTTCGGATGGTGGCTTGCAGCAATGAGAGTGTATCCGATTATCTTTGACCGAGGGCACTGTCGATCCAGATGCGTTTCTTCCAGTGCAAAGACGTCGACCTCTTGAAACTGGAGAATCTTCGCAATGTAATCGCATTTCGCACTGGAGGGGCCCTCGACGTTAAGCTGCATGATTCGCAGCGATGGGCCGATATTCACATTGCTCTGACCTTGTGGAATTCTCTTTGTGCTGTTGCTTTTTCGGACCGGGATACCTTTGTCGGGCATTCGGCCGCCGGTGTGATGACATTCGTTGTGCTTTCGCACGTAGTAGGGAAGACCGTGAGCAGGTTGTCATCTTCTTCCCCAATGTGGCACATGTAAATGGGCTAATAAGGGTTGGTTAGGGGTGTGAATAACCTCCCAGAGTATGTGTTGAAAGGTTGACCTTATTCCATTCGAAGTGGGCAGACAAGTCATATTTAGGTATTAATATCAAAGCTTTAATTTTCGATTTAAAGCTTTCGTGACTGCAGGGATTAATCTTCTTGGTTCTTTCGGTAAAGTCACGTAGAAGGGAAGTAATAAAATAATAAAAATAAAACATAATAAAATCAAATAATTCTCACATTTGATTTTATTATGTTTTATTTTTATTATTTTATTACTTCCCTTCTACGTGACTTTACCGAAAGAACCAAGAAGATCAAACCTTTATTTTGCCATTCCAAACTTGCACATTGCAGAACAAACTTTGGTATGCTACAAATCACTGTTGCATTGTGGATTTCTTGTTTTTCCATCTTTTAAAGAGTCCAACATGGGTAATTCTCAAATGTCCCAGATAACATTAATCATTATTGCTCTCTGATGTGTTTTCAGATTGGATGCCACAATGTCTGACATATCGCTCCACGTTCTGGGAGCTTATTCGGGAACAAAATCTAATTTTACCGAAGAAGCTTCCAGCACTCGGAGCGAAATATCGGACTTAGTGCCGAACAACACGCAGTACAACCCAACAGCACATCAGAGAGCTTACATAGCAGAACCGCAAAAACCATTAGTATTGGTCATTATTATTATTCCAGAACGTGGTCCAGTTGAATTTCCTGGGTGGTGGGACCCACTCTGCTGTCATTGCATGCTTGGTTAATTTGTCTCAGGAGTGAAGATGCATTCCCATCTCATCGCAAATGAAACGTGATGTGTGTGTTGACGGTGTGTGGGCTTTGAGCCAATTGTAAACTGCATCATTTAATCCAATTAAAAAAAAATCTCACTCTAGGCAACATTGTTTTCATCTGTGTAAAATTAGAAATGTAATTTTGCATGAAATAAATATTTGCTGTGTGATTTTTTTTCCCTCTTCGATTCTTTTAAACACCTGACATGTATGTCACAGGGCTTTAGCAAATCGTTTGAATGTGTTTCTTTTTGTAATTATCTTGCTTGTTAAAACATAGCATTATAGCGGTGATAAGTATTTTATAATTTTCGTTCTCTATTAGAAACAAGCACTATTTGTTCATATGTATCACTAAACCTGAATAATGTATTAATGAATACAATTAAGTCCTTATTTTGTATGAATAACCACAAACTGCATTCCAATTAATGTAAAACATATCATTAACATTCTGCATAAAAATGAAAGTACCTGAATTATTAATATTTTTATTCCGCACAAAAAAAACTATCAACTTAAAGGTAAGGAAATATACCCTTAATGATGTTGCCCTGCATGTCTCGATTTTAGCTATGTCACAAGTGTAATTAACTTCAAATACCAGGACGACAGTTGGAGAACCTTAACGAGCCGCTGTCTACCACAATGACCACATTTTAAATGTCATCCGCAGCCTCTTTTCCTTGCAACATATCAAAAGAGGAAGTGGTTGTGAATACATTAATTAATATTGTGCTTGGATATTTTTGGATTGCGTTTTTTTATTTATTCTGCGAGGATTTCAACACAACTGCAGAATTTATTTTCTCACCAAATCAATCAAAGTCAAACCAATTAAACAGGGAAATTTGATCATGGTAAATCAAGCATTAGCGGCGAGGGCCCTGTTATCGGGAGCCTCCATCCCAAAATTGCAACGGTCATTATTTATTCAATGGCGAAATTGGCATCCGCTGCATTTCCCTCTCAAAACCCATCAGATGAAACGGACAGATTGGGTCGGACTTTGTACAAGTATTTGCACGTGTATCGGTTTGGAGAAAAAATAAATGAATGCAAGGAACCACAGTCATATTTGTGGCTGTGGTTCATCCATCATTTTTAAAATAGGCTCCACGGAGACAGGAAAAACAACCTCCTTTTTACGTAATCACATTGACTTTGTAAGTGTGTCGTATACATCGGTTAGACTTGACACACATTTAATGACTTGTGCTCTATGTTGGGTGGCAATTTCTCCATATGCATGCAAATGCATCAAACATCTGGGAAAAACAGAAAATGCTGGTAATGGCTGCTATGTTGATTAATGTATAATTCGGTGGTGTGTTCATTCTATAGGAGTGAGCCTGCTCATGATTATAATTGTGTAACATAATGCACGTGATTAATTTCTCACAAATTATTCATGCTTTTCAATGTATCATTGATTGGCACATTTTATGCATGTAAAAACATTCCTGAGTGGTATTCTCCCTGAAAGGGATTGATTCGAGCAAACCAAAGATAATGTTCAGTAATGTCCACAGCACTTGAAGCATTTAAAAATGTGTAATATTATGTAGCAGCTGCTGCATTGGTGTGAAATACCAGTGATAATTAATATAAGAGGGCACAGTAAAAGTATAACTTTTGAGCCATGTTTCTCTTTGACTTTTATATGCATTTGCTCATGAATTACAACCTTTAGTGATACAATACATGCTGCTCTGGCCTAATATTAACATTCCACTGCACAACATTGGTATTATACAATAATTTATTTGGTGCTTTGTAAGGATTGTCAGTGTGCCCAGTGCAGTGTGGACTCGAGCAGGAAAAAAAAAGCCTACTTCCATCGGATTAACAAGAAATATATTTTCAACAAGCCATACAGAGACACAAAGAGCATCTTCCATGTGACTGAACTTAATCGTAGTGTTCCCCAGTTGAGATCCAGGGAGAAATATAAAGACGAGGGATAGGAAGAGAAAGTTAGAAAGAAGAAACTTTACGCGTTTTTAACACGTAAACAACCAGTGTTATCATCTGATGTATCTTTCCTTTGACAAAAAAGGTGCAGACAAGCATGAAGCAATCTTCAGCAATGCAAAAGAGGTTATGTTTAGTAGAGTTCTCAAGACCAAATTGAGCTCGATCAGTTATGATAAATGATACCCGGAAAAAGGAATTGACCTAAACTAAATGCTGTCTTCACAGGAGTAATATTTCAGTAATCGTGCAATAAAAACTCGCGTGATTATACTTCAATAAGTACACCTGGCATGACTGTGATATTCGTAAGAGCACAATATCTTGCGACGATGGAAACCGGGCTAATCGGAGGTGCGTTCTGGCCAGTCGCGCCTTGCTGCTTGGGATGTGAGCCTGGCAATGGCAATTTAATAAGTAATAAACATTTTAGTTAAAGTCTTGCACTCGATGACAACCGGTAGAATTTCATTCAAGTCCGAGTGGATTTAGTTTTAGTCATTCATCCCGCTTAGTCGAGGCGATAAATCAGCCAAAATACGGAGTCCACTCCTGGCTATGAAACGTTGGTGTGAGAAGCATGCAATGTCCCCCCTCCACCACCACCACCCAATATTATCAGGTCGGCCAATGCATGAACTCAGAACATCTCTTTCTATACTTATTGAGCCAATTACCGTTTATGATTTTCTGCAGTGCACCGCAACTTCGAATAACGTTCCTAAATGACTTGAGCCTACATATTCATTCAGACTCGATAATTTCATCTCTTCATGGCAGCAGTCGTGCTTTGGTTTTGGTTAGTAGTTTTATTCATCGGCATGCTTTCAGAATCCGAATCATAATATTTATTTATACTGGAGGAATCCGATGAGCTGTGAAGGTATTTTACGATTGTGTCTACTCGCAGCCATCGTTGACTCATGTGTGGATATACATATTGAAAATGCTTTCTCTATAAATATTTCCGTCACTAATTTATTTCCCAAACATTAACGCTGGACTGGCAGGACTTATACACTTATCGTCGAGAGCATGCCAGGCCTGTAACAAAATCTCTGTCACCTTAAGAACAACTCGAGGCTGAAGCAGTGCTACATAAAATCGAAATTCCCCCTCTCTTCCCACGAAACCACAGTTGTAAAATATTATATTACTATGTCCCGGATGCTGTACAAAAAGTGCGGCTTCAGTTCACGTTCTTGTCGTGTTTAGTTCAGTCACCCGTGTAATGTGTGCATGCTAACCAATTTTCCTTTCTTTGAGCACTTGCCTAGACCAGCAGTTAAGGAAATGATTATGAATGTAATACCTGTGGCATTTCCCTTTAGAGGATGTACAACTTTGGAACTGCATGCGATGGGTAACAATTTGTAATGAAAAAATAAAATTCTAAAACACGTGGAGACGATCATAATTTTTCACGAGCAATGTAACGTTAAAATATTGGTTTCAATTCTCAACAAAGTGGGTGTCTTTGCAAAAGGAAGTGGTATCTAACACCCTTGTCTCATCGCACATTTAGGGTTCTGACTTATCACGCAATTCAATGAATTCTCATGACTCGGGAGTTAGATAACGATTCCGTAATCGTTTGACCGTCAGTTTTTTCCATCTCATTTATATTGTTTCTTCACTTGTCCAGTTATTCATACAGCGGTCACCGTCACGCCCCAACTATGAACCTTACAACACCATTCCAGTACTGAGTGCTGGGCACCGGAATGGTATTCTAATGTCCCTCGTCATAACATTAGCTACAAGTGTTTGTTCATGCCATTTGCCCAAATATTCCATTTGCGGACCATTTGCCTGAAGAAAGGAAATTCGGTACATGTTTTGGTGAGGTCACCATGATTTTGTCCGCACACATTACGCTATGTGCCACTGTGGTGCCTAAATGCTCAGCAGTAGAAGCGAGTTTAAACAAGAGTGGCAGCACGGGGGTGTACCGTAGTATGGAGTGTGCTGACAGTTATTAGTAGCTGATAGTAGCCATAGGCAATGCCTCATGATGTGCTTAGCCACATCACCTAGGGTATCGCTATGATTTCTAGAGCTCGTCTACATTAGACATGCTCTCTTGGTTTTAAAATATTTGCTGTGGAGCGAGTGCACTTGAGATATTGTTATTTCATGCTGACGATCCCGCAGCCTATTTGTTGTTTGCTACTCGTACGGACGGCTCTAGGGAAATACAGGAGTCACAACTTTCCTACCGATTTTCGTGCATTCGGAGAGAGTTTTGAGTGGATAGGTAAAAGCATACATCGCTGAAGGGGGTTAAAACTGATAGCTTCGCGGTTCTGTGAATTTCCCGAACAAAATTTTGTTTTCGACATTGGTAAACAAAAATATCCAAAGTCATGAGCACATTCTTTCGCTATTTATTTGAAGGTTATAATCTTCACAGGGATAAAGAATAATGCTTATATAATGAAGCTACAATCGTGATTAAAAGCCCTTCTTACTACTGTGATGTAATAATGTACTGAATGAAATGTATGTGTGGGATGTGTTCATGACACCTTATGTGTGCTCAATAATGAGTGCCCAATAATTACAATTATAATTGTATACAACGTCCAAAATCGTGTTGTGAAATTGTCATCAACAGCTCTGATCAATCCATTGCTTGATGAAGGTCTCCCACAATCCATCTCGCATGGTCTTGCCATGCAACAATCCATACGGCCCCGACACAAAAGTTGATCAATCTCCACAGTTGACACGTATTCGGCCGTGTTCTGAGACGATTTAGAAGGCTGTCTCATGCAAAGTTGTTACTAATGTTGTGCTCGCTCGCATTGTTCAGATGCTTAATAAATGAGGATGTCTACACGCTACAGTGAACACGTGCCTCACAGCAGATCCTGTTCACGCATTTTTAATTGCGCACCGCCAGATTTGTTAGCAAGCTATGATTTTCCAAAGTTTGATTTTGCTCAGACGTCATCACAAACGAAGCTTTATCATTTCACAGTATATTGGCACGTTAGTGTACATTTAAAAGAAAATAAGGAATGTCGAGAAATGCAACTGCAGATAGATTTCTCTCCCTAATCCTTGAAGGCACCCTGACATTGACAAAATAGATAGTGCATCTAAACGACCTCTCCATTATTAAAGAAACTATATTGATCGAATGATTCCATGCATTGATTTCCTCATTCAGTGGCACCAATTGAAGTGATAAAAATCTACGATTTTTGCTCAAGACACATCTAATAAAAAAACGTGACCTTTCTTGCACTAGAAAGAATAAAATGTACAACTTGGAGTTCCCTTTTGTGGTCTAAGTATGTGTATATCTTTTAGGTAGTTTTTGTTGTGCTTTCTACAGTAATTTGATGTGCATTGGGTTATTGAGCGGGCACAGGAACAGCGGTTATAACAAATATATACAAGTGTTAAAACGTCATGCCTCTCTCAGTGTCTTCGAACTCTCTAGCGTGGGGTATGCATCTAGCGACACAGACAATGACAGCAGTCTTTTCATAGCGAAGATCAGCAGGCGATGCTGTGAAAGAACGACTCCAGCACTTCTGAAGTCACAAACAATTGGATGGGCAATCGGGGGTGAAACTTTATCAGAGTTTGCCACAACAACAAAAAACGCCGATGCTCATTTCCTTTTGCCTTAAAATAATATTGTTACTATGGGGGCAGCTTTATCAGATTTGGGAGGTTCTTTCATTTGTCAGTGTCTAGTATGCAACGTGTACAAGCTGGTATATTGGGTTACAGCTCGAAATTGTTTCATAGCGGGTATTTCTTTTTGTCCATACGGTAACTGCGGCCACAGTTTGACATAAATGTTGGTATTATGAAAAAAAAATACTTTACTGTGTTCTGCGTCAGCGAATTTCCATTACAAAACTCAAGATTAGATTTGTTGGCAATGGTTTGGAAATGTTCCAATGCCGCAGGTTCTGTCTTTGAGGCACCTCAAGAGTAACGAGCTGTCACCTGAGGTTCGGGCAGGTGGATGCTAGTGGAATACATTCACTGACATTACGCGTGTGATTTAGAAAAAAGGAAACCATTGTAGCCTTGTAATAAATCCTTATCCTAAACGGGAAATTGAAATGACTAATAATAACACTTAATCTTTTACACCGCATTCTGTAGGAGGCATAACTAGATTCTGTTAAGATTATGTTAGCTCTGCCATGTCACCCTTTGTTTGGCTTTAAGGGCCTGGGTTAGTTAGAATCAACAATGGTTGAACATTCAAATTGAGACTTTTAAAGATTACGCCGATGTGGCTGTGGTTCCCCAAACACAGTCGGACCGTTTGGCTCCCCCGAGGTCGTGGCAAACATTACAGTTGTTCTATAAACATAGATTATGCTATATCCTTAATAAATGTACACCGATTAATAAAATTTATTTTGTTATTGTACTGTATTTAATATGCGGGAATAGGCATTTGCTTATGACATGTATTCAGCATGTACAGTTTCAATCCAGCCCCATCCTCCCTTGTGGTCTCCAGTCAACTCAGTCAATCAACCCGGAGAACCTGAGTCTGTCCTCTCACCACCTTCCAGTGGCCTCAAGGTGCACGCAGCCTGGCACGAGCGCTGTGGTAGCGCGTCACCTTCTCTTGGTGGCGAACGGTGGCTATTGTTGACGTTGCTTATTGTTGAAGTTGCCTATTGTTGACGTTGCCTATTGTTGAAGTTGCCTATTGTTGACGTTGCTTATTGTTGAAGTTGCCTATTGTTGACGTTGCCTATTGTTGACGTTGCCTATTGTTGACGTTGCCTATTGTTGACGTTGCCTATTGTTGAAGTTGCCTATTGTTGAAGTTGCCTATTGTTGACGTTGCCTATTGTTGACGTTGCCTATTGTTGACGTTGCCTATTGTTGACGTTGCTTATTGTTGACGTTGGCTATTGTTGACGTTGCCTATTGTTGACGTTGCCTATTGTTGACGTTGCCTGTTGTTGACGTTGCTTATTGTTGACGTTGCCTATTGTTGACGTTGCCTATTGTTGACGTTGCCTATTGTTGTGCGGTCACAGGCGAGCAGGTGTCCCGGGAGCTGTGTTCTGGCCGAGCGGAGCCCCCTGCCAAGCTGCCCTGCCGGGTGCCCTGTCCCGGAGACTGCGTGCTCGCCCAGTGGTCCGACTGGTCTCCGTGTTCGTTCACCTGCTCGGGGAAGTCAGGCGAAGGTCGACAGAGCCGTGGCAGGGCCGTGCTTGCCCATCCCTCCGACGGTGCGTGGTTTAAGCTTGAGTTGCCATTCTTAGATTTTGATTTAGGGGCCGTCCATAAATGACGTCGCGCACCTGGGGGAGGGGGGTGGGGTCAGACATTTGTGACGATGTGTGACGAGGGGAGGGGGGGGGTTGAGAAATGTGACGTCACATCAAAATGCGCAACTTTGAATAAATATAGACAACACGTTCTACTTAATTAAATAGATTTTTTTAATAAATGTTTTCTCCTACAACATCAGAGTGCAGCAGCACATTAGATATGTACTACAATGATAATAGTTTAAAGCGATTTGAAGCATGTTTTTTTTTTGGGGGGGGCAGAGCTTTGTGACGTCATATTTGAGGGGGGGGGGTCTGACTTTTTGTGACACGTGTGACGAGGGGGGGGTGGTCAAAAATCGTCCAAAATCGCGTGACGTCATTTATGAACGGCCCATTATATCTCATTTGCACAAAGGCACAATTGGAAATTGGGGCGGAGGGGGTGGTGGGGGGGAGTTGAGTGGTGGCACAGCGGTTAGTACACTGCGCTATTGACACGGAAACCCAGGTTCAATTCCTGGCCACGGCTAACATCAGTGGCCCCACCCACCTCCTCTACACAAACTCACCCCAACCAAGCAGGTGAAGCGAGGTCAAAACCCTCTATGACGGACCCAGCGTGCGGAGGCCTTCGTCCAGAAGTGGAATCGCAAAGGGTTGAAAATATACGAGCTGTCATGCCAGAAATATCAACATTTCTGGAGTGGGGTTTGTTTATCAGGCGCAATTTCTATCTCATTTACACAAAGGCACATCCCAATAAAGTAACACAATTCCGCTTTAGCAGTTTATAAAAAGCGGATCAGTCAAGCATGGCCCCATTTCTTAGTGTAAGTGGGCACTGCAGGCAAATGCAGAGGTTATTAAACAGCCAAGCGGATAATGCAGTCTCCCAGGTGAATTGGTTAGAAGGCAAAAGACGCATGGAGAATAGCGGGACACCGCGCTTTATAATACATTTAGGGTGTGGGCTATCCCAAGGGAATCTAGCGGCTTAACATTTAATTAGTTAAAATGTATTCGTACGATTAATTATTCCCATACTGCAATTATTAGATTTTTATGAAGGTTCTTGTTTTTTAAAATGTAATTATTTCAAGCTTACTTGGAGCCCAACTGGATTACTCCAAGTATTTAAAAATGTAAAGCGTATTGAATATGAATACATTAACATATTGCAAAAAAAAACTTCTTTATCGTAATTGTGTTATCAAATGTATAGTCACTTAAAGGGCAGCAATTATTTTTTATTCAAAGTATCCCCGATTAAGTTCATACCGTGGCGGCATTTAACGATTGCGCACAATGCCACAATGTCACAACGCACTGCTTAAGAGATAAAGTGATTGAATATACTGTCATTCTATCAAACTCCCCTTCGCGATGTGGCACTCCTTAATTAACCAGCTTGCAATAAGTTCCTGCTGTACATGGTGATGGTCTTCATCATCCTGCGTGAAGAAATTGTGCCAAGAATACATGATTGAATCTCTCTGGGTCAGTGTCGGTGGCGGTGGGAGCGGCGGCACAAGTGGCCACGGGACTTCTGGCCACGGCTGAGAGTGGCAATGATATCTGAACCGGTCCTGGATACCACTCTGGTCAAACAACGCCAGCCTGACCGACACAGCATGTGGAGGCTATCAATTGTCAGTGCTTAAACAAAGGAGCTGTATTCTTAGGATTTTTCGGTAAAGTCACGTAGGTGAAACATAAAAATAAAAGAAAAAATCACGACGTTTCGGAGGCAACACAAGCTTCCGTCTTCAGGTGGAACCGTCACAGCACGATAGCTATCGTGATTTTTATTTTATTTTTTATTTTACTTTTATTAATTTTAATTTTTTACCTACGTGACTTTACCGAAAAAACCTAAGAATATGAATCCTTACAGTCACGAAAGCATCAAATCTAGAAAGGAGCTGTATTTAATTTCAGTGTCCGTGTGGTAAAGTTTGTGATTTGCACACTTCTCTGTAATCGATTATGCATAATGTGTAAGTATCTAGTTGTTTATCTATACACGTGCGGAGAGTGGCGGTGCAGTGGCTTGAACACAATGGCTCCTGGCAACGACTAACGTCGAAGACGTAGTGGTACCTGAACCCCGTTTCAGGTCTCCCCTACGTTGACTCGGCCTTAAATGAGTATCTGGCACACTAGTGATGGACTCGACTCATAAGAGTGCGCAATATCAAATGTTCTTACTTACTTGTGTATTTAGATGACCAAGAAGTATATAAATGTAGGCAGGTGTGGTTCTGGCCACACATCCCCATTGTGTCTTGTATGCAATATCGGCAAATTTTTCTCACGAACAACACTTGCTCCCACCAGTCAATAACACTTTACGTGATTATTGTGTTTGCGTGTGTGTGTATAAATAATCAATTGTGTGTGTTACGCGTGCGTGCGTATATCTTATCAACTGTGTACCGCGCTAAAAATAATTTTCAGTCTTTTGTCAATCCACTGCTGGATGGAGCCCCACTCGCACTGTGTCAGTCACGGGGGTTGTGTGGCCATATTTCACTGCGCTGATCAGTTCGTGTTGGTGAGAAGCGGGGGGGGGGGGGGGGATAACCCAAGACCAGCTCAGGTGTCACTCGCCACTGATGTTAGCCACGGCTGGGAATTGAACTCAGGTAGTCAGGTTCATAGCTCAGTGCGCTAACTATTGCACCGCTGCTCCCCAACACACCACATTATAAGGGACAATATTTGTCTCATTAATTGAGAATCGTAATCCAAATCGCATAACTTATTAATAGCCCCCAAAGGCTTGGCTATCCACACACATTTACTCTGCGTTGTATTCTTTTGCATTTTGCATTTTCAACTGCATAGCCAAGCACTGAACATTTTCTCCATATAAATGTTAACGCATGAGACCGAGTTAATATATTCCCTTAGCTTTCACGAACCACTCGCCAATATGAGTATAAGGATGGATCAATTAATCAAATATGATTGATTATTCAGATCATGATACACGAGTCATATCGCATGCTAAGGAATTCATGGTGTTAGTCGCATCTTAAATATTTTACGTAATAGGTTCGTGTGACCCTTGCAGCAACCAGAGGTGCTACCATTAACTGCATTGTTAAAAGCCACGTATTCGTTGGTTCTTTCGGTAAAGTCACGTAGATAGAAAAATGGTAATAAAAATAAAGTGAATACAAATATCACGACGTTTCGATCGCAACACAAGCGGTCGTCATCAGGAAAAGGGGTTAGCCTCTAAAGGCAAACTGTTTATAAAGGTTTTGGAGATGGGCGTAGCCCAAGTTTATCAGCAGCACCAGCAATGCCAATGCAGCAGCACCCTTAGCATCGCTGCTGCATTGGCATTGCTGCTGCATTGGCATTGCTGCTGCATTGGCATTGCTGCGACATTGGCATTGCTGCTGCATTGGCATTGCTGCTGCATTGGCATTGCTGCTGCATTGGCATTGCTGCTGCATTGGCATTGCTGCCGCATTGGCATTGCTGTTGCATTGGCATTGCTGCCGCATTGGCATTGCTGCTGCATTGGCATTGCTGCTGCATTGGCATTGCTGCTGCATTGGCATTGCTGCTGCATTGGCATTGCTGCTGCATTGGCATTGCTGCTGCATTGGCATTGCTGCTGCATTGGCATTGCTGCTGCATTGGCATTGCTGTTGCATTGGCATTGCTGCCGCATTGGCATTGCTGCTGCATTGACATTGCTGTTGCATTGGCATTGCTGCCGCATTGGCATTGCTGCTGCATTGACATTGCTGCTACATTGGCATTGCTGCTGCATTGGCATTGCTGCTGCATTGGCATTGCTGCTGCATTGGCATTGCTGGTACTGCTGATACATGTGGGCTACATCCATCTCCAAACCTTTATGAATAGTGTGCCTTTAGAGGCTAATTCATGTTTCTGATGACGACCACTTTTGTTGCGATCTAAACGTCGTGATATTTTTATTCACTTTTTTTTATCTACGTGACTTTACGGAAAGAACCAAAGAATATGAATTCCTGCAGTCACAAAAGTTATAAGTAAAAAAACGCATGTTTTTCATGAATTGTAACTGTGACCCAGAGTAGCGGAAAAGTCACTGAATTGATAAGACGCTGAAATCATTACACCTCCTACTAACAGTGGTGTGGACGTGACACACGGAGGAATGTGAATGAGTTGGGACAGCAATTTCGAATTTTACATGCAGTGCATATCTCACGAAATTTTGGCATTTGTCGGACCATTTCATGGATGCGTAAATTGGTCACTCTTTTTCTCCCTGTCTTGGGCAATTTATATGTATCTATGTTGAATTTCTTTTGCACCATACATATCCAACCGTGCCAACATAATTTTTCAGGGTACGAATTTACCATTGCATTTTATATTACATATATTTGGCAACTCGTTATTGTTTTTTCCTCACTGGTGCTGAAATGTTTCAAGACCAAACCATCGACAGAGCTGCGGAATTCCTCACTGTTGGGTACAGGGCACCATTAGTGCTAATACTAGCCACTCGTTGTTTTTTAGTTTGCCCATTGACTGTCTGAGTCCTAATATAGGGGATAGTATTAAAGGATTACTTTTTGGTGTAGATCTATTTTTTTAAACATTAATGTCAGATTATTTTGGAGAAAATGCGTATCCTTCCTGAATTAAAGCTTAAGCTGACTTTCTACGGCACACAATGTGGATTTTATATTTAAATGTCTAAATTTTTACTTAAATCATAAAGTACACAAGTAGAAATATTTTAAATTATTATTTGAGGAAAAAATTACATTTCTCAGTCTTTTCAGCACGACTGTATTGCAGTGTTTTGTATATCGACAGACTTTATAGTAAAATGCAAATAACGAAGTGATTGTTTTTGATGTTACTATTTAAATGCTAAACTCGTGACATTGCCTCATTCAAAGCAATTTTTCATTCCGTCAAAGCGAATATGCGTCATGAGTTTTCAAAAATACCAATATTCTTTTCCTGCAGTCACCGCACCATAGCAGAAAGGATACCTTGGTATGACTTAATATTGTGACTTATATATACCACATAGGCTTTCGCGGCTGTGCTTTAGGCCTCTCCTCCGATGTGTTTTCGGATTGTACCACACATTGTTTGGCATTGATGGCTGAGGTTTCACTCCACATGCTGGGGAACTTCTTCAGGAACTTGACAGCTATGATTATAGCATTCAATTTGCATATGCACAGAGCAGTTTGTGGTACCTGCATACACTGTGGGCTCACCCTCGCGAGACGCAACACATGTTGTCAATTTGACTCTGCGTTGAGCGAAGCGAGCCGACATGTTTTCCCACCTGCACGGCAACGGTTGGGTATAAATAATGTATTAGCATCAGTGGGTGCAGGTGCTGTTCACCTTGTGTACATTATACAATTTAATAGTGGATCGCTGAAAGTATATTTGATAGTAACGTGCTCTCAATCCCATGCGCACCATTACCTCGATCCCCCGTACAGCTCCACACTGTTGTTTAGCGAGTAAGTACTAAACTTACTGACCCACCCCTTACTGAACATGTGTGAAGAAGAGTTTCATAGCTCATCAGATTCCTCCAATCTAAATAAATATTTTAACATCTCTTCTTATTGGTTCTTACGGTAAAGTCACGTAGAATGGAAATAATAAAATAATAAGAAAAACCACAATAAAATATTTATTTTATTATGTTTTATTTTATTTCCATTATGTTGTATTTTTACGTAGAATGGAAATAATAAAATAATAAAAATAAAACGTAATAAAATAAATATTTTATTGTGGTTTTTCTTATTATTTTATTATTTCCATTCTACGCAAAAATAAAACATAATAAAGTAATTATTTTGTAATGTTTTATTTTTATTATTTTATTATGTCCATTCTACGTGACTTTACCGAAAGAACCAAGAAGATGAATCCCTGCAGTCACGAAAGCTTTAAATCGAAATTTAACATCTCTTTTTTATACATTGTTTCATGTCAGGTGGCGCTCCGTGTACTGGGGAGGGCCAAGAGCTGCAGGAGTGGCAGCCATGTGCCCAGGTGCCCTGCACCGTCTACCACTGGCAGGCCGGCTCCTGGGGGCCTTGCACAGAGGACCTCTCCACCCCGCCCAGGAACGCCTCCCTCAGGGCGGCCCGCCCTGCCCCGGCTGGGGGCTCTACCCGAGGAGCCACGCCTGCCCACGTGGGCGTTTCGTCCTCGCCACACGACGGGCCTTCCTGCTCCTCGTCCGGCATCCAAAGTCGAAAAGTCATCTGCATGCGGATTGGCATTGGGCAGGTCGGCACCAAGAAGTAAGCTTCCCAAATACTTCAACGGATGTCTATTAAACGCTGGCTTAAAATATATACTCTTAGTTTTTTCGGTAAAGTCACGTAGGTAAAAAATGAAATTAAAATTTTTAAAAGTAATAATAGAAAAAAAAGAATTATTTCTATTTTTTTCTATTATTACTTTTGTAAATTTTTATTTCATTTTTTATCTACGTGACTTTACCGAAAAAACTAAGAGTATGAATCGTTGCAGTCACGAAAGCTTCAAATCTAGAAGCTGTCATAAAATACCATGCCAGCATTTGGAGGGGGTTTTTTTTCTACATGTTTCAGTGTCATCATGTGCTAGGAACTTTAAAATATGTATGATTAATTAAGGACTAAAGATTTATTTCAGAAATACTCTTGTACTGTTGAAGGTGTCAATTTCATAATATGCATGAGCCTTTAAAACAAATGTATTGACTAGCCAGACACCGAAGATTCCTTTCTGTACTATCGTTATACTATTAATCACAAAAGGCAAGGTTTTAATGGCATCTAACAAAAATCTTATAAATCACATAGAAAATATTGCTTGACATGCTGGATTTCAGTTATTCTGGCACACATAGACACACTCAAAGGCAATTAATAACTTAATTCTCAGCAAAAAATAAAAAAAATAGTCAAACCTAAATAATGTGGTCCTTTCCAGCTTTGCACAAATTGGTTATGTGGGTTATTAAAGCTTAAGCATTATTGTTGTTGTTGTTTTACTACCATAATGATTATCGGGTAAACATACGATTATACATTGTAAAAATGTATGATTAAAGTAATCAGATTTTATACGTAGACTTTCACGACCGATATTATAAGACATAATTTATTTTGTACACTTTTAACAATTACCCTGCATCACCTGAAAGAGCCAATCAAATTAAGTCGCCATATGGGCAAATGTGCCAATTGATTTGGTACTTCCGCAAAACCGGAATATTGAAAAGGCCAAGCGAAACGATGACAATTTTATACGACGTTTCGCTGAAGATTACCATCCATGGATGGCATTTTGTTTGGAAATTCTTTCATCCAGCAGTGGATATATCATGGCGGATGCTGATGATGATAAGGGTTTCAGAACATGACTTCAACATAGGTCTGCTTTGTCCACAAACATTGTAGCATGTATTAATTTACTCATGCACATAGCTCTTTTTTACGTAATTATTTGCGCATATTTCACATACTAATTCTTATTTATTTATTTTGGCATTCTTGGCTTGACCGCCAATACAATTATGTATTTTTAGAGCCGCATGACAAAACTTGCAGACGTTTTCCGTGGAGCGGAAGATGCCATAAGATAGTGGCGCTGGTCACGTTTAATTCATTCTGGCAGCTGAGAACAATGCGAATACATGTATGCAATATGCATGCAAGTATGTACTTCGCATAATATTACTGCATAATGCATGCCTTGCCTCAATGTGTAGCTTATTAAAACAAAGTGAGGCAGTTAGAAGATATCTTGCTGTGTTATGGAAAATGTATGCTCCACTAATGAATAGAAGATGAAAGCATGCCTGGGGTTACATGTGAAGAACTGCTATGCACATAGACGATGGGTGGCTGCGGCTAACGGGACTTAGTGTTGTTACCACCACACCTATTTGCCAGGTTGCATTTTTCAAACACGGCCAATACAGCTGTAACGGTCCCACCTGATGACGGAGACTTGTGTTGCCTCCGAAATGTCATGATTTATTATTTTATTTCTATTATTATTTCTATTTTTAACATACGTGACTTTACCAAAAAAACCTAAGAGTATGAATCATTGCAGTCACGAAAGCTTCAAATCTAGAAGCAGCATTATGTTCACTACACCCACACAGTAATAACCAGGGCGGCCGCTGGATTTGAACCATATACCTCTGCAGCAAGTGGTGAACACGCTACCGCTGGGCCACATCCGCCACCCATAACCACAAGCAGAGCACGTGGCAGACTGACGTCACCAGTGGACCAGTGTACTTGAGCGCGTCAGTCTTGCATGTAGAGACAACCTTTTTTTTTTATACGTTCATTAAAATATATATTCATTACAAATATTAATTCAGCCCTACCAAACAATAATTTTGCCCAGCACTTAGAGTAACTACTGTCAAAATAGCAGGAAGAATAATCATAATTATAACGATAATCTCTCGTGAACAATACTAACGAAAAAGCGAAAATGTACTTTTTTATACTTGTTGAATAATTCGACTGCGCAATTATTTGCTTCAATAAATTATCAAAAGTACATGTGCCACAGGCATTGTTCGTGATGTTGGCACAAGTCTTTGAGCCATCTCAAGGGTGCCACGGTCTACCATGTGATCTGTCCCGTGGCAGGGATTGGTTTTCCCAGATGCATACACTTAGTTTTTTTTCCCAATCTCCTGGGTGTTCTTTTTTTTTGCTAACGAAGGGGGGGGGGGGAGATATGAAGAGTTGATCAAAAGTCTTCTAGACAGCTCATACCGAATGTATAAGGTCTGTTTTCCCTCGTATACTGTACAGTATACAAGTCCTTGGTCATACATCAACACATGCATAACGCAATACATATTATCTATAAACACACGTGTCCACATAATCCTAATACGTTACGACATAGTTCAAACCTGCAACAAATATCGAGTAATTGGAGAAATGGTTATGATAAATTACATATTTGGATTTTACTTACAAAATAGCATTACGCATTATTTGACAAGCTTGATATGACCACATTTGCTGTTTGTGCCAGGCATCATGAAAAACATGCTTTAAATTACAGTACAATCCCTCATTTGCTGCGTATTAAATTGTAATGTCAATCTACACAGTAATATGATTTGTCATTTTCGTATTAAAACTAATTTCTGTTTCATGTGGTGTCATCATTTTCCGTATTTTTAAAGAATAATGTGGAAGAAAAAAAAGCAGAAACATAGTGAAAAAATTACACCACTGGAATTTTAAATCTTTTCTCAATTCTTGACCAGCATCTAGGCTGTGCTAAGTCATATTCGCAAAGAATACAGTATCGTGCATAACCATTTTGCTTCACAAACGTGAAGCGATAATTTTCACATTTTCAACATCATCCTCATACTTTTTAGCCACTCCTCACGAATATATATTTACGATGTAATTCAACATACTTTATCAAGATTAGCATGTATCCAAATTACCTGGCCATTTAAAGTCAGACGGCAGGTGTTCCATCCCATTTAAGAGTGAACCAACGCCTCATTTGTTACTGCACGTCCACAGCACCATCAAAATAGAAATGGATATTTGCAATTAGCACGTACACTTCCGTTTATTAACCAAATTACGCTGCTTACAGGATTTATGTGTCTGAATTTAAGCACCGAAAATTCATCCATACGCAATTATGTTTTGTGATATTTATCTGAACATGCATTCGTTAGTTCTTATTATGCTATGAAACTGTATAACTGTTCTGAAAGTGTGTTTATTGCAACAACAAGACATGGATGCGGACGTGTCGAATCAATATGCTCGCATTACTGACACACTAATAGAGTGTAGCGATTCTACCCCCATCTCCGCACGGTCCCACGAATTGCCACGATTAGGGGTCACGATTAAGGGTCATGATGAGATTCAAGAGAGGATTATTTTTGAACGTTGTGTTGACTGCAGCGGCCCCGAGTCCATGATGTGGTCGCACGCTCCTGTAACGTACAACATGCACCAATTGGAAAACATTTATTCCTATACATGCACTTGAGTCGTGTATTATAAAGCTTAATAATTAATATTAATTTTCGATTTAAAGCTTTCGTGACTGCAGGGATGCATCTTCTTGGTTCTTTCGGTAAAGTCACGTAGAAGGGAAGTAATAAAATTATAGAAATAAAAAAATAAAATAATTCTCACGACGTTTCGGCCACAACGCAAGCAGCCGTCCTCAGGTGAGGACGGCTGCGAATTATTGTATTATGTTTTATTTTTATTCTTTTATTACTTCCCTTCTACGTGACTTTACCGGAAGAACCAAGAAGAATTAATATTAATTCGACTTATCGGTGTAGTGTTACACCCCTATTAGACACCACTTGGGGTTTGTAATATTAATGATATACCTGCAGTGAGCCTTAATTAGAATATGCAAATGACCTACGTTTAGGGAGGCGATAGCCGCCCCTCTGGATGCAGGCGTATGTCAGCTCTCACGCCGTGTTCCGCGTGTGTAAATACGTGAATGTGCGAGGCGATACATTTATTTACATTGCTTTAACTTGTTGGGTGTGACGGGTGGTTTTTTGGGATTTTTGTATTTTATACAAAACACAGTCTTCGGAATTAGTTATTTTAAAACATCTCCATACACAATTATGCAAAAAAATGTTAAAGTGTGGCAAATGGACGTAATATATATTTGGCGAGAGAAACTTACTGTGAAAATAAAAGTAAAAATTACATCAACATATCAGGCAGGGAACAGCTACGTTAAAACATCTGAATCCTGCATAACATTTGGCTGCCTCTACTTCGATAATAAACAATATGTTCTAAAATTCAAAAGGAAAATAAACATGTAATTGCTTCTATTTACTTGAGGACAATTTCTTGCGGCTAGCTATAATGGAAATGAGTATACATTACGGACGGTAAATGTTGGTAGGCGGATTAGCCTCGGGCAATGAGGGCAGTGAGGAAATTATCAAAGCCAGCTGCCAAATCCCAGCTTGGTTCTCTCACTGTCCTTGCATGTCACGGCATCAGGACACACAAGGGAGGGAGGCTGATGGATGCCAACCCTGTTTTTTTTTTAGCAGTGAACCAGTACTGGCACACTCTTACTTCTCAAATGAATTGATGCTCTGTTTCCTGGATGCATGATGTGTGCAAGCGGGCACTGCGGTATCCCCAGGATTTACACGGTGAGCTTTAACGGCAGCATGGGGCTCGAAGATTTGGCTCTTTCTATCACCTTGTCTCACCCTCTCGGAAGCCGATTCTGGTTAGTATATGGATGGGAGAATGTCTGCCTATACTGTAGCAGGTGTTGTGGGCTTAGGTTGCAAGGTGACCAGCAGAGGGAAGTGCAGGATTTTTTAAAATGTATAATATATGGAAAGCTTTGAGCGTTAGCCCCTCGAATGCTTGTGCTTTCTCCAGGTACTCGAGTTTATTTACACGTAAAGCTTAAGGTTCATAAATGTGTAGTGACGTAAATAATCACTATGGTGTTTAGCGCCAGCTACTGTCACACGAGTGGAACTGTGCGTCTTGAGCCTTTCTCTGGCACCAGAGTGGGTATGGCATGCAAGCGGGCCCTAGGGGGCATAGTTCTGGTGATGGTCTGAGAGAGGGCAAGTAAGGACGTGACAGTCTGGGTGAACCCGAGAGGGCACGTGACCGGGACAGGGTAGCGAGGGGGCCTAAAAGGGGACTCGGGGGACACGTGATGCTTAGTCGAGAACCTTCTGGTGAGATCCAGAAGGGGGCGTGGCCGAGGGCGGAGCAAGGCCACACTCGGGAGCTTAAAAGGGAAGTCCCGAGAGCGATCACGGCTGTCTGCTGTAACGGAACTCTCGGGGCTACGTCTCTTCGGTCTTCGGTCGTCAGTCTTCGGTCATTAGCTCGGCATCGTCGATCAGGCAACATTTTGCTGACCTGACCCGTTAATGTAGTTACCCTGTTGGAGTCCAGTTAACCAGTGTACGTTTATGTAGGAACCCTGTTGGGGTATTGTAATAAAAGTGTTGCCTCCAAGTCAAGTGTGTGCCTCCGTGGAACCCACTACAAATGTAATTGGTCTCACATCGCAGTGCAGGACCCTACTGAAAGAGAGTCTTGAGACAGTGAGACTTTCGTGGAAAAAAATATGTAAATATGAAGGGACAGCCCTGCAATTGCTTGCTCATCCCACGTTTGGATAAAGGGCCTCCACTATCTCTAGAAAGCTCATACAGAGGTATTTGGCTTTCTCCTCCATGCTAACCAGTTGTCCTGGAAGAGGTGGGAGTACTCATATTTTACGCCACCACAAGCCACCTGCCGATCGACTAACCTTTCTGGCTAAATAGAGGACGTGACTATTGCACGCTTCCGACACATCGCTGAGCATCCGCTGGTGCCAGGGCTGCAGACGTAGGACATGACGGTGAGTCTTGGTCAAAATAATGAGGCCACGACGACGATGCCCCTTTTTGCGTCTTGGTGCAGATGCCCCGAGAAGGAGCGGCCCAACGCGGTGAGGCCGTGCGTGCTGATCTGCCGCAAGGATTGCATCGCCACCCCCTTCAGCGACTGGAGCTCATGCCCTGCTACCTGCCAAGAGCGTGCGTGCCTTCTACACATCCATCCCTGTTCACGTCTTCATGTCATCATTTAGCGTCCTTAATTAAGAGTTGTTTCATTTATATTTATTTTTTGATCATTATACTTTCGTGCAAAAAAAAACAGCTGACTACGAACTGGCGAGAGGTGTCTCAGCTTTAAAGGTCGCAAATCCTTCTTGGTACGTTGACTTGAACCATCAGTCCCTCTGTAAAATAAGTCAACAGTGGTTTTCCTTTTAATCGACATGCCCCCATGTTAGGATCGTTGAATTTCTACCGCTGGCTCAGGAATGCAAACCGGAGATGAGCACCGCCTCAATGCTCATTTGAACAGGAAATCACTTTGACTTCTTTACTTTATAGAAATTAGGAGATCGGAGCTCAGGCATAGAGCGCTTTAACGCCTCTCGGCTGCTTTAATGAAGCCACGTAGAAGCCAAGTTTGTAATTTCTTTTTTCTATTCAGCGAGTGACTTGCAGGTGAAAATTCAAGGAATAATTTCAAAGTTTCCAAAACCACATCACTGCAGAGCGATAATTTCATTTTTCCTCATTCTTTGTAGAAAAAAAAAATACAAGATTTCTGTGCCCCAGGGTTATCGTGTTATACATAAAATCATGCTGCTTGCTCCATGTGACAGGGACTCTTTGTATTTACCGTCTACTCGTGACATCAGATGATAAACATTGGGCTGTGCAAGCTTTTTCTTGCTGCATATTCTACTGCTACGCAGAATTCACTGCTACTTACAAAAGGTCAATGGGCATACATTCAATATTGTGATATGCGGAAAGAAAATGGGAAGGGAGAAAAAATGTAAAGGCTTGTTTTTTTTCTTTTCCATATCAAATACCATTCTATCCCATATTGTTACACGGAGTGATGTAATTATAGATAGCCCAAGTCATTATAAATTGTAAGGTGTTCAGCTTATTTTTTTCCTTAACCTGGTCTCCCTACATTATGGTTACCTATCTTAAAAAGTGTTTGTCGAATGACATTTCCCATGGCCTATTCAAATTAGCGATACCTTTGTCCGTTGAAAAGCATAAACTTCTCTATTAAACCAACATTTCAGAGCCCTTTCGTATTAAACTGACATGCATTGAACAATATTGCAGAAATGAGTTGGCGGAGACATAACCTGAAAATAGGATTCGATCACCTGCACATAAACAAACAACGACAAACAAAGATCCCCCGTGTAGCCTTAACAGATTGTTGAGGCAAGTGCTTTTAGCGAGAACCTATGAAGGCTGGCATGGTACACAAGGGGGTGGGTGGCCAGCACCAAGCCCGACTGTCTTTGGCTCCCTAGTGGCGATTATTTTACACACCGCACCAGGTACTCATTTGAGGTTGCGTCGACCTAGGAGAGGCCGAGGACCAGTTCAGATAATCGTCACTGGTGTTGGCCGTGAGCGGGAATCTAACGCGGGTGGTTGGATTTTTTAGCGTGGAGCGCAAACCGCGACACTACATGACCTAGCCACGCAGGCTCTGCAAGAGGTCCAACATATATGTAGTGACATCGGGGATGTCACTGTGTGGTGCCGGCCCGGGAGGGCCATGGCGTGCGATGTCCCTACGTCGTGGACAGCACCTTGTGTGTTGCTGTGTGAGCCCGGCTCTAGCACAGCACGGCGTACGATGATGCACCGTCATCGCGTACACCCCGTAGGTGGGTGTAGTACCAGCCCTAGCGGGGCTTGGTGAGCGCTGGGATAGCACGGGCACCATGCATAGCGTGCTGTGCGGGCTGCCACAAGGGGAAGCGGGAGAGTGTCAGCCCAGGGGCAGGGTTGCCTAGGGACATGGGACTCTGGTTGACCCCGTAGGCACGTGATCATGAGTGTCCACAGAGAGACCCCCAGGTGGGGGGGCTAGGGGTGACCACGTGTCCGGGGAGAGCTCTCGAGAGGAATCGAGAGGGAGCTGGAACGCTCGAGAAGGTGGGCGGGGCCGAGGGCGGAGCCAGCCCCGACCCGGGAGGATATAAGGTGGGTCCCTGAGAGGGACCCGATGTCGCTTCACTCTCCAAGCTGGAAGCTCTACGTCTACAAGCTGGAAGCTCTACGTCTACAAGCTGGAAGCTCTACGTCTTACGTCTGAAGAGGCACCGACATGTGGCCGGGACACGAATGAGGGTCCGATCCATCGTAGCTGTAACTCCTGTGCGTAGTGTAGTTAGCTGGGTGGTCACCACCCTAGGCTGTATCTGGTAAAGGGGCAGTTACCCCGTTGAATATACGCGTTGTGAATAAATGTGTTGCCTCCGAAGAATATACGTCTGCGACTCAGTTAGACTCACTACACATATATATAGCCTCCCCTGACGATGGAGTAAAGGAAAGTTGCACCCTTTTACGCAATGTAAGCAATCGCATACAATTACTCGCATCGTTAACACTTTGCGCATGAACCATTGTTAACACTTGGAGTGTAAACGTTCCCATTGAAACGTACTGCAATTTGCGCGTACACTCAGAAGGCACACGGTTCAATTGCTCTTTGAGCTGAGGCAGCTCGCTGAGGCTGTCCATGCGTCCAATTCAAGGAATCCAAATGTTTGATAAATGTGCTGCATGGGAAGTAGAATGACTTTAAAAGATAAGAACCTGACTGTAATCTACAGGATCTCTTCATATTGTACCATGCTGAATCCTGCCCGATACGCGTAAAAGTTGCCATATATTGGTTCTTTTTAATTGGTTGTTAAACTTTTTAACCGTCCAATAAAACGGCATCCCTTTCCCACTCACCTCCCATCTCGATAATAAGGTGTGCCATTAATAGACTGAGTTAAACATGAATTCCTCATCTGCTGTACGTGCATTACGATGCACTTCTCATCGACATCATAATTTGCGTCACGTTTTTTGTGGAACTCGCTCTCTGGCAGTCTCGATAACATTTCCCATGGAATAAAAATAAAATGAACAGACATTCATTTATCCACCGCTAGATAAAGGCTTTCCCATGTCATAGCGGCAATGAAAGTTGTTCTACTCGATACTTTTTTCACACTGGTTAATATGGATTGGTGAAGAAGGCACCCAGGACCTGTTCAGACATCGCTCACCACTGATAATAACCAAGGCCGGGAATAAAACTCAGGTGGCGAGGTGCAAAGCGCATTGCGTGGACCGCTGCACCACCGCTTCTCCAACATAGTCCGTTCAACACTCGCTGTACAATTTATTCCGTCTTGTGCAAGGCCTTCTTCATATAGTCATCACGTCGTTTATTGTGAAAATTCGGTCGCAGTTCCTATGACCACTGTTTCATTGCTTTTATGGCTTTATTTTGGTGATTTTCAAAAAGTTTTTTGGTTTGGCCATGTTTGTTTGTTGTAGTACAGAGTTAGACTGATGGCCTTAATCTAAGTTGTCTTGTGGTTGTTGTTGTTTGACTTGCATCCCAATGGGATATTTGCACAGGGTTGGTGTACGGTGCTTTTTCTGCAATATTTTGTTGTCTTTTCTTAGATTTTCTGTTTGCACATAGTCACTTTAAGATGTTTTCTTGTTCATGTTTTTTTTGTTTGTTGCGGTTGCACCCGATTCAAGAGCCGAATAGCTCACAGGGCTATACCTAATAAATTAACTTTGAACTTAATATTAAGGTTTTTACAATTTTGTAGTCACACTCTCTGCCGTGTTTTTGCGTTGCAGCACGTGTTGTTCGACATGACACCTGACATTTCGCTCCACGTGCTGGGAGCTTCCTCAAGAGATAAATTCATTTCCCGAAGAGGTTGCCGAAGAAGCTCCCCAGCACGTGGAGTAGAATGTTCCGAACACCACGCATTACACCCCGAGCGCACGTGGCAGAGTTTGTGTCTTCCCATGCTAAATAGAGAAAGATTACAAAAAAACGATCTGTTGCGTTCTCCATGGGCAGGTGGCGGTTCCCCCAAAAAGCAGCGTCGTTGGCGCATGGTCATCCAGCAGGCATCCCACGGCGGGAAGGAGTGTCCGCAGAACCTGCAGGAGGAGCGCGACTGCCAAGACCGGCCGCCCTGCCACGCCTACAAGTGAGCGCCAGCTGCATTGTCCTTTGGCACATGTCAAGTCGAAGGTGCGCAGATTTATAGAGGCAATTTAAGGCGCCGTGACAGTTGGAATTCCGGCTGTGAAGCAGCTGGGGCTGAGCAGGCAGGAGAGCTGTAGATATATCTAGAAGGCCAATGAGCCATCCACAGAGCCATTATACATTATTCATTGCTCAAAACCGTGCGTTTGTTTATTCGGTGACATACGTGCATTGAAAAGTTTTAGCCGAGCTTTGTTCTGCAAGGCGACGGTCGCCACAACGTACTCTTTTTTTGAGGTGCAAATTCCCTCTTCCAGAAACAAATCTCTTGGCAAGTGGGTTCCAGTGGCTGTGCATATCGTTTAGTATAGACTGCAGAGAATCCATCCGGTGCAATCTGTTCAGGGATGTGTGTGTGGAGGTGAAGGTTAGTAAGAGCCGGGCGCACAGCGGCTTTGTGATGCGTCCAAAGGAGAAAAAAAATCGGGAAGTCCGTTGTGCAGAAATTTCAATAAAAGCGAAGTGAAAGTTCCATAATCTTAAGAAAAGTCTGCAGAGCAAAACTCTTTATTCAGCTTTATCTTCATTTAAATGTGCATGCACGTCTACGGCAGTAAAACTAAAATGTAGGTGGAAAAATCACAACACCAGAACGGTAGACAAATTATAGGGGGAATGGGTTTAACATAAAAAGTTGATTTTGACCAACGTAGACACCCGCTACAATTGAATGCTACGTCAAATGCATGTAAATTGCCGTTTTTGTGTGCAGTGGTGAACATAATGTTTACCGTGAAGGGAGCTGTGCTTTGTGCACAGTAATAAAAGTGTGCCGCTAGTAGCAGCCATTACAGTGGCAATGTGCAGGTCATAAATGTTAATGAACTGGACTCTAATGGTGGGGGTTTTATGTAGACCTCGGGGAAAATAGTTTTCATTCAATGCTTTATTTGTATTGCACCCTTAAAGATTTTAGACACGGAATGACATCATCCCACAAAAGCGTTTAATGAATCTTGGAATGTATTTTCGTGCGAGGCTGTCACAATATTTTTCGTATTGAAAGGGATTATGGCTGATATTTAAGAAGAATGGTGGAGCAACGGCCGAGGAATCGTAGGCATCCAAGAGAACTTACTGAGAGAGAAGGGGCGGGTGAGATCGACTCCTGTACAGGTGCTAGGTGGATTATTATATTGCAGGATCGTGAAAAAAAGGGTGACCCCGTGGGGAGGCCATCCATCATGGCTGATGATCGTGGTGATGATGATATATTAAGTGTGGTTACTATACTATGTTTAGTAATGTAGTGTTTAACAAGGCATCTATTTCGTGTTTGAACATTTTGAAACCTGTTTTATTGCCACAAAGAGAAAAGCCTATTCAAAAATTTTCATACTTTGATACTGGGAAAAAAATAGTCCCATAATATAGCTGCTCAACCCGAGCTATCAGTGGTCTATTACGTGCATTGTCTTTCTACTGTTCACCTTTTGGCGTTCTTTGGTCTGAAACTGGTGAGCCTAGGACACAAAGAAGGCCAATCAGCTCCGAAGACAATGCATATCCTATCAAAGCATGTTTGTGTTCATGTTCACCACAAGTACGTGTGGTTAATGCAGACTCGATTTCTTGCAAAAGCTATCTATTTTGGTGTTTGAACATCTTAACGCCTGATTGATTTCCACAAAGGGTCAAACCTATTCTTATTTTTCAATGCAGTGTTTGTTATGCTATGCGTTGAGAAGCAAGACAAGCCAGAGCATTTTGCATGCTTTGTTTGAATGTGTGCACCCCAGTGTTCATCGCCATTGTCAATCCTTAACTCATTGTAGAGGTCCACATTCCCGTGGTAGGATCCCCGATTAAAGTGGCACTCCACTTTTTCAGTCCGAGAGCTGATAGAGGACAAGTTGACCCACTGGTCGGCATTTGCGCTCAACACTTGTATGCCATTTGAACTCAAAGTAGAACTTTCGTGGGGAGAAACAGGGCTTTGATGCACTTTTGCATTCACATGGTAACTTAAGAACTAATTTTAATGTTAGTTATATTTTTATTTTATTTCCAATAATTTATTTAATGCTAAATTGCTACGAATAGAATACTCCTCGTATTTCATTAAAAAAACTCATCATTTGTCAATTTTCCTCAAAGCCCCATGGTGTAACATGTGATCTTTGGTTAATACGTAAATTTATCTTTCTGCCCTTGCTCTCCGCGATGAAGATGTTTCATTGCACAAAATTACTTTTTTTGGGTTATCAGTCAGTATTATTGATGAATGCAGTATATTTTTGTTATTTCAATTGTTTTCATTTTCTTTAATACATTTATGAAATTTTAACAAATACATGTATTTGTAAGAAGCGTGGGATTCTTATTTTAGTTGAAACGTATCGGTGATGAACACACGTCGCCGCTAATCCCTTCTGAACGACGTGTGATCACGCACGGCGGAGGGGCGAGTGACGCCGTTGTGGGTGGTGCGCCTGGTGGCAGGTGGAAGGCCCACAGGTGGCGGCCGTGCCAGCTTGCTCCGGACTATGTGCGTCGAGGCATTCCAGGGGCGGACGAGGCATGTGGGCCAGGACTTCAGACACGAGGTGAGCGCGACCCGTGACCAACCTAGCCAGCCAGCCAGCCCACCCACGCAGCCACTCACTCACTTACCCCACCCCACACTCACCAATGCTCCCCCCCCCTCTCCGCCACTGCCCCGCCTGTGACATGCATCATGTCAAATACCATTGCTCCTGATTCTGGCTTGGCGTGCTGTCATACGGGGTTGCTGCTTGTCCAAGAATCGCAGCAGTCAAGACAGTTTGTGGGAAGTGGGGGCAGCAGGAGTCATCGCGTCGAGCTCTGCTGCCGAAGCCGGGTGAATAAAACGGCGGCTGGAACTCATTCGCGATTAACCTTGTATACCCAGGCCAATTCACACCCATTCATTTGGCTCTTGCTTTGTCGGGTACACGTGTCAGTTGTATTGTAACAACGACGACCGACACACGTTCTTACTTTACTCTGAGCCTTTATTGTAGACACGAACACTATTTTTTAGGCGCGAATTTCGTCTTCTCTCCAACCGTCCCTTTCCCCTTGAGCTGTCCCATTTCATATCCCTCGAGCCCCTTTTGTCGAAGGTTCGCTCAACCTATTTCCCCTCAACCAATCCTGGTCCTGCTTCTCGAATGGTTGTCAACCATTAACCCGACAGTCAACCCTCATTTCACCGCCTTTTTACAATTGAATTTCTCTTCCAATCAGTTTAATTCTGTGACCGTAACCAATCCTCTCTGAGGCCTCCCTGCACCAATCAGATGCCTTTCTTAAATCCACTCGGCCTCTGTCCATCCATCGGTACAAATGGGTTCACGAGAGTTATTTGATTGGCCGGTCACGTGTGGCGTGGTAAAGTTTGGGTGCTCCCACGTGTTTTCAAGCTGTCTGCCAAGCGTGCGGGGAGTAGACCAAATACCCCGCAGAGGACACTCTCTAGCACCCACTCGAGTGGAGGCATGTTTGCCAGCAATAGCGTGACATAGCAGTTGCACGGCTGCATCTTTACCCCTTTAAAACAAAAACAAAATCGAAAACACAAGAACCTCATCTGTGGGACCAAGTGTGCCCGTTTTTCGTCCAAGAGGGACATTTAAATATGTTTCATCTCAAAAAAGCCATTGAGAGGTGGGTACATGCCCTGGAGGGTTGGAGGTGTCGATTGCTTGATGTATTCTTCAGTAAAGGGCAGCACAACTCGGGGTGTCACTTGGCAAGAGTCGGAGAGCTTTGTTTTGCCGGGGCTGCTCCAAGAAGCAGATCGCCCACGGCTTTAATAGTGCTACTAATTTGTCATCGTTGTAGTTGTTATCATTATTATCAGATACAACTTTTTCTATCCACCCGTACAGAATAATATAATGTAATGTGTACAATTAGTAGACTTAATAAGGTAAAGACGATACCAGGTAGAGGGGCAGCCCTGCAATTGCTTGCTCAAGCCACTGCTGCTGGAAGGGCCTCCACTAGAGTGGAGCCCCAGAGGGCTGCTCTTGAGGCTATTTTGCGAGTGTCGCCGATCCACCCTGTCCCTCTGCTCCCGCTGTGAACCCTCACGAGGGCGGACAGGTCGGCAAAATAGATGACGGTAAAAACAATCTTCTTGGTTCTTTCGGTAAAGTCACGTAGAATGGAAATAATAAAATAATAAAAATAAAACATAAAAAAACTCTGTCTCCTCGACAGACCTGTTCTCCACCTGAGGACGGCTGCTTGCGTTGTGGCCGAAACGTCGTGAGAATTGTTTTATTGTTTTATTTTTATTATTTTATTATTTCCATTCTACGTGACTTTACCGAAAGAACCAAGAAGATGAATCCCTGCAGTCACGAAAGCTTTAAATGATAAAAACTATTTAAAAAATAATAAAGTTCGGAGACGATGAATAGAAGTGTGCGACTCCACAACAACTGAGCACCGGGGGGTGGGGGGGGGGTGAAACGGCGTAACTTTATTTCAAAGCCTTTCTCGTAAGGGAAATTGCATATCTACAATAGCGATCGAAAACATTTTCCACGTCACAACACCCCAATTGAATTCCTTAGTACGAATTCTTCCCAAATCTAAATTGGGTGGCGTGCCCCGTATTCTGCTGTGCACATGGAGGATCGGGGTCCAATCCCTGATCATCATTGAATCACTGGATACCCATAGCTATACAAATTGGTGTCTTGGGTTCCCATTTACTGCAGAGTGCACAATTATAAGTGTGATAAATCACAGGCGAGCTCACTCGGCTGCACGAGCGAGATGTCTTGGAATAGGTAGGAATACCCACACTTTACCCCACCACATGTGAACCTGCCTTTCAACGGGAATCAACAAAGTGAAAGGGTTACCAGCTCCATTGAGTCGATCTGAGCCATTTGTGGAAATTCCATATTGCTGTGACAAAAGGCGAGTCTCTCCATAGGACAACTTATCGTTCTAAGCCAGTTGCTGTACAATAGCATTTAAACATTAAGATGTAAGGCTTTCGTGACTGCAGGGATTCATATTCTTGGTTCTTTTGGTAAAGTCACGTAGAAGGGAAATAATAAAATAATAAAAATATTATTATGTTTTTTTCCCTTCTACGTGACTTTACCGAAAGAACCAAGAATATAGCATGTACACATGTTTAAAGTCTGTTTCATGATGGTGACGTGACTTTAACAAGTAGGCTTTCACGATCAATATTATCCATAATAGAGGTTTTTGAGCTAGAGGGCGTAAATATAAATGTGTCGTTAAACCCACCACCACCTGACACAGACAATTAGTACGGTTTGCCACGTAAACACAACATGCCAATTCGTTACTAGTTCAGCACACAGGTGTGGAAACACATTGCTCCCGTTCTCTGTGGAGCGACGATTACACACAGGCAATGCGGTGCGTGGGTCAGTGAGGTCACGTTGACGCCAAGCCACTGTCAAGCAAAGGCACCAGGGCCACGGCCTCAATGTGAAAGTTGGGGGCGTGTGACGAACAGGTGGCTTCCCGGCGGTTATTGGTTCGATTGCTGATGGGATCCGTGAAGTTCACCCCTTACTTAGTCAGGAATAATTGTTCTACTTTACTCTCATTCTATCACATTAACTGGCTCCTGACTCAGTACTGAGGCTGCTGTTTTTTTGCGCTAATGTGTATTTAACGGTGCTGTTATCAGCACCGTTATCAGCATTATTGTCACATTGTTGAAGGGAGAAAAGCAAGGACTATAAAAACAAGATACCGTGATTCTCTTGTCCAAAATTGTGTGGGTGTTTCTTATCCATGTCCAAACATCTTGGGGTATGCGGACCCCCACTACACCCAGAGAGTGGATGTGCCCCTCACAGGCAATCATCGCAGTCCTCATACTGTGAGGAGCAGTGTCACCTGGCGCCGTAAGCCACGCGGGTTGCAGACAACCCCACTTCCACATCCAAGTCCTATCAAAAAACACTCTGCGGTTGGGCTTTTTGCCATTTCCAATATGAATTATAATGTTTCTCCAAACCCCTGCGTGGTACCTGGTGATAAATTGAGGGGGAATGCTGCTGGCCAGCCTACACATGGCAGGAACGGGTTATCTGAGTTGACCTTGTGCAATTCAATGAGCTGTGAAGTGACAACAGAAACAGTGTGTGGCACAGACGTCTGCTCTCTTCGCTGCAGGCAGTACACATTTTGATAAAAGCTTGTTAATTTTACGTTGCTTGGATCAAATAACATGCCACGTAGTGATTATTTTATTTATGTTTTTAATTGGTTAGCTCCTTAACGCTGCAGAATAGCTGGCATTGTATGGAAGAATCGTAATATTGTATAACTACTGTGTACTGTATTGTCTATATACCTGTGATCTTGGCAAATATGCGTTGCTATGTATCTAGACATGTGCAATGTAGCTGCAATTCGTAAGAGTGAGGTGGGGGGATGGCGGAGAGATTTGCATACTGTGCTATGAATCCGATGACCGAAGTTTGATTCCTGGCCATAGTGAATTTTGGTCAGATAACTTCCATGGCTTTTACACAGCATGGGGAGACCTTCATCCAGCTGTGGATTTACATAGCGCTATACATTATTATTATGATAATTCATAAGATTACATGCCACAGATATATGATTAACTAAGAAATGCAATTTAAAGTGAGCTTGATAACAACAACAAACTACGTATTGTTATTCAGGTTTGTTTTCAACAATGTTTTGGTCTGGTAATGTTTTTTTAAAGTTACAAAACGCAATTGTCTTGTGACAATGTTGAGAATGCATGACCTTTTATGACCAAAATCATGTCGTGGTGGTAATACATATCTGCTGCCACTGCCACACTCGTGCATATTGCTCCTTTGTGTGGGATTGAGCCTATTAGTGCAATGAAGAGAAACCTTTCCATTCCTCACACGAGCCTTTGAGTGCACAAGACAAGCAAATAGCCTTCTCCTCAGGGCCACTGGAAACCTTTTATACATTCCAGCTTTCCTCTCGCAAATGTAGACTGAATAGCTTTTTGCCAACTCCAAAGAATTGAATAAAAAAAGCCGCATCCCCCTGATATGTTCTGATAACCTGTCACGCTCACATCAACGGCAAAATATGGATGCAACATTCGTGGTCAGGTCAGAGACAGGGAAGGGAGTGAGAGAGATGCACCAAAGCACGTAAACAAACAAAAAAGATCGCACAGCACTTCAATCACAGGCTGATTGTGGCGTAAAATCACGTTCGCAGCCAGGTCCGGATATTATTATTTGGAAACTGTTACAAAATGTAAAAGTTTACACTATGAGACCTCCTTTACCAGTGGCTAAATATAGTAGTAGGTTTTTACCCTTTAAACTGGTACAAAAACTGACACCTTTATACAAGGCATCATGTTTGCAATAACCACAACACAAGCAGTCAAAATGCAAACAAAAAGAAACAACTCTCATGATGATAATTATATGCACTGCCCTTGAAGTTGATTGGTCCACATCCGAGACGGATTTTTGTGGACCAATCAACTTCAAGGACAGTGCATATAATTATCATCATCAGAGTTGTTTCTTTTTTGTTTGCATTTTGACTGCTTGTGTTGTGGTTATTGCAAACATGATGCCTTGTATAAAGGTGTCAGTTTTTGTACCAGTTTAAAGGGTTAAAACCTACTACTATGTAAAGGTTTGTTAAGAACATGATATAAAATGCGATGAATAATTTCAGGCATATATTTATTCAGCGAATTATCTCTGTGTACAAGAGGCCTGAATATGGCAGCTGTCATTCCACCAAAAGGTGGAAGAATGATGGCTTGTTGCATGTTTACACCATGTTGCTTACATCGTGAATTTTTAAAACATTACCACAGTAAAAGGGTATTTAAAAATAATTCATAATAATTGCTGTAATTAAGCTCACTTTAAAATGTATTGATTACTCATTCAGGTGTTTGAGATGTGTATCTCATTTTGCATCATAACAATAAGAACAATTTCCAGCATTTCGGTTAATCATTGCTGGACAAAGGCTTCCTCACGCTGTGTTCGTGATGCGGACTATCTGACCATAGTTAACCACGTTGATTAGAAGCGGAGTACTATTTCAGATATCACTTGCCGGAGAGCAGTCATTCGAACCACTATCATTATCACCATCATCTGTTTGTAAGCCGCACTAAGCCGTTTTTAAATCCTTTATATTAAGTTCACTTGCTTGCTTGCGCGCTTACGACCGTGCAAATCTTTCGGTAGTTTTTTAACCCACTTCCCGTGATCCAATCGAGCTGACATTTTGCACACAGACTCGTTGTGCGTGACAATTGATTTTCGTGAAAAAATGTTCCGAAAATTTTACACTTTTTAGGAAAAAATAAATGATTTTTAATTACCAATTGCTTAATGGTGGCAGGCAATCATCTGACCCATAAGTGGCAGCCATCTCAAGCCAGAGGACGAGAGGACTCTAGCCGCCATGCATATAAAGGATTTATAGTGAAAAACTTTATTTTTACGGGTTAATTTTTGTAACATCGTGCTACATTCCGCCCCTCAGTGGATGGCAGAAAAAAATTTCTCGCACACAAACACGCCTATTAGTACTCTTAGGTTTTTTCGCTAAAGTCACGTATGTAAGAATAAAAGTAATAATGGAAATATAATACACAAGTCTCCATCATCAGGTGGGACCGTCACAGCTAAATTTACTGCATCAAGTGCAGTAAAAATGTCGTGATTTATTATTTTATTTTATTTCCATTGTTACTTTTATTTTTACATACGTGACTTTACCGAAAAAACCTAAGAGTATGAATCCTTGCAGTCACGAAAGATTCAAATCTAGAACGCCTATTAGTAGTGAGTGTGTTCGTGGTGCTGGTCCACCCACTCCTTCGTGTTCCCTTTCCGGCCTTTCATAGATGCTCGCTAACAGCACTTGCCTCTACAGTCTGTTCAGGCTATACGGGGGATCTTTGCCTTTGTCATTTTGAGATGGATTGAGCCTGATTTGTCGGGCCTGTTCTTTTCAAAATCCGACGTCAGCACGCCTAGTTTGGATTCTCCTTGCCACTGTTCTAGCTGCTAATGGGCTGCAGGAGTGTTCGCCGAATGGGGCATCACCCTTTCCGCACGGTACAAGGGGTCAAAAGCTGCCACATTAATTAGGAAGATTACGTTCTACAGAATTCCCACGTAAAATCAGAATTCTACAAGTGTGCAAACATACGGTACGCAACTCATGTGCAGTCTATCTAGGATTCAACTCGGGAACAGATTGCGACGCTGGAGAAAATGAATAAAAATGCTTTCAGGCTCGGTGGAGAGATTCCATTTTGTAAGCATGTTGTGGAACTTCTTTCGCACCGTAAATAGGCAACCGCGCTAATTGGAGGTGTTTTTTGTGTTTAGACCGCTTTTAAACACCAAAAAGCAGTTTGAGACAGTGGAGAACACCCAAGAGTTATCTAATTTGCCCGGTCAGTCAAAACATTGCTGGATGCCGTGTTGTGAACCAATTTCTGAGCTACAAATGCGACTGCTCATTTTTTGCAAGCGTACTTTACAAGGACCGTGTCTCAATCAACCGGAATGCACCCGATATCGTCAGACTTCGGAAGCTAAGCAGGTTTGAACCTATTTTTTTTGCTGCATGGGAGACAACCTAGAAGCGGTGAGAATCAGAGGGCAAATTTCGATTTAAAGCTTTCGTGACTGCAGGGATTCATCTTCTTGGTTCTTTCGGTAAAGTCACGTAGAAGGGAAATAATAAAATAATAAAAATAAAACATAATAAAATAATTCTCACGACGTTTCGGCCACGACGCAAGCAGCCGTCCTCAGGTGGAGAACAGGTCTGTCAAGCAGACAGAGTTGCGTTGTGGCCGAAACGTCGTGAGAATAATTTTATTATGTTTTATTTTTATTATTTTATTATTTTCCTTCTACGTGACTTTACCGAAAGAACCAAGAAGATGAATCAGAGGGCAGTGCAGGGAAATCCATCTTTCTGTACACCCCCTCCCCCACTCCCACCTTCAGCAATCCACACTGACCAGAGTGTTGAAGTGTGGCCACTAACCCTCGTGACCTGTACGGCGTAGGGGAGACCCTCATCTAGCAGCAGATTGACAAACGGGCTGTACACGTACGTTATAAACTTGGCCGGCAAAACTGTATAACCATGTGACATGGCTATAAGAAGTTCTACTTACGGGGTACACTGAAACACGATATCTCTTCTGCGAGGAGACTTTGCAAATTTGCTCCAACATATATTAGCGTGCGTCACAATATCTTTGTCGAATGTTGTTAACGTGAACACTTTGCCTACCCTTGCTGCATTGCTTCTACCAACACAATGGTGGTGGATGCCACTTCTTTCACAACCATGGGATCAATATTTTGTTGTTATATTTGTTGATGCATTCGCTTTCATTTAATGTAAAAAGCGACTCTTCTGTGCCAATGTAGTTGATGCATTTTCCTTTTAGATTCTAAAAGCTTTTATGAATCATCCTGTGTTGCCCTCTGTGTAGAGAGAATATAACAGTTGCACGTTAACAGTTATGCATTGCGCTTAGCCACCTCCAATGCCCTTGAAGCTTCTGGCAGCCTTTATCTGAGCTCAATTTGGTATTGTCAGTCTCGTGAAAAAGCACACAGTCAGTGTTTTCTCACCTAGTACTGTCTGTGAGAGACACTTGAAATCAGTGTGATTAGTGCCCCTTTTAGGTTTTTAAATCCTTTATATTAAGTTCACTTGCTTGCTTGCTTGCGCGCTTACGACCGTGCAAATCTTTCGGTCGTTTTTTAACCCACTTCCCTTGATGCAATCGAGCTGACATTTTGCACACAGACTCGTTGTGCGTGACAATTTATTTTCGTGAAAATTTTTGTTCAAAAATGTGCCACTTTTTAGGAATTTTTTAAAATATTTAATTTTAAATACCAATGTGATAAAAATGAAACTCTTTCTCAAGAAAGACAGAAATGAATAATAAAATAAAACCGATGCCACGCATATAAAGGATTTATAGTGAAAAACTTTGTTTTTACGGGTTAATTTTTATTCATTTATAGCATGTTTGTGTTTGAAGGACCTGTTGAAGCCCAGGTAATAAACGGGAATAGTGTGCATGGCAAGAGTCACAAGCTTGGTTTCAACCCTCCCCATCGCTTGCGATGTAACATCCTGCAAACGCGTGCCAATGAAAACGACCACACAAAACTCTACCCACTTCATTATCGTCAAATGCAGCAACATGCATCGTGAGTTGTTATCTCAGTGCTTGTATTGAGTACATTGGAAAACAGTTACTTTAGAGCAATTGCTTCCACCTAACATGATGATGATGACATCTGAGGATGCATTCAAGAAAACAAATGTCTGAAAGCTTTTAAATTGCATTGCCTTTATTATGTTGGTAATGTTGGCCATGTCTGGCTACTGAATGATTAAGTACACGAGGAAATCTGCAGCAGGAGCATGATAGAAGTGGAATATGATACAGAAATTGTATTTGGGTAGAGCATTGGTGCAGTGGTGAACATACTGTACTTGGAAACAACCTGGTTGACCTGATTTCAATTTCGTGCCACAGTTTACATCAGTGGCCTCTGATATTTGGACTGGTCCTGCGTGTCCCTCCTATGAGCGTGCCTCACTGACCAGCATGGTAAAGTATGGTCAAACAAACCATGACCGGCATGGCATGGTTTGTTCATCCATCGGTAGATTGACAAAGGGTTGGAAGTGTTATTATGCATACAATTATCAGATAACTCTTACTGTAGTTGGGATGCATTCATTTTTAAGCAATGACATAATACTATGGGGTTTTTAATCCACTTCCTATACAATATATATTTGTGTATTGTTCTCAGAATTTAAACATACGTTCTTGATGCAGACCTGCACCGCAGCAATTGTGATCTTGAAGTATTTGTGTGACATTGCAGTGAACAAATACATGAAAAGTCAAACTCCTTGATATTAAGCCATGTTGTACGGTGGAATTTCATCGCATTAGACCGATGCATATGAGCACCGTTTGATGTGCTTGACCCCCCTCTCTCATTTCGCACAAATCGAGTTTAAATGGCCTAATGTGGAAGTGGCTCCTCATGTGCCGAGTGCCTCGACACACGGGAACCCACTTCCTCAGCCCCATGCGCCGATGCATCTTGAATATATAATAATGTCAGGCTGGGTGTTAGCGCCCAGTTTGAAAGGAGGGGGATGGGTGCTGAGCAGTTAAAACCCCACCGTGTGTGTGTGTGCTGCGATGATGTTGCTACCTTCATGACACCATTGCTTCTGTTAGAATTCACCGATGGTACACGGTGATCATCTGATAATGCTCACAGGTTAGTCTGACAAAAGAGCAGACGGCAAAGCTACGCAGAAGCGGTAATTGCTTTTTGTTTTATTTTGTCGCATTAACGTCTGGCTTTAGCGGTTTTAAGTGCGGTTGTCATAGAGTCAATTGTGTCACTCCACTGTTCTCGTTAATACCTAAATGATGTCCTGGCTGTTAATTTTACATGTATTAACATATCATCGGGCTGTAATGAGTCATTGGGCTTGCCAAATTAGAAATTGGCAGGCTTGGCTGCTTTATGGCTTGCACGTGTGAGTGAAGCTTGTGCGGAGAATGGATTGATAGAAATTTTCTTTCTGAATTTTTAGTTAATCTACCACAAATGTACATGAGTGCGTTCATAGGATTGAAATTAATCCATTGGCAAGAGATACACAATGCATACAAACATATAGAGGAATTTCTGAAATTCAACTATGAACGATATGATCACTGAAACGAAAGGATTTGTGTAAAATGCTTTTGAAAGGGTAACGGCATAATTGTAAATGTTTAATGAGTAAGACGCCACTGTAGCATTATTCTTGGCATGTGCTAGCTTTCTAAATAATAGATCAATGCAAAAAATATGCAACCAAACGTTTTAAAATAGATTTCCACCAGTTAGGATTTGTTTGTCACAGACTTGACTTGTTTGTAAATTCAATACTCACAAAGTATTACCTGAATTCAGATCACTTTTGTGATGATGGTACAACAGCCTACTCTTAATTATCTGGGTTAATGTGGAGGGATGAGTGGAGGTGTGGGTGGTGGGGTAGAGGGCGTTGAACAAAACACAGATGGAATCTGGCTTAGCAATCATTGAAGGATTTGATAAACCATTTCGGGTCTTAATTGATTGTGTTCACGCTTACGGTGACTTTCAGACCGCATTCCATTCTCTTCCTCTCCCCTTCTCTTTTCCGAACATAGATGGACTCGTCCATCTGACCAACTGCCAAATCGCTGTCCGTGGTGCTGACGTTAAGAAAAAACTGCCACTTTTTTCAATTTTCTTGCTGTGGATTTCACACCTGATGATGATTGCTTGTGTTGCAGTCGAAACGTCGTGAGAATTGTATTTTGTATTATTTTATTATTTTATTATTTCCCTTCTACGTGACTTTACCGAAAGAACCAAGAATACGAATCCCTGCAGTCACGAAAGCTTTAAATCAAAATTTCAATCAAAATTTTAAACACAGATAGTGAAAAAAACATGGACTTAGACTTTTAACACGTATTTCTTTTTTACCCACGTAGAATGAGAGTGAAGGTTGAGAATGCGAGTGCGTTTTCATTATTTCTCAAAGGAATAGGTCACTGATGTATGACTTGGGAACAGGTATTAATAGACGCAGTGTGTGTGGAAAAGGCACGAATTAGTGTTAAATGCTCAGTATTCTACTTCCAATCCTTTTTTTTTCAAAAGTAAAGTGAATTCACAACCTGAATAATCCACCCAGAGATTACCCAGGAGTTAACTGTGTATTTTGTATAATTGTCCACGTGGATTTATAGTCACATTTTTACACATCTATGTAGCTGAATCATCATGAGAAGGCCATTAAAGAAATGTATCTGTTTTGAGTCATTATTGCAAAGCTGCTGCAGGTTTTTGGTGTCTCAAAGAGCCAAGCAGTTTTTCACCGTTGACATCAGACTCTTTCAACGCAGGCACCTCCAATTGTGTGCCTGCCTCCTGCAGGGCTTAATTTCAATTAAACATTTTTACTTTATGTTACAATTTTTCTTCAAATGTTAATGCTTTTTGTTACTGCTAATTATTCTGCTAATTGTATTACCCAGTTCTTAAATTACAGAAAAGACAGTCGTGGAAAATATATTGCCATTGTTTTAAAATGTCAATAAAAACATGACTACATTGTCATGGCCTGATTAATCTGTGTGTGCATTTCGCATTATTCACTTACTGGGTTCACATGTACGACAGACCTGGTAACAGTAATTATTTTGGTAAAATTAAAACTATAATTGCGGAATGCTGCAAACACTGCACAATGCAAAATTGTAGGATGCATCATGTAAATATAGAATTTGTCAGTTGCTAGGCACAGTTGTCAATGTTTAAATTGTTAATGAAAATAATAAATATCCTCATGAAGTCATAGTGTGATTTTTACTGTGAACGTATAAGCAGTGGTATTCTAGCTTAAAGCCAAGTTGCCTATGATCTAATAAAACACTAGAATTTAAAAGTACATAATCGTGTAAAAAACACAAACACGCGATTAACATATGAAAGAAAGCCCATTCATATCAGAATTAAGGGAGGAATTGGTATCAAAGTCTCTAATTGCATGGAAATACTCTGCATGGAAATGTTTGGAAAATGTTGTGATGAGTATCTTGTATTGAACTAAATGCATCACCAGAGTCAATAACGAAATAAATAATCACATTTCAGAGAAGAAGGGCAAGTGCCAGATATCCTAGCCTAATATATTTGCTCTTCGAAGGCGGTGCTAATGATAAATGTGCTGATATTTTACTTTTACCTGCGCGAGTACCACTGATAAAGCAAGTGTCCTTAAGCTTCCATCATCACACGCCTCGCTCCCAAACTTGAACGTCTCTCCTGAAACGTGTTGTCTTAATATACGTGCATCTGATCCCTCCACTCCCTCCCACAACCCCACCCCATCCTACCCCCCCCCCGCCTCCTCAGCTGTGACCTGCCGGCAGGAGGACGGGAGCCAGGTCGACCCCGAGCTGTGCCTGGCGGGCGCGGGCGCCCCGCCGGCCCCGTCGCAGGCGTGCCGCGTGCCCTGTCGCCACGAGTGCACGTTCAGTGCCTGGTCGCGCTTCTCGGCCTGCACCGGCGGTTGCGGCTCGACGCGCTCGCGAAGGAGATCCCTCCTCGGTACGTCGTGCGGCCCCATTTGATGTTACGTCGTCATCGTCGGCGTCGGCGTCGTCATCGAACAACGCTCTTTGGGGCGCGTCGCTATAGAAGGGGACGATGGCCTGATGGTCAAGAATAGTAAATCGTTTTAACGCGATTTTTTATATGTATTCCACGCTTAGAGCTGTTAAATACAGAATGCTCGTCACCATCGTCATCATAACATACACGTTTCTAGAGTAAGAGTATGGGAAAAAGTTTTTTTTGTGAGGCTCTGGGAATATAAAATTTGTTGTCATATTGGAAGGGATGATAGCCGATGGTCAAGATGAACAACAGAGTGGCAGTCAAGGAATGGGACGGATCAGAGAGGACTAATCCTGCAGAGATGGAGCGATGAAATCAGCTCGTGTGCAGGTGCTTGATGGATTGTTGGATCGCAAGATTGTGAGAGGTGGCAGTGACCTTGAGGAGGCCAGTGAGTTGACCGTGGCTAATGTTAATTATTAGACGTTTGCTCAGCAAATGTAACAGTTCAGTCTTCCTGACTGTCGCCCCCTGCACCCGCTCAGAATAATGTCTAAATTCGCCAAAATGTCATAGGTGTATCACGTGTTTACTGAACTGCTTTCTCTGACTCAGGTTTCCTTGAAAAAGATATGGTTAGTCATAATGGACTGTCACATAGTTGTAAATAAAGTACATGAGTGAATATATTGATGTCTTGTTACTTGGCCTCACTGGCACCAGGCATGGCATTGCCCTCCCTCTCTCCCATCAGAGTTTGACAAAGTGAGGAGCAAATGGGACATTTGCCCAAGGCCCAGAACTGTAGAGGACCCCATGCAGAGCTATGCATTGTATTGTTTATGTAGCGAAATACGACTGTTATGCCTTTTAGATTTTTTTGTATGGAGAATATAAACGATGCTGTACTATATATATGAATCCCTGCAGTCACGAAAGCTTTAAATTGATACTGTACTAATTATTATTATTACACTTGTTTACCCAGTAAAGTCTCACTGTGTCTCAGGACACTTTTTTACGAGGGCCCTGCCAGGTTGTCGCAGTTGGGGACGATGTTGCTTCGTTGAATCTCAATTTGATCATTTCAGGTAATTTTTCAGCATTGAGAAATGTGGCCTATGCTCGTTATATTTTACGGGTTTTTTTTTGTATAGCTATGGTAAGAAAGCAGTAGACTCAGAGGACACCCATGCAGAAGAGGGAGAGCACATATAAACTCTGGTCGGGAATCAAACCCAGGCGCTCCTTGCTGCGAGACACAAGTGTCACCACTGTGCCACCCAGCCATTCTGCGACCTTTGCTACCTTCATTAATTCCTTCTGTAAAGGAGCGGGCAGGAGGAGGGAAAGGTCTTCTCTGCTCTGATGTCCTAGGAGCATAGATACCGAAATCTGGCCCTCTGTCCTATGTCCCCCAGTCCTCGGTCCTTACCACCTTCCTCCATCCTCCGAAATGGCATAAAAAGTAGAAATTGCTGCTACTCTGTATTCTCGTTATCCCCAACATCTCACTCCCCTCGACAGCAAGCCCCACATCTGACTCGGTTGAATCAAGACCATTTAAAAATCACAATTCCAATGAAATCATCACCTTCATGATTATTTTCAAATCTCCAACAATAATTTTGTCCCTAATTTCAGGGGATGTTATTCACGATTACTGTCTAGAACTAATTTCCATAATAGCTTGTTCACAATTGTAAAGTTTATGGTCACCTCGCCTCAATCACGAAGCGGCTTATTATTTTATTATTAGTATTTCAGTTTCTGTTTTGTTTGTTTTACCACACTTACCATATTCCGGGTTTTACAGTGTTGTTATATTGTTATGAACAAAATGGCATAAGAGATAGAGAAATGTTTTTATTTATTTTATTTCAGCAGGCAGTTTGCATGATTTATGTATTTCGGAGCAAAGCCGACACCACTCTATTATGCGCCGCGCTGAGATGATTCGTATTTGGCAAATAATCCTGTGGAACTAACTGTACAGATGGAGGCAATTTTAATAGACAAACCAACTGTCCTTAGTGATGAGTAACTGGCTGCTGCGGCAGTGGCGGTGTGGGGTGGTGGTGGTAGTGGTGGTGCTGGCCGAAGCGTTTTGTCAGCAGCATTTGTATTATAATCCACCGGAGGGGTTGCTCCCACAGGGGCCTTGTAAGCCTGATTAAAAACCTGCGCTGCTTTAAATGTGTATTTACAGATGCGAAGGCGCAAAAGCACGTGTTATCGACACACTGCTCCCCGCACACATGCTCTCACGCTCAGCTTGTTAATCCCACGGCAGCACTTTGCACTGATGTGTTCCTAATTCCTAAAATCCCTTGGACCCACTTAATGGAAATGCATTGGCACACGGAGACATTCGCAGCAAATACTGTTAATCATTCGTACATTCAAAAAAAGTTAATTACTGTACTTTACATTTTTCAGTAAAGTTGCTCATTCTGCTAGAAGTGGGGGGGGGGGGAGCTTTAATCCCTCCAGAATGTAGATTAAATTTATAAAATGTGAACGGAGATCAAAGGATTCTCTTGAATACATGTAATCTGTTATTATTCTCTTTTATCCAAATACGCAGTTTTAATAATAAAAATTCGCTATTTAATGTGCAGAGATTTGGCTGTGTAAATGGGGAAAAATTAATCTTTTTGGCCACTCCCAAAACTGCGATATTACCTTTGAGGATTAAACTACCTTGTGAGCAATGTAGAGCACTCGATATTTGACAAGGATCATATCATAATGAGGGGCTCGGTAATACCGACATCCAGGGGCCTTGCCTCAAGATCCCAAGGAACACAGCCGACACTGGGGACTTCAGCCAAAAGCAGGGATTGTAGCTGTAACCAAGGGCACAGAAACAAATTACGGGTATTGACCAAAATTAAGGATGTCATCACTGACCAACGATCTGAACTAGGACATTAACTCGCATATAAAACCGAAGATTGAAACCAAACCCCAGTGTCATGCCCAACTGACAGAGCATGCCACAAGCTAAATTGAAGGAATCCACAGGAATCGGAATTCTACTCTCCTGCGTATTTCCAATAATGCATTGCGCACTGCAAGTGTTGCTTTCCCGCACTGCAGCACATACATCAGCTCGACTATATTAGGTGTAACTTCTTTGCGTGACCTTCCCATGCTTTCTGCTTGAACTCGCCATTACCAATGCCCTTCCTCCATCACAGCCTAAATGTTAAGACCCTGCATGGAATTGGAACTAGTCTATCAACTCTGCTAGCCTGCTTTGGCATCCATTAACAAACTGTTGTCCAGGAGCTTTCTAATTCTTGTGAAGGGAAACGTGTCCTTTTTTCACAGGGTTTAATTGCTCACTGATATATTCTCAGGTGGCCGGTACTCTGGAGTATGTGGCAAGCAATTAGCAGCCATATTGAGAGGGATATAGGATGTAAATATGTTCTGGTTCACTGGTAGACTGGAGTGGAAAGCAAATGGTAGCTACAGCCATAGTGAAAGTTATGCTGGATATGGTGTGCCAGGAATGTACATTTTTTTATTTCTCATTTGCTGGTAGACTGATGTAGGTGGCAAACCACGAGTAGCCACAGCCATAACGAGAACAATACTGGAAGTGATGTGCTGGGTGTGGAAATACATTCCAGGCCCCTGTCCAAATAGATGGGCCTGGATGAAATTGAGCCCTGCTTGGAAATTCCTCCTCTTCATCTAAACAACGTTTTGATTCCCAGTATATATATATATTTTTTCTTCTAGATGTTTTCCAAACATTCAGTTGGAAAAATGAATGTATAATATAAATGGAGAAATCAGCGGTATAACTTTTAATATCCACTGGAAATGAGCTACAGAAGATCTTCGAATAATTTAATAAGGAAGGCTGCAAAGATGGATTCAATGTACACATGAGTAAAGCAAAAGTCACGTGCTAAACAAGTTCTCGACACAATTGGATTTATCTGTCGAGGGAACGCAACTGCAATACCCATTCGAATATGAATACCGAGAACAGCTATTGAAGTTAGAACGAGATCATGTTGATTAAATAGAGGTGAGCGAGAGTGAGTTCCAGTGCTTTTGGAAAACCTAACTTGATAGTGAAAAGCAACATACCTGTGTTGCTACATAAGACAGTTTGACCTGCTTTTGAAATATGGATCAGAAACATGGATATTGACACTTTTTCCAACAAAAGCTGAAAAGTGCACAAAGAACCATGATGCACAGATGCACGCTTCAAATTATTTTGAGAGACAGAGAGAAACGTAGATTAGAGAACGCACACACACAGACAGGTTCGAGACAAAATGAAAACTGTAAAGAAAAGTGAACGTTCGTGGGCACGACTCGTTACTAGAAGGGACAATGTCCGAAGCGATTAAAGCGGCTTTTGTATTGTTTGTAAATTTCTGACCCGCCCCTTACTGGACATCTGTAAAAACGAGCTTCATAGCTCATCAGATTCTTCCCGTCTAAATCAAGCTTCTGAGGTGCTAGGCAGATTGTTACATCGCAGGGCCATGAGAGATATAGCGACGGCTTTTGGAGGCCTTCATCCAGCAGTGAATTGATCGCGGCAGATGATGCACCTGTGAAGTTGATCTTAAAATACGAATACTTCATCACCATTGGAACCTCATTTGGCAGAAGAAAAAATATGATATTTGGTTTTTTTACACTTTTATCTGGCAACTAAACTGACACCTTTTTTGCTGTCTCGGGTGTGGACCAATCAACTTCAAGGACAGTGCATACATTATCAGAGTTATGTTTTTTGTTTGCATTATGACTGCAGGTATTGTGGTCTATGCAAACATGACTCCTTGTAAAAAAGGTGTCAGTTTTGTTGCCAGATAAAAGGGTAAAAAAACAATTATAATACTTCATCAGTTTATAAAATAAACTTAATTGCCTTTGTCTTGTAGCCCGACCAGCAAATCACCTATACAGGCTTGCTTAATGGTGTACAGAAAATGACCCATACGTTTTACAAGTGTGCCCCTGAGCCACATAGATCCACGCGCGTATTTTTGCAGACCAGATGTGAAAGCATTTTATACCTCGAAGCTGTTTCCAAAAGTGTGTATGTGTGTGTGTGTTTATGCGATACATTCAAACAAACAGTACATTAATGTCTGATTTAGTTAATTTCTGAACAGACTCAAAATTCTGTACACAGATTTCTTATGAGGAGTGGTGTGGTGTTTAGCAAACTGCTATAAACCTAACGATCTGAGGTCAATTGCTGGCCATGACTAAGTTCAGTGGTGAGCAATATCTGACCAGGTCCTGGGGAGGGGTCCCTTTCAACCACAGTGTATAACATTGCTTTCAAGTGAGGTCAGGAAAGGACGTGCATGGCTGTCTATTAGTACGATTGTGTCACACCGATGTGGTGAAATATGGTCAAACATTCCCCATGACAGACCATAATCCAGCAGTGGATTAGTAAAGGGATGTCAATTATTATCATTCACTGTCATTTATTTAGATCGAACAAATAGCACTCGGCTATAAATGTGTATTTCTCGAGGTTGGGATCTGTATTTTATGAACAGCATGCGCATTATTAATTCATCGGTGGGGGGTCTCTAAATGTTGCTAATTTTTCACGAAGGAGAAATAAACAGTTATTCATGGCCTTGTTTCCTCTAAGCTCTCTCAAAACTAACATAAACCTATAGAGGGTAATGGAGCACATTCGCATCTGCTCGCTTTTTGGACGTATATGATCATGGCTAATGTGACTCCAGCATCTGTTCCTCCAGAGCACTCTCTGGGGCTGTGCTGCCCTGATGTAATCACAATTTTAAGGCATCTGCTCTTAGTTTAGTGTAACCCGTGGGGGTGCGTGTTATCGCACTCTCTATTAGTATGGCATACAGCGCAGTGCATGCACATACACCAGCCAGCACATTTTACACTTCCTGAGCAGTGCTCGTTACGGAACGCCCGCGTTTGCCCGGCTGGTATACTAAAAAAAAAATTAGTGCCGGAGATTGAATTGCAGCATTCACCGCATTACCATTGACCGGCAATGCAGTTCCCTCCCCCAAAAAAAACTCAAGAACTGCTCGATGCAGTGGTTGAGCCTTTTTGGTGTTCGGATTTGTTTTGTTACGTGTTGTTTGTTTGCATAACTATAGCAATGTTTCTAAAATTGTCATGTTTTTAAGCAGTCATTTGCATTATGCTAAAATACAATTGCATTCATATTACAAAAGAGAGGATACAATACTTTGTTCCATGCCAGTTTTTTTTATATAATATCTAATCACATTCTGTAACAACCTTTGAAATGTACGGTAAACTGTTCACACAGCTTGATAATAGTAATACTTTACAGATATATTGATGGATCAACTTATGGGGGTTGTTTGACCATACTTCACCAAGCTGGGCAATGTGAGTTGGTGAACAGGGGGCCCAAGACAGGTTGAGATGACATATTCCTGCGGAGGGAGCTGCTGGTAGGAACGTTGGGTTGCTCGGTCAATGGCCAGGGTCAACGGCGGCGTGGTGTATTCCGCAAATATGCCCGACTGTGAGGGCGGGCACAAGCCGGCGTGAGTAGGTTAAACGTTGAGTTTTATAAGGGCACCACGGGGTGACCAGCCCCTCCCCACCCAGCCCCACCCCTCCCACCCCCCACCCAGCCCCACGCTCCCCACCCAGCCCCTCCCCACCCTCCCCACCCAGCCCCTCCCCACCCTCCCCACCCAGCCCCACCCTCCCCACCCAGCCCCTCCCCACCCTCCCCTCCCCACCCAGCCCCTCCCTGCACGACGGACACAATAATCCCCTGTGGGCTGGTGTAACCAGGAGGTTCGTACCAGTATTAGTTGCCAGTGGTGTCAGCCATGGCCAGGAATAAAACGCAGGTCGCCAGGATTGAGCATTTTGTACTAAATACTGCGCGACCACCAACTGCTCCTCATATCGCTTTGTTTGATAAAATGCTGCACATTCAGGATGTGGGACATTGAGTTTATAACTTAACTATTGTAGAGGTTTCGTTGAATAATGTATGTCTATTTGAGCAGCTTGGCATGATGACACGCATGCACATCATTTTTAAATGAGTCTAATCTAATGAGATAATTCAAATCAATTGACATTGCCATGCCAACGTGACACATTACAACCCTGAAAACTAAAACTCCCGTCTGATTGATGTTAACGGGCCTAGAAAGTTCAGTGCTGGTTTTTGCTATATTTGTAATATATGCTGTATAATAGGTTACATTGATTCAACGTTTTAATACATTTTATTTATAATGTTATACATTAACCTACAAGAATCAATTATTTAATGCAAATTACATTTCTATACAAAGTATATGTGTAATATACCAACAGGAAAATATAACAAACAAGATAAAGAGTTTAAATACGGAATAAAACAAGACTGCATTCATGAGACAAAAGATATTAAATTCTTTATTCCAATTGTGACCATAAATATTAACAACTCATCTTGAGTTTCCATGAGTTGGGAGTGAATAATCATAAAACTACTAAGCATAAATTAGGATGTATTGTCTTAAGACAATTATCAAAGTCATTTCGATGTCATCTCTTTGACATTGCTCTCAGGTTGATAAAACAAGTACCATCCATATTGGATGACCGACCCCTACAGAGGAATGAGGCATTTCCACCACGACTTCAGGACCGTCAATACATGATGCATGCTCCCCCATGTCTATTTACAGTGGGAGAGATTATTTTATTTTAGACTTGACTCAATTATTTTCGAGTGTCAGTGAATAACTCCAAGGCGAAACGGTGTGTTTAAACCTTAATGCACCTATCTTATTTCAAGTATGAAATCATTCCGACATTGATATTGCTCTTGTTGTTATTGTGCCACGTTCTAATGGGACTTAAGATTTCGTACATGGTTGTTACGATGCTGCCGAGGTGTAATGGTTAGCACACTCGACTTGCGATACAGAGGTCACTGGTTCAGCCTGCTGGCACATCAGTTGAAACAACCGACACATTCCTGAAATCCACTCAATTCCACCTTAGTCCACTCAACAGTCTAAGTCGGTATACCACCATTAATCATCGGCAGGCCACGTGTGGTGGGGTAAAGTGTGGCTACTCCCACCTCTTCTGCCTGGCTAGCGTGGAAGAGTAGGCCAAAATACCCTCGAGGGGTTCTGTAGAGCTCCCTGTCTTGAAGGCTATGTCATCAGCGGCATGAGCAAGAAACTGCAGGGCTGCACCTTTATCCCTTTTATATGGTCATCAATTACCCGTCACGATATACGTTGAGTGTTGTTCTTTATTGTATTGTTTTATTTGACCCACGTCTCGCTTGCAAGAGAGACGGTCGCAATGGACTCTGACCTGGTTATAGAGCACACTGATGAATGCATTTACTTTCTTGTGATCAAATACTTTGAGATGTACGTTTTCATATATTACTGATAAAAATATGTAACCTCACCAGAAATGAAAGTCCTACATTATCACATGCATGAGATATATCACAGAAATAAAACTCATTTTGGAAATTACATGAGATTATAAAACATGCCGTTCTCCTTTAGCATGTGCATATTTTTGGTTGATGAATGCGTAAATTAACTTTTTGCATCAATATTTTACTTTCCTACAGTGGTGTTGCACTGGTATAGTGTTTGGTAGGTTTACATGCAATATACTGTAGTTCTTCTGATTCTCTTTGGAAAGTATTTCTTGCTTGTCCTAAAAACAATCACAGTGGTTTCCTACTCAAACAACGATGTCTCTTATTTACAGTCCTTAGCTAGTGGTGGAAATTTCACATTTCTATGGTGGGGTTGAGTCAATCATTTGGACATCTGCTGTAGAATTTCCACAAAGTAGGAACTCATTTTATCACCCCCAGAAGAGTGACGTGCTTTTGTTGACTTCTGAAAAGAATTTAAATTCGCAACCTTTCAACGATCACGTTTTAGAAAGATTGAAAAAAATACCATTACATAACAGGGACTATGAAGTATGGTTAAGAATTTAAGGAACAAAAATCTATAAGAATCTTGTTACAGTGTGATTCTAAGTAAAAAAACAACACACGCATGTGTCTATGCATATATGTACGAATAACTAAGTTATCTCAAAGTTAATGAACTTTAGCGCTGGGTAATTAGTCGATAAGGCTGATGAATCCAATAAAAACTGTAATCGACTATTCGCGTGGTCGGTTACTCTGGTTCCTGTAAAAAGAAAAGGCAGCCACCCCACATTCTGCCTCCCGACGGCAGGCAAGCTATGAACGGCATGACAATGGGCTGATGGATGTGGATGTTGTCACCATGCCCCGTCCATCACCTCCCATCCAGCAGCACAAGTGGGAACACAAAAGAGACTTTTCTCTCAACTACGTTTGTGTCATCCGACTGGTTGAGGAATAAAACTAATAATTGGTAGGGCAATCGTTAGTTGAGTAAAGAAAGAGGAAGCGATTACTTTAATAATTGGAAAGCCTAGCTCGAATACAAATTTAAATACTCGAATATATGGCAGTTTCCATACATTTATGTGTGTATGTGTGCTTTAAATAACGCGATCCTGTATTTGCGCCACGCATATTGTGCGATGCCACTGCGTCGCCATCTCTTTCCCATTCCTGAAGGCAAGAGCCGCCGCGTGGACAAGTGCAAGGACCTGGAGCTGTACCCCCAGGTGGACACGCAGACCTGCCCCTGCCGCGAGTATTCGGCCCGTCCAGTGGGGCCCTGGTCCGACTGCCTGCTGCCCGAGGGAAGGGGCCGAAGCCGGGGACCCGGCAGCGCCCCCAGGGAGACGGGCGACTGTGGCCAAGGCACACGCTATCGGGCCCTGGCGTGCTACGATCAGCAGGGCCGGCTGGTGGAGGGCGGCAATTGTGCTTCTCCTGGTGAGAAGAGCGGCCGCTGGCGCTGGCAACAAAAACAGCGTCACCACCTTTGACTACATTTGCACCAGCCACCAACATTTCCCAGTGCGAGAAATCGTATTTATTAATAGCAGGCCAACGCCAATTCGACCTGCACCTCCAACCAAAAACACTACAGCTAGCACCACTGTCACCAGCAACAGAACCCCCATAGCAACAATCGCCATCACAAGCACCTGCACCGCCACCTGCACCAGCACCAATACCACCAACAGCAACGCCGACAGCACACTAGGACTAACTGCACTACTACCAAGAGCAGTCCCAGAAAACCAACCACCAACAATAAAATAACAAGCACCACCAACAGCCACCAATAACAACACCACCACCACCATAATTGTATTCCTCCTTAAAGTGCATGTGATTGGTGTTGAACAGAAAAATCATATAACTGAGCATTCATAGTCTCAGCTCTGATTTATTGAGCCACAAATGACTTAAATCTCTTACCGACTAATAACAATCATTTAAAACATATGAACAATAAAACAGAAGCAACAATGTCTGAAACAAGAAAAAAGTTTAATTGTAAAATAAAGAAAACATTATTGAGATTAATGTGTAAAATGCATCTGAACAGATAGCCTTCCAAAATGTAAAAGTCTTCAAATGTAACTTTAAAAGGTACTCGTGGCTCCCAGGGTTGCTTGCTTGCGTGTGTGCATGCACTGCTCATGGCCAACCGGTCCTGAGACTCCCCTAGGTTGACTCAGCCTCAAATGAGGACCTGGGGTGGTGTTCAAACACCACCACTGGGCAGACAAAGGCGGTCAGGTGTGGTACTGGCCACCCACTCCCTCGTGTACCGTGCCAGCCTTTATAGGTGCTCGCTAACAGCACTTGCCCAAACATCCCATGTAGGCTATACGGGGGATCTTTGTCTCTTGTATGTCATTCCTTGCCATCATTATTTTGCCATGCTCTTTGAGACGCCTCCCAATTGCCATCACGACACTGACACTGTGGCAGCTGCAGCAGTGGCAGCAGCAGCACTGCTTCCACTGCGGAGCAGGACTGTGGCACGAAGAGGCAACTGTCACCATGATTTCTTTCACTAAAAATATACGAAGCATATTTTACCTGGAGACCTGGCAGAGGCATAAATATGCAAAGTAGATCAATTGCGGGTGTCCGCATATTGTTAGAAGGCATTCATCACGACCTTCTTACTTATGGTGTGGAGAGAGGCCGTGTGCCACCTTGTTTTAGAACGTTTGCCTTTTTAAATCCTTTATATTAAGTTCGCTTGCTTGCTTAGGACCGTGCAAATCTTTCGGTCGATTTTTAACCCACTTCCCGTGATCCAATCGAGCTGACATTTTGCACACAGACTCGTTGTGCGTGACAATTAATGTTAGGATAAAAATATTATATTTAATTACCAATTGCTTAATGGTGCAATGCAATCATCTGACTCATAGGTGGCAGCCATCTCAAGCCAGAGGACGAGAGGACTCTAGCCGCCACGCATATAAAGGATTTATAGTGAAAAACTTTGTTTTTACGGGTTCATTTTTACAGCTCTACATGGTGTGCCTCATATCAATTGCCTCCTCGTGTTAATACAAGTTTCAGGTTTGATTAAATGTCCTTCTCCTGCTTCGTATTACATTTTTTTAGTTTTTAGATATTTCAGTGTGCACGTGTTCACACGTGTGTGTGTGTGGGTGCGTTTGTTAGCGTGTCTTTGTCTTTGGGGAGCGGTGGTGCAGTGGTTTTAACGCATTGCGCTACTAACCTTGGCCACCCGAGTTCTAATCCCACTCAAAACCAATAACAGTGGCATATATGACTGGTGCGAAGCTTCCCCTAGGTCGACTCAGCCGTAAAATGAGTACTTGGTGCAGTGTGTAAACATCAGCCACTGGGCAGACTCACCCACCCCCTGGTGTGCTGTGTTGACCTTCACATACAGTCGGTGCTCACTAACAGCACTGTTACAGGCTATGTTCATGCGAGTCAACAGCACTTGCCCAAGCAGTCTGGTAAAGGATATATGGAGGATCTTTGTATTTGTTCGTATGCTTGTTGGCGTGTATGGGTATGTTCGCGTATGTGAGTGTATGTATGCATGTTGTGTCCATAGGGAGCGGGAGTACAGTGGTTTGTGCACTCCGCTATGAATCTAGCAACTTGTGTTCAATTCCCAGTCACGGGAGACAAAGGCAGCCAGGCGTGGTACTGGTCACGACCACCCTCAGAGGCACAGTGCTGAGCTTAACAGGTGCTCACTCACAGCACGTTTCCCAGTCGTCCGCGAAATACTCCACGTGGGAATACTTGTCCTTGTTCGTGTCCGTCCCATCTCTCAGTTCACCAGGAGGAGTCGTGTGTGGTGGCCTGCCCGTCAGACTGCCGATTGAGTGAGTGGTCTGGGTGGTCGCCCTGCAGCAAGTCCTGTGGCTCGGGTGTCAAGGTGCGTTCCAAGTGGCTACGGGAGAAGCCCTTCAACGGCGGGAGGCCCTGCCCAAAGCTGGATCACACAAACCAGGTAAGGTGCAAGTCGACGTGGCACATACTACGGACATAGACTTGAAAAAACAATCAAACCCCATAACGATGACTTTATCGAAATATTAAAATGGACCAACGCCCCGTCTATTTGTTGCCACGTAAAAATCCAGCTTCCTTTCCTGTTGCTATTATTCATTTACTTTCACATCTATCTGTAGTGTTTTACACATTCTTGTTCAATCCACTGATTTTTTGCAAAGAGTATTCTACGCTTAAACTTAAGGATTAGACAAGGATGGTACTTGAATCACAATCACCCAATTGATTATAAATGCAATTGGCCAGGTGAATTATACCTTGATGGTAGTAATAGGCTGATGCACTCGTGGCATGCTAATAACCTGTATTTTTAATTAGTACACTTCACTGCCATGTACATTAGAGGAGCTGAAAATTGACTTTCTTTCTAATTTAATTATGGAAATGTTTTAAAATAATTGCATTACATTCGTTCCCATTATTTTGCAATTTACAATTGTGCCCGACAGTTATTTATGCCAGCTGCATTGATACCAAGATAAAAATATTGATGGCTTTCACAGTAGGTGTGCAATACTCATTATGAACTGGTCTCTACCCGTATCAATTGCAGCATCACACCACCTATGCCCACTTGCCGTGACCTTTGCTCTCCAATCAATTGTCAACTGCCGTCTGCGAACTTCCCCCCGCCCTTACCACCTTCTCGAGCTGCCGCAGGGCCTCACCACCTACCCTGCGTATTGCCGTAAAATTTTAATTCCTTTCCCCTGGGCGAGAGACGATGTGTGCGCAGTAATCTCTCTCGACGCGCGCAGTCGCCCAGAAAGGCTGCCCGTGCCGCCGGCAAAGTAAAAATGAGTTTCCAGGCTGTGGCCGCCCTGGGTCGTGAGTTATCGCAGCGCTGAGCGGTCTGCGTGGCAAGAGATGTCGACAGAACAGAGACCTTCAAAGTACAAAGGGAAGCGCTTTATTTGCAATCAATTATTCATTACGGGACGGGGCATAGTTGGCCCGTACCTGCACTTAAGTGTCTGCATTTTCCGACAGTAAAATTGGTTCAACAAACAGACTGATAGAAGAAGGGCTGATCAGAGAGCGCGTCCGAGATAACAAGGCATGTTATTCAGCAGGCTGACAGCTTCATGACATTATTTCTACGACAAAACATAAAATTGTACATTTAAATGTGTCACAATAACGTTGTGGATTTGTGGATACTGCTAAAGTTAATGCTCTTATTTCAATTATGTATTAATACTGTAATCGGTATGGAAGACATTGATAGAAGGGATTATGGACAATGGTCAAGAGTAATGACCGAGTGCCAGCCAAGGAATAGAACGCAACTGAGAGGACGTCCACTGAGGAGACCGAGCACTGGAATCAGCTTTTGTGGATTTCCCGCACCTCCGTTTATCACGATTGCCTACATACGGTGCGAAAGAAGTTCAACATACATACATACTGTACATGTTTGCATCGTGGTTTCATGATAGATGCCGTCAGCTTGTGGAGGGCTTTATCCAGTGGTGGATTGAGCATGGCTGATGATGGTGATAATAACAACAACAAAATAACCACATCTTGCATACTTTTCCCCAAATTTATTTTGGAATGGAAAAATTATACAATATAATAAAAACTGTACCCATTAATATTATGATACCAATAGCACAACATCTTATTTTTATGAATTTAAAAGGGATACAGACCCAAAGCTATGTAAGTTAAACTTCTTTCGCACCGTATGGAGCGAAGCATGCTAATCGGATGTGTGGGGAAAGGACAACAAACTAAACACAAAACGCAATGATAGAGAAATGGGTTTTTTATCTAGATTAAAAAGTGTGAGAACTCTTAAATGTTTTTTTTTAGAATTTTGGTTTTTGAAAATAAACAAAAGAAATGTCGTGTGCTTCCACGAGATGCACACTCAGCGCACACAGTGGTGGTGCCTAGTACAGTTGCGTGATTCATAAAATGTGGCCAGCTGATGTAAATGCCATTCAAGGTTGCATCAGAGGTCAGCGGTGCATTTATGTATTGCTGGAGGCGAGCGTTTGGCTCACCGTGTATCAATCTACGCATTGGTTTTCCGAGCAAGAGTATTACGTCATTTATGAAAAATCAAAAAGGTCTACGACATTCAATGGCCATGTAAATATTTTAGGGGATGGGGGGCGGGGAGCACCTGCCCCTCCCCCCCATCCCCGGGTGCAAGTGATGGTTCCAGGTAACACTGCATCGGTGTTATTCTAAAATGAGCTCCTGCAGTATGTTATGTATTCTTAAATATATGCAAACACGGTTACTGTGTGCGATGGGGGAGCATTTTTACCTGTACTTGCAAGGGTGATAAAATATGTAATCCCGTGTTTCGATCTTCAAACACCAAATTGACGGCAATAACAAGGCACCAAGTCTGCATTAACCATACATACTAGTGGTAAAAAAAATGCAAATAAATATACTTTAATAATGTATGCACTGTCATTAAAATTGATTTGCCTGCACCAGAGACAGACTCTCTTATGGCATTGTCTCACCAGCACCAGACTAAAGGCCACCAAAAGGCGAGCAGTGCAAGGACAATGCAAACACTAACGCATGAATAGCTCGAGTCAAGCAGTTAGAGACTTTACTTCCCATCAATATTTTGATACTGGTGAAAGAATCCCATAGCGATGTAATCGCAGTTTTTGTTTATTATTTTTTTGCAACATTTTTTGTTCTTTACAGTTATTAATTTGTTTGTTTCTAAACATCTGAGTTACTGTTTAGTTTTCACTGTCCGCATGAACCTGAATATTTTTTGCATTCGCCAGAGCCCATCCACGTCACAGTGCACTTACGAAATTCTCGGTTCATCCCCCACCTTGCAGTGCACAGTCGTGTAAAATGAGTCTCATTGCTTAGTATTCACCGAAGATGCTATTTCCCAACAGGAGTCTCAATTAGCAGATGGCATGTGCTTTATAGACAAGTGTTTAAACATTGCGGTGTACACCCAACAAGATGTGCTCTTGTTGGCCGGGCAAAGGGACCGCTGTTTATGCGTGGCGACGCGTGGCTTACTGCTAAGGTACACAATGCAGGCTGGAAGACACTTCCCATCTGCTTATTTTGCCCCGGAGTGCTGACCTCACACCATCATACTTTTGTTTTATTCTATAAACCGAGGCACACGTGATGAGAACCGCCTCTCTGATGTGAGTATGACCTTCCAAGTAATGTCCGAGAATGGTTATAACGCTTCTGAAAGTACACGTCGCCACACACACACACACGTGGCAGTTTTATTTTCTTCAGGATCGAAAAGCATCGATCTAGCGATATGAAGAATGCATCAAGAGGGGAGAAAATAGCTTTTCAGTAATCAAACGTGTGTTGAAAATCCTGGGACAGGTGTTCCAGGAAACATTCATTGGTCCCAGACCATATCGAACCGCGCTCATAAATTGAAATGCATCGGGATTAGAGTTGCCGAGCAGGAGTCTAGATCGAATAATGAGAGTTTGTGATAATTGCGCGGCGGTCTAATGCATATATCACTTTCAGCACGCAAATAAAGTGCACATACCTTGGTTGCGTACAGTTTTATATTCGAACGAAAGCAGCAGCGCTTACTCAACCTTATACCCTGTAGCTTTCAATATCATTCTTAAACATCCAGTGATAATAATTACATTTTACATGCCCTGAAAAGTGCGGAAAATATTGCTGTTGTCACACTTCTGGGAACATTCCGCAGTTTTAAATGTGCAACGTGTTCACATTTTAGATGAACACGTTGCACAGGTTATGAAAGTCTTGACAGTTCAACATTATAACTTGAATTTACAGTTGGCAAAAGTAAAAAATTCACGTGAGGATGCCACAAGTATGTGTGCAGTCTTCATAGGTTACAGCAATTCATGAAAAAATGAACGGTTTTAATTTTTAAACAGTGGCACTATGCACAGTGTTAATTATGAAACTAATTTACATCTGATTAATGTTTCACAATGACATGCCACAACCTTAAGTCTTCTTTTTCTGATTCAAAACTTAAATGGCCTCCATCCCACCACCTTCCTCCCCCACCCATGCCCTGCTTTGCCCCCCACCCCTGTTATTTATTATTTTACTTTATTTTTTATTTTTTATTATGCTTGACGACTGAACAAGTCGAACATTTATCTGTCCGTGTTTGGCAGATTCCCCAGTCCCCACACCCATTTTATCCCTGGGTGGAAGCAATGGTGTGTGGTGGTTAGCGCATCCCTGGGTGGAAGCAATGGTGTGCAGTGGTTAGCGCACTTGCATCCGACCACCTGAGTTCGATTTTTGTCCATAACTCACATCGATGGTGAGTGACATCTGAATTTGTCCTGGCCCACACCAGCTGCCTCACCCCCCTCCCCACCCCTCAAACTCTTCACCAACCCACACTGACCAGCATGGTGAAATATGTCCAAATAACCCCAAAAACTTGCACAGTGTGGGGGAAACATTCATCCAGCTTTAGATTGACAAGTTCCCGACTCTGCATCGTGATCATTATAAATATCAGGTAAAGTCACGTAGATAGAAAAAATAATAAAAGAACACGACGTTTCGGTCGCAACACAAGCGCCCGTCATCAGGTGAGGATGACGGACTTTACCGAAAGAACCAGAGAGTATTGGAACCTCCTTTGCCAGTAGCAAAATAAGATAATTGTTTTTTTACCCTTTTATCTGGCAACAAAACTGATACCTTTTTTACAAGGAGTCATGTTTGCATTGACCACAATACCTGCAGTCGGAATGCAAACAAAAAACACGCGCCTTTTGGCGTCATCTGGTCCAACACCATGTGAGACTAGGCTCTAAGAAAAGCTGTCTCGGGTGTGGACCAATCAATTTCAAGGACAGTGCATACATCATCAGAGTTGTGTTTTTTGTTTGCATTCCGACTGCAGGTATTGTGGCCAATGCAAACATGACTCCTTGTAAAAAAAGGTGTCAGTTTTGTTGCCAGATAAATGGGTAAAAAACCAATTATCAACCAGAGAGTATAGTATCAGGTAGTGTCATTTTTGCGACTGCCCACTGTGCAACGGCGGTGATTATGAGGGAGGGCACTGCGCCACATGCTGCTCTGTCCTGCTCGACTCCCCAGGAGATATTCTCACGAGTCGACTGCCGTCACTCAGAGGCTACCGAATTTCTCAATGCAATCATGACTTCTTGGTTCTTTCGGTAAAGTCACGTAGAAGGGAAGTAATAAAATAATAAAAATAAAACATTATAAAATAATTCTCACTGGTGAGAATTATTCTCACTGGTGAGAATTATTTTATTATGTTTTATTTTTATTTTATTACTTCCCTTCTACGTGACTTTCCTGAAAGAACCAAGAAGATGAATCCCTGCAGTCACGAAAGCTTTAAATCGAAATACAATCATGACTGTAACTTCATTTTGTTGGACCTTACCTTGTTAGTCTTATACACACGTGGTCACGATATATGCACTGTAAATTTGTGTGTTTCACAAAACGTTATCCTTAAGTCTACGCCAAATCGCGCTGTGTTGTTGAGCACAAGTGTGGTATTTACTCGGTGGCAATGTCCGTTACAGTTTTGACGTCTTCTGGCCCTGGACACTTTCCCTCTAAGTCGTTACCCGCTTTTCTTATTTATCTTTTCCTTATGTTCTCTGTTATTCTGGACGTGACCTTCAGCAAGCCCAGGTTGGTGACCACATCTGCATGCCACAGTCACGCGCAGAGTGCTAGAAGGCCGCTTTGCTGACCTCTCTGTGTTTCTGTCCACTTCGTTATCTCGCTGCAGGTGGCAAAGCCATCTCTCGTTCTCGCTCGCTCCATTCAAGAGGATAAACTTTTTATCTGACCCGCTCTCATGTTCTCCATAACAAATCTATTCTGTGCGCTTGCTGTTGGGTTTGCAGGAATTATAATTCGTGAGGGAGCTGCCTATTACGTGTGAACATGCTTTATCGGTTTACTGTGAAGACTCTTATTTGTTTATTTATAATTTTATAGTTATGAACATGCACATCACTCATCTATATGTGTTTACACAGCCAAGGCTCCACAATGAGGCATGCATTAAGAAGGTGACATATATATGATTATTGTCCATAACGCTTCTATCTAAATCTGCCATTATTATTACTAATTACAGTCGGCTGTGCCGAATTTATTTTACAGCCCCCCTTAGTACTTTAATCTTTTGCTATTAAATAGTGACGGCTGCATGTGTGCGGTTTCAGATTACTCTGCACACGGTGCAGCGCGAGTGAAATGTTTTTCTGGAATTCCAGCGTTCATTCACAATCAACTTTGCACATTTCAGATTCTTAATGCGTGCCTTGGTGCAAGAGAATGTAAAAAACAACAACACCACCACCAATCCCACGCCTTGCATGTCACACTCTGCATTGGTGCGCTTTGCCACATGTCTCGCATTAGAATGCCCATCTCATCTGTGCCGATGTGTTACAATGACACACACACAACGGTGCGCAATTAACTGAAGATAAACATTTCTTGCCTGTGCGCGCCAGACTCACGATCACAAGTCAACATTCACGTTTGTACATCAGCTTGTTCGTCTTCCGCGTTTACAATGATGTGCATTACTGCACTTTGTACCAGAATTTGTATTTCCACTTTTATGTATCCCGATTGAGTATTTTTTTTGTTGGTATTTTTGATAAAATAGCGATGGTAGTGTGTGTGTGTTTTTATTTTACATTGTATAGCATTTGAAAAGCAGCTCATAAAAAACATTCTATTTGCATTTTGAGTTTAGGAATCTATTTGATGGCATCAGGAGTTGTTTGATAATATATTGCACATGTAATAGCCATCATGTAATACTGCAGCACTGTAACTGCAGTACACTGCTTATTTTAGCAGGTTTGTAAAGCCATTATTTGTCTAGGTTTTAATTGTGCATGTGTTACCATCCTGAAATAATTAGATACCTTTCTGTGCACCCATTGAGGCTTAGGTCTGTAAAGTAATTATAAGCTAGTTTTTGCATTTTACCTTGAGGCCACCAATTACTAAAATATGAAAATCTGTAAAAGTGTATCGCTTTCCAGTTATATTAGTTTATGATGGATGTGAAGGCAATGTCCATGTTGAAAACAAGCCACGTATTTTTGCACAAACCCAATATAACCCTAGGCGAATCGGTTTAATCTTCTATTAAAGCATAATTGTCGATGTTGGCATAGCTACATAGGTATTAATTAATTTTTCACATAGACGGGAGTCGGCTTATTGTCCGCATATTTTAGGTTGTGAAACAAGTGAAGTTGCTGTCGCTTTGTTGGTACCCATATCGATTAACAGCATAATATTGTAGCGGTTGAATTTTTGTCGTCAATTCATAACCATGTTTTTTTCTGTTGCTCTTCCGAACCTGCCCCTTACAAGCACTTAGTAAGCAGCCATAATTAGGACTCGCAGCTAAATCAACTTTAATGCTCATAAAACACGCAAATAATACGCTAGATTCCCAAAGTTCCCTCTCCAAAGAGATAATATAATGTCGATTTAAAGCTTTCGTGACTGCAGGGATTCATCTTCTTGGTTCTTTCGGTAAAGTCACGTAGAAGGGAAGTAATAAAATAATAAAAATAAAACATAATAAAATAATTCTCACGACGTTTCGGCCACAACGCAAGCAGCCGTCCTCAGGTGAAAGCAGGTCTGTCGAGGCGACAGACCTGCTTTCACCTGAGGACGGCTGCTTTCACCTGAGGACGGCTGCTTGCGTTGTGGCCGAAACGTCGTGAGAATTATTTTATTATGTTTTATTTTTATTATTTTATTACTTCCCTTCTACGTGACTTTACCGAAAGAACCAAGAAGATAATATAATGTGGTTAACACATTCCATTAGCCACACAGCCTTCTGGGAGTGCATCATTTTGCAGCATTGATTCAATACAAGCGAAATTCTGGACCAGTTTTGACGTTCATGTGTCTCATCAGCAATCAGATTTGCTTGAAATAATGCTGGTGAGCTTGCATATTTCGTGTTATTTATTATGCTCATTTGAAAACTCCGAGCGTGGCATTAACATAGTACACTTAACATTCGTGTACACTGCTCTCATAAGTAAAAGTTACGTATGTGATTTTAATGTTATTTCGTGTGATCTGTTCTGAGAACGAATGTCATAAAATTCTATAAATTAAATCATTTTTCCTGTCACGAACAGCAAAGTGCTTTCTCACATCCCTAGAACTGGGCACAGAACACTTTGGGGCCAACCTCTACCAGACTGCTCGAGCAAAGCGGCCCCCTTAATCTGCTGGCCGAGGCTTTCGTGGCGTAAATTTCCCCTTTCCCGTCGGCCTTGGGTGTCCCTCAGAAGCTTTCCTTCACCCTCCGCGGTGTCCCGTGTGCAGCCGTGTGCCGAGCAGGTGTATGAGGTGGTGCCGTGCCACGTGCCTTGCCAGCAGCACGTGTGGGTGGCAGGACCGTGGGGGGCCTGCAATGTGAGCGGCGCGGTGGGAGGGTGCGGGGAATCCAGCGCCGGTGAGCAGGTGCGTCAAGTCAGGTAAGAGCTCGCGTGTGCGCGACAGTGAAGCAGGCGGCACACGTAGGTTTCTGGAACATTGCGATTAGGTTTTTATTGTTGCTGTATTTTTTTTCCCTCTTTATTTTTTCTTTTCATGGAATTTGCCCGTTCTCTAAAGCCTGGGCAGCTTGCTCAGCTTTGCAAATAATTCCCCAGGCTCTAGTTAAATCACACATATTGGCCACTTGGCAGTGTCATCTGAAAATTTGATGATCAAGTTATACATTGGCTTGCGATATCCATTTAGACTTTTTTTTGTCTAGACAACACTTGTTTGCCAGTATTATATTGCGCTGTTGTGTTAATTTTGCTTATTTTATGGTTGAGATGTTCATCAATATTGGTTATTTATTTTGCGGTACATTTTCTTGTTGTCATCAGACGTGCAGAATATTGATGGTCTGCAGTGGTCAGCTGTTAGAAATGCTGTCACAGTAATACAGCTTGAAAATTAGATTTTGAGCATTAAAAATGTGACATAACATTTTGTCGTATGATACGATGCCCTGGAATGTATTGGCAAGTGAGCTAACATTCTCTCATGACAGCGTTTAAAATTAGTATTTTTTTTATCCAACAAAATACAAAATGATAGCTGTGAAACGAGCATTCTCTCAAATACATCACATTTATCACAGAACGCGGTCACGGTTTTACATTACAGAGCTCTGATTGAATTAGATATTCGCAAAGAATATCATAAGCAAATACAGAGAGGTTTAATTTATTTGAAAATGTTATGCATCTTCTAATTTATGAAGCGAATGCGATTGGTATCGCACAGTCAAGACATTTGCAGAGTGTTTTTTTATTGAACCTTTGTTTGGTCTTAAAATGTGTTGATAATTCACGTAGAAGGGAAGTAATAAAATAATATTATTTTATTTTATTATTTTCCTTCTACGTGACTTTACCGAAAGAACCAAGAAGATGAATCCCTGCAGTCACGAAAGCTTTAAATCGAAATGTGTTGATAAGTGAAGATATGTTTGTAAACGCATTTTTGTTACGTTTTTAAAGAATGCAAAGGGGTTTTGAGGGTGCCCATCTCACGTTTGGTTGTGGCCCTTACAAATAGACAGTTCTGCACATGCATAATAATAATAATTCAAACGTATTAATTCTAGATTTGAAGCTTTCGTGACTGCAAGGATTCATATTCTTAGGTTTTTTCGGTAAAGTCACGTAGGTAAGAAATTTAAATTAATAAAAGTTAAATAAAACATAAAATAAAAATCAGGACGTTTCGGAGGCAACACAAGCTTCCGTCTTCAGGTGGAACCGTCACAGCACGATAGCTATCGTCGTCATTTTTATTTTATTTTTATTTTACTTTTATTAACTTGAATTTTTTTATCTACGTGACTTTACCGAAAAAAACCTAAGAATATTCAAATGTATAATGCGCATCACATCCTAGGATCCGATGCACAATGCATTGAAAGCAGGAAACAACAACAGAACCAGGAAAACCGACCAAACTAAAGAGGGAAAGCCACTTTAAAGGGATGGGTTTTCAAAGCAGACGTAAATTTATCTCCCGACTCCGATTTCCTGATTTCAACGCAATACAAAGAGACGGTCAACTGAACACAGTCAAGATAATCTCGGATGCTGCTCACAACCTATTTTTAACAACATTTTTTTGCAAAACGTGACCACGGTCTTTTTTTTTTTCAAGAAGAATAAATAAGTGTATGTGTGTACGTATTGTGGTAAACGATGTAGCATGCTGACCGAGTCTCCTCACAGCCAGATATTACGAGACGGAACACGTATTGTTACCTATTCCTGCATTCGTGTCTCTATACAGCCTAATGTCATGCTCTTTGGGGATTTTTAGCTGCAGGTTCTCAGTATCGGGTAAAATTCCCCAGAGGAAGTGGTACCCTGCTTCAACAACATTGCATTAATACGGGTACATTCCCAGAAGTATAAACCCTTTTGAACTACTCTACTTATTTTCCCAACATTGGATTTGTCCAAAGAATGGAGGTGCATGATTGGAAAGCGTTGCTTCTCTTGGTATGTGCTTGCCGTCAGGATTGAATGACAAAGCCGGTTGAGATTCTGGGCATTGACAATGTGACTGGTGAATGTAATGCAGCGAAATGATAGAACTGCAGTCTTGTTACGTCTTTTTAAACGCTGTATAACATCTTTTTGATTTAAAGCTTTCGTGACTGCAGGGATTCATATTCTTGGTTCTTTCGGTAAAGTCACGTAGCAGGGAAATAATAAAATAATAAACACATTTTTTTTTTCTACGTGACTTTACCGAAAGAACCAAGAATATATTTCGAATTTTGTCTCCAATTAAAATTAAATGTTACAAATTAGAGCATAATACCGGAGAGGAAATTAGACAGTGTCTGCGAATTGTTAAATCTCAATTATTATCCTTTAATATCGTCGCCATTATATTCCTGTAGAAAATAGTGTTCCAATTAAAAATGTGCATGGTGAAGGAATAAGTTAAACCCCTTGAGATTTTGAACACTGCTACGAACAAAAGGTGAACACACGTTCTGACTATAGGAAAACGAATCCGTGTATGAGCTTCGTTCATTTAAAACAATTGTGGGGATTAGGGAGTGGAGATTTCTCTGTTTGGTCTGGAGAGTGTGACAATGAATGCAGGTCCAGTTGTGCCACTCTTTAAATTTCTATGAGCATACAGTATTTGGGACTGGTTAATGTATGCAATCTAATTTAAGGGGGATGTTATTTTATTACGAAGGAAAAAAAAGCACCAATGAACGTTCGTAATTCAGCGGACGCCAAAGAAATGGCAAACACCTTTGGGCAACTGTTGATTAATTTCACAAGTAAGATGATGCATCAAAATGACCCAGGTTATACATTTTACGAGTACTTTTTGCCTTCACGAACTGTCAGTTGTTGATGCTGTATATCCATTCAATTACCCAAGGCAATATTTTATTATAAGACAGATTCACTAGAATATGATACAGCTGGAGGTTTCATGAGTTTTTACTCTGTTGTGAGCACAATATTGAGACTGATAATGCCGACTGACAGAGCAGTGGTATTCTTAGAAACTTTGCGTGAAAACAAATCTAACGTAATTATTAGTTAGCTATACGTATCGCATCATAAGACACCATTACCCTTGGAGTAGACAACTCAATCCTTGAATGTCTTGTATAATTTGCGAGTGATAGTTGTCTCAGTAGGATTCTTGAGTAATAAGAGCGGGAGCTTTTATTCCCCATGCCCCTAATTTTTCAGCATTGGTTTTGTATCTTCGTTTGCTGGAGCAGCCCACACTATAATAGGGCTAAACGAAGCGACAATTTCTCCCTCTGGGGGGTGACCAGCCCACTTCAGGACTAACCCAGAATTTGCTCATTAGTGCCAGCAGCGAGCAAAAGAGGATGTTTCGTATGCACATATTTATGTGCCTTGGCGATTACTGCTTAAGAATTGACCTTGCATTGTCCTTAACCCACAACAGACATTATTACTGCACAGACACGGAACGAGAGAAATTTTTATAGATTTCTGTTTTTTCACATTCAACATAATAGGTCGTTAATGTGCGACTAAAACTATTGTGTGCCTACACATACAAGTCCCCCCCCTCCCATTCAGTGTTCCATTCTCTAGGTTACGATAACATAGATGCATTTTCACATTCACCTAAGCAGTAGCAATTGCCTTTTTATAAACCTTGCAATGCTCATGGATACTTCAAGGACAGTATTTGGTTGTGACGGTACAACAATTTTAAATGTGTAATTGTGTATCCTGATATCCATTTAAAAACCATTTATCGCAACACTGGTTGAAGTTTCTTGCTATTTCATTTCCGACTAGATACTCTGGCAGCATGCGATATTGTGGGCTGCCTCTAGCTGAGAGCGCTGTGCCAACCAGCGGTAACAGAAAGAGAACATGACTCGAGTTATAATTAAAATTTACTGTTTGGTGTAAAGCTCATCAGGCAAGTGAGCCTACGACTTTCATCGCAACTGTTGGTATTCCCCACCAGGAGACCGGTAAATCTCCCAGACTTAAACCACCACAGGAAAAGTTTATACTATTAACATCTTAACAGTTTTTTTTCATATTTGTGTACACCCAAATCGATTTGTTGGGGTTTAATGCGAATATTGAGATGCAGCTTCTGGCAAAGTGAGAGACGTTTCCAACAGCTGTCAAATTATTGCAGAATATTCACTTATATCTGAAAATGTGGAGGATTTTTTTTTCATATTTCTTTTGAACCAAAACTTCTCACATAGGCGGAGGAACACAGACACGCAATCCATTCCACATGGGCATGGTGCTGTTATGTATGCAGAGTTAAAAAAAAACGGAGGCACCCTAAGGATACAGACACGGCTGCTGCTGCTGCTGACCCAGTCTGGACCCAGATTTCACCATTATCAAGCTAGTCATGTGCATTCCAAAGCTTTTATTTTGTGCTATCAATCACTTTTGCAGCAGTTATACATTTACCGTGTATGTTTTTACAGTTGTGCTCTTTAGATCTCCGATGTGTTTTCCGGTTGTTCGCCAGATATGCATGTGTTCTTCTTTTGCTCGAAGTGCTGCATTACGGCCGGTGTGTGGCTTGCGCAGGTGCACTGTGAACACGCCCGATGGGCCCAGCGAAGTGGCCGATGCACAGATGTGCGACCCTGAAGCCATGCCTGCTGCGCACCGGTCGTGCTGGCTTCCCTGCCCTTGGGAGTGTGTCTTGTCCGAGTGGGGCCCGTGGACAACCTGCGTACAGGTACACAGTGGCAAACGCGCACCACTTCTAATGTCGTCTAGCTTCTAACTTCGAATGCTCCAAGCCAAGACCTCTGTGACCCGGGTTTGTGTAATGTGGAGGTGGCACACAAAACAAACAACTTCCACGTTGACTGATGAGGATTCCAACTTGACAGTTGAGGATTGCACTTTCACAGTTGAAGATTGCACTTTCACAGTTGAATATTCCACGTTGACAGTTGAAGATTCCACGTTGACAGTTGGGGATTCCACGTTGACAGTTGAAGATTCCACGTTGACAGTTGAAGATTCCACGTTGACAGTTGAAGATTCCACGTTGACAGTTGAAGATTCCACGTTGACAATTGAAGATTCCACGTTGACAGTTGAAGATTCCACGTTGACTGTTGAAGATTCCACGTTGACTGTTGAAGATTCCACGTTGACAGTTGAAGATTCCACGTTGACAGTTGAAGATTCCACGTTGACAGTTGAAGATTCCACGTTGACAGTTGAAGATTCCACGTTGACAGTTGAAGATTCCACGTTGACAGTTGAAGATTCCACGTTGACAGTTGAAGATTCCACGTTGACAGTTGAAGATTCCACGTTCAGTTGAAGATTCCACGTTGACAGTTGAAGATTCCACGTTGACATGTTGAAGATTCCACGTTGACAGTTGAAGATTCCACGTTGACAGTTGAAGATTCCACGTTGACAGTTGAAGATTCCACGTTGACAGTTGAAGATTCCACGTTGACAGTTGAAGATTCCACGTTGACAGTTGAAGATTCCACGTTGACAGTTGAAGATTCCACGTTGACAGTTGAAGATTCCACGTTGACAGTTGAAGATTCCACGTTGACAGTTGAAGATTCCACGTTGACTGTTGAGGATTCCACGTTGACATGTTGAAGGATTCCACGTTGACCTGTTGAAGGATTCCACTTTGACAGGTTAGATTCACGTTGACGTTGAGTGACGTTGAAGATTCCACGTTGACAGTTGAAGATTCCACGTTGACTGTTGAAGATTCCACGTTGACTGTTGAGGATTCCACGTTGACTGTTGAGGATTCCACGTTGACTGTTGAAGATTCCACGTTGACAGTTGAAGATTCCACGTTGACAGTTGAGGATTCCACGTTGACTGTTGAGGATGCCAAGTTGACAGTTGTGGAAGCATTGCATATGCAAAGCCGAATGTTCTCTCCAATTTTGTGAAAAGATATATAAGCCTGCTGAGCAAATTAGTTTCCCAATGAGGGTAATATATTTTAGGGTTATTTTTTTTTTATCCTTGCCAAGTTTAATTTCGGATAATTCTGGTGGAATTCAGTTTCCAAAGGAAAAAGTTGTAGAGAAATAGCTGAACATAAAACAAATGTAATTGTAAACAAGTACTGTATTATATATCGAGATGTCACCTTGGAGTTCATAATTTATAAACTTCACCTCTTTTGTCATGTTTTTTTCTTTAAGAAAATTCTACTTTCCTTGAAGATGTGAACCAAGACATTGCTTTTTAGCTCTCCTTCAATATGCAAGCTGAAGGCTGGCTTATCAAACAGGCTGAAGGCCGGAATATGATGAAAGTAAATTTTCAGAGCATCTGCTGGAGGTGACACAGAGACAAAGAATTATTCAAATACCAACCCGTGAAAATGTGTTCCCAAAGGAATGTCTGCTTAAAGAATAGCTACACATTTTGGTGTGCCAGTCTCTGTGTTGCCTTTGTGTTAATTCACGTATCTCTGTAAGTAAAGTGTGTTGTACCACGGCGGCGTCACACAGCGCTCGTTTGTCCGTGGGCAGTGCTAAGCCAGCAGTAGACATGACGTACTCGCAAAGTCGGAACCAAATGACCCATAGATTTACTCACACACGTCATCGCATAATCATCTGGGGTAATGTGGGGTGTGCGGTGGCCTAGATTAAACACAAATTATTGTTCGTATAGAACGGGGTGGGGGGGGGGTGAAGACTGGAGTCATCTGTTTTTAATGCTCGTAAAATAGTTTACTTTCCAACATGTTTGTTGTCATGTGGGAAATGACTCAATCCCGTTGGTAGCAATTCATATCTGAAGCGGTACTGGCCCCCTTTACCCACCAACCTGGTGAAGTGTCGTCAACCCGCCGTTGCATGACGCAGTGTGGAAATGCCTTCATCTGGCGATGGACTGACAAAGGGCTGTAAATTATTATCATTATAAATAGATGGAGACAAAAAGCATCCATTATAAAATATTAAAAGCATGATGTACGATGGCATGAATAAAATATGAAAAGAATAATGTACAGCCTGACAGTAAATGTATTTGTGCAGATAACCATGGGACAGCAGTTGTGTTGTACTGCCGTCAGCGATGTCGTGTGGTTGGCATGGGCCCCAGTGCAAAGAATGAAATAAGGGGGGAAGCTGTCCAATCCCCCCCACCCCCCAGATTCTGTAGCCCAGCGCCTGTGCAGCTGCACCACCTGCACACTCGGCAGCTAAGTCGCTGATTGGATTGACAGTGCGTGCTCGTACCGTGCGTACTATCCATTGTTATAATCATCCCCATCATCACCACCACCAGCAATCGGGGTCAATCCACTGCTGGACGAAGGCCTTCCAAAGTCATCCCCCACCTCTCAGGATCAAGCGATGTACCGATGCACCTATGACCTGCACGCGAACCCATTTGTGTCTATTTCTTTATTGCGTCATAGCCCTACAACAGCTCCATGGCGCGGATGCGCACCCGCTCCGTGCTCCGCCCCGCCGCGCCGGGAGCGACCTGCGCTGCCCTGAACGAGAGCGAGCCGTGCGCGCTCGACAAAAACTACTTCCACCACCAGTACAACCTGACAGGTGCGGCCACGGGGGGTGGTGGGCGAGGGTGGCACCTGTGCCCCGAGCGGCCAACGTGCTCACCGGTGGTGTGACCCTGCTCCCCAAACACCTCCTTAATGATTCGACGATTGTCACGATTTCTGGTCGCGAGTCTGTTCATTTCTTTGGTTGCTCGAACTTGCTGACCCGCCCCTACTGCTGGACATCTGTGATGAAGAGTTATATGGCTCATCGGATTTCTGCAGTATAAAAAGAGATTCTGATGTTTGGCTCCCTTTAGCTGCCGCATTTGTATCGTTTCTTGTGTCTTGCGTGGGTAGACTTTTGCAATTTTCCTAAACATAACACGAGTCTACGGCTTTCATATTATGTATATATTTCTTAAATAAGGAATAATGACAGAAAATGCAGCAGACAACCTGATTCCAGGCTGCTCATCAGTGAGTTTTTTTAGATCAACTTGAACAACATACACATACACGGAATATATGACAAGTTTATTGGAGTTCTGGTAGATGAAAATCCGTACAGATGCGGGACATTGCACGTAAATGTGTTCTAGCAAAATGAATGCTTCATGGCATTCAAAATTAGGCCAATCTTGCCATCGGTGTTATAGGATTTGTTTTAATAAGTTATCGTTGATAAATGACATACTTGCGCTTGATACTGGTCACGTAACGTTTTTAATTACGGTTCTTTTGGAAAGGTTAAAATGTAAACTGCTTTCACGTTGTGTTGGAACTTACACCGATCCCAAGGTCATTTAGTAGTGAGAGGTCCAAGCCCAACCGATCACAAGACAGCCACTCTGCAAACCGACACATGCAGCTTCCATTAAGCTGGTGTGTGTGTGTATGCTGCCAGCATGAATTTGCTGAAAGTGTTTTCAAATTTCCGGAGTTCTTATGGAGTGCCCTTTATCTGAACTCACGCAAAAAAATGCATATGACCACAGCTGGCACAGATGATGAGTGGGGGCTCGCGGGAAATGTTTGCAAGAAGGAGCACACACTGGAGAGCTTTTATTAACCTGCATTACATTCAGATCAGTTGTTTATTTATGTCATCTCTCACTTTCTTTAGCATTTTGCGTTGGTGGACGTGTGTGCGTGTGTCCCTTCAAATCCACACTGCCGTGCAAGTGAGCACGCTTTGCATTTCATTATAACCTCTTGATCTGAAGTGTGACATTTTGTTCCAGAAAATGGTCTTACACTGGGGCATCTGGCATCGATGTAGTTTTTTTTTTTCTGCGTGACTGCAACACAACTTTTGGCATGTTTAAATCTTCTTGCTTCAATAAGCCTGTGTCCATCTGATGGAATGACTTCCCAGGAGTGTGCTTATGTTTAAGCCATTTTGGCCCAACTGTATTTTGTAGACACGCTCCGTTATAATCTTCAATGATCATATGCGTGAAACCATCTGGTTATGCTTCCTACTGCACCGTGTTTCTTTGTGCCTGCAATCAGTGATGTTTGTTCATGAAAATGCATTTTGTTAATGAGCGTTGCACCTGCACAACGTGAAGGGCTTCAGCATTGCAGTTCGTCCTCTGCCATATGCCTGTCCAGAAATAACCAGGCATGTCGACAGGTCCACGGGATTACCGTGTAAGGGTTACGCAACTTCAATGGGCTTAGAATTCCAAATGAATGTTACGTAAAAAAAACGCATACGATTATATTATTAAATAATAACGGCACTGAGCCAATCCACTTGTGGATGAAGGCCTCCCCACGCCGTGTCCATCATGGGGGATGCGTGACCATACTTCACGCAGATCCGTGGTGAGACTTGGTAATTTGGGGGCCCCGTTTGCAGTCCAGATGTCACTCGCTTGGGATCTAATTCACTCCACGCCAATGTATTCATTAACCTCGCATTATGCACTGACCCCAACTTGTTTCTTGGCTAGACGTGAGTCTCCACTACCTTGACTCAAATGAGTACCTGGTGTGTCACGTGAGCCTTAATACGTGCTCGCGAACAGCACTTGTCCAAAGGACATACACTTCAAATACACTGTGCTAATGTCTGGGAGTTCCGAATCAGGACTTTTTCGATAGCATTGCAAGAGCACAAATGACTTGCAGCATTATTGTACACCGGGGAACATGAAAATAACAAAAAATGCATCAAGCCGTTCTCAATCCACCAATGGATGAAGGCCTCCCAATGCCGTATTAGCCACGGGAGTATTGTTGATCATACTTTATTACGCTGGTCAGTGTGGGTTGATAAATGGGGAGGGCAAGACCGATTCTGATATCTGTCTGGGGATCCAAAGAGCCGTAGCCAGGAATCGAACTCTAGTTGCCAAGTTCATAACCCAGCATGCTAAGCGCCGTGACACCACTCAATTCCTGTATAACATTACAAAGAAATAAAGCACGTTAATTGAAAAATAGAAAAACACATTTTCAACAAAGCTGTAGATGTCGTGCATTGACTCAATTCGTAGCAGAACTCTGCATAGTGCAGCTTCTCCATGCTCATGCTGTGGCCGAGCATGAGAGAATGGATGATTTCATCGCTTTTGTTAGCACAAATGTATTCTGTCTTGGTGGTAATACGAAATGCATTTTGAATGACATGTATCTGCAGCGTCGTGAATTATTCCAGCTTTGAACTCGCCAATTCAAAAAGCAATAAATAATGTTCACGCACATGTTTAAAATAAGAAATAGCACGAATTACAATTTAGGCCCCCAATTTGAAGGAAACATTATGGCCAAACTGTCATTAAAATCTTATAAAATCCTGGAATTACTTTCAGCCAGCTCGTTGGTTAATTACATCAGAGGTTTAACATTTAAATTGTTGAGCAATACTCGTTACTCAGAAATTATTTCCTGCCCTCCTCACTAGATTGGGGTGACGCTGCCTTCTTTTTAAAGCGTACTCCACTATCTTCTTGGTTCTTTCGGTAAAGTCACGTAGAAGGGAAATAATAGACGTTTCGGCCACAACGCAAGCAGCCGTCCTCAGGTGAAGAACAGGTCTGTCGGAAAGACAGCGTCTGAATGAGCACCACCAGGCTTGGCAGCGTATATTTAAGCTGGGTTGGAGGGGGAAGGGCGCCTTGACACTATTTTTGAGGATGCTGCCATTACGTAATGGTGAGCACACTGGACTTGCAATCCTAAGATCACTCACGCTATCTCCCGGAACGGCAATTGAAACACTAATCAAGTTTGTTAAATGCCTCCGCCTCTGTCAGTTAAACGATCGCGTGTGCTGGGGTAAAGTAGAAGAGTGGGCCAAAATATCCTTTAAAGGGACACTTCCAAGCTTTCTCGTCGACGCACCTTCCGCCGACAGTGAGTGAGCAAGCAATTGTAGGTCCACACCTTTACCTTCCATAGTATTTGCACTGATTTAATTTATTGCGACTCGGAGCTAAGGATTCATTATTCATCCTCACCACTCGTCAGTTTGCTTACAGTGACTTGAACGAAATGATAATGGTGCCGTATAATGGATTATGCGTGTTCTATAAATGTACAGAAACCACAAAAATATCTATTTTGAAGGCTGATATGCAAATGCAATCGGGGGAGACCCGTATCGCATGGTGAACCAGCTTTGTACACAGAGCAAGTGTGTAACATGGTGGAGACATATTGCTACGATGAAGCTCTTGGAAGACTTGAGCAAATTATGTACACACATGTAAACACCACAAGATCATGCCTTGCGGTGTGCAGTCATTTTTCAGAGCATTTCCCGTCCGTGTATGGACTTTGGCAGTTTGAAGGCTAATTAATGTCTGAAAAAGTTTGTTGAAAATAATATAGGGATCCCCAAAAGCTTGCTACAAAAAAATTAGTGAATGCATTAAGTTAGTGCATGCTATTACACTGCAGTGGTGTCGGGGAGTAATCCAGCACAATTAACGAGATTCAGGGCTTAAATTCTCATTAAAACATTTAAAGATGTGCTGTGTTTGCTTTCATAGTTTCTTTCATCTCTACCCCAACAACGACCCCCCCCCCCACTGTGCCTCTGTTTCCACTCTCCCATTATATTTATGTTTATAAATCTAACGTAACCACTTGTGCACGAAACAATTGCAAATAGGAAATGTATCGCATAGCTGCATTGTGGGATACGCAAGGCCATATAATAATGACTTGAGACTAAACAAGGTAATCATTTTTAAAAGTACACTTTTCTTTATATTTATCCCGTGCTGTTTGTAACACAGTGGTATCTTTTGACTTGCATTTGCTTTTTTACCGTCCACATGTCAATTCGATAGCATTCGCCCGGTAGCTGCATTCCTGCTTGATGATGTTCAGAGCCCTGCAGTTTAAATTGCTTGCTCACGCGACTGCTAGCGGAAGGGTCTCCACTCGAGGAAGGTTCAGAGAGCCACTCTTTAACTGGGACGTTGAGCGACCTCTTTCACACTGACCTAATGTCTTTGAAGAGGTGGAATTACCCACACCTTACCCCACCACTTGGAACTTGCCAAACGACTCTCTAGGACAAACCCTCCCACAGTCAGTAAGATTTTCAAATTAAAATGTTCTTGCAAGTTAGTTTATTAATGTATACTTATGATTGATTAATTAATTTGTACTCAAAACTACTATTAGGCAAATATTCATATACCCATTTGAAAACTGGTCATCAGAAATTTTTTTTCAAATGTAATTCTCATCAGGCCCCATGGTGTTAAGTGCAGTCTCCAACTCTTATTAACTCTTACCTCTCTGAGCTCTCTCTTTATGCGTTATGGAGAAGGGCCATTGCGCAAAACATCACCAATTGCTTATTTGTTTTCTTTCTTTTAAGGCAGTGTTGTTGATGAGTGTTGAGTTTATTTACTAACAGTGGTGTTATGGTGCACCCATTATACTGCTGGGTGATGGGTGGTCAGAGGTGGGGGACGAGTTTCAATAATTATTATCGTTCTAATTTAAGCGTGCCCATCTTTCAAACCGCCACACCAGAGGCCGCAACCGGGTACCCGATACCCGTACCCTACTCAATACCCGGCTACCCGTACGCGGCCGGGTACGGGTATGGGTAGCCGTTTGCGACCCTGGTGCGGCCGGGTACGGGTACGTGTAGGCCGTGAGTCACTGGTGAGTAACCGTTTGTCACTCATTTCGGGTAGGGTACGGGTACGGGTAGGGAACGGGTACCCATTTGCAACCCTGGTGCGGCCGGGTACGGGTACGGGTAAGGAATCAAAAGCCGTTTGCGACCTCTGCGCCACACCGCATGTCACCGACAGCCGTTTGGTTCGAACGAATTGGCCGCGACCTTGTATCGTCGCAAGCTGTGACAATTCGCGCGTTGGTTGTTGGCTTGTTGCCCCCACCCCGAGCCTGAGACGTGCTCGTGGCTCGCCGTGTCCGCAGAGTGGAGCACGTGCCAACTGAGCGAGAAGGCGGTGTGCGGCGTGGGAGTCGTAACCCGCATGCTGGACTGCGCCCGGAGTGACGGCAAGTCGGTGGACCTGGACTACTGCCAAGAGGTGCGTTGTCTTGAATTTTCACGAGAGCTCCCCCCCCCCCTCCAGCCCCATCCCCTTTGGCTCGAAGGGCAATTGGCACTGAGCGGAGGTGTGGGGGTGGGAGGATGTGGTGCTTCTTTCCGAGGAAATGCAACGTAAGCCGCAATAAAAGCAGCGTAAGTTAATTTAACATGGAGCGTTTAACGGGCACCGCTGGCCCACTTGCTTACTTCCCCCGCCTTTGCCGCTCCGTGCGCAAGCAACTCGAGTATCCACAGCAGCCTCTCTCCATCCAACTAGAGCAGTCAGCAGATCGGTTCTCCCCACCCGCTCGTCCATTTAACAGCATATTAAGTGCTGTGCGCATGTGAACGGTACATGATGCTCGCTGCGCCCATGGTCTCGCCTACGCCTTTGCAATTGCGGCACCTGAACTCTGGAACTCGTTGTCTTTCGAGGTCAGGGGACTTCCAAGACACGTTACAAAATGTTAAAATCTCGACTAAAAACTTACATGTTTAAAGTGGATTTCTCGATTTTTTTACTTTCGAACCTCTTTCTCACTTCTTCTTCCCTCGGTTAATGTTTAACTATTTCCGCCTTTCCATGCGCAGTGCCCTGAGAACGATGTTTAAAGGGTCCTTTATAAACTTACATTATTATTATGTGTACACATACAGCCCTCTTTGTGCAATCTCATTGGCCGAATATTTTTATTTGATGAGGTTTAGGGCAACAGCCCTTCTTAATGTGCTACGAAGAAGGGCATTGCCCGAAGTTATATATATTTTTAAGGCCTCGATGTTTTAGACGAATATGTTGAGTTTGTTGTTGTTGTTAACTGGGCTTGGGCACCACTGCCAACGCAGCAGCCTCTTGCTGTGCAGGTCGTGTAGGGGCTATTTGACTATACTTCACCACGTCGGTCAGTGTGGATTTGTGAAGTCAGGCCTAAGGAAGCAAATAAATATGATAACACAAATATATATTTTTGCAATGCCCTCTGCTGCTCCCAATTGTAGCAACGCAGGCTATATACAGGGTGTTTGAAAAAGATGGACCCAATTTCAAAGCAGTATATTTCACGATGGCAATATGTTACAATTACACAAAAAGTTACGAACGGTTTCATGAGTTATCAAGTTTTACTAACCATTTTATAAATGCTCTATGTGCCCTCCACCTGCTGTACGGACAACATCGAGATGATAGTTGAATTCGTCCCAAACGCCTCTCAGTGTCATCTTCCACTGAAGTCACCGCTGCCGTGATTCTGTTTTTGAGGTCATCCAAATTAGTCGCTAATGGTGGCACAAAAACACGATCTTTGACGTATCCCCACGAGAAAAAGTCGCAGGGTGTCGTGATGTCTGGGGGTGATCTTGGGGGCCAAGAGTGTAGCGCCAAGTCTTGGGGTCCCGTGCGACCTATCCAACGTTGCAGCAGTGTTTCTTGCGAATGACTGGGGCTAGGGGCTGTTTGTGCACTGGGAGAGGCATCTAGCGGTAATCATTTTAAATTCTATGCCCCGCCCTCTCTATGCCCCGCCCTTTCAAGTGGTAAGAGTTTCATTAATGGGCGGTTCGTGGTTGCAGAGATATAGCGATTTCAAATCGGGAGCCATATTTTTGAAAAACCCTGGATATAAAATCCATCCAAGCGCATGGTGGTTATCCATCCAAGCACTATCCAGGATCAACCTTATTTATCTTCTGTGATCTGATAAGATGCGGGCGCTTTCCATGTGATTTGGTCACAAGGCACTGGTTCTGTTCATCGTCCATCACATCAGAATTTTGTTTCGCTGACAGACAAAGAAGGTTAACACAATGCTTGTTCGTTATATACAAAATGACCAACAGGATTTTGCCAATGTACACATCGTGTTGCCTGTTCTGACACTGGGCTTGCTGCATGCTGGGATAATACGTCTGCCTTGCTTTGCTACGCTGCACAGGGGCTCTGCATTAATTAAAGGTCCCAATTGTATGCAAGAGCCTACCTGCCAAAGCATTTTTTCTTTGAGCAACTGCATTGATTTATGGTACAAAATTAACCATGAGGGCCCTGTCACATGTGTCTACAGAAGCATATTTGGTCTGCAGAGTCTGAGCTTGTGATTAAAAATAAATGTAAATAACCAACGCTTGCGGAGATGGATGATGGTCTCATCGGTTCTAATTAAGATGATCATGCAATTATGGTCAGTGTGCAAAGCCACTCGAGCAGCGAATGGCAGTCTGTGGATGGCCTATACTCTCTCATGTGCCCTTGTTTATCTGGTAATTTTAAATGCAGCACTGTGTTGAAGGAGGCTAGGATTACAATTGAATTGTGATGATTTGAAATTCTTTGAAATGCCCATGCGTGAGAGAAGTGGAGAATGATCCACCTGAATAGTTTGTTTTATCGACAATGATGAAGGTCCGAAAGTGGCACATGTGGGTTAGAGAATATAGGCAGTTTAAAGATATCATTCAAACTCTTAAGAAAAGTAACGGGTTTGTGCGGGACACATCGCGAGAAGAATGTTGACTGACGGCCAAGAATGATGACGGTGTCAACCAAGGAAAGGAACCCGTCGTGAAAGGAAAGTCGGTGGATGGCCTTTATGACTTACAGGGAGATGGAGCAAAGAAATGATCACTTGTGTAGGCACGAGGTGTATTGTTGCGTCGCTGGATCATGAGGGTTGGCGAGGGCTTGAGGAGTCCTTCATCCAGCAGTGGATTAGTCATAGCTGGTGATGATGAACCATCCTCAGGATTCACTGATTCAGATGGTAAATATCTTCATTAAATGAAGTAATAGTCTACTTATCATTATGTAGAGGAGTAGTGTGAGCAACCACGAGGGGGCAAACAGAGGGAGGTGCGAGCGAGTTGACAGCGGAGGATGACGTCATGTCACGTGTGCTGTAAGGGGGGGGCACCTTCGGGAACAAAGGCGGGTCCGAGCTAGCTAGGGGGAGGAGCCACCAAAGGGGTACTTAAGGGGGACCCCGTGACGAAGGCGAGGAGCCAGGGCACGGATCGGCAGGAGAGGTCTCTCCCTCCTCGCCACCGGGCGGTGTTGGTTGAACCCCCGTCCCGTGCAGACGAGTGGGAGAGAGCCAAGGGGATAGTTGAGAGTAGGGCTCCGAGTGTTCAGTACGGATCGGCTGATAGAGAGAGAGGGTAGGACGAAAGACCCAGATAGAGAGCACCTGCGAGCTTAGAGTACTGAATGTAGCAGTGTTAATAAAACGGCAACAGCCCTTGTAGAAATCGCGTCTCCGTGGGGTTCTACTGCACAACAATTGTGTCAGTGAAATGTGACCCTCTGTCCACCCGAAGATACCTTAGATGCTTTCACAAAAATTATGAAACCCCGAATAGCACAGAGCTTACCAATCCCAATGACAGGTTTATATAATTTTTGTGGAAGATTGCCTAGAAATACGATTTAAAAAAAAGTTATTTCTAGTTAATTTTTTTTAATATATGTTAGTATGCTATGCATCTACGCAATTGGCATGTTTGCCTAATGTGTGTGTGTTCGGTAAAACAACGTGACATATAAGGGGTGCCTTCAATGCAAATGTAGTTAGTTATAAATATTGCAGGGTGGGAGGATGATTTGTAAATTTGGCATTGGAGTGAGGATTGAGAGAAGATACATATCTATGATTTGTGTGCAGCTCGTGGGGAGGGACATGAAGACAATGAACACCTTTTCAAAAATAAGTCGATAATAAAATGGGTATGGCGGAGCCCATATGGATGAATTAAAATGTAAATTGACCTGATTCTCACGGACAAATTCGACATTGTTAGATTTGTCTCTGTCCTCAGCAAATTCAACACAGCAAACGTATTGCAGGCCTGTGTGATATCATTTATACTTCATAGCTAATTGCTGGCAAAAACAAGACGACTAACATCGAAAATTAGTTAAGAAGGTCGGAGAATTTCGGTTGATTCTAAGCAAAACACAAATTTAAATCCCTAGAGAAGCTAAATTATTCAACAGTTATCACCTCTTTACGTGATGAAATAATCACTATTGTATATAAGAACCATGTTGTATATAAGAACCATTTATAAAGGTGGAACTACACTGAGACTGATTTAAGAAGGGAAAAATAGAAGTCGGAGAGGAATTGGGCAAGGATCGCCTCTCATCAAGGCCATTCACAGCAACATGGGAAAATATACTCTTAAAATTCGCTGGGAGTAACATAAGACTAAAAATAAATATAGAAAGTATTGACCATCTTAGATTTACTGATGCCGTAGTTATTATAATAGCCACATTTTTGGAAAAATTTAATAAAGATGACTGCAAGGTTGGTCTCAAGATAAATGTGAGCAAAAAAAAAAACCGAATTCCATGCAATAAGGTCTGTAAACAATTGGAGGCATTTGTCAGAGGGACACAACCGAAAAAAACGTCAGCATCGGTCTACCAAGGACAGTGATTGACGGAAGATAAGGATCAAAATGTAGAAATAAAAAAGGCAGCAAGAGCAGGTTGGAATGCTTTTAAAAAAATTGAATTTTATATGTAAAGCAGCGTACCAAATGTGGTTAAAAAAGGTTAGTAAATTATGCATATTGCCTGCTATGATATGTGGACAATTACAATTGAATGACAAAAAAAATATGAAAAGTACGCAAAGAAACATAGGAGAGTTGTTTGCTCGGAATAACACTGAGGCACAGAAAATGAAACGCGTGCATCAGGGAAGAAAAGCAAAGAAGGGGCATGCTGTTGGCTTAAGAAAACTAAGTGGGCCTGACCGAAACTACAACTGCTTTAGAGATATAGTGATCCAATTCGCTCATGTTTAGTAGTTAGATGATTTTGTGGCATCGCTGCACCGTGAGGGATGGTGACGGCATGGGGAGGAGGTCTTCCTCCAACCAGTGGATAGATCACGGCTGATGATGATATTCTTTGTATGGGGAAATCCCATAGCAAAATAGCCGGCTTGTTTATGTCCTCAGCAGATGTTTGTGACAAACATGGCATTGTCACTTGCCTGAGAATAAATGTGCAGGTTACTGTAAAGACATGGCAATTCAATATGACACACTGCAGTGTAGTTACATTGCATTTCATCATAAACATTTTTATCACGTTTTCATTTATTCATGATCCATTGAGCAGGGGAAGATGCAAGTGTGCACACGGCGTCTGTCAACAACTTTTGAGTTCAGAAAAGTCACCAAAATATGGTGTTAACTTGAGTTTTTAAAGCCACAAACTTTAGAGAAAAAAATAGATTATTAGGTACAATGGATACGAGCCAACTAATTATGTAGGCTACAAGTGTATGTGGTAAATAAAACAGCTCTGTCACTGAGTGTTTCAACATACTTCATAACTCACATCCAATTGCGGTCACAACATCCCGTGTGAACCTACAAAAAGTGATGTAACTAGTTTATTTTGAATTGTAAAAAAGGGTAAGCTGACTGAATTGTATGAAATGGACATGTCTGACATTTGCCATCATAACAGTATAATGCATGCAGTCTGGGTGAAATACGCTGTTGGACGGCACACCACTGAGGCTTCCATACAAAGCATAATTAATTGCGAGTTAGAACGAACTGAGGCACACAATCAATCATATATGGGTAACGCACGAAGAGTTTTGGCACTGCTATAGTCACTGCCATTCTGCGTGAATGGAGCCTGCCTTTGTCTACAGACCATTCGGTCAGATGGCGATGCTGGGGATAGAAGTTGTAGCCTAGAGCCCCAAAGTAAATGAAAAAAAAAGCTCTTTTCAGCTGCGCATTGATGCTAAGTGCAAGAATAGGAAAGGTTACAGTATGAAAGCAGGTTTAAATGGCAACGCAACTGATGAAAAACGCAATAATAGTTTAAAACCAATCTTGTGGACTCGGCAGCGCATGACGGCGAATGTGCCCATCTCCAGGTGGGCCTGCGATGTGCTTCTGCATTGTCGCGGTGTGGGCTGGATTGATCTACAGTCTCATATATGTGGTTAATGAGGGGCGAAAAACAGTCCTGGAAATAGGGCAACGTGGGCGGGTGTGGGCTGGAAATGGGGAGGAGAGCAGGTTAGAAATCCATCTGCTGGAGCTTGCCAAGTGTGACGGCACAGCCGCGGATGTTCAGATATCTTTCTGCCTTGAGGATATCAAGGTGGCTGTATATTGTGCATTGCAGGTCGAGGTGACTTGAGTTGACGATTACAATTTAGAGGCTAGTTAACCGCTTGAGAAAAAGTACACGCAGCCTTTTGCAGTAGGTGGAAATCCTTAGCAGGCTGAAATTCTAAATTCCCCTAATGTGATGTTGAATAGAATTGCCAGTGACTGTAATGCAATTACTATGGTATCTGCAAGAGAGGAGTAAGATTGATTACAGATGGGGATGATCTTGGGGAAAAAAATTCGACATGGGAAGGTTTCATGCAGCAGTGTATTATCCATAGCTGATAAGGATTGTGCGCGTGACATTTTATTGAAATTGTCTTTGTTTCGACGCTTGGTATGGAATGCATGTGTAGTGATCGACTTCCGAGACACGTCGAGTAGAAGGGTTCTTATTTATTAAGAACACACGGGGCGATACACTTCGTAACGCAGCTGCACATAGGCGATCCTAACACGCAGCCCATCTCCGTCATACACTACGCTAGCTGTTCGACTAGTGTAGCGGCGGTGATGGAGCTGGTCTTGCAGAAGAACAGCCACGTGGTCGAAGACGAAGAGGTGAAAGCGAGCAGCGACGCAGCCAGGACCCAGGACCCGCAGAACAGCCCCGAACCTCTTGTTCGGTCCCCCTTATATCTGCCCAGCGCGGCCCAAGCTCCACCTCTGGCCATGCCCCCTTTCCAGAACCTTCGAGCTGGTTCCCAGAGCTTCTCAACTGACTCCGCCCTTCACCTTTACCCCAGATACGCCCCCTTATAATAAGGCATTATGTAATGCAGCCGTAACCATAATTACCTCTACAGGCCGGCAGGTGTCACCCTGTCATTACATATATATTAAGTAAAGTCATTCCCTATGCGTTACACATCAAGTAGTGCATGGCATGGATGGCACGTGGCATCACAGCAGAGTCAACCTGCACCAACAACATTTTGTTAAGAGCATAGCCGCTATGGATGTTTCTCACCAGAAGACTTAATGTTTTGGATTACTAATACTGGTTTTGCACTTTGCTATATACGGCACAGGATTATATTGCATACCCACAATATTTTATATGCACAAAACATACTTTTATACATTTAAACACTTCGGTTTGTCAGTAGACAACGTGGGTCTTCTAGACGAACATCAGTAACCTTTATTTTAAAAAGCTGTTGCTGGGGCAATTTTAATGTTGCACAACAGCCCATAATGCCTTTCGTGTAGCTATATAAGCCATAATTCTTCTCAAAAGTGCCGTAATGACAGCCACTTCTGTTTAAAAGCAGTCACATTTTGCAACTTTCAAATCTTGAATGGCCACTTCTGTACAAAATGGAACCATTCCACCACTAGGCAGGATACATTTCCAGAATTACCATAAGTGGACATGGTTTAGGGCTGGAGTCACAATTGTGAAATGTTGCCTGAAACACGTGGAGCCCGACTGGTCAGCTTGGTCCGTTGGTGGAACACAAGGATCAGCGTTTTCTCAGTACCCCCAGGACACTGCTTGGCTGTTAGATTTCAGTGGAATGTGTCTCCACCAATACCGCATGACGGATCATACACGAAAATGTCAAGTGTGCAGAATCAAACTTTACACGGATCCAACTCTTAAAGGCTTGAGTATGTACGGCTCATACTGCAGTTTAATTGCTTTGCAGGCAGGAGGGCATAATGCCTCGTGCACATTTTTGTGTCTTTTTTTCAAGATCGTGGCCCAAGCCGTTGATGCCACACCAGTGCTTGCCAACGCTTCTTCCCGCCTGCGAGATTCCGCTGCTGCTGCGTAGTAGTAGACACGTGACCTCCAAGATGTGGTGCCCTAACCGTTTACAGTACTTTGTAATAAAAAAAGAGCCATGGGCCCCTGATGCGCATCTGAATTGTATTAGCAGCCAAGAATATTAGTAGCTACTAGCAAAGAGCTGTAACCATGGCAATGCAGGGCGGCTGCTCATCCTGGAGGTTGTCAGAAAATACCAGCAAGATGTAAACAACGGCTGTTGTGTCTCAACCAGAGGCCGCAACCGGGTACCCGATACCCGTACCCTACCCGATACCCGGCTACCCGTACCCGGCCGGGTACGGGTACGGGTAGCCGTTTGCGACCCTGGTGCGGCCGGGTACGGGTAGGCCGTGAGTCACTGGTGAGTAACCGTTTGTCACTCATTTCGGGTAGGGTACGGGTACGGGTAGGGAACGGATACCCATACCCGGCCGGTTACGGGTACCCATTTGCGACCCTGGTGCGGCCGGGTACGGGTAAGGAATCAAAACCCATTTGCGACCTCTGGTCTCAACTGGGCCATCCCTTGGTTATAAATAAATGTAATAATTAAATGTATGTTTTGTCAGGGTGGAAACTAAATCTATTGACGTGTTTATTTTATTCATAGCTTTTTGTCATTATTGGATTTGCTTTGTGTGGCACTGGTTGATGCCGACCATGGAGGTTGTTCCCTGGATGCTGTGTACTCAACTTTACACTTTCATATCAACGAACTAATTTGCTCTTATAAGCAATGCATTTAACTTACTGCATTTTGTCATTCTCCTAAGTTATATAATCCACAGACATTTAATTTGTAAATGTTTACAACTTCACAAAGATGTTATTTTGAACACATACTAGCACATTTGATTGAAAATAAATTAAAAAAATCAACAAATAACCCTTGCGTTCAGCAACAGGGCACACGGTGTTCTATTTTGGATGTTCCATTAATCTGAAACCCAAATGTTCCTTCTTATAAAAAATCTAATTCTGGCCTCGATGGGCTCTTGTCTGCTCATAAACAAAGTTCACCTGTCTGTTTACTGGTTAACCAGTCTATCCACACAAAAGCGCCGACATAACTAAGTTATTATGTTAACGGGAATGCACTTACAATGTACCACATTGTATATTCTATAATTTCAAAACGACTGCACTACGCACTGGTCGTTCTCCAGTGAATATGATGAGAAAAAGCTTTGTATGTCCAAGAACCATCTTAATCATCTTCATTATATCCATCATCATCATACTAAAATATTGTGCAAAAATCTTTTCTGATAATAAATAGAATCTTGCCCAAAAACCGACGATTTCTCTAGAGCCATAGCAATGTATATATGTTTTCAATATTTCCAATATTGTGCTCAGTAAAGAATTGACTTGCAGCCACTGTGGTTGCTCCTGCGAATAGAATTTAATATGTTTTGTGAACTATTAGATAACCCTACTCGTTGAATGGATAAATGCTCTAGAGAAACAATTTTTTTTCAAAGTCGACAGATTTACCGCAAAGAATTGCACACTGTGCTGATGTATTTTGTTGCGTGTGCGCTGTCGTGTGTATGCGTGTTGGTATATGTGGTGTACATGTGTAGTAGTCACTTCAGAGACGCAAAGTAGGAGGCACACACGTTTATTCTATACTTCCACAGTACAGGGGATAACTACAATCGGGTCAGGACAGCCGGCACACTGCCTGAGGAGGTGAGATGGGGACGGAGACTTGCATAGACGACGGGTTCCATTCCAAATGACAGCCCTGACCCAGCGTCGAGGCCTCCCTTTTATCCTCCCCAGCGTGGCCTGGCTCCGCCCTCGGCCACGCCCCCTTCTGCAGCCTACCAGAAGGTTCTGGGCCCTGCCCCACGTGTCCCCTCTGCCATCTTTACCCCACATCCCTCACCCCGGCCTATCACGTGCCCTGCTGGCAGACCGGCTGCTGTGTCCTCAGATCCCCTCTCTGCCAGCAACCAGCGCTAAGCGCTCTAGTGGGACAATTCACCTGCCCTGCTGGTCGACCGGGCTACTATACCCACAATCCTGCTCTCTATCAGTGACCAGCGCTACGCGCCCTCGTCACCCATTCTATGTCACTACACAGGCGTCCGTGCTTGTACGTATTCGTATACTGTACATGTACTTGTGAGATCATTTATTTGAGCGTAGCAGTATCACACTTTGGTAGCTGGCTTTGATTCCTGGCCATCATTAACATTGGTGGCAATTATTTGAAACAGTCTTGGGCAACTCCTATGTCGACTCATCCTTAAATGAGTACCTGATGCAGTGTGTAAGCCATCAGCACTGGGGAGACAAAGGTGGCCGGGCATGGAGCAAGCTACACCACCCCCTCATGTGCTATACAAGCCTTCATAGGTGCCCACTAACAACACTTTTCCCAACAGTCTGTCACCTGCAGGGGAATCTTTGTTGTTTTTGTATGTTAGAGCGTATATCAGTTGACTTTCCAACATTAACACATTCCTGCGGAGGGAGCTGGTAGGAACGTTGGGTTGCTCGGTCAATGGCCAGGGTCAACAGCGGCGTGGTGTATTCCGCAAATATGGCCGACTGTGAGGGCGGACACAAGCCGGCGTGTGTAGGTTAAACGTTGAGTTTTATAAGGGCACCACAGGGTGACCAGCCCCTCCCCACGCAGCCCCACCCTCCCCACCCAGCCCCTCCACCCCCTCCCCACCCAGCCTCTCCCCACCCTCCCCTCTCCACCCAGCCCCACCCCTCCCATTTTGTGATGCAGGACGGACGGACAAACTAATCCCCTGTGGGCTGGTGGAACCAGGTGGCTCCTACCAGTACATTGTAGTTTAAAGTGCTGCTACATTTTTAGTCAGAGCTTTTTATATCGAGTTGAAACTTCACCATTAGCTCTGTAAAAGCAAGACCCCTGCCTGGGTAGTTGTTGCCATCAAACACGACATTATGACCAATTTCCATGAGCAATAAATTGAGACAATAGCTAAAGGAGTGTAGGAGTTTTATTTTACACAGCTAGTGTTTTCATATTTTTCAAACTGCCCAGAGAAAACTCTTCAAATTGAATATGCTGGATTTCTTTCATTTGATAATTAATTGCACATTTAAGGTGCATAATACCTTAGTGCACATGCAGCTCATCGGCTGTTCCGCCACATTCACAGGAATTGGCAATGATCACGGCTTAATTTCTCACTGAAAATTTGTATGGTTGCTCGTAAACTGAAGTAGGCACGTAACTAATAGCCCCTTCCATGTGCCGGACACAGATCTGGTTGACATGAAGCCCCGATGATCATGAGGATAATATCACCTTAATCCTTTTTTAAATACGACAAACATTTAAAATATACCCGTGCTTTCTGTCTTTCATCCGAATGGCCTGCCCGTACTTATTCCTAGGCAATACCTGGTTTGATGAATGCAAGCTACTCAAATCTGTGACCCCATAACATGTCATTTGACCTGTCAGCGAACCTTCTCCACTCTGCGTGGTCATCGTCGTGGTATGTTAAGTACCCCAAGCTTGGCACTGGCGCCAAGGGGATGCCTCCTCCAGCACTTAGTGGGTGAATGATGATTGTTATTGTTGTTGTTATTGTTGTGTGTGGGAAACAGTGGCGCAGAGGCGAGTGCATTGCACTTTGAATCCAGCAACTTGCGTTTGATTCCTGGACATCGATAACATCTGTAACAAGCTGCATCTGAAACTGTCGTTGACATCCCCTAGGTTGGCTTAGGCTTAATTAGGTCTATGGTAGAAAGCCAGCACTAAACCTGACTGTCTACATTATGTCATGTCTTGTGCTGCCCTTAGTAGGTGCTCACGGACCATGTAAAGATAAATGGATAAACAGAGGTTCTTTATCTTTTTTACGTTTGATTGTTAATATATTAATGCATTTGTGCGCATGTATGAGTGAGCGTCATTGCATACGTGTGTGTGGGGGGGAGGTGGTGGCGCAATGGTAAGTGTACTGTGCTATGAACCCATAGCTATGTACCATAGTACAGTCAAAAAGGTAGCAAAGTGGTATCGAAACCACAGTTTTGAACCCTCCCCTAGGTTAACTTAGCCAGGTGGCATCACGGTGGCAAGATGTTCACTGCCTCTCCTGGTATACAGGAGGTTGTGGGTTCGATCCCGACCCTGACGCCTGCTGGAAATTTCGAGTTTGCATGTCTGTCTCCCTGTGGCCACGTGGATTTTTCTCCGGGTCCTCCAGTTTTTCTCTCCACATATTATGAATCAACACGCGTTTGGAGTATTTGGCTGCTGTAAATTTCGACGTGATAAGCCACTTCGTTGAGCTATCATTTGTGGCCAGGTCGCTTCTGAAAACGATCTATATAGCTCGGTGAGCCTTACCTGGTAAAATAAAAAAATATATAATCATAATTGGGTCTTCCTCTTTTTTCTGGCAACAAAACTGAAACCTTTTTACAAGGAATCATGTCTGCATTAACCACAATACATGGGGTCAAAATGTAAACAAAAAACACACTGATAATATATGCATTGTCTTTGAAACTGATTGGTCCACACCAGAGACGGCTTTCTTCTGAGCCTCGTCTAAATTGGTGCTTGACCAGAGGACGCCAAATGGCGTACAACTCAAAGACAAAGCACTATCAAAGTAATGAGAGCTCGGGGTAAGCATCTACATCATTAGACCTCCTTTGCCAGTGCCAAAATATAATAATAGGGTTTTCCCCTTTTTGCTGGCAACAAAACTGAAACCTTTTTACGAGAAATCACGTGTGCATTAACCACAATACTTGTGGTCAAATGATGATGATAAAAAAAATTGTTTAAAAAAATTGTAAAAAAAAAATTGTTTAAAAAAATTGTTTAAAAAAATGTGTTTAAATGAGTACCTGGTGTGGTATGCTAACATCAGCACCGGGGAGACAAAAGTAACCAGGCTTGGTGTTCGCCACACTATCCCCTAGTGTGCTTTCCTGTCGTTAATAGGTTCTCATTAACAAACACTTGCTCCAACAGCATTTACAGTCCTATCTCGCGGATTTGCGTCTTGATTGTGTAAGGGCCTGTGTCTGTACATGTGTAGTGGACACGTTGCAAATGTATGCAGTTGTGTGTGTGCTGGTGTTACCAATACATGGGTATTGTCAGTAGATGGCTGCCGTGTGTCTGTGTGTGTCATCCATCATGTGGGGAGCGATGGTGCAGCGGTTTGCATGCTGAGCTCAAACCCAGTGACCCGAGTTCAATTCCTGCTCACGGCTAACACCAGTGACGATCATCTGAACCAGTCTTGGGCTTCCTCTAGCTCGACTTAGCCTTTAAATGAGTACCTGGGGCATTCGTTAAACATCCAAACTGGGGAGGCAAAGGTGGTCTGGTGTGACGCTGGCCGCCCACCCCCTTGTGTGCCCTACGGGCCTTAATAGGTGCTCGCAAACAGCACTTGCCCCCACAGTCTGTTAACGGGAATACGAGTGGGATCTTTGTCCTGTCTGTCACCCCTTATGCCCTGTGGTCGTTTGCATCCACAGAAGGGACTGGAGTCGCCCTGGAGGCTCGCTGTGCCCTGCTTGGTGCCCTGCCCAATCAACTGCCAGCTGTCCGAGTGGTCACCGTGGTCCGTGTGCTCGCACACCTGCGGCCTGGCAGGTGTGCGACCATTCGCTACACGCTCGCTCGCTCGCTCGCTCTCTCGCTTGTTTGTTTGTGACACATTTATTATTTGTTTTTAAAATTGCACCAACAAAGTACATTACTTTTGTGGCAGGAGTCAAAGAATTGCATATACCAAAATATAGATTTTATTAGCCCCTTGAAGATAACGCATTTCATTTTGTTTGTGAATAGAATACAAAAGTTCGGTGCTGTATCTTGTACCAGAGAGCCACCAAAGCATCTCTGCATGGGTGCAAGAGTTCTTCTGATAAATACGGAATTTGGGTCGCATTTTCATATAGACTACTTTCATAGTCTACCCAAACATGTTATCTTCAAAAGTGTATTCTGTACGGAAGAGTTGGACGCAGTTAAATAGTGACTGCTATTGGTGAACATAGAAAACAAGACAAGCACTCTCCAGTAAGCTCTCGATTCTGTGTTACCATTTGTAGGCTTTGTCTCATGTTGATTTCATCTCAGCTCTCGGTGGCTAACGTGAAGATAGCTAATGTAGTGACATAAACCTGCAAGACATTTTTTTGCATGATACGTGCTATCACCTTCATTTGATTCATTCGATTTTAGAAAAACTTGTTCGTTCTTAAAAATAAGAAGATGTGTTCCCAAATGTGCAATTGGGAAAAGTTTTAGTTTAAAACTAATGTACGAGACCCTATAATTAAGAACCAACTAAAGTTTTGATTGCAGAACAATCCAGAACGTACATAGGTTACACTTGGTGTCATCGGTGAAAATTATGAAATTAATTCTCACACATCTCCATATAATGGGGAAAAAAACTCTTCAATATTAAAGAGAGTTCATTCAAATTCGCAAAGTGTCCTTTAATTCTAATTATTCTGCGTTGGAGCTAGTGCTAATTACTCTACAACTTGCAGTTATTTTGACCATGGCTGGCTAATGGGCTTGACATAATAATGTCAGGAAGTAATTTCAATCTGTGTCCAGAATCCCTTTAAACAGCGTGTTGCCTTTCTTCATATCAATGTCGAGCATAGAAATAACTTTGGCTGGATGCACGTCTGGAGAACAATGCATCGGCCATGCACCGCTGCGCCTCCGTGAAATTGTGTTCCCCACATGCATAACAAATAACCAAAGTAATGGTTTTAAATTCAATAATAATAAATGCAGGTGCTCAAAGCAAGAGGCAGAACCAATTTCTGTCATGGATCAAAAGAAAATACGTGTCTGAATTAAATTGAATCTTGATTTAATTCCCAACTGAGTTAGGCTGCTGGACACTACCCCCCACGCCCAACAACCCCCACCCCTTCTTCCCCTCCTCCCTTCGTGCTTATGTTTAATAATAATAATAATAAAATAGTTGGGGGGGGGGGAGCAGCCAGGTTATGCGGTATGGACATTAATATGGGCAAAAGAAGAGAGTCGCACTTGCAAGCAATTCTGGTCATCGTGCCGTAGAAAATTCCCCTGCAGGGATTATTCATCAACCCCCACAGACTTGTGCAGGGAGTTGAGCTGATAGCTCTGTCAGCCTCATCAATTTCCCGCTGCCGTGGAGCGAATGCCTCTGTGAAATACTGGGGAGAAAGGAAACACTGGTGACGCCAATGCCTGACGTGGTGCCCACCAAAAGGAAAACCGTTGCCCGTTTGCGTTTCTCGTGTGAAAAATGGTCACCGATTTATTTATGTATTTTTTTAGTTTTAGCAGTGTGAAAAATGGTAATTTTGTATTTCTTCCTCCTTGTAGAAAAGGCTAATGTGGCAGTTTTAAGTAAATGTTGAGTGTTTCGTTATTCTCTGCTTCGTTCACATTTCTCACCCCGTAACTTCACTGCGCAAACACAGCCAAGCCTGCGAGAGCTTCTGCTGCAAGTTCAATTTTCTCTTTTCTGATAGCTTTTCTTTTATCTGATGAGGTTTATTTGACTCTTTTATTTGCCGCAAACCCACCAGTGGTGTGCAGTCAGTGCATTTCATCGGCACTTCCTTATGAAAATATATGAATTCATTATAAAGCTCGTGTTGTTTTTTTATTGCAGCATCAGCAATAGTCTCTTGTTTGTAAACAATAGTGACTTTTTTTCATTACACGGTTCACAATGCACGGTGGAACGGGAATGCACTGAACTGCAGTAGCCTTTTTCAATTTTATTTTAGCTGAGACATGCTTTGGAGGCATTTCAAATTGGCAGCACATTCCACGAGAAGGGCCTTAATTAGGGGCTGCCTTGTTTAAGTGGCCTCTTCATGCTAGGGAGATGTAAGCTTCACACATGCTCTCATCTCTCACCGTCACCTGTCACTACAATGCCTGCACTTCCCCGGCAACCTTTAGTCAATTACCAGTTCCCCTTCAGAGACCTCAATCCACTCAATCTTTGTCCTGCCTCTTCACACTTGGCTTTGCTTGTCCTTTTTATGCTAAATCATATTTTATCACATTAAGGAAAATATTCCTACTTTGCAGCGATGGCAGCAGTAGCATTGATGTGGCTTCGCTGCGTTTTTCGGGCCTGTTTGTGATCGTGCATCAGAAACCATTTTAAGCAGAGAGACAAAACACCTGTATACAAACGAAGTAAAGAAATAAACAAGCATGATGAAGCAATTTTGCACTCAGGAATGTATACATGAGAGTGAAAGAGAGAAATACGTTATTTTAATAGTTGGGTTTACAAACATTATTGTTGACATTTATAGGCTTTCATGAATCTTATGAAACTCTGCCACGTAATATAGAAAGTTACTCTCCTGGCCACCTTTTTATAATTTCAAGAGACTTCAGGAAAGTATCTTTCAAAACAAAAAAAAAATCAAACAGGTTACGTTTCATTATTTGTCAACAACAAAAGGTGAATCAGATTGTTTTGAACGGTAAGCTCCTATGATGGGGACTCCGCTAAAATAAATGCTCCACTCTCCTCCACTGGCCTCAATTTCTCAGTCTCATTTCCTTCCCATCATTCATTGCCCGCCAAGATGTGTGCCCCCCATTTATACGCAAGTACACTCATTTTGCAGTGTATAATATGCACTTTTGTCTATAATGTGCTTGTCTATTTATATGCATGTCACTGCATATATTGCGTGCACGTGTGTGCATAATGTCTAGGTGTCTGCTGTTTGGCGAGCGGTAGTGTAGCAGTTAGCGCGCTGCGCTACAAACCTGGCAACCCGAATTCAATTCCCGCTCATGGCGAACACCAGCGACCATTATCTGAACCGGTCATGGGCCTCCCTTAGGTTGATTCCGCCTCAAATGAGTACCTAGTGAAGTGTGTAAATATCGTCACTAGAGAGAGAAAGGCGGCCGGGCGTGGTGTTGGCCACCTACCCCCTCCTGTGGCGTAGGCCAGCCTTCATAGGTGCTACTCGCTAACAGCGGGGGATCTTTGTCTTAGGTGTCTGCTTTGTGTGCCATTTTCATTGACGGGCAGACCATTAGCAGTCTTTTGAAATACGTGGTCAACCAGGTTAGTGTCGACTGGTTTTGCATCACATTATGTCTCTAAGGTTTGTTGATATCTCGTCTCGCATCCTCTTGTTGTATTTGCCTCCGTGCAGTTTGCCGTTCTCTGTGTGCTACGTGTGTGATGTCCCCCTGTGTGTTCCCTCGCTATGTGTTCTACCCCATTTCCACCTGATGATGATCGTTTGTGTTGCGTTCTAAACGTCATGATTTATTTTCATTTAATTTAGTTTTATTTTATTTCTACATACGTGACTTTACCGAAGAAAAAAACAATGAGTATAGACCATTAGGTGTATAGTGTACATTTTCTACAAAAACACACTGTGTGTATGTGTGTGAGATGAAGCTGTCATTTAACTAAAACGCAGCTAACTATGCCCCGTTGGTGAAGCTCAAAAGAGTTTATAAACACATGTCCATATTTTTGTTATTGAGCCAAATAAACGTAAGCTTGTTTCCTTTTTTTATTATTATCAACGAGGCATGATGGTGATGTGATACCGATCAGCCCATCAAGTTACACCCGTGCTACATCACACAGCGGTGGGACACACCGGGGCTTTACATGCAGCCATTGCCTCTTGAATGTAGGTCTTCCATATTCGCCCTTTAGTAACCCCTTCACTGCAAACCTGCCTGTCCTGCACTGATCCGCTCTATCCGTGTCACGCAGATACAGTCGCTTGCGGCGTGTCTCTTTGGACTCTTTATTTGTGTCGCCCCTCTCCATCGACTCAGCCGCCTAGGATGGTCACCTTTGTGAGCAACTCGAGCTCCTGGATGAACGAGGCACTGAAAGCCTCCTACGACCTTAAGGTCACAGTCCCAGCAACGGCAACTAAAATGCATCACCTTAGAAATGCGGCGGGGAAATGAAGTATTCTTTGTTTCTTTCGGTTAAGTCACGTCTAAAGATAAAATAATAAATTAAAATAATAGCATATTACGACGTTTCGATTGCAACACAAGCAATCATCATCAGGCATAAAAGAAATAGCAACAAAAATCTAACTAGAAAACTATAGACAGACATACAAGCAGACAGACATCACAACGGCACACAGAGAGAGGACACATATCGGCACAAAGAGAGAGGTCGTTTCTGTGACGGTCCCTCTCTATATATATTTAAGGGACCGTCACAGAAACGACCCCTCTCTTTGTGCCGATATGTGTCCTCTCTCTGTGTGCCGTTGTGATGTCTGTCTGCTTGTATGTCTGTCTATAGTTTTCTAGTTAGATTTTTGTTGCTATTTCTTTTATGCCTGATGATGATTGCTTGTGTTGCAATCGAAACGTCGTAATATGCTATTATTTTAATTTATTATTTTATCTTTAGACGTGACTTAACCGAAAGAAACAAAGAATAATTCCTGCAGTCACGAAAGCTCCAAAATTAAGGGGAAATGAAGATTGAATTGGGTGAGGAACAAGCGGATCGTGGACATAGTCGGAGAAGGAGAACTCCTTGAGACGATGGGACAGGCAAGAGGCGAAGAAGAGGGCTAAGAAAAAAGTGGGAAGATGGTGTCATGGAGGCTTTAAAAAGAGTGATAGGGCTGCAGAAGGATGGGAGAGAGAGAAAGAGATGGTAAGACAGGAAGGGATGCAGACATTCTATTTATTAACTAACCCAGGACATTTCTGGACGTGGAGATGATGATGACAACGATGATGATGATGATAGTGTCTGTCATTGTGTATATGTATTTGTTCGTGTGTACCCACGTGTAGAAGCACAAGTGTTCTGACCCTTTGCTCTAGTGTTCCGAGTGGCCTGATTCACCAGGCAACTGGGTATTTACCTGATAAGCCAAGCCTGGAATTGGGTCATCACACAGCGTGACATAAATCTCGGCTTCAATCAGTTGCCTGTTGATTTAAGTTGCCTGAAGGATGAGGCGCCTCGGACTCCACGTTCGGCGTACCAAACGAATTCCCAGTCGCCCAGATGCCCGGCCTGAACCTCTGTGTCGTGTCGTGTCGATTTAGGAGTTATACGCAGGGAGAGACGAGTGCTGCGCCCAGCCCAGGGAGACGGGAGGCGCTGCTCATCCCAGCTGCAGCAGAGCAAGCCGTGCCCCGTGCTGCCCTGCTACCGCTGGGAGTACGGCCAGTGGTCCGGCTGCCTGCTCCAGGTGCACACATTTGAGTTTTTCCCCAACCGCTCCCCCTCTCCAATTTTATCCCAGTTGTGCCGTCAGTTTCATGTTCAGAGCAGTGCCATCTGTTTGTATAACAGAACGCCCGAAGGAAGCAGCTGTCATAGAACTACTACTGAGATCCTTGCAAGTGACCGCCAGCAAGATGTTTTCTTGTTCATGTTTGTTTGTTTGTTGCGGTTGCACCCGATTCAAGAGCCGAATGGCTCACAGGGCTATACCTATTAATTGAAATGAAATGAACTTTGAAGCAAGTCCACACTGTATAAGGAACCATTACTCATGCGATGAGTAATTTTCATCGCATGACAGCCAAATTAATATTTAATTTTCAAAGCTGGAATTTATCCAAATTAAGTGCAGAACCACATTTAATGTGATTGTCTTTTTTTGTGCGGTCATTGGTGACTGGGCTGAGATAATCAATTCGCTGTCCTCGAGAACTTGATTTAATCACAGGCAGGACCGGGGGTGCATGGCCCCAAGAAAATCCTACTGTGTGGGTCCCCCCCCTCCCCCCGATGCCTTCAAACTAAACCGGAAATATTACATCTGACACCGTCACATCAAAGTGCGGGGCCCCCCAAAACGCGGGGCCCGGGACAATCGGCCCGATTCGCCGTACCCTCGGGACAGCTCTGATCACAGGCCTGTAACCACTCGGCCACCTCTATAGATTGTATTTTTATCGATCTACAGCGCGGGAGTTCCACAGCTCCTTTGATGATAAATGATGTCGCTTGTTTTTTATTGCAGTTCGATGAATGGTCGCGATTCAGCTATACTGTTCAATAAAAAGAAAAACAAATTAACGTCGTGGCGCAATGTATTGGCCACGAGTGGCTGCAGGAGCCACGTGAACCCTTTGCATACAAATTATAATAGATTTAAAGGCATCAATCCAATACAATTTGATCCATTTATCATGAGCTTACCAATATTCATAAATACATCAATGCATCATTACATTCCTAATCATCACATGTTTCAACCTTTCACCAATATTTAATTACTGCTAAATTCTGGCTTAATTATTTACGTCGTCAAATGTCAAATTGTCTCTCTCCCAAAAAAGCAAAGGGGAGTCCAGTCTCTCTGCAGGACAACCACTTTTGTCTTTCCACACAGATTTTCCTGACATGTTAGATCAACCCCCATCCGGCAAGGATATGATAGGAATTCACATGTGCATGAATTCAACTATTATACTCAGGCCACGCATTCCTCAGAGTGATATTATTGATCACATGGGCTTAAGGCCACGAAGGATCCAGATAATGTTGTTCACTGGGTCCACTTAAATGGCTTTATCGAGCCTTCATTCTTGATTTGAAGCTTTCGTGACTGCAGGAATCCATACTCTTTGGTTCTTTCGGTAAAGTCACGTAGGTAGAAATAAAATAAAATGAAACAAATAAAACAAAATAAGATAAAATAAAAAAATTAGCCTTTATGATTTGTCTTTGCCAGCTGAGTCACTGGGAATGTATTGGTGTTCAGAATACCTCCGGAGTTGTTAGCACACTGCACTACGAGTGCAGCAACTTCATATTGATATCCAGCCATGACTAGCATCAGTGGCGAATTATATCTGAACCGATCACGACCCCCCCCCCACCCGCATTGACCAGCGTTGTGAAGTATGGTCAAACAACCCCCATGGCAAATATGGTGTCGGGAGGCCTTCATCCAGAATTAGATTGACAAGGGCTGTAATATAGTACACGGTATCTATCGGTGTCATTAGTTCACTAGGTGAGGAATTACTACAGGAAAAACAAATACGAAGCTGACAGCTTCCAGTATTAGATGACATTTCCAGCTTCACTAGAGTCCACAGTCGGTGATTCCCAGTGAGAGATTTCTGGGCCACTTGGGAACCTGAGGCTACTGCAGTAAAACTTTTTTTCTGTTTTTTTTCTTTCTTATTTTTATTTTTCTGAGACATTGATCCTGTAGTATGCTTTCACTGGAAGCAGTATGGTGGGGTTTAGGCACTAACCTAGCACTGGAATACACACATGACTAGAGTAGTTCCCTAGTGGCTGTGTGTATTTTTCACAGTTCCATAGGCAGTTGAGGGCAGTGACATGGCCGAGCGGTCGCACGTTTGCCACTTGCTGCAGGGGTTTGAAGCCCAGATGTCTCTCTGGTTAATGCTAAACTGCTGGTACATTAACCACAACATGTGCATCTTCTGCTTCACAATGGAGACCCAATGAAAAAAAAGTAGGCCGCGTCTACTGCCTTCATGGTCGAAATTTGAACATTACTCACAAATTACCTAATCTCGTAAAACCACATGGCGACATCACTCTCACTGTGAAATGACTCCACGCGATTCTCAGCTGTGAAACGGAGCCCTTTTGTGATAGTCTTGCACCTCCGATTAGGACGGTTGGCTTACGCAGAGTGCAAAGTTAAACATACATTCAGACGTACAATGGCACGAATACCAAATGAACCAATGATTTGATAGACAAGCTACTGATAATGTGTGTACACCCATAATCAGACGTCTAAGCATCAAATGTGATTATTTGAGGAGTGCAATGCCCACCCACAAATTCCGCCCTTTGAAAAAATATATATATTCTGAACGTTTGCGCGAGGCTGAATTTGTTTAAATTCTCCGTGTGTAGCTGCGGAAGTCCTGAGTGAAGGTTGAATAAACTGGGAGCAGTGATGTGCCCATGTGGACATGTGCACAGTGTTGGCAGTGTCGTTCATACATTTGTGTTCGGAATGGCGTGCTGCTACGATGTGGCAGCTGTTTCTATATGGAGACGTGCCAAGGCAAGGGTGCCAATCCGCTCACGTGTGCACGAGAGAGTGCAGCCACAAAACATTAAACGCGTGTGCCTCTGACTGAGCCGACTTTCCAATGCAGGATGCACAGTGCGGGGAAGGTGTCCAGGTGCGTAACGTCTCGTGTGTGGTGACGGACGGGCTAACCAACGACTCGGCGATGGCCGTCGAGGAGGATGACAAGTGTGGCGAGCGGCAGGATGTGCCAGATGGAGAGGTTGCCGAGGAGCTGCAGAGAGTCTGCTCCGTGCCCTGCCCAGGTGAATGCAAAATTAATATATATCTTTTAAGTTGTTGTCTTTTTCCCCCAGTGCTCTATCGGTGCCATGTCATGAGACTAGATGTCCACCGAGAATTGCTCCCAGAGCAGTGGATCACTCCCGTGTGAGAGAATAGTCGACGAAATGAGATGTCAGAATTATTTCCGAGATATGCTTCAAGTGGCCCTTTTCATGCACAACAATCCGGGGTGTACTTTGATGCACATAATGCCGCATTAAAGTCAAAGCGTACTTTTTTTTAAATTCCCAGAGCAACAATTTAACCGAGTGTATAAACAAATTTTATATGTTGGGTGTTTTTTTTTCGTGGCGTCATGTCGTTAAGAACATGGTTCATTCATGAATGGCTGAAACCCACGTTTAATCTCAGAATCTCAGCAGTGCCAAGCTCAGCAGTCTGGTCTCATAGCCACTCAGACATCTCAAGTGCAGAACTTCTTCTTAGAGTAACGGCTCTCCGCCGTGGTTTCCCTTCTATTCATGTGGCTGTGTCAGCTCGGCAATAACTCTCACAAACATTCAGACGTTTGCGCCGCCTGCACATGCGAAGTAAGCAAAGCTTTCCTTGCGAAGAGGCACGGATGCAACTCATGTCAAAGCCAATGATAAATCGCCAGCTCCCCACCCACCCAAGAGCCAGATGGCCTGTTCACTGCATGGCTTCGCCTGTCTCCCACTCCTCTCACAGAGAGGGCCGAGCAGAGGACGTTTTGTAATCACGTACGAGTGGGTGGGACACCAACCATGAGCCTCCCCATCATTGTTAATCACGAACGAGTGCTTCTCAGGACTGTGTCTGCACCATGAACTGCTAAGATTGTCTGTCGATTTATATTTTGTGTTGGAGAGGTTTTTTTTGGGGATATTTAGGCTTCATTACAACAAAAAAATACACATTTTTTCCCCCTGGTGTTTAAACATTGCTATCCAGTGGTCAAAAATAAAAACAACAAATGTATTGAAAAATACAGCTTACTAGTAGCCATATGTGAAAAATGTGAACATTTATTTATTCGATACAACGTGTGTATCTTTGGACTGAAGCTGTGTATTTACAAGCATATCTTCTCATTAACGGCAACTTATATAATCAATATTAGCAAAAGTTACTTGAAAATAAAACAAACTGTGTAAATAAACACATTATTTAGTATTTTAGTGCGGTGGAGCAGTGCAGCAGTGGTTGACCCACTGTGCTTATTAACCTGGTTACCTCCGTTTAATACCTGCCCTCCTCTTCACCAACCCACACTCACCAGCATTGTGATACATGGTCAAACACCATCCATGAATGATTCTACAAGAGGGAATGCCTTCTACCAGCAATGGCATGACACGAGCCCTAACCATTATCATAGCAAAGGTCATGCCAAGTGGAATTCATTGGAGGAACCACAGCGGTCAACCACAGGAGTCGCGTGCATTGCCAAAGGCATCATGGTTCGTTAAAACATATAATTTTTGTAATTTAACTACATTTTGAGGACTTTGTTTTGTCCACATCGTACGTGCTGATGGGGCCTCTAAATGTGGGGAATGTCACGACACCCGAGATGTGGCCACATTTAGGGACATCATAATTCCGAATCGCATTGTACTCTTAATACTGGCCCAGCTTTATTGAAAATTAGAAGCAACCATTGGCTCCTTTCTACTTTAGTAGTCACATCAGACCAGCTTTGACCGCACGGTTGGGACATTTGAGAGTGAATTTCGAATCAAAATGAGTGTATCTGTTGGCTAAGCTGAGTTGTTTGGGTACGAGAAGATGGAAAACAGAAAGTTGTGAGATTTCTGCTCTTGTCGGCATTCTGCAGAATATTTTGCGGAGCACTGCAAATAAAGGAAAATAAGGGCCTGTGGACGAGCTTAAGGTACAGGTGAAGGTGAAAGCCTGCAATGTCTCACTCACGTCATGGCTGGAATGAGGGCCTTCACTAGAGGGAGCTATGAAGAGCCTCTCCTTGTGAGCTAATAAACAATTATGTTATTCATACTCTTTGGTAAAGTCACGTAGGTATAAAATAAAATAGATTAAATCACGACGTTTCGGGCACAACACAAGCATCCGTCATCAGGTGGGACAACCACAGCAAGAAACAATTGCTGAAGTGGGCAAAAGGGCTGCTGCAACAAGAGGCCATATAGGCAAGAGAAGGGGGGGAGGAGTCAGGGAGGAGAGATAGAGAGGGTGGGGGTGTGGGTAGGAGGAGGGGGTTAGGAAACGAGCAAGGAAATGCTGGGGGTGGGGGGGAGTGGGCGGGACTGGGAGTGGGAGGCTGAAGAAACAAAAGATGCGGTTATTAGGGGGGTGTGGGGTAGGGGAAGTGGAGCACTGCAAGGGGGAATAAATGGCGAGCACGGCAAAATGCCAGGGGGGGGGGGGCGGTGAGTGAGCGGGGCTGGGACTGGGAGGCTGAAGAAACTGGAGATGCGGATATGAAGGCAACGCCATAAAGCAGTTAAGGTTTTACCTGGTTAATAACATCCTTCCAATGATTGCTCAATTTGTATCCATCTTCTCGGTTGAAGTTATGTCTGTGTTTATATATCTGGATGGCTTCATGAACAAACCTTTGATCGTAGCCCGACGGTTTGCAGAGTACCTTGGTCTCCGAAAAAACAATATTATGAGAGCCCACAGCGTTATAGCAATGGTCAGCCACGGCAGAGGTATTCGTTCTGCCGTGTTTCAGATCTGACTTGTGCTCGCGAACACGGTCCGAGATATGTCGTTTCGTTTCCCCAATGTAACACCCCCCACAGGTGCAACTTAGTTGTAGACTCCAGGATATTTCATGTCAGGAATGACATCCTTCACAGATGGGATTAGATCACAAATTTTGAGTACTGTACTGAATCGGACCTGGATCTTGTGTTTGTTTAAGAATTAGTAAATATTTTTGGTAACGCCTGCTATGTATGGTAACGTGATGGTTTTGATCGGCGTCTCAGGGGGTTGTTTCTCCATGGTTGGAGAAACAGCTTTGCGAATAATGTGGTTCGAGTACCCATTCATCTTGAGGGCCTGGTGTACGTGTTCCAGTTCATTGGCTAGGTGGTGTTGGTCAGAAATGCAGTGGGCCCTATGGTGTAGTGTTTTGATGAGGGAATTCTTCTGTGCCGGATGGTGGTGGGAATCAGGTTTCAGATAGGAATTTGTGTGGGTGGCTTTCCTGTAGACAGTGTCCCAACGAGCCATCAAGTCTCTTCTCAAATAAAACATCCATGAATGGTAGCTTACCATCCTTCTCCACTTCCATGGTGAATTTGATGGATGGGTGTTATGAATTAATGTGGTTGAGAAATTGGTTCAATGCTGGCAGGCCATGTGGCCAAATGACGAAAGTGTCATCTACATATCTCTTCCACAAGGAATGACGTAGGGTGGATGTCTGGATGGCATCTGTTTCAAATTTCTCCAAGAAAACATTCGCTATCACTGGTGATAACGGGAAACCCATGGGGGTACCTTAATTTTGTTTGTAGAAAGTACCATTCCAGGTGAAGTAAGTGTTGGTAGCCTCTTGTTGCAGCAGCCCCTTTTGCCCACTTCAGCAATTGTTTTTTGCTGTGGTTGTCCCACCTGATGACGGACACTTGTGTTGCGCCCAAAACGTCGTGATTTAATTTATTTTATTTTATACCTACGTGACTTTACCGAAAGAACCAAAGAGTATGGATCCCTGCAGTCACGAAAACTTCAATTATATTATTCCAATTACCTTAAATGTAAAGAGACATGAAGAACGACTATTCTTCTGCCAGAGGGGGGAACAAACATGAGTAAGTGACTGTCAGATAATGCCATTTGATATCTCCAAAGCATGACACACTGAACACCTCTGAAGAATGATGCATGTCTTTATATAGTTTAATAAAGACAACATGCAGATATATTGTTGCTGCTGTTAACAGCAGATATATTCACAGGAAGCTACGTGCACATTTTACCTATTCTCGTTTAGCACATTTACTCAAGATCCAATAATGAGGGTTTTAAATGATGATCCCTTGGACTTTCCAGTAAAACTCTACACTTCCAGGCCACCACTTACCTCAATAGTTTATTACTTATCTGCTTTAATTAAGGGTGCTTATTTCACCCGTAAACAAGATGCGACGTTTTGCTTGCTTGCTTGCGCGCTCTGGCATCAAAATAAATAAGCTTAAACGAATGCATGGTTAATTTCAGAAGAGTCAATACAAGGCCAAAGAACTATCAGCCCAGCAATAAAGATAGGGCTACGCAGCGTGCACTTGCAACGTGTGGCGTTTGTTAACGTGGTAATCGTCAGGTGCTCCCCGGAACAATAACTTCAAAATCGATAGCAGCCTGGCCCGAATGCCTGCTTGGGGACGTGACACTTCACAGAGAAATGGAGCGTGCAGGCAGTCGGGAGGGTGGATTTCTGCGGATGGTTTGCAGGCTTATTGGAAATCAATTGAATTTTTAATTAACTTTTTTTTTTACATGCGTCTGTTACATGTTTTAGTGTAACTCGGGATTTAGCTGATATGTTAGCATTTAAAGGACAACTTTCCTTTTAAAGAAAGTCTAGCCACACCTCAGCCAAACCTCGTTTGAAACGTTCATTGCAGTTGACGTGATGTGCATAATACCTTGAATGCATTGCTTTGTTACAAAAACCTTGACGCCTCCTGTATATTTGGAGTTTGCATGTTCTCCCCACGTACATTTTTCTCCGGGTCCTCCGGCTTTTCCCTCCACATTTAGAAACATGCGTTTATAGAATTTGACTGATATAAGTTTTCACATAAGCCACTTCATTGTGCTATCATTTATGGCCATGTGACTTCTGAAAAGAGCTATATAGCTCAGTGGGCCTTATCTAATAAAAGAAAAAATTGTTTAGTTTAACTCTTTTCATGTCCCAAGAGCCATCACATTTTTGTCAATTCGATTTTGATGGAAATTCTTCAGAAGTGAGACAAGTCTTATCTTGTGCTAAAATGATTTTGGACAGCAATTTTACTCTGCAATGATGGTTCAAATGCACGTGGCTGTCTCAACTAATCAACAATTTGATCAAAGATTATGTGAAATAATTACATTCGGTGGGATCCTGTGGGGAGGCTGAGTACTGTCGACATCCTGATTGTTATTTTGTTTGACTTGCTGCTCAAACAGGGGACCTGATTTGCATGAGACATCAATAATGTCCACTCCACCCAGATTCTACCCGTCAAGTTAATTAGCAGCATGTAATTAATGAAAATAATTACATAACACCAGTTTGTATGTGCGCGTGTGTGATAACGACCTGTATTGACTTGGCATTGATTTTAATGAGCTTGGAGCAAACCATTGTCACATGTTGTCGTCAATGTGCATGTCATAACATTACAAAAGTCACGAATGTAATCGGCATTTAATTACATATCTATGAGATCTGAGCTATTTTATTATTTCATTAAACAATCACTCTACCGATTATTGGTTCGTTTATGCCATGAATCGAAAAATACGAAAATTGTTGGGATAAACAAAGTCACTTCTGTTCCTATATGGAGCTGTGGATGGAAGACGATGGGCAGGGTTTGGTGACGTCGTGATCCTTGTCATCTGGGGCGTGGCTTGTAGGGGTTTCCCACCTTTGGGGTGAAGGATGTGGGGGGCATCCACATTTTTTTTATTAGGCACAAGTGATCGACTTAAATTTGTTTACAATGCATCAAGAATCATCGAATAGTTTTGAATGTTTTCCACGCTATAATGCGGCACTGGCTTCACAAAGAGCTGTACGTTATTATCAACCCACATTCGTAGCACTAGTACGTATGTAAGTCTGAACACTTGTTATCTTGCACTTCTACGAGTCCAGTCCATCACAAATGCACGCTGATCACAAAGTGTAGGCTCTTTGTTTGATGTCTGTTGCAAAACTGGCTCGGACTCGAGGATGGATCTCAAAACAGGTGCCGGTAACTGGTTCCAGGTCTTTTGTTGATCCGAGACCAGCAATAGTTTACATCCAGAGTGTCTAAATACAGGAGAACGTTTTTTTATTAACTATTTTGTAAGGGACCAAAATAGCAGATCCTGTTTTCCCTGAATTCCCATTTAACCGTAAAAAAAATTGTTCCTGATAATTGGAAAAATGTGGCCACTCTTGATAGATCTTGCAGACTCACCGACTTGTGCAGATGATAGAAATTGTGGGTGAAAGGGTGACAGAGAAGATGAATTCCTTCCCGTGCGTGTAATGTGTGTTATTTACAAAAACAAGCATACGTATTAAATCAATGTTGTTGAATGACCACATTGGTTGCAATAGGTCTCACTGTCACATAGTTTGACGTGTTAAATACGGGTGATCATGACTTCAACGCATTTTGAAAGACTCCATTCACTAGTAACCTTGGCCTCAGTCCATGAGAAAATTCAGACTCCGGGGGGAGTCGGTAGAATCTTCCAGCAGTACGCCAACATGGATTCTAACGGTGGATCTGTCTCGCTTTTAAATGTTCGACTTAATATATTGGATTGAGAAGAGGAGCACCCCGATCTTTACATTATTGCTTTAAAGCTTGAATGTAGTTATCCCACTTATTATTACAATTGATAATACAATTACGCAAATTCTTATTTTGTCAAATATTATTCCTAATTTGACTTGTTTTGGCGTAAGAAATGTAATTCCTGCCCATTTGGTCGCATTAGATTGCTCATTAGTTTCCTTACAGACGTTTTACAAGCAGAGTAATTTGGCGTAATCAAGGTAATGATTCGAAATTAACAGTAACATCTTAAGTTTTGTGAGTAAAAAAGAGTCTATACTTTTCCTATGACAAAAATCACATTTAATTTACAACCAAATGACAGTAACAAAATACTTTGACATGATAAATTGGACAATTAAATACCGTTTGCTAAATTCACTCGCTTTTTATTATTGCAGCCTTTATACCTTATACATGTCTTTGAGAAGCAGTCATTGTTCCAGGTGACAAGCATTAAACTTGAGTGTGCATCCATTAGGCCGGTAACGATACATCAATTTAACACGGACATTGACGCCACAGGCACCGCTGGTAATCCAAGTGGGATTGTCCGGGTAGTAGAGCCGCTTGCTGAGCGTATCTTCTCTGAAGCCTTCACCACGCGCTGCTGTGGGCACCCTCGGGAGTTGAATATTGGCTCTACTGGAGGAATTGAATATTGGTTCTACTGGAGGAGTAGAATATTCACCATTAGATTATTTTAATATTCACTCTCCGGGAGTGAATGTTCAGTCTCCAGTAGTTGAATGTTGGTTCCTCTGGAGGAGTGGAATGTTCCAATTTCAGGAGTAGCATATGGGCTCCACTGGAGGAGTTGAACATGATAAACCCCATATTAATTCATCGATTTGTTAATTAAAATCCATTCTTACATGAAAGAAACACTCAATATATCATGCTTTTGAGAATCTACTATCCATAATGTGATGAAAACTATATGCTAATGTTATATTTAGGCTAAACGAGCAAATACATGTGAGATGGAAATAAACTATTACAAATACAAAGTAAAGAAATTAGACAATAAAACAATTAATTTGTCTCATTGAGTTGCAGCCCACAGTCACAGAAAAGCTGGGGGGTAAATCATGATATCACTCATCTCCATGCCTCTCTTGTGTCAACACAAAGTTAAGCCATGAAGATTCATAATAAGGCAATTCACACGTATATATATTTTCAAATATGCATATTCAAAGGCAAAAACATTTTTTGAAGATATTTGTCAAAAGTACACATCCATCTTAGAGGCAAAAGTTACTTATTTTTCCGTGCTGTCTTTGAGCATAATGTTTTATAGTGCAAACTTTAATCATAAAAAAGTAATTTCCCAAAGTGTGGGAAATTCATTAAAAGAACCGGAGTCACTTGTGTTCTACAGAACATGGACAATTAAAAAGCGAACAACCTCTGTCTGCTGCTAGTGTGGAGCTGCCTTTGGTGACAGCGGGCAATGGACCTGGCTTTTTATTGAAGGAACTTTTTATTTTAACACTCTCCAAAACATCATGGGACCTCATTTGTCAGAACCAAAATATGATAATAGGTTTTTCCCCTTTTTTCTGGCAACAAAACAGGTGTTAAGATGTTAAAACACCAAACTGAAACCTTTTACAAGGAATCATGTCTGCCTTAACCACAATGCTTGTGGTCAGAATGCAAACAAAAAACATACTCTGATAATATATGCATTGTCCTTGAAACTCATTGGTCCACACCAGAAACAGCTTTCAGAGTATGTTTTTTGTTTGCAGAGTATTTTTTTGTTTGCATTCTGACCACAAGTGTTGTGGTTAATGCAGACATGATTCCTTGTAAAAGGTTTCAGTTTGGTGTTTTAACATCTTAACACCTGTTTTGTTGCCAGAAAAAAAGTGGAAAAACCTATTATTACTCTCCAAAATATCTATAAATGGTTAATGCATCGCTCTACCCGCCTGCATGTCTGTCACAGAGGGTCATGATAACTCGCACAGAGATTATCCAATATGAACAAAACTTTTGCTGCTTATCGAAAACTGGCCAAAATTTTTCAAAGGAATACCCAAACATTGAAACAAACCCAGAGCTTACAGGGAAAGTGTGGATCTTCGCTCTCTGATGATATATACATGTGACATCATCTTACAACATCTCATGCAATGCGATGCCATCTTACTGTGCGGCTTCAAACATTACGTTTGTTTCCCGCTTACTCAGACAAAGATCCCCCCGTATATCTCTTGACGATAGGAGCAACTGCTGTTAGCGAACACCTATGAAGGCCGGCATGGCACGCGAGGGGGTGGGTGGTGATGTTTACAAACCACACCAAGTACTTATATGAGGCTGAGTCGACCTAGGGGAGGCCCAGGACCAGTCAAGATAATCGTCACTGGTGTCAGCCGTGAGCGGGAATTGAACCCAAGCTGCCGGGTTCGTAGAGCAATGCGCTAACTGCAACGTTACCGCTCCCCTATCACTTACTAAATACATCTCAGGACAAGCGCGTGTTCGAAAGCATTATGGAATCCTTGCACCTACATGATTTTATCTCCCCAGTTTAATTGCACCGTTGTCCCCCCCCCCCCCCCCCCCCCCGGCTGCTCCACGGCGCGCGTTTCACATGTTTCTCTCGGCCGTCCCAGGAGACTGCCGCCTGGGCAAGTGGTCCGACTGGAGCGTGTGTCAGCTGATGTGCGCCACGGGCAGCAACGTGGGGCTGCGTGGCGTGCAGGCGCGCTCGCGCGTCGCCCTCGGAGCTGCGGTGCCGGAGAGCCGTGCCGCCTGCCCGGCGCAGCTCTGGGAGTCGCGCCCGTGTGACGGTGAGTCGCCCTCCTCTTCTCATGCCACGGGGTCCGGCTTCTGTCGTCGCTGACGATTAAGCTTTGTTAACGCGCAATATTGGCAATGATTTTTCCACCCGAATAAAAACAACGACACGTGAGTTTCCCCCGAGACGCCAAGTAGGTCCAGGTATTCACGTGGAGGATCATTTCCAGATATCCTTGGTTTCGGTGATGCAGATGATTCAAAATACCGATGTGTTCAGTCGTTTACTTGTTCTGCGGTTTGGAATTGTGTGCAAGCGATTCAGCTGTGCAGGTGTTCATTTCCGCTTGAGGTGGCATGAGGGTATAGAGTTTATTATTTCGCCTCCTCTCCTGAACTTGAGCATTGTCACTTGGAACGAAGACGTGCTTTTAATATTCACTGGCTCACTCACATTCCGTGATTCACGGAGGCAACATCGTCCCCAGGGTGGTCACTGTTGGCACCTTCCGGCGATCGCTCTTCTCTGACTCGCATTGCTCAGCCGTAGTTCTGCCGCTGTGCTGGAGAGCACCGAGCAGAGGTGCTCAATCATTTTCAAACCTCGGCAGTGTACACTGGCCTAGGGAATTGAACCTCTGACCTCCCACTCAAAGCAGACACTCTAACCATAAGGCATTGGCTTACTCCGGTGATGGTCATATGTTTTGGTATTGATTTTTCCATAGTTCTGGTAATGCTGCAATGCTGTGATAGCAGCTGTGGGACTAAAGCAATTTGTAGCGGTGTGCCGTTCATTTTTCAAAAAGATAGCACGTACAGCGCCGTTTAATTTTTAATGGCAGGACGGGGAGTCGTTGCAATGCAAGAGTTACATGCATTGCTTCGTGGTGCTTGCAAACAGATGGAAAGTGCTTTCAGTACCAGTGGAGGTCAGGGCCTTGGCGAGGGACGGAGAGAGAGGTCTGGTGTGCCCGATCGGATGGCATCAATGTGACCGGTATGATCGTGATTATTGATACTGTGTTCTTACAAAGCCCATTCGAGAGCATGACGTTTAAAATGCATTCAACCCCTAACACGCCCTTCTCCGTATTAAACACAGGTGGTTGTCTCGCTTCATCCGAGCCGCCCAGGATGAGATCTTGCCAGCCACCCTGCCCGAAACCCAACTCATTCTGTACACAGGTGGGGAGACCGCAGTTGATGTTTAGATGACACGTTCATCATCTTTATCTATATATATAAAAAAATCATCGTTCATCCTTTCACACGGTGCCAGAATTTGTGAGATGAGATCAGTTGAACCATTCGCAGAGCCTCAGCCACTCCTGGTGATGAGGCTTGTCAAAGCACAATGTTCAATATAATAATGCCAAGTGGAGTGTGGGAGGGATGGGCTTGCTTCTACGGTATATTTTAACTGAACTACTTCGAGAGACAACTCGGCCACTGGAAACACATTGTGGTAGGCAAAGATAAGCGCCGAATAACATCGTTTTTGGATGTCCATACTTAATTAGGGAAACAATTAGGCCACCACATGTTTGTCAATATCTTTCTGTGTGATCTTGTTTGGGTTTGTTTGTTTGTTTGAAAAAAACCTGCCGAGCATTTTTGCAATGCTTAATCGGGAAGGACGAATGGGGCATATATTTAAGGTTTGCTTGAGCAAGTCACATTTGGCCAAATCACGAGCACCTTTTTAAATCCTTTATATTAAGTTCACTCGCTTGCTTGCTTGCGCACTTACGACCGTGCAAATCTTTCGGTCGTTTTTTAACCCACTTCCCGTGATCCAATCGAGCTGACAGTTTGCACACAGACTCGTTGTGCGTGACAATTTATTTTCGTGAAATTTTTTTCCACTTTTTAGGAAAAAAAAAATTCATATTTAATTTAAAATACCAATGTGATAAAAATGAAACTCTTACTCAAGAAAAACAGAAATGAATAATAAAATAAAATCGATGCCACGCATATAAAGGATTTATAGTGAAAAACTTTGTTTTTACGGGTAAATTTTTTCTTATAATGCACTCTGTGTAAGTGAGGCTGTCAATAATGGTGCCAGACGTGGTTGTGCGTGTCTCTGATCCAGCACTTTACAGGCAGGAGTTAGTGGATCGAATAGATTTGTGAAACTCCAGAACTATCTTGACTCTGAGGTGGATAGGAATGTGTTCATGCTAACCTTCAAGCGTTATTCAATTATATGGATGGATTGTCTCCAAGTGCATTGATATCTTCCCACACAAAGGAAAACACTCAATTAAATTAAATTGGCCAAACATCCCAGTGCAGGAGCCTACTGAAAAATAGTGTTGAGATGTATTGAGGCTTTCCTAGATTAATGTATTACATTATTATACCTATTATTATTATTACTGCATACGTTATAGCAATTGTTTGTATCTTGTGGTTGTATCTTGTGTTAATCGGGTCATTATCCAAAGTTTCACTCCACGTGTTGGGAGTTCTTACAAGAAATCAATTCTTGAATTGAATTCATGAATTCACATGGAATTATTCAGTCACTGGAGCGAAACATTGGCCATCCATGCTGAACAACCCAAAACCCCATCGGGAGAGAGCTATCTATCTATCCATCCATCTATAACTAATATAAACTAAACTACAAAATTAAACTATTTTTTTTTACCAGGTAAGGCCCACTGAACTATATAGCTCTTTTGAGAAGCGACCAGGCCACAAATGATAGCTCAACAAAGTGGCTTGTCACGTGGAAATTTATAGCAGCCAAATACTCTAAATGCGTGTTTCTAAATGTGAAGGAAAAAACCAGAGTACCGGGATAAAAATCCACGCGGCCACAGGGAGAGAGACATGCAAACTCCAAAGCTACAGCAGGCGTCAGGGTCGGGATCGAACCCACGACCTCCTGTATACCAGGCGAGGTAGTTAACATCTTGCTACCGTGACAAAGCTATGTAACATGATTATAAGTGCATTGAATGAGTACAAACTGACGGTCGTTATTATCGTCGTTCTCTGCTGTGCGTGAGCAGGCGGGGACGTGCGAGTGTGCGCGGGGGTTCTCACGAGCGAGTGCGCTGGGCGGGACGGCGGTGCGGTGCGAGCGCGTTACCCTGACAGCTGGCGCCGGTAGTGGCGGCAGTGGCAGTGGAGGCGGCGGCGGCGGCGGCGGCGGTGAGCACAGGGCGGACGTCGTGGCCGGTCATGGCGCTGGCCGGAGCCGGCCCGACGCGAACGGCGACACGAGGCTCGGCGATGTTCTCCACACATGGTCCATGCAGCCCTACGGCCCTGGTACGCGCAAAACAGTTGTGGCTAATTGCCGAGTGCGGGCTGTCACCGCAGAGCACCGCCCGTGCGTGTTTTCTCGTGTGGCCTGGAATATTTGCAGATGCAGAAGCGTGTGCGAGGTTTGCCACCATCCAGCAACGGGTTTTAATGAGAAGTGGGAAGAATTACTATTTTCAAAAGTCTAAATTGCCACGCTTTCATCACGAGCCTATGAAGAAGGGACATTACCCATCACAGCGTCCGTAATGTATTTTTCCGTGACGGCCGTGTTCATGACGAATGTGTGGAGATTCTTGTTAATGCGTGCTCTGTCCACCACTGCCAAGGCAGTTTCTCCAAAAAAAACATGTTTTCGTTATAAGTTCAGCAACTTACCATTTGACAAAGTGTATTTGCTCCTCTGTCATGGCCTCGACTGGCTTCGTGTGCTGTGATCTACATGTTGCTTTATTACAGTTGCATCCCGACCATAATTGTAATTGGATGAGAGTCATCATGTGTCACTGATTAGGTAGTGGATATGCTTCCATTAAACCTGCACAGGCAAGTAAGCGACCCTGCTACCCGTGACCTTCAGGTCCCTTCTCATACAGAAGGGCCCCTGGTTGGGGTTACAAGGTGGTTATTGCGGCTGGCTGGGACAATGTCTAGTCAGGTGAACAAATTGCCAGACAGATCAACAGCTGCACTGGAGAAACAGATGGCAGAGGGGTGCCTTGAGCACCAATGTCATACCGCAACAGAGGGCTTGTACTGGCTCCAATAATAAAATGACCTTTACAGCATTCAGGACTGGAGAAGCACACTACTGGGTGTAGCTTTGCACACTGAAACTTGGGTGAGAAGCACCATTTTCCATCGGTTTCCGTGTCTGTAAATTGAGGCTGTGGTTGAGCGAGTAACGAGTCCCTGTGAAAATCCTGCTCACGGCATCTCTACTGAAACTCGTCTCGTTCCTGGCCGTAGGGAAACCTTTTTGCGCAGCTCCACGCTGGAGGATTGTGCAGCATATGAAGGGTCTGGGGCAAAGTGCACAAGGTGCCCAAATCCTGATGGCAGGGTGCTTTGGTGTTTACTTGTGGTTGGTCGGAATGAGCGTTGCTGGGTTGGTGCTGAAAAGGCATATGTTCAATGGGTATGCTCTGCGGTTAATCTTTGGCGGTTATCCGTGCGGGCACCTGGAAATATCCCCTCTCTTGCCAATGACAGTCATTTTCCCTTCACCTCGGCTGAGCTTTGTAGGCTGTGAGTTTAGATAGCTGCTTTTTTTCCTCTTTTCAAATACATCACTTGGAAAATCCCTTGAGAATGGAATATCTCATTTGGAAGGGTGACCAGGGTGTCACTTGCTGCATTTCCCTGGGAGTGGAGAGATCGTGAAGGGAGATGCACCGACCACTCGTCTGGATACTCTGTGAGTGAGAACCAGAAAAGGGAATATGGTAGCATTCTAAAGCAGACTCGTTTTGTCGGTTAAAAGTGCTACTGTGGAGAAGGCCCTAGGGTCATCTACGGGCCAATTGGCTGCGTTTGATCGACTGTTACTGTCGAGACATGGGGCGAGGAAGGGAGGTCGCTTTGAGGGTCGCTAGGGGTCTGCATAATGAAAATGCGATGCACTTTGCAAGTCAGGCGACTTTTGTTTGGAAGCGCTTTTATATTAATTTGTAGCCGTCCGATCGAATGTCTAAATAACTTTCATTCAGGTAATGGTACTTACTCAAATTAAAAGTAAATTGCAAATCTGATATATATGTCATTTAAATGAAATCGGTAATTATTTTGGTCTGTTGGCAACTCAAAGCCTAGAAAAGTGAAACTTATACGGCACTAATTCCTGGTCAGAGCTTTTCCCATTACTGCTGTGAAGCAAATTCCATTTACATTAAAATCCCATCATTACTGGTTTTTCCCATTTGCACTTTACCTCTCCCCTATCTTCACTTTCATTCTCTTTTACTTTGCAATGCGGTTTTTAAGATTATCTAGCAAATGTCTGGTGTCTGATTTCTAATACAGATGAATGACTATACCTATTATGGGGGTTATCACTGAATTTGCAGGCCTGTCAATTTACTTGAAGATATGTTCCTCACAAATGCATGATGTTGAAAAGACATCTAATTGTTCTTATATCTTCATGAAATATTCAGGTCCCTACTCTGTATCAGACTGTTCACACATATAATGAATTTAAAATTGCTTACTTTAGCAAATTGACGTAGATTTTTTTTATTCAGATATATAGTGCTGCAGCTCACACAAGATACGTTTTTTTATATACTAAGGATATTCAAATAGTCTACACCGCTGATGGACAATATCAAGGTTTTGTCAACACTTTTCAATATATTAATTTTAGTCACTCCAGTCTTGCAACCCATTCTCATGTTTTAATAACCTCGGCCTCAAATTTCCTTTTCGAGAAAATTGCACGGTGCGCTGAACACGATGTGAATGCGACCTTCTGTTTCAATAACGTACGCGTGGGGTAGGATGTGAGTCGGCATTTCTCGTTTGCAGCCTTACAGGCGATCAATTGATCGCGACTCCACCGGGCACCACTTCCCTGTTGTTTGTGCTGTGCCTCTCTCGTGAATGTAGCCCGTGACCAACCTGGACAGGTAGGGCAGTAAATCACAGCCCTATTGGACTCATTGTTGAGACTTTATACATTGCATTGAGTTCTCTGTTGAGACCTACATTCCATTAGGCATTAAATTACACGCCTGGAATCACAGCAAATGCATTGTCCAGGGATCCAGTACGCAGACAAAATTTTAACTTTTTTTTCTCCTCTCGCCAGCTATCACTTTACTTTCCAAAGTAAAATGATTCTCAAAAATAAAACATACAAATCTAAAACAGCGAAATACTTGCAATATGTCTTGCTACTGCTTTCGTTTTTAGTTTGCTTGTAGGTACCTAGTAGTTTTGAAAAGAACGTGTTTCGTCAGTGCATGTCATCTGCTTATGCCACACAGAGCAGAAACAAATGCACAGTGACAAGGAAAATGTAACCACAGCAAGGTGGACGCTTGGACTAGTACACCGCGAGACAATGGTAGAGGGATTAGAGAACATAGCGCGCGTTATAGGCATCACATTGACTCACAGGAAACGTGCGTGAGCTGGGGCAGAGCACCTCACGAGAAGGGATGATGGCCCTCGGCTGAGATAAAACGATGGCGTGCGGCCAAAGGAGGGAACATGCACGAGAGGATGTCCATCGTGGAAATTGAGCAACGACACGAGCCTGTGCGTCGGAGGCCAGAGCTACAATGGGATATTGCACCGTGAGAAATGACGATGGCTTGGCGAGCCCTTCATCCAGCAGTGGATATATCAGCGGTCGGGAACCTATGGCTCGCGAGCCATCTATGGCTCTTCCGGTGACGGCATATGGCTCCCAGACAATTTTGAGTTGAAAAAAATAATAATAAAAAAATAAAAATAAAATCAGTTTGAAACTGATTTTAAAATACTTGTGATATTGCTTAATAATACTGTGTCATTTTAAAGTAAACAGAAATTAGTTTTGAAGATAAAATTTCTCGGGTCACGGGTCCCGTGACCAAAAGTCGCATTAAAAGTAAGACATATTTAATTTATTATACGTTAAAAATACTATATGGCTGTCAATGAAATATATTTAGAAATATTTGGCTTTTATGGCTCTCCCAGTTAAAAAGGTTCCCGACCCCTGGGATATATCATGGGTGCTGATTATGGGTTCACTGAGCTAGTGTATATTTTAATAAGTTTGTGGCGGGGGCGGGGGGGGGGTTTCTTACATTATGAATAGTGACATAAACATGATACAAGCTCAGGTTGACTTCAGTGGTGCGCAGGGAAAAAGACATCATTTATGTTGTCTCATGATGTGGACGGTCAATAGAGCCAGAGTGCCGTGATTAATGTGTTCTGCCTTCGCAGGTGCACCAGTTTTCCTGCGCCCGGAATAATGCGCCCATTTCTGCATAAATGACTGTATATCAGCGAGCTGGTTGTGAAATAGTGTCATAAAATTCGAATGCTCTACCGTTTGTCCCTCAACTGGCATCCCTTTTAAAATTGCCTCGTCGTACGGAAACGAGGCTTGTTTTTCACGGTCGAGCAAACGCTCACCGAGTGTTTCGGAGACACACGCAACACTCTGGAGGACCCTAACCGTTAAAATGTTTTGCCGTTATGGATTTTCGGATTTCACGTCTCCATCTGCCCTTCCTGTTTGGAACACGTTCTACATTTTATTTGACAGCGAATCCTTGTCTACTTTCCCCGCGCCTGTTTCTTTTCTCGCTCCCCCTTGTCCTGTCGGAACAGATGGCAAGCTGAAAGTGTGGGTTTACGGTGTGTCGGCGGCTGCGTGTGTACTCCTCATCTTCATCGTCTCCATGATATATCTGGCCTGGTAAAGTATAATAATAATTATTATTATTATTACTACTAAAGCATGCACGGTGCAGTAAATACACAGCGAGTAGCCATGTAATGATGTTTCGATTCTTCAATCAAAATTGATTCTCATGCTCGCGACACGTGCGGAAAATTGTGCGAGTAAGTATCGATTATTTGCAATTCCTATATCTTGTACGTACAGTAATGAGTTTACGTGAACCATTCGGCCGCGAGAGGCACCACCTTCGCCACAGCGTAAAAACTAAATTGATTCTTAAATCAAATCGTGACCCTAGATTGTGACAATTCATTGAATAATGAGGGGAGGGGTGGGGGGGGAAGGAATCGTTACATGTCTATTTTTGAGGGGTTTTTTTTTTTACTGTTGCAAGATACAGTAATAGAAAACGTAGGGAAGTGGCGGTGCAGTTGTTGGCGTGTTGAACTATGAACCCAGCAAACCTCAGTTTGATTCCCGGCCTCGGCGACAATGAGCGGCGAGAGATATCTCAGCTGGTTCCTCGCCACCCCCCTCTCCCCTTCACCAACCTGCATTGACCAGCGTGGTGAAGTATGGTCAAACAATGCCCATGAAGGACAGTGTAAGGAGGTCTTCATCCAGCAGTGGTTTGACAATGGACTATCAAATATCATCTCAAATATAAAACGTATGAAGGTGTTACTTTTGAAATCCCATTTTTTTCAAGCTCCTCAAATTTACATGTGTAAGCCAAGAGGCCACTTTCTGTTAGCTTGAGCAGTAATAACACGCTCTTATAAAATATTGTGTTGTTTGTGGAAACGAAGAATTCAAATCGCGCCGTTAAGGAGTGGCGATAGCTATAATTAGTGTGGAGGTTCCCTGGGACTGCGAGATGATCAATACTCACCCGTGGATTCTTCTTTCATTAGCGTTTGTGCAGAATAATTTGTCAGCATGAAGGATGCAATTAGCTACATCCTCCCTGCGGGCTGAGAGTTGAGACACGGGGGAGGGATTGATTTGGAGCCAACGTGAGCCCAGGAGATACTAAAGTGCTAGACCCAATCGCTCTGAAATTGCGCATTGATTTTTGGACCTTAAAATAAATATCAAGGGTTCATACGAGTTATTTTTTTAAGTGTGACATCGTTTTCTGCTTGAAAAAATTGAATTCCTCGTAAGTCGGATTCGGCAACAATTAGGTGTCTAACGATGCATCGAGTCGTCGAATTGTGTCCGTTGAGAATGTGTGAACGACAAATACAAATGAGGCGGTAAAAACGGAGCAACAAAAATCTATTGGTGAATTGAATTTTTAATTGCCCCAGGGGTTGGGGGGGTGAAGGGCAGCTGAGGGGGTGGGAATTGAAGGGCACGGTGTGGTGAATTGTAACAATAATAGTAACGCTCGCATAACACTGTGTGCTTACTGGCGGAAACAGTGTTGTTCGGGATTGAGTTCCCGTTGCCGTGTTTACAATTCACATGCTTGCACGGGGTAAAGAGCGCGGAGGGCCCATTACGACCGTTTCTTTTCAAAACTCAGCTTCAACCTTGCTTCGTTGTTTTGCCTCCATTTAAATGGAACGCTTGTGTAACTCAATTGGAACATTCCGTTTGCCGTCCCTCCAATTCCCCTCCCAAGCAAACGACCGAAGCGACCCATACGCAGGCCGGTGAAGCGCCCCTCTCCGAGGAGGCCGGTGACCCTCGCGTACGACGGTGACATCGACCTCTAGGGAGCGGCGACCCCCTCGTCTGGGCAGGGTCGGCGCAACCAGCGAGCGGATTCCACGGTTCGTTGTCGGGGTTTTTGTTGTTGTTGTTGTGTCCTGTGGACTGAACCACACAAACTTTTATGGCTAGACAATCAGCTGCTTTTTTGGACCTTGTGGAAAATATGTACATACCGTGTAAAGACTTACACTTGGTGTATATATACATAAAAATAAGTTACATAATGAGATAAGACCAACATAATTCTGATTCATGCAAGCTCTTCTGTGGGTACCAGCACACACGCTGCACTACAAAGTGCATTTTGGATGCAAAAGCAACGTGCCTGTATCAGACAAAGGAAGCAACTCGTCCACCACTTGGGAGACCTTTGTGTAAATGGTGAAAACCATGAGGAACATCGTCGACATTGCCAGTCAAGAGAGCAAGAACCATTACAGTGGATGGCCAGAGCAGAGATGCAGCAGTCAAATCAGAACACGTGGAATCCAGCAGAATTTAATCAGTCAAATATGGATGAGTATAGAATCCAAAGTAATTTTACCAGTCAAAGTGGAAGACATGGAATCCATCACAGTGGAATCAGTCAAATCAAGACAAGTGTATGATCCAAAAGCATTTTACCAGTCAAATCAGGACAATTGTGGAATATGGATGTGTGCTTTTATGTATTTTCCTCTCTTGCCATCGGGATGTTCTTTTTGGGATCTTTGACTAAAAGACCAGCCTCTCTACAACAACGTTAGTTTTTTTACAAAGCTACACAAGGTTGAAAAAAATGATGCTACCAGCCCATGGATCGCTACATAAGAGTGAATGCATATTCACGGCTGATTCCATTAAGGCGGCCAATGAAAGTTGCATCAAATGGTGGATTAGGTAAAAATCAGTTGAGCTTCAAAAGAGAACATGATGCCAAAATATGTAAGGCACTTAATTAACAGAGTGGAACAATGTTTATGCAGAACTCATCACAGCTTTCAACAAGCAGGATGCCACTACCACCAAGCCATCCTCCGCAACACAGAAGCTGGACACTACATCATGAGTTGTTGTATACATGCAGAAGAAAAAGAATCAGCTCAAAAAATGACCGGACTTCACCCACACCCACATTAATGAACAATAATTTTTGCCGATCTGTTTATGTTTTTTGCTGCAAATGAATTGCGTTCTGCATTTGATAATAATAACTGTCTTAACAATCCGTGGTCCTGCACAAGTGGAGCATGGATGTTGTTTCTCTATTACCTTTTTTTGTACCCGGCGCTATAAATTCATTGCACTGTCTATTGACTCTAAAGCGTAGCAATTTTACAGCCTAGAGAACACATGCACAACTTCTACAATGTTAAACGTGAAACCTGCGCTCCTGTCCTGTGCTGAAGCACATTGTTGTTGTGGATGGGGGGGGACGGTGTATTTGTTACTAACGGCGAGTCGCAATTACATAACTGTACTCTGCGTATAGTCATTTGGATGTGGTTCGTGTCGGCTGATTTATTTACGGACAAGAGAATTGGAACCGGTGATTGCATGCAGAGGCAATCGGGCTGAGTTGCGACGAGACCCAATCACATGGTGCTTTTTGTGTTTGGTCAAGTAAAAGAGAAAAAAGCCTTCGTGTGAGACGTTGCCTGGCCTGACCTGGGTAAGGATAACTATTTGCACTATGTTATGGGCACACACACTTTTCCATCATCGTCCTGATAATGAAATGCGTCTCGCACGAGGCTCTGGGTAGAAGCCGTTACTCCTGGGACTCGGTGAAAATAGACACGTGGAGCGATGTCCTTTTGCCATGGCGTTGTGGGAAAAAAAGCCTTTACATCATTGTTTAAAGCTGTGGGGTTTTTTTTTGCCGAGCAGAAAAAAATGTAAGATGATAATGTTTTACTTTACGTACTTGATTGTGTAACTACTGTGCTGTGTCGACATGCTGTTGAATTTCGAAGGGTATCCTAGCAAAGCGGGTGTTCGCGGAAAATTCGTATAATACAGCGCAATTTAACAACAATGTAAAGGTTTTGTTTTGTAACGAACTTTGCATTTTGTTTCCGAAACGTTTCTTTTCTTTAACAAACGGTGGCATTATGACAAAGAACTAAGCAAAGTATTCGTATAAATATAATGCTTGTGTACAGTCATTTGAATTCATGATTTCTTATATTTGAATAGCGTAAGGGATTCGGAAGGATTATATGTGCACTGACTTGTCAAATACTTAATTTACATTGTGTGTTACAAGGTAACCTGTATATCTGTATTTAATGTAAAGATGATAATAATTACAAAAGCCAATAGCGCAATCTTTAACTGCCATGGAGTGTAATATGTGATTGTTAAACATGTTCAAACTGCCTATGGAATTTGTTGAGTGTATGAGTCTCGCTGTATTTCACTGTGTATACGTCGGCATATTGTGGATGCACACTGCATTAACCGGGCATGCAACAATGCATCAATTAAACATTTTTTGTTGTTTATAGATTATGATCGCAAAAAAACACGCATTGACATAGGATGGTTTCTTTACGATGATGCAACGTATATGCAAATTTAAATGTGTAATCTTACATTTAGTCTAATAGCGCAAACCAAGCTATATAAGGGAGTGGCAGAACAAATGAAAACGATCGAGACACAATGCAAACGAAACTAATAACGAGACAAAATCCATTTTTCATTTGCATCGTGACCCTGAAGCTCTTTTTCACAGATGTCCAGTAGGGGCAGGTCAGAAAGTTACAACAACAAACGATACAAAAACACGATAGGAGTGCAAAGTATAGAAAAGGTAACCAAATAAACAAAGAAATATATACTAAAAATACACTATTCTTGGTTACCGAGACAGCTCTTCTTAGAGCCTAGTCTCACATGGTGTTGGACCAGATGATGCCAAAAGGTGCACAACTCAAGATCAATGCACCATCAGAGTATGAGAGCTATTCATGGTTCTTTCGGTAAAGTCACGTAGAAGGGAAATAATAAAATGATACAAATTTAACAATTTTTTCCCTATATAGCCGTGACATTGTTTTGATGCAAGTGCTGTTAGCGATCACCTCTGAAGGCCAGCACGGCACACGAGGGAATGAGTGTTCAGCACCACGCCCGGCTGCCTTTGTCTCCCGAGTGATAATGATTACACACCGAACCAGGACCTCATTTGATGCTGAGTCGACTTAGGAGAGGCCCAGGACTGGTTTAGATAATCGTCACTGGTGTTGGTCGTGAGCGGGAATCGAACTCGGGTCGCTGGATTCGTAGCGTAGTGTGATAACTGCTACACCACCACTCCCCACAACTAAAGACGTACATTATCACTAACGTTTAAATTCTATCAAACTTTTTTTTTGCGAAATTATAATAATGTGTCACTCATTACGACTTGTATGCGACAAATTGTATATCAATGAGCTCTCCCTCGATTAATGAAAGGACACTGGATAGAATTTAATCATGCAGATTTTAAGCTCCCCAGACACTTTCCCGACAACAATTTGAGGAGTCAATTACACATGGGTCACACTTTCAATTTCAAACAAGAAAATGCGAATTGTATCTGCTGTATTGCAAAAAAGGCCTATCCCAAGCCCATTAATGCAGGAGCGTGTGTTGGCTTATTTGGGCCAGGGTTTTTCAACGACATTGTCTGGTGGACCACAAAATAAAATTGGCACATCTGACAGGCCACGTGAAGGTCATGTCATTACGTCACTTGGCTTCGTGACAATGTCTGTATATGACCTCTTTATCTGTCCCTCGAGTGTCCAGGTCTCATTTACCTTGCTTATCGTGGTTTCATATCACGAGTCACTATCTATTGTCAATACCTCTCAAATTTCGAGATGTTTATCTCTCTTTCATCTCAATAACCGGTATCCCTTTATGTATCAGTGAGCCATATATCTTGGCGGGCTACTGCCAACGGCCTTCACGGGGCCACATGTGACCCGCGGGCCACGAGTTGAAGAACCCTGATTTGGACAAAATCACCCCATGGTTACACCAGTTCTCTTGCAGTCACTGCTTATCTGAGCCTTGAACGTTGTGGATAATCTATGTATTACTGGGCAAACAAGAGTCTGGGTGTAAAACAAAAAAAAACATGCTTCGAATTGATCAAAAATAGGAATATGTGTTGAACATTATACAGTGTATAATGGATAAATATACTCTAGTATTGAGGGAAAAAAACTAAGTCAAGGTGGAATTTCTTCAGTTTCACAAAGTCCATGCAAGAGCAGCATGATACATTTAAATGAGTGGCATCAGTGAATGTTTGTCTGAATCCGTGATGAATAGGAGGGGATAAGTGCTCACAGTATTTGATCAATTTTAACAACTTCAAATGATGCATTGTTATTCACGTCCACGCTCACACTAAAGCAGTTGCATGTTATTTCAGATTAAAAGTGGCGGATCTGGCTGGGTACCGCAGTTGTTGGAGCATACAGGTCTACAATTGGAAGTCTCCCGAATTTAAATCATGATTGATAAATTATCACTTTATCAGAAATCCATATTGGTTGTCTTATGGAATTACTCACTCCCACTATAGGAATGTGGAATTTCCACCATTGGCGTTGGGCTGTAAACATGATATGAGTGCCATCCCATACCCATATCAGCAGTAAAGCGTTCGACTTATTGGCTTTGAGTGACAGCCACTGCATAGGTGTTCGCAGTTGTGCTGTCTATCTCTGATGTGTTTTCAGGTTGTACCACGTGTTCTTCTGCATTATGTCCGATGTTTTGCTTCATGTATTGGGAGCTTCTTTCAGAATTCAGTTCCTGAAGAAGAGCCCACCACGTGGCGCGAAACGTCGGATATCGTCCTGTACAACATGCAGTGCAACCATAAAACACATCAATATAACTCACGAGTGAGGAGCTTCACAGATTTTAAAATAACTATAGTGTTGACAGCGTGCCCAAGTGTCCGCATGAAACGGTTGACCTTCGAGGAGCCTCCATTACTGTTATGGGACTCTCAACTGAGTCCAGTCGAGAGTCTCATACAAGTGCATCTCTAACTTGGTAAACATCTCACCATGTTTCGATTTAAAGCTTTCGTGACTGCAGGGATTCATCTTCTTGGTTCTTTCGGTAAAGTCACGTAGAATGGAAATAATAAAATAATAAAATAAAGCGTTAAATAATTCTCACGACGTTTCGGCCACAACGCAAGCAGCCGTCCTCAGGTGAAGACCAGGTCTGTCGGGGAGACAGCGTCTGAATGAAACAGCACCACGCTTGGAGCGTATATTTAAGCTGGGTTGGAAGGGGGGGGGGGCGCCTTGACAAAAAAATTTGCATATCAAGAGGAATTTAGCATATTTTGATATGCAAATTATTTTGTCAAGGCGCCCTTCCCCCCCTTCCAACCCAGCTTAAATATACGCTCCAAGCATGGTGCTGTTTCATTCAGACGCTGTCTCCCCGACAGACCTGGTCTTCACCTGAGGACGGCTGCTTGCGTTGTGGCCGAAACGTCGTGAGAATTATTTTATTATGTTTTATTTTATTATTTCCATTCTACGTGACTTTACCGAAAGAACCAAGAAGATGATCTCACCACGTGTTTAGATGTAGATCTCTGATCTGGGAGCACTGTCTCATCCTTTGCGAGTGGATTGCAAATGTTATGCTGCCAATTACATTTGAAAAATGCCACCTTCAAAACTGTGGTGCCATTTGGTATGAACAATGTAATAAATTAATGCTGTGAGAAGCATGATTACAGTTGAGTCAACAAAGAAAAAGAAGAAAAAATTACGGCGTGTGACATCAAAAAATTAAATAAAAATGCGCGGGTAAGTGCTACTTATTCAAAGGACATTGTGTAAATGTGTTGTGACAGCATAGGCACATCTGTTTATCATGCATTGTTGGGATCTTCTCCGTTACGTCGTATAAATTCCCAAAACATTTACATCTCCGCTGCGCAGTGGCTTCATATTTGTATGTTTAAAGCCTCTGTAGGCTTCGTGCAGTTTCAATGTATGCTGCCTCTCCGCAATGATGCCAATACAAATAGCTGATTTTCACGCAACCACTAGAGATGGCATTACAGCAATAACACCGCCTCAAAGACTCTCGACGCAGAAGATCCCTGTCTTCAATCTTCCGCAAAGCTTATGGGCAACCCTAATTGTTAAAACACTCTCCCGCGTGTAGCTGTGGTCACCCAGAAGATACCCGATTCACAAATGCGAAGGAGGCATCATCACAGCGATACACTCCACTACTGACGCAATGTGGCACGACCACCTCAACGCTTACACTGGTCACACTTTTTCTGGCATAAGGTATTCCAACGGTTTTTGAGATATCAAATATTGCATTTTCAATAAAAACTGCAGAAGAAAAATATTAAATAAATGTGGATATCTACATAAAATTATATTATAAACACACTATCCTAAAAATACAGCACCATATTTTAACACTAAAGCAGTCACTCACTCGCAACAACTTGCAATCATAAGTGAAAGAGTTAATTTCGGGTAAAATCAATGAAAATGGAGTATGCCGATAGCATAAAATGAGATGTGATAGAGCAAATCTGAGATCAGATTTGGAATCAGAACCCTGAAATTAGTCTTAAACAGCTGCAAAAGTCGAGGCCAGAAAAAAAAGTTTTTTTTTGTTGACCAGTGTTATATGTCATCGTTGGTCTACATTACAACATCAGCCATACGAAGAAGATGACAGCAATAATCTGTATCCATGTGAAACCCCATTGGTTGTCTGGGTTTTCTCTTGGTGCTCCCGTTTCCTCTTCAAAGGTAAACACTTTTTAATGGAATTGACCAAACATCAAAATGCTAAATCCTCCGCAGTCTTCAAAATCCTCCAGGGTTTATTGAATAAATAAACTAACAACATTACTCCTACTTCCATGACGTGAACCTGTAAATTGGTTTTAAGCTCGCTGAGCATCAATTCCACCTGTTTTGAGTTGGTATAAGAAGAACATATCAATAGTTTTAGTGTAGAAAAACAAAGGGTGAAGCAATGCATTAAAGGCCCCAGGGAGTTGAGTTCAATTTCTGGCTACAGCTAACATCAGTCGAGAGTGACGTTTGAACCGGTCATGTACACTCTGCTAACAATTCACCAACCCGCACCTACGATTAACGCGGCTGGCTACGTACAGTGCGAGAGAAGCTCAACATAAAAACATACGACCAGCGTGGTGAAGTATGGTCAATTGTCACCACCGACCGACACGGCATGGGTGAGGCCTTCGTATAGCAGTGGTTTGGAAAAGAGCTGTGATAAAAAACGCAAAGACAGGACATCGGCTTTGACACAATTTGTGCAATGTTACTATTCCCCCTCTAAAAAAATCGATTGCGTAGAATTTCACCGCACGTGCACGCGTGCGCATTTTGTCTATAATTTGCAGCCTCTATATTTTTTTTATTTCGGACCGGCCGAAGATTTGTAGAGCCACGTTTGCACTTCGTGTTTGTCCGAGCTGTTTGGACAGAGGTCGCCGCGACCCCTGTGGGAAACGCGCCTCTTATCGCTCGAATCCAAAAAAAAATCCGCTGGCACAAACAAGAGGCCGACGCGACCAGACTCGCGGGGACGCGCGCGGACAGCGCAGAAGGAACGAGAGAAGATCCCCGCTCCGACCACGAAGGGCCAACCCGACTACCGCCGGTATTGATTTCACCGCGCTGCGTATGTATGCCATCAGAGCGTCTTCAGATATTCTACGGATGATAAGACGCAATTTCCACCGCCCCCCCCCCCCCCTCTCTGTATTTTAAAAGAAAAAGTTTGAGGTTCCGTCAAACAATCCGGCAGGTGTGTGTGTGTGTGAGTCCGAGAGTGACCAGATTTGCATAACTTTAATTCTAGATTTGAAGTTTTAGTGACTGCAAGGATTCATATTCTTAGGTTTTTTTTCGGTAAAGTCACGTAGGTAAAAAAATTAAAATTAATTAAAGTAAAATAAAATAAAAATCACGACGTTTCGGAGGCAACACAAGCTTCCGTCTTCAGGTTGAACCGTCACAGCCACAACAGCTGTATTAAGTAAATGAGAGATTACAAGAGCTACTACTCCGTATATATAATGGTTGGACCGCGTCTTACTTTCCGGTGCGGACTTATGATGCGTATTACGTGGCAATGCACAACCGTAGGAGCAGCAGCAGCAACAACGCAACCACCCGAAGCGGATTGCGTCGTGTCGGCGCGTATTTTGAAGATCGGTCACGCGATTTATGAACGGGGCCAGGTGGTTCTGCAGCGTGTATGCGAGGCAAGGCGGTAGGCGAATAATTCACGCTCGTGCGGTGAAACGCTTCGATCCGGCGCGTAACGCCGTCGTGTGGGACGCAGAGCATGGGGGTTGGTGGTGTCCGTGGTGGTGGTGGAGGTGGTGGTGGTGACGGTGGTGATGCCCCACTCGCTGCGCACTCGCGATGGAGATGAACGGCGTGTGCGCGCCGCGCGTTCCCATCGCGTGCAATCTGGCGCAGGTCAGAACAGGCGAGCTCTCTCTCTCTCTGTGTCCGTAATTGGTTCATCTCCTCGAGGGACGCGCTGATCTATCGGCGCCCGCTCAGCCTCATTTAAAGGGGCTGATGCCATAGCCCCCGCCACGACCGAGAGTTATAGAGAACCATATAGACTCGGGTGCGGAGCGCGTGTGCGTGCGTGGTGGTGGTGATGCTGGCGGCATTTGTTTCAACAGTCTGTTAAACGCTATACGGGGAATCTTTGTCTTTGGTTGTGGGGAGCGGTAGTGGTTCGTGGTTTGCGCTCTGTGCTACGAACCCGGCGACGCGAATTCGATTCGCGCTCGAGGACAAAATCGGTGACGAATATCTAAATCGGTCCTGAGCCTCCCCTAGGTCGACTCTGCCTTAAATGAGTACCTGGTGCGGAACGTAAGCATCAGCACTGGGGAGACAAAGGCGTCCGGGCATGGTGTTGGCCACCCACCCCCGCCGTGTGCCGTACCGCCCTTAATAGGAGCTCGCTAACAGCGCTTGCTTCATCCATACGGGAGGCGCTTTTCATGTCCCAACAGCGCAAAAGGCGATTTTATTATTTAACCGAAATATCGTCCCATTTGCAAGAGCGACTTGGGTCACCAAACGACAAAGAGGAAGAAAACCCCCTAAATGAGTAAGGAAAACAAAACAAAATGACCACAAAATATAATATCTCAATAGTGAAAACATATTAGGCATCAATAGTCATTTAATATATCAATACTAAATAAATAACAACACGCTGCATCAGTTTCAGTCAAATTACACTTTCGTAGTCAAATCAAGTCAATTATTGCGCAACCTAGGATATACTACACATATATTTGCGGGTAAAGTAATAGAGTATGGAGGTATACATTTGCATAATAATTATTGAGATGGAGGCGTAACGAGCGACAGCTTTGAAGCGAAATACAAAATCCCAAATCCGACCAGGTGGCTCAGCGGCACGGCGAACGGCACGGGGAATTCAGTTCCTGCTTGGGGGGTGGGGGGGATGGATAAACTCAACCCATTATCACTCCAGGTTTCATCAATACGAGTACCACGTTGCAGGGAAGACAGCAGTGGTTGTCCTTTGGATAAACTCGCACCCCCCCCCCCCCCCCATCGTAATGGGAATGAGGAATTTCCACCACTGGCTCAGAGCTGCAAACACGAGATGAGCACCACCTTAATGCTCATTTGAGCAAGAAATTACTTTAACTTTATTTCATCAACTCCCCGCCATTCCAGAGAAGAATGGACAATTAGTCCATTGGCGCAGAGATGTCAGTTCCACCTCATATGGCAAGACGTTAAGGCCACCAGTGTCTTTATATGGGCGATAGAAGTGAATTATTTCAAAGCCTGTTTTATATGAGTACATTACTGCATGGTTCACTTTAATTGGCCGTATAAATAAATCTGTACCAATAAAGTTTTGCCACCTCCGGCTGGTGCTAATTTCTACTCTTCCACGGACTAAAGTGTGTATCTATCACGCAGTTTACGTGCGGCAGGTGACAGCATGGCAACTTGCAGATCGGGATTTGTTGATTCGCCGTGGTAGCGAGACGTTAGCTACCTTTCCTGGTATACAGGTGGTCGTGGGTTCGATTCTGACCCTGACGCCTGTATATTTGGAGTTTGCATGTTCTCCGCGTGGTCAAGTGCATTTTTCTCCGGATCCTCCGGTTCTTTTCTTCACATTTAGAAACATGCGTTTAGAGTATTTGGCTGTTAGAAATTTCCACGTGACAAGCCACTTCATTGGGTAATCATATGTGGCCAGGTCGCTTCTGAAAAAGACCTATATAGTTCAGTAGACTTTACCTCGTAAAATAATACTTTTCTTTTTTTGTTACTCCGACAACCATTTCAACATGCTAATGGAACTGTTATATCATAATCAGCTTTGGTAAATCCACTGCTAGATGAAGGCCTCTAAGCCACCGCCATCTCTAACGATCCTCACACTGCCGCATGAGATTATTTCATCACTCCATTTCTTCAGTGGATTCCCTCTTCTACGCACTCTTATATTTGTATTTATATATTGTAGAGTGAAATGCTCTACCATTAACACAATACTGACGTTATTTTTCTTGAGGTAGATATCATTGTAAATCTGTCACTCTTCCCGGGACATGGAAAATCCAGGGGTTTTTTTTCAGTTGCGTAAAAAAAAAACGCAATTGCATGCATTTATCCCGCATCCTTGAAGTATGATTCTCTCTTGCATGACGCGTCCTGCAATTCGTACCTTGAATCCATGGCGGTGTGTTAAAGATCGAGCCTCACTGACGGATATTGCTGTTCGCTAACTGCCTCGGGACCTGGCCTTCTATTTACAGGGAACAGGGTCTCTTAAATGGGCGCTTTCAACGATTGAAATAATGGGAGGAATCAACCGCTCTGCTCTGCCTCTCTCTCTCTCTTTCTCTGTCTCAAGTGATTGCTCATCAATTGGTGGGCCATGATTGGTCATGTCCATGATTCAAACGGCCACGCGACGTCCGCATCAGAGGCCCTGTAAAAACACGCGTGCTCATTGATAAAGAGAAATCGGTCTGTTTACATTGACGTTTACCTCTGACTGCAATCGATGAATTCTTATAGAGCGCCAATACATAAACACGTCAACTGAGCCCCGTGCAAGGCTTTGGGAATGCAGTGCACGTGTTTACTTTTGGAGTGATGTAATAAACACACGAGCCAAAAGGAATGATTCATTCCTTTTGCCTCGTGTGTATTTATCACGACGTTTGTCTCACGTTTGCACATTTGTTTCACGTTTGCACAATAATGGGTTATTACTCACATGTGTAATAATTGTGGGTGCATTCGCTTGAGTATAATAATCGGCTGTAGCCAATCAATTTAATTTCCCCCACGCCCCCGCTCAACCGCACCGCAGCTCAACATATTTATCTTTCTGCTTCATACCTCGCACTGTTCCACTTTGGGATTCCCTCCCACACTCTTTTGCCAATTTCTTATGACCTCACTCAATTCAATAAATGTATTCACTCTAATCTCTTACACCGTCATTAGTGCTGTTTGTTGCTGGCTACTTGGCATCATCTGGCACTGTGCTCAGCAACTGTAATTTTGTTTTTAATCCAACCGACTCCACCCAACCGCCACCCATCATCTCCAGTATGAACGACTCCGTAACCATCAACATTTTGTGAAAGAGACCAGTCGGCCGAAACGTCGAGATCGCTCTTTCCTATCAGTGACCGAAGACATCTGTTATTGTTGTTTATATTTAACTGTTGTACTTTTTTGGAAACGTTCATTACAGCAGCGACGCACCTTGCGTTGAGATGACGACGACCATCGAGTGAGAGATTGCATCCACTCGTCATAATAGCTGATGGGTTAAGCTAAGGATATGGCCAAATCCTTGCACTTTGGATTAAACATGCTCAAACTCTGCATACATATTCATTGGTTTGACCTGAACAAATGTCTGATATGAAAGCACCATCGAAGCGACTCCTGGTGGCCGAACGAGGAATATTTCTTTTGCGTTACATTTTGCTGAAAACCCCAATTGCATCAAGTGTATCATTAATTGCTCCTAAATTGCTGATGAACATCAAATGCATTTCTAACGTATATTTTATGAAAGAGAAATATGTGTTTAGAGTATTTACTGAATACGTTTCCATACCGTTGCTTTATTACATAAACCATATGGTATTAATTCAAACTGTTTAAACGGCATATAAAAAATATCGCAAGATACAATTTCATTATGATCACCGCATATTCCTAATAAATCTAGTATGGTAACTACGTCAATACCTCGTATATCAACTACGATCCAAACCCTCAAGTCGTGACGCTGGGACAACATACAATCCAAAACCCTCAGTGCTCCTACTAAAGGGAAATAGCTCTGCGGTTTGAATACAGCACCAGAAAGATTTACCGTGCAGCACATGATACGAAAAAACTATACCCAGTAAAATACACCCGTATACGTTACCTTTTCAGTTCACGGTTCATCTTTGCTAACCATCTATAGCGCCTATAGGTAGTAAAATGCTATGGAACGCTCGTCCACGAGATATCAGAATCTCTGAGTCTGGGAACATTTTTTAAATGCGACTTAAAACCTATTTATACGTTTCCGCTAATGAAACTTTTAGTTAACTGAGTAAATTATTCTTAAAATTCATTCATAATATTATTTTAATCCTGAGTGTCTGCTGCTGCTGTGTCCTGTATAGCGCTTTGAGATCCTTGAAGAAAAACGCTATATAAATGTTGTTATTATTATTAATTGTATAGATTTACACCACTAGTTAGCAACCTATCTGGACCCACAAGCCAACCCCTGAACAAAATTTCGCGGACCACCAAACAGTAAAAACTGTCGCGTTTCGTGAACTGCAACAGTTCGGCTGGAGCCCAGGTTGGGAATCACTGCACTACAGCATTCTCTTTTTTCGAGGGCTAAATGTCAAGAGTTTGTTTACCCAAGCATCTATCTCGAGTTAATTCTGGTGGCAGTTTCCTGCACGGCTACGCGAAGCAGTGGTACCCGTGAGACCGGCATTGCAGCATTCACACTCGCCTCTGTATAACTTATTTACAGCTACCATGCACCATCAGTTCATAGCGTTATGTTATGAGCTTGGATCACAGAAGTCTTGTTCAATCACCCGATAACAACTTAATTATGCATGATAGTCACCAAACCAAGCACTATCCAGTCTCAACTCCTGCATGGCGTCGTATCCCGGAATACGGTACCATACAATATCCTGGGAATGTTTAAGCCAAAAAACGATTTCGTTTTACACACGAACACCAGGGTGCACGTCTGGCTCGGTTGAGTTTCATATCCAGAAATATTTAATACGGGTCAATTCTTATTAGTACCAAGTTTCAGGCTTTTAATTAAAAATGAAAAGGCTTTTTGGTTCACCTGCTGCCCCGCCGCCATAACAGCTCACTGAGATCGGTCATTACAGCCAGGAGAGATTGCATCAAACGGTCATTATTCTTCCTCGACGTCCCCTTGCCTGAACGTGACCCCTGACGCACATCACGTCAGCTGTGTCAGATCTCGCGCATCCAAATGGAAGTCGTTCTGGTTGGTTTTTTTCCCCCCAGGACCTCCTGTTTTTTTAGGAAGCTATTTTGGAGAAATCTGTAAGTCTTCCTTGGACAAGAGAAGCCCGGGTTTTTTTGTAATAATAATAATACACCACTCACCCTAGACAATGCATTAGCATGCAGGTCTTCTCTATTTTGATATTTTGAGATAGTCGTATTTTTCTCCTGATTTTTCGAGTTTTTTTTTTTTTACCTCCGAGGTGGCAACCCTACAAACGGGGCTTCTCCCAACCTGTGAATTATGTAGCCCTAAACAGACTCGCATGGGAAGGTTGTGAGAATTATATTAAATGCCAAGCATTCATTCTCACCACAATGGACTGGCTTCATCACCCAAAGGTTATAGCTTGTGTTTGAGAAGGACCCTGACATTCTGACACCGTGAGCGGTCTCTTGACTGAGAAGTGATGTACACGCGCGCCATTTACCTTTGGCGATTATTGGTTGAACCAGACCTACGCATTAATAAAATCATAAACCGAAGGTTATGAGTTCAAAGTCTCGATCAGAGTTCGACTCGGCGCTTCATCATCATCCCCGGGACGTATGAAACGAGTACCACTTTGTGGGAGGTCACCAAAAAGGCAGTGCTACGGAGAGCCTGGCCCTGTCGTCGGAATGTGCCATTTGCGGCGCTCTGCTGAAAGATTGCTCACAGAGGTGAGCACCACTGCAAGCTTCTCTGAGGAAGGAGGTCCTGAGGCAGAATTTCTGTAATCCAGTCCCTACGTCCGCTTCTGCTACAAAAAGCACATGGTTGAAATGCTGTGCATCCTACAGTTCATCATCATCGTCGTCGGTCATACTCAATCCACCGCTGGATGAAAGCCTCTACAAGCTGCAGCCACGTCTCACAATCTTGAAACGTGATAGTCAACACACCAGCTCAATTCATCGCTCCATCTCCTGGGGGCCATATCCCGTGGGATGCGTTTTTAGTCCTTTGCTGTCAATCCAAACCTACTTACGTCCCAAAATGATTTGAATGGTGTCTCTAATCTGCGTGTTCTCGAATCCATGTATTTCCCTTTCTGTATCTCAACGGAACTCCAAGCACGCATCTCTGCATGCTTTTTTGCACACATTTCAGCTTTTTGTCCCATTTATTCTGTTAATGGCCACGTTTCTGGACCGGGTCGTACACACTGATTAAATACCTGTGACACATTGGCACGCCACTTTTCGTTACCAAGCTTACATCTGTCCAAAAGCACTCTTCCAACAACGCAACCTGCTCTTGCCTGCATCTTTGGCAGTCGTTTGGAATCTGTCCCACCTTCAAAAGCTCTCCCAGGTACTGAAAGGAACATTGTCAATTTCATTGTCACCGTCAAGCGCGGCCTCCGCGCGACATTCACCTACGAGCTCTTACCGTCCACGGACCCTGCAATCGATGGTGTCAGCTCGGGTGTTACATCAAAACCTGGGTCACGCCTGTCGCTCTCGGCCAGTGTTGACTCACTGGGACGCGCACGACGGAGGCTCAGGGTGAATTGCAAAAGGGACGTCTCTGCGAGGGACCGCCGCTCGTGTCGCGGGCGGCGTGAGACCAGGCCACGCCCGGTGGCGTGCCCTTATTTAGAGGGGTACACGAAAACATCGGGCGAGGTCGGGAGGACGGCGACGACGCGGCCAATGTGTAAACAGATTTTACATAAATGTGAAAGGACAAACAGGAAGTGCAACGAGATGCGATGCGTTGCGTCTCTCGTGTATCCCGTCGTAGCTCTCACACACACACCCCCATCCCGCCACCATGTTATGTGTACGGTGTATGAAGGAGTGCACATAGCCTGGCACAAGCGCCGCGGTGACGTCACCGCCACTTAGTGGCGAATCGCGGTTGTTGTTGTTGTAGTACGAATGAGGAAAGGCGCTTGCTAAAACTGGCAGACTTTGAATGAGAATCACCAATTGGTGTTTCGTGTCGTACCAACTACATCATTTGACTTCCAAGAAGCACCGAGCCTTCGGCTGTGGGGGCTTGGCCCCCCTCCAGACCCCCCCCCCCCCCCCCCCAGGCGCGGAGAGATGGTGCCACGCTCGATTCCAGTGCCCGTATCAAGGCAACATCAGACCGATCCCACTGCGGTTGTGCCGTTAGGGGCCGTCCATACATGACGTCACGCACCTGGGGGGGGGGGGGGGTCAGACATTTGTGACGATGTGTGACGAGGGGGGGGGGTGAGAAATGTGACGTCACATCAAAATGCGCAACTTTAAATAAATATAGACAACACGTTATACTTAATTAAATATACGTTTTAATAAATGTTTTCTCCTACAACATCAGAGTGCAGCGCCACATTAAATACGCACCACAATGACAATAGTTTAAAGCGATTTGAAGCATGTTTTATTTGGGGGGGGGGGACAGAGCTTTGTGACGTCATATTTGGGGGGGGGGTCTGACCTTTTTGTGACGCCGCGTGACAAAGGGGGGGGGGGGGGTCAAAAATCCTCCAAAATCGCGTGACGTCATTTATGGACGGCCCCTTACGCGCTGTACCGCGTGTTGCCCAGCGCGACCTCAGACGTGTCGCTCCGTGTGCCGGGAGCTTCCTCGGGATCTACATTTTATTCTAGATTTGAAGCTGTCGTGACTGCAAGGATTCATACTCTTAGCTCTTTCGGTAAAGTCACGTAGGTCAAAAATGAAATTAAAATTAATAAAAATAAAACAATAAAAAACACGACGTTTCGGAGGCAACACAAGCTTCCGTCTTCAGGTGAAACCGTCCCCCCTTTCATTTTTTACCTACGTGACTTTACCGAAAGAGCTAAGAGTATGAACTGAATTCTAGTTGGGAGTCGTGCTGAGCAGCATGTGGCACACAACCCGAAAACACATCGGAGAGCAATCGCTCCGGTATGATCCGTGCGAAGAGGTGCGAGGTAGGAAGGAGACCTGGGGGACTTGCGGATGGGTGGTGGATCAACAAATCCGCTCATTGTCCCAGTGGTAGGGTGGATAAAAGCATCAATTATTTAAGCTTCCACCAACGCGTGTCAGCGCGGCCACCCCTCTTCTTCGCAATGGAATTGGACAGTGTTGTCTGCTGAGATGCTATGCTCGGTGTTAAAATATACGGACCGCAGAGTACAGGTGTGCATTGTGATGCAAGTTCGGGAGTGGTGGCACGATGGGTTGTGCGCACTTGCGCTCTGAATCCTGCGGCCTGAGCCCGATTCCATGCCGCTGCTAAAGCGATTTGTGAACCAATCCTGGAATACACCATTCCCCAACCCGTACTGGCCAGCGGGATGAAGTATGGTCAAACAGCCCCCGTGACTGAAATGTGTGGGCAGGCTTACATCCGGCAGTGGATTGGCAAAGGGCTGGAACTGATTATTTTACCGCTTGAAATACGGGCATGATTCGCTTAACGCGCGTTCTATCTACGACAATTCGCTATAACGAGCAACTTGAATTCAAACCGATGTGCGAGCAGAGACCGATCGATCGAATGAGTTCCGTGGCGACCGTGGGGACGCGCCGCGGACAGCGTCGCTGTTTGTTTACCTGCTTGCGCTGTGCTGCGTGAGGATGGGGGCCTCGCGGTGTCGTGGTGGCACTGTCATGTGTGTGGGTGTCGGTGGGGGGAGTCGCTAATTAATTGCAGACGCTGAGGAAAGGCATGAGGAAAGGCACCTGCTAGCACTGTTGGCTCTGCGTATGTGGTAAGTGTTACATTCAATGTTGTATTACTCTGTTTTAAAATTATAATTTGTATTTCTCACGCAACAAAACGTACGTTGTTCAAAAGTGTTGTATTACTGTATATTTTAACACAGCCCTAAATGTTCGGGTTGAAACGTAGCTCAGCTTTCAACATGGAAGGGAAGTCGATGGGAAAACGAAGATCGTTTAACGAGTGTTCACTTACCGAGCAATATTTCGTGGAACGTATCTCGCTCGTTAAGCGAGATGCCCGTAATCGCCATCATTAGCCACTGTCCATCCACTGCTGGATGAAGGCCTCCTCACATCGTTGCCTTTCTTTACTGTCCATTGCTGCTACCACCCACATCCCTCCTGCAAATTAAATGATCTCATAGCTCCAACTCCAAAGTGGTCGTCCTCTTTGACGCGTATTTTTCCTCTGGCTACCATTCCACCACCAGTCTTGTTCATTGCAAATGGGAGATACGTCGGGTCATATCCAGGCTACGAACTAAGCAGTAGCTATGCTTGGCCCTGCATGTGATGCATAAGCTTTCTTGGTTAGATGCCAAGGTGAGTTCATGTAATTTTTACTTCCTGAATTCATTCTTGATTGAAAAAAAATCATAAGCTTCTTATCAAATGTGCTGGGATTATACATTTAGTGGGATCTTCGACGCAAGGGATTCCAGGAATGTTTCCTCATTAAGAGAATACAGATTTTTCTCTACGTGTTGTTAGAGGAAGAGTAGTTTTTTCCCCCTCGGATGGATTAACCCATATTTGAAGCCATCGGCTGATATGTTTCACAGAGGAACTACTTTCCAGGGAATTGCTCATCGCTGAAGCTGAGAGGTTAAGCAGAATTTAGTTTGGGTTTGTAGTTGGATAGATGGCCACCAGTGCTTGCCAGATGTTGTAAGCGTAGGCTGGTCAGTGCAGCCAGGAGTGCTGAGTGCAGTGGCGGAGCCAGTGGGGAGGGGGGGGTGGCACGTGCCCCCCCAATGATCCGATCGAAATCTTTAATTTCTATCGGATCATTGGAGTTTACTCGTAATAAATCGGCATTTTGCGACCCCGACTGCCACTGTGTAGCATATGATTACGTGCCAGGGACTCTATGAGATGATAGGACAATAGTCCGAGTCCATAATTGGCAATAAGTAACGGCAAAGCGGTTATAAGTGACTTACAAAATTGTGCGCAGTTGCGTTTCCAGTACATGACTTCCCTGAAGGCAAACACCTTCAGCGAGCGCGATGCCGATCACACACGCATCGAATAAAAAAGCAAGGGACAAGTCCTTACTTACGAAACAACTATCATTTTTCATTGCTGGAGGGGTTGCCCCCCCTACCTGCAAATCCTGGCTCCGCCACTGGCTGAGTTTCAATTTAAAGCTTTCGTGACTGCAGGGATTCATCTTCTTGGTTATTTCGGTAAAGTCATTCAGACACTGTCTTTCCGACAGGCCTGCTCTTCACCTGAGGACGGCTGCTTGCGTTGTGACCGAAACGTCGTAGGAATTATTTTATTATGTTTTATTTTTATTATTTTATTATTTCCCTTCTACGTGACTTTTACCAAAAGAAACAAGAAGAAGCTAAGCAGTGTTAGGCCTGGATAGTGCTTTGATATGTTTCCGGAGCTACTTGTGAGTAGCAGAGGGCAGTGCAGCAAAAGAAACTGCTGTACTGAACCTCTGTGCTGCTACATCTGTGCGCCCCACCTTCACAAACCCACCCTGGCCCGCATGAATAAATATGGTCAAATAACACCCACGACCCGCGCGCGGCACGGACGTGGGGAGGCTCTCATCCAGCAGTGGATTAACCAAAGGGCTGTGCACACATGTATTAAACACTTTGACCTAGATGTCCTGCGAGGACTACAGCTCAAGTCATAGTCGGCAAGCTATATTCTTGGGTTTTTTCGGTAAAGTCACGAAGGTAAAAAAATTAAATTTAAATAAAATAAAAATCACGACGTTTCGGAGGCAACATTTACTTGATACAGCAAGCGTGCTGTGACGGTTCCACCTGAAGACGGAGGCTTGTGTTGCCTCCGAAACGTCGTGATTTTTATTTATTTTTATTTAAATTTTTTACCTACGTGACTTTACCGAAAAAAACCCAAGAATATGAATCCTTGCAGTCACGTAAAGCTTCAAATCTAGAATTAGTCGGAAAGCTGTAATCCTGAGCTCGCTGTTCTTCGTGCTGCGTGTCGCGAGGAATCAGGTCGCCGCTTGGAGACTTCAGAACGTGTGGTCCTCATGGCCCAGGAGGGCACACAGCATGCAGAGGCCGCTCGGTGCCACCTCGCCCAGCCTGAAGGAGGTGACGCGTCGACCACCGTGGCGCCCCTGGCAGAGGACCCCGCTACCAGGCCGTGCGCTTGGCTGCACGGCGCCATGGCCAACGAGCGAGTGAAGCTCCTCGTGTGCTTCCTCGGCGTGTTCGTCTGCTACTTCTACTACGGCGTTCTGCAAGAGACCATGTGCGTGACGGACGTGTGGCCAGCGTAGTGTTGTGCGGAGCGGCAGTGTTGCGGGTAGCGCGCCGCCGCTACTTCTTCTTCTTCCTAGCGTTGTTCCCGCTGTGGTGCAGGGTCCGCTTTTCGGCATTGTCTTCTCCATTTGGCTCGGTCCAGGGCATCTTCAGGGGATGCGTTGACCGTCTTCATGTCTTCCTTTATTCGGTCCATCCATCGCTTCTTCGGACGTCCGCGTGGACGGCGGCCCTCTGACTCAATACGCACGGCAGTCTTGGCCACTGATGACTCTTCACTTCGCATCACATGGCCGTACCACCGAAGCCCGCCGCTACGAACCCGGCGAACCGAGTTCGATTCCCGCTCGCGGCCGACACCAGTGACGATTATCTGAACCGCTCCTGCGCAACCCACCCCCTGGTGTGCCCTGCTGGCGTTTATAGGTGCTCGCTAAGAATACTTGCTCCTCCAGTCTGTTAAGGCTATACGGGGGATCTTTGTCTTGTGCACTGTTCGACGAGAGGTGGTGTGTCTTCTGATTCACGCGCGCCTTTTTAAAAATATATTTCTATTTCGATTTAAAGCTTTCGTGACTGCAGGGATTCATCTTCTTGGTTCTTTCGGTAAAGTCACGTAGAAGGGAAATAATAAAATAATAAAAATTAAACATAATAAAATAATTCTCACGACGTTTCGGCCACAACGAAACGTCGTGAAAATTATTTTATTATGTTTTATTTTTATTATTTTATTATTTCCCTTCTACGTGACTTTAGCGAAAGAACCAAGAAGAATATATTTCTGTCCATAGAATGCCTGCGATCCAATCGGATGTGTCCGATTCTATCCGACATTGGGAGCGCAGTGAGGTTGTGAGCCTGGATAGTGCTAGGATGGGCGACCACGGAGCAGGCATACACGTGCAGTGGGCGCTGTCAGCAGCAGAGGTCTGTGCAGCACTCACCCGCCCACCTTCAACGGCTCGCATTGACCAGCGTGGTGAAGTATGGTCAAAAATCCTGCACGGGATGGGGGGGGGCCTTCGTCCAGTATTGGATTGACGAGCGCGATGCACATTAGCGTGCAGCTTACTCCGCTTCTTTGCTCAATTTATCATTTGAGGTCCATTTTTCCGATCAATATGTCATATTAGATAAAATGCACTGATTAATATGGGCGCCACAATGGCGAGATGTTAACTACTACCTCGTCTGGTATACTGGAGGTTGTGGGTTCGACCCTGATGCCTGTATATTTGAAGTTTGCATGTTTTCCCCATGGCCGCATAGATTTTCCTCTGGTTTTTTCCCTCCACATTTAGAAACAAGCGTTTCGAATATTTGGCTGCCATAAATTTCCACGTGAGAGCTATAATTTGTGGCCAGATCGCTTCTGAAAAAGATCTATATGGCTCAGTGAGCCTTACCTTTTAAAACAAAACATCGTTTAGTTGCATAGTTTAGTTTAATATGCAGAACTGAAGACGTGGCCGGTGGCCGAGACTAAAACAGCGGCATTATGAGAGAGGGAACAGTAATGTTTGAATAGCTTTAAGAAGAAGAACTAAAGAAGCAAGAGGATGAGAGGTTAAACATGGGGCTGGAGGGGGCACAGGGTGGGTAACATGGCGAGGAGGACTCGACGGGAAGGTGTGAGCTTGGCTGCTGTCTGCGTTATGTGTGCGGCATGTTGCTGCCGCCCATTCAGGTGTCAGCAACGCTGAGAGGACGTCCACCATGGATATATAATTTTATATCGATTTAGATAGCACCTTACCCCCAAGGCGCTTTACAACAAATAGAAAATTGCACATAAGATCATCGTGTTTGAAATAAATAGTGGGGTTATTAAAAGTGCTGGTGTGGTTATGTTGACAGCTTGGAGGACAGGTGGGCGTGGTTAAGGAAGGGTTGGGTGTATAGTTGTAGGGGTAGTGATCGGGATAGGGGTGATGATCGGGGTTGGGGTAGTTCTGATCGTAGCTGGGGGGCAGGGAGTAGCAGTAGGGGAGAGATGGGGAGAAGAGATTGGTTTTAAGGGAGGAACGGAAGCAAGTTAGTGAAGATGATTGTTTGATATGGAGTGATGAAATCAGATCGTGTCCAGCTCAGACATTGTAAGCTCTCTGAGCTGGGTGGGTTGTTACATTGCTTGAGTGTGAGAGAAGAAGATGGCTTTGGGAGGTTTTCATCAAGCAGTGGATTGATCATAGCTGATGATGATGGTGATCATTCGGAGCTTGAGCCCTTGATTGTGAATTGCACAAACAAATGACGTTTACCTGCCCAGGTCTCGTCAATTGACGTGAATGGGTACCAGTGTATGGATGTGTAGTGACATCGCGGAATGTCACTGTGCTGTGCTGGCCGAGAGAGGCACGGCGCGATGTAACGACATCAGCGGACACCACTTTATGGGTGTAGTACCGGCCCTAGAGGGGCTTAGTGAGCACCGGTTGATAGCGCTAGGTGGCACCACGCTTGGCATGCAGTGCCAGCCCCACAGGATAAGGTGTGGGTGTGCCGGGGTTACTAAAGGCCATGGCACTCTGGTTGACCCGAGAGGACACGTGACCGGTTAAGTCTACAAAGGGGCCCCAAGTGGGGCTAGGGGTGGTCACGTGGTCCGGGTCCAGATCCTGCTCGAGGATTCTGGAAGGTGGTCGTGGCCAAGGGCGGAGCCAGCCACGCCGCAGGGAATATCAGCCGGGTCCCCCAGAGAGACCGGCGTTGTTGTTTATCTTGAAGAAGCCTTCGTCTACGTCCTACGTTCTACCGAGTCTCCAACACGTCAATCTAGACCTGAGCTGTGGTCTGGTCCAATGTAGCTAGTTATTTTGTAATTAGTGTAGTTAGCCTGGTGGTCACCACCATAGGTTTTTATTCTGTCAAGGGGCAGTTACCCCGCGTGTTGGTGTTAAATAAATGTGTTGCCTCCAAGAGTATGTCTGCGACTCAATTGAACTCACTAAAACTGGTGTCGGAAGTGGCCAAACGTTCTTTTATTAGTAAGCTAGCCGAGTTAGGTTATGTTTACGCGAAGCAGACTACATTCCAGGACGTCGAACGATGAGGACGACGAAGTTATCCCTCAAACAGCCCCAGGGATAATGACCCTAAATTACTGCGGGAGGTGTGCGACTTGTTGGGAACAAAGAAAGTACGTACGTCGCCATACCACCCCCAGACTGGATGGAATGGTGGAGCGGCTGCACAGGACTCTGACCTCTATGCTGAGCCATCAGGTCAGTGAGTCCCAGCTTGACTGGGACTTGCATATTCCCGGAGTCCTGGCTACCTATAGAATGGCCCCTCACCATTTTTTTGATGTACGGAAGAGAACACGACCCCCGATTGATGTCCAATTATGAGCCGCGCCAAACAAGGCTAAATCTAACATTTCTGACTCTATGCGCTTTACCCTTTAGAAGCTTTCGGAAGTGCGTGAGGCATCTAGAGAAAATCCCAATTCGTGGCAATTGGCAAATGAGCGACTGAGGGGTTCCCGCCTTTCTGCACAAAGAGTGGGTTCCAGGTAACAGAGTCTGGTTGCACTGTCCACAGGTACCGGTGGGTACGTCACCCAAATTGTTTAAACCCTGGAGGGGGCCGGTTGATGGGATTCAGGTCGTTCGGCGCCGAGTGTGTCCAGATTCGCTTGGATTGCCGGAGTTGGTTTGTACATCCCTCGCGCCTCAAGCCTTTCATCGCACCGGGTGAATTCATCCCATCTCCACGACGCAAGGGGCCGAGTGTCAGATGTGTCTGGCGAGCTGAGGTGCATATCCGCTGAGGTTGGGCCTCAGGGGAGTCATGTGATCCCGTCCTCAGGTGCCGCGCGTTTAACGTCCCCAAAGCCGCCACCTGCGCCGTCTCCACTGGATTCGGGAGAAGAGAGCCCGTCTGCCCTGCCGACTGCTCTTCGTGCGTATCCGGGTTCGATGGGACATTTGCAATTGCCCCAGGGACATCCAGGGAGAGTAAGCCTACCTCCCCTGGGGGCCCGGCCACAAGGACTCGATCAAAGACTCTTCGGTTTTCGTGATCCCCATACACACGCGCTCCCACACCGTCAGTTAGTTGTCACACTCAGCAGGCCGTATTGGTTATTGGCTAAACCTAGCCTTGATTGTGCTTGCGGGTGTTGTTACACGGTGAGGGTGGGAGATGCTGGTGATGGAGGGGCGTCCCGAGCGTTCGTGTTTTACTGCATTTTTTCTCTCTCTATCGCGGACACCACTACGATGTGGGTGTAGTACCGGCCCTAGAGGGGCTTGGTGAGCGCTGGTTGATAGCGCTAGGTGGCACCACGCTTAGCGTGCAGTGCCAGCCCTACAGGATAGGGTGTGGGTGTGCCGGGGTTACTAAAGGCCATGGCACTCTGGTTGACCTGAGAGGACACGTGACCGGTTAAGTCTACAAAGGGGCCCCAAGTGGGGGCTAGGGGTGGTCACGTGGTCCGGGTCCAGATCCTGCTAGAGGATTCTGAAAGGTGGTCGTGGCCAAGGGCGGAGCCAGCCACGCCTACGTTCTACCAAGTCTCCAACACGCGGACCTGGACCCGGGCTGTGGTCCGGTCCGTGGTAGCTAGTTATATTGTAATTAGTGTAGTTAGCCTGGTGGTCACCACCATAGGTTGTTATTCTGTTAAGGGGCAGTTACCCCGTGTGTTGGTGTTAAATAAATGTGTTGCCTCCAAGAGTGCATCAGATGTAAGGAGGAGAATCTACACTGTGGGTATAGCCCGATACTGCAGTTCGTGGCTGAAGGGTAGCCTCGTGGCCTTAGAGAGAGATGCTTCCATTTTAGGGACTAGTCGTGCTGTCGTTCAGTGAGTGACCAGCAAACTGAGTTGAATTCCCAGCCACGAGCTAACATCAGTGGCGGGTGATACTTCAATTGGGCCTGGGACGCTCACTTCACCGACTCGCATTGGCAAGCCCGGTGAAGAACGGTCAAACGGTACATGACCGAAGTTGAGGTTGGGGGAGGAAAGGGTTCTTCGTCCGGCAGTGGATTAACAAGGGCTAGGAAACTAGCTTGGTTATTTATAGGGAAGTAAAAAAAACACTCGATGGATTGATTGAGGGCAGTATTTCTCGCAAGCAAGTTCTCATGACTCCGTCCACCGCCCCCCCACCTCTGACCATCGTTGTTGTCTTTCCAGTTTAACGCTTATTTTCCACTCGTATGGAAATCGAATTCCGACACACCTGATGGTTGCCAATGACGCAAATTTGCAGTGGGGGGAAGGGCAAGGCAACCTCTGACCATCGTTGTTGTCTTTCCAGTTTTACGATTATTTTACACTCGTATGGAAATCGAATTCCGACACACCTGATGGTTGCCAATGACGCAAATTTGCAGTGGGGGGAAGGGCAAGGCAACCTCTGACCATCGTTGTTGTCTTTCCAGTTTTACGATTATTTTACACTCGTATGGAAATCGAATTCCGACACACCTGATGGTTGCCAATGACGCAAATTTGCAGTGGGGGGAAGGGCAAGGCAACCTCTGACCATCGTTGTTGTCTTTCCAGTTTTACGATTATTTTACACTCGTATGGAAATCGAATTCCGACACACCTGATGGTTGCCAATGACGCAAATTTGCAGTGGGGGGAAGGGCAAGGCAACGTGAGGACTGGGCTTTTGAGAAACACCGACTTAGAGCGCTTTGTGATTTACGATTCATCGTACGGTAATGCCCCGATTTACGTATCCACCTTTCACGTAGTTTCGCAAATACGTCGTTCCATTCTTAACACCTCTACCTGATTTGCGTCGCTCCAACTCACACGTCGCTCTCGTTATCCGTCGCCTCCTCAGCCTTCGCCTCCACCACCCTACCCTGTAAATCGCCTTGGAGTTACGTCGTTTGGATATTCGTCGTCGCACATTTCAGGAACGCATCCCTCACTGAAACCGCTGCATTACTGTCTGTCCAAAAAAACCACTGCAGTAGGGCACAGTTTGCCATGGAATCCCACTGATGATTCTGGTCTGCGTACCATTGAGCAAAGGTGAAGGGCACCCTTATAGGGTGATGCAAAACAAACACCACTTATTCGAAACTAATGGGATAATTATGGCTGGCTTAAAGGATCCCCCCGGTTGTTTTTTTTTTGCTGGCGATGGCATTTTGGCGACTGACTGGCAATTGACACGGTAATGGGACGTCTGCCGTCGACTCCAACGCCAGTGCGAGAAAATCGGTAATGGACATGAACGTGTCAGGGAAGGCAAGTGCATCGTGGTGACAAGTGTGAAATCCTCTTCTTGACTCCCGCGAACCTTAATTGAAAGTCGATCTTTTTTTTTTACATTATGCTCCAGTGATTTTAATTTCAGCCGCATTAATTCAGCCCAGCGGGTTCGCGTGCCGCCTACTTTCAAGCGTCATTACCTTTCGTACTTTGACGGACATTGCTTAATTAATTTACTTCACGTGGTATGGTTTTCACTTCATGATCCTATAGACAATTGCTTAAATTGATCAAATAAAACATCTCCAGGAATGCGTTACCCTCTGTGCACGACCGGGCGTGCTTTGCAGGTATGTCGGGAGGAACATGAGTGTGGGAAGACGTGCATGTGTACGGGTGAACAGGTGTGTGGACAGGGACGGGTGTGTGTGGAGGAACAGTTGTTTGTAAGAGGACATGTGTGCATTAGGCTCAGATGTGTACTTTGGCAAATGTGTGCATGGAGGGCAGGTGTGCGTGGCCAGTAGATGTAGAACCAGGTATGCGAGGTCACGTGTCGATGTCAGTGAATGCCTCCCGTCTCCACTCTCTCTCCTGACTCGGCGCCACCCAACCGACTCCACCATCAACTCCTTCCCATACCCACGACCAGGGGCATTCCCGGGCACGAGGTGGAGGTGGGGGGGGGCATCGTTCTCCTCTCATTGACTCTCACTTTAACTCGCTGGCGTTGGCAACGTCAGGCCTTGTCGAATGAGACATTAATTCACCACGTCAGGACTTGCCAAGAGCTGCCAAATCACGAGCGGGCTGAGCAGGAGTTCACAAATCAGCAACAGGCCATTAATTAAGTCAGTATTGAACACATTGGGAACTAGTGCACTTAATCAGAAGGGGATAAATTAGTAATGGCCAAGGGAATAAGGCCCATTGCACGGGCCTTTATACAACCGCCTCTGGCACTGCAATTGTAAACAGTCTCTGAGCTGTTGTTTCTCTATGTTTGATTGATAACCCTGGAATGTGATTATGTAAATGTACCAAATTGATGTAATTTCAGTGTGCGTAGAACGAGTATGTGGTTGGGAATGCTTGCTTAACTGCTCATGCTTAATGCTAAGTAATGCTGCGAGTGGCCAGGAGAAGGCAGTATCGTCACGGATTGAATCTGTGCGGAGCTTTGAGTGTTCGTCGCTTAAGTGTGGATTTTCTCGAGGGTACGCCAGTTAGCTTGCACGTGCCGAACGCGAATGGAATTGGCTAAACATCCCATTGCAGGATTCTTATTTATACAGTATGTATTTATTATTATTATGATGCTTGTTTACCCAGGAAATCCTTGCTGAACCATATTTTGTCAGGAAGGCCCTGTCAAGTTTTAGCAGTAGGGGGCGATATTGCTTTGTGTAATCCCAATTGAGTAATGTGTAGGTAATATTTCAGCATTGGCATGGCAATACTCGTGACAATGTACGTGTTGTTTGTTGTCAGGAAACCTGAAGACCCATAGGAAACGAATGCAGAACACGGGGAAGGACGTACAAACTCCTCTTTAAAAAGGCACACGAATCGGAAATCGAACCCAGGGCCTTTTTGCTGTGAGACACAAGTTACCAACTGCTCCACCATGCCACCTGGGGACTCAATGAGGCCTTTTTTCTGGATAAATAAAACGGGAGAGAGAGCTGATAGAGAGAGAATTCGCTTCCCAGCCACGGCCTGCATCGGCCGCAATATCAGAACCTATCCTCCCCCCTTCCCCGCCCACCCATCTCACCCCGTTCACCAAATATGTTGAATCAAATCCCATCACCCACATTACGTGTTCAGGTCTTCAATCTATTGGCGGATTGAGAATGATTATGTCTTTACATATCCTGTACATGTAAAGAAATTGGCTAAACATCTCAATGCAGGATTGCATTGAAAAAAGCAGAGTTGCGAGATTCTGTGAGACTCCCGTGGGGTAAATAAAAGGTAGTGGCCTGATGATAATGTTTTTCATTCATGCGCGTCCCTTGAGCGCGTGGGTCGTTCAAGGTCATGTGTGGGAGGGGATGGGGTGCGTGGCTGGCTGGCTTTGTCTTTCCGTTGCATGGCCCGGGTTGGTTTGGCGAAAGCCGCGTGTGCTTCGTCACGCGTGTTGCAGCTCCTCTTTATCTGAGCCCCAACACGCAGCCGCCACCACCACCACCGCCACGCGACTTGCCTCGCCAGGCTCGCTACCCACCCCGTCGGGTTGTTGAGCCAATGTAGAAGGGGGGAAAAACGCATTCGAATTCCCACTCGAGCCCAGTTGCATGATCAATTCCACCCCCCACCCCCGCTCCGCGCTTTCCAATTCCACTTAACTCTTGCATGTTCGCAAATCGCAAGGGAGTCACATTATAGGTCATGAAATCATGGGTGTCTAATGCACGGAACAGCCAAATCGATTACGAATTGACCAAATCAGCATATATTTTAAGTTGTGTTTGAGCGCAGTCAGGTTTAGCCAAATAAAGGAACGTCCGGTAAACATTGTTTTGCTGACAGTGCACTTTAGGAAAGCAAGGTGGTCAATAGTGGTGGTGCCAGATGGGGTGGCTCAGGCCCGTGACCAAGTGCTTTGCGCCACAGTTTGACCACAGTGACCAAGTGACTAAGTGGCCACAGTCACCAACTGCTTTGCGCCACAAGTGCTTTGCCCCACAGTTGATGGATCACACGGAGAATTATGAAACTCCCAACACTCACTGCGCCGGACGCGGCCAGGAGGTGGCAGCACAGAACGTGCAATTGTTGAACCTCATTTGTAGAGTGGGCTAAACATGAGAGTTGGTTGGTGACCGCCTCGAATGCGTTGTGGGGTTTTCTCCGGCTCCTCTGGGTTTCCTTCCACAGGAAACGAAATATTGTTTGAAAACAAATGAAATTGAGAACATCCCAATTGCAGGACCCTCCTGGAAAGATGCCTTGAAACTCAGTGAGACTTTCCTGGCTAAAATAATTACAATACAGGTAGTCCTCTACTTACGATGGAGATGCGTTACGACGACCCCATCGTAAATCGAAAATATCGTAAGTCGAAGATGACCTAGCCTACCCAGGAGTCTTAAACAATGGTGATAATTTAGCAAAACAGAGCAATTTACAGTACCGTACTGTATAAACTAGATACTGTATGTATTTATTAATTACAATACTGTATTGCACAGTAAAATGTAAAGTAAAAAAACAAGGTAAATTCTTAGCCTACCTATATAAACTGCTATTTAATAGAAAGTATTTTTCAGGAAACAATCCTATCTGCTATAAAAAAAAAACTTTTAACATGCATTGAACGTATCGTATCGTGGTAACCTTAAAATGAAATCGCTAAAGCTACGTATCATAGATGCATTTAACGTATCGTAACGTATCATATTGTACTCACCAAGATTCTGTCCGTCGTCTGCACACTTGAACGATGTTAGGTTGTTGATGGCAATTTTGTCGTATCGCCATCGTAAGATCGAAATATCTTAAGTCGGACCATCGTAACTCGGGGACTACCTGTACTGTATTACTCTAATAATACTCACGATGATCAGCGAAAAGTACACACACCATGGTGATCATGTGAACGCTGTCGTCTCGCGCATGCGTTGAACATTTTACCAATGTGTCTGGAAGGTAACGCCTGTGACTCCTGATGAGATCTAGATGATCTAAACCAGTCCAGGGTTTGCTTTCTTAACCAAGTTCTGCTGATTAACATGTCTGATGGACTAGGGGCAAATCCCAGAAAAAAATGTATGCAGAGATACAGAACGGCATGTTGAGTTATTTATTCCATCATACACCCAAGGTGTGTGTGTGTGGTTTAAACGGGACCTGGCACCAAGAGCCCGAAATCAGCAAGAGTATACTGCCCTCTGCTGGCGTTCACCGTGATTAACCCTTCCCAGATGTAGATTTGAAGCTTTCGTGACTGCAAGCATTCATACTCTTAGTTATTTCGGTAAAGTCACGTAGGTAAAAAATGAAATTAAAATTAATAAAAATAAAATTAAAAAAATCAAGACGTTTCGGAGGCAACACAAGTCTCCGTCATCAGGTGGGACCGTCACAGCCAGATTTGCTGCATCGTGATTTTTATTTTATTTTTTATTAATTTTAATTTCATTTTTTTACTTACGTGACTTTACCGAAAGAACTAAGAGTATGAAACCTTGCCAGATGGCCACCGTGCATCGGTGCTGCAGCGCAGGCTTCTCCAGATATGGGTCGGGATGCTCCCTCAGTGGTGTGAAAGTGAATTAAACTGTTCTCGTGCTCAAACTGCTGGTGCGTGGTGTGCCTTCTCTCAGCTGTGCCTTCTCTCAGCTGTGCCTTCTCTCAGCTGTGCCGTGCCCCTCCAAATTACTCAATTGGGACGAAACTCTACGGTGCACGGCAATCTGGCAGGAAACTAATTCACCAGACAAAGTCCCCAGACTAATTCACCAGCAAAGGAGACGTCCTGATCGCTTGAGTTCTCGCTCAGCTGATTATACCAAATGAACTTGAAACTCGAAATTTGAAACTCCACTTCTGCGTAGGACGTCGTGATTGTGCTGTAGAGCTCTCTGACGCGATGTCCGACGTTCCGCTCCACGTGCTGGGAGGTTGAAAGGGCTTGTTCCGTTCCATAAACTTGCATCACTAGAGGCCTGCGTTCATTGACTGCGTGCTCAGAGTTCGTTTGAAGACAACCGCTCAGCGTGTTAATTACACGCACAATGTTGCCAGATAGAAGAAGAAGAAAATAACATTTTGATAAGCTTCGCTTGCTCGCCTTTCCGAAGTGTTCGGCCTGTACGTGACCACGGGCCTTAAGAAACGACGTCACGGGTCCGTTCCATGCCCACGAACTCACAACAGCGCGAGCAGCTCCAACTGAGGAGCTCGTTTCACGGTGAAACCCAGACTCGTCGTCTCCTCCTCAGTGTCTCACGATCACGTATCCGCCCCCCCCCCCCCCCATGCGCATTCTCTGCCCACAATCCATGGGTAGGGCAGGTGCCAGGATTTATAGGTCAATAGGCAAAGAATATTTTAGACTGACCTCCAAGTCGCAAGTCCCCAGGGAAAAATAAAGAGATTGTGATGTTCAGGGGGGGGGGGGGGGGGGGTCGAGAGTGGAGTATACAGACATCAACAGCTTACTTGCGAGCGTGAAATAGGCGTGTCGTTGTTGATGTGGTTACGGCTGTATACGAATGGGGTCTGAACATCAGGTGTGGGCCGGCGTTATCCGATGTCTCGGTCACTTAATGTCCACGCGCATTCCCTCATGTCCCCTTTCGGGCTTAAGCTGGTTAAGCGCCTCATAGATGTCGCTTTCTCGCCAATTCGCTCGGGGCTTGTGCAGACGTTGTGGGTGGTGGAGGCTTCTTAATCTTGCACGCACGCCCATTCTCTGCGTTCGCCAAGTCCGGCGCGTTGTGTTGTGCCGCGGAACAATCCGGATCATTTGCTCGGTCTTTCTTTCCTCGGCGTGTCTTATTATTATCATCATCACCACCATTCCTGCATTTACACGATAAGCGTTGGAATGGTGAGCAAAGCGACTGGGCGAATAAGCCTGCGCGAATGAGATAATGCCAGCGCCACGGAGAGCAACGTTGACTGCATGTCCTATCACACAGTTAGAAGGCGCGTTTGACACGTCAACTTTCACATTTACAGGCGTACCGCCGGTTTCTCTTTTTCCCATTATTTATGTAAGTGCGTTTTTTTTTCTGATATGAAACCCATAGTGCATCAGTAGGCTACTCCATAAAAAGAGAAAATTGTATGGAAGTGCAAAGTCGACAAGCCCGCGTGCGCTTTCGGGCTATTGCGCTGTCATTTGCCATGAGACGCAGCGACAGCGCGTTTTGTGGGGCATGCAAACCGGTATCTGTGGCGCTTTTGATTGTAGCGCCTGTGGTGAATGTGGATGTGGTGTCCAATTTCTTTGGTCGGTGTCTGCAGTGTCTATGACTTATGCCTATGCGGCTGGTGTGTGTGTTGTGTCTATGGCTGGTGTTAATGTGGATGGGGTGTTTGCTGTGTCTATGGCTCGTGTTAATGTGGCTGGTGGTGTGTGTTGTGTCTATGGCTAGTGTTAATGTGGCTGGTGTTGTGTCTATGGCTGGTGTTAATGTGGCTGGTGTGTGTTGTGTCTATGGCTAGTGTTAATGTGGTTTGTGTGTGTGTTGTGTCTATGGCTAGTGTTAAAGTGGCTGGTGTGGGTTGTGTCTATGGCTTGTGTTAATGCGGCTGGTGTCTGTGTTGTGTCTATGGCTAGTGCTAATGTGGTGTGTGTTGTGTCTATGGCTAGTGTTAATGTGGTTTGTGTGTGTGTTGTGTCTATGGCTAGTGTTAATGTGGCTGGTGTGGGTTGTGTCTATGGCTTGTGTTAATGCGGCTGGTGTCTGTGTTGTGTCTATGGTTAGTATTAATGTAGTGTGTGTTGTGTCTATGGCTAGTGTTAATGTGGTTGGTGTGTGTGTTGTGTCTATGGCTAGTGTTAATGCGGCTGGTGTGTGTGTTGTGTCTATGGCTAGTGTTAATGTGGTGTGTGTTGTGTCTATGGTTAGTGTTTATGTGTCTGGTGTGTGTTGTGTCTATGGCTAGTGTTAATGCGGCTGGTGTATGTTGTGTCTATGGATAGTGTTAATGTGGATGGTGTCTCTGTGGTGTGCATGGCTGGTAGTTGTGATTACTGTGCCCGGTGTTTGTGCCGTCTGTGGTTTCTGCACAGAACTCGGGGCCGCTACGGGCACGGGGAGATGTTCACGTTCGCGCTCACCCTCGTGCTCATCCAGTGCACAAGTGGCGCTGCGTTTGCCAAGATGAGTGAGTGTGTGGCACCAACACGCGCATCTGCAGGTGCTCTCATTACAAGCAAAGGGAACCTTAATAGTGCAATGTAACAATACTACTGCTGTATTTGATATAGATTTTGAATTACAATACACAAAACAAGGCTTTGAAATGTGCATTGTAATACATTTTAGATCTGGACTAATCGTATATATGCCTTAACCCCGAATGCTACATATATGCATGCGTATATAGCTGTATCTAACCATAACCCTATTAATTTCACAACTATTTGTCATTCCACTGTTGCATACCTAAATTAATCTATTTACCTAACCCCAACCCTCGCTAAAATCCCAATTACATGCATATATTTTTCTTCCCATTTATGGAGGTAAAATTCTAAATGTTTGGGACGAGAGTCGTGGGACCCGTTCGTTTGCAGAGGACAGCGGAACCATCTCACTATGGTCACGGGATGTCAACAACCTCGCCTGCTATACAGGAGGTCGTGGGTTCGATCCCGACCCTGACGCCTGCTGCTGTATATTTGGAGTTTACATGTTCACCCCGTGGTCGTGTGGATTTTCCTCCGGGTCTTCCGGTTTTGTGTTTAGAATATTTGGCTCCTCTGCATTTCCACACGATAAGCCACTTCGTTGAGATATAAAAATTTTTTACCAGGGTAAGGCCCACTGAGCTATTTAGTTATTTTTCAGAAGTAACCTAGCCACAGATGATAGCTAAATGAAGTGGCTTATCATGTGGAAATGTATAGCAGCCAAATACTCTAACGCATGTCGTTTATAAATGTGGAAGGGAAAGCCAGAGGACCCGGGGAAAGAGACATGCAAACTCCAAATATACAGGCATTGTCAGGGTCGGGATCGAACCCACGGACCTCTTGCATAGCAGGAGAGATGGTTAACATCTCGCCACCGTGCTTTCATTTTGTGCACCAGGGCCCCATGCCAAGCAATCTATGCCAATGAAATAGGATGCAGGGAACTTGAACCTTGAACCTAACCTCAGGCAGAGAACTCAAGAAGGAGGAAGGCAAATGTGCGGCGGTGTCCTCCTCTGCCACGCTCAGTGAGATGCTGTGCACCCACCCCGGGCGTGGACCACACGGCGCAGTGGATGTACATGGCGTGCGCACTCACCTGCCTGGGGGCCATGGTCTCTGGGAACGTGGCCCTGCAGTTCATCCACTATCCCACCCAGGTGCCCCCCCAACCCCCCTCACCGCCCCTCAACATGCAATGCGCTCACCCCACTCACACTCTCACAAAGCATGCATGCGTTCACTCCTCGCACTGCTCCCACTTTGGAATTCCATGGCATCGTCACTTTTCCCAGTTTCTTAGAACGTTGCTCAGTTCGAAGAACGTATTAACCCTTGTCTCTTAACACCATCAATAGCGCTGTTTGTTACTAGCTGCTGAGCATTTTGGGTGTTTGGGCTTGGGCTTGCGCTGAGCAACTGTGATTGGGTGCATTATGCAGAATCTCACACAGCAATTAAATGCATTGACCAGCAACATCAGCTATCTGCATATTTTATTTAACAGGCCGAACTCTGCAGATGATGCTCTGAAAATGGAACCCAGATATGTGGTTTTCCGAAGGAAACAAATACTGCTGGGAAACATTGGTCCAGAAGGCCCGTAGGCTGGTGGTCTTAGTTGTTTTTGTTACGTGCGTGTTTGGTGCCGAAGCAGACTCTATTTATTGTTTTAATGAAGAAAACATAAGTTGTAAGCTCTCTGAACGCGAGAACGCATCGGAGAGTTACAGCTTGTACACGAGTCGCCAATCTTACACAGCTTGCCAGTGGCAATTGGCAATCAGATCTTTCTGTTTTTGCAGCCAGCATTATGTATGTTTGTTGAATATATTTCCCACCGTACTTAGCCAACCGTGCTATGATAATATGTACTTGATTTCAATGAAGAATATGAAAGGCAAATTCTCTTTTTTTGGCACTTTAGAATATGGGATAGAGTATATTTCACACCTCTTAAACAATCAACGAATTATTAATATCAGGTATGAGACTGTAATATTGTTTAGTTGAGTTATTGTTATAATAATATACAGATTTGGTACATTTATTGTTTACTATGGTTTCCCAGTAGTAATTATTTTTGCATATATTTTTTTCTTCAGGAAATACATGCAAAAATGAATACCAAATGTGTACGTTCTTACAAAAACATTATCCTAGTCACAATCAGGATACAAATATACGCATCCTCAATGTTTCTAAAATAAATGCATTTAGGATGGACTGAATTAGTTTTTTCACACATCGAATTAATCTACATGTGACAAATTACATTCAATTACAGCTATAGTCAGGACACTGCTATCACAACAACAGTGAATGACCGCAGTAGTGTCAGTGAAAGACAAATTCCATTTACGAAACAGTAAAATGCTCAACCCATACAAATACAACTGTGCAAATTATGTTGATGGGAATCCAGTGGTGAAGAAAGCGATGAATGCACACAGAGAATGGCTGAATTAGCATCACTCGATGGGACAAAGTGATGTTGCATCAGACTTGTCCTTGTTTTGAGAACCAAAGTAATTGAATGCGAGTGGGGAATTGGTTAATGTCGTATTAACCTTCGCGTCTTTGTGTGTCTGTGTGTTTAGGTGTTGGGGAAGTCATGTAAACCGATCTCAGGTCAGCGCTTCCACGTTAATTGCCTTGAAATGTGTTTTGCTTTCCTGACACAAACGAGGAACATCTGCCCGCTCACATAATCACGGCCGCTGGGCAATGAAGTCATTACACACGCCCGAAAGAAAACGTAGTTAGCGACGCACCTACGATTAGCACGGTTGGCTGCGTACGGTGCGAAAGAGGTTCAACACAAAAAAACCGTGCAGCGCATTGGTCCACGCGAGGTGACGAACACGCGGCGGGTTTAACAAGATTCACGCCGTGGCCACTCGATGAATTGTCGCGATTGAGGATCGACAAGCGTTTTAAAGAGTAAACGCTTTAACATTGAGGTGAAATAATTTAGATAAATAACAAAATCGATTTCAGACATTCTCAATCCAAACTGTTTGGTTTTTTCGGTAAAGTCACGTAGGTGAAAATTAAATAAATAAAAATGAAAAACAACTAAATTAAATCTACTACAGTGATTTTGGCTGGAACGGTTCCACCTGAAGACGGAAGCTTGTGTTGCCTCCGAAACGTCGTGATTTAATTTAGTTGTTTTTCATTTTAATTTTAATTTTATTTTCACCTACGTGACTTTACCGAAAAAACCAAAGAGTATGGATCCTTGCAGTCACAAAAACTTCAAATCTAGAATTCTCAATCCAGTTATGGGGATTTTGACCATACTTCACCACCGTGGTCAATGTTGATTGGTAATGGGAGGGGGGTGAGTAGCCGTGGCCAGGAATCTGGTTTATAGCACGGCACGCTGATCAATGTACCACTGCTCTATTACATATAACATGAACAAAAAAAAACATTTATGTTAAAAATGAACATTAATAGATTAATGCATGGGTCGCTACACCGATTGCTGCTGCATGAGAGCATAGAGCACCGCTGATTGTTCACAAGGGGACAGCGAATGGAGCTCTCGATTTTCAGCAGATGGCAGCATTTGTTTACAACAAAAAGGCCACTACAACGCACGCCCCTTGGCACAATTCACAGCGGTACAGAGCGCATACCCGCGAAGGCAGTGTGTGCAATCGTCGCAATGACAGCATTAACCGCTACGAAACGCGGACCCCCTTGTTTGCGTAAACGGCGGTGACACGGTGAACATTTATCATTGTTTTCCCCACTGATTCACCTTCGCCGTTCGCTGTCCAGCCAATGCCCGTCCGCCACGTTCAGCACAGCCACGCACACCGCACGCGGCCCCGAACCCTCCCCGTGTGCTAAACGCGTCCGCGCCTCTGCGGGCGCAATTGCCCTTAACAAAATCACGACGCCGCTCCCCCCCCCCCCCCCTCTGCCTTGCAGTGTTCCTCCTGGGCCTCGTGTTTGCGCGCAAGAAATACCCCGTGGCCAAGTACCTGTGCGTGCTGCTCATCGTGACGGGGGTCACCCTGTTCATGTACCGCGACGGCGCGGCGCGCGCGGGGACGTCTGCGCTGCGAGGGGTGGGGGTCGGAGAGCTCCTGCTGGTGGGCGAGGCGTCAATTTGTCCCGCTGTTACCATCGTTGGCAATCGCTTCTGTGCCCTGGCACGTTGGCATCGCGCAGAGAGTGGGCGGGCAGGCGGATAGGTGGGGGGGGGGGGGGCAGTCCGGCCCAGGCACAGGTGCCCGCGCGCGCGCGCGTTAATGCGGCATCTGTCACGGCATCGTTCAGGTCGTTGCGTTTCGAGTCGTGCGCCCGAAGCTGGCGTCTAACAGGGGCGGGGGGCGGGGGGGTTGATCGTTGCCACCGTGCGCACGTGGCGTGCTTCACGGCGACGTGATTCAACGGAGCTAACGAGGGGTGGCGAATGTGGCTCAGGAGGGCTTGTGATGTTGGGTGGCTGAGCTCGGGTGATTGGCACGACCTGGATTCATCATGCAGGGCGTGTGAGAGGGTGTGTTTGCAAGGGGTGCAGTATTTGGTAATGAGTTATATGTGTTGACTTAAAGCTTTCGTGACTGCAGGAGTTCGTATTCTTTGGGTCTTTCGGTAAAGTCACGTAGATAGGTTCAAGGAAAAGAGCAAAAAACTACGATGTTTCGATCGCAACACAAGCGTTCGTCATCAGGAAAAGGGGGTTACCTTCTAAAGGCAAGCTGTTTATAAAGGTTGAAATGGTCGGAAATACATCGGGCTCTGTGGTGTAGAGTTTTGATGAGGGAATTATTTTGGGAAGGATTGTTTTTGCTTTGCGATCTTTCATTAACATGCTAATGTCTCACATTAACATGCTAATCTCTCACATTAACATAGCCACCTCCGGGCGCCCACTGTGGAGGCCTCTCAACGATCTCACATTATCATGCAAATTTTCGCTGGGCAGCCCTTTGATTGGTGGGAAAACCCACCACCGTCGCGGCCGCTGCCCATCACTCTTTACATTCACATTGGCTGCTGACATTTGGGCTACGTCCATTTCAACCCTTTATAAACAGTTTACCTTTAGAAGCTAACCAGCCTCTTCCTGATGACGAACGCTTGTGTTGCGATCGAAACGTCGTAGTTTTTAGTTATTTTTTGTAATTTTCTTTGAATCTATCTACGTGACTTTACCGAAAGACCAAAAGAATATGAGTTATATGTGAATATATATTTTTTAAAACACCGTAGAAGGGAAATAATCAAATTATAAAAATAAAACATAATAAAATACAATTCTCACGACGTTTCGGCCACGGCTGCTTGCGTTGTGGCCAAAACGTCGTGAGAACTGTATTTTATTATGTTTTATTTTTATTATTTAGTTATTTCTCTTCTACGTGACTTTACCGAAAGAACCAAGAAGATGAATCCCTGCAGTCACGAAAGCTTTAAATCGAAATTTTTAAAATACCGTTCAAATATTTCAATTTGCATACGATGCAAAGCACATTTCAGCAGCCGTAGGATATTACTGACTACTACTGCATGTTCAGTGGATACTGCACCTGCTATGTGATGAAGGGACACCAGAGGGTGCTCATCGGGTGCGCGGGTTGAGTTCGGGAACATTGCACGTTTTGGACACGGTTACGGCTGGGAAACGTTTCGGAAACATAAATTCATAACTGAACAGTTATTGTGACCGCGAATCGATTGACACGAAGAGTGAAGGGCGTATCTAGCTTTGATTTGGTTGGACTCCTGTTCCAAATAAGATAGGAGCAGGGGGTAGCAGATTCAGCATTGCATTCCTGTAATTAAAACTACCATAACGATACCATATTCACATCTTAGCGACAGATTCCCTCCGAGTTAATGTGACATCTGCTGTTCCTCTGAAGAGTCGCGCCTCGCGCCGTGGAGACCGAAGCATGAACGTGGGTTCTCCTCTGCACTCTTTACCGTTCGAGTGGCATCTGATAGGCACTCATTGGTGTGCAAATCAACAATTAAAATAGATAATTTTGCTCACGTGAAACTTTTAGAAATGTGCATGCGAGAATCGATTAGTTACAATTTAGGAGAAGTAATGAACACGTTAATGTTACATTTTGAGGTTAATGGAGCGAACAACATTGCAAAACAAAACAGAAAGAAACAGATTTTTGAATCACTGCCGCAAATCGTGACGGTTCATTGAATCACTGGGAGGCGGGGGGCAATGATGATCCATGACATTCTTTGCATCTCCCATTAAAAGCCACTGAAAATCAAAACCTTGTTGGGGGGCATGGACGTCTGTGTGGGGAGACAAAGGCGTCCGGGTCGTGGCGCAGACCACACCACCCCCTCGTGCGCTATGGCAGCCTTGATATGCGCTCACTTGCCCCGACACTCCGTGTAAACTACACGGGGGACCTTTGTCTTGTGTGTGTCTCCCCAAGCTGTGCTCCCTGGTGCTGGATGGACTCACGGGGGTGCTGCAGGAGCACATGAAGCTGCGGCACCAAACCGCCTTCCTCCACATGATGTTCCACGTCAACGCCTGGTCCTCCCTCGCCCTGGCCCTGCGTAAGAATCCCACCCCACGCTGCGTCGTGAAAAGATGACGCGGGCACAGATGGTGGGCCGTGGTCCAGACGCCTTGATTGCAACCATTTGGGCAGATAGGCGGTGCTTGAGACGGCTGTGTGGTGTGTCACGCCGCTGCTCGATTTGCTCCAACTTGCATTTTAGGTTTCTCTTTTGTACTGTTATATATGTCTTGGGTCTGCACGTGCTGTTTAGATTTATATGGTAACCCTGTTCAGCTTCCTCCTAAAATGCCTGTAGTAGATATAATTCAAACAAGCCTGACTCTGCTGATGAGACACTGTATGTCGAATACGGTGCAGAGTTTGCTTGTCTTGAAACAGTGCTGCTGAGATGATGTACTCTTCCAAGGCCGTGAAGATGATGGGTTGTGTAGGAAAGTGACGTGCGGTGAGGTCAATGGCTGACCGAACGTCCCTGGTGTAGGAAAGTGAAACTGTTCTACGTGGAGACGAATATGCGCAAGGAGGCGTCGTCCGCTCATTTATCTTGCAGTGTTTCGACGCTTTGAAATCCAAATCAGTACCACTATTTGCCATTCTACCTTTCCTGTATTGAGATGGTCTGTTTGTATGGGCGGTCATGTGCATTGATCTGTGGGTGCAACTGCTGCCTGAGGCGGGAGTTGAACCCAAGGTCTTCTTCCTATGAGACACTGATCCATCTTGTCGAACTGACAATGCCCCGATGATTACGCACGCTTTCATACATAACGCCATTTTTGTTATAATCATTGGTACATTTAGAAAAAAATTACTGTTCATTATTTCTATTTACAAATACCATCGTTTGCCTTATACGTTTACTTTTTTAGTCCTATGTATTTACAAGTCAGATCACTGATGTGCAATTGGAATGCGGTGTAGTTATATTTATTTAGTAATGTATTAATTATCAATTACGGTAAAATAAATTAAATCAATTGATGATGTAGTGATCTGCAGGATTGAAACATCTTTTCCCAAATAAATAATATTGCATTAAAAATATCCCCCAGACTTAGTTAAATAGATTAAATGTCACCATGATGTTGACTAGCACAGAGGTTTGCGCTGGTCAATTAACAGATAAACTTGCTTGACTCATAAAAGTGATTAAAAACAAATGTAGAGGCTGGGGTGGTGGGTGGGGGATCACACTTGCAGCTATTTGCTAATCCAAGAATAATTCTACACGGGATTATTCTTGTTAATTTACATTTCGCTTGTTGCATCTATACACACACACACATTCATTTTCCTCCCCGATAATTGAACTTTATATCAAACACAAAATGCTCCCATTACATACAATGGGCGTTCTTCGAACGAGGCCTATAAATAAAATAATCGCGTGGTGATTTGAGTGACGCGAACCTCCAGCTGAGCCCGTGGCGAGGCTGGGAGTGTTCGGGACGGCATGCCGCGCGTGTAAATGAGAAAGGGGACACCACGGGCTTGTGCGGAGAGGCTCGTCGCTCACTGCCTCGTCTTGTGTGCCCACTCAAAAGGAGACGGCGAAACCTAATTACTCAAATAACCCCCCCCCCCCCCGATGCTTGCTTATACAGGGCGGTCCAGATGTCTTGTGACCCCCCCCCCCCCCCAATTAATTCACCCCGAACATGTTTTTTTCCTTTGCATATTCATTTCTGTTTTAAATAAACCTCATTATTAAAACAAATATTACGTTTTTTTGGCGTCATCTCGTCCAACCCATGTGAGACTCGGCTCTAAGGAAAGCTGTCTCGGGTGTGGACCAATCAATTTCAAGGACAGTGCATACATTATCAGAGTTGTGTTTTTTGTTTGCATTATGACTGCAGGTATTGTGTTCTATGCAAACATGACTCCTTGTAAAAAAAAGTGTCAGTTTTGTTGCCAGATAAAAGGGTAAAAACCCAATTATCAAATATTAAGTTTTTAAGAATTAAATGGGGGGGGGGGGGTCACAATACATCTGGACCACCATGTGGATTCGTGGCAGATTTCTCTCGCGTTGACAACACGCGGCCACTATTTGTGACACACGGAAGGAGCCCCGATGGCAATTGCGTGCGTGCACGCGTGTCCCGTGCAACTCCCTGGCTTATATCTCTTTGCCTTCATTCCCTGCGAATGTAGCAATGACGCCTTAAATTGCACGGGGGACCTTGACGGATATGCGCACGACGTACCGTGCTTGCCCTGGGTTGAGGCTTCACAGTCGTTGCACTCCGATAAAAATCTGAAACGTATTTACGAGCTGGTTGATGTCGCCTTTTAAATTCAGCCAAGAAAAAGGAGAAGCCGTTTTGAAACTGATCGCAGTGCGCATTGTAATGTAAGGAACCAATTCTACAAATAGGTTTCAAGCCCGCACAAATGTATGATTTATGGGAAAGTTACGTCATTACTAGAGCACGTTGGACATTTTACATCGAAGGTGGCCTAACCGGACGCGATGTTGACGTCGAAAGCAATAATTCACACGTTGAGTGTGAACTGAGAATGCAACATTTTTGTGTAAAATATGGAAAATGTTAAGAATTACTGCATTTTTCTAAAAAAAAAAACCTATCGAATCTCCAGATCCACTCCAACAACGTGTTGTAATCGAATGCAACAATGCTGTCACACACGATAATTATAACACAATTGTAGCGAGTTTAAGTCGGTGATAATAATCACCATCAACTCCATTGCCCAATCAAACAATCATTCACACACACACTGCTCACATTCGATAACGCGTTGTGTATCGTGCATACTTTGTCGTGCGTCTCACAGTTGCTTTCAGTAATTTTTTGCAGAAGTGCCAGCAGGCTCAGTGGTGGTATGGCGGCCGGTATCATGTCGTGCCTGCAAATAGAGATGTAACACCCTGGGATTCCATAACAATCTGCATTTGTCACTTATTATGCCGTTTATTTGCACACTTCTTCGGAGAGAAACTACATCTAACATGATGAGTCGCAGGCTGCACTTCTCATTTTAGACTTTATTTTCACTTATTTACGTTTTAAAAAAAAAGAGTTCAATGCCATCACTGTTGGGATATTTTGAGTCAACGGTCTGTTGTGTGTTTTTTTTTTATTTCGCATTAGCATGGCTGCCATTAAAGAGGATAATTATGACTGCCATGTTCGCATTAATAAGGAACATTTTTCAGGGTGTGTTTTGTTTGGCGTTAGGTGCGTGCACCCACTGATCTCCGCACCTGTCCCTCATCTGTCGCTGTCTGCTACTGCATGCCGTGCTCGGTAATTACCAGCAACTCCGGCCAACAGCACAGCGAGATGGCGACAGCGAGCTCTGCCCCCCTTTGTCTGTGCGGCAAAATCTTTGAGGTTTGGCAGGGATCGTAAACATCCATTTGGATTTACATTACGCGAGAGGAGAGGAGGGGGGGAGGACGTGAAAAAGGTTCCTATTGTGGTTCTATGTCCACAAGCTCAATACTGAGAGCGTAACATCACCCCACGCTTTTTTGTACACATTGGTCCTCTGTGCGTAAATGTTATTCCCACTTGCATAACAAACCCAACACCTTTACAGCATCGGTAAAAAAACAAATCAATATTCGAGAAGAGGTAGAAGCAGACATCATAATGAAAGTAAACAGTGCATCAGACACCGGTAGTTGTTGGTCAGCTTCATGATGCACTCCAGGCAGTTTAATTTGCCATGCACAGCAGATGTAAGTGAATACAGTGCATGGAGCAGTGTTATATATCTCGGCAGAGGTCAGGTGTTTATAACGACAACAAAATTGGGCTTGCCTGAAACCTCCTGTCGCAGCACAGAGGTTCCCAACCATTGCGATGGTGAAAGTGGATACAATCGGTCCTTCCCGTGGGTCAGAGGGCAGTAGCCATAGCGTGGTCACGTGGGATGGATCTATCCTGGAAACAGTTCACGCAGTAACTTGGGCCCACGTAGGTGCATACACTCTTCTGTAATTTTTCCAAAAGCCTATCATTCCTCAGAATCATCATCCCATGGTTAGGTCCCCTTTGAAATACACATCGACTTAATATGCATTCACAATTATTAATCATTGGCAATATATTGACATTATTCAACAAAATAATTAAACACTTGTGTAACGTGTCACCTCCTGTGTTAATTACTCGTGTCAAGCCGTCGATTTCACTATTCCAGCCAAAAAGGAATGATTCAATAAGCTATAATTTTAAATAGCCATAAAATAAGTGAAAACTGTATCACGTACAACTAGCATGAGAGTATACATGGTTATCCATGAATAGATATCCCACTAAACAGAGGTGTGGACTCGAGTCATGTGACTTGGACTCGAGTCAGACTCGAGTCATGAATTTGATGACTTCAGACTCGACTTGGACTTGCATAACAATGACTTTGTCCCACCTCTGAGGTGTGGACTCGAGTCATGTGACTTGGACTCGAGTCAGACTCGAGTCATGAATTTGATGACTTCAGACTCGACTTGGACTTGCATAACAATGACTTTGTCCCACCTCTGCCACTAAATACTATAAATTATAGAGTAAACATCTCTCCCACCATCCATGCTTAACCACCTCCATTTTCTGCATCCTTGTAACGATATGGAGCCGTCGCTTTCACAATATTCAATCGCCTCTTGAAAAGAAACAGGAAAATTACAAATGGACCACCCCGTATAACATGGCAAGAGATGTGGACAATCAGTACTGTACTGCGCGTGTCCAAGAGGACACGTGTTCTACACTGAGTGGTTCCAATCCGTAGGATGTGTGTTAGCAGAGCAGGTTTGCTGCGTTCATAATGTTTTGTGTGAACATTGCTGCGACATCGCAATATGGTCGTTGGGGCATAGCTATCGAGTGAGCAGGGAACGCAAATGCAACGGGACATGAGGAGCAAGCGCCAGGAGGGAGGTCCAGCCACCGGCCTACAAAGGATGGTGGGGGGTGGTAGAATTGGCGTCATCTGGTCCAACACCACGTGAGACTAGGCTCTAAGGAAAACTGTCTCGGGTGTGGACCAATCAACTCCCAGGACAGAGCATACATTATCAGAGTTATGTTTTTTGTTTGCATTATGACTGCAAGTATTGTGGTCTATGCAAACATGACTCCTCGTAAAAAAAGGTGTCAGTTTTGTTGCCAGATAAAAGGGTAAAAAAAAAACAATTATCATATTTTTTACTGGTAAATGAGGTTCCAATGGTGGGGGGTGCTAGAATTGGACAGGGGGGCTACGTTTCTTTCTGTGCGCCAAGGTCCGTGGCAAGCCGCGCACGTGGCACCGGATTTCATTTCAGCAACATACCAAGCAAGCAATCGTTGGCAAAAGCGTGAGTTCCTGCAAGAAATTACTCGGCGTGCCCACACATGGTGTGAAACGTTCTAATGCCCTCTCCCGATTTTCTCTCCACCCGTAGCGGTCGTGTTCACGGGGGAAGGCTGGCACTTCCTCCTGTTTGCACAATGCCACCCCGACATCGTCTTCCACGTGGCGCTGTTCGCAGCCACCAGTGCAATGGGCCAGGCAAGTGAAATGCGTCGAAGGGGTTAAGGAGGACAATGACAGCTTTGTGAACGTTTGGTCGTGTTATCGTCACGTTTTAATACGCAGGCTGTCGCAACCAATATTATCCATAATAAAGGTACCGGTAATTACAAGCGAAAGGTCGTACTCCAATTCTAAATGTTGTGGGTTTACTACTCTCCAACACACCGGTGTGCTGAAGTAGTAACGAATTGGCACTTACCAGTTGGCTGTGTCGAGTGGTGGCGGGTTTAACGACGCATTTATATTTACCCGATCTAACCCAAAAACACCTTTGGGGCCGTCCATAAATGGCGTCACGCGAGTTTGGACGATTTTTTACCCCCCCCCCCCCCTTCGTCACACGGCGTCACAAAAAGTCAGACCCCCCCCCAAAATATATAAAACATGCTTCAAATCGCTTTAAACTATTGTCATTGTAGTGCGTATTTAATGTGGCGCTGCACTCTGATGTTGTAGAAGAATACATTTATTAAAAAGTCTATTTAATTAAGTAGAACGTGTTGTCTATATTTATTTAAAGTTGCGCATTTTGATGTGACGTCACATTTCTCACACCCCCAACCCCCCTCTTGTCACACATTGTCACAAATGTCTGACCCCCCCCCCCCCCGGTACGTGACGTCATTTATGGATGGCCCCTTTATGGATCGACACTTTTGTTTAAAAAGTGCGAATCACGTGACGTAATGCCATTCTTAACCCAAACAATTAAAGTGCACTTGATGGAAACCGTCTCTTTTGAACATTACGAACACAATCGAGTCGGTGTAAATCAGCACCCATATCTAAAGTGCAATAGATATACGGCAGTATTAATAAGTACAGTGATACAAAGCAGTAATATAAATCGTGTACAATACGTGCGGGTACTGCAACCTCTTCTGTGACCTCTTGCCGGCATCAAGGGGAGGCCAACATACCCACTCGATATTCTTGGGTTTTTTCGGTAAAGTCACGTAGGTAAAACATCCACCTGAAGACGGAAGCTTGTGTTGCCTCCGAAACGTCGTGATTTTTATTTTATTTTACTTTAATACATTTTTATTAAATATTTTACCTACGTGACTTTACCGAAAAAACCCAAGAATATGAATCCTTGCAGTCACGAAAGCTTCAAATCTAGAATGAATACCCACTCGAGTGCCCTTCCGCTAGCAGTGGCGTGTGGACAATACCTTGCAAGACCGTAGCCTGCCTGGTACCTTCTTTACAATACTGTATTGGGAGAAATAAACAACCAAAGTCAAGAAGTGCATAAAATAGTGTCTATATATGTAAAAAAAATAAGTTCAAACACAAACTATAATGAGACAGAGTAGTGATAAGAATGTGTTTGTACAAGTCAAGAGTATGGAAATCTGACCCTTAAGCAGCCAATATGGCGTGTGCCACATGGCTCTGTTTCCTTCCATACGGTTTAACGCAGATGCTAAAAAAAGGCCACGCTTCCCAGCCATACGGCTGATCGACGCTTGCCGCTGATGAGATGCGAGGCTGTTGCTGCCTAGAGACTCGCGAATAATGAGACGCGGCTCCTCATTGTCGATTGTGACCTGGGGCTTGTGTAAAAGCCACAGTGTCGGCCCCTTGATCTCAGGTTGAGATTGCAGACGCGTGGGAGACTTTCCTTATTTGAGTAACGCTAAACTGGTTTCATTTGCTAATGGATTCAGTGTGCACAACTTTACCCCATAACCATCGGTTAAGGTGCCCAGATGGTATTGCCACAAGGTTTTTTTTTTTACATCATATTAAAAATGTCAACCTGGGAGGCAATTACATGTGTTCCATATGGTCTGTGGTTATTTTTGAATAAACCTTCATTTCCATATTCGTGAAGACTTCAGAAATAGGGATTGAGCAGTTTCGAAACCGACATGCTGAATTACAGCGCAAAGTATTCAGAGAAACATATAATTTGAGAAAATAAATGTAGCGCGATGGCATGGTTTAACATTTAGGTATACAACATTATTAAGCGTTAAAGTGGTTAGCAAAGATTATACGAGCTGTTTCATGCCACGGGTGTATGTCAGTGGGCAGTGAAACTTCTGGCCAGAAATGTCACCATGCAATCACGAAAAAAATCAGCGGCTGCGTGACTTTATTACTGGAGCATAATTTCATTTCGTAAGAACTTCGTGACAGCGATGTAGAAATTAATACTGGTCGCAAATACAATACGTAAGACTATTTAAGTTGTGTTGGCCATTTCATAGCAGAACCTTTTTAGCATGAGCAATGTGCATCTTTCGTGAGGATACACTCTCCTCGCAAGGCAAGCAATCACAAGTGTAACAATTTAACAAACATTGATTTACCATTTACTATTTTGAATCATTTATTCAAAAATATTTTTTTATGTGTAATTAACATTAATATTTTTATCACTAAAATACACGCGTTTATTTTAACGTCATACCGGACTGAAAATGCTTTGATACAACTTTACAACAAATTAGTTTTACAGCAATAAAATAGCAGCGTAAATGATTTTGCGATAATTGCTTACAATGTTAGAATTTTTCCAGTTTTGTGCATCTGGCGAATGCATCTGGGTGCAGTTTGCGTTAATAAAAGTTGGTATGTATATAACCATGAACCATTCTAATTACTGTAAAATGGCTGTACAAAATTACTTATGAAGCAAAATTTTAATCTCACACTTACACGTAATCCACCAGGCTGATTGCAGTCAGCTATAACCGATGGAAACGACTTAACCCTAATAAGACGCTTTTCAGTATATGCAAAACCTTTTCTTTTGTGATAGCACAAACTGGTTATTTTTAATGCATAACAAATGAACAATATAAAAACATCATGCTTCAACTATAATTGTCTGCAGTTTAAAAAAAATGGTTTACTGTGCTGTACATTAGCGTGGGTTTACATACATATATAAACTGTGTAAGTATAAACATGTGCGAGACGAAGATGACGAGAACCCATTGCACGCTGCATCAACCCCCTCCACGCAGGCATTCATCTTCATGACGGTGGTGACCTTCGGCCCTCTGACCTGCTCCATCTTCACCACCACGCGCAAGTTCTTCACCGTCCTCACGTCCGTCGTTCTCTTTGGCAACCCAATGACAGGCCCGCAGTGGTTTGGCGCTGTGCTCGTATTCTTAGGTAACGTTTTGTTTGCAATTTCACGACACTAAATTGCATTGCCATTACATAAGATCTGCACCATAAATCCGCATTGATACTTCCCATTTGCGCATTTGTTAACCCATTAAAAAAAGTGTGTTAAAACAAAAAGGAACGTAAGCATATAAGTACTGCTAAGACGGTTAATTGGCGGCGGTATTTTGACGAACGTTTCAACGTCATGTCCGAAGCCGTTGAAGTAACCATTAACATTTGTGTCCGTAAAATATGCACACAATGTATTTAACCGATCATATAATTAACTTCCGGTTTGCACAATAGCACTGTTCGTATAATGCAGTGTGTCATCCTAATATGCGAGTGTTGCAAATAATCCGAGGGAAGGGAACCCGTGCATCTGGAATGCCGGCATATAGGCCAAGTGCCTATATTCCTGCACCTATTGCAACATAAAGCATCTATCGAGCATGCTTCCAGAGATTTGCAATGATTGCTTTCATTAATTTGTCTTCGTGTTTTTTTTTTCTTGCAGGTCTTGGCTTGGATGCTAAATTTGGACGTTTGTCAACACCGCGATAACCCGATATGAAATTGCATTATTTTCTACACTTTAAATTATAGCAGTAACATGTTATCACGATTTATTTTGAGCGCGCTAAATAAGACTTATATTGCGATAACCATGCATTTAATCACGAAGCCAAAAATAAAGCAAATAACTTGAGTCTCACAAGTGGCAGCTGAGAACTTGTAAGCACATCATTGTTAAAAAATCCACACGATTCGCAAGATTTAAAGAAGGCGCGTATGCATAGTGTGAAAGCGAAAATGGGATAAATCCCAACTGTTTATTTTTTTACTTGGGAAATGTGCATGAGTCATGGAGGTGGCAGAACATTGTGTAAATTACAAATTATGTACGAGTGAAATAACATCAGAATTCTTACAAATAACATGGACCCATGACATGTGGCAAGAAGATTGTAGTCCAGGTATTGTAACGTCTCTGTGTCATACAGCATATAGTTTTCATCTGGCACTTTACTCATTGCTTGAACGCATTACTTTGACAATAATCTAGAGGCAAGGGGGTGGGGCACTTTTCGCCTTATTTTTTTATTGTCATTCGCCACAAAACAATGGAAGGCATTTTATAAGAAACACGTGTTGGACATTTTCTGCACGTATTACATACACGTTCCAGGTTTCAGGTGAGCAGTTTGGGCAGGTTTTTTTGATGAACCACTATGCTGTTATCAACATTGTAACAATACTGAAAATATTCAGTTAAAATTAAAGGATCAAGAGCTTGCATTTATAGGGCACTTCAATACCATGGCATTGCAAAGTGCCTTAAATAAAGCACAAAATGGAAGGGTGGCACAATGTTTTGAGCCAAATGTATCAAGGAAATACCAGAGACCATTAATTTTATTGCAACTTATGTTAAGATTACTCAAAACAGTTGGGTAACAATATACTAAATTGATTTGTTCCTAATTTATCCACCAACTGCAGGTATACTATGATGGCAGATGAAATCAAGCGGTTCCTGTCATAACTTTTTTTTATACTAGAACACACTGAGCCAACGGAAATGTCTGAATTAATATAAAATGTGAAGGGGGACACCATCATACGCCATCGTTAAAAGTTGAGCTGCATAATTCTGGGGCGGCAGAAATACTCCTGAACATGACCCCAGGTTAGGGCAGCCTGTAACTTCAGTCAGTGAGGAAAACATTGAGGCTGTCCAAGACTTGGTTTTGAAAGATCAGCTTTTTACTGTTGCAGTTAGCTGCCACTTTGGGTGTGGAATTGGTGGAATCTCATATTGGCAAATGAGCAAGGCGACACAAAGAGGACAACATCTAATAACTTTTCATCACAATCCTGACCTAATGAAGGCAGACTGGGAGAGATTTAAGGGTCAATTTATTTCTGGTGATGAGACCTGAATTTAGGATAATGACTCTGAGACCAACTGGTGGTCAATGCAGAAGAAACATTCAACTTCTCCCAAACGCAAGACATTCAAAGTGCCCTGCAGAGAAGATTATGTTCAGTATTTTTGGGATGCTAAAGGTGTGTTGCATATTTACTTTACGCTACACAAGGAAGACTATCATAGGTTAATTATGCAGACTTGCTCCATCAACTGACCACTAGTCTATCAAAGAAAAGCACAAAGGTAAGATGAGAGCTGATAAATGACAATGCCCGAAAGCATTGTCATTTATCGGGCCGCACAGCAGCAGGTGAGCGGTGGCCCGCCCATTATTTTATTGACTACTTCCGTCCACGCTTCTTTCCCGCACTTGTCTCAATCACAGTGTTGGTAAGCCCACAAGCTGCTAACCCCAAGCCAAAATGAGTAAAAAAACAAACATCGCTGGAGAGCTTCTTTGAAAAGGGGGAAAGACCCAATGATGACCACCCCCCCAACCCGGTCCGTGAAAAAATTATCTTCCACGAAACCGGTCCCTGGTGCCAAAAAGGTTGGGGGCCGCTGCCCTAGAGCACACAATGTAAGTTGCAAAGGCTGCTGTCAAACTACCACATTCTGCCTATTCTCCACAAATTGGAATGCAGTGACTTTCCCCAGCTTCCCGAATTAAAGGAGCATCTGCTTGGACCCCGTTTTGACGAAAATTACGTGTTGAAGGAGGCTGTTTAAGGGTATCTGAATGGGCTGGAATTAAAATAAAAAATGTGAGAATTTTAAAAAATGTTAGAAACAATATGTAAAAATACATTGCGAACGAGGGTAACTTACGTAAAATAACATCGCTAATAGTGGCGAATGCATTGTATCCATGTGCGGCTTGGAACGTTCGTACTCAATTTGTACAAGCATCTGACCCATTTTTCTGAAACTCAAGTCTTATGACACGTAGTGTGGAAATTCATGTAAACTGTTCCCCTGGAAATATTGTCAGAACCAACAGAATGCAAACACATTTCTAAATATTGACGCTATACAACACCACATTGTTAAGATGCTCTACGCTTCATGTAACTGCAGGCGATAAAAGGACACGCAACTTGAGGTTAACAATTTTAATTACACGCTTTTCTTCATGGCAGGCGAGGTGGATTCTTCCTTGTTTCCTTTCGCACCGTTCTCGTCTTCCTTTTGGTCTTCGTCGTTGTTTTCATCCTACAAAAAAGGAGAACGACAAAGCAGCGTTGCATGTAAAAGCAACCGGATAGAGACCTGCGCATGAAAACAGAGAGATGAGAATTGGAACACGTATTCATCATCGGAAGAAGGAAAAAAAACATCCAGAAGCAATGATGAAATCCAGAACGGTGTCATCCTTGAGAATGATTAAAAAGTTAAATCCAACTGATCTCCAAATATAACTAAAATACTTATTTCCCATGCAATCATTCAACTGATTTTACAATATTCTTTAATTTTCCAAATGGTTTTGTATGTAGTTTCTAAAAAAGTCAGGCTATAACTATCCCTCTCAAATTAGGTCTCATGGATAAATACGCACAGACATGTGCATTGTCAGGTGATGGAAGCTCATCATTAAAATAAAAGTAATATATACATTGTGTGCATAGAGAGCCATGAGATATTTTAATGTTCATATACATTTATATAAATGCCTCCCTAAAAATTTTCCGAAAATATCACATTTATAATACAGTACTTAAATACATTGAAACATGTCCTTTCATTGCCACAATGGCTGTAGATACTATTTACCCTCGAATAGAAATATTACAAGACAAACACAAAATACTTCATTGATATTGTAACACCATTCAATATTCGTGTTTACTATAAACTTCTATTCATTATATTCATTCGGATACACAGTTAAGTACTCTCCGGAAAACAGGAAACCATTTAACAGAACGCTGCTTTGGCAAGACAACGTATGCAATGCATCTTCTTGGTTCTTTCGGTAAAGTCACGTAGAAGGGAAATAATAAAATAATAAAAATAAAACATAATAAAATAAATCTCACGACGTTTCGGCCACAACGCAAGCAGCCGTCTTTCCGACAGACCTGTTCTTCACCTGAGGACGGCTGCTTGCGTTGTTTCCGACAGACCTGTTCTTCACCTGAGGACGGCTGCTTGCGTTGTGGCCGAAACGTCGTGAGAATTATTTTATGTTTTATTTTTATTATTTTATTATTTCCCTTCTACGTGACTTTACCGAAAAAACCAAGAAGATGAATCCCTGCAGTCACGAAAGCTTTAAATCGAAAAGTATGCAATGCAGTTAAGCTTGACACAAATATTATTTGTGGTGCTTGTCACCAAATGAGAGGAAGACTGCTGGCCTTGCAGGTAACGATGCGTGCATTGGGATCACAACATGCGACGGCAGCTTTCATCGACACCTCCAGGCCCAACAGTGCTTGGTGGCGTATTAATGACATAATCTACACGTTGTTAAGAAATACAATAATAATAGCTCATACGTGTAGCAGCAATACACATCACGGTGTAACATGTGCATAATAAGCTACGGCCATAAACATGTTGCGATTTAAACAGGAGGAAAATAAACATCGCAGAACCGTCGGGGCAATCTTGATACTCAAAAGGCAGTTTACATGCCAGAGTGGTTTTTAAATGTTACGAGCAGCTAAGCAAGACTGCATTTTCTGACGTGTCATTTGTTAAAACAAAAAAGCTGAAGCAGAGTAATTATGTAGACACACCTTCATGTTGACTGTGTTAAATTGCAGGCGTCTCACCGGCTACAGTTGCCTATGTAGAGTGTTTAACAACGTTAGCCTCGACTTAACTAGTCTATGAATCACTTCAAAACACATTTAAAGATTAATTGTAGAGTTGCACTTTATAAAAAAGAAAAACATCCTGATCATATGAACCTTATGGCGGGACCCCGGGGTCCCATAAGCCCCCGGCTCTTGCATAAACTTCGTTGCGACGTCATTTCATGTCTGTTGAAGGGGAACGATACGGCAATTGATTCCTCTCGACGAGCTCTACACGATGCGCTAATAAAAGTTTCAAAGTTTTGTTTCTTCTGTGCATTCGTCCTCGCTGCGCTTGGACGACATAACAGAATGATCTGTGCCAGGTGGGTCGCGGCGTTTATGTGCGCAGTGGGACGGAGTCGCCAAAAATAAATTAATTAATTGCGTTGTTTTTTTATTACTTCCGTTTATTCGGGACCCCGGGGTCCCACCATAAGGTTCATATGCGATTTACCCATACGAAGGGATATCCATACACGTATAGCCAAACTCTTCAGACGTGGAAATGGGCTGCCGATTTACCATGTGCACCAATTGAAATGGATTCACAAAATCAAGGACGACGGATGAATGGTAACAAAAAATTACCTCCGTAACGGCCCTCGTGTACCAAATTCCACCTGGATTGGCAGCCTCAACAGAGACAGCGACAACGGGAGAGGGTCAGAGTGAAGCAACACGGCCAGCAACATTACATGTTTGCACATGGATGTGGTCTGCTGGCACGCACGCTTTCTAGCCAACCGTAGAGGAAATGACTGAATGAAAAGCTTTTGTGTCCTCCTGAGAGGAGCACTACCCATGGGTTGAGAACTACTGGGGTGGAGGAAAGGTCTTGTTCCAAATGATCAGCAACCACATAAATATATGCCAATGGTCATGTACAAGTTGAAATAGCATTTTTATCGTGACAACACAAAAAGGTAAATCAGAACAAAATATAAAATATTTGTTGTAGCTTTTATCTCTATTGTGCTAATGACATGTCATAGGTGAATAAATGTACATTCAGAACTCTGCAGCTAGCAGTGCATCACTGCGTCTCAGAGAATGTCTCCGAAACTTGACGCTACAACTTCTTAAGGCACTTCAATGGACCTCTTTATCTACTTGGGAACCACTCAAAGTGAAAAGTGTGTTCATCACAGGTCGAAAACATGGATTTGCTTATTCCAGCTCAAAACGAAGTGAAACAATTTAATGATATAATGTATGTTCAGTTATTGGTGACCATGTCGAGATTATCATCTCACTGTTACGCAATATCAAGTTTTATCATGAATGACACTCTTTAGTCACAATATAAACATTCTGTGATAATTTTTCAAGCTCAGAAGGGAAATCAATGCAAATTAAACAAAAAGTTGGGTAACAAATGTGGAGAACACTTTATAAAATGCATTTTATATTCAATGCCAATAAGATTTCCATTTAAATGTTTAGGTAGTGTGCAATAATCACAGTGGATTCCAACCAAACTACCACCAGACAGTGGGCGATGTCTGCCTCTGATGGCATGCGAGAAATATATTTTAATGAGAGAACTTGTTTTGTACTCCGTTCATCACTTACCTGACAACTGCCATTGTGCTATCCACGATAATGCCAACGTCATTGATTTTGACACTACCGCATGTTCAGTCACACCAAAGTCTTTGGAAATGTAACATCCAACATAACTGGAGGGGTCTTTCAAATTTTTGGCTGGACTACACAAAGCGCCAGATATTCACGAAGATGTCTGGGACTTCTAGCGGTCCTGGGCTGGATTTTTTTTCCTTTTGAGCATCAGTTGAAACAAGGTATGCTTTGAGTATGGGTCTTAGCAGGAAAACATCACATAGAATCTCAATACACATGATGACCTTTCAGAAGCCTGCTCCTATGGTTATATGTAGACAATCTAATTGACAACTGGAAATATACTTGCTACGCTAATCCTAACTTGATGGCGTGATATGTAACATTTATACAAATGTGTAAAGGTTAACCAACAAACGGATAAGAGGTGGGATAATAGGCGGCGAGTTCGTCATCACCGCAGGGACAGAAAGAAAATGGTAAAACAAATGGCATCAAAACGTAGAAGGTAGCAAAATAAAAATGTTGTTTACATAAAATACTAAACAACAACAAACAAGAAATCACAAAAATAATTAAATACACCAAATAAATGCAGGATTAGTAAAATAAATATGTATAAAATGTACTAAAAGGTGTTTGGTACAATCCTATGAAAGTACGTGGACAAACATGCACCTACTGTTATGCAATATTAAAGCTGCAATTGTAAACTTTCAGAGTAAAATGTGTTGGAAATGCTGTTCATGATACTACCCAACAGTAAGCAGCAGCAGCGCAAATACAAGGCAAGTTGCATTTAAATTGTCGTTCCACTCATAGAACAGCACACGCCCAAAGGCGACACTTACCCACGTGCTATAAAGAAGACATCACAGAAAAAGCACCGTGGGTTACCAAGTGCAGTTTATATTATCAACATTAAGCCCGTCATATATGCAATCGCTTAACTTTGTGTCAACATAAACACTCTCACGAGAGCAGTATTTCTTAACGGTATCCCATGTGTGAGAAGTTAAGCTTTCCCTTGCATCACTGTACAAGTACACAGACCGCGCTGTAATTATTTAATGCAAGGAACAAAAAAAAATCCTCATTCAATTCGTTCGGACGGCACATGCAAATCCTCAATAAAGCCACAGTGTGAGGCGACAGACAAATTTGTGATGACAAAATGACATGGAAGTAGGTAAGAAAAGGGTGGATGTGAAAGAAATATAATGCCATTTTGTTTCCTGGTGATTTTTGACCTTAAATGACTAATTAAGAGTGCTGCCGGTGGGTGGTGCGTAGCATTGTATCAAGCTGGGTTATAGATACCAGATGTCAGTTTCCTATCTGGCACTGAGAACCTGATTATTGATTTCATCTCAGCAGTGAACTTTCACAAGGCTGCCCTTAACAAGCAAACAAATCGTGCCTAATTACCCACTTGTGCCACCATAATTGCAATACTGTCACCCTGCTCTTACCCAGCTAAAACAAAGACCTAATTACCTAGCAGCTATAGGAAAATACGGTATTTCAATATATGAGAGTAACACTACACGTTATTATTGTAGCGTTAATGTGGCCGAGAACCCATAAACAGAACCATTCTCTCATGCTGGTTAAGGTCCAGCTGTGTACTTATACCGCACTATAAATGAGATGTTTAAAACGACACCATAAATATTCAACAAGGGGCATTACTCATTAAAATAGAGAGATCCCTGGTTCATGGCAGTGAACCACTTTACTGCAAAGCAAACCATCTTATCTCACACAATTATTACTGGTGAGGTTGATGCTTACACATTAAAAAATTACATTATGGTCCGAATATAAATCATTGAGGTACATGCATAATTCAGACTTTTTTTTAAATGTCAGTGTGTTTATTTAAGTGTGTTTTTAACACCATACAATGTGTTACATTATTAAAACATAATAAAAAAATAAACACTCAGCTTGAGAGTTCTCGTACCAAAAGCAGATCCAAATAGATGCTATTTTATGAATTGATACTTGCAACACAATGCCAGATAAATATAATTAATAGTTATACCTTTAGGATATCGTGTGGCACATTTAGAATGTATTCCTGATATTTTCTGTCTTACATTTAATCGCAAGTACACATTTGTTTTCAAACATGGTAGTACATAATCTATTAATTGCGTTGTATTTAATTATGAATATACATAAAAACTCCCAAAGAAACCTAGTAGTCTCAGATTTTGTTTTAAACATGTTAGTAATGATATGTTAGTAATGATATGTTAGTAATGATATGTTAGTAATGATATGTTAGTAATGATATGTTAGTAATGATATGTTAGTAATGATATGTTAGTAATGATATGTTAGTAATGATATGTTAGTAATGATATGTTAGTAATGATATGTTAGTAATGATATGTTAGTAATGGTCAATGTCAAAGAAATTGTTTATTTGTCTTTTAGAAAAAAAAATTCATCTAGCATCATTTCTATCAAAACCATTGTGTACAAAACATTTCTTTTAAAGTTTCCATGAATGTAGTAATGTATAACTAATTCACAGCCTTAGTCACATGTTTCTGCATGACCTGGTTTTAAAAAAACGGATGCTTTCATTTACACAATGACGCAGACGCGTTTACAATTTGCAATCACTGATGCTCCAGTGAGTTTACAAATAAATTTTTGCAAGTACTGATAAAAAAATGCAGTGGAGCGGTGGCTGATGTCAGGCTGACCATGTAACAGGTACGAAGAAAGCAGCACTGCTCCTGGCAAGGGGATCCAAATTAAGGTCTCACCTCTGATGGCGTGGAGTCGCAATCTTGACATATCCAACCATAACCGAACTGCTTAGGCGACTTCTTAAGGGGTGGGTTGAGGCAGCCAAAGTGGTAATTCAGGGTGCACTGATCACACCTGCAACAGAAGTACAAACAAGAAACACACACAACACACGGCGATCATGTTTCTACTCAGCATTGCATTGTATTACCATTCAAGGGTTTGTGGTTAGATCTTAAGCAATAACATTCCACCTTTCATTATTGTCTATAAACTGTTTAATGGAAATGTATGATGCACCAAAGAAATCTTATTTTTTAATTAGATTTTTTAGTCCAAAAATTTCCACAAGATATGCAATTTTAAGAGAAAAAACTGGATATTTTAGCTTTTCTTCCAATTCCAATTATAAAACAGCAGACATGGTGAGGAAATGCACAATTTTTTTATTTCAATGCTAGATATATATGTTTAGAGATAAGAAAGTGCGTTGGACCAGATGACGCCAAAACCAATTATCATATTTTTACTGGCAAATGAGGTTCCCATAGTGTAGATGCTTGCCCCGAACTCTCATACTCTGATGGTGCATTGTCTTTGAGTTGTGCGCCTTTTGGCGTCATCTGGTCCAACCCATGTGAGACTAGGCTCTAAGGAAAGCTGTCTCGGGTGTGGACCAATCAACTTCAAGGACAGTGCACATTATCAGAGTTATGTCTTTTGTTTGTATTATGACTGCAGGTATTGCGGTCTATGCAAACATGACTCCTTGTAAAAAGGTGTCAGTTTTGTTGCCAGATAGAAGGGTAAAAAACCAATTATCATATTTTTACTGGCAAATGAGGTTCCCATAGTGAAGAAATTACAAATCAAGTCATGATCCAAAGTGGTTGATGACATCTTTCCAATGATTGCTGAGTTTATAACCGTCTTCTCGGTGGGAATTGTGTCTGTGTCTATATGTGGATGGCTTCATGAACGAATCTTTGTTGATAGCCAGGAGGCTTGCAAAGTACCATCGTTATAGAGAAATCAATTTCGTGAGCCAACCGCATTAAAATAATGATCAATTACGGCAGAAGTATTGGTCCTACCGTGTTTCAAATCTGCCTAATGTTCACAAACACGGTCCGAGACATGTCGTTACATTTTTGCAAGTACTGAAAGAAAATCCACATATATAGACACAGACACAATTTCAACCGAGAAGACGGTTATAAACTCAGCAATCATTGGAAAGATGTCCTCAACCACTTTGGGTCATGACTTGATGTGTAATTTCTTGTCAACCTCCACCATCAGCCGTGTGGATGTGTGGAGCGAGGTGCGATGCCCCCCCCTCCCATCTCTCCCCCTATCTCTACCCCCTCTCTCCCCACCTATCTCTACTATCACTACCCCCTCTCTCCCCTATCTCTACCCCCTCTCTATACCCCCTACCTCTGCCCCTTCTCTCTCCCCCTTTGTCTTCTCCCACATTAACATTAGCTGCCCCGCTCATACTGCTGACACACTTGGACTATGCCGAACGAGCACGGCACCACGACTCTTGTGCCTCGACCACTCGCAACTTTAGCTCGTCCATTAATGCTACTCCACTGCTCTTGCGCCCATTTTAGACCTTTATAAGCAGTTGCAGTTAGAGGCTTGCCCCCCTTTTTATCTCCGCCTGATGACGACCGCTTGTGTTGCGATCGAAACGTCCTGAGTTTTTTACATTTTTTATTTAATTTCTATCTACGTGACTTTACCAAAAGAACCATAGAATACCTTAATATTTATTTAAGCTCTGACAATTCCAGTAATAACTCAGAGTTCATTTAAAAAGCAAGCCTTCTCCTTATGCACAATCACATTTGGACATCCCGGTCGCACAATGAATCTAAAAGGGCTTGAATTGTAAATCCGGACAGGATAAACATCTGATGCCCAGGAATATAACAAAGTGAGCACCACTGAATCACTTCATGGCAGCTACCGCCGCAGTAACAATATTTTACCAAACCATTAACATTTCATCATACACACAATGCCACTGTAAAACATTCATTTGCTACATTAATTCAAAATTGAAATGCATTGAGCCGTAGTTATTTAATACATCTAATGCGATGTAGTGGCATGGCGTTTGGGGCTGCCTGCATTTGTAGGGCTGATTTAGGACCAACGTTTTGGGGACAGATGGCTCCAGCCAGGGGGATAAACGCACAGGCGTGAATATCAGCGCTCAACTCGCTGTTAAATCAGTCAGCCGAGCACCGCAGCTAACCGGGGAAAGGGGAACTCTTCACAAGGTCAAGCTTTCAATCCCACACTTTCCTGGGTGAACATAAAATGTAAAAGATTAACTGCTGTCCGAAATGTGAGCCTTTCATTCTTTAGACAAACTCTCCACATGCCTGAAAACTATTCCCTAACCTGCATTTGTATTGAAGTGTATAATTCATTGCTCTATATGATTTGTTATTAATTGTCACGTGTCACTTCCAAAAATATACGTCCATGTAACTGAAAGAACAATACTATTATGTCATCAAACTGGGGGAATTGTTTTTTAATGTATAACTTCAACACCTCCTCATATTATGTTCACTGCAATCAATATTTAAAGCAAATATACATCCGTAAATGTAATTTACTTCAAGCCAATATATGTTATTGTATTAGAAATAACAGCCCTACTTCCTTAAGTTCTATCAATATTGACTTGAGAAAAATCTCAAAACACGGAGATTATGTGAAAAGAGGGGTTTTCTTTCCAAAGAAACTGAAATACAGGAAATTACCATGACAGCAGATTCATGTAATGCAATGGAAAGTGCTGTAATACATACAAATTATTGGCCCAGCACAAACAACACAATTAGACGTGACATGGCACATAAAATACTGCCAAATCAAGTCTTCATGAAGCCTGAGCTGCAGCGAGCAGCATCTTTTAGACAGTGAAATTAAACCAGCACGTACCCCTTGCTTCAGTTGCCCACAAGTGATTTGTAGTGGCGTAATGCGGCACAAAATATTGTTCTGCATTCATTTAGTAAAGAATTAAAAACCGCGTGTGTTTCAGTATGGCTCGAAGTATGAAGCCAGCCACCGCTCTGCAACATTAATCCCCCAACGCTCTCCTAACAAATCCAATTATGTCTAGACGACTTTAACGCCACTTTGACGGATTTCTCTTCAAACACATCCCATTGCCTAATCACTTACGGCCCATCGGCCATTTGTCTGAGGCCTCCTGCCGTGACGCTGTCTGCTCTCTAAACGGCCACTGGGTTCATGCGATCTGAAAGGGCTGGGGATTTTGTCGATATTTCGCGTTTTTAAACCGTGCATGTCAGTGAGCTTTCGCTAATCTGGAAAGCGGAGGACATTAATTATGCAGCATTCTCCAATGCGATTTTAATTGTAAAACCTCACTCGAAACTTTTAAGTTTAGTTCACAGTAAAACCTCGCAAAATCTGGACTCGGGTAAGCCAGAAATTTGGGTAAGCCATAGGGGTTCCCAGAAAATTATTCAATAATCGTTTTCAAGTATTAAAGAAACCAAAAAACTGACTGGATCGTTGCTCCCATGCTAATTAATTAAGCTGCGCGTGGCAAGCCATACGGCCTTCTGCAGTCAATCCTCACATATCATCCTATAACAGTGGCAACTAATGATGACGTTTCACTTTCAATTTGGACATTATGCACACAAATTAAATACATTCATTTTGCTATTATGCATGTTTGACTAAAACAAGAATTTAATTCACTTTGAAAATGCACGTAAAAATAATTGAGTGTGTGCTATCATGCACACTGTGTCAATTTGTGAAGCCGTGCCCTCAAGAGACGTCGGCTATCCACGTTATCCGCAAGATATCACTTGTGTTTTTTTACTGTATTAACGAATCAAATTTAGTAATTATTATTTAATGAACACACGATAAGAAATGGAGCTTTCCACATCCAGTGAACTTCGGCTCCTTACCTAAGTGTCATTATGATGTGACTTAAGTGTTTTTTTTTAATTGTAAATGTTATACTCTAAATATTAAGTTAATTGTTAGCAAGTTATTGAGTGTTAATGAAACGTGTTAGATGTTACATGGTGTGCAAAGTTAATTTAATTGTAGTCAATTATACTTTGGGCCTTTCGGTAAAATCACGAATTCCTGCAGTCACGAAAGCTTGAAATCAAAATGTAGTCAATTAGTTATTTATGTGTTGGATGCCAGAAATCACCCACAACTGGAGAGGCTCTCTCCCAACATTAGTCCGGCTGCAAGAGGTTAAATTGTGATATCATCTGTAACTTACGTTGCTGCCCTTTTTAATCGTGAGGCACATTCAGGAACTTATGTAATGCTGTATATATGCCAACTGCATTTCTGATTACCGTACTCAAAGGAGGAGTCACTGGCTCGCATGCATGAATACATGGAGACTCATTCATGAACACCGTGCTGCTACCACCACGCATCATCGAGCCCAAGGAAGTGGTCATGTGATCACAGTCCTTGTATGTTGAACTTATTTCGCACCATACGTCGACAACCGTGCTTATTGGAGGTGTGGAGGGAAGGACAACAAACTCAACACAAAAAGCAATTCTAGAGAAATTGTTTCCAATCTAGATTTTAAAGTGCATAGCTCCAGTGGCTTCCTAATATCAGAAGGAAGAGCGTTGCAGATGGCCGTAGAGGCGCATCTGAAAGTGTGTGATGCGGTGACCGTCTGTGTTCAATGGTTAGCTAAAAGCTGCTGTGAAGAGATCAAAGACTGTGCGACACACACACTGACGAGTTCTAAGAGAACTTATTCTCCTCTAACCCCTGCTTAAATATATGCTGCCAAGCTTGGTGGTGTTCATTCGGACGCTGTCTTTCTGACAGCCCTGTTCTTCACCTGAGGACGGCTGCTTGCGTTGTGGCCGAAACGTCGTGAGAATTGTATTTTATTATGTTTTATTTGTATTATTTTATTATTTCCCTTCTTCGTGACTTTACCAAAAGAACCAAGAGGATGAATCCCTGCAGTCACGAAAGCTTTAAATCGAAATTTATTCTCCCTCTCCCAACAGCCTCTGCTGTTTCGACCTCCTGTCTCAAGTCTCCCACCAATAAAAAAAGCAAAGTACATTACTATAGAATTACATCAACAGTTTTAGTACCATGTTCATAAGACATTATGTGCTATAAATTTTAAACAATACAGATAAAAAGGACGTGACAATAAACATAATGATACAAAAATGCATAAAGCATGACCAGCAGAAAACTTTAAGATGACTTGTGCAAAAATGTAATTCACATAAAGTGTTCATCATAATGCAGTGCTGTATCTCCCGGTAAATTTAATGTGTGCCTGGTCCCACATTTCTTGCATACTCTTTACAGAAAGCACTTGACGGAGAGATCTCTGAAAACCTGTGGCTGTCACACAGCTATCCATCACACAGACTCAATTCTATTTTGTGAGGCGTCCGCTTCGCTATTCATGCAAACTTGTGTTCTTTTATGAATCTTGCATTAAATCCCCATATATCATTTCGAAAGCGAATAATTACACATGTACCAAACTTGATGCCGGATACTGTATTATGCACATGGCTGCTCAAAGTGCACTGATATTTAATGCGATCATCCAACAGCAAAATAGCCGCTCCCTTCAGCAGCCCTTTCAGCACCAATAACCTCTCAGAAATTAGTTCATGGTCCGCGGCCCGACACCATCTTGTCTGATATAATGGGACGAGCTTGGGAGAAAACGCAATGCCGCGTGTAGCACTTAAGTCTGTACAACTGTAACCAGCACGAGTCGGCACACAGCCTGCTTCAATTTCTTCTGAAGACGATCCGAGCGCCACCAGCCCCCCCCCCCTCCCACCCCCTCTCTGCCCGTGGGGCTTACTACCTGGAATATTCACAATAAGTGTATTATTACGGTACGTAATTGAAGTAATGTCAATCTAACGGACATGTAAAAAAACACTCGAGATACCAATAAATTACACTGGGAAAATTGTTCACGAGGATAAAAGTTGTAACACGTAATCGGTAGCATGCAAGAACGTATCACACGTATCCAAGTTGTTCGCAAAGATTATCGGGAAGACAAAAAAACAATGCACAGGCCACCCAAACACATGCGCAAGCTGAGTTTAGGAATGGTTTCTCTACCAAAGACCACAACACATACTATCTATCAGATGGAAAAGAATAATGAATATAAAATACCAATGTCTAACTTCTGTAGACTATAAAAAGGCAAGTGACCCAGTGGAAATTGAGACAATTATCCAAGGTATGAACAATACCAGGTATAAAACTAAATATTTTCAAATAATAAATCCATTTACAAAACTAGAACTTACACTGAGACTGCATGAAGACAGTAACGAATACAAATGAGATGGGGATTTAGACCAGAAGACACACTTCTGCCAAAGTTATCACACAAACATGAGAATATATATTTTCTGATGAGAAAAATTAAGGCATACAACTAAAATTGAAAAATTACGTCTCGGATTTTCTGATAGCACAGCCAGTGCAAACAAGCTACAGGAAATGGATTTAGAAACGCAATAAGGAAGGCTGCAAAGCAGAGCCTAAGATAAATATTAGCAATCACGTACAAGTTCACTACACAAAAGAGAAACTGTTGGAGGGACACAGTTGGAAAACAACAGAATTCAGATACCTACAACAATCCTTGAAGGTGGATCAGGATTAAAACTATTAAATGAAGAGATGGATGAAAATAAGAGAAGAGTGCTTTTGGACAACTGAATTTGAGTATGGGAGCAAAAAAAAATAAGTTGGGGTACACTGAAAATCAGAATAAACGTGTTAGTTGTGAGTGTGGCTCTGGGTAAGCGATGCCAGGCATGTTGAAGAGTGAAGAACGCAATGCGACGGGCAAAGCACCTCACTGTGGTGTCGCTGCTCCCCGAGGTGCCACATGTCGTGCACTGTATTTGCTGCTCTTCCGCCTTTGGTTTTTTTGCACCGAAATGCCTGGGCTCTCTTGGCTTGGGACAAACCTTCGGGGGGATGGGAGGATTTGGCAGATACACAGACAAACACACGTGGTGCGTGGCAATTCATTTGGCGTCAGTTACGTAGATTTATAGAAACTGTGGCCCAGCCCCAGGGTGACCCACTACAACATTATTCAGCGTGAAAACTGCATATGCTCAAACACATTATCCAATGCAGTTATTCATGCGAATATTCATGTCAATGTGTTAGCTAAGAGCAACATGATTCACATTCTTATACTGCACTACTCTCTTTCATGGGCACCTTTCAGGTGTATTTATTTACAGCAAGAAAACAGTTACACATACAACCTTGTTTTCTCATATAATACGAGACTTTACAAACGGTATGCTTAGTAAACCACTTTACTGTACTTCATTTTAAAGGAAGACGGATGACCTTTTTGGAATGTTTTTCGTACATTTTCCCTGTGCTGTCCTTTTCCTATTAATATGCAATTGAGATACATGCAAACCATGGATTGTCATATTCTTGGTTCTTTCGGTAAAGTCACGGAGAAGGGAAATAATACAATAATAGAAATATAAAACAATAAAAATTCTCACGACGTTTCGACTTGCTGTGGATTTCACACCTGATGATGATTGCTTATGTTGCAGTCGAAATGTCGTGAGAATTTTTATTGTGTTATATTTTTATTATTTTATTATTTCCCTTCTACGTGACTTTACCGAAAGAACCAAGAATATGAATCCCTGCAGTCACGAAAGCTTTAAATCAAAATGTATTGTCATGTTTACAAGACACATTTTAAGAGTAAACCAATAGACGACACCCCGTGGTGCATTACTCTTCTATGCACCATCATACCTTGGGTTTCTCTTCTTCAATTTCTTCTTCCTTTGCTTTTCTCTTCCGTCCTCTTTTCCGTCTCTTGAAAAGTAAATGAAAGTGAAGATGCACGTGAGCTTTCGGAGTGAGCAATGGCATGATGCAATAACACAGAAAGCATTCGTTGCATTACTGAAAATATTTCAGTGCACAACACATATCTATGAGCAACACAACCTACCTTTCCAATCGCACACCTTTTTTTAGGGCACATTGTTGACCGCTGCTGCTTCTGTAGATGCTGTTATGTTATACAAAAAAGCAGAGAGCGTAAGATTCTTAGGATTTGAAGGATTCAATAGATAAGCCAATAACTCAAGGTAATCAAAGTAAGTGCCGAAATAATAAGGGTAGAAATGAGGAAAACCCAAGACAAATGCAAATCGTGCATTAAATATACCATGCCGAAAAGATGGTCCATTTGCAAGAACAAAATAAATGGCACAGCAGGAGTAATGATCATATCTGCATTCTAATCGAATTTGCAAAACAGACCTGGTAAACGTACAGGGGAAATCGAGATATACTACTTGCATGGCTATTACATTATATATACTGTATATAACGTGCTTCCTGTGCAAACAATATAGCCATTAGTTAAGAATTTGAGAAAATGTAGTAAAAAAAAAACATGCAGCTGCTCCTACCAGGCAATATTAATAATTGAAGTCTCCATTAATCACATAAATAGTGAATGTCTGTACTGCAGGCTAGCCTTGAAGATTTGTAATATATAGTGTATCTTGAAAGATTTAACAAGATTGATATTTCAAATTATGCTAACAAATGCCAAATATGAACATTTTAGAACTCAATTCGTGTTGTTGACTTAAGCGAGAGCTTACTGAGATGCATGACGGTTTTTTGCAACGAAAACCTAGAAAACTGTAGACGCACACGGAGAACTCTATGTTGGCTACCAACAACAAGGCAACTCCTATGACTAATTGGGAATGGGACGCAAGCGTAGGATTGATCACCCTGTCGCTGGCCGCCTTTGGGGAGGGTGTATAGTATGAAAGGCCGAAACACCCTAGGAACCAAAGGGTCACTACTGACGATGCGCTCCCCAAATTTCACCAGGCTCGCTGTTCATGAACTCTTGGAAGTGCTTGCACAAAGGATAGTAACATCTCATCCTGTGTTCTTTGGAATCTGAATTAACAAAAAGAATTTCGCGACGACAGTCTGGTGGCACCGTGCGGAGAAAGACTAACATTCACTGCAAATGTAACAACATCCCCCAACAAGTAAACCCGTAAAAACAAAGTTTTTCACTATAAATCCTTTATATGCATGGCATCGGGGCGGCTAGAGTCCTCTCGTCCTCTGGCAGCATTAAACAATTGGTAATTAAATATTTTTTAAAAATTCCCTAAAAAGTGTAAAATTTAGGAAAATTTTTTTTCACGAAAATGCATTGTCACGCACAACGAGTCTGTGTGCAAAATGTCAGCTCGATTGGATTATGGGAAGTAGGTTAAAAAACGACCTAAAGATTTGCACGGTCCTAAGCAAGCAAGCGAACTTAATATAAAGGATTTAATAAGTATAACCCGTAAAAACAAAGTTTTTCACTATAAATCCTTTATATGCGTGGCAGCGAACTTAATATAAAGGATTTAAAAAATATTCGCCTGTGGAGGACGCGGGGATCGATCCCGCGACCTTGAGCATGGGAAGCGAGGGCGCTACCAACTGCACTACTCCGCCACGGCCTGTGGAGGGGTTACGCTCTGGGCTCTTATACTGTGACGTTCGGCCAAAGCCAAGAATGCGTTCTATTTGAATATATGTAAATTAATAAAAACATATATGTAAATTAATAAAATTTTGGGAATTTTTTTTCACGAACATTAATTGTCTGGCACAACGAGTCTGTGTGGAAAATGTCAGCTCGATTGGATCACGGGAAGTGGGTTAAAAAACGACCGAAAGATTTGCACGGTCGTAAGCAAGCAAGCAAGCACGCAAGCAAGCAAGCGAACTTAATATAAAGGATTTAAAAATGGCAGCTCACTGAGCTGTGTCTCTGCATTTGTTAGCGGCAGAAACTATTCACCCTCGTGTACAAAGTACGTTTGGTCATTGAGTAGAGACTTAAAATCCAGTTTTGCGTTTGGCAAGCAAAATATTATTTTATGTTAGTGTAGATATTTGGTTTGCACACAAATGTGTACATCAAACAAAATAAATGCCAGTGCTATTCCAATGTTTAAGAATATCAACATCAATTACATGAAGAGATGAAAAAGAAAGATAAAAATGACACGACAAATTCAACATTATAACAAGGCAGTGTTCATTTGTGTAATTAAATTATATTAACTTATTAAGGCATCTACATATTAAGCTTCATCATCTGAAACAATACTTTCCATTTGCATGATGCAACTGATTTTCAAGCTGTGCTTTATGTCATTAAGAATAGATTTTTTTTAAAACAAGAGACATTTGGAAACAGGCTCTGTTGCAGTGATGTAATCGGCGCATTATTTGTCCCGTCATTAGATTCTGCACGTATTTCTATGCAGACTTTTTTAAAGAACCCTGCAATTAATACAGTTATGTTTAAAAGTTTTTAAAAATGCACTCACGCAGATTCTTTTTTCTAAACGTGCTGAAGCACACTCCTGTCAAGCGCACACGCGAGGTTGCGATGCATGCAGCCGAGAGACTTACTTTCTTGTCCTCGGACGGGGAGTCGGGGAGCTGCGTAAACTTGATGGGCTCCCTCACCTGTCGCCGAGAGCGCTTCATGCTGTCCAACAGTGTCTCCGCGGTCGCGTCACCATCCGACGAGCTACTACCCGACCTGTCACACTCCGAGCACTGCCTGCGTGCACACGTTCACATGGCCACATGCAAGAAACCTTCACATCTCCGTGTAGTAAACGGGTGGGAGAACCATATCCTTTAGCGAGAGACAAACGACAATTCCATATACCTTGAGCGATACACGCATTAACACACACCTCAGTCGCTCCGAGGAGCCTTTGACTACGTGCCTTCAAAGTTGTCGGACCGCGTCCGTGAACACAAGGCAGATCTGAAACACAGGAGGGACCAATACCTCTGCCGTTGCTGATCATTGTTTTAACGCTGTGGGCTCACACAAAATTGATTTTTCCAAGACGGAGGTACTCTGCAAACCTACCGGCTACCTTCGGAGATTTGTTCATGAAGCCATCCAGATATATAAACACAGACACAACTTCAACCGAGAGGATGGGTACAAACTGAGCAATCATTGGAAGGACGTTATTAACCAGGTAAAGTCTTAACTGACTGTGATGTTTCCATTCAACCTGCATATGTCAGCTGTTATTTCGACTCTCTGTGTCTCTTTCTCTGTGCCTCTCTCCTAGATCTCTCATGCTCACATGTCCGTTGCATTGCACTCTCTTGCCTTCGGACTGCACTCTCATGCTCACATGTCTTTTGGATTGCACTCTCATACCCACAGGCCCTTCGGATTACACCTGTTGGGTTGCACTCCCTCGTCGAGGAGGCCGCTCTTCTTCTTCCCCTTCTTTTCTAGAGTTACATGCTAACTTCTCACATTAACATCATGCTAATCTCTCACATTAACATAGCCACTTCCGTGCCCTCGTCGATGAGGCCGCTCTCCTATCTTACAGTTACATGCTAATTTCTCACATTAACATCACTAGCCCTGGCCACTTCTTTGTCACCCTTGAGCTACACCCATTTCAAACCTTTTAAACAGTCTGCCTCAACAGCAGACCATGCTTTCCCACCTGATGATGGACGCTTGTGTTGCGCCCTGAAACGTCGTGATTTATTTTTTATTTTATACCTACGTGACTTTACCGAAAAAACCAAAGAGCATAAAAACTGAAATATTAAAAAGAAAAATCAACTCAAGTATGAAAATATTTTAATTAATTTGGAAAGTATTTTTACATAACGTCATGATCTGTAACACAAATTTTTACAGTTCACTGGCTTCGAGAGTTGATGTAGGGTTGCTAAAATGTAATTTAATAATAATTAGCACAAACTATGTGCTTCCAATTATGAAGAAGCCGTAATAATAATCAATCAAACTGACTCCAAGTGGCAGGACAAATATAAATTAATTAACACTTTAAGAGCCTGGTCAAGATCCGCCCTAATGAGAATTGTTTGCATGAGTAAACTACTGTATTGAGAAAAGTGAAAGCACATGCGCTGACATTTAAAGTCCAACAAACATTCTTCGCAAGATGAAAAATACAAAACATTCGGTGATATTTTGTGGTGCGTCAATTAAATACAAGTGTCATTGATGATTGCAACATCATAAATAGGACATTACAGCATTGTTCTGCTTAGTATTGCTTGAGGCAAAATGAAATAACATATATTGTCATAATTGTGATTAATACATTTTGTATTTTTAACAATTATTAGGTATTATATTCTGATAAGACGAATGCTTAATAATTGCAAATGTTACTGTTTCCTGACTTGTGCAGATTGTCAGCCAACAGCATAATTGTTATGCGCCAACGTACTATTGTGGCATTAAACAGATAGAGGACAAGTTGGTACAAATGATTTTACTGAGCCAAAAAAATAAACGAAGTTTAACAAGCCGGAAGCCATTATAATCCACAGCGCTTTGGGTCAGTCGAGGAAGCCGTACGACTTAAGACAGCGATGAGACTGCGGGGCTCGGACAGCCACTTAGTCACTCTGCTAGGGAGAGAGCATCTCACCTGGCAAGGCTGGGTGGGACACCAAGCCTGGGACACCAAGCCTGGTCCTCTTAGCACTAAAGTGGGTCTCGAGGTTTTGTGTAACCCTTTGAACAAATTGTCTATTTTTTCTATTGAGTCAGTCCCGATAGAAACAATACATTATACTAAAGTTTTGTTCACATTAGATCCTCTTGACAGACGTAACTATTTATTCTTATGATAGTTCACCCAGGAAAGGCCTCACTGAGTCATAAGACTTATTTTCATGTGGATCCTGCCAAGTTTTTTTAAAGTAGGGGAAATGTAATTATGCGTAATCCCATTTAGGTTATTAGTAGGTAATTAATTGGCCAATTTCATTTACATTGTATGGGTTTTTTATACCCTCAGGGGGAAATGGGAGAGGCCGAATTCAATCTTTCCAGAACAGGGGGAGAACACACAAACTCCACACACAGGCGCCGGAGTCAGCTATTTTTGCTGTGAGGCACAAGTGTTGCTACTGCGCCACCCTGCCAACCTATAATGCATAAACACTTTTACTCTTTATAAAATATGCACCACCCTGATGCCCAACTATATACCATGTTTTGCTTTAGAAAGAATAAGGATTTCCAATTTAAGTGGTTGGGCAGTTATTTATTATAAACTGTCACATCCTGATCAGAGATAATGCATGAACGTGCCGACCCTTTCGCATCGTGCTGAACGAGACATGAAAATAATCCCACTGGATTATATTCACAAAGGCAACCACAAATAAATTATTGTTATTATTATTAGCTATTGGTCAAACATAGCCGAGTAGCAATTTGGCACAACGGGATTTGTTTTTATCAGCCTGTAACTTTATACTGCTGGGGCAAAGGCCTCTCTCAGCTCTATGTAGGAGCAAAAAGCAGAAGCCCTTTCAACATCGTAGAAATGTGAATGCCAGTGTGTCCCACTGTCTGACCAGTAGCTGTTCTTGCTGCGGCGTGGCATGCGGGTAAGAGGGGGGTCCAGGCAGCCCAGATGGTAGTAGCGTTGGCAGGTGTCACACTGTGTGAGCAGGTGCTGGTCACTGCTCTCCTGGCAAATGCCACAGCTGGGGCAGGTGGTAGCACATGCAGGCAACACATACATTTACTGTTTCAATTCCAAAGTAAATACATTTTTCACCAAAAAAACCTGTAACAGTATTTATCCATCAACTTGTAAATCGATGCAACATGTTGAATATGTAACTTGAAAAAATAATTCATTCTGAATCTGCTTGGTTTAGATGTAGCAAGTGCATTTAATCCAAGAACTAATTTTCACTGTGCCGATTAACACGTATATAAAATCAAGGTGCACAAAAGCTCTCTGACTCTCAATGGCTACTTCCAATGTTGTGATATTCGGTACCTGTGCAGAATCTGAGGGAGGGACACAGATGCTTCTTGACCCGATTTCATGAGGCTACTTTTCTGCTCCCTCAGTACTCGCAGTACTAAAGGCTGCGTCAGTTTCTGCAAGTAAAAAATGCGATGACACATTAAACACTACGCAACTGTGAACAGCAACATACAAAAGCTTAGAATCGTCTTAACTACTTAACATTTTGACAGAATTGTCTAGTATCACTTTCTTTAGAAGATTTTTCAGATAAGGCACTCAGCTGGGAATACATATGCAAATTGGGTGTACAACACTCAACCGCTGCCTACAATGCAATATTTTGTGCCACGTTTCAATGTGTAGCAGTAGACGTATTAATGCAAACCTATCACTCAAGTAAACTGACCATGCATACGCATGGAAGTGGAGTCCTTTAGGAATGATATCACAATGCAATGTATGATCAATCACAATGATGGCTTACAATTTCCAATTTTAATGCTTTGAATTATTCTGATGAATGTGACATCTTTTACCATTTATCAGAATTGGTTTGATATGTAAGAAAATAATTCAGTGCTTGGATTTCTGCAGATATGTATATATAAAAATTAACAAATCTCCAATAAATATATTGTTAGGACATTTCCAAATAATGTACTTTACACTGGGGCACCAAGGTTTTGATTAATTAAATTGAATAATAAATTTTAAGTATTTATGACAAAACAAAATCCCATAAAAGTGGGATCAAATTCAAAGCTGCCACTTAATTGTAAAGCCCTTCTCATTTGCATTCTGCACTGACAAAAGTTTTTGTTACTAATTAATCTTGACTACGCACTTCTGGTGAGGGAAATCTGAGCAAAGTTTTCATGAATCGCGAAAGTAAAACTGTGAGTGTGCTCCATTCTGCCTTATCTGAACCCATGATAGATTTCCTAAGGGCTGGAGCCTGCACTGCACAAGATGAATGTTAGTGGTTTTGAGTCGAGCATGGTAACGCTGGCCAAGCTTGTGGACTCTGAAGGTTAATTAGAAAAATTATCTTATTTGGCCAGGCTCCAGGCTACCAGGGCTAATCTGCACCCGATCTCGCTGGCTCGGCGGGCACATCCATCACAGTCGCATCGAGAGGCGTCCCACGTGGGCGCAGCTGCTCAGCCATCCGGGACGTGCGCACACGCCGCATGCAGAGCAGCTTTTGTTTGAATTCGGCCTTGGTCGGCAACACAAAGGGCTCCCTTTAAAGATACGGATACTGTCCTATACATCACCGGCACATCTCATTTTGCTCGCATTCTCTGGGATGGATTTTTATGTCCTCACGGTGATCTTCATTACTTTTCAACGGCATAAAAAAATGTATAGATTCACTACGCTGCCGAAGGTATTACTATGAATGTAAATGTGTCCAGTCTAACATTGTTTGCCTCCCTTTATTTGGAATATTTGTGATTTTTATAATTCACACCGTGGTTTCCACTCAGCAGTGTTTAAATGTACACATTTTAAAAAGGTTGCCAAAAGGTAGTCATTTTAATACGTAGGCTTTCGCGACCAATATTATTCATAATCAACGTTTTTGGGTTTAGATCGCGTTATTTATAAATGTGTCGTAACCCTCCACCACCCGACACGGCCAATCAGTAAAAAAGTGTCACGTTGACAAAAGACAAATAGTTCACTGCTTTAGCCCACCGGTGTGTTGAAGCGTGAAACCACAACATTTACAATTTGAGTACGACGTTTCGCTGGTAATTGCATCCAGCATCATCGGGCAATTCGCCAGAATGGTGAGGCTCTGCTCTGTCTCCCGTTCTTATATAGAGCAGCAGCAGGGTGACGTCATCATTAACTCATCAGGTGCAACGATTTGAGGGGGGGGGGGGGGTTATTGTAGTTATGCTGTATACACAAGGCACTTACAGTTTCTCCCGGAATTCATCAAGAACAAAACAACAAGAAGCCACCCAGTGTTTAAGCTTAATTAGGCAAACCTGTCCAGTAATCTGCCCTAGGGTGCTCCACAAGGTGTGCCCTTCTCGCTGGAGTTTATTGTTCAGACTCTTCAAGGTGTCCAAGGTCTCCATAAGCTGTAAGAGAAAAAGTGAAGAGGTTTTTTTTGGGTGGCTCAGATGTGAGCTGGTACTGCAGAAATCATTTTGTTCGAATCCAGAGAGCCACCGGTGATTAAACCAGGTTCTCAACTGTAATGAGTCAATAGACTGCATACACAAAAATAAACGATTTCATTTGTTTTGGAACTTTACTTTGCTAAATTACAGCTCTTAGAATGACAAATATTGATTTGACTGTCACTGTGCTGAACATTACCCTTTGTGGCAGTGTGGATGGGGAAAGCGCTGCCCCCTACAGTGTGGACCAGAGGTCATTTAAAGTGGTAGCTCTGTGAAATCAATTTGCTTCAGCTATTCTCTAACATGGCGCTGCACTGCTGTGGAAGGGATCCAAATGGATTCTTCGTCTAATGAGTTGACACTGAGAGCACAACTTACAAAAAATTAGGGGACACCACAAACATTTTTTAAGGATTAAAAAAATTAAGAATTACAGGGAAGTCTAATATACAGCATATTGATATATTACAATCTAAATAGAACAGAACATGAGTTTAAGACAGCTAGTTTTCAAAATTAAATGTTTGCAAAACACTATGCAGGACATATGTTATTTATATTGTGTAGATATCACACAAAGTAAGCCTATGTACTTTACAAGCAGCAAAAACAGCTGACACTTGCATTTGTAAGGTGTCTTTGCAGTCTCACACTGCATATAATCATGGCCTTGATCAAATAATGTTCTCGGATAAATTGAGTCAAATGCACATGGTAACGAATTCCCACACTGCCCAACACTACAATAGCCTAAACACATTTGATGGAAACAATACCCAGGACAGATACACATTGGTAGACTTACTTGGCATATTATATCTTTAAAAATTATGATTTATTTCACGGGAGAATACACTGCAATTCATTATTATACAAGTGAAAATTGGGTTAGTATAGTTATTTAGCAGCAGTGTTTTTATTTAGCAGTAGAGGTTTTTTTTATATAAAAAATTAGGATTGAACCTTAAATGGCCTACACGCAAATGATGTATAAATGATGCTACAGGGTATGTAAAATCCACTTCAATGAGACAATTGGCTTAAATACCCAGAGAAAACTATTTACGTAGTAAACCATCTCCTTTGTTCAGAGATCCGATGTGGAATTTGCGAAGTAGGAGGACACCAAAACATTCACAAATACACTCAATGGGATTTAAATCAATTAACCAATTACTACATTTGACAGAACAAATACCACGAGAGCATTACATTTCAAATGATAGCTATCAGTATCTAATGAACACGTGATTGTTATGGAAAGGACAGTGAATCAATTGTTTAACAGTTCTTCTCTATGCTGCGAGCTAAGAGCAGCAGCATTGCATGACGTACCCCACCATAGCTGGTCCGCAGAGCTTTCTCTTGCTTCTGCAGCTCATTCTTCAGCTTCCGCTGGTCACAAATATTCTCTTGGATCTGCATCATTTGCATGTTCCGTTCTGATGGAGAAAGAGATATACGTACATGTAGAAAAATATGCAAATAATGCAGTCCTAAAAATAATTACTTTTTAAACACTAACTGCTAAACTCTATTGTATCATGTAACTCAACATTTCTCCAGAAGTTATCATAATATACAAAACATTTTCTTGACATATTCTGGCAAGAAACTGACATTACATTTGTTCAATAATCCATATTAACAAGAGTGAAAATCGTGATGCGCATTGCAATACCTTCCAAAATAACGCTGAGCGCATGTGTAATATAGTGTTTATATTTTTGAGACACAAAATGAAAAGGCACACAGGAGGGAGCAGAATTTCAAGCAGTCTATAAAAAATGACCAGAGATAAATAAAGTAGCCCATCGTAATGGATGATCATATTGTGTAGCGCAAGGAAGAAGATAACTTCAGAGTGAAACAAACTCTATTAATTGCTTCATTTATCAACTCTGTACGGGTGTCAGTGGTCTAGAGCGATTAAACAGATAGCAAGCTTCCCCAATCTCTCACTGTTTATCGTGGCTGCTCATCCAGTATAGCTTGAGTGAGAGGTTTAAGTGCACCTACTTTGAAGGTAAAAAAATAGTGCAGTTGACTATAATAGTGAAGTCTAGACATGAGAAAGGCAGACGTGCACAGATAAAAGTCACCAAGATGTGCAGATGTGAAAGTGTATATTTCCGGTAAAGGCTGCAGAAACATAATTAAAAGATATGCGGCATTTAATTCTTTGCCTGCTTATTTTGCACTTGCTGATACAGCACTCTGAATGTGCATTATATAAAATATAAGATAGTAAAACGTAGACAAATTGCTTATGTATGATGTGATTGATTAATGCTAATGGCTTTATTCGTACAACATGTTTGTTCCATTCCAGGATGTGGATTTGTATTTAAAGCACTGTTCTACCAAGATTCCTGTTCCACACCTGATACAAAATCCCAAGCTCAAATGTATCACTTCATGACAACTGGCATATGCAAATCTAAGCGACTTCAGCAAAGATAGCAAAACAAATTAAATGCACTTATAAAAACCCAAGATGTATTGAGTAAACATTCTGAGGTTCTGGATCTATTTCCTTGGTAACCACTTCAAATAATGATTCTCATGAGCAGCAAAGTTATTGGTCACAGGTTAATCATCAATGCTTACATAAATAAATAATTCTATACTTGCAAATTTTTCGTCTTTACCACAATTTTATCCCAAGAGTGATACTGGCATACTGCCATGAGATAAAGAATACAATCGGTACTCCCTCAGGAAAGTGCAACCCCTCATAACAGAAGGTAGTCTGCAGAAGTGGATATCACAGAACTACAGGAGGATCCTTTCAAGTCACCCTTTTATCCACATGAGGGTGGAGCACTTTTGCACTCAACCTGCTACAGAGTCAGTTTAACACGTAGGCTTTCGCGACCAATATTATTCATAATAAACGTTTTTGGGTTAGATCGCGTTATTTATGAATGTGTCGTAACCCTCCACCACCCAACACGGCCAATCAGCAAAAAAGTGTCACGTTGACAAAAGACAAATAGTTTACTACTTCAGCCCACCGGTGTGTTGAAGAGTGAATCCACAACAAAATTCTGGCGAATTTCCCGATGATGCTGGATGTAATTACCAGCGAAACGTCGTACTCAAAAACTGTAAATGTTGTGGATTCACTCTTCAACACACCGGTGGGCTAAAGTAGTAAACTATTTGTCTTTTGTCAACGTGACACTTTTTTGCTGATTGGCCGTGTTGGGTGGTGGAGGGTTACGACACATTTATAAATAACGCGATCTAACCTGCTACAGAGTAATATCTGCGACATGGCAATCAAACTGATGGTGTATATTAGCAGTTGTGATTTATCCACAAGTGCAAAAAAACTAATTTATCATTTTTTTTTATGCAGTAAATGATGATAATACTGAGACCATCTACTCACTTGAAAACCCAGTTCAACTGCATACGTCTTCCTGGATTCAAACCCAGGTTCTCAAGAGTATAGGCTCTGCACTCTGACCTCTAATCCACCAGACACCCATTGTTACTTTTAATTTAGCCTATCCAGCTCTGAGGATACATTTATCAATGATAAAAACAGTATTGCATCAATCACTCAACCGCACAGCCCTGTCTGCCGAGTGGTTAATAGAGGCAAACCGAATACACATATTGGTATGGTCAGTCTTTCTCCCTTGATATTCTATCTTGAAACGAATCACATCTGCTACATGTAGAGAGATGGTAATGAAATGTAACAAAATAAACTTGTCTTTGTGCCAAAGGCCAGGGACCAAATGAGTCATAACTGCCAACACGAGGGACTGGGGGACACATCAGGCAGAGAGGCATTGTGGTTTTATATGCGTGCAGGTACCCAGGTAGTATGTGACAAAGTCGGCTGTGAGCGTGGGGTGGCGGATCTGCTTCCTGCGGCCGTCGCCAGTGCCGGGCTCCGTGGTGTCGGCCGGCATGATGTCCGTAGACACCCCCGCCAGCTGTGCCTTGTGCAGGAGCGCGCGCACTGCCGAGGCGCTGCTGGTGAGTGGGCGCGCCAGTTTCTCGCGGGGTAACCCAAGGACTGGGCCGCGTTCCCTTCGCCAGCTCGAAGCGCGCCCGGTACAGCTGCAGCTTTGCATCTATGCGTGCCTGCTGCACATTCCACATTGCACACCAGTGTGTTCGACAGCAGCGCACTGAACACGCGGCTCAAGGAAGCGCCGAATATTGCAAAAAGCTCGTAGCATTTACGATGCGAATTGGAGGTGTGCTGAAAGTTCCGGTTACAGGTCTAAGAAAATTGAGGAATATTTGGCTTGTTGAAACATCCCTTGAAAATATCCGTAGTCGTATGCCAACCCACGTTGACCTCATCACGACTTATTACAATCATCCTCACTATCCCACCCCCGCATTCGTCAAACGTACCTGCAAACACCTCAATGCATTAATCAATGCAGCACTGCAGCTCGTATTTCAATGCTGACTAACCTGCATGTCCCCCGGGTGAGCCTTTCCCTTCTCCTCGCGGATCTGCCGGCTGAAGGACTGCAGGGCCAGGTAGTTCTTTCTCTTCCACTTCCTGTCCATACGGTCGGCGTGCTGCTTGCAGTGAGCGAAAAATGGGTCTGCAATTTCCTGTGGGCAGACTACGAATCAGCTAAATGTAAAAGCAAACATGCAGTTACATTAACGTACTGTATTTATAAATCCGTGTAACTACCAGAAAGCGAAGGGAATTCTGTTAATCTAATTAAGTAATGTAGCCATTGTTTAGATAAATGTAGTAGTTTTAACAAACTGTAAATTTGTAGGTTGATATTGTAGGGTTTTCTTCATCGAAAATTCAAACATAGTACATACACAAATAACAATATAAATGAAAACTTTGCAGTCATAAAAGTTTAACACGTAAGAAAGTCACGATTGTTCTAAAAACATACATGAAAAGTAAGTGAATGTAATCTCTGAAAATATAAACTCAATCTTCCACAACGTGCAAGTCAGCTTATAATAACAAATTACTTTACAATAATGATTCGAAAAATGTTCATATAATCATGGTACTGCACAATGCTCATGCTCAAATTACCTAATAGACACAGCTTTTTATACTGCGAGGTTATATTGATAAGATTACACTATCTATTCTCGGAATGTATGTGGTGATGTTAATCATTTCCAACTAGTTACCCAATTACTACTATAATGAGCCAAGAATGTCCGTTTGTGTGCAACGTGCGTGACGTCACTCCACATTCCACGCCCCTCCCCCCATCATTAATATTCATGAGCGGGTGGATTTTTACACTCACAGAAGATGCATTTTTCTTCGCAAATTCGCTTTAAGTGTCACATTTCTTTATTGAAAATGAATCTAATAAATAATTATACGCAGTAACAAAGTGGATTTGGTGTCTTTATTTATTTCTTCAGCACTTGACACAAAAGGTAAGTCTAATTTATGCTTCTACATTATGGTAAAATAGACATTTCTCGGTAATTTTTCAGATATTTTATCGATTTCCAATTAATTTCAACCCCAGCGACCGAAAGCAGAAGAGAATAAAATAGCAGAACAGTGAATTCGAATAAATTCAAGGTCAGTTATATACAGTGCTACAGTGACATGAAATTAAGTGTTTTATTACTTCATTTTGTGCCAGATTCACTGCCATTAATACAGTGCTACAGTGAAATGCAGTGAAGTGTTTGATGACATACTTTCGTCCAAGATTCACTGCCATTAAATTTACACAAGATACAATTATACTCTGCTCAATGTTTTCGTAAATATTACAGCTTCCATCCTAGGATGGGAAAAAGGCTAGTAGGAAATAAACGTGATATTTTTATTGTGCTGATATAAATAGTAAGTGGTTGTAGACTTCTCATTTTCTAATTTGTTTCGCACATCGTATACAGCGCATGTACATCCACTGCTGGATGAGTGCCTCTCCAGTCCGAGCAGATTGTGTGGCTTATCTGACCATGCTTCACTCCGCTAGTCAGTGTGGGTTGGTGAATGCAGGCATCATGGAATTACAGCATAACAATACATTTTGCTCCACTGCCTGCTCCTCCCTACAAAGTAGCCTTGCAATTTGTAAGGTAGCCCAGGCTCAAAATTCTGCTTAGCTTTCGAGATTGGACACATTCTGAGTGATTTTAATGTATTCATATATGTACATGTACATTCATATTTAAATTACATGGATACACGTACTATGTGCGCACATTATTTTGCAAATATATACAACAGTGGCAGGCTTTATATTGACGATTAGTCAACATTCACTCCGTTTTTTCTACTGGGCAGCGCTAATAACCATGGAAAGCAGCCAACAATCAAGTAAATGCAACAATAAGGTTTTTTTTCTCCTGTTAGTTTGCACATTCCCTCTCTGCAATGTCCTGCAACTGCCGCCACTGTGATGGTCATCCTTGTAAAGAGTTTCTAAGCAAAATGAGTCTCACCTCCTCTGCAGCAGCCTCCGACAACAAACCTTCGCGCTGGGCACACATCACGTGGAAGAAGCTCCGGCACATCCCCGCATCACAGTTGATGCACACTCCGGTACGGGAAAACAGGCGCTCCTCACACAGCATGCACTCCTGCACAGCCACAAGCCCATCGGTATACGTTATATCTGGCACTCTTTGTACCTTCACATTCCAGAGCCGAATGGCTCACAGGGCTATACCTAATAAATTAACTTGAACTTGAACCCTACCCCATCAATTCACACAAGTTACACACATACCAACCAGTCAAAAGACACATGAAACATACATGATCTGTTTTGTGAATTCAGATTGGTGGATACGGAAAAGTCCTCAGTGCGTTTAATTGAGGGCACTGGTGTTTGATAAATACTTGGGTTTGATGAGAGTCATAATAATCCATGTGCATAAAGAAACATTACTTTTAATAAAAACCATCAAATAGTATACATAGTATACAACACATTTTAAAAATTATTTAAAAACCTCATCATAAAATAGAAATGCAGTGAAAGCAGTAACTATTATGTGAAAATAATAACAAATAATTTGCACTGTTTAATACTTGTGTTATTACAAACAATTATTCCACATTGGAATTCAGGCCAAGAGTGCTTTCAAGTAAGGTAAAAAGGGTAGGTTAACAGACCTGGTTAAAGATTATTTTGTATTGTATAGTTTTGCATTTGACTATGACCCATGTCTAACAGAGAAGGTCCTTTCCTATAAACATCTCGCAGTTCAACAACATTGGTTCAAGCAAGCCTCACTCTGCTGATGAGAAATTTTACGTCAAAATCCTTCCAGTTTGTGTTGAACCAATACTGCTTAACATGCACAGAAAGCCGTGTGGCTAATAATGCGTATAATTTGCATTTATTTTTTACATGGAGGGATAGATGTGAAGGAGTCATATTGTCTAATTATCATTATCCATATAGAAAATATTTATTTAGTGTTACGCTTAATGCAGTACATTTAATAGGTTTATTAAAAGAGAGAAAACTCATAATTTGGCATTCAATTTGCAGGTGGGAAAGTGTGTATAATGCTATGAGTACATATACCTCCAAAGCACTGAACGAAAATTACAATTTCATAAAAACTGCACACAAACATAAAGAGGCACTTTGTGCATAAATACCCAAACATTTCCTCCATCAGATTTTATTAGGAGCATTAACTCTAACATTCTGTTATATATTTTTTACAACCCAGTTTCCACTTGTGATAGGATTGCTTCACTGAAGCATAAAACCACAGATTGTATGTGGAGCCAATGTAGTAGACATTTTAGGCTGAACAAGTGATTTTCTTCATATTTTTCTAACCCATCTGTTTTGATATCCATGCGATGACAGGGAGCTACTGAACAATGTCATTTCAAAATTGTGCCCCAAAATTGAATGTGTAGAAGCAGACACAAAAGCCATGAAACATGCCCAACTTTGCAGAAAGCTTTCAATTTGGCCTTGAATTGCATTTTCTGGTATTATATTACAAACTACTGGAGCAGACACGGTATGGCCTTTCAGAAAGCCGACAAATGTCACCAGAACGTACATTTTTTGGTTCAGATTATGCTTTTTATATTTTAAGGTTATTTATGCACAATGATCAGTGAGCAAGGTTAAAAAAGGGCTGTTGTAACATTTTTATCAGAATTCAGTGAATAGAGGAATTTAAAATAATTCCAGAGCACACACACAAACAGCTACATCCCTGAGCAAGGTTCATTCAACATTACTGATAGTGTATTCATTCTAACACACTGCTACAATGAGACAATGTTATTTGCTTTGTTGCTCAACATACATATCAACAAAAATATATCCATGCAAATAAACTTGTAAACAAAAAAATACATGTGATTGATCAAGTATTTTCATTTTAAGTTATTATTTAAGTAAATTATACACAACAAAGATGCAGATTGCTGTGGATCAAAATGTAATATACAAGGTACATTTTGTAAGCATTTGGAAGAAATGAAAAATCCAACATAACCATAAATACCACATGACAACAGTACCTTGGCTCCGTACTTGGCATATGACATCTCGGTGAGAGTCACTGGCCTTAGCCTCTCCACGTCCTCAAATGCTACGCCAGAAACGTAGAGTGCACACACCACATGAACCCATCTGAAAAGGGGGAAACAAGTAGCATTATAGGACAGTGTGAAAAAAACTGATTCAATAGCACTCATAGCTAGCTCTCCAAAATCACTCAAAGCTGATGCCATAAGGCCCTTTTCATTAACCATACACTACCCATGACTCACCGGCCAGCATCTGTCTCCTTGAAGATGCCATCAATGGCAGGGCAGAGCTCACAGCTGGGCACAACGCCGGCTTTGCACGGATCACAGAACCAGGGCTCTGTTGAGTTATCCGAGGTGGAGCTTATCACAGACTCGCTCTCGCCATCAACACCGTAACAAGCTGAACACAAGGGAAATGTTCGCAAAAGCAGACACCATCCACTGACTAATCTGGCAGATGTGTTTACAAATACAAAAATATTTTAATTGCTAAAATTATAAAAACACAAATGACAACTTCGTGTTTAAAATTACATTTTTTACACATGCAAATCAATTATTAACTTGTTTCGCAAGCACTAGCTTTTTTACAAAGTGAGTGAAAAAAACTGCACCACATCATAAGTTAAAAATACTGCCGTCATTTTCTTGTATGTTCATTTTCACATTACACACATAGCTGCAAACATTATTGTGGTTGAATAATATACATTTATATTCCAGTGGGGTTATTTGTTTGTAAGAGTGAACTGGATTTTTTTTCTGAATTCTTTGTGCTGGGTTGTGTGATGTGCAGCGATATATCTAAAGCAGTGAGAAGTAAACCAACAACATGGCAACGTGGAGCGCGCATGTGCTTGGCCGGGTGACTATCAGCGCATGCTCTAACAGGCGGCAGTGCACAGCACTTCATCACTGTCATGCAAGCTCATGTGCTTCATACATCACCCTGTTTGCACAAAATCAAAAAAGTTTCCAAAAGCTGGACAGTGTGGATGCCTTAAATGTAACAAAGAAAGTTCAGCATGGCAGCTTTATCTAAAATATTAAAAGTGGTATTTTTAGGAAAGATATCTGACGCAGGATGTCTACCATGAGAACTGAGAAAATACCAAATAAAAATGAAATAACATTTCATCTTATTTTCATTCCAATACACTGATTGAATATATTGGAATATACATAGCAATCATCGCCCCTCCTGCAAAAACTTGGAAAGACTCCTGAAAAATAGTCATGAGACTATATGAGGCTTTCATGGGTAAACAAGCATAATAATTTGAAGTTTTCGTGACTGCAGGGATCCATACTCTTTGGTTCTTTCGGTAAAGTCACGTAGGTATAACATAAAATAAATTAAATCACGACGTTTCAGGCGCAACACAAGCGTCCGTCATCAGGTGGGACAACCACAGCAAGAAACAATTGCTGAAGTGGGCAAAAGGGGCTGCTGCAACAAGAGGCCATAAAGGCAAGAGAAGGGGGGGGGAGACCCTCCCTGTCTCTCCTCCCTGGCTCCTCGTCCCCCTTTTCTTGCCTAGATGCTCACTTGTTGAGGCAGCCCATTTTTCACACTTTACCAATTGTTTCTTGCTGTGGTTGTCCCACCTGATGATGGACGCTTGTGTTGAACCGGAAACATCGTGATTTAATTTATTTTATGTTATACCTATGTGACTTTACCAAAAGAACTAAAGAGTAAGCATGATAATATTCATGATGCTTCAAAAGATAAAAATACATTTTACATACTCAATGGCACTTTACATAGGCCACCATGGTGCTGGTATATACACGTACCTTCATGGACTGTGACTCCACAGTTGTCACACTGGACAATCTCGTTGCTGTCTTCACTGTTCTCACCAAGACACACGCTGCAGATCAGCACCTCCTGCATCTTCTGTGAAGACCTGCCTCCAGAGGTCTTACTGGATGTCACAGACTCCTACATAAACATTAAAGCAGTAACAAAACATCATTCCACAGATTTTAATATTTAAAAACTGAAATAGGGAATGTTTATGAGTTCATACATTTTATAATAGAAACAATAGGTTAATTTGTGTTATATTATCAGGTTCATAACTTAAACAACCACTGTAGTTGCAGAGGAAACATTTCCTTACTTCAGCTTTGGTCCTTTTCTTTGCTACTTTCTCAATGAGCTCCCCGATGGTAACAGATTTATCCACCGTGCTCTCCGAACCAGACACATCATCGCCACTCTCCTGCTCTTCTGACTTTGCACTCTCCTTCTCATCACCGTCCTCATCCTCCTCGTCATCACTGCCATCATCACTGCCTTTGCTGTCCTTGTCGCTGCTGTTGCCGCTCTCACTGTCATCGTTGCCGCCATGCCCTTTCGCGTCACTGCCGTCCGAGCCCTCCGACTGGAGAGTTCCACAGGGGGTTTGAAATGTTCGAGCATAAAACACATTTATGATTATAATGTCAAAGCTAATGTGCAGGTCGACCACAAGAAAAATCCATTCACACACTCAACCAGAAAATGTACATGCACCTTACTTTATTACGACACAGAAATGATACCGTATGTATATATGGCTTTAAACATATAAGATTCAATATTATGCCATTGTAACAATAAAACCAATTTCACAACTTCATATCCCAGCTACCATACAGTCGTATAATTTGACAATGAATTAATTCAACAACCATATTTTAAATAATTGTGGTTAGTTCTTATATATTGGACAATAAACAAAAGGTTAAGTAAAATAATTGTATTTTATGTTTTCACATAATGAAGAACCGAGGCTGTTTGCTCTTTTTTTAAAGATATCCCCTATTGGAAATCAAAATATTTCTATATATTACAGTGATGAGCGCACTGCACTGTCAACCTGCATACCTGAGCTTAATTCCTGTACATGGTTAACATCAGTGGCAAGTGATATCAGAAGATGTTCTAAGCGCCCCCCCCCCCGCACTTCATCAACCCAAATTGACCAGCGTGGTGAATTATCAAACAACCCCCATGACCTAACAAGGCATGGGGAGGCCTTCATCAAGCAATAGATTGAAACATGGCTGTTTTTGTACATATTATTTTAAAAGCAATGCATACAACCATAGATTAATGTCAGTATTAGCATTAGCCATGTGTACGAGTACCTCGGAGCCACCCCCTTGTTTGCCAACTTTCTCGGGGTCCCAGTCGTTGTCGTCCTCGCTGTCATAGTCATCCATGTTGCCCAGGTCCTGCTCTGTCAGCACAACGGCTGGCGTACTGCGCTTACGGCGAAAGTTCCACTTCCTCTTTTGATCCTTGGCTGATTGTGCATCATCATTCGAGTTTTTAGCAGAAGGTGCACTCTCACTGTCACTGCTCTCCGACTCCCCAGAGCTGGTCTTCTAAAAATAAAAGAACAAAAACATCGAAAATGCCCAAATACAATCTCTAACGATTTCACAATGTGCCATATAATACCAACACTCATATAACTTCTCATAAATAACTCGTGTACCTGCACTGAACAATTTCTATCATAGTCTTAATAAACAATGTTTACCACCTTGATTTGAAGCTTTCGTGACTGCAGGAATCCATACTCTTTGTTTCGACCGTCCTCAGGCAGAAAAAATAATCCAGCAGTGGAACTGCTGAACCAGCAGCGGTTACCAATTATTTTATCATTTCAAAGGCCATGGAAATAGGCAAGCAGTGTCAACAACATCCATAATGTATAAATTTCGATTTAAAGCTTTCGTGACTGCAGGGATTCATCTTCTTGGTTCTTTCGGTAAAGTCACGTAGAAGGGAAATAATAAAATAATAAAAATAAAACATTATAAAATACAATTCTCACGACGTTTCGGCCACAACGCAAGCAGCCGTCCTCAGGTGAAGAACAGGTCTGTCTTTCAGACGCTGTCTTTCCGACAGACCTGTTCTTCACCTGAGGACGGCTGCTTGCGTTGTGGCCGAAACGTCGTGAAAATTGTATTTTATTATGTTTTATTTTTATTATATTATTATTTCCCTTCTACGTGACTTTACCGAAAGAACCAAAAAGAAGAAATGTATAGTTTACGATACCTTTCAGAGGTTAGGATGTGACCTCCATGTCAAAAAACACTGCATTGTTATGTTTGTGAAGACACTATTCACACACAGGTACATTGCTTCAAATGTAAAAGATTAGAAAGTAAAAAGTTTTCCTTTAAAATATAGGGCTGTCCTGAACAATTTATATGTATTGTCTGTAGGCCTGTCTTCTTACATAGCATCTGGAAACATCGTAGACTATTAAGAGTGTGTGAGCCACAGTGTTCATTGCAGCTACAGAATTAAAGTTGCTTTGCATGAACAATTTAGCATTCATCAAACCCTGACACAGTTATCAGAATGCTGGTGCCCTTCTGTGAATCTAATGGGAAGCCACATACATGGCGAGGGTTTATTGCATTTCAAACAGATCTTCCCGGTGTGTGTAAATCATTTTTTTGCTATTAATTGTTCACAATCATTTAATGTGCCCATAAAACAAAAATATGCTTTGTGCTTTCCTTATAATACAATGTAATTTGGTTACTGCTGTGCTGAGCACAGTATCTGATGGCATAACTGCTATTAGTAAAATAGAAGCCACAAACGAAATTGAGCCAACACACTTTGCAAGGTTTTTGAAACATGATCACATGATATGCAGTATATATGCAAATTATTCGCAAGATTCTCATCCCTAAATACCAGTTATACACAGCCTTAAACAGCTATTGTCCCTCTGTATTCAATTCGCATTACACTCACAACATACTAACCATGGGATATACCCAATAAGAATATAATTTGAAAACCGAAATAATTCAAACATGTGGTGAGTATTTATATCAACTTGCACAAACTGCATACATTTTAAATGCACTTAGTATGTGAGCATGTATTAAACCCAGGAAGAATTGTTTAAACATTTCAAATGTTCTGTAAGAAAATAACAGCATCTCTCTAGTGCTGTGCAAATGACAGAATGACAGTAAATAACTACACACCAGTAGCGCTGGGGATTTCTAATTCAGGTGAATCATATTTGAGCCAATACAACTTATATAATTACCAGTACAATGAATTGAAATTAAATTGTGTATGCAATCAAGTAACAACACATGATGCACAGGTGGTAAATTATAAGTAGGCTTAAAGCTGCCAAAACTGGAGGTTAGGTTTTGCAATCATCCAATCAACTTAAAAAAAGTCAGGTGTAAGAATATGCCTGGCAATAACGGTTTGTGGGTATAAAAAGATGGCTACCACAGGTTGAATATTTGCGTTGCAACAGCTTTTTCAATGGTACTCATTCTTGTCCTTTAGTGTTAACAAGAATCACCCTCACCCACAAGAAGTGAGTTTATTATTTATGTGCTTCATACTTAATTCAAAGGGATTAAACGTGGAAATGCAGGGAATGTGCTTTTACAGAACAATACAAAATCCCATCATACATTGTTACTATAATGGAAGAAATTGATACTTATGTAAGGTTTTGGGTTGGGCTGTATAACTCTGCCTTTTCAGGCTGCACTGCGTGTTCAGCATTGCTAACAGTTCGTGCTGGGAGCTTCTTTGGGAACTGAATGTTCTTCCGTTACTGGAAAAGGTCCCAGCACATGGAACGAAATGCCAGGCATCATGTTGGACAACACAGTATACAACCCATTCTATGTTCATACACCGTACACTGAAACCGAATGTCCGTTATTGATTGTTGTCTAAATATTCTATTGGTAGCTTCCATAAGCTCTTAAGAGCCTAGGCCTCCAGGCTTGTCTAAAAGAGCTAAGTACCACTGATGGCACATGGCAATTTGTTTTCCACATTACATACCTTTGCAACGTCACCACTCCCCTTCGATTGCTGCCGTCCACCCTTCTCTTTCCCCTTGGCTCCAGATTCACGTTTTCTTGAAACTTCCTTCTGATCCGAATCGGAGCTGGATTTGTCCTCCTCTGCTTCTTTTGCTTTCCCATGGCCATCTTCTTCGCTGTCTTCACTTTCAGAATCTTTGCTTTTTTTTTCTTCTTTGCTTTCAGAAGCTTTACTTTCTGCATCGCTACCATCTGTACCAGAAGAACCTAACCAAGCCATTAAATTTTATATGCATTCAGTTCTTAACAGACATGTACCAATGCGCAAATTCTTCAATTTAAATCAATATTCATGCACACGATACAAATACAATTGTACAGAAACGATTATTTACAATTTACACCCGTGATGTGCTCATGGTATATTTAGGCTAACGCAGAAAACACAACTACAGACGATGTGGAACAAACCAGAAACAAAACAAATGGGCCATTAAAAAAATATACAAATAGATTATTGACCTGTGACTTTAAATTGGAACAATGTAAGTGGTGGAGGGGTGATCTTTACATGTAAATGGTGGAGGTGTGATCTTTACATGTGTATTTTCCATTGTAGATGAACATGAAGGTGAATTGAGGTTATCCAAGACCACAGTCTTTATTTACCTGAGGCCTCATCGACATTGAAATCGCTGTCGTCTGAGCTGTCGTAACCAAATGCTGCCTCCAGCAGCTGGTTCTGCACTGGCTTGACACGCCGCTTGTTCGGGTCTCTCTCCACTGCAAAAGAATTACAAAATCAAAAACACGACCCGTGTTAATACTGTGTATTAGTCGACGACATTAGGTGCTGCACTTGCACAAGGCTATTATCAGGCCCGGACTGGCCAAAGGGCAGTCCAGGCACATGCCTGGTGGGCCTGGTTCATTCCGAGGGCCGGTGGGCTGGTATGCGTGGGGAAATTGCAAATGTTAGCGGAGTAAAAAAAAATTGTATTACCTCTGTGTACGCTCCATTGCTTATTTACATTCTCAGTTGGCATTAAGCCCCATATCTTGCAGCCCCAAAGCTTCTTCCTCACCGGCCCATTTGTTCTTTGGAGCGACCCAAATGAGCCAATGAGATGGCACGGCAAAACAACGCTAATACGCCAACATCACAAATCTAGCTCGTACTGTATACAGTTTATTATCGCACAACTCACGAAAACAAATTGCCCATAGCACGAATTTCGGCCGGTGTGTTTATGGTGTGTTTACAAACGCCTGGGCCAGTTGCAAGTGCTTTAAAGTATAGCTTGACGTGACTGAACATGAATTGCTACATCCACACTCGACTAGCGAATGGATTTAGATTTGCTGCCATCATCAGCCATGGATCAATTCACTGCTGGATGGCCTCACCATGCTCCCACGTACTCACACATGACCCCTAGGTCTAGGTATGTGTCCATCATGGTAGTACATGGGCATGGCCATATCTGTACATTGTACATTGGGGTACTTGCGCATGGCCTCGGATGTGTAACAAATTACACTTAACTTTTAACCAATGGGTGAAGTGTAAATCCTTCGGTAACGATACAGTAATGTGGTAGACTGCACATTACCTAATCTAAGTGTACACATGGCGCTCAGACGTGGGTGTGCTTATAACAACACGTGGCTTTAGCTAGGAGTACTGTACATTCGCGTGGCCTACACTTTTAACCGAGTACACCAACGGGGTGCACGTGGCTTTGGTTGCGAGCACAGTACACGAGTGTCGTGCCACATTGCACTTTGTCTGCATTCGTGGACGAACTCGCCCGTGGCCTCCGATGCGTACACTTGTACGTGATTTTAATCCCAAATGGCAATGCACCATGGTGCCCAACCCCAGGAATCCCACGAAACACAAGCTGACAGACCTATGATCACATCACGCCGAATGAGCCCAATTTCGCCAGATCCTCGCCTCGTTATACCGCATAGAGGCTTGAATAGGTGACCACCACCACCACGCACACACACACAGTGAGTGATGAAGCTGCAGCTTCAATACGGTGGCCACAGAAGACATGGCAGGCCAGCAAAATCCATCTGTACTACAGTCGTTTCGTTTTACGGCCTTGCACTCCAGACCCGCACTGGGACCGGCGTTCCCAATGTGAACATTGCAAACAACCGCGGCGGCGGCCGTGAGAAGGCCCTCCTCCATCCCTCCCTCCCAGTACAGTGGCGTCAACAATAAAGGGGCTGTCCACATCCAGCAGTGGCGTGACCACACCGGGCAGCGTGTGCGTGTGTGTGTGTAAGAGGCCGAGGGAGGCCACTCACGCATAGCTTTAAACATGAACGCGACGTCGTCCCCGTCGGCCCCGCCAGGCATTGGACGCTCACCCCCCCACCCAACCCCGGCCGCGACTCGGCGGCGAGGCGCGTCCGCCACAAGTAGCAAGCGAATAAGCACGGCGTGTGCGCGTGTCGCTATGCTAGTCGTTTGTTGTTGTTCGTAGTAGTAGTTGTGGTGGTTGCTGCATTACTGTGGGCTTGTTTTCATTGTTGTTGTTGTTGCTAGCGCCACAAAAGCCGGAATGTCGGACTCGGCTCCGGCTGGGCCATGCGCTCCGATTTCCCAGCGCGCTTAGGCGTGGATCTCAACCGCGATTGGACGGATGGGTGAGGAGGGGGGGGGGCGGGAGCTTGAGGGCGAGTTTGACCAATGGAAAGGCGGCGATTCCGAGGCGCCGGCGCAGTGGGCGGAGCGAGCGGCGCGGATGTGCAGTGGGAAATGTGGGAAGGCGTGGCTTCTCTTTGATTCTCAGGCTTCAGCTGTGAAGTCATGGGGGGCAGGGTATTATACATACTATATTATACATACTATATTATAAATACTATATTATACATACTATATTATACATACTATTTTATAAATACTATATTATACATACTATATTATACATACTATATTATAAATACTATATTATACATACTATATTATAATACTATATTATACATACTATATTATAAATACTATATTATACATACTATATTATACATACTATATTATACATACTATATTATACCTACTATATTATACCTACTATATTATACATACTACATTACACATACTATATTATACATACTATATTATACATACTATATTATACATACTATATTATACATACTATATTACACATACTATATTATATATACTATATTATAAATACTATATTATACATACTATATTATACATACTATATTATACATACTATATTATACATACTATATTATAAATACTATATTATACATACTATATTATAAATACTATATTATACATACTATATTATACATACTATATTATAAATACTATATTATACATACTATATTATAAATACTATATTATACATACTATATTATACATACTATATTATAAATACTATATTATACATACTATATTATACCTACTATATTATACATACTATATTATACATACTATATTATAAATACTATATTATACATACTATATTATAAATACTATATTATACATACTATATTATAAATACTATATTATACATACTATATTATACATACTATATTATACATACTATATTATACCTACTATATTATACCTACTATATTATACATACTACATTACACATACTATATTATACATACTATATTATACATACTATATTATACATACTATATTACACATACTATATTATACATACTATATTATACATACTATATTATACCTACTATATTATACATACTATATTATAAATACTATATTATACATACTATATTATACCTACTATATTACACATACTATTATACATACTATATTATACATACTATATTACATACTATATTATACCTACTATATTACATACTAAATTATACCTACTATATTACACATACTATATTATATATTCTAGATTTGAAGCTTTCGTGACTGCAAGGATTCATACTCTTAGGTTTTTTCGGTAAAGTCACGTAGGTAAAAAGAAATAATAAATTATGCAAATAATAGAAATGATAATAGAAATAAAATAATAAATCACGACGTTTCGGAGGCAACACAAGTCTCCGTCATCAGGTGGGACCGTCACAGCTAGATTTACTGTATTAAGTGAGGCAAAAATTCCAAGAGACAAGTTCTTAAATACAAGTTAAGGGGGAGGAGGGGGGAGGGGCTTATCTGAATGTGGTAGCCAATGAATGGAACGTGTTGGGGGGTGGGCGGGGCTGAAAGAGAACAATAGGTGTACAAGTTGTCGTGCTACCCGGTGTTGGTTGACAATCCAAATACAATAAGTATAACCCGTAAAAACAAAGTTTTTCACTACAAATCCTTTATATGCGTGGCGGCTAGAGTCCTCTCGTCCTCTGGCTTGAGATGGCTGCCACCTATGGGTCAGATGATTGTCTGCCAGTATTAAGCAATTGGTAATTAAATATTTAATTTGTTTTCCCTAAACAGTGTAAAATTTTGGAGAAAAAATTTCACGAACATTAATTGTCTCGCACAACGAGTCTGTGTGCAAAATGTCAGCTCGATTGGATCACGGGAAGTGGGTTAAAAAACGACCGAAAGATTTGCACGGTCGTAAGCAAGCAAGCACGCAAGCACGCAAGCGAACTTAATATAAAGGATTTAAAAAGGAGAGTACTGTTAAACGCTGGGGATGTCAACACTCGGTAAAGTAGAATAGTACCTGTCAAAAAAGATGGTCCAAATATGTGTAGATTTTTTTATATTCATCGAATGCTTTTTACACGCCACTATCATATGTGGTTAACGCAGACTCGATACCTCGCAATCGGTATCCGTCTGGTGTTTGAACATCCTAACGCCTCGTACTCAGATTGTAAATATTTGTGGCTTTGCTCTCCACCACACCAGTAACGAATTGCCACGTTCTGTTTACGTGACAACCCTTTCTCATCGGCTGTGTCGGGTGGTGGCGGGTTTCACGACACATTTCTGTTTACACGATCTAACACCAGTTTTATTGCCAGAAAGGGTAAAGCCTATTCATGTTTAGGGGGCGTCCATAAATGACGTCACGCGATTTTGGGCGATTTCGTCACACGGCGTCACACAAAGTCAGACCCCCCCCCTCAAATATGACGTCACAAAGCTCTGCCCCCCCTCCCCCCAAAAAAGAAAACATGCTTCAAATCTCTTTAAACTATTGTCATTGTAGTGCGTATTTAATGTGGCGCTGCACTCTGATGTTGTAGGAGGAAACATTTATTTAAAAATATATTTAATTAAGTAGAACGTGTGGTTTATATTTATTTAAAGTTGTGCATTTTGATGTGACGTCACATTTCTCACCCCCCCCCCCTCTCGTCACACATGGTCACAAATGTCTAACCCCCTCCCCCTAGGTGCGTGACGTCATTTATGGACGGCCCCTTACATGGGGGGGGGGGGCCTTCTCCCTATGCAGTGTGTCTGGGGGGGCTATATGACCATGCTTCACGACTGCTCAGTGCGGGCTGGTGAATGAATGGGTGCAGTAAGGCGCATTTGCTGCATCGCATGAGCGTGAGAGATTGCAAAGGCTTTGGGTGGTAGGGGGTCTTCATCCAGCAGTAGATCGACCATGGCTGAATGAAGTTGAGCATTGGTTGAAAGCCAGCCTGACTGCTGATGATGCTCGTTGCAATTACTGGCGAAACGTACTCACATTGTAACCGTTGTGGCTTTGCTCTCCAACACACGTGTTGCTTTTCGATTTAAAGCTTTCGTGACTGCAGTGATTCATCTTCTTGGTTCTTTCGGTAAAGTCACGTAGAAGGGAAGTAATAAAATAATAAAAATAAAACATAATAAAATAAAATATTATTATGCTTTATTTTTATTATTTTATTACTTCCCTTCTACGTGACTTTACCGAAAGAACCAAGAAGACACGTGTTGCTGTTTACTCGTGCAGCGACATCGCTGGATGTCGCTGCATGTGGCCAGCCGGGGAAAGGCACGCCACACAATACATTGACAGCACGGACACCACCACCAGCGGAACTCGAGGAGTACGGACTGCCAGCAAGCAGTGGCACCCTGCGCTGGGTGCAGTTCCAGCCCTACAGGATAAGGGGGCTGGCTTCGGGAACGGGGATTCACGGGGCCATGGCACTCTGATTGACCCCGGAGGACACGTGCCCGGAGGCGTCTACCTGGAGACTCCCAAAAAAGGGGGCTGGGAAAACCACGTGGGAAGCGGAGATCCTTCTCGATAGTTCGAGAAGGGGGTCGTGGCTAGGGGCGGAGCGAGCCCTGCCACAGAGGATAAAAGCCGGTCTCTCAGTGGGACCGGCTGCTGTTGTGATCCTCAAGAAACCACGTGCGACGCCTACGTCCGAAGAGAAGACCAACACGGGACCTGGACCCAAGCTGGGGTCCCGTCCGTCGTAGCTACTCCCAGTGTAGTTAGCCTGATGGACCACCACCATAGGTTACTATCTGGTAAAGGGGTAGTTAGCCCTTTGTGTTAGGTGTTGGTGTTAATAAATGTGTTGCCTCCAAACAATACGTCTGAGTGTCCGTTTGAGCCCACTATACTAGTAACGAATTGGCATGTTCTGTTTACGTGACAATCCTTACTAAATGGTGGTAGTGGGTTTTACGACATTTATATTTACGCGGTCGAACCAAAAAAAACTGTATTATGGATATTGGTCGCGAAAGCCTACGTGTTAAACTGCTGATGAGACACTATATTGAAACTGGTGCAGTGGGCTTGCATTCAACCAATGCTGTTGAAATGATATACACTTCCACGAAGACCTTGATGGTTTCGTATGCACGTAGCGATTTTATGAATTGTTACAATTTGTAGCCCGCTTTTCCATTTCGATAATCGATTCTTTTTTTGCGATTGTGAATGTAGCGCCTCTAGTGGTTGCATATTTATGCGAATAGGTTCCAAAACGAGTAACAATCGCAGGGTGCGATTTGCCTGTTATTCCTAGAACTGCGCTTTTAGGTCTGGCCGGGGGGATAAATGTATCTCTCCTGGATAAAATAATTTACATTTGCCAGGATTGAGCCTCCTTCGTAATTGAATGACAAACTTCTTTGCAATAGCAGGTGGTGTATGGTTGGGGCTGGCTGCGGGCTAGCCAATAAATGTCAGGAGAGCAATGGATTCTTGAATCTCTCTCTACGGAGCTTGCCTGTTTTTTTTTTCCGGGTACGAGAGGTTTCCACTCATCTGAAGCGAATCACGATTGAAATTGGCCAAACACCCCACTGTAGCAAGACCCTCATTAAAAAGTAGATGCTCGAGTTAGGCTTCCCATGGTAAAATGCACTTACACGATTTAAAAGTGCATATTTATCACATTAAGGCAATATCACCCATTATGCGTTGCTATTTTCAGTTGTCAATATATTATTAGATGAAGCCCTTCTCTTATCTGACCAAACATCACCAGGTTTAGTCTCTTATAAGAACAACACAATGACGCATTTCATAATTTTATTTGCATGATATTCGTCAATATGCATTTAAAACACGTACAAATGACAATCACCGAAGTCGCCAGTATTTTTATCTGGCTCGTAAGGCGAGTTTCGTTCTCATGTCATGGATGCTGGGCTAAAATGGTCCACCGCCAGTATCACCTAAAACTTGAGGATTCAAACATTTAAACAAAACCATGTTTGCATGTTGGTCTTAATGTGTTGTGTCCATGAAATCATGATTGTATTACATGTATTTTTACATTGACATTCCAGCAGCTAATGTATTGCACTACAATACATGAACAGTACAGATTTAGTGAACTATGGGAACTGCATCTCTAAACATGTATGCACATTATAGGAAGTGCATACATGTATTGAACGTTTGCATAGGTCTATATACTAACTGCAATTTAATATCAGCACAAGCCAAGAACGAAACAATAAAACAATTGCAACTTTTAGTAAAGCACTGAATGGATCACTTTGAACACAACACCATCAATCGTAATGTGTTTTACATTCGGATGCGTGTTTTTATCACGTGTCTTTGTTAATACAGTAAGTTATCTTGATGAGCTTAAAGAAAATGCCTACAACCTTATTAGTTCCAAGCTTCTTATGCAGCAACAATTGTGTTTTATTGTGGAGCAGTAATGGTCAATATGAATGAGCTATGACAAATTTAAAATATCACCTTCTCGATTGCATTAGAATTACATTAAAAAATAAACTCTGTAATACCCAAATACGTTAATGCATTTTCAATTTCTTATAAGCGTCACTCATGAGCTTAATTATAAGTGAGCTTACTAACACTTTTCACTTACAAAATCTAAATCAGTTTCTGAAACTTGCTGGTGATAGATGTTAAACGCATATCAAACATCAAGCTTTAAACAAATGTGAATTGTAAATGTAGGTTATGGTAAATGAGTGGGAACTGTGCTCATTTGTCATGATATAAAGCAGGCATCTGTGAACATATCCTCCCCCTTATCTTGTTTCAGACCTCAATGGTCATCAAACCCTGGCATGGGAAAGCTGCGTGCAAACTTCTCCACTTGCACCTTCAGCTCTGTGACACGTGCCATGGTCTCGCCGTCAGACAGTAGGTTGGCTCGAAACTCCTTCAAGTTTGCTGCAAGAGCAACCCACAAATAATTATCAGTACAAATGCCAACCAGGTAAAATTCCTTTATCATTAAAAACACATTCATTAGATGTTTTAGTTTATTAGTATCATCGGCAGCTATGCTCAATCCACTGTTGGATAAATGCCCCCCCCCCCCCACCCAGTCACCATCCCACAATTTTGGGATGTCATAATTCATCTCACACATGCGCATAAGCTGATGTCATCGCTGCATCTCCACGATGGTCGATATCTAGTCTCGATGTCAAGGGACAAGAAAACAAGACTAGGGGAAAACTATATCTACTCAAGTGTCAATTCAAGTCATGTGTGCATTTGGTAGCAGGGTTATACCGTCATAAGCAGCCCTGATATATCCACTGCTGGATGACAAGTGTGAAACCATTCCTCACTGTCCTTCACATGAGCTGATCTCACCAACTCCATCTGTGTTGGGCATCCTCCGTGAGCGTGCTCTCTTCTTTAGTTTACCATTCCATCAGTCTCGTCCATTGGCCATCGTCCCTTCTCGCGGTGTCCTGCCCAAACTCCCTTTTCTTACCAATATATCGAATTTGTGTTTGTTATTATTCCATCTTGTTCTCCGAGGGCCACATTTCCAAATTACTAAATAATGTTTTCTCCCTTTATTGATGCCATATGCCATCGCATTCTGATTTCTATTTTAATCATTTTTTTTCGAATGGTTTCAAACAGTTTATGAGTTTCCAAAGCAAATAGGACTTGTTTATTTTTACAAACCTGTTTTTTTCTTCACATCGCTGGCAATGGCAATTCCTTTGTCAATGAAGTCCACCACTTTTTCAAAGTCCTGCTTCCTTAAACTGACGAGACGTCAATGCAGGGGCACCTAAAATGAAAGGATTGTCGGTTTTCAACTTTACACAAGATTCTAGCCGGTCCACAGCGATAAAACGTATTCCACATATCTGTGTTAGATACCCAACGGAGTCCACATTGCATTAAAAAATGACTTGGCTTACCCAGCCGCAGCCCACCGGGTGTGAGTGCACTCTTGTCACCCGGGCAAGTGTTCTTATTGGCAGTGATCGAGACCAACTCCAGCACCCTCTCGGCCCGTGCTCCGTCCATCTGCTTTGGCCGCAGGTCAACCAGCACCAAGTGATTATCAGTTCCTCCTGCAAACAAAAAGCATTTTCATTTAAATAGTATCGACTGGTCTTCCCTAAACAATACTAAACAACGTCAATTATGACTTTTTGATACTGAACAAAACCTAAAAAAACTCTTTGTAATACAAGGCCACAAATAAAACTATTTCCCATCTTGTGGAATATGAAAAGGCAAACATAACAGGACCAAATACAAAAACAGCATTAATAGCAGTGATCATTTAACCCTTCAAATGATAATGGTATGTTGTTTAAAATATGAGGTTAAACCCAACGAACCTGACACCAATGTATATCCTTTGTGAAGCAGAGCTGCTGCCATAGCTTTGGCGTTCTTCAAGACTTGTGTCTGGTACTCCCGGAACATGGGCTCCGCTGCCTAGAAAGCAATAGGTATGTTGAAAATTAGTGTCAAAAATGTGCACTCCTTGTGACAGTGCAGATGAGTAATGCTGTTGTCTGGATGCCGCACCTGTTTTAGAGCTACAGCCACGGCAGCAATAGCATGGTTATGGGGACCACCCTGAAGTGATGGGAAGACCGAAAAATTAATGCGGTCTTCTAAATCGTACATAATCTGGTTTCCAGTCTTCTTGTTAACCTCCTTTACTCCCTTTCGAAAGAAGATCATTCCAGCTCTGGGGGGAAAAAAAACATATCAGAAGACCGTTTTGGTAATTAAATGGTATGGCCAATTTGCGTCAAACTCACAAAATGCATTATTTTCCATTTATAAGTGCTAACAATCAATTTGAGATGTTTCTAATTAGGACACGTTTTATATTCTAGCACCCTGCTATTTTCACAGATACATTTCATTCTAGCGAGTCATAAATATAACGGTGAAGTTGACCTTCAGCACCCGCAGTAGAGATAATTAGTTGACTTTAGTACTCAAATTAATTAAATACGGCTAATATAATTAACCACAGGGACACACGGAGCCCATGGTTGAGTGAAAATTGTAATGAGGTCTGCAGCCGGACACACACGTGCATGCACATTTATAATTGCAAGACCACACTTACCTAGCGCCACGCAGTGTCTTGTGTGTGGTCGTGGTTACCACGTCAGCATGCTCAAATGGGGAGGGGATAACGCCAGATGCTACCAGCCCACTGATGTGAGCCATATCTGCCAGCAAATATGCCTTCAAGCCATCACAGATCTGATTGCATCACAGCAGGAACAGGTTGAGAAAACAGCAAGGTTAGGAATCACTTTGTGCAGCTCAGAATTTTAAACAAAAACTAAAATCTTCAAAATGTGAAAGTAATGCATAATATGTCCCGTTGAGGTGAAGTGATGGAACTTGCAGGCCTTTGTCTCACCTTGCGCATGCGCTCGTAATCTATTAGGCGTGCGTATGCACTGGTCCCGGCGATGACGAGCCGTGGCCGAAAGAGTCGTGCATTCTCCTCTAGACGATCGTAATCAATCAGACCTGTGGCCGGCTGTAACACACGCAGGGTTGTAAATGGTACACATGGCTTGCATTACAAATTAGGAGTCAAGGCTACATTTTCAAATAAAAAGAACACAGCATTATTTATATAAATCCTATAGTTCGATGCACTACTCACGTTGAGCCGATACGGCATTGACTCAAAGAAAATGGAAGTCGCGGATATGCGCTTGGCATCCGTCATGTATCCATGTGTCAAGCTGAAATAAGAGACATCGCTGAGATACAATCTGCAAAACTGGTACCGTAATTATTTTTCAAATATCGTTATGAGGCACACTGCAACAGTATATGCTTGGTTCTTTTGGTAAAGTCACGTAGATAGAAAATAAAAAAAATAAAAAAAACCCACGATGTTTCGATCGTAACACAAGCGATCTTCATCAGGCGGATGAAGACCGCTTGTGTTGCGATCAAAACGACGTGGGTTTTTTGCTTTTATTTCATTTTTTATTTTAATATTTTCTTCCTGTCTACGTGACTTTACCGAAAGAACCAAGAATACGAATTCCTGCAGTCACGAAAGTTTTAAGCCAAAGTTTACACTGTAACAGTGTCTATATATCTGAAAGCAAGCCAAGCATTAATGTAATCACAGCAGAGGCAATATGGAGTGACTTCTGAAACACTATTTGGCAGACACTGCATTCAGATTAATGTGCATATGTCGACATTGGTGTGCACCGCAAAGAGCTGCATCTCGTACTGTCCGCCATCGGGCAGGTCCAACCCCATGATGCGGTCGTGTGGCTGAAGAAGAGCCGTGTAGGCGGCGAAATTTGCCGGCGAGCCAGAGTAAGGCTGCACATTGACACCCCATTTCTCTGGGTCCAGCCTGTATGCGTCTAGAGCCCTCCGCTGGCACAGCAGTTCAATCGTGTCCACTACCTCCGCTCCGCCGTAGTACCTACAATTGGACAACATGGATGTGCATAAAAAAGATGCAAACAATTCTGGCATGCATATCCAACTAACCAAAAATCCCTCAATGATATTTTGTAACATGTAGAGAAGACGCACTGTAATGTACGTGCATTTACTATCGCAAGTTGTGCTGGAAAGCTATCCAGTGTTTCCGAGTTCTACTGGGTATTGTTTGGCATGATGTCTGTTTCGCACAACAGTTCCTAAACAGGATCCCAAAACATTGAACAAAATGTTGTACGTTATGCCAAAAAACGTGGTACAAGCCAAATAACATGAGATATAAGTATAGGTCTTATTTCTTAAACATTGAATGTTTATATAAAAACAACCAAAAAACATGGCAACACAACATTCAATATTACCTCTTTCCTGGATAACCCTCAGAGTACTTGTTGTTCAAGCAGGAGCCAAGAGCTTCCAGTGCAGCCTTACTGCAGAAATTCTGCAAATACAACAACAATGAAAAATATGAATACGTGATCAACCTTTGAGTTGTTGGAATAAATTAAACATAACTTAGCTTGAGCCCTCAGCATGTGCAAGCCAACATCACACCCACAAACTCAGGAGTCTCACGAGTACCTCCGATGCAATGAGCTCCAGTCCACGGCACTGGCGGTCCTTCTCAGCTTGCACGAGTGCCCACATCTCGGGATCGCTGTCCACCAGGCTTTCCTGGCCAGTCCAGCCAGGCCCCTCGGCCATGCTTGACCTCGCCTGTGTGTGCTGGCCACGTGATGCTAGCCATGTCAGCGATGTACGGCAGCATTCTTTTACTGGCTGCAGAAGGTGGACGGTACAGCACACGGTTGTAATTACCAGATATAAATTTGGTGGCGTTCATGAACAAACTCTCATTAAGAAATACTAATTTATATTCCCGAGGTGATAATCAAAAGAAGGTGAATTAGATCATGGATCCTAGTCATTGCATTTCTTTTTAATTCGCTAACTGCTACACTATAAAAATATAAACCTATAGGACCCAAATAATTGAGATTATTCATCACTCAGCTTTCAAAGCCATGAGAACTGCTCCTTTGATAAAAAAACATTACTTAAGTATCTTATAAACGAGAATAGATGTTAAAACGCCAAACTGAAACCTTTTACAAGGAATCATGTCTGCATTAACCACAATACTTGTGGTCAGAATGCAAAACAAAACACTGATAATATATGCATTGTCTTTGAAATGGATTGGTCCACACCAGAGACACCTTTCTTTTAAGCCTCGTCTCAAAACAGTGTGAGACCAGAGGATGCCAAAAGGCCTTTTGGCATCCTCTGGACGCCAAAAGCTGTCTCTGGTGTGGACCAATCAGTTTCCAAGACAATGCCATATATTATCAATGTTTTTTTGTTTGCATTCTGACCACAAGTATTGTGGTTAATGCAGATATGATTCCTTGTAAAAGGTTTCAGTTTGGTGTTTTAACATCTTAACACCTGTTTTGTTGCCAGAAATAAGGGGAAAACCTATTCTCATATTTTGGTACTGGAGGTCCCATGATGTATTTTATAAATGTGCATTTACTGCTTAACACTATGTTTAAGAGTCAAGTAACATGGGAATAAGATCAACGCATGATTTAAACAATAGTTAACAGACATTCTGCATGATTACACAATGTAACTGATGCATCCTTAATCAACACTGAACGGACTACAAATAGTTTTCAACTTGACTGCTAAAATCTAAACTTGTTTTCTACATGTTTTAGGTACTAATTGGCAGGTGAAAAAAATGCATAAATAAACCAGTAAAAAGGTAAAATTAAAAAACTATCGAATATTTGACACCACATGTTATTCAACACCACATATACAATGTATACATTAATCTATTACAAGAAAAAATACCTTTTGTTAAAACGCACATTTTATTACTATGCATATCATGACGGCAATACATGTCATGTGTAAGAAACTGTTCTGTTGCAATAGATAAGATGTTGCTCTTTCGCCCCAATAGGAGAACACAATTCAGGAGAAAAGTGCTTGAGAGGGCAAGCGCATATAAACGTAACTTTACACAACTTTTACGCGGCCAGTACAAACTGCTGCATAATCTGTCGATAAAATCAAGTTCAAGGTAATGTCAAAGGTCAACTTATCTGTAAAGAAAGCAATGCAACTGCACAGCAACTAGTTTGATCAAATAATCCATGTTGTGAATCACAATAAGACTCGTTATGAGGATGCATTTATATAATTGACATTTTCTCACAAGTTACTGCTCAGTAGATTAAGGTGATTTTTAATCCTTCAATTTCGTTTCAAACTTCTCACAGGACAGTGAAGCAATTTGACACTTCCATTATAATTTGTAAAATACAGTACTTAACATTTGAAAATCCAATAGCACCATTCTGCTCATATGAAACTTACACCAATTCATCAGAGGTATTGCATATATCTTTCTCAACATCCTTTTCCTATTAAATTGTGTTTTTTCTGTTACCAATTAGCATATGCCATGAACAGAATGGTCAACACTGAATTTGGGTACAGTTCAAACTGAGATAAGGTTATTTGTTTTCCTGAGCCTGCACTTGTGAATTGAATAGAACATCACATTTCACATGCACACCAAAATAGTGCAATCTACATAACCCTTGACCACTGCACATCCTAACAAAGTGGCACAAAAAGCTCGGTCGGTTACTGACTATCTGCAAAACTCTAAACTATATAGTATAAAATGAAGGAGTAAAAATTTGCTTTATAGCTCATGTGCTGTTGATTCAAAGTTTAACATTGATAAAGCCAAGAGGATAATTATATCACACTAGCTTGTTAGCCCGTCCTAAGACGGAAGCTGTAATATTAAAGATGTAATTAACGTTTTATTGTGTGATTGTTAATTTTGTTAGGAAATGTAGCACGTAAAGACATTTTTCTTAACTTATGAAATTAAATTAAGGTCTTTGGAAGATTTCTCGGTATACGATATTTTGTGTGAAACTCTTATCACTGTTAAAAAGGTTTCCCTGTAGTTGACTATCGTTGATGAACACTTTGATCCGCTGAGGATATTTTGATCTAAACAGAGCCACGTACAACTGGCCATAGGAAAATACGGGTTCATTGAGATAAATACCCACATTTTCAAAAGTCTGACCCTGCGACTTGTTGATCGCGGAGTGAAGTCACCCGTTCATGATTATTAATGAGGGGGGGAGGGTCCATGTGGAGGACCCCACCTGTTCATGATTATTAATGAGGGGGGCTGGTCGACGTGGAGTGACGTCACGCGCGTTACACACATACATTCTTGGCTCTTTATATTAGTAATAAAAAAACAATCCTCTTCTGGACCCAGACAATTATTTACACATACAAGTTTATTTTTTCAAATGAATGCATTTAGTAGGGACATATACAGGCCTTTTATAAATCCACTATTGGATGAGGGCCTCCTGTGGACCATGGGAGTTATGTGGCCATACTTCACCACACTGCTCAGGGCAGGCTGGTGAATGCAGGGGAGTAGCAAACAGAACGCTGAATGTCGCTGCAGTGTTAGAGATGTAATACTTTTGTCAATAATTTTGTGTATGTAAATGGAGTAATATATTCTACTTGTAAGAGGGCAATTGGAAACTTCGTAAATCGCAACACAAAACGCATGCATATCATCCCCAGGGGGCTTGGCCAGTGAGCACTCGTGATTGGTGGCTCGAGGGGAGGGCGTGGTGCCACCAGCCACGTGGGTGATGAACAAGGACACAAATGAACCTTATGGCGGGACCCCGGGGTCCCAAATAAACGGAATTCAAAATCGTAATTAATGTATTTTTTTTGGTGACTCCGTCCCACCGTGCACAAACGTCGCGACCCACCTGGTGCGGATCATTCTGTTGTCATGTCGTCCAAGCACAGCAGCGAGGACGAATGCACAGAAGAGCTAAACAAGCGAATGCACTCCATCAGGATCATAAGTCTTATCCAAAGCTGCTCAAACTGCCTACATGACCCAAGTACTTTATTTGATCCTTATGGCAGTACCAAAATACTAAATGGCCGAGGCAATTAAATATTTTATTTCTGGGACACTACTTTTTACAGGAGTGTAGTTAACTCTGCGACTAGGGTACCAATCAATCTAAAATCAGTGCTACTCCACAATGTTGAAACGCAGCGAGGACGATTGCGCTGGAACCCTGAACGCTCATATGCACCATCGTGGTGCATCGTGTACAGCTCGTCGAGATGAGTCGATTGCCGCATCGCCAACCAACAGACTAAAAATTACTGCATCACGGACATTATGCGAGAGCCGGGGTACCGCCATAAGGTTAATTTGTCATAACGGTATGCATAATAGAGTGAAACTGCTCTCTTATCTTCATTAATATTTGCGACCTACCAATGTCTGCAGCCAGGATCAATCGATGACAATTCTATTACCTGCAGATATTTAACAGATGCGATGCGTTGCACCGTTAATTCCTGTTTGATAATATTTCTCTTGTCCGTATGCATCTGTGCAGATAGGTATGTTTTTGCGGTTAAGCCATAGTCCCCACATACCGCTCGTATCAATGCGGATAAGAGGAGCGGCGACCCACTACTCTGTAGAGTAACATTGGTATAAGCGCCTGGTTACAATATAACCAGCGCATTGACAACGCGTACTATTTTATTTACTGTTTACAAAGTGTGTTCACAAATCCACACTGAGAAACACGATGATTGACAGGTGTAAATTATGTTTTCGATTAGGAATTTAAAGTGGTACTGCAGGCAGGGCCGAATTAAGATTGTGTAGGCCCCTGGGCTCCAGGTACTGTGAGGCCTCCAGTAATATTTTCAAAAGGAAAATAATTTAAAGAAAAATACGATTTGTTTTTTACAAGGCTAACAACAAATAAAAATGCAGCATTCACAAATGAAGGAACTTTTCACTTCAATCTCTGGAGGCCCTCCAGCTGGCGGAGGCCCCTGGGCTGCGGCCCCTAAAGCCCACGTGCCTTAATCCGGCCCTGACTGCAGCCAAGTAGTTTTCAGTTTTAAAGGCATAGTTTAACAAGACAACACTTGCCACCATCCTTCAAACCCATTGGTGAAAAAATTAACCCGTAAAAACAAAGTTTTTCACTATAAATCCTTTATATGCGTGTTCAATGGGCCACAACCCAGCCCACATTGGTGTGTGAAACGGGTGGCTAGAGTCCTCTCGTCCTCTGGCTTGAGATGGCTGCCACCTATTGGTCAGATGATTGCCTGCCACCATTAAGCAATTGGTAATTAAATATAATAATTTATTTTTACCTAAAAAGTGTACATTTTTTGAAAAAAATTTTCACGAAAAGAAATTGTCACGCACAACGAGTCTGTGTGCAAAATGTCAGCTCGATTGGATAACGGGAAGTGGGTTAAAAAACGACAGAAAGATTTGCACGGTCGTAAGCGCGCAAGCAAGCAAGTGAACTTAATATAAAAGATTTAAAAAGAGCAAAGTTTTTGTTGACATTATAATATAATGTTTATGCGAGAGCCGGGGGCTTATGGGGTCCTGCCATAAGGTTTAAATGTTTTAACCTCTCACATAAACTGCGTTGTGACGTCATTTTATGTCTGTTGAAGGCGAATGATACGGCAATCTATTCCTCTCGATGAGCTCTACACGATGCGCTAATCAAAGTTTAAAAGTTTAGTTTATGACTACGGTAATTTTGGCAACGACGTGACAACAGAATGATCCGCGTCAGGCGGGTCGCGACATTTATGTGCGCGGTGGGACGGAGTCGCCAAAAATCAATTAATTACGCTTTTGACTTCCGTTTATTCGGGTCCTGAATGTGCCAGACATTCAGGAATAAATAACAAGCGTTACCCAATTATCACACATATTTTCTACCCTTGCTCTATAGACCATAAATATCCGTGCAGTGCTTTGCACTCCGGTACTAAACTGCCCGTAAATACATACCATTCATAGCCCTTCAATAAACCAAAGCCGTTCTGTTAACATGATAATTGTATTGACTTATTCCAACACGCTGGGTCAGTGCGGGTTGATTCAGTGGGGACCCATGACCAGTCCAGATAAAACTCGCCACTATTACTCTCATATTTTTTCCGGCCTAAATGCATTTTCCTGTTTGTCACTATTTACAGAAAGTGCTATAATTCGCTGAGGCCTGGAATCAAACTCAGATCGCCAGGTTCATCGTGCACTGCGCCACCACCACACCCTGTTCACACAATATTAGAAAACCTTGGATACAGCATTATACAGTCTGGGAAAACTTCCCGGGATGTTTCTGTGAGTTCATGTTTAGCACACTCGACTTGAAATCCAGGTCACTGGTTCGATCTCCTGGTGCGCACATAAATGAATGGTCAACTTTCTTTAATAAATGGGTACACCATTTAGTGGATTGGCAGACCATGTGAGGTTGTGTAAAATGTGGATACTTTAGTCTCTTCAAAGACATTTGGTCAGTGTGGAAGAATCGGCCAAATAAAATACCTCCTAGAGCTCCATTGTTGGCAGTGGTGCTAACAAGTCAATGTCGGGCTACACCTTAACGTTTTATAGAAAATGTATTTCAAGTGTGAACACATTTTAATCAAACCAAAAGCCTAAAAACCACAAGCACGTTTTAAAATGAAAAACCAAAATATCTTGTGCTATCGATCGAGAACTGGTTTAATATAACAATCTAATAAAAGTGGAAATCAATGTGTATGAAATCATGACGGGGAGGGGAGGGCCCTTTTTGGAAGTGGTGGGTGAGCGGCTGGAAGGCGGAGGGGGGGAAAGTGGGCTGATGCAACTCTGCTCGCCTTGCATAAGCCGGCTTTCCCTGGCCTAACGCCTCGGGGTCCCGTGGGTCACTGGTACTCGACTGGGATTGTGTGGCCCCTCGACATTACTCTGGATCATCTTCGTGCATTCCACGAACCTGACTTACAGAGGGAAGCCGTCAGGTGGGAATTTCCACAGCGCCGAGTTTGTTTAAGGTGCTGTTTAGAACAATGGTGAATGTCTGTTAAAACGGCAATGAAACTTCTCTTCTAGATCCAAGAGTTAAGATGAATTGCAAACGTTTAGATAAAAACGTTTCAACAAATTGCAACGTTTTGAGAGGGAGACTGCTTCAATTCGATAGTAATATTGATAACGAATAAACTAAAATCAATTGTTTAATTTCGCTTTAAGTGAAAGGGCCATTGAGATTGACAATTGCCAAAACAACAGCGCTAATTACACAACATGGTCCAATAACGTGGCGAACATGGCAACTTCGTTCGCTGTTGGGGTGATTAAGTTGTGTTAAAAGTTGATGATAGAGTTTGTGGTGTCCTGTCGGTCAACGTGGTCCAGACAGCGATTACGATATCCTACAATGCGCTAGGATGCTTAAGTTCGGGATCAGCATGATTAAGCTAATGACCCTCACACCACCATGACAATCTTTCCGCATGCTGCTGCATGCTTACGATAGGTGATGTGAATCACCTTATGATTGTCATTAACGTTTACACAGATGACAAACAGATTAAGGGATGCTATTGATGATAAAAATGTCATTTCCAGCTCACCCGGATGATTTATTATATTACGATTCGCTGGCAGCGACGACTAATGGTCCATAGTTTAGCCTGTTGATGAAGAAGAGCTGCTGATAACGATCACCATCTCACTCTTGATGATGATGATGATGGCAATCTTGCTGCGACCCCTGGCCACCCACTCAGCATTCACCGCACGCATCGCGCCGACGTCAGCAGCATCGCCACCACGTTTCACGACTCGCTGCCCCCGAGGCACGACCACGTTAAACGCGAAAACAACACCTCGCGGCCACCCACAGCAGCAGCAGCACCAAAGACCCAAAGACACCACCCCCAACATACCCCATAGCCTGAGCAGACTGTTGGGGCAAGTGCTGTCAGCGAGCACCTATTAAGGCCGGGCACGGCACACGAGTGGCCAGCACCACGCACGACCGCCTTTGTCTCCCCAGTGGCGATGTTTGACACACCGCGGCAGGTACTCATTTTAGGCCGAGCCAACCTAGGCGAGGCCCAGGACCGGTTCAGATAATCGTCACCGAATGGGAATCGAACCCGTGTGGCCGGGTTTCGTAGCGCAATGCGCTAACCACTAAACCGCCGTTCTTGTAAGACTGTCAGTATGGTTGTGTTGTTGTTGTTGTTGCGGTGTTGTTGTTGTGGTGGTGGTGGTGGTGATGGACGCGACCCCAGGCCACCACTCACCGCGCAGAGCGGCCCCAGCAGCAGCCGCGACACGCGGCTCCTCGGCACCATCCTCCCCGGCCTCGTGCTGCACGGCACTGCGCATGCGCACACAAGGCTCCGCGTGTTATAAACCTCGCCCCGCCCCCACCTCCTCCTCCTCCCAGCTGGTCACGCCTACGTTAGTTATACAACATCATCATCATCACCTTCGAGATTTGAAGCTTTCGTGACTGCAAGGATTCATACTCTTTAGGGTTTTTCGGTAAAGTCACGTAGATAAAAATAAAAAATAAAAAATAAAAACAAATCATAAAATGATAAAAAACTATAATGGAAATAAAATAAGAAATCACGACGTTTCAGATAAGCCCCTCCCACTTAACTTGTATTTAAGAGCCTGCCTCTTGGATTTTTTCCTCACTTGATACAGTACATTTATCTGTGACGGTCCCATCTGATGACGGAGACTTGTGTTGCCTCCGAAACGTCGTGATTTATTATTTTATTTCTATTATCATTTTTAGCATTTTTATTATTTATTTTAATTTTATTTTTACCTACGTGACTTTACCGAAAAAACCTAAGAATATCATCATCACTATCATCTATCTTGGTGGACAAGTGCTCATCCTTGCCGGCGGTTTGTGTTTAATGATAACGGCACAACTCCACCAATTTGCCGACACCACTGCGGCCTGAAATGGACACATATATGATAGGCGACGGTTTGAGGAATGGTCCTTTTTCAGAGCACTTCAAAGTACGCGTGTGTGTGTGTGCTATGTATGAGGTTTGGTTTCATTTTGGCACGGGTAAAACCCATTGGGTAATACATGTCTGAGACTTGTGTTGCCTCCGAAACGTCGTGATTTAATTGAGTTATTTTCATTTATTATTATTTTATTTTATTATTATTTTTATCTAAGTGACTTTACCGAAAAAACCTAAGAGTATGAATCCTTGCAGTCACGAAAGCTTCAAATCTAGACTTTTTAATAAATGTTTCTCCTACAACATCAGAGTGCAGCGCCACATTAAATACGCACTACAATGACAATAGTTTAAAGCGATTTGAAGCATGTTTTCTTTTTTGGCGGGGGGGGGGGGGCAGAGCTTTGTGACGTCATATTTGAGGGGGGGGGGTCTGACTTTTTGTGACGTTGTGTGACGAAGGGGGGGGGGGTCAAAAATTGTCCAAAATCGCGTGACGTCATTTATTGACGGCCCCTAAGGATCACTATGGGAACCTCATTTGCCAGTAAAAATATGATAATTGTTTTTTTACCCTTCTATCTGGCAACAAAACTGACACCTTTTTACAAGGAGTCATGTTTGCATAGACCGCAATACCTGCAGTCATAATACAAACAAAAGAACATAACTAAGGGTCACTTGATGCTCCGTTTTGACACCGTGAATTCTAAACCCCGCCCCCACGTGACCCCTCCCCCTCTCGCCCCAGGCCCCACCCCCGCACCGCCCACCAAGCTATGCCTCCTGGCATGCACCGCATGGCCATGAGACGTGATGGAAGCGATTAAAACATTAGAATAGAGGTTAATTAAAACTGAAGAGGAGGAGGAGGAACACCCCACCCACCCCACCATCATTACAGAGTAATAGCGTATGCCGGAAAACGTTTAAACTATACAAAAGTAGGGATGTGCAAGAAGGCAACACAATCTCTGGTAGGGGCATTTGAAAAATCTTATTTTTAATGTGTGTTGTTTTATGTCACCATGAAAATTAATGTGACTGACAGCAGCGGTGATACAGTGATGGGCAACTGTGGACCCGGCTTCGTGAACATTGAAGCTCATACTGGTAGGAACCACCTGGTTCCACCAGCCCACAGGGGATTATTGTATCCGTCCGTCGTGCATCCAAAAATGGGAGGGGTGGGGCTGGGTGGAGAGGGGAGGATGGGGAGGGTGGGGAGGGGAGGGTGGGGAGGGGCTGGGTGGGGCTGGGTGGGGGGTGGGAGGAGTGGGGCTGGGTGGGGAGGGGCTGCTCACCCCGTGGTGCCCTTATAAAACTCAACGTTTAACCTACTCACGCCGGCTTGTGCCCGCCCTCACAGTCGGCCATATTTGCGGAATACACCACGCCGCCGTTGACCCTGGCCATTGACCGAGCAACCCAACGTTCCTACCAGCTCCCTCCGCAGGAATGTGTTCAAACACAGTAGACTATACCGTAGTCACCAATACTCGCTGCTTGCAAAGTCTGACTCTGGAAATCAAACACGTGGAGTCACTAATGTCGACGATCGAGACGCATTCATGACAGAGGTCGCAAACGGGGTTTGATTCCTTACCCGTACCCGGCCGCACCAGGGTCGCAAACGGGTATCCGTATCCGGCCGTACCCGTACCCTACCCGTACCCAGCCGGGTACGGGTATGGTACGGGTATCGGGTACCTGATTGCGACCTCTGGGATGAAGCCATGTTGCAGGCGCTGGTGGGTTGATTCTAGGAACTTGAATTGTGAGAAGAGACAAGACGTTGGGAAATGAGTGACAAACAGTTACTCACCAGTGACTCACGGCCTACCCGTACCCGTACCCGGCCGCACCAGGGTCGCAAACGGGTACCCGTACCTGGCCGGGTACGGGTAGCCGGGTATCGGGTAGGGTACGGGTATCGGGTACCCGGTTGCGACCTCTGATTCATGACCATCGACAACCACCGGTCCCGTCAGCCAACCCGACAGCGTCAATGGTTAAAAACAAATAGAATCTCCACGAACAATAACATCGTCTTAGCGGATTAACCGCTGCACAAGCTGGTAAACCACTTTGTTCATCGTCCTCGGTGACTGATCGAATCGCATACCGAAAATCAGAGAGCCGAAAATAACAACTAACATCGGAAGGTGGTAGGGTGGGAACATCACAGCCAGTTTTTTTTACATTAACAGATTAAATTTCTCACAGCCACCTCGGCGCGCTCGCCGTGGAGGATGCTCGGCTATCTCACATTAACATGCTAATCTCTCACATTAACATGCTAATCTCTTACATTAAAATGCTAATCTCTCACATTAACATGCTAATCTCTCACATTAACATGCTAATCTCTCACATTAACATGCTAATCTCTCACATTAACATGCGAATCTTTCACATTAACATGCTAATCTCTCACATTAACATGCTAATCTCTCACATTAACATGCTAATCTCTCACATTAACATGCGAATCTCTCACATTTACATGCTAATCTCTCACATTAACATGCTAATCTCTCACATTAACATGCTAATCTCTCACATTAACATGCTAATCTCTCACATTAACATGCTAATCTCTCACATTAAAATGCTAATTTCTCACATTAACATGCTAATCTCTCACATTAACATGCTAATCTCTCACATTAACATGCGAATCTCTCACATTAACATGCTAATCTCTCACATTAACATGCTAATCTCTCACATTAACATGCTAATATCTCACATTAACATGCTAATCTCTCACGTTAACATCGCCACCTCTGCACGCTCGCAGTGAAGGATGCTCGGTGATCTCCATTAACATGCTAATCTCTCACATGAACATGTTAATCTCTCACGTTAACATGATAATCTCTCACGTTAATATAGACACCTTGGTGCACTCGCCGTGGAGGATGCTCGGTGATCTCCCATTAACATGCTAATATCTCACATTAACATGCTAATCTCTCACATTAACATGCTAATCTCTCACATTAACATGCTAATCTCTCACATTAACATGCAAAATTTTCCCTGGCAGCCCTTTGATTGGTGGAACACCCACCACCACGGCCATCGCTGCCCACCACTCACATTAACATTGGCTGATGACATTTGGCCTCCACCCATTTAAAACCTTTATAAACTGTTTGCCTTTAGAAGCTAACCCCCCGTTTCCTGATGACGACCGCTTGTGTTGCGATCGAAACGTCGTAATTTTTGTTGTTTATAAATCCTTTATATTAAGTTCGCTTGCTCGCTTGCGTGCTTGCTTGCTTGCTTACGACCGTGCAAATCTTTCGGTCGTTTTTTAACCCACTTCCCGTGATCCAATCGAGCTGACATTTTGCACACAGACTCGTTGTGCGAGACAATTAATGTTCGTGAAAAAATATTTCCAAAATGTTACACTGTTTAGGGCAGGGGTCGGCAACCAAAATAACAAGAAGAGCCATTTCTTTCCAATTCGGTACAAAATTCAGTATTTCAAGAGCCGCAATGCATCTGAGTACATACGTACTCATCGTCAAGAAGCAGCCCGTAAAGAGTCGCATGCGGCTCCGGAGCCGTAGGTTTCCGACCCCTGGTTTAGGGAAAATAAATTAAATATTTAATTACCAATTGCTTAATACTGGCACACAATAATCTGACCCATAGGTGGCAGCCATCTCAAGCCAGAGGACGAGAGGACTCTAGCCGCCACGCATATAAAGGATTTATAGTGAAAAACTTTGTTTTTACGGGTTAATTTTTGTTATTTTCTTTGAACCTATCTACGTGACTTTACCGAAATTCCAAATAATAATCGCATACCGTGTCAACCCACACGGTTTTGCCCCGTATTCTTGTACAGGGAGATTGAGTTTTCAGGTCCATACGGGCCACAAAAAATATAAACTTTCGTCTATTTGTGTTTCTCCCTCGTGATGGGGACTCTGTAGGATGAACGTTGAGACCTATACGGGCACGGGGAGAGTTTGGCAGGCGTGGTATCGCCTCCCCTATGTCAAACCGTCGATTACGTCCCAAATTACTCCATACCCATCGATTAACTCCCTGACATTTTCTCGACGGCCGGCTCCCTCTGCAAGTAAATCAACATTTGCCCAGCGATCGCTCGCAATGACTCTCCCTCCCACCCCCCCTGGACATCTGTGTGAAAAGAGCTTCACAAGCTCGTCGCATTCTCTCGAGGTGTAAATAAAGAATTCTAATTCAATCGATGAAAATCGGGTGTGACGTCACACACAGCACCCCCCCCCACCCACCCCCCCACTGTCGCTGACCCGGATGTTGTCACGGCGGGGGGCCGAGAGGGGCCACGGAGGCCGCTGCTTGAAGTGGAGAAGGCCGCCAACGCCGCCGCTGCTGCTATTGCCGCCGCTGCTGCTGCCGCACAGCTCCGGGCCCCTGCGTGCGTGGTCGGGTCGGGCGTCTCTCTCCGCCGCCGCCTCCCCCGGCCGACCCCCCCCCCCCGCACCTGCCCCCCGTACGCTACCGCCACTCGGTCACCTCGTCGACTTGGCTGCGCGTGGCCCGTGGTGGTGCGGGTTTGTTTTTATTGTGGTTGATGGTCGTGGTTATTGTGGTTGGCTAGTGGTGGTTATTGTGGTTGGTGGTTGTGGTTGATTGGCTGGTGGTGGTGGTGGTTATTGTGGTTGGTGGTCGTGGTTGATTGGCTGGTGGTGGTTATTGTGGTTGGCTGGTCGTGGTTATTGTGGTTGGTGGTCGTGGTTGGCTGGTGGTGGTTATTGTGGTTGGTGGTTGTGGTTGGTGGTGGTTATTGTGGTTGGTGGTTGTGGTTGGTGGTGGTTATTGTGTTTGGTGGTTGTGGTTGGTGGTGGTTTGTGGTTGGTGGTTGTGGTTGGCTGGTGGTGGTTATTGTGGTTGTGGTTGGTTGGTGGTGGTTATTGTGGTTGGTGGTTGTGGTTGGTGGTGGTTATTGTGGTTGGTGGTTGTGGTTGGCTGGTGGTGGTTATTGTGGTTGATGGTTGTGGTTGGTGGTGGTTATTGTGGTTGTGGTTGGTGGTGGTTATTGTGTTTGGTGGTTGTGGTTGGTGGTGGTTTGTGGTTGGTGGTTGTGGTTGGCTGGTGGTGGTTATTGTGTTTGATGGTTGTGGTTGGTGGTGGTTTGTGGTTGGTGGTTGTGGTTGGCTGGTGGTGGTTATTGTGGTTGTGGTTGGTTGGTGGTGGTTATTGTGGTTGGTGGTCGTGGTTGGTTGGTGGTGGTTATTGTGGTTGGTTGGTGGTGGTTATTGTGGTTGGTTGGTGGTGGTTATTGTGGTTGGTTGGTGGTGGTTATTGTGGTTGATGGTTGTGGTTGGTGGTGGTTATTGTGGTTGGTGGTCGTGGTTGGTTGGTGGTGGTTATTGTGGTTGGTTGGTGGTGGTTATTGTGTTTGGTTGGTGGTGGTTATTGTGTTTGGTTGGTGGTGGTTATTGTGGTTGGCTGGTGGTGGTTATTGTGGTTGGTTGGTGGTGGTTATTGTGTTTGGTTGGTGGTGGTTATTGTGGTTGGCTGGTGGTGGTTATTGTGGTTGGCTGGTGGTGGTTATTGTGGTTGGTTGGTGGTGGTTATTGTGGTTGGTGGTTGTGGTTGGCTGGTGATGGTTATTGTGGTTGGTTGGTGGTGGTTATTGTGGTTGGTGGTTGTGGTTGGTTGGTGGTGGTTATTGTGGTTGGCTGGTGGTGGTTATTGTGGTTGGCTGGTGATGGTTATTGTGGTTGGTGGTTGTGGTTGGTTGGTGGTGGTTATTGTGGTTGGTTGGTGGTGGTTATTGTGGTTGGTTGGTGGTGGTTATTGTGGTTGGCTGGTGGTGGTTATTGTGGTTGGCTGGTGGTGGTTATTGTGGTTGGTGGTCGTGGTTGGTTGGTGGTGGTTATTGTGGTTGGTTGGTGGTGGTTATTGTGTTTGATGGTTGTGGTTGGCTGGTGGTGGTTATTGTGGTTGATGGTTGTGGTTGGCTGGTGGTGGTTATTGTGGTTGATGGTTGTGGTTGGCTGGTGGTGGTTATTGTGGTTGGCTGGTGGTGGTTATTGTGGTTGATGGTTGTGGTTATTGTGGTTGGTGGTCGTGGTTGGTTGGTGGTTATTGTGGTTGGTTGGTGGTGGTTATTGTGGTTGGCTGGTGGTGGTTATTGTGGTTGGTGGTCGTGGTTGGTTGGTGGTTATTGTGGTTGGTTGGTGGTGGTTATTGTGGTTGGTTGGTGGTGGTTATTTTGGTTGGTTGGTGGTGGTTATTGTGTTTGATGGTTGTGGTTGGCTGGTGGTGGTTATTGTGGTTGATGGTTGTGGTTGGCTGGTGGTGGTTATTGTGGTTGGTGGTCGTGGTTGGTTGGTGGTGGTTATTGTGGTTGGCTGGTGGTGGTTATTGTGGTTGGTTGGTGGTGGTTATTGTGGTTGGTTGGTGGTGGTTATTGTGGTTGGTTGGTGGTGGTTATTGTGGTTGGTTGGTGGTGGTTATTGTGGTTGGCTGGTGGTGGTTATTGTGTTTGATGGTTGTGGTTGGTTGGTGGTGGTTATTGTGTTTGATGGTTGTGGTTGGTTGGTGGTGGTTATTGTGGTTGGTTGGTGGTGGTTATTATGGTTGGCTGGTGGTGGTTATTGTGTTTGATGGTTGTGGTTGGTTGGTGGTGGTTATTGTGGTTGGTTGGTGGTGGTTATTGTGGTTGGTTGGTGGTGGTTATTGTGGTTGGCTGGTGGTGGTTATTGTGTTTGATGGTTGTGGTTGGTTGGTGGTGGTTATTGTGTTTGATGGTTGTGGTTGGTTGGTGGTGGTTATTGTGGTTGGTTGGTGGTGGTTATTGTGGTTGGTTGGTGGTGGTTATTGTGGTTGGTTGGTGGTGGTTATTGTGGTTGGCTGGTGGTGGTTATTGTGTTTGATGGTTGTGGTTGGTTGGTGGTGGTTATTGTGGTTGGTGGTCGTGGTTGGTTGGTGGTGGTTATTGTGGTTGGTTGGTGGTGGTTATTGTGGTTGATGGTTGTGGTTGGTTGGTGGTGGTTATTGTGTTTGATGGTTGTGGTTGGCTGGTGGTGGTTATTGTGTTTGATGGTTGTGGTTGGCTGGTGGTGGTTATTGTGTTTGATGGTTGTGGTTGGCTGGTGGTGGTTATTGTGGTTGGTTGTGGAGGTGATGGTGGTGTCAGCGTGCCGAACGAACATCTGTGTGAAAAGATTCCCGCTCGTGGCCAACACCGGTGATGATTATCTCAACCGGTCCTGGGCCTCCCCTAGGTCGACTCGGACTCAAACGAGTACCCGGTGCGGTGCGTAATAAACATCGCCACTAGGGAGACAAAGGCGGCCTGGCGTGGTGTTGGCCACCCACCCTTCGTGTGCCCTGCCGGCCTTCGTCGGTGTTCGCCAACAGCAGCGGTCGCTCCTACAGTCTGTTAAGGCTACAGGGGCATCTATGGGGGTTTCTGGTGTTGTTAGGAGTGATACTTTGTGGAGGTTTCGATTGTGATGATGGGGGTTGTGATGGTGTTGATAATATAAGTGGTTACATGTAGTCTTGCTTGTCGTGTTGTTGTTGGTGGTGCTGTTAGCAGTGGTAGTGATGATTTGAGTATTTTTTTTAGTGGTGGAGGTTGGCACAGTGGGGGGCACATGTGGTGACATCTACCAGCCATCTGTTAACCCATGGCCTGTCACCTGCCATGGAGTCTTAGACTCGCATCAAGGTGGAGGTTGCGTTGGTGAATATTCTGGTGATGGTATGGATTATGGTGGTAGTGCTGTTAGTGGCGGTGAGGGCTTTGTTGGTGGATGCTGAAATTGAACTGGTGTTGATGGTTGGTAGTGGTATTGATAGTAATGCTGGTAATTGTGCTTGTTGGTAGTGTTACTGGTAGTGGCGAGGGCCTTGGTGGTTGTGGAGTTGCGGTTGTTGGTAATGGTAATGTTGGTGGTTCATTTAGTTAATGAGATGATATTGTGTTTTTTCTGTTGAAAACATCGCAAACAGTGTCGATGTGTGTGTGTGTGTGCGTGGAAGCCATTGACATTTTGTCGCTTGGAATTTTGTGTGATTACAAAAGTTACAGAGTGCGCCGTCCCTCAAAATATTCTATATCGTGTACTTTAATTTGTTAACTTAGATTCATCATCTTACTCTATTCAGTCACTACTGACTCCTGGACATTCCGTTCTCATATTGTTCTTCACGTTTTCCTCCTTTTCTGACATTACATTTCCTCATCAGTAGTCTAATAAATATAATTATGAAGATTAATTTCAAGTGGTTACATTGGTACATATGTCCTTTGTTTACAACGATCCCCCCGTATAGCCTGAACAGGCTGTTGGGGCAAAGGAAATGTACAAGTGAAGTGCATTTGGCAATAAATTCCCCAACACCAATCGGAATGTTTCGTTATCTTTTTCATGACATGTGCAGTTGTGTAAAGTAATCTTATTGTGAAATAAAAGTAAATCGTTGTTAGAGGGACACATCTGGAACAGAATGTTTAGTGCAGTTATTGAATGTTGATCGGAATCAACATTATTTAATAAAGAAGCATATGGCAACAGCATGCAGTGTTTTTGGATAAACTATAGTTTGATAAAGGCAACATACTAATGTATCTCAACAAAAAACATGGTCAGATCCAAAAACATGTTTACAACTATACAAATAAGCATGGAGAGGTACATGCTTAGATTTACATTGAGAGAAAGAGGAACACATGGAATAGAGACATAGCAATTTAAAAGCCAATATTTACTCTGAAGGAAAGTAAGTGGACTTGGTGGGAGATTATAAGAAGGGATGATTGGTACATTATTAAGATGTGTGGACTTAATACAAGACTGGTGATGGAATGGCAGACAAAGGAGAGAACACTTCCAAGAGTGTGACCGCTGCAGAAAATCTAGTGAGCAGATCTGCTTGTGATTGTGGTATTGCAAGAAAGAGGGATGGCGATGGTGTGGGGAGGCCTTCGTCCAGCAGAGAATTGAACATGGCTGATGAAGATGATTACTTTTTCTTAGCTGGCCAAAATGTAATACTGTATTTCAATTTGTGGGATTATGATGTTCCTTGTAGATATCGGGGCCTCACATTCAATGCAAACATGTCCAGGGCCCCGAGCCCCCCACCTCCGTCTGAAATGTCCAATGCGCCCATCGCAGAAAGCTGGTGCTACACACAGGTACGTTTCCCTGTGGCCAATCGCATTCAACAGGTCTCCCTCCATCTTGTGCCGATAAAAGTTTGCGCATGGGTTTTTCTAAAATACGGACAGTTCCCCGTTAGCTAATGAATGTAACTTTTACACATTTTTTGTTCATTGCAAAGCCATCCAAAATGGTTTCATAATTATGTATAAGTGCAATAATGGATTGCCATTGCACAGGCTATTTTTGTCCATCAGATTGCAAAGTTCATACAATTGCACTAACAGCATTATACTAGTTAATTGTCTCTGATTTTGACTGGTGGTGTATTTTTACAAAAGGACACCAGTTTTTATAAAAAGAATAGCATGGCCTTTTATTACACCATCTAATCTATGACATGTTGAGACCTGTTGTGTTACCGCTGCGCAGTAATGAACATGCAAGGTAATCCCAGAACACTAGGACCCTTTCATTTACAGTTAATGTTTCTTTCCATATAGACAGTTTGTGTTTTTGAGCACAATATTCAGATGTGTGGGTGAAATACTTCAGGGTTTGTCGATGGTCATGTATTTATGGTAATGAGTGAGCTTTATACCTGTTATGTGCTCGTGTTTTTCAGGTTAAGGTCGTAAAGTTCTCTTATATGTGGACCATCAACAATTTCAGCTTCTGTCGTGAAGAAATGGGCGAAGTTCTCAAGAGTTCTACATTTTCAGCAGGCACCAATGACAAATTGAAATGGTACAGTAAATTCTGGCTATTTTATGACATTACAAAAAATCACAATGCTCATGGAGGTGATTTATTAGAACAATTTTGCATAGTACACGTTTTAGTTCATACTATATTGTTTTAGTAATTTAGTCTGTGCGTACATACGCAGCTAATTAATGTCCATGTCTGTTTATATGTGCAATCAGGTGCCTACGCGTAAACCCCAAGGGTCTCGATGAAGAGAGTAAAGATTACCTCTCGTTGTACTTGTTATTGGTCAGCTGTCCCAAGAGTGAAGTCCGCGCCAAGTTCAAGTTTTCTATTCTTAATGCCAAGGGAGAGGAAACCAAGGCGATGGGTAAAACTACTTGTATTTAAGTGTCAATTCACGTCATGTGTGTATTTGGTAACATGATTATGTCATCAGCCATTATTTATCGACTGCTTGAAACATTTTATAAACCTTACGAACACCATCCCACATCCTTCACATGAGCTGATGTAATATCTCCGTGTCTACGTTTGATATCGTCTTGGGCATGTACTCTACTTTTCCTCCGATTCGACCACCAGTATCAACCATCATTCCATTTAGCGATGTGTCCTGTCCAAGCCCACAAGGAGAGCATGCAAACTACAAATATACAGGCTTCAGGGTTGGGATGGAACCCACGACCTCCTGTATACCAGGCGAGGTAGTTGACTCCCACCGTGGCGCATGGCTTAAGAATACATTGCTCTCTTTACACTTTGAAAATATAATTCACAGGTTTTTTTTCCCATTACATGAAATTACCACAGTTTAATGTAAGAACTGGTGAGTATTGTTTGACATTTATTTTTTACAGAGAGCCAGCGAGCATACCGCTTTGTCCAAGGAAAAGACTGGGGATTTAAGAAATTCATTAGAAGAGATTTTTTGCTTGATGAATCTAATGGCTTGCTTCCAGATGACAAACTGACACTCTTTTGTGAAGTAAGTATGACATGCTGCAGCTAATGTGTAATTTTCTATTTTATTCATTACAATTGCACAGTTGGAGTCAAGATTCTACTTAATTGAAGGTTGTCATAATTACTTTCCCTGTTCCATACAAGGACATTGTTAACATGAGTTTTCCAAGCACTTTTTTCCCCCCACTGGTGCTAGAGTTAACATAGCACAACAATTAAATAATCAAGCGTATTTTTTTTATGTTTTCTCCCTCTGGATAGTGTTTATTTTTAAACCTTTACATTTTTATACACTAGAATGTCAGGTATTACAAAAAGTGTTTTGTTTAAATGTCGCCACATGAATTCCTTTTCTTATTCTCGGACATCAGCCAGTTTGATGTAAATGTTTCTTGCCCCTGGGGGGGTCCTTTTAATCAGCCAGATTTACATTTTTTTCCTTTAAAATCCTTTACAAAATACAAGTATTTTTGATAATGAAAGGAAACACATCAAGAAGGGCTGTTCACTCCATCTGTTGTTGTGCAGAACCCATAATTAGGGGCCTCACTACCTGTTGAAACTGTGTATACAGTGTCCAATAACTTGACAAAGATATCGAATGAAAATTTATTCATATTAAAAACATTTCACGGACCACTATTTTGGCATTATTCGCAATGCTTGTTCTGATATACCATGTTGTGCAGATTTGCTTGCTTGATTGAACCAAAGCCTACATCTTCATGCAAAATGTGTAGTTAAGTGAGGTTTTGTAAAAAAATCAAATGCCTTCTCAAAAGCTGGTTGATGTCAATGCAGGTTAGTGTGGTGCAGGATTCCGTGAACATCTCTGGTCAATCCAGCATGAGTACATTGAAAGTGCCAGATTGCCGGCTGGCAGTTGACTTCGGGGAGATCTGGGACAATTCCCGCTTCACAGACTGCCTGCTTCGTGTTGGTGGCCAGGAGTTTAAAGCACACAAGGCCGTATTGGCAGGTCTGTGCCACAGCAAGCAACACATGCGTCGTTTAGTGTACAATAGAACCATATAATTAATGATACTGTAATTTATTTGTGGTAATCAACTACAGCCATTTCCTGTTTTACACTGAACTTTATTAACTAACACTGGCAAATGCTTACGTCAATTTGTAATGCTTTTTGTTAAAGGATACATCAGTAAATGTGTGTAGTGAATTCAACTGAGTCGCAGCCGCGCTTCTTGGATGCAACACATTTATTCAACCAACACATGGAGTTACTACCCCTTAACACATTAACAACCTATGGTGGTGGACCACCAGGCTAACTACACTAATTACACGGGAATTAGCTACGACGGACCGGACCCTAGCCGGGGTCCGGGTCCACATGTTGGTGACTCTTGTAGGACATAGATTCTTCAGGATAAACAACAGCAGCCGGTCCCTCTCGGGGACCCGGCTTTTATCCTCTGTGACGGGGCTGGCTCCGCCCTTAGCCACGACCACCTTCTGGAATCCTCTAGCAGGTTCCCGGCCCTGACACGTGACCACCCCTAGCCCCCCACCTGGGGCCCCTGTGTAGACATTACCAGTCACGTGTCCTTCGGGGTCAAGTGCCATGGCCCTTGGTCACCCCATTCCCATGGCTGGCACTCTCACACCCTATCCTGTAAGGGTCGGCACTGCACGCAGAGCGTGGTGCCACTCGGCACTGTCAGACAGCGCTCACCGAGCCCCTCTCGGGCCGGTACTGCACCCACGTATACGTGGTGCCCGCGATGGCAATACATCGCACGCCGTGCCTCTCTAGAGCCGGCATTACACAGTGACATTCGCGATGTCACTACATGTGTATAAATGTAATATTGTATTGTGTAAGAGATAAACATATCTAATAATCCTGTTGCTAAAGTTTTAATTCCGCTTTTATTTACTTTACTAGATCATCGTTGTGCAGGAATTCATTTTACACGATGCAGTTAAGGTGTCGGTTTTTGAGCCTCTAATTTGGACAGCATTTATTCGTGTCCATGTTTGACAAATCAGTAATGGATATGCCATGAAATAAAATATGGATCTGTATTTTACCTCTTTTGTATCTAGATTATTTGATTGCTAGATATAACATCTAAATGTGTTTGTACCACATTCCAGTGTTTCTCCAATTTACTGTATTTGCTAACAGTTGCTTTACCTTTTTCAGGTCGGTCACTCGTTTTTAATGCTATGTTTGAACATGAAATGGAAGAGAGCAAAAAGGTAACTTTCATTGCAATCTTGATGCAGCACATTAATACTGCGATCATACATTTCCAAGGTGCATTTGTCACAATTGATGGTTGATAAGTATCTCTTGAGAGTGGTGTCAAATGTGTTGAACTATTACCCTAGTAACACTTTTGGAGCGGTGCACATTTATTATCAAAAAGTATTCATTCCGAGGGAATGTAAGATTGTATTTTATAGCTGTCTTTCATACAACATTTCACAGAAGGCCATTGCATGTGTGTCAAGAATGGATTTATCACGCACAATAAATACAGTCATAGGCAAGTTGAATAAAACTTTAATGGAGCCACTTTACATGTGTTGTGTAGATGTAAAGGATGTTTACTTTATTTAATTTCATGCTATATTTTTGTCTCCCAATATATGCCGAAGTTAATTTGAATATATTGTGTTGCTACCTTGCAGAATCGAGTGGAGATTAATGATGTAGAGCCTGACGTGTTCAAGGAAATGATGCGTTTTGTCTATACGGGACGGGCTCCAAACCTCGAGAAGATGGCTGATGACTTGCTGGCTGCTGCTGACAAGGTTACACGCTTAAAATATGAATACGAGATCGCACCACCTTGTGATGTATCGGTATGCAGTTGTAGGTCGCAAGTGAATATTTAAACAGCATTTAGGCATTTTATAAAGCCCATGTCACAAATAATATTAATAGCAAGTGTATATGATGTGGACGTTCATATATACAAACAAGAAGCTACGAGGATGACTTCACATTTGTGCTTTCAGGTTTTGGAATTTATGTCCTGGGAGATTGAATTTTCAACAAAAATTTCAATTGTCATGCAATTTCACAATTGAATTGAATGTCAAACTGGTATTAGTCCATGCTTGTGGGGAGCGGTAGTGTAGTGGTTAGCGCGCTGCACTACGAACTTGGTGACCCAGGTTCGATTCCCGCTTACGGCAAACACCAGTGACGATTATTTGAACCGGTCCTGGGCCTCCCCTAGGTCGACTCAGCCTCAAATGAGTACCTGGTGCGGTCGGGCATGGTGCTGGCTACCCACCCCCTTGTGTACCGTTCCGGCCTTCATAGGTGCTCGCTAACAGCACTTGCCCCTACAGTCTGTTAAGGCTATACGGGGGATCTTTGTCCATGCTAGAGGCTAGTACGTGTGCATTGAAGTGCATATTTATCCTAAGTGCAACCATTTGGCTGTGTGTTCTTGTATTGAGGGTTTTTTGTTAATCACATTAACAATTGATAAAATTAGTAATAAAATAAAGGGAAGTGTTTTAAAATATTATTTGATGTAGCATGGCTGTATAGAAATAAATTGGAACAAATATAATTTTATTAAGGAAACGGATATCCTGCTGTTCCTGAAGATCTGCCAGATAATCAGTTAAGGGTCATTACTCTCCCTTCTGGAGCATCCTATGCAATAGTTCTTAAAGCGATTGTAATGAAATAAGAATACACATCGTATAAAGTCGCATGTTGAAGCTTTGTTCATTAAAGTTTAATATTCTGCTTGAGTTGAAATATAGTGGCTTGCAGTTGAATTGTTTATCAGCTTAACCAAACTAAGCTCTTGGAAAACGACACCTCACCTCCATTGTTATTTGCATGACTTTGTAACCAATATAATCAAGTTTAGGACAAGGACCCCTATTTATAGTAGACATCAATAAATGCGTGACTTAAAACTTAAATATGATGTTTAAAAAAAATTCTCAAACATTTGACTGCTCTATACTGCTTTTTCAAAGTAGTTGTTGGGGTGAGGGAATGTTATACAAGCGAAATAGTGTCCTTAATACTGAAATTGCACTTTGTTTTTACTTTTCTCAAGTATGCATTAGAGAGGTTGAAGGTGATGTGCGAGGAGGCACTATGCACAAACTTGTCGGTGGAAAATGTTGCGGAGACTTTGATCTTGGCCGATTTGCACAGTGCAGAGCAGTTGAAGGCCCAGGCCATTGACTTCATAAACAGGCAAGTCTCGTGAGCGTGTGACTGTCACTGAGCTGCATAACATTGATGATGCTTACATGGCAATTTGCATTACAGTCCCTTTTAACGGAGACTAACCGTTTGCCCCAATCCTTATAGACACTGCGTATTATGAGCTCACTTAACCCTGACTTGTACTTGCAGTCATGCGACGGACGTAATGGAGACGGCGGGCTGGAAGTCCATGGTTTTGTCTCACCCTCACCTGGTTGCGGATGCTTTCCGCGCCTTGGCCACGGCCCAGTCTCCACAGCTGGGACCTCCACGCAAGCGTCTCAAGCAGACTTAACAGTGGCAGGCAAAGAACATCTACGACCAGGAAAACTTGAGCTGCACAGTGCGGTTATTTACCTGTGGCCTCCATGCAAACAACCGTGAAGACTTTGCATCAGACTACCAGCTTTCCTCTGCATTGAAAATCATGTAAATTTAAGCAAATATGTTTACTTTCACAGAAAGGTGGCCAAATTCACTTTACCATGTAATATAGTGCTACATCTATACAACTACGACCCTATAAACAAGTACATATTTAGAATAAGTGGAAAACTACAACCTAATAAACACCACGACATATCCCAATTGAGAAAGTGTAAAATTAAACGTTCGATGTGATTGTCCCTCCCTGTTGGCAGGACAATTTAGTTCAATTGTTTAGTTAAGTAAAAACAGAACGGTCTAAAAACCCTGAAATGTCTACCTTAACACTCGGGATGAGTATTCGTCCAGTGTCTGTGTACTCAAGGTTACAGATAGTGGTATAGGGAACAACCAGTTCTGAAAGGTAAGAATGTGCCAAGCCATATAAGGCCTTAATTCAAGAGGTAGACTTTTGAGATTGATTTTTTATTGCACAGACAGCTTATGCATTGACTAGGACAGAAGTTACTATGATTGCTAAGTTTTAAGACTGACAAAGATAATATTGCAGTCGTCCATCCTGCGTATAACAAAGCATGGATGAAGTGCTCAGTGTAAGAAAAGGCAAGGCAGCATCAATTTGGCTATGTTACACAGTTGATAACATTTCACTTTTTTGCTTGTATGGGCTTTCATGTATGACCCAGAGATGTTTGGCTTACAGCAAGAGTAAATCTTATTTCCATCAATGTTGTAGTTTTTATTCACAGAAACAAGACGTGCTGTTTTCTAAGTATTGTTTTGTATTATATTGTCATTTGTTTTTATTATGAATCTCATCTATTACCCACTCGTAGCATCAGGTCAACCTAGAGTTTTACGTGATTGGAAGGACCATAATTTTCGCATCAGCGCTGTTTTACGTAACCTCCCATTTAAAATTAAATTATACATAAAAGTGCATAAGCTTTGAAGGATTAGACACACTGATTTTGAAGCACCATTTAAATAATATTCAAAGCTGCAGGATAAAATGAAAGTACAACACATGAGCAGTGTCATGGATTTGAGTCGATTTGAAGAATATTACAATCTAATGCAAAGTATGTGTTTGGGATATGAACAAATGCAAACGACAAGAATGTTGGAGTTTTTTTTACGTGTTAAACGTACAAAAACAAGTTGGTTAATACATGCAAAATTAACGATAGCCAGTGTTGTAAGCAGTCTATTTATTTTGTATTTGTTTAATATTTTAGTTTCGTCCTTAAAATATATTATATGCTAAAGATGTATATGGTACAGTGCACTCTACCGATTCATTTAAAAATGGATAAGGTGATTCGGGGAAGTTCTTTGTTGCCATGGTGTGAGAGTTAAAGCATTGAAATCTGATTGGGTTTCTCATCTGCAGCAAGTCTATGCTGTCATGAGTGAGTGTGACAAAAACTCTTAGAAGAGTGTGGTGGACTAATTGACCCCTGAAATATATCGGACAGTGACCGGTAATGTACTCTTCAAATTGTTGCCTTGTATGATTTCCGAAATTGAAAATACTTTGCGCCAAATGTAAATGTTTATTGGAAAATAGATATACTGTAACTGCCAAAAAATATATATAATTGCAGTAATAATAATATGGCCTTTGTAAAAAGTGTGTGTTTTGAAAAAGTGTGATTGCATGCAAGACAGTTTTGAGTTCTTCCCACAAGTTTTTTTTGCATATTCAGAGATGAAAATATGTTATAATGGTTTAATTTAAGTTTTTTTGCTACAATTGTAATACAAAAATATAAACTTGAAGCTAGTAATGCGGTATAGTGCCCCAATGTTTGACCTTTTATCTTTTTCCATTACAGATAATACTGTTCTGGATGTAATATAAATGTTTTGTAAGGCCCTTTTACAATGAATTGTCAGCAGATGATTGGAATGGCAAAATGAACCATTCTTGTATATTACGTGTTTTCTAAATTGATTTGCATTATAAATGGCAATATAAACCCTTTTCATATGGTAAATATATTGGCGTTATCTGATCTCTTCTAGAAACCAGTATTTGGATATTAGAAAAAAAGCTGCTTCGAGCTCTGCAGCACTCATTCCACATTTTTTTTTCATTAAAATTGTATTTGATAATGTTCATATTTTCATTTGTGACATTTTGCAGTGTTACTCTTTGGTTCTTTCGGTAAAGTCACGTAGAAAGAAATTACTACGTGACTTTACCGAGTAATTCCTGCAGTCACGAAAGCTTCGAATCGATTTTGCAGTGTATTTAAAAGTTGAATAAACATGAATGTACCTGGAAATATGTCCAGTTTAAGTTGTAATATTTTTTATTGTGGCAATGTTACAGGTATGTGTGTATATGTCAAATTTCAATTGACACCCAACAGCAACATTTGAACAAATTGTATTTTGGAGCCAAAGGTAAACTTGAAGTGTATATTTCCTTGCCACTTTTAAAGGCATGTTTACCATGTGTTGATAAACAGTTCACTTGAGAATTGTAATGTGTTCACTGTTCATCATTTACAGCGTTTTGTCAACCCACTGCTTAAACGAAGGCCTCACCACACACCATGTCGGTCATACTTCACCTACTGATGTTAACTGTGGCTGGGAATTGAACTGGTTGCTTCGTCAGTTTCCTAGTGCCACAACTCCACGCAATTACATCCTGTTTAGTTTGTATAATTATAAGTCGCATTCTATTTTTGGTGATCATACGTTCAGTATTTTCTGCTGAACTGAGTGTTGGATTTATTCCTTTTAAAGGTACTTTTTTTGCTCTGTTATATTTTGCTCAGGTAACAGCTCGCATTTGCAGTAAATGGTGCCATACATCAATGTCTTGTCTGGCATTAGACACGTCTGTACGAGCAGTGTTTTCATTAGCCTCCATTTATCAGTTAGGGGAACAACTGAGCTCGAAGGGGCAGTACGTGTCGTTCTGGTCACTCAACACGAGGTGTACTTTTCACGGACTACTGAGAAAACGCGTTGCAACAACAACATGCAGAAATACAAACTGACAATTTCAGCCGGTGCAGCTTTATATCGCATGACCACATCGATTCACGTTTCACAAACTTCTTATTCATATGTGCAGACGTCTAGCAACTCCAAGAATGTTTCTTTAGATGGTAGAGCCGGATCATTGCGTCAGCTGTAGCAGATTGTATCACTAATGCCTCCATTATTTTTGTGAATTGGGTATTGAATTGTTCTTTGTTCCATGGTTCTGGGTGACCCCATTCGCACACTGGAGAGTTTTTTTTTTTCATTTTTTGTGTATCGACCGGATGTTGTTTAGGGTCGCCCATAAGCTTTGCGGAAGATCGAATCCAGGTCCCTTTTACATCGTGTCTTTCATGAGGCGTTTGTGCCTTGTGGACTTCATTCGGATTTCCAAGAATCACGTTTGAATGTTGACTTAAAGCTTTTGTGGCTGCAGGAATTCATATTCTTGGGTTTTTCGGTAAAGTCACGTAGATAGGTTCAAAGAAAATAACAATAAACTTTTATTTGAACCTATCTACGTGACTTTACCGAAAGACCCAAGAATATCACGTTTGAAGTTACATTGTTGAAGTTTAAGCGCAGTGGATCAAAAAAGGCTTGCGCGACTCGAGTGCTGGCGATGGACTTATTGAGATCCGAGTGGATGGGGAGACGTTCGTTTTTCCACGATTTGCTGTGCTTCCCGGACAGTTGCAGTATTGAGGCAAATGGATGGGGAAGTGATGTGTGGCAACTCGAGAAGCCAGGGTTTTGGGTCGGCTTTAAGGTTCCAGTGCCACCGCATTGCATCGTTCAACTGGACATCAACAAGCCGGGTGTGTGCCGAGCTATTTATGGTCCATGCCGTTGCACAGAATACACGAGGACCATCGCTTTTACCATAGCACTGGTGATGCTGGTGATAAATAAGAATTCTCAAACAAGAACACGGAACAAAAGCTGAAAAGTATTTAAGGAAAAAAATCGTGGAGCGGTGCATGCTGAGGGTTACTCTGGGACGAAAAGAGGAATGCAGATGTAGTGACATCGCGGACGTCACTGTGCAATGCCGGCCCTAGAGAGGCACGGCGTGCGATGTACTCACATCGCGGACACCCCGTATATGTGGGTGTAGTACCCAGAACCGGCCCTCGACCTTTGGGGGCCCTAAGCAAAATTTGGTTGGAGGCCCCTTTGATGTATGATTTTTTTCACCCACTAGCTAGCAGTGACTCTAGGGGGCCCTCTGCTGGCCACGGGGCCCTTTGCAATTGCAAGGGTCGCTTAGTGGCTGGGCCGGCTCTGGTAGTACCGGCCCTAGAGGGACTCGGTGAGCGCTGAGTGGCACCACGCTCGGCCTGCATTGCCGACCCCTACAGGATGGGGTGTGAGAGTGTCAGCCATGGAATCGGGTTACTATAGGCCATGGCACTCTGGTTGACCCGGAGGACACGTGACTGGTAAAGTCTACACACGGGCACCAAGTGGGTGGCTAGGGGTGGTCACGTGTCGGGGCGAGATCCTGCTCGAGGATTCGAGAAGGTGGGCGTGGCCAAGGGCGGGGCCAGCCACGACCAGTGAGGATATAAGCCGGGTTCCCAGAGGGACCGGGGTTCAGCGTTGCTGTTGTTATCCTGAAGATCTACATTCGACATCCGTGAAGTCACCAACACGTGAACCTGGACCCAAGCTGGGGTCCTGTCCGTTGTAGCTACTCCCAGTGTAATTAGCGTAGTTAGCCTGGTGTTCCACCACCATAGGTTGTTATCTGGTGAAGGGGCAGTTACCCCTTTGTGTTGGTATCAATAAATGTGTGGCCTCCAAAGAGTATGTCTGCGACTCAGTTGATCTCACTACACATTATATCAAGCCATGACCTATCCACAAAAAGCAAGCACGCTGAAAACTTCTGGTTGACTGAGAAAGGTAGTGTGGGCTGGGGTAGGACACATTGTCAAGAGGTACAATGGCTCATGGATGGAACTGGTGATGGAATAGCAACCAAAGGAGAGAACGCACTCGGCAGGGTGACTGCTGTGGGAATGGAGTGATGCGAGGAGTTGTGGCATCGCAAGATGGTGGGGGGATGGCAACAATGTGGGGATGCGTTCAACTAGCAGTGGATAGATTGTGGTTGATGATAGAAGAGATTATTTCAAATGCTAAACTTCCATGATGGCTTCACCATTGCTGCACTGTATTGTCCTTGTTTCGACTTCTGTTACAAACCTCTTGGTGGTCGGAGATAATTGGTGGCATTCCAAACACCTTTTAATCAGTTGTGTTGATCCCGATTGGCTTTTTATGCGTTCGCAGATTAAACGCATATCTTTACACTCAACAATGAGTTTTTTAAATCATGAATCGTCTATTATTGTAGTACTGTATACATAACAATATTGCCCTTTACCCAGGAAAGCCTCAGGGTTCTATGACTCTTTGTCAGAAGGCGCAGTCGTCGGGATGTTTGGCCAACGCCACTGACGCGTGTTTTGGCATGTGGGGAGAAAACGGGAAAGTCCGGAGAAAACCCACCACGCGTACGAGGTGGTGACACCTCACAGCTCCACACAGACTCAAGGATCCCTTGGCTGCGCTGTCTTCTGTGCACGTGGTGGCAGCCGTATTAAAATTGGTGACAAAAATGCCAAAATGTTTCTTTCGAATGTAAAAGAAGATGACTTTTTCTCACGCGCTTTCCACCGGAGGGTGTAAGCTAAAAAGAAACACTGATCGTGCGGTCATATTGTTAACATAAATCAGTACAAAAACAAACGGATCATTTATCATCTTTATGATCGATGCATTCATAGAAAGTGGTTGTAGATTAACCTCAATATTAATCGGTGCAGTGTAGCAGTTTAATAAAAACTAGTTAATTAAGAAACCACGTCATTCAATCGGGAATATGCTACGGTGTAATGTAAGTAGTGACACTTGCTTTGAGGATAAATATGTAAAAAACATGTTACTACAAGAAGTATATCAGTTATCTATGTGAAATGCAAACCAAATGTCTACTAGAAAACATGAGCAATTTAAAAGCCATCGGCGATTACAAGCCATCATGCTATGACATTGTCATGATAACAATGGTTATTTTCGGTGTCTAAACAAGAAAACAGAGGTCACATTGTACAGTAAAGCTACGTAACCTGTAACGTACACTCCCTTTTAAAAGCAACACTAAAATAGGTATTTTGATATATTGCGTATAACATTGTGCACAGACGATCACATCCTGCACCCTTCATTGTGTAAATAATTGTTCCAATTATCATTTGGTATCGTCATTATTTACACGTTTGAGTAACACTATTTGAAATTTCACAACCGTAGATATAGCACCATTACACATATTTATTACCGTGTGTGAATTACTAAACGTAATTACGCGGAATATTTCGAGGTATGATGTTTGCAATTGTGATTCAAATGCATGCACATTTGAAATGTTTGGATATGCAGATACAAAAAAACACGGTCAAAAAACAGTATGATCCTGCACTTTTGAAAATGTTAAGGCATTTGCTAAATACAATGATACAAAAAAAGCATGCATTATTGTAGGCTACTAAAGGCTACAGCTGTAGCTATTCAGGCATTGTGTTGAAGCAATGGAGCGGGAGGGCATCAGATGTTTGTGTCCGCTGAGAAATGGTCCTTCCCACACACGTAAACCGTGCGGTAGAATGTTCTGTAGATCATCGTATAGGATTTCCTGTAATGAAACGTACGAGCACTGTGTGCGTTAACATGCAGTGCACAGCAATATAAAAAATGCAATGCTCGTTAGTCACGTGATTTGATTTGCAATGTGTTATTTAGTTAATCGTTTTTGGAATGCCGTCTGAAATATAAGGTACCCTTTCTCTAGATAATGTTGCCGACCGATAAGTTGGCTCATTATATTTCAAAGTAACCAACATTTTTTTGTTAAACTATACTGTGCTTGTGTGAATCATCAAACCCGGGTGCACGCGCGCCTCCGAGTGCACGCCGCCTGATAAAATTCTACCGAAATAAATACTCGCACAATGCACATTCGGTAAGGCTATGCGCAGTGCGTTTCAACGTGGAAAAAGGCATCCCTTTGCATATCTCCACCCACATACCGAACGTCGGATATGTCATTAAAATGTGCGTATGGCGCAGCGAGTATGTTATCTGGCACCCCCTCTGCCCTCCCCCCACCCTCCTTTGCATGTGCAAAGCCTGACTTGAGCTGGTAGCAGGCGTGGCGGGGTCTCCAGGGACCACAGCTGACAGCCACGCGGTGCTTGCTCAGCTGGCTGTATCCACGACGGAACGACTGCGATATCGTGCTCATCACACACTGCCTGTGGCGGTGGAGGAGGGGGTGGGGGGGGTGGGCACACGACGCAGCACAGAGGAGAGCAGCGCTCGCCGGCGGAACGCCACGACGCAACTACGCCACAGCGTCCCCCCCTTTCGCACTCGGCACGTTTGTTGGGGCATTTGACGGCGTTGGCGAGCGACGTTGGTGTGCGTCGCGTGCCTCCTACGAGGGCAACGAGAGACTGGATTAATTAGCGAATGTATGGTGAACTTCTTTCGCACCGTACGTAGCCGACCGTGCTCAACACAAACGTGATGATGTTATGGGTGATTGTTGAGATGGACACTCTTGATTTGATGAATGCGTTTACATTTGAGTTTTGTTTACACCCTGACGCCTATTCGCCGAGGCGACGCGTCCTCAACCTCGACGAGTGCATCGGATTATGACATTACTATTTGATTTATACCGTATTCAATGACTGTATCATCATCATCATCATCATTAAGAACAGCAGCAGTCATCGATTCGCTGCTTCATGAGGACTTCCCCACGTCGCCAATCTTCCATAAGCTCACGATGCAGCAATTAATCTAGTTCCTACACATGAGCTCATCTCATTGCTCCATCTCCACAGCGAACGTCCCTTCAGGCGTTATACTACCCTGCGTTGGCTGCCACTGCCCCATCCGTTGCATCCACGGCCCATCAGATTTTATTCACCACGGGGTCTTAGCCGTGGCCAGGAATTGAACTCGGGTCGCCGTTTTCAAGGTGCAGTGTGAACCACCGTGCCAGCGCCGCTACGCGTATCAATCCAGAGACGCAGCAGTTGAGTGTTCATTTCACAATCGGATGCCCGTTGCGTTGATTAGCTTACATTGACTAAGCGAATCATCCCTGTGGGATCGTAAAAAATGAGTACCACTTTGTGGGAAGTCAACAGCGGTTGTCCGACGGAGAGACTCACCCCTGCCGTAGCGGTGTTGTGTCAATTTCTGCCTCAGGTTCAAGGTAGCAAACAGGAGATGAGAGTGCCACTGGGTGCTCAATTTCGTCGGAAGCCACTTTGAATCCTTTGTGATATGTCGCAAAGTGAAGTTTGTGGTTAACAGGAGGCTTCTCGGATGGAGGTCACACCGATTGTGCCAGGTGTTTTGCATGAAAAGACATCTTTCGTTTGCTCTCACCTCTTCTCACAAGTTTGACCCTGAAACCCAGCAGGGCAAATGCACCTCCCATCAGAGCACCTGCCCCCATTCTTGCAGGGACTCGGACAGAGTGCTATGGGAAAACAAGAGAGGTTTGTTGTGAATGAGAACGGGGTGGGGGTGGAGGTGGGGGGTGGTGGGGGTGCCCTCAGATAGACATGTAAAACTTTAAACATGAGGTGCTAGAATATCAGCATATAGAAAACACTGCATTTAGCTTTGACAGTCGTTAAATAAACAATAGCCAGCTCGATACTTTTTCAACGGCACGAAGTTGCTGGGCAGGAACATTTGTCGGGATTCTTCTTGAACAGGTTTTTTTTTGACGATGAGACAGAACCACGTGCTATGCGCCGTTTTTTTTCTTTCGCAGGGGGTGACCTCAGGTTCGCGAGATGTAGTCCGTACCTTTGTGGCATTGAGCGCCGCCATAATTCGGAGGACACTTGCAGCGATTTGGACCCACGCATGCACCACCGTTCAGGCACTTGGATCTGCATTTAACTGAAAGGTCACACACGAACGGCAACAGAGCAACCAGTGCTCTTGAGTGGCAGGAGACGCAGAGACCCTCCCTCGAGAAAGACGCGCACTTTGTTAAACCACAAGAATTAAAGCAAGTACTGCGCATCAGCAACGATAATAGTAACTTACGGCCCTTTGTCAATCCACTGCTGGATGAAGGCCTCCCTGTCAGTAATAGGGGTTGTTTGACCATACTTCACCACACTGCTCAATGCAGAACAGGTCCAGACGTGACTCACCGCTGATGTTATTCGTAGCAAAGACTCGAGCCCAACTCGCCAGGTTCATAGCGCAGTCGGCTAAACACTGTCATGCTACTCTTCCCCACTTCACCACCTAATTCAAAATAATACATACTCTACATTGATAAATAATGAAGCCGTTTTTCAGGCTGTTGTATTCCCTTGTTTCATGCTGTAAATAAATTGGTGTGAGTCTCAGTATTGCAAATTGCATGAAAATAATCCATTGTTTGGTTATTCGCTGTGCTTCTCAGACTCACGTTAATATGATCCCCAATTTATACCTACATACATTAGCCAAACATCTCTATTTGTAGGCACAATGAAGTTTCAGTCAGAATGCAATTTAATATGTGCTACATCCATGTAATAATTGGCTAACTTTAAAGTGTCACCCTGGGGTGCCAATGGGGAATAGCAGTTGAGACTTGAGAACAACCATGCTAACTCATGATATTACTTCAAAATAACACGATCTCAGACCGTTAAGTTCGATGGTGTTTGCACAATTAGTCGGCGTAATTACAGCATGGGTTACACAGAAGAGCTTCGAGAAAGTGTGGAGGGTGGGGTGGTGGGGATTGGAGGGCCCCGTGCAATATTCCATGAGAAATGAAGCCGTGTTCACACATGCACTGATTTGTCGGAGCATACCACAATTATTGAGCACACCAAAAGAGACCACGAAGGGTTCATGAATGATGCGCATGTGCAGTGGCGGACCTGTCGCGTTTGCAGGCTGTGCAACTGCACCAGAGTCCATAAGGGTCGTCCATAAATGACGTCACGCAATTTTGGACGATTCCCCCCCTCCCTCGTCACACGGCGTCACAAAAAGTCAGACCCCCCCTCAAATATGACGTAAAAAATCTCCCCCCCCCCAAAAAAAAATATAAAACATGCTTTGAATCGCTTTAAGCTATTGTCATTGTAGTGCGTATGTAATGTGGCGCTGCACTCTGATGTTGTAGGAGAAAACATTTATTAAAACGTCTATTTAATTAAGTAGAACGTGTTGTCTATATTTATTTAAAGTTGCGCATTTTGATGTGACGTCACATTTCTCAAACTCCCCCACCTCCTCATCACACATCGTCACAAATGTCTGCCCCCCCCCCTCCCCAAGTGTGTGACGTCATTTATGGACAGTCCCATAGGCTGAAAGGGCCCAGGTGCCGGACTACATAGTGGAGAGGAATTGAATAAGAGGCCCCCACTGATTGTCTTGCCCCTTGACCCATGCCAACCACGCTACGTCACTACACCTGTCAATAAAATGGAGCCGCTTTGGCATTTGTGACGGTGCTGGCCAAAGTGCTGTTCATGTCGACGATCCTGCAACTCACATTTCTCGCAGTACCTCCCGTGAGATCCGTGCTTGCACTCGCACGTGTCGGGTGCGACGCACACAGCGCCGTGACGACACGGGACGTCGCACTTGGCTTGAGCAAAAAGGCAGACGGCACAAATACATGAAGACACACAGCATGACACTGCGAACTTGGGAGATGGTTTCTTTTTGCACGTGCAACAATTACCGCCATCCTGCTGGGTAAAATGTGTCGTAAAGTCACGTAGGTAAAAAGTAAATAATAAAATATGAGAAATAATAATGGAAATAAAATAATAAATCATGACGTTTCGGGGAAATAAATAATAAAATACTTGAGATAGTAATAGAAATAAAATAATAAATCACGACGTTTCGGAGGCAACACAAGTCTCCGTCATCAGGTGGGACCGTCACAGCTAAATTTACTGTATCAAGATACAGTAAATTTAGCTGTGTATCTCGATACAGTACATTTAGATGTACGGTCCCACCTGATGACGGAGACTTGTGTTGCCTCCGAAACGTCGTGATTTATTATTTTATTTCTATTATTATTTCTATTACTTTATTATTTATTTATACCTACGTGACTTTACCGAAAAAACCTCAGAGTATGTCGTCCAATCGCTTGCCACTAAACAGTTTATATAAATGTGCAGACCTTTGTCGATCCACTGCTGGATGAATTCCTCCACCACGCTGTTTCTTTCCATGGGGGTTGTGTGACCATCATTCACCACATTGGTCAGTGCGGATTGGTGAAGGACAGGTAGGTGCCCAGAATTAGTTCAGATATCACTCGCTACTGATCAATAATCAAACTTGAGTCGCTGCTGGCTTCATAGTGCATTGAGCTAACAATTGCACCGCTACTACACCTTAAACAGTGAATGTCATCATTGACCCATGATCAATTCACAGCTGGATGAAGACCTCCCGGTGCTGAGTGGTTGTGGTCATCTGAGTGCAAGTGGTGTGGTGTGGTTATCCACGTTATCGGGCGAGTTTCCTCACCAACCTGCATTGACTAGGGTATAATGACGTATGGTCACGTATCTTTCCCCCAATTTTAACGCATCTTGATACATTAACCTGCAACTGAAAAATGTATATATACTCATCATTACGAAGAAGTAAAACAGGAAGGAGACAGACTTCTAAACATGGATCTTTCTGTTAGATGCAGTCATTTGATGCCGCTATTTGTGGCGTCTCAGGGAACACGATGTGACAAATCAAGCATCCCAGCTTACGTGGAAGAATGTCTCGCTCCAGCTCTCAAATCAACAGATAGACACGACTGCTTATCTAAATAACCACATTGTACAGCTTACTGGCCTACCAAGGAGTTAATCCGTTCCTTCGATGTCCTCTAGTACACAGGTAAATATCGGCTACAACAGGTGTTTCGTAAAGCCAGTAAATGCACCTCTCTACGGCCAACTTTTCACTTCCCACAAAATCAGCAGCCTGCAATACAATGCAGCGATACGGTCCAATTTACACTTCAATGGCGATTAATGGGAGATTCGAATCGACCGTGGAAGACTGGCCCACAAACTGCAGTTTGAGAATGCGGAAGGACAGAGGGGAACAAGTAAACCCGTAAAAACAAAGTTTTTCACTATAAATCCTTTATATGCGTGCATGGCATCGGGGCGGCTAGAGTCCTCTCGTCCTCTGGCAGCATTAAACAATTGGTAATTAAATATTTTAAAAAAATTCCCTAAACAGTGTAAAATTTTGGAAAAAAATGTTCACGAAAATGCATTGTCACGCACAACGAGTCTGTGTGCCAAATGTCAGCTCGATTGGATCACGGGAAGTGGGTTAAAAACGACCTAAAGATTTGCACAGGTCCTACGCAAGCAAGCGAACTTAATATAAAGGATTAAAAAAAGCGAAGGAAAATCCCGATCGGATCCTCCCCCATTCCACCCCACCCCTCCAATCTCTCTCTCTACGAAGAGTTGATGGCGGGGATTTGAGAGGCAGCAGCAGATGGTGGCCGTACGCTTGTCGCAGCGAAGCCCCGAGTAGCCGTCCCTGCAGGTGCACACGCCGGGAGCCGCGCAGCGCCCGCCGTTGACGCAGCCCTCTCGGCACAGCGCTGTTTAGGGGGCATCGCCAGAGGCACACCACGGGAGGAGCCTTTAAGTTTAATTTTGAGCTTTCGCGACTGCAGGATTTACTCTTTGGTTCTTTCGGTAAAGTCACGTATAAAGATAAATTGTAGTATACTAATAGGGGTTTTCCTTCTTTTTTCTGGCAACAAAACTGACACCTTTTGCAAGGAATCAGGCTTACATTAACCACAATACTTGCAGTCAAATGCAAACAAAAAACAATACTCTGATAATCTATGCATTGTCCTTGAAACTGATTGGTCCACACTAAAGACAACTTTCTTTAGAGCCTAGTCTCATATGGTATTCGACCAGATGACGCCAAGAAAAAAGGGGAAAAACCCTATTAGTATATTTTGGTACTGGCAAAGGAGGTCCCATGATGTAAACCTAGTAAACTTAGAAATACAATGCAATACAACACAGAGAGTCGGCTAACATAACAGTCAACACCCTACCTGGTTGATTACGTTCTTCCAGAGAATGCTAAATGTAGCATTGCTAAATTAGCCGACTCTCTGTGTTGTATTGCATTACATTTCTAAGTATACTCGGTTTGTTTTCATTTATACCTGATGACGAGTGCTTGTGTTGCAATCGAAACGTCGTATGCTATTATTTAATTTATTACTTTCTCTTTATACGTGACTTTACCGAAAGAATCAAAGAGTTGAGCCGTTAGCTGTCGGCAGAATCCTCGCATTGGGTAGCGCGGCCCCAGACATCGTCGTCGTCATCGTCATCGGCCGCAAAGTGATCGGAGTGGCGATGATGACGCATTGGCAAATGTTCGTGCGTGTGTATGTGGTCACAACGGTGACTTTCTGGGCCTCAATTATGTCGGCTCAGACTTAAATAAGTACCTGGTGTGCTGTGGATACAACGTCAGCATTGGGGCGACAAAAGCGGCTTTGGGGCCGTCCATAAATGACGTCACGCGATTTTTGACGATTTTTGACCCCCCCCCCCCCTCGGCACACATCGTCACAAATGTCTGACCGCCCCCCCCCCCTAGGTGCGTGACGTCATATATGGACGGCCCCTTTGGCGTGGTGTTTGCCACACCACCTACTCATGTAGCCATGCCAACCTTAATGGGCAATGTTATTACTAACAGTGCTTATCCCAACAGCGCTGTACGGGAGACCGTTGTTAATGATGGTGTGTTTCTATCCACCAGTCTGAAATACCCCCTTGTGATTCAAACACGTTGACGGTAGGCTTACCTTCGTGTGAAGACACGACAAATGGAATTGATGTACTGACGGTCAGAGTTATATATTTTGTTTACTGCAATCCCGTTTTTCCTAATTTGTCAGACCATGAACAAATTATACGCTAAGTGTTTAGAGTCATTACACGTGGAACCATTTTAAAGGATATGCAGTACACACTGCAGTGTTAAGTGACAATGGAGTAGAAACTCTTTCACGTGAACACAGCGTGAACACACATTTTAAGAGGAAGGGTTTCCAGAAATGAGCCAGAGGTGGTTGTCACATGCAAAGGATCTTGCCTTATTGGCCTTATCACTTTTCATTGCTAAACACACACCTCCAGACCTCTTAATCTGCCACATATAAACGCTCATTGTTTGGTTGAAAAATCTTAATATATTGAGATCTGCAGAGCTTGGGCAATCTATGAATGCGCCAGCTCACTGCTGTTGTCTTCCAGCTCGTCTGCAGTTTCCGCGGCGATTGTGAGGTTTGATTTGCATAAACGACGCTGTATGTAAAAATAAACATTGTTGTTTTTTTATGAAATGCAGATGGCAAAAACTCAAAAAAATGTATGTAATGTGCACACGTGTCGGTGGATGGTAAGATAAAGGAAATACATACCGATGGTGCATCGCGCACCCATGTATCCCTTGGGACAGGCACACCGGTTACTGTTCAAGCAGGTACCTCCATTGTAGCACGGTGGATAGCAGAGGGCTACACACAAGACAAAAGACAGAATTTGAAACCTTTTTTTATATACATAAAATAACAATGATCATTTGAATCCCTTTGTCAATCCAGTGCTGGATGAAGGCATCCCCATTCATGACGGTCATTGAGGCTATTTGACCATACTTCACCACGCTGGTCAGTGTGGGATGGTAAACGGGGGAAGGCCCAGGGACGATTAAGAAATATGTAACTCTCCACTGATGTGAGTCACGGCTGCGAATTCAACTCAGATTTCTAGGTTCATGTTTATGTTCATCATCATTTTCATCAGCCATAATCCACTGCTGGACGAAGGCCTCCCACACCCGTTGGCATCTCTCATGGTCCTGGGATGTAGCGATCCATTTAGCACCGCGTAAGAACAAGACGCCTTCTTGATTCGATAATTACTCGATACGAGACGGACACGAGCTGAAGAATCAGACTGTCGAACGAGCGGCAGAATTGAAATAAATACATCGCGACACAGTTGGCATAGATGCGGTGAGAAGGAAAGGAGAGCACTCCATACCTCTGGAGAGTGGCATAACCGTTCCTATCATAGGGGCACAGCTGACAGTAATTCTAGAGGAATGGGATTATATTATTAGTGTCTCTGAGAATCGCACATCGTGTTTGATCGCTCTCGTCGGATCGTGCGACCTGAAAAACTGGTGGTGTACTTTCTCACTCTCTGTTGTGTAAAATTACGGGTTACCAGAGCACAGAAAGCAATCTCACATTCACTCGGGTAAGATGGGCTGCAAGCACAGTGGCCAGATGTTAACTACCTCGCCTGGTATACAGGAGGTCGTTGGTTCGATCTCGACCCTGACGCCTGCTGCTGTATATTTGGAGTTTGCATGTTCTCCCCGTGGTTGTGTGGCTTTTTCTCCGAGTCCTCCGGTTTTCCTCCTCCACATTCACAAACGTGCGTTTGGAGTATTCGGCTGCTAGAAATTTTCACACGATAAGCCACTTCGTTGAGCTATCATTTGCGGCCAGGTCGCTTCTAAAAAAAGAGCTATGTAGCTCAGTGGGCCTTACCTGGTAAAGTAAAAATAGTTTAAATTTCGTATGAGAGAGCAACATTCTCGTCGGCAATGGCATAAGACAGGAGGAGGCAATGTGTACGTGGTGCATCTGCGTTCGAGGCTTCGCCGATTTCACAGCCATGGTCAATCCACTGCTGCATGATGGCTTTCCCCATATTATATGGGTTGCTTGACCATACTGCACCACACTGGCCAATGCGGCTTGGTTGAAGGGGTTCAAATATCACTTCCAATTCATGTTATAGTCATTCCCTGTAATCGAATTTAGGTGGTTGAGGTCATAGCGTAGTGGGAAACCTGCAATGTCACAGTTAAGGAACTCTAATTGATAAAAAAAGACAAATTAGGATTTTTTCTTTTACTTTTTGCATAAAATATGCCCCTCCTACGTATGACTACGTTGGGATTTTCTGACATGTAATGTCCGGTGCCTATTCGCGTCTTGCCTCTCACCTTTCTCAATGTCTTGGATACAGTGTAGATGATTGCATCTTGGAGTTCATTGTTGTTGTTGTTAAATAAAGCTAACAAAACAATAACGTTGGGAGCAATCTTTTTTCGCGGCATGCTGTACTGCATGATACATATACTGCACATACCATAGCCTCTGTTGCGTGCTATCGAAGCTATTTCCGATTACACCCCGGGTGCAATGCGATCCTGTACATTGGTACAATACTGCAGGATGAGCTGTGAAAGTATGCTGCCTACGCCGGGTTAAGTTTTCTATTGTTTTTCAATAAAGCGTGCATCCAATTACAAAAGTGTTCGTTTGCTTATTAATAATAAAACACGCCGTAATCATCAGGGAAAGCCGCTCTCTTTCCCCGGTGCACCATTAAGAATGCGTGCAGCAGCACACACGCATAGTTCTACAATTGCGGCCTTATTAATGTGCAGCTCTGCAGCACACACGCACAGTTCCAGAGCTGCGGTCTTATTAATGTGCAGCTCTGCAGCACACATGCACAGTTCCAGAGCTGTGGTCTTATTAATGTGCAGCTCTGCAGCACACACGCACAGTTCCAGAGCTGCGGTCTTATTAATGTGCAGCTCTGCAGCACACACGCACAGTTCCAGAGCTGTGGTCTTATTAATGTGCAGCTCTGCAGCACACACGCACAGTTCCAGAGCTGTGGTCTTATTAATGTGCAGCTCTGCAGCACACACGCACAATTCCAGAGCTGTGGTCTTATTAATGTGCAGCTCTGCAGCACACACGCACAATTCCAGAGCTGTGGTCTTATTAATATGCAGCTCTGCAGCACACACGCACAGTTCCAGACCTGCACCCTAAATTTGCACTGCAAATCACGCACCTATGACACCCACATATTGTCATCCACGTTGTGCATAGCTCATGCAGCTATGATGAAAGTAGCAGCTTCCAAGTCCATGAACCAATTAGCTTTTCATTTTATCCAAGTATATGTGTTTTAGTAGGTGCGTATGTATGAATTTGACCATTTTTGTACGGGTGTGTTTAACCATTTTTGTGCAGAGCGGTAGTGTAGCTGTTAGCGCGCTGCGATACGAACCCGGCAATCCAGGTTCGATTTCTGCTCACGTTAAACACTATTGACGATTGTATTATCTGATCTAGTCCTGGACCTCCCCTAGGTCGAATGAGTACCTAGTGCGGTGTGTAAACATCGCCACGAGGGAGACAAAGGCGACCGGGCGTGGTGTTGGCCACCCGCCCCCTCGGGTGTCGTGCCGGCCTTCATAGGTGCTACTCGCTAACAGCACTTGCCCCAACAGTCTGTTAAGGCTATACGGGGGGAGGGGGGCTCTGTCTTTATTTTAAAAAATTTAAGAGATGGATGTTCATTTGATGTGGGTGCATATATATTTTCCACCCACCCACCGAAATATAAATGACCAAATCGTCTAGACACTGTGCCAGATCTCGTCCCGTCCTCGTGAGCTAAGCAGTGGCTGAGCCCTGAATGGTGATGGGGATGTCCGACCAGCATGCGTGACGGGTGTTATAGGCGATAAGACTGCAGGCTTGGGTGGCGGCCAGCAGAGGACGGTGCAGCCAAATCCGTGGTACTCCCATGTCTATGATTTCCACCTTAATCAACAAGCGCTACAAAGTGTGCGTGGTCAAGAGTGGTCAAATGAGCTGCAGGACCTGCAGGGCGTATATACGCCCTCGTCCAACAGCGCATTTAATAACAAGGAATGCACATGTTACACGCGCCGACTGGGGTATATTTAGACCATCTATATGAAGTTGATTGGATCAGTGGTGCAACGTCATTGAACGACACATCCGATTATTTGAGCTCGATTCCTGGCCATGGCTAACATTAGTGGCGAATTTTATCTGAACTGATACCCCCCCTCCCGCCACCTCCATCATCAACCCCTACTGACCTGTATTGTATATTAAAATAATGCCAATGACAGGCACGTCGGGGAGGTCTGCCATTAGCCACGGAATGGCAAAGGTCTATAAGTGATTGCTATTAAAGCAATCAGAAAAGTTCACGGACGATAGGGTGAGTCATACGTTTATAAAAGATGATGGTTACATTGTTGGGATGCTTCTATTATGTTATTTCTTCGACTGCTAAGTGGTAGCATGACCAACCGATGAGATACATCGATTAAATCAGCTCGTGTGCAGGTGCTAGATCGATTCTTGCATTACAGAAACGTGAGATATGGCGACGACTTGGGGGCTGGTAGCAATCAAATCTTCTTCGAAGATGTATTCATTATTCTTGGCTTGTTTATACTTCTTCCACATGAATCACATGCCCTCTTATACTCAGTGATAAGTGTACTGTAAATACAAGTATGATTGATTGCTCATTCTCTATATATAAATGTAGTAATTATCATTCTTTTCATTACGGCTGATGATCAGGGATTCATTTCTCACTCGATAATTTCTGGAACGCTGCTGGGAGGGCTTCATTATCGGCGTAAATCACTACCACGAGACTACAAGGTAGACCTATCCACAATAATTGCAATTATAATGTACCCACATCTCTAATTATTCTACGAACACGTTTGAAAATTTGGGTTATGCGAAAATAATTTCTAGAACTATGTTCCAAACTAGCCATTGAACAGAGATGGCCACTGCATCGTGCACTTTCAGATGTGCTCTGCGGCCGTCTGGAACGCTCTTCCTTCCGACATTATGAAGCCACTGGAGCTATGTCCTTTAAAATCTTGATTGAAAATGTATTTCTTTAGAACGCCGTTTTGTGTTTAGTTTGTTGTCCTTTCACTAGCACGGTTGGCTATGTACGGCGCGAGAGAAGTTCAACATGCATGCAGCGTACATACAAGCGCCGCTGCTGCTGCTACTACTACTGCTGCCACAGTAATGATGAGCATTGCCCAAGGGCGGCCCACGCCAGGGCTCTGTCCCTCCACGAGGGCACAGCAGCGCTCACTCAGCCGGCGGGACAGAAGGGGCCAGCTGTCTCACGCCGGCGGGGAATCCCTGCCGCCCATCCAGGGGCCGCACGCGCTCGCAGCGCCAACAGCACGGGCTGCCCCCCCCCCCCCCGCCTTCGTTTTCCGCCAACGAGCAGATGTCTAGGGCTGCTTCACGCGGCAGCCAGAGCGCACACACAGGGAAGGAAGGTCCCGCGGTGGCAGGGGATGCTGCCGCGGTGTAATAGTTCGAGCATCCTGGCCGGTTTGATCTCTCGGCGCGGCAGTTGAAACCGGCCCGCGGACCTCGAGCGATGGCAGTTGCACCGCCTGCACACTCTCGGTAGTTACGCCACTAAATTTCGATTTAAAGTATTCTTAGGTTTTTTCGGTAAAGTCACGTAGGTAAAACATTAAAATTAATAAAAGTAAAATAAAATAAAAATCACGACGTTTCGGAGGCAACACAAGCTTCCGTCTTCAGGTGGAACCGTCACAGCCACGACAGCTGTATCAAGTAAATGAGAGATTGCAGGAGCTACCACTCCGTTTATATAATGAGCTCCAAATCTAGAATTTTATATAATAAGCTTTAATATAATAAGCTTTAAATAATAAGCTTCAAATCTAGAATTTGATTTAAAGCTTTCGTGACTGCAGGGATTCATCTTCTTGGTTCTTTTGGTAAAGTCACGTAGAATGGAAATAATAAAATAATAAAAATAAAACATAATAAAATAATTCTCACGACGTTTCGGCCACAACGCAAGCAGCCGTCCTCAGGTGGAGAACAGGTCTGTCGAGAAGACAGAGTCTGAATGACACATTCTACGAGACTTTACCGAAAGAACCAAGAAGAGTTACGCCACTGTTGAACGAACACCCATGGAACTGTGAGCGTGTGTTTTTTTAAAGACCGTGGCTGCTGTTTATAGTGCAGCGGCTCAAAAAATGCTTTCTTCACGGTGGAATTTTTTTCTTCAGTTTTTTTTCCCAGCATAAAAGAAGTCGTGTGTCTTTTTGTAGTTTTCAAAACAGAACTGCAGAGTGAATGGATTGGGTTTTTTTTGTCATGGTTTTGAAGTTTCACAATCGTTCCTTGTTGTAACCTAATGATTGACAAGCCATTTCTCTGAGCTCCGTAGCCACGGATTGCCCTGCCGAGTGTGATGTCTGGTTGACGGGCAATGCCAAAACTTGGCTCCATCATATTTTAACAACAACGGCGCTCTTGCGAGACCGGGAGTATGTTCCAGATGGAAAATGAAAAAAAAAACAGGAAGGAGAAAAAAACATCCAAATATAAAACACTGAGCATCACAATTCCCCGCGGTGTAACATACTATTCATTATACGTTGCACACTTTATTATTGAAGTTTCACGGTGGATATTTGTGTGTGTGTTTATACCATGCCTTTTCATATTTCCAATGCAGGTACATTCATGCCAAAATAAGGCAGGTGTCAATCATTGCAACTTTCATTCTAGTTATTTCTGGGAAGGTGCTGCTGCTGCTACGAAGGGTGTCTTTATGTAAGAAGTTTGATTTTGCTTATAATTGAGGCCAAAGTAAATCCGAGTTTAACTCGAAATGTCTCCCGAACGATCGATGAGAGAGGGCCCCCATGTTCATTTCAGATAACCACGTGGCACAACCCAAAGGGAAGGAGAGATAAAATGAGGCCAATAACGCAGATAGGGAGACCTTGGTGAGATGGATGGCATGATAATGTGCTTGTCCTGATTTGACCAGAAATTTAAATGGCATAGAATCATGTAATCGGTTTCATAGGTGGTGATGACGAACCAAAGTCATCATCAGCCATGATCGTTCCACTGCTGGATGAAAGCCTACCCAAGCCGTTGCTGTCTCACACGGTCCTGCGATTTATCTAAGGAACAATCCATCCAAGCTGAATTCATCACCCCATCTCAGCGGTCGGCATCCTCTCGCGTGCATTTCTCTTGTGGCTGCCCCTCTGACGTTCGTCTTGACCACCGGTCACCACCCCTTTCATCAGCGAAGGCGATCTTTTTTAGCATCAAATTGACTGTTGAGGGATAGACTTATCTGATGAAATGTCATCATCGCAGTTATCATACCAGGTGTGGTGATTTTGAGATAGAGTTTTTTTGTTGTAGAATTGACGCAGGAAACACATTTCTTCAGAGCATGAAGTACAGTAACTTAAAAATATATATCGTAGTCAGTGTACGACAAACAATTGTCAGAGGGCCTTTTCTTCACCATTTAATTAAATTATATTTGCAGTGGGGCTTAATTTTCAGCCGGGTCTGTCTGGGACTCTGAAACGATAACACTGTCAATTTTCCCGGTACTCGGCATTCCACATCCAGTATACCTCTCGGTGTGGCCGTGCCTAATTAGTCAGTCACGTGCCAACTCCACGAGTCTAGCAGCGACCCGGAAAATATCAAGTGGGAATTGAATCCCTCACTTGAATGATAGCTATACTCAACTGCAGTGCTGTACTTTGTTCTTCCACGGGTCAAGAAGGTACATATGATAGCCGCGCACTGGGTAAGCCTTATCTCTTAATGCCTAAAGGCTGCGACAGTGACAGCTACTTGGCAATCTTTCAAATAATAGTGCTGCTCCGTGCACGCAAGCTATACACGATTCACAGTGGCAATGCAATCTGAACGCTGATGCGCATTGGGGAGGTGAAAATGAAAGTCGCCTAGAACGAAATAGATCCCCGAAGCTGAGCAAGATTTGAACATGGATAGTGTTTTGGATGGGTGCCTGCCATGCCTAAGAAGACAGGCGTAGAGGGCTGTGCTGAAAAATCCACTCTAGTTCTTGATTCCTCCACTCCTACCCGCGACCTCACCTTCAACCGACCCAGACTGACCGGAATGGTGAAGTATGGTCATATATCCCTCACGATCCCCAAGGCGTGGTGAGGCGATCATCCAGCAGTAGATTGAAAATAAAAACGCGTTGTATGTGTGTATAATTCACACCTATGTATAGCAAATGCGCTATTTACAATTGAATTAAAGATTTGTATGCGCACCCTTAAAGTCTGTGGTAGTTTGTCGTTTTAACATATCAAGTGGGGCGTTTGAAAGAAAAAAAGTGTATTCGATGTGTATGCACTCAAGTGCTGCACACCATATTTCAATGTAATCTCAGTTAAATGTCATTTAAGTACCTTACTTTGTTTTATGTAATTTCCGTGACTCATAAGGTGGCCTGATGTAAATAATAGCAAATCAAAGCGATGTTGGAGGAAGGCCTCACTCCACGTCGTGCTTGTTACTGGGATTGCAGTTTTACAATACTTCACCACACTGGTAGGTGCGGGATAGTGAAGGGTGGGGATGAGGGGGCGGGTCATGTAGCACTCGTCACTGATGTTAAATGAGACCAGGAATCGAAATCTGGTTCGCTGGCTTGATAGCACAGTGTACAAACCACTGCGTCACCACCTAGCATATGCAACATACCGTACACAGCGCCCCCATGTCAAAATAGGCGTCTGGACAATTGAAAATTCAGAGCAACGCATTTTGAGAAAATAAAAACCCACGCACACCCGGACCCTGAACAGGGTACTGTGAACCACACTCCTCCCTTGAACTCACGCAGAGACCTCCACCCGTACACCCAAAGAGAATGACAGACGCATCGAGCCCTGCAGTCGTCCATCAGGGCTGTTCCAGATTGGTTCTGCAATTGCCGACGTAATATTGAGGTTTTTCAATATTGAGATTGAGTAATATTGAAATATTGCGATTGAGTAATAATGAGATTGAGTAATATTGACATTCCTCAATGTTCGCAGATTGGTGTTGATCGAGATCGAGTAATATTGAGATTGAGTAATATTGAGATTCATCAATATTGAGATTCCTCAATGTTCCAGATAGGTTCCGCAATTCCCGGTGTAATATTGAGGTTCCTCTCAAGTTAAGGCGAAAGTGCTTCGTACATCCATATACAGTAATCGTAAGCTGCCCGTCCTGTCGCGTTTTTAACGGTGTAATGTGCATGTGTCCGAGTATGTGTGTTATGTATAGGTGCTCGCTAACAGCACTTGCCCCAACAGTCTGTTCAGGCTATACGGTGGATCTTTGTCTTTGTATGTGTGCACGCGTGTCATTGTCGACTCGGCCTCAAATGAGTATCTGTTGCGGTGTGTAAACATCGCCACTGCGGAGAAAAATGCGACCGGGCGTGGTGCTGGCCACCCACCCCTTCATGGCGTCGTGCCGACCTTCATAGGTGCTCGATATCAGCACTTGCCCCGACAGTTTGTTCCGCCTATACGGGGGATATTTGTCTTTGGAGTTCAAATGGAAACTTAATTTTTGCTTGAGGGCGGTGCGGAAGGGGTACGAGGAGGGGGACGTGGCTGTGAAATTTCACTAGTATTTTTTTTCGTGACTATAAAATGCACACGGCAGTCCACGTGTAACAGCGATGCTGCTACAGGTGCGCGCTCACAAGCCCAAGCACCCACTCCCTAGCGGTAACGAGTAAACTGACCGCGTTATTTACGCCACACGAATCCGCAGGGGCGTCCCTCTGGAAATCAAGAAGGTTTAATGTATCACCGCTTTTGGCATTGGCACAAGTGCCGTCTGTGCCGCGTCGCGATACAACAACCAACAGCTCGGCCCAACCACCAACTCCAACTTCCATCGCTTCTTCCCACACCCCCCTTCCCCTCCAGGCGTTGCCAACTCCTGCGAGTGGCGATTCGCTCGATAGGACGACTAAAGTAAGAATCAGAATATTAATTTGAACCGGAGGAATCCGATTATAGCTATGACGCTCTTTTTTCACAGATGTCTAGGAGGGGCAGATCAGAAGGTCGTGACAAGGGTCACGAGACAATATACGACCTATTAAACAAAGGACACGTGACACGTGGTGGGCTTTCGCGACCAGTATATAAATCGCGTAAGTAGAAATGTGTCGCAATCCTCCACTACCCGACACGGCCAACCAGTAAAAAATGTGTCACGTTAACAAAACTCCAATAAGTTGATTCTTCAGCCCACCGGTGTGTTTGAAGAGTGAATCCACAGCATTTAGAATTGCAAATATAGCGATGTAACCCAAAAACCTTTATTATGAAAGTACACATAGCTTGTTACGTGATTCTTCATACTCACCTGGAGTCGTATCATTAAAACCGAGTAAACGCATGCAGGGTTCTTATCACGCCCTCATCACATACCTTTAGCGCGGTTGGCTAAGTACGGTACGAAAGAAGTTCAACATATAATACCTGCAATTGTGACAATATACACATTCCCAAGTACTGTATTAAACATAGTAAGTGATGAAGCATCCTTAATACAATCCTAGAACCGCTCCCAAAGCTACATAATGTATTATGTTGAACTTATTTCGCACCGTACGTAGCCAAACGCGCGAGTCGGAGGTGCGGGAAATGCCCTTGTCCTAGAAATCCGCTTACTTTGCAAGCTTACTTGACAATGTCCGTAACTTTTTTCCCGGCGCCTCTTGCTCTTATATTACACGCGCATTGTTTATTTACACCTGTGTTACTTTAAATACCTAGTTTGTTAGTTGCACGATATTCTAGGGGGACCCTGAACTCGTGTTCTTCAATATTGATGTATTTTGCCTTTGTTTTGTTATTTCTGTGCTCACGCACCACGCGTCTACTTTGTAAAACGCCATGGTAACTGCCTCAACGAGATCATCCCTGCAACAAATAAAGCACACACATAGACGTAGTGGCTTTTACAGGTCAGATTGTTACGCAGGGAACCAAATGAATCGTTGGATATAGCGACAGAATCGTTACGATGGCAACACTGCGCCCACCCATCCCCGAACGGCACCAAACCCCTCCACTCCGCTCAACTTCACATCACCGCCCTCCAGGTCCGCGTACCTTTAATTAGCGGCGCCAGCCACATCAGCGTCAGCGCGGCCACCACCGCGACCTGAGCCCTGCAGCGGCGCGCGCCGTGTCCCATCGTCGCGAGGAAGAGGAGCTCTCAGCGAACGAGGCACACGCGGAGCGCAGTTGCTCCCGAGAGCGGTGGGAGCAGTGACCGGAGCGGACAAAAAGAGCAATTGAGAGCTGGGTGGGGTGAGGGGGGAGGGGGGAGGGGGCGGGAGATGTGGATAGGTGGGTGGGATCACGACGAACACGGGGTCGTGCTCAGCTCCGAGGGGGGAGAAGAAGATGACACTGCAGCGCAAGCCGACAGGGCGGGCTGCATTCCAGAGCGCAGCTGCGACCGCGCCGCGCAACTCGGCGCTGGGTCCGGGATATTGATTTGGGGATGGAGCAACTCGTTTTCGGGATTAAGTGGCCTGCACGCTCTACCTCTGGCGGCCCCATTGACGCGGTTTCACGCTCCGTACTCAGACACGCACGCTGAGCTGCGTGGTCGATTGATGCGAGGCGTCCTCGCTGTGGGGGCGGTGGCGAAGGTCTCGAGGGTGCATGCGATGCAACTGCACCAGACGGGCACAGCAGGCGCCTGGCTACAAAGATGTGGTGGTGGTGGTGGGGATTGGACATGAGGCTCTATTCCATTATTTGCACCGGGGTCCATTGCCAGCGACGCTTCATCACTGCCGTGGTTTCTTGCAGGGCTGGGTGTATCACGGTGAACCACTGCATCGCGCGCTTTCAGATGCGCTTCCGCGGCCGTCTGGAACGCTCTGCTTTCCGATATTAGGAAGCTATTGGAGTTATGTCCTTTTAAATGTAGATTGAAACCCAATTTGTTTATAACTAATTTTGTGTTTAGTTTGCTGTCCTTCCCCCACACCTCCAATTAGCACGGCTGGCTACGTACGGTGCAAACGAAGTTTTAACATCCATACATCCACCACTGTGCGGGCCTTCCGTGTTTACCCAGCATCTGGTTTTCGCAAGGTGTACGCACTTTCAGTTTGTGTTTAAACGGAGACAATGATGCGATTAAACTCGCAATAGAAATAACGGGTTATTTGTAGCGGTGGAGGAGTCGTTATTGCGCTATGACACCCGGTGACCAGATTTTGATTCCCAGGCACGGCCAATAATACCCTTGGCGAGTGCTCTCTGATTCGGCAAAGGACCCACGGCTCCGTCACCAACCCGCACTGACCGGCGTGGCGAATGAGAGGGTATACACATCGAAGCATCCCAAGACACTTTTGTGGTTAAGGGTTTTAACACAAATATCACATTGGAACTTCAGCGCCTCATAAATCATCAATCTCAGGGTGAAGGTTTGTAAACGCGAAAAAAATCTCACGCGGTCATTCGCAAGGGGTGAGGCTTGAGCAGCCTTTTTTTTTCTCTAAGCGATGTATGGTTTTGGCACACAGATCGAGTTTGGGTTGCTCTCCCTCCTCTAAGATGATAAGATCGCATTTCACGGAGCACATTCCCACGAGCAAATATCGTATATGCCGCAGAGATGTTTAGCATCGTTTCGCTATTAAATTGGAATAAGGAGCGCACGTGCGTTCGTACAAAGTCACTTCATGGCACGGCAAATGCGGCGGCTCAGTCGGAGATGAGATACGCCCTTGCCCAGGCCTCCCGGCTTCATTGGCGCTGTAATGAAAACACCTGGGTGGTGTGTCGTGGAGCGACCCATGGCAACGATGGCTGCGTTAGAGACCCTATTGCCCAGCGTTGAGGAATTATTTTCTCCTTACAGATGGCCGAAGAGGACTTTCACATTCCTTCGGAGGGCCAACCAACCACAGACGCCATTCGACCCCTAAGTGGTGGTGACGTCACCACGGTGCTTGTACCAGGCCAGGTGCACTTTGAGGCCACGTGAAGTGTCGGAGTCTTGCTGACAGAAGGTCACGGGACAGACCCAGGTGCCATAGGTTGACTGACTGAGATGACTTGCAGATGCACCAGCTGTGCTCCCTACAGTGCCAGCTTGCTCTATTTTATCCGTCCGGTGCTCCGCTCATTGTTGTGAGCATCGCTCCTCTGACCTCCGTTTTGGTTGAAAGGCGACTGCCTCCAACTGCCCAGTAGCGTCCTTCGCGAGTCTTCGGAGGGCCACACATTAACGCACACATACACACATACACCTTAGCTTCATCAAACAACAACGCGAAATATAATTAGAGCCCGCTGTTTTTCGAACTTAGAGAGTTGCCAATGCGAAAGTCTGTTTTGTCCCTCTCATAGTGCGATGAATATGCTGGCAGTGACGGATACATTTCGTTAACGGACCGTTTCGAAGTCATGGTAGACCTCATGTAAAGTGAGACGATGCTGGTCTCTCGAGCTCTCATCTGGTTAAACAAAATCAGGTTGAATTTTGTGTGGACACCGCCCGTATGAAATGACGTCGCCGGGCGTGTCGGATCTGCGTGCTCTTCGTTTCTCCATCGCTGTGACAACTCGAGCAGCAGCTCAAGCCCACATCCTAGCACGAGCCTCACAGATACGTGCTGAGTGTGCCTTGAGATGCAGTTGCATGTGTACGCTAAATACCCTAAGTGCAAGAAGTATTGTATTGTACAGAGTATCCATAAATGTTGCATCCATTAATTTGGAATTATAATTGGACAACAATTTGACCTATGTCATTCAAACAATGCACAGGCACACACACAGTAACAAGAAAATTGTACCATGAGTATTATCCCAGTAACCAACGTTGTACCAACATTTGCATGTAGTTGGAACGTTTGGCCCAACGTTGGTCCAACGTTCCGTGTTTTCTGGAAACGCTCGAAATCTCCACGTGTCTGCCGTGACGTTGACGACCCACATCGCGTCGAGATTCGAGAGAGTCCCACATGCTCGCCAACATTTGTGAGCGCGATTAGTTCAAATGCTCCTCCTATGTGTTGTTTAAAGATCACTCAATCTTTACGCGGTTTAAAAAAAAGAATTTCAACCACGCAGTTCAAACGTCTGTCTCATTATATAGAACCCTTTAGTGATGGATGATACCTTCATGGACACGCTGAATGATGCGTCGTGTGCCCTCCAGTTGCACCGATTGTGCGGTCGAATTTGTCCGTGTTCATGAGCCAGAAACTGGGGGCATGCGTTTACATAACTTTCAATTTTTCACAGGATGACTTTTTTCCCGTATGGATCTCACACTCCAAGAGTAATTATGAACCTTTGCTCAATATTGCGCACAGATGGTGCGTCAATGATGTGCTATGAAGAAAGGCCATTGGCAGAAATATCGCCCAATATATGACTTTTCTTTTTAAGGAAGTATTCTTGGCAAATGTGTTAGGAAGGAAGAGGCATTGTTTCGCATTGGGAAGTTACAGGCTGGGTAGACAGAGGCGAGCGGTGTAAGAAACATGCATAACATTTCAACCGCAGCGCCAAGAGATCGAACTGGCGACCGGATTGCACAAATTCCAGTGTTCTAATCATAACACCACGGAAATGTAGCTATTTATTTTCGCTCTGAGTGTGAGAAGGACGGCCACGTTGTTTGAGTGCTAAATACACAAAAAGGCGCTTGGGAACCGATTGATTGTTAGTCTTAATCTTAAACTTCGCCTATATATCGTAATTATTCAACCGAATGAATGTAACGCATTCATTTTTGGCATTATATCAGATTGAATAACAATGTATGAAACTCGGGCCTGCATACACATTTCCCCCTGTATAGATCCAATAAGCCACGCACTGATCTGGCCATGCATGCAGGACCCTCCTGAAATGTCTTGATACTCGGTGAGGCTTTCCTGTACAAAGGGTTGCAACGTAAATGCGCGTCTATCTTCGTGCCCAAAGTCGTTATCCTTGCAAGCATACAAGCATCATCGGGCTCGTTTATTGTGGTGGTCCAGACATGAGCCAGTGATGGTAATTCCACGTTTCAGTGGCAAGAACCAGTTTTATATATCCATATATCAACGACACGTGATTGGTTCGTCACGTTAACAACGATATATTTTACTCTTACAGAATAGGAATTGTAGAGGGTTCGTATTCCCTGTGAAGCGGCCTCGTGATTTCCGTTGACATTTGTACATCACTGGCTTGTGGTCACGATTGAAGAGCAGATAATTGTCGGATGACAAAAGATGGAGATTATCGATGCTTTCGGTAAAAGTCACGTAGATAGGTTCAAAGAAAATAACAAAAAATTAACCTATCTACGTGACTTTACCGAAAGACCCAAAAGAATATGAATTTCTGCAGTCACGAAAGCTTTAAGTTAAGAATTATCGATGCTTACAATGATGTATAACGCATTGTTTTACTGAAAAAACGCCTATCCCATTACAGCTTGCGTGTTATTAGCTGTTTAATATATCTATTAATCCGGCTGATTGGCATGCACATCAGTGACGCAGTGGTGAGCTATGAACTCGGTACCTGCGCTCGAATTCTGGCCATCAGTGTCGAGTTATATCTGAATGGGCCCTGGGCAGCCCCCCCCCCACTTCATCAACCCGCACTAACGAACGTGGTGAAGTATGGTCAAACACCCCCATGACAGATACGACATGGAGAGGCCACGTCGTATCAGCACGTTCAATAGTAGATCGACAAAGGTCTGTACATGATTATTTTATGAATGCTCATACAATAATAATATTTTTTATGAATGCTCATACAATAATAATAATAACAACAACTATGCACGACTGTCTTCTTGGTTCTTTCGGTAAAGTCACGTAGAAGGAAAATAATAAAATAATAAAAATAAAACATAATAAAATAATTCTCACGACGTCTCGACCAAAACGCAAGCAGACGTCCTCAGGTGGAGAACAGGTCTGTCAAGTAGACAGAGTCTGAATGTAGATTCTGTCAAGTAGACAGAGTCTGAATGTCTACTTGACAGACCTGTTTTCCACCTGAGGACGGCTGCTTGCGTTGTGGCCGAAACGTCGTGAGAATAGTTTTATGATGTTTTATTTTTAGTATTTTATTATTTTCCTTCTAAGTGACTTTACCGAAAGAACCAAGAAGATGAACCCCTGCAGTCACGAAAGCTTTAAATCGAAATTTATACACGACTGTGTTTAAGCGATGGAAAAGTGTCACGGTGGGTTGTGAATCTCAATGAGCGACCAACTGTTGCCACCAACTGTTGCGACTCGCACGAAGACGTTGTGGAAAGAGCCGATGCCGATCAGTGGTCATATAAATGCGCGTGTTTAAATTCACGGTGAGATGGTGGCAATCGATGAAAATGCTCAAACAGATAATATCGCGTGCATTCACAGAATGTACATTTTCAAACATTCACGCAAATAATGAAGAACATACTGGCACGTAAATATGACTTCAACCTTTCACGACAAAGCACTGAAATGTTCTCCATGCATTTTTCCCTTGCCGAATTTGCTTATCACATTGCAATTTCCGTTCCTTTTTGTTTGGGTGCCTCAAGGAGTAATTTTGCAGCGTTTCGTTTCAAAGCGATTCTGATGCGACCATCACACGTCCCATCGTAATTGCACTGCCGTCCTCAAATCAACCTGTCCGGGAAATGGGACACTGTGGCATGGATTAAGGGAGCACACGGCTACTGTGATCGCTCTCCTTTTGGAGAAACAGAGCAGGGTGGAAACTGATCGCTTTCTTCGAGACCACACGTCTTTTGATTTCAGAGGGAAGATGACCCTTTTGAATGACCACATATCTACATTTATCAATATATGCATGACCACTTTCGAGAGTGCTAAACACACACACGCGGAGCAGCGCATTGTTGGGGTACGAATGCATCGCCTGCACTCTGTTTCACGTACGCTTTAAATGTATTCAAGTTTGGTTTTTGATATTCTGCCACTCATCAAAAAGTGAATGTGCCGAGAAGAAAACATCCCCACAAGTGATGATGGGCGATTGACAAGATTTGCAATGGAATGCAAGCTAAGGGGAATGAGAGCACGTGACAGAGAGGATGATGATGACCGCGACTCGTGGCCAGATCAGTTTAATGCACGAGCGCGATGAATTGTGGCGTCACTGGACCACGAGGCAATGCGACGGCCTAGCGAGGCCTTCATCGAGCAGTGGACGGACAATGGATTATGATGATACTGGGACTTCTCGTTCACGATGGGCACGCTTCTACTGTAGGTGAGGCGCGCGCGTGGACGATGTCTGCCTCTGCACAGACGGGCTTCAGGAGCACTGGCAGAGTTGGGGGTGAAGCGTTTATCTCTGGCACCGCATGTACTGCTGTGTGTGTGGGGGGGGGGGGGGAGAAACAATCCGTGAAACAGCCCTGATTTCTGCAGCAACACAGAACGTGTGAATTGCGTTACCAGCTCGGGCTAGAAATAGGATTATTGCCGTGTGTAAAGACCCAACAATGAACGCTGATGAGTGGCACATTTAAGAAAGATCACTCGTGTGTTGTTATTGTTGACACTGTCGACATGAATGTTCCGTATATGGCGTTAACGCGTGGAGAATATGTATTTTCCGCGAGGCCAGGAAAAGTATCCAACTCGCACGGATATAACGAACAAGGGTGGCATGGAGTCGTCTTTAATCAGTGAAGGATTAGGGGGAGGGGTAACCCCAATTTGACAAACAATAATTCATTTTTTTCTCGACAGGTGGACGTAAATACACGTTCAGCAAAATGTACACAATTTTTAAATCAATGTTACGCAAACGTTTACCGAAAACGTTTACATAACACCAGAATAAAATCACGGTGTGCTGTTAGGAATGTTCAACATTAACTCGAGTAAGTCTATAGATGCATACACACACACGTGTCCCTGTGCGATATTAATCTCCATAGCACATCCATACACAAGACATTCACAAACTCAAGCGAGGGATTAATGAGCCCCCACAACCAACGTACGACGGGACACTTTGCACACACACACACACCACCATCATCATGTTTGTACACTCTACACGTGGCCAGGCTACGCAGCGTAAGAGTCAGCCAGACGGGTAGTAGGGCGAGTCGCTGTGGTAGTTGTAGTCCGGGCACACCTTCTGCACGAGTCTGTAGTCTGTGCTGAAGAAAGCGATGTAGATGCAGATGACGCTGAATGGCTTTGCGCACAGCCACGACACGTGGCTCTGCGTCTGCTCCTGGTAGCAGACGCGAGACGGGTCGTAGATGCACAGCACGGTCTTCGTGGACTTCTCCGTCTTCTCGTACTCCACGTGGCAATTGAACTTGGTCTCCTTGGGGTTCACGAGAGCCGACTGCACCGGGGACGGCTCGAAATCCACGGACTTGGAGGGCGGCACCAAGCTCAGCGACACGTTCCCCTGGCCGGTGGAGTTGTGCCGAAAGTAGACGCTGAAGGTGCCGTTGCCGTGGTCCACGATCTTGCCCGTGATGAGCAGGTTGAGCTTCACCGTCTTAATGTTGGAGTTGAAGTCTCCCCAGCCGAACATCTTCTTGAACTTGCCCGACTTGACGATGGGCCGCCGCTTGGTCCGGGAGAGCGTCTCCGACCTGCCGGTCCGCCAGCTCGACTGCGGTGGCCACGACCAGCTGTCTCGCGCGACGCGGGCGTCGTCGACCCTTTCGTCCTCCGCGGAGTCGTCCTCGGTGTCCGGACGCTCCCCCCCTCTGTCGTCGGGACTCGGCGCGCCCTCCAGCTCTTGCACATTGCTCGCAGTTCTGTGCGGCGCGCCCGTAATCCAGTCTTTGATGTCGCCGCTTACGTGATTGCGCTCCACCGTGTTGCACATGTCAGCGCTTCGCTCCTCGGCATCCGTTGCCTTGAGTGGTGACAACACAGGGACACGTTACATTTTTTGCGTTGAAATTAATCGAATTCCCCCCCCCCCGTCCCCCGTTAATCACTCTATAGGCCAGTGCACGCGGTCGCACGAAAGCACGCATTTATATAGATTGTTATCGGGTGGCACGTGTGTACATAATGTGAGTGCATACACGAATCATCGCCATCATCATTACCCCCCCCCCCCCCCCTTACATCAGCTCGTTAGCGACCAATTTCCTCCACGGCTCCCTTTCTGTAGCCGTTACGACAGCTTCACTCAATCTCAATAACGTTTTCTTCAAGCCGCGGCCGCATCCGTCAACATGGTTTGCTGTTTGCCTCCTTTACTCTCGTTTTCCTGTACGCGCGTTGAACTTCTTTAGCCACCGTGCGTAGCCATCCGTGCTAATCGGACGCACGTAGACGTGTGTCACGTGGGCAAAGCAGACGCCAGAAGCAAATAACGACATTAAGTTATCTCAGTTTGGCAGCGCTACACTTAACGCGACTGCGCGTTGGGGGAAAAGGTTGTCGATTCTTCAAGAAGACTGTGATGCATTGCCGTAAACATTACTGCCTCTTAATTGTCAATCGTACGCCGAGCGTGCAACAACTGCTCATTACTGCATCAAATCAACCGTGTTCTCCAAGAGTTGGGTGTTTATTGCTGTTTATTACACACCATAGAACCTTCAAACTGTTTAGCGGATCACTGACTTAATTAAATCGGTGTCTGAAGACCCCTTGCAATGAATAGGCGCTTCAGCCACAATTATTCACACTATTAATCTCAGAATTCAGGAGAGTACAATATTTTAGGGGCGGTGGAGCTTAAATGTGGACTCTCAAATTAACAATTCATTATAGCAGGGATTAATATTGCGCACGTACATCAAATCATCAAGGCGCACGAATTTCAAGCGTATCGTCCCATTTCCTTCCATAAGTGGAAGTCGTAAATCCGTTCTGAACGTTTAACCCGATGCGTAGTCAGACGTCTGTGGAACAACGGGGTCAGACATTGTCACTCGGTCCCCTTACGTCCTGCAAACAGCACCAGGCTGCTGTTACACACACACGGGGTTGAACTCCCCCCCCCCCCCCCCCCCGATACAACGCTGCTTTCACTCACCAGAATACGGCCACTTAAATGCGTTTGCACCGTATCTCATTAATGACGCATTGAATAGAAACAGAGCACATGTCACTAATCGTGACTTCTAAAACCATGAACAATCTCCAGCGATAGGCGTTGGCAGCGGTGTGGAATCGCGGACGGAATTTTGTGTCGCCCTCCTAGCCCCAACTCCACGGCACAATTGACTTTCCGTGAAAGCACCCGTCCCTCGAAACGTCAGCCGTTTTGCGTTTACGCGTCAGCCGCGATGCCCGGCTCGCGAGCGCCTGGCCCTGACGACTCTCTCTCGCGCGCTCTCTCTCTCTCTCACCTTAAGACAGAGGCCCCCGTGCACAAGGACGAACGCAGCCCAGATCAGCATGGTCCCGGTCCGCGTCGCTGGGGCCACACATGCGGCCACGCAGAGCGCCCGACTCCACAACAGTGGCAACTGGCCGAGCCTCCCCCCTCCACTCTCATCCAATCACCCACAAACCCCCCCACCACCACCACCCCCAACCCCCACCACCAACCACCCCTCTCTCTTCCCCTACAACACTAACGCGTCCCCCCACCCGTTTAAGTCTATTGCACGCAGTGCTCTGCAATGGCGACAGAGCGACGCATATCACCCACTGACATTCACGTTTCTATTAAATCCACCTTTAAAAGTCGGCCCCCCTCCCCCTCCTCCTCCCCCGCCTTCTCGCAGGCATGTGCACCGCGCTGAACGGAGCCGAGACGAGGGAGGAGGAGCGAAGAGGGAGGGGACCCCTTAGTGGATGAGCGAGAACACTGATCCCAGATCGAGCACTTGGGTGGAAGAAGAAGAAGGAGGAGGATTGCAGGTGGACCAAGCGAGGGCCTCGGGTGGAGGAGGTGACAAGGACCAAAGTTGCAGGAGCCAGGCAGGACTCGCCGCGGTGGAGGAACGAGACGGGACCAGGGTGAAGTCGGAGCCAGCAGGTCTCTCGTTTCGGAGCGGAGGACCAAGACGGAGGTCGAGGAAGGATCCAGGTGCAGGATTGGGAACTCGGATAAAAGATCAAGGACGCGTGTTGGCAGAGCGATGACCCCGGTGGAGGAGCGAGAGGAGTAGGAGGGTGGGCGGTGGAGGAACGGGGAGGATCTGACAAAGCGCGTGGTGCCTCCTCTCTCCCCGAGCGCAGAGCGTTCTCTGAGCTGCGCACTCCTGCACGCCCCCTTCCACGTGCCCGTTACCCTTCCTTTAACCGCCCCGATGCGCCCACCCACGCGTGACGCGTAGAGAGAGGTGCTGGGTGTATGTGTGTGTGTCACTGGGGAAGACCTGCAACACACACACACACACAAAGCCCGCTCCGCCCAGACGCATCTCACACTTCGTGACGTCGGGCGAGATGTGAATCTCCTGTGCCAAGAGCAGTCATTGCCGCTGATTGCATAAGTTTTTTTTTTTACACATTTACACACGCACGTGCCGTCACATACGGACACAATTAAGTCCACTGGGGGATCAGGTGTGTGTCTGACTGTGGCGGTGACAATGTGTGAGATACCCGTGTAACATCATCATTACTATTAACAATTGTTGACAATATTTAGCCCTTTGTCAATTCGCTTATGGGTGAAGGTCTCCCCACGCTGAGGTGGTCATGTCGGGAACGGGGCGTCCGCGACCGGTTCCGTTGTCACTTGCCACTGATGTTCGCCGTGGTCGGGAATTGAACTTCGGTGGCCGGATTCATCGCGCAGGGTGCTAGTCACCGCGCGACCGCTCTTCCCACAACTATGACGTAATTTAGCACTACTATTCATTCTTATGTCATTTTTCGAGTTCCCATTTTGGTGAGGGTCAAGTGAGCCCAACATCTATCCCAGGTCAGTAAATCCAGTACTACGCCTGTCTACTTGAGTAGCAACACCTTAGATCAGCACGGTTGGCTACTTACGGTAAGACAGACGTACGTACAACACTGGATGGTAAGTTAACAGCGTCTGTACAATGGACACTGGTCCCAGAAATGTGGAATTTGCATCCCGATGCTCGTGGAAGATGCACACCGCCAGACGCTTTACATGTTCCTTCCCCTGCACCTCCGATTCGCATGGTTGGCTGCGTACGGTGCGAAAGAAGTTCAACTTTCATACATAAACACGGACAACCTACTGCTTGATTTGGTCCACACTCGACAGCCGACACTTCTAGGTGGCGCGCGTTTCGTGCACTTCGATATGTACCCGAATCCCAGCCACGGCGAACACCAGTGGCGAGTGATATCTGAAACTGCAACTAGGCACTCCATCATATCAACCCACAATGACCAGCGTGGCAAAGTATGGTCAAGTACACCCCCATGACCGATATGGTGTGGGGAGACCTTCATTCAGCAGTGGATTGACAAAGAGTAAGTTAATTATTTATGTTTTTACTATACACTTTTACTATACACTTTCCCATATCAGCAATATTTCCTAAGGACTCTACTCGTTCTGTGCAACATTGATGTTTTTGCCTTTTGGTTGTGTTGCTGCTGTGCTCACGCACCACGGATTTCTCTTCTAAAATCGCCGGTCAACTGGCTAAACGGGATCATCCGCGTAAAAAATCAAAATAACTTAAAACTTAAACAGTAGCTTACATAGAAATTTCAACAATATATTTCGTGATGTTTGAATGTTGAATAAATCGGGCTTGAATTGCGTCGAGTCTGCCCGAGTCAGCGACCGCGGAAACAAATCGCATCCAGTCTCCTATCTCCATGGCTGTGCGTACGAGTCACGTGCCTACTTCTAATCGTACCAGCGACCCGAAAGAAAAATCGTGGGAAATTAAGTTAGTATTTCATATAAAATAATTAGATTTATCTCTTCGCCTATGAACTATCTGAGCAAAGGCTTTACCGGCAGCGTCTGTTTATTAAGCACGCAGACTCTGGGACCGGATTAGATATTCAGAGTCTAATCAGCAGCGTGTGGCCTGTTGAACAATAATCACGGAGTGATGGGCAAGGGCCCCCTGCAAGAACACCGTGGGGCCAACCAAGGTCTCCAAGGCTGAAGGATATAAATGTTTGTTTTATTTTATCTTTCCCCTAGAAGTTTCATCCCTCTGGGAGGGACTATAATTGACCGTGTCCGCCACGTGCCCAGACCTGACCGAGGAGCAATACATCACGGCGGCGTGGAGATCATTATCTCGCACCCCGCTCTCGCCTTTGGCTCAAACGCCGATATGTTCACGCAAGTGTATGCCTTGGTCCAGCAGTGGATAGACGAAGGCTGACGATGAACGTGATCATCTTCAAATACGCGATTCTATTCATTTCACGCTGCAACTGTGTTGCATCATCATTAATAATTAGATGTTAATGATTCGAACAAGTGTTTCAATTTTCGGTAAAGTCACGAAAAAAACCTAAGAATATGAATCCTTGCAGTCACGAAAGCTTCAAATCTAGAATTAAGTGTTTCAATGTTCAATGGGAATACTTTCAGCTTTTAACTTTGCTGAACTCTTAACCCGAGTTTGATTTCTGGACACAGATATCATCAGAGGCGAGTGATATCCGAACTAGTCCTGCGCCCCCCCCACGCCCTCCCCCTCTCGCCCCATTCCTTCAGTAATTCATTCAGTGATTGCTTCCGTGATGAGTGACATTTGATGTGGTCCTGGAAACACCCTCCCCCCTCCCGTCACCAACCCGCACTGATCGGTGTGGTGAAATATGGTCAAACGAACTCCACTACCGATAACCACGTGGACAGGCCTTCGCCCAGCAATGGATTGACAAAGAGGTGTACATTTGAGTTACTTTTATTCGTCGATAAAATGTGGACGGTTAGATATTCGTATCGATAATAGGGCAACGACCACGTGCCCGCACGGCGATGAATGGATTGTTTCAAAAATACTTGAACAAGATGTATTGCCATTTAGCAATTCCTCACCTCCCCCAGCCAACGTGAAACCAGCATATGCAAGCGAGCTACGTTTGTCTAAATGTTTGAGGAGTAACATTAGACTATACTGGCCACACCACACAGCGATCGGGGATGCAATGCTGATGAAGCGCTTGACCCATCTACCTGCCCGTAGTCATCACTAATTAAGTGACGCATCATCCCTGGCCTCATCGTCATTATCCATCATCGATCCACTGCTGGATGAAGGCCTCTCCAAGCCGTGGCCGTCTCTCGTGATCCTACGATGTAAGTAATACCACCTCGCATGGCTGGTCTCTGTGCGAATTGACTCTTTTATTTTATCGTGGTCTTAGCACTTCTCACAGGGATGTGTATAGAGTGCTCCAGGCACTATAAACAAAAACAAAAAACGGTCAATGCAGTTATTTTTTTCATTTAATTATAGCAGCCAGCGTATTATAGTAAAAAAACAATATCCAACTCGCAACTGAGAAGGCGAGCAATGCATTGCATTGAACGATTATTATTGGAAATGCGGTTTCTTTTCCCATTATACCGTATTTTTCAATTACGTATTCATAATTAAAGCAGGGCCTATGCATGTTCTTGCACTGCGATTGTCGATACACGCATGCCCATTCTGCATCCGTGTGGTGCCTGCGGTGTTCGTTTTTAAGACGCATCATCATCATCATCGTCGTCAGCCATGCTCAGTCCACTGCTGGATGGAGGAAGGCTCCACCTCCCCCCCAAGCATCCGGCACATCTCACGATCCTGCGATGCAATGCTCCCACCTATGGATACAAAACCCAATCCAAGACACTTGCCCCCCGTAGTGTACATGAGCCTATATTGGCGACGTGCTTTTTGTAAAAATATGAAAATGTTCATCCCAGGAATAACCCATTGCTGGCACAAGGCCCGCTACAAGTCGTGTCAATCGTGGAGGTTGTTTGGCCATACTTCACCACGCTGGTCACTACGGTTTGATAAATCATCGGGAAGCCAGAACCGGTTCGAAAAAAATCACTCGACGCTGATATTCCGCACCTCCGATTGGCACGGTTGGCTACGTACGGTGCAAAATAAATTCAGTATTTATTCACGTTAGCTGTGGCTTGGAAGCGAACTCATGTGGCTGGTGCATTGCACAGTTGTCGAACCACTGTGGCTCCACTCCACCCCTTCATAAGTAATGCATTTGTATCAATAAATAATGCCTACGATATACGCTGTTAATTGGTTATTGGTATAACTCTGAATGCAGGAGTGTATTACATCACCCGCACTAATTGGAGCGAGAAGAGGCCGCGATAACAAAATCAAAATGTCACAGATTTATCACTTTCCATTTTCAGACGCGTGTGTGGCTCTCCGTGCTGTATGCAGCGCCCTCGCGTTTTTTTTGCGTTAACTATCGTTAGAGTCATCTTCTTGGTTCTTTCGGTAAAGTCACGTAGAAGGGAGATAATAAAATAATAAAAATAAACATAATAAAATACAATTCTCACGACGTTTCGGCCACAACGCAAGCAGCCGTCCTCAGGTGAAGAACAGGTCTGTCGGAAAGACAGCGTCTTCACCTGAGGACGGCTGCTTGCGTTGTGGCCGAAACGTCGTGAGAATTGTACATACACCTTCACCGACCCATAAGTATGGTCAACTTTCTCTTGACCCTCATCCAGCAGTGGATTGAAACGGACTGTTAGACGTACGTGTACGGCTCGCTCCTTATGACGATTTTCTCCTCTCCAAAACCCCATCGTGCCCTTGCAGACCGCGGTCTCGGTAGACTCCAAAAGCCATCGGATTGTGTTATCGACGTGAACGCTACGTGCGTTTTAAACTTTGTATTCGCCACCTCGAACAGGCAGGTCGCCGACTCGGCGAGTCGAACCTCAACAAAAGAGCCGTGAAGTCCGGTGGAGCCTTCTGGCTGATGCGTGTTTTACATTTCAGTTCACCGACAGACTTGGCGTGTTAGGAGGGGTGGTGGGGGGGAGGGCAACGCGCTTACATTTATCACTCTGCAACACAATCGAGCGCATTAGTACTAAATATAAACGTGTACACATTTCTTTTTCAATCAAAACCACGCGCGTATTATTACCGTATTCTCTGGAATAGAAGACGTTTCTGCAAATAAAGACGCACCCCCAAGAAATATGTGCCTGGAGTCAATATAATTGTTATACATCTGATCATCTCCACATACCTACCGTATTATACTGGATTAGAAGACGCACCACCACCTATTATAGCGGTTTATAAGACCCACCGCCTGTTTTTTTTTCTTTCAAATGTGCATCTTAAATCCAGAGAATACGGTACCGATTTATTATTTCTTACCCCCCCCCGCCGCCTCCTTATTCTTTGGGGGCCGAGATGCAGGCGGATTGATGGGATGGTTTTTAAATGAGAAGTTTTAAATGGGTCCTTTGACAGCTGTAGGCTCGTGTCGCGCCTAATTGTGGAGGCCATCTCCTGCTGCTGCTGCTGCCGCTCCAATGACACTCACTGCGCTAGGAATGAGATCACATACACGCGAAACACCCATTTACCAAAGCCTCGATTATGGAACAGCCTTCAGTCAACCCGCAGTTACCAGCGCGGTGAAGTATGGTCAACGTAGGTCAATGAACCCCCACCGGGGGAGCGACATTATCAAGAAGTGAATTAATAAAAGAAATTGGATTCTGGGTGCACATTTTTACGAACCAAAGCCTCTTTCTTGAATGCGACCTGAACAACCACACTCGTACGTGTGTATGTTGAACTTCTTTCGCACCGTACGTAGCTAACTGTGCTCATCGGAGATGCGGCGGCGGGGGGGGGGGGGTAACAAAACAACTCATGTCAGTTCCACGAGTTCTCTGTATTGTGCACGAATTCAAATGACAGGAAAGCGACCGGCCACGGGAAACCCCACCACACACGCTGCTGCAGGGTGAACTGCTTAAAATAAGGAAGCTTGTGATTAAGATTTTGTAGACCCCTGGGCTACAGGTACTGTGAGCCCCCCCCCCCCCCCCCCGTAATATTTTCAAAAGGAAAACAAAGTAAAAAAAATATTTTTTACAAGGCTAACAACAAATAACAATTCAGCGTTCACAAATGGAAAACAACTTTTCACTTCTAAAGCCCCGTGTCTCCTAAAGCCCCGTGCCTTAATCCGGCGCTGCTTGTGACCCCCCCCACCCCACACCACGCACCACGCTCGTGTGTTTGTTTTGTCGGGAAGAGCAGCAGCATCTCTCTCCGCGAGCGCCTCGCTGCGGACACTCAGCCGATGTGCAAGTTTTACTCGGCGCACGCAAAGACAACCTGGATTCGTAAGCAGCGCCTTCCATATGCAGTACTAAGTTGCAACCCGCACGGGGTTTGGAGCCGGTTGACTTCAATTCGTTTCCCGGCACACGGCGAACACATGCGCGCCGAGTGATATCTGAAAGCGGTCCGATGGTGCCCAATCAGCAACCCGCAGTGATCAGCGTGGTGAAGTATGGTCAACTCCCCCCCACCTACCCCACCGTGACCGATACGGCGCGTGGATCTCTTAATCTTGCAGTTGGTCGACAAAGGGCTGTACGTTAGTTTTGATTTCATTAAACGAGAGCCCGCCCTCGCCATCTCAAGATGCAAGACACGGTTGGGGCCCATGGAGTGACATACGTGATACGTGCAGCATGCGGGCGTGAAAGTGCCCAGGATATAACTTTCTCTTCGGGTTGTCGGTGTTTTTATTCCTGGTATATCAGTAGACCAGTGGCCGTAGATCTTGAGTGTGTAGGCCAGGGGTCGGCAACCTACGGCTCCGGAGCCGCATGCGGCTCTTTACGGGCTGCTTCTTGACGATATGTACAGTATGTACTCAGATGCATTGCGGCTCTTGAAATACTGAATTTTGTACCGAATTGGAAAGAAATGGCTCTTCTTGTTATTTTGGTTGCCGACCCCTGGTGTAGGCGGTGCAACTGCAATGGCGTCCAGGCGGCGAGCTGCAAAGAGGAGAGAATTCGTTTGGGCATTCCTTGCACCAGGGTCTAGGCCAGTGTTATACTGGTAGGAACCTCCTGGTTACACCAGCCCACAGAGGATTATTGTGTCCATCCGTCGTGCAGGGAGGGCTGCGTGGGGGGGGGGGGCTGGTCACCCCGTGGTGCCCTTATAAAACTCAACGTTTAACCTACTCACGCCGGCTTGTGCCCGCCCTCACAGTCGGGCATATTTGCGGAATACACCACGCCGCCGTTGACCCTGGCCATTGACCGAGCAACCCAACGTTCCTACCAGCTCCCTCCGCAGCAGGACAATGTGTTTTATGTCAAGGCCCGCGGGCTACTGGCGGCCCCTGGTGGCCTTTAGTGCAGCCCCCGACAATACACAAATGTGAAAACTCCCCCCATCATCATAATCACCATCGTGCTGCTGTCAACCCGCAACGGTTTCAAATGTGTGGCGGCCCTCACACTGATGTCTTATCGGCCAAAGTGGCCCCCTTCTGACATTCGTAAAGAACACTGGGCTATGCCACTTCAGTAGATACGCAGAGAAAATACACATTAGAGTATTGCCTTTCAAAACTCTCCAAGGTGAGTAAGAGATAATAATCTACACGATGTAACTAGTAGCCACGTAACATTTCCCCACTTGAAATAAAAACAAGTAAACCCGTAAAAACAAAGTTTTTCACTCTAAATCCTTTATATGCGTGGCGGCTAGAGTTCTCTCGTCCTCTGGCTTGAGATGGCTGCAATCTATGGGTCAGATGATTGTCTGCCAGTATTAAGCAATTGGTAATTAAATATTTAATTCGTTTTCCCTAAACAGTGTAAAATTTTGGGAAAAAAATGTCACGAAAATTTATTGTCACACACAACGAGTCTGTGTGGAAAATGTCAGCTCGATTGGATCACGGGAAGTGGGTTAAAAAACGAGCGAAAGATTTGCACGGTCCTAAGCAAGCAAGCGAACTTAATATAAAGGATTTAAAAATATATTCGCCTGTGGAGGACGCGGGGATCGATCCCGCGACATTTGGCATGGGAAGCGAGGGCGCTACCAACTGCGCTACTCCACCACGGCCTGTGGAGGGGTTACGCTCTGGGCTCTTGCACTGTGATGTTCAGCCAAAGCCATGAATGCGTTCTATTTGAATATATGTAAAATACATTTTTTTTGCCTAAAAAGTGTAAAATTTTGGGAATTTTTTTCACGAACAATAATTGTCTGGCACAACGAGTCTGTGTGGAAAATGTCAGCTCGATTGGATCACGGGAAGTGGGTTAAAAAACGACCGAAAGATTTGCACGGTCCTAAGCAAGCAAGCAAGCACGCGAACTTAATATAAATGATTTAAAAATATAATTGCGCTCATCGTACCCATGTGCTAATCTATAATTTAAGACGTACACTGTTCAAATTACGTGCAGCACGTGTCGGTATATATATACACACACATTATATGTACTCGGACATCGTTTTTACTCTTCAGAAAAGTGGTGGTCGATGTTGGGGAGGGGGGAAACGCGCCCGAGAGGGCGTTCACCGCCTCGATCAAGAGGCGGCATGAGCTCGGTTGCTGGTGCTGTCGGACGGATGGTTCCATCGCAAGACCGCGTGAGATGGCGACGGCATGGAGAGGTCTTCATTCCACAGTGAATTGATCATGGATGATGATGATAATCAGATATTGCCTCTAAGCTCAGTGGAACAAACGACACGCAAGAAACACTTGAATGGATATCGGAAGTAGTTCTGATATCACATTCCGCGGGCCCCTGCGATTCACACGATCAGGACGCAGCTTCCTCCCAGCGCCCCACTGCTGCAGGTGTTCGTCGCATTGTCATCCAACCACCGTCACCTTGGCATCTTGGGCCTGTGCCCAGCAACTCAGATGTCTTTTAAAAACTCTAACTGGCAGAGAAACCCGTTGCTCTGCAACGAAAAATAAGAGACAGCTGTCATTTTCAAAAGCTCTTCGCACAGTCATGTACTCGGAGCACAAGTAATTTACCTTTTCATGTAATAACATGGCAAGATAATACAGTACATGGCGTGATGTTCTTTTTTATTAATCCATACGATTTCAATAATATTCTGGCGAAATTATTGTATTGAATGTATGTTGAACTTTTTTCGCACCGTACGTAGCCAACCGTGCAAATAGGGTCACCAATTCAAAAGGGCAATTTTAAATGAACCGTGTCAGTCTTTCTCCGTTACTCCCACCTCTTAGGTCTCGCTATTATATGTTGGCGTGGAGAGTAGCCCAGCCAGCAGCCAGCCGCCAGCCATACAGGAAACTCGAGGCATATATTACTTTTAAAGTAGTATTATTGAATATTATTTTAATACTCAAGAGTTGGAACTTTGGCAAATGAGTGAAATCCAAAATTTGTTGACGATGTTTTTTTTGTGCAATCACTGGTGACCGGGCTGAGCCCATAAACAGGCGCCACGGTGGCGAGATGTTAACTTCCTCGCCTCGTATACAGGAGGTCGTGGATTCGATCCCGACCCTGACGCCTGTATATTTTGAGTTTGCATGTCTCTCTCCCCCTTGTCGCGTGGATGTTTCTCCGGATCCTCCGATGTTTCCCTCCACATTTAGAAACATGTGTTTAGAGTATTTGGCTGCTATACATTTCTACGTGATAAGCCACTTTCTTGAGCTATCATTTGTGGGCCAGGTGTCTTCTGAAAAATAGCTATATAGCTCAGTGGGCCTTACCCAGTAAGGCCTTACCTGGTAGGGCCCACTGGGACCCAAACTCCGCTTCTCAGCCGTATCAGCTCAGTGCACTAACTTCTAGAAGCTACCGAACCATCAATTACCTAGCCACCAAATCAAACACTATGTTTCACCTTTGCTATAACCTTGTGTTTCCAAATGCAATGTATCTGGGAATAATTGTAGTTGTGTTTGAATATTAATAACTGATATCCTGCAGCTTTCAATTTACAAACATGCGCCTTTGACGAGCACATTTCATGGCAGTTATTTTCCAACAGAGTTCTGTAAACACCACCATATCCATGGATTCTCGCCGCGTGTTTTGTATTCGTGTACACAACAGTTTGGATGTCATAAAGAAATGACGAGGACATCAATATATATCATTGCATTAGCGAGTTTCGGAGTAGGAAGCACGATTAAGCAGCAGAAGTCGTTTGATTTATTTTGATATGCGTTCATTACAGGATAACTATACCAAGTGTAAGGTTGAAAATAGAAAATGATTGAATTGACATCGTAAAACCCGATAATGGACGGAGGCAATAGATCTGACACTTATATTTAAAGCTTTCGTGACTGCAGGGATTCATCTTCTTGGTTCTTTCGGTAAAGTCACGTAGAAGGGAAGTAATAAAATAAAAAAAAACGCTGTCTCCCCGACAGACCTGAAGACGGCTGCTTGCGTTGTGGCCGAAACGTCGTGAGAATTATTGTATTGTTTTATTTTTATTATTTTATTACTTCCCTTCTACGTGACTTCACCGAAAGAACCAAGAAGATCTGACACTATGGCTGCCCTTCACCTTTACGCGAGAACATTGTATAGCGCTTCAAAAATATTTTACGTTAAATCCATAACCGCTACCTGTAATGGTTTCACATGTAACATGTGATCACACTAACGTGTCATGTAATACAGGCACGGTAAACTCAGGATTACGAAACATCACACTTGGAAAACTGCATTGCCAAGTGCATAACGCTACAAATTGACAAACATTCCAATAGAGGACAAAGTCTTGAGACTCGGTAATGCTTTCCTCGATAAATCAAACGGCGCGATTATCATTATTATTGCAGTCACAGCACAACATTGAACATGACAACCAAAGCAGCAATACCATTATTGTTTTAAAAACAACTTCACGAAATACAGTTACAAATTTATATATTTTAACACGAAACGTTTAAGACACCCTTGGACAACGCAAGCTTTTGGCTGTCTGGCTTTTCAAGCAACACACGACGAGGCTTAAACAAACACGACTGCTCGAGTGACAGCAACTTGGGCCAACGAAGAGGCAATGTTTCACCTGTTGCACGCTGTCAACCACGCAGGCAGCAAGCCCGAGTCAAGATACGTCACTCAAGGGTACACAATCTCTGTACAAACTCAGCTGCTGCTGCTGTACACGTTGTACAACGCCAGTGAACTCTTGCCAGTCGGGTCGGAACGAATCAACCCTGCCTCGGCGATTCGACTAATTGACGCGATTCCTAGAATTTGATCGGATTCAATAATTTCTATACATATATTTTACATTGTAGTGAACGCGGAGAGTAGTGGTACATTGGTGAGCACATGACCAGAGCGACCTGAGTTTGATTGAAATGAGCCACGGCTAACATCAGTGATGGCCGATGTTTGACTTGGTCCTGAGCACCCGATTTACCAACCTGCTCTGGACTGCGTGGTAAAATGTGGTCAAACCGCCAAACGACCAAAATGATTTCGATTTAAACCTTTCGTGACTGCGGGGATTCATCTCATTGGTTCTTTCGGTAAAGTCACGTAGAAGGGAAATAATAAAATAATAAAAATACAACATAATAAAATAAAATTCTCACGACGTTTCGGCCACAACACAAGCAGCCGTCCTGTCTGTCTTCACCTGAGGACGGCTGCTTGCGTTGTGGCCGAAACGTCGTGAGAATTTTATTTTATTATTTTATTATTTCCCTTCTACGTGACTTTACCGAAAGAATCAAGAAGACCAAAATGATGTGAGGTAGGCCTTCATCCAACAGTGGATATGTGTGTGTGTGGTGTGGCCTTTGACGGCTGCAGGGGTCACCTGAACGCATTTCGTACAACATATATGTGCGAATCTTACCCAGGTGCTGCTCAAGGCAAGAATCACAGGGCACCACGGCAGTGTGCTCAGGTGAGCAGCATCCACGTGCACTTGCTCTGTGCCAGCGCACGTGGCCTTCGTGATTCTGAACAGATCCACAACGAGTGCGCGCACACAAGTTTGGACCTTCTCAAGATTGTCTCCTTCAAGGTCATTGCTAGCGATGCTGCTGAACAACACTATAGACTCCAGAAGCTTGGTTGAGGTTTTATTGGCATGCTTTTTTCTTCGTTGTCATCATCTCCTTCGGCATGTAAAAGTTCATCAAAGTTTAAATATCGTCAATATTTGAATAATTGCATCGAAAACGCTTGGTATACTACGTAACGTAACGTATTCATGGCGGACATTTAGTAAAATGACTACCATGTCTGTTGTAGGGAAAATCTGTAATGGACCTATAGCCAAGATTATTTATTAGGTCCTGCCCTGTGCACTACATTTATACTTTTATCATTAAAGTCACAATCTTTAACATATCTGCTGGTCTCCTATACACGTGACTCGATGCGTATATCACGAGTTTAGATAATCGTCATTAATCGATGCATCATTATACAGTACTCTCACTGTCAGAGGGAAATGATTGGATGCTACACGACAACAACCCAGTTTATCTGACCAACGTTTATAATAATCCACAGAAAACGGATAACTTAACATGACCGTTTAAACCTAAGCCTTGACACAAGCAGCCGGCAAACAACGTACTGTACCTATTTAAATGTCTCTGTATTGGTCTTCGCATTGAAATGTTAAGCATTGTATCTGCAATGCTACCATTTCCATAGCAACATTTCAATGCAGCTCGCGCAGCCAAACTCTGCAAACTGTGGGTTGTGTGGTGAGGAGTGCTGCCAAGGTGCACGTGCACACACCCCACTCACGCACCTGGGTGTGTCTCAGCCTCACGAACCCGGTAGCATGGCCCCTGACCCTCTTGTCGAGCATTGTTGTTGCGGATTGGTAAATATTCAATAAGTGTGCAAAGTACTTTCCTCCGGTGCCCAAACTATTTCCTCTTGTACCTTCTGAAAGGCCGTAATTCTTAACCCAGGTTTTCAATGCTGCATATAGTAATAGCCTTAGAATAACGTTGCATGCCTTTATTATGAACCAACGTTCCAGTTTTCCGGATGATCGTAATTGTACATGGCTGTACCTCGACGTTCGTATTATGTTCAATTTGATTTCGGGAGTGCACATTTTAGATCTGACTGCACATGACGTGTACACAGTAGGACATAGGCCCGCTGGGATACTGTTTTTTTTTTTTATAAACAACTAGAGAAATCCTGAAAGCTTATAAACCCCACAATTACTATTTTATGGCATCATTGAAAATACGTGACACTCCACAATTGACCATTTGTATTGTATCTTCTCCCCGCTGGTTGCCACGTAATGGACTAAAGCGACCAATCCTCCTGCTCTCGATAAACCCCCGACTTTGTGGGCAATGGAACTTTCGTGAGCTATCACGATTTTCCTGGAAGCTCCTCAATTCCAAGTTTAACGACCACATTATTCAATACATTGGCTGCACTCCTGACGACAAAGTCCACAGTCTGACCACACGACCTCCATGGTAATGTTACAACGGCCAGGTACAATACCGTGTCTGCATATACAGTATGTCGATAACACTGGTCAACAAAAAAAAAATTCTGGCCTGGACTTTTGCAGCTGTTTTAGACTAATTTCAGGGTGCTGATTCCAAATCCGATCTCAGATTTGCTCTATCACATCTCATTTTATGCTATCGGCATACCCCATTTTCATTGATTTTACCCGAAATTAACTCTGTCACTTATGATTGCAAGTTGTTGCGAGTCAGTGACTGCTTTAGTGTTAAAATATGGTGCTGTATTTTTAGGATAGTGTGTTTATAATATCATTTCATGTAGATATCCACATTTATTTAATATTTTTCTTCTGCAGCTTTTATTGAAAATGCATTATTTTATATCTCAAGAAACCTGATGTGATAGACAAAAACTGATGCCAGATTTGGAATCAGAACCCCAAAATGACCTTAAAACCGTTGGAATACCTTATGCCAGAAAAAGTGTGTTGACCAGTGTAAGAGCTCAGCTTCTACTGTTGGCACGTGTGTGCGAGTGTTTTTACGATGCCCGTAATGTTGAATTCGCATGATTGCACGTCGGCGTCGTGCGAAACGAAGATGTTGTGGCTTGCCGAAGCCGCATTGTGGTTCGACGTTGACCCAGCCTCACTGGCTGCCAGGCAACCTGCTCCGTGTTAACGCGACAAAGAAAAATCCTCGCACCTGAGTCGCGCAGAAATCCCTTTGCCCCTTTCTTCTCTCTCCTTTCAATCCCCCTTACTCTCCCCCTTCGCGATTGGACGAACACACACCTATTCATTAAAAAACACGCACGCACGCACACAGGCGTGGCAAACATCTCATTCAAAGAAATAACGACGGATTGTGCGGAAACGCTGTGCGTAAAAGTCTCTGCACCGTTCCGTCCACGGTGCAGTTTAAACAACCGTCACGATCGAGCGTATTTACCAAGTGCCGCAGCGATAGGGTTTTTTTTGTTTGTTGCATGTATATAATTAAGCGAACGATCAATGAGACGTTAATAGTAAGTGAATTGATCTCGAGCTTGTGGTTTTGTTTAGGGCAGATTGCATCGTCAGGCAGAAGAGTCGTGGAGGGCAGGTTTTTAGGAAGGGTGTCTGCAGCGAGAGGGGTAACGCAGGGTCAAGTTACGGCCGTTGGGGTAAAGTTTGGTTTCCTTTACAATTCCACTCCGCCGTTAAACCCCATTCACTGGCACGTGGTATAAAGAGGGGGGGACCCAGAAGAGACGAGCTTATTTCACCTGAGCGCATCCATCAGAGCAGGTAAGAAGCGGCATCGACTCGCGGGCTAGGAAATGGTGGAGGCTCTGGATACCTCGAGATGGGATTACATATCAAAACAATAGCTTGCCGTAGTCAATTTTTATTGTTTTTGTATACGGAATGTGATCATCGTGAACGCTTCGAACACGTGAAATTCAAAGGCTACTACCGCTTACACATCGTTGTTGGTGATACGGCAGGAGGTGCGTTGAGTCCATCGATGAGAGTGCGACATCGGGGCTTGAGCAGGACTTGAGGATGTGCGTCGCATGAATATAACACAATCTTTCAAACGTCAGAATCAGAATGTGTATTTATACTGATTAGCCATAAAGCTCTTCATCACAGATGTCCAGTAGAATTGACGTATTGAAATGCACGGTCTTTACAACATAAGAAATACATACTAATTAAATTTCAATGCATTTTAGATGTGTTTGTAACGTTAGGTGTAATGTACAGCACTGTTAGCGCTATATTACAAGGGTCTTCCGTGGTGTAACAACAGCTCGCCGGACTGTCATCCCCCTATTTTGGTTCGACGAGCTGAGCGCTTACCCTACTACTGGTGCTACGAACGTGCCCAACGAGCCTTGCCGATCTGTTTCGCGAGAACGAAACATCTCGAAACGATCATGATCATTCCGAAACAGCTTTGTCCGGTGCCGTTAACGATGCGCAATGTTCCTTCTCCCCCTCCGTCGACACCGACACCCGTGGCCACGTGCGTCCTTGCCACAGCCAAAAGGTGGAAGGAGAGGCGACTGAATACTGCGGATGGACGGCGACGGCGACGACAGCCTCTGGCTCGAGCGACTGACGAGCAGGGGAGCTGCGTCCATGACGGGGATTTCTCGTGCACTTGTCATGGAGTTGCTCTCTTGCTCGCCGCTACGCTGTTCTCGCCACAATTAGTTTATCGTCCCCGTGCGAGAAGGACCGAGGTTGGGTAGGTGAGGTGGTGGTGGAGGGTATCAAGACGAGGGCCCGGGTTCGGAGAGACGACAAGCGTCAAAATCGGCGTCGCTTTTTTTTTTATCTTGAAGCCGGTGCTGGCTGCCAGGTTTTTGTTGTTGTTCAAACGCGTAGACTCGTAATGCGATTAATCAACGCGAGGACGCGGTGCTTGTGTTAAGAGGTGTCGTGCGTCAGAACTAAAAAAAATGTTCAGTAGATACGTCGCATTAACACAAACTCGACGAAAAAGTAAATTAGTAAGACGGCGAAAAGACATCCGCTCACTTCTCAATATGAGCAGGTGCATGATACCAACGGTGGAAACTGTGCGTGCTAATTATTATACGTGTAAATATGTATGGATGAATCGATGTAAACGGATCCGTATGGTCACCATGGATATATCGAATCGTAAATGTGAGAAGTGGCTATATGCACGAATGTTACAACTAAGCCAATGGAGCAAACAATAAAATAATGTAAACGGGTTGATCAAACGAGACCCAAAAAGGGTAGATTTTTTTAATTCATCGAAATGCGATCAAGAATGAGAATAATGCATCGCATTTCCAGGGCAGAGGAAATATATATAGTTGCGTGTTTAATTATAATATCATAATAATGATATTCATTACAACGATTTACCCAGGAAAGCTTCACTGAGTCTCAATACCCTTTTAATGTGGATTCTGCATTTTGATGGCTGGCCAATTCCATAAATAAATGTTTTACTTCACGTGGGAGGAAACCAGATACCCATTAAAAATCCCCAGGCACACGAGGAAGGGGCAATACTCAGCAATGTCATCTTATGGCCACAGATGTACTATTCAAAAATGAATCTGCAAATGGCATGAACAAAAACTCTTGCTGTGATATCTACACAAGGAACGGTTTAGCAACCAATTAACGAGATGTGATTTGTTTTATTATAAACTATTTTAGATTTTAGCAGGTAAGGCCCACTTAGCTCTGTCTCGGTAGCGACCTGGCCACAAACGATAGCTCAACGAAGTGGCTTATCACGTGGATATGTATAGCAGCCAAATACTCAAAACCCGTGTTTCTAAATGTGGAGGGAAAAACCGGAGGACCCGAAAAAAAAATCCACGTGGCCACGGAGAGAGAGCGACACCTCAACTCCAAATATACAGCAGTCGTCAGGGTTGGGATCGAACTCACTACCTCCTAAATACCAGGCGAGGTAGTTAACATCTCACCTCCGCAGCACCCCACCCGTCCTCGTTATTTGTTTAACGACAGTTGAAGTGACAGCAGATGGCGCTAATTTAAAACTCACGTTAATTGTAAAGAATTAACAAAACTGATTATAGTACCAGTGGTCATTGTAAGGCCCGCGGGTCACTGGCGGCCCTCGGTGGCCTTTAGCACGGCTCCTGACGTGCGGCCCTCGACAATACACACATGTGAAAACACCCCCCCGCCCCCATCGTGCTGTCAAACCCTAATGGTGTCAAATGTGTGGAGGCTCTTACACTGATGTCTTATCAGCGTAAGTGGCCCCTCTGAAAATTAGTGAAGAACACTTGGTTATAGAGTCTTCTCAAGTTCTCTGCCCAACGGCAGGTCCATTGTTCAAGCTCACTCCATCCCATCCCCATCGGATGCTGCTTCCCACTCTCTCTTCATCTCCACACGCAGCACCACCGTTCTTGCACCATAACTAGGGAACGTTATTTGAAGTGGCTTCCCTTTATCTCCCGCAGTGCTTTGTTGGTGACAGAATTACTGAATGCATCTTAACATCATACCCAGGAACGGGTTTATTGTCACCCATCATCAGCTCTAATCGATCCATAGCTGGATGAAGGCCTCCCCAATCTGCCACGGTTTCTCAAAGTTCCACGATCCACTTAGCAACCTAGCTAATTTTGTAGCTCCATCTCCATGGTAGATGTCCTCTTGGTCACATTCCTTCCAACATGACGCGTGATACACGGTAAATTTATCATGTTTTGACATTCCATTGAAAATAATGATGAACACAAATTTCGAGTGATATCTGCTTTTTGACCACCGTATCAGTTTAACAGGGCATCAGTTTAATTTTCTTAAGCGTATGTCAAACTCATTGACTACTGCGTGCAACAGACCTTAAGAGTGGCAAGCCCATTATGACGACACCGCTGAGTAGAAAATCAACGATTGCAGCTTTTGTAGTGACAAGTTGATGTCAGGGGCAGTTGAAACATTGGAAGCCAACACCTCCAATAGCCTGAACAAAAGCTGACGGTGAAAACAAACCCAAGTCCAACTAAAGACGAGAGGACACTCAAGGATTCTAATGATTCTACAGCCAATCAGTTCAGCTGGTACACTTTGCATTCTGCCTTGTGAAGTCTTGACATTTCAATTAAAATTTCTCCACTGAGGATAATTGAACAGGGACCACCGGTTCTGTAATGGGTTTTCAAAAGATTAGTAAACAACCCTTTGTGTAAGTGTGCGTGTGTTGTGTCTATGGTTGCGATGTGTCTGTGTGCATGTGTGCCTTTTGAAAGCTTTGTTGCTAGGGACGCTTCGTGGTAGGGATGTATGATTAATGACGGGACGCGCTGATTAGAATGGCATTAGGTCTGTGTGCTGCTTCCAACAGGTTCAAAGGTCAGCTGCCACAAGCTGCGCCAATCTGTTTGGCACAGAATTGGATATGAGAAGCTCCAATTCAGTATTCACAACACAGACAGCAGTGTTATATTGAGTATTGTATTTACAATGTGGTATCTGTATATACAATACACGTGTTGTGAACATAACACTTGGGAGTTGTGTGGTAGGAAAAATTCACAATAAGGTATTTTGTTGCACCGTGGTATCTTTTGATGTTGAAGCTTTTGAAAATGCTAATAGAGAATTTACATGTAAAAACATGTTAAAGATACATACAAGACTGAGTGAAAACGTAATATTTTTTTCCACTTAAGGACCTCATCATACAACTTAAAATTCTGAAAGAAGCATGGATTTACCAAAGACGAAGCGAAGCTGAATCTCGGCTCTTCAATCGGCCCAGCCTCAGGGCCTGGACTTTCCATCAGGCCAAGCATGCAGTTGCACTGTGACTCATCTCTCCAGGGGGCCTGTGACTTCATAGCTTTAGACTCTCTCTCTCTCTCTCCGAGACCCTCAAAGCCCTGTCCCCCAGGCCCGATTAATCAAAGGCTATTGCCCTGTGTATGGGCTCAGAAGAATGGTAGGAGTGGCCTGCCAAGGGACAAGGACAGCATTGCCGAACACATTGCCTGATGAACCCTTATCCGGATGGCGACCTGCATCTGTGTACATTCTATGGTTGTGCTAAATTCCACATATGTCATCGAAAATTCCGCAGATGTCATATCTTTAGCTGGATCTGCTGAATTGTAGTTATTTATCCATGTATCTGGTAATCATCATTTTGAACGGACTCTGTTCATTATTGTTGCCTGTTTGTATTCCTGTCAAGGACTGCTGTGCTATTTCTCAGGATAGGCAGAAGAGGGCAGTATTGCTGACACTTGATCTGTAGCTGGATTCGTATTTGAGTAGAAAAGCAGACCTCAACATGCTCGAGTAAAGGCGTGCAATTTGATGTTTAATAAAGATTTCTGAAACAAACTGCATAGCTTTCATTATTTCATCTTACTGCAATTGTTAATGCCATAAGTTATTTCCGATTTTTTTTTATATAAATGTTTCATACACATGAAAGTAGTTTGTACATAGAGTTTAGGCATATAGTTTGTGAGGGGAGAAACACCCCACACTTTATTTGACTGCTGACGAAATTTGCAGTGGACACCTACGGGCTATGGATTGTGATGACAATGATGTCGGGCGGAGGAGGGTTTACGACACACATTGGCAATTAACTCACGTGATATCACCCAAGAATCAATTGTGCATTAAAAAAAGTCGAGAAATTTTGTAAGACCGAAACAAGGCTAGTTGAGAATGAGAGGGTAAAAGTCAGGATTTTTTTGGGGGGGGGGGGGTAAATACATTTCACTAATCGGCTCAAGTTATTTTAATTAGTCTACCGAAATGAGTGTTCGGACTACTGCTCCAATTATCCGGAATGTGCCCGATCTCGGACGTGAAGCAGCTTCGAGCCCGGATTGTGCCTGGATAGTACTTGGACGAGCCAACCATCATGCACACAAGAGGGTTGTCGGCTGCTGTGGGGCGACTTTGTCAGCAGTGGGCAGTGTAGCAAAATCCATTGTAGTATGGTTCAAAAGTCGATGTTCCCTGCCTTCACTAACAGCGTGAAGTATGGTCAAACAACACTAACGACCAACAAACACAACGTTGGGAAGCCTTCATGCAGCAGTGAAGTGGTATAGAACTATACTCTTTGGTTCTTTCGGTAAAGTCACGTAGGTAGAAAAATAAAATAAAATCAATCACGACGTTTCGGGCGCAACACAAGCGTCCGTCATCAGGTGGGAAAGCTTGTGTTGTGCCCGAAACGTCGTGATTTATTTTAATTTTATTTTTATACCTACGTGACTTTAAGAACCAAAGAGTATGGATTCCTGCAGTCACAAAAGCTTCAAATCAAGATTGGTATAGATCTAAATGAGTATTATTGGTACAGTTTGTATCGTGTAGTTCCCACGAGACTTTACAACGAATGGCCAGAGAGGATGTATATTGCAGGCCTACATCATTATTACTACTAATGCTGCATAACATTTCCCTGCAACATTCCGTAAGGAATGCAAGCAATTTAGGAAAACAGGTTGATTTCATCGTGCACACATTACATCCACTGAGGTATGAACTCATCCGTAACTGGACATTTTTACCATATTCCAGTTTCTATAACGTGGTTAAATGCTGTACTGCACATGGAGTGTGTCAACATTATACGCTTCAGCAAAAAGGGGGCATTTTACTGGAAGTCTGCATCAGCAGATTTCTTAATTTGATAACGGTTGCATCGTGACCTAATTGAAATCTACACTTCTCGTGCATAAAGTCAGGTTGCTGTGTGCTGCATTTGGGTTACTTCCAAATAAATACTTACTTCGGCCTTAATGAATAAAAGTATCAACAATTCTAAAAATATATATTTGGGATGTCACAAACTACTGAAGTGATAAAACAATATATAGTTTATTGAAACTCGCTCGATCATCATTCAACACCAATCAAACGTAGAATTACAGTCATAATGTGCAGTCTGTTTTGCACTGTGAATGGTTAAATATTTAAATTGTAAGGTATGGAAGCAATTATCCATCTATTACGTGTGTTGGGAAAGAAAGCAGATATTCAATTAGAATTAGAAGCGATATAAAAGAGAGGTTTATGCATTGTTGGCGAATGGTATACTTTTATCAAAACGTGATCACCAAACGATCGTGAATAATGCAGAACTAATCACTTTGAAATGTAAATATGGAACTAAAAGAAAAAACATCCACAAGCTAAGAATAACTATGTTGAATTTAAACTAAACTGTGACCTTAAACTATATCACCTACAGAGAGATGATTGACAATTACAATGGCCAGAGTAGAGCTGATTCTATGAATTATAGAAATTATTAATACTTGACTTAAAGCTTTGAACATCTCTACGTGACTTTACCGAGACCCAAAGAATATTATTAATACTCTCAGTGTTGATGTAGTGTAAATAATGAATACTGGAACTGCTAGAAACAATATATGCTCTAGGTTTGTCTACATTTTGTTCGAAGCTTACAGCTGTAGACACAAGTTTAACTGCTCCAGAGTTGATCTACATTATGTGCTGTGTTATGAATGTTTGATTAGTCTATATAAATCATGACAGCACAAAGCTCTCAAGTATGAGACCGTGCGTTTAAATCTCAGCCGGCGTTGATTAAACTCCCTGTTTCTCCCGAGTCAATCAATTAATACAATGCTTCACGGGTTAACTAATCTTTGCTGCACATATATAAATGTGGAATTACTGCCACTGGCACACAGCCACCAATGCGGATTAGCGCTGCCTAATTCGCATATGAGAAAACTTACACTTTTGACTCAATAAACACTATAATTGGGAATGTGTGATATGTACGCTGTATATCGTCGTCGCTATAGTGACTGGTTAAAAAACGGTTTGGTTTCTCGTTGTGGTCCTATATATTTAAATGTTTGTGTGCGAGCGTGTTTGTGTGAGCTTCGGGGCAAGTGGTTTCAATTTAGCTGGTAATTTATCACTTAAAGTGGAGCTCCTATATTTCTGTGCACTATTTTAAACAAAAAGTGATGAAAGGTGCTGCGAGATCCAAATTTCCAGAGGAAAATTCTGGCATGCAAAAGCGTATCGCGAATGTAAAACACCTGCACCAGGACTGCTGGCTGCGAGAGAAGAGAGAGAAAAGTTACCGCGCTCTATTGTTGAATTGATTGCAGAGAACGTTTCCTTAAAAGGCTATGTTGAATGCGGCTTTATTTATTTATCATATCCAAGTTGATTTTCTTACAAAATGAAAGATATAGCTACAAAGTTTATTGTTAGAATTGCTGTATTTATTTTAGGTTACATATAAATGGAAAAACTCACGAAAGAGTGAAATATATGATGGGTTTTCATTGTTTTATTTGTCCTCCCGGTGACATTTCTGTACTACCAAAATATGCATATTGTTTGTCAACTCCAAATCTTGGTGGAATATTGATTATTTTCTTGAGATTTGTTGTATGCGAGAAACTCGCTCTAACTCTGGATTTGTTGGTGTGATAAAGCTAAATTATGAGATCACTTTAAAACAGGAATTTCTCTCGCTGTGTGTTCAGTGACTCACGAACCAAACTGGAAAAATGTGTACAAACCTGATTTGTAATTAGAGTACTATAATTATTTTCTTAATATCTTAATATCACATAATAGCAAGTAAAATATGGTTTAAACTAAAAAAGTGTAAATCGGCAGCTGCAGCAACAACAGCAGCAGCTGCAGCAGCAACAGCAGCAGCTGCAGCAGCAACAGCAGCAGCAGCAGCAGCTGCAGCAACAACAGCAGCAGCTGCAGCAACAACAGCAGCAGCTGCAGCAACAACAGCAGCAGCTGCAGCAACAACAGCAGCAGCAGCTGCAGCAGCAACAGCAGCAGCTGCAGAAACAACAGCAGCTGCAGCAACAACAGCAGCAGCTGCAGCAACAGCAGCAGCTGCAGCAACAACAGCAGCAGCTACAGCAACAACAGCAGCTGCAGCAGCAACAGCAGCAGCAGCTGCAGCAGCAACAGCAGCAGCTGCAGCAACAACAGCAGCAGCTGCAGCAACAACAGCAGCAGCTGCAGCAACAGCAGCAGCTGCAGCAACAACAGCAGCTGCAGCAACAACAGCAGCAGCTGCAGCAACAACAGCAGCAGCTGCAGCAACAACAGCAGCAGCTGCAGCAACAACAGCAGCATCTGCAGCAACAACAGCAGCAGCTGCAGCAACAACAGCAGCAGCTGCAGCAACAGCAGCAGCTGCAGCAACAACAGCAGCAGCTGCAGCAGCAACAGCAGCAGCTGCAGCAACAGCAGCAGCTGCAGCAACAACAGCAGCTGCAGCAACAACAGCAGCAGCTGCAGCAACAACAGCAGCTGCAGCAACAACAGCAGCAGCAGCTGCAGCAGCAACAGCAGCAGCTGCAGCAGCAGCTGCAGCAACAACAGCAGCAGCTGCAGCAACAACAGCAGCAGCTGCAGCAACAACAGCAGCTGCAGCAACAACAGCAGCAGCTGCAGCAGCAACAGCAGCAGCTGCAGCAACAGCAGCAGCTGCAGCAACAACAGCAGCAGCTGCAGCAGCAACAGCAGCAGCTGCAGCAACAACAGCAGCTGCAGCAACAACAGCAGCTGCAGCAACAACAACAGCAGCTGCAGCAACAGCAGCAGCAGCTGCAGCAACAGCAGCAGCAGCTGCAGCAACAACAGCAGCTGCAGCAACAACAGCAGCTGCAGCAACAACAGCAGCAGCTGCAGCAACAACAGCAGCTGCAGCAACAACAGCAGCTGCAGCAGCAACAGCAGCAGCTGCAGCAACAACAGCAGCTGCAGCAACAACAGCAGCTGCAGCAACAACAGCAGCAGCTGCAGCAACAGCAGCAGCAGCTGCAGCAACAGCAGCAGCAACAACAGCAGCAGCTGCAGCAACAACAGCAGCAGCTGCAGCAACAACAGCAGCAGCTGCAGCAACAACAGCAGCAGCTGCAGCAACAACAGCAGCAGCAGCTGCAGCAACAACAGCAGCTGCAGCAACAGCAGCAGCAGCTGCAGCAACAACAGCAGCAGCTGCAGCAACAACAGCAGCAGCAGCTGCAGCAACAACAGCAGCAGCAGCTGCAGCAACAACAGCAGCAGCTGCAGCAACAGCAGCAGCTGCAACAACAACAGCAGCAGCAGCTGCAGCAACAACAGCAGCTGCAGCAACAACAGCAGCTGCAACAACAACAGCAGCTGCAACAACAACAGCAGCAAGATGGCGGCGGCGTGTGCGGCCACGTGTGCGTTGTGCTGCATGGGTGTGGGCTGTGCGTGAGAGTGGGTGAGGGTGAGCTGCGTGTGAGTGAGCTGTGTGTGTGTTTAAATTTAGTGTTTTAAAGATGTCAATTCACCTGCTGTGTATCTTACTACTGTCCTTCCCGGCCATATCTAGTGCCACACTCAACTCTACAAATGGCTACCCGCGTTACTTCGCGTCAATACTTATTGCTAAATTTGCAACTACACCTGCTAATGAAACAACTTATAGACACTTCTACACTCCATCATTATATCCTTTTAAACCCTATCTTTGTCCCATTACTTCACCAGCACTCCTTCCAAACTTCATTCTGCTCTTAAAAATAACACCATCTGCGAGCTGCTGCTATTCGTCCAAGGTTCGTCGCTCTTCATCCTTTCACAGAAAGTACCTGTGCAAACTATTAATTCTACTTTTCTTATTTCTGGGTGGTATTGAGCTTCATCCTGGACCAAATGTAAAGAACTCATATAATTCTGTAGATTTTTCTGGCAGAAAAGGTGTTGGTGTTCTACATGTCAACATCAGAGGGCTTTTGATTAAATTAAGTCAACTAAAACTAGAAGTAGCAAATCTTGACCCGGACATATTTTGCCTAACAGAAACATTTCTCACTCCTGCCGTCAATGACTTGCAGATTACGATTGACAACTACAATCTTTTTCGGCTTGACCGAGGATCTAAAGGAGGTGGAATTGCCATCTATGTTCGTAATACTATTGCATGTTCACCAGCTCACTCCTTGTTTAAAAAATGTTGCTTTGAAGGTCTGGCTCTCAGAATAACTCTCCCTAATAATCAACACATATTGGTAGTGTGCTGCTATAGACCGCCTAGTGGGAAGGATGTTGAAGCTGCATCTGCACTGAGAGAGCTTCTTGGGGGCCTCCCTAAAGGTGAAATAGTTTTAGTGGGTGATCTAAATTGGAATTGGCTAAACCCGCCGGCCGTGGCCACAAATTTTGCAGATGAATTTAACCTGTTTCAATTAATAAATGTCCCCACAAGACCCAACCTAAAAAATCCGGGACAGTCATCTCTGCTTGACGTCCTATTGACAAATGCCCCTCACAATTTCGCACTGACTGGTGTTCTAGGTAATAACCTTAGTGATCACTCCTTCATTTTTGGGGTGAGATCATCAGCCAGACCCAAAGCCCCCCCTAAATTGGTTGAGAAGCACTCCATGAGACACTTCAGCACTCAGGCATTTACTAATGATGTGCTTCACTCGGATATTGACAAGGTCTGTGATATTCCAAACCTGACTACGGCTTGGGAGACCTTCAGGTACACGTTTCTCCAAATTCTTAACAAACATGCTCCGTTGGTTAAATTTAAAACTAAAGGCAACCGTCCACCATGGTTTGATCCTGTGATTACAAAGCTCATGAAAACTAGGGACAAGGCTTGGGCATGTGCTCAGAAAAGTAATTTGGTCAATGACTGGCTAGAATACAGGATTTTAAGGAATAGATGCGTCAAAAAAATACGGCATGCAAAAAATAACTACTTCTCTTCCACTCTCCTTGAATCTCATGGAAATGCCAGGATTTTCTGGAAAACAATCAAATGTATCGAAAAGGCATCCAAAACAGATCATCTGCCCGTTCAGCTTAACCGAAATGGGGAATATTTTTCAGATCCCCAAAAAATAGTTGACAATTTTAACCTTCATTTTTCTGAAGCTGGTACCCTATTTGATAATGTATTGGGAGTCACCCCTGCTCATGCAAATTCCTACACTCCTGTCCAAACATTAAGCGAATTTAGTTTTCAGCCAATCCACGAAAATAATGTTCTGAAACAACTGTCCTACCTCAAAGGGTCCTCCTCTACCGGAGCAGATAGTATTCCCGTCTTTGCTCTACTAACTGTTGGTCACCTAATATACAAACCTATAGCCCATATTTTCAACCTGTCCATCAAAGAAGCATCAGTTCCTCTAGAATGGAAACATTCCTATGTTCGTCCACTTCACAAAGGGGGCCCTAAAGATGATCCAAATAACTACCGACCTATCTCAATTTTGTCCCCGTTGATGAAAATTTTTGAAAAATTATTGACCTACCAAATTAGCAGTTTCCTGTCCGCCAACAATCTATTACATCTAAAACAATCTGGGTTCCGAAAAAAATACAGCACCACATCTGCTGCATTAGACTCTCTGAATCACATTTACAGTAGCCTTGATAATAAGCAGTACTGCGCCTGTCTTTTTCTTGACTTGTCCAAAGCTTTTGATACAGTAGACCACAACATCCTGCTTAGTAAAATAAGTTGCCTCGGTTTTTCCGAAAACACAGTAAAATGGTTAAAAAATTACCTCTTTTCTCGCACCCAAACTGTATTCACAGATGGTTGGAGGTCAAACAGTGTTAAGATAACAAAAGGGGTTCCACAGGGTTCCATTCTCGGCCCCCTCTTGTTTTCTCTTTATGTAAATGACTTGGGCACTGAACTGGATTATTCCAGGGTAAATCTTTTTGCAGATGACACGGTACTAATTACTGCTGGCCGCTCTCCGGATGACATGATTGCTAAGCTCCAGAGTGATTTCAACAAACTACAACATCAGCTAGTTGCTCTTAAACTAGTCCTAAATCCTGCCAAAACCAAGGTGCTATGCTTCTCACCAGGACTAAAGCGGGAAGTTATTTTTCCCCAATTACATACCTTAAATAATGATCAAATAGAGCAAGTCAAGATCTATAAGTATCTTGGGGTCATCCTGGATTCAAAACTGAATTTTGAAGATCACATTGATTATATTGGGAAAAAAACAAAAATTAAAATTGGTTTTCTATATCGACACAAGCACTGCTTCCCTCCTATGTTCCGTTTGGAATTGATTAAAGCTACCATACTGCCTCTACTTGATTACTGTGACATTGTGTATAAATCAGCCCCAAGTACTGTACTGAAGAAGCTTGACTCAATGTATCACTCGGCCTTAAGATTTGCATTGAACTGCCCATATAGGACTCACCACTGTGATCTCTACATTGGGTCAAACTTAACATCTCTGAATGTTCGACGGCTTGTGCACCAGATCTTATTTATTCATGATGTACTTGCAAAAAAATCTGCAGATTACCTGCTGGATCTCGTCTCTGTTTCAAAGAACAAATTTGACCTAAGGTCTACACTCATTTACCAGCTTAATATTCCCTATTGCCGTACATATACTGGAGGAAGGGCCTTTGCTATTGATGCCCCCAGGGTCTGGAATGCTGTTGCAAATAAATTGAAACTTGAGTCACTACCTATGAGATCTTCACTCAAAACTGCTTTAGAGGAGTTGTACACCCCTAGCTGCCAGTGCTATTCAGTGACCTAAAATAAAATGTTTCGCTCCGGATGATCGCTACAAAGTATGACCTGTGTTTTGATTTAGTGTGCTGATCTTAAAGGTGCATTGAAAAATTACAATACTCCGATTGATGCTCCTGCTGTTGTGGAGTGACTCATGCAGCCAGCTATGGCTGCAGGGTTTTGGTAGTACATGTTGTTTATGCCATTTATTGTTAAAATTCCGTCAGTTCCTATGATTGCTTTTTCATTGCCTTCATGGCTTTATTTTGGTGATTTCGAAAAGTGTATTGGTTTAGCCATGTTTGTGTTGTTGTAGTACAGAGTTAGACTGATGGCCTTAATCTAAGTTGTCTTGTGGTTGTTGTTGTTGTTTGACTTGCATCCCACTGGGATTTTTGCACACAGCGTTGGTGTACGGTGTTTTTTCTGCAATATTTTTGCTGTCTTTTCTTGGATTTTCTCTTTGCACTTAGTCACATATTCACTTTAAGATGTTTTTTTTGTTCATGTTTTTGTTTTTTGTTTGTTGCGGTTGCACCCGATTCAAGAGCTGAATGGCTCACAGGGCTATACCTAATAAATGAACTTGAACTTGAACTTAATACCAAAGCTATGGTGATTATGGACATCAATACACGTTTTCGATTTTCTTGTAAGCCTTTTGAGCTGAGTTCATGGGAAATCGTTGCTTCATGTCACAGACAGACATCGTAAAATATACAGAGTACAGACTTGGCCAATGGGCACTAAGTCCCACCGGCTCTTATAATATCATTATTTAAAATAAGTTATTTAAGCTTTATAGGTGTTGGCACAAATATGTTAAAACACATACTATAAATGCAGCAAGCTGATCCATAAACTCAAGTTGTTTATTATACGTTTGCAGATTCTCGCGGACACTTTGAGTAACGGGCCTTACTACAGAATGCAGTCACACTCGGCTATTTCTGTTCTAGGCCTCACAGTCGTGGTCCATCAAGAAGCACTCATTTGTGTTAAACACTGAAACGATGATTATGTTTTGCAGGGTAACTCCCACTCTGTTCATATAATTGCAAATCCTCACTCTGCTAGTCTGGTGTCTTTCTATTTTAAAATGAATAAAGCAGTAGCAATAAAAATGTATTCAGCAGAGTAAACATTGCTTGAGTGCCACTGCATTGGTAGTGGAGCAGAAACACAAGGGTCATTTTCCGAAACGTCACCTATTATATACGAAGTCCTTTTAAGGCAGTGATATTGACGAATGTGTTATTCAGAAAAGTAGATCGTAATCAACCTGCCACCGCTGCTGCACGTTTGATATACATTTTGAAACCTTTTAGGAAAAAAAATTAATGTGCTTTTGTTGGCAGTTTATTCAGCGATTTTATTTGGCCAATGCAAACATGGGTTGGTGTTCTCTATGCATGAATAATACCATTCTTTTCGCCTAGACTAACCAAGACAGAGCACACCAGCTTCCAAGGCTAGTCAATTGTTTTATTAAAAACAGAAGATGTTCAGTTCTTGAAATTACCAGTCGAAGACTGCAGAGTGTTGTATTGTCTAAGAAACGTGAAATGACCGATATATGACAATTACAATATTAAAAGGAGATACATTCATGTAAACAGCAGCTGAATTGCTGTTAAGCCATGGTTATTGATTATATATAAACAAAATATGAACATAATTATACAATTTGGATATATTACATTTAAATGTAACTGCCCCTTAAGGAAATACCATACAACACCGTGCTGTACATACACCGGATATTGAGTGAATACATTCGTAGTGGTATATAACAATTCACTATGTCATTATTCAGGGCCGCAATTTACTCCGATAATGAGCCAAGAATGTCTGTGTATCCCGCGCGTGACGTCACTCCATGTCGACCAGCCCCCCTCATTAATAATCATGAACAGGTGACGTCACCCCACATGTAGAACCCCCCTCATTAATAATCATGAGCGGGTGACGTCACCCCACATGTAACGCCCCCCCCTCATTAATAATCATGAGCAGGTGACGTCACTCCACATGGGGGGCCGAGGTGCCTCCTCCCCCCTCCTCGGCGTCAACTCACAACCCTCACTACAAAGGCAGAACCCTCACGTCACGTGATCTCCGTAACGCTGTTGAGACATCGGAGTAAAAAGGACGTCATGATGATCAAGGGATTATAACCTTAAAATGAAATAGGTCTGTGTCACCACGGCCTTACAAAGTGCACACGAATGGATGCAATGACTATCACGTCGCGGTCTGATTTCCGCTTGCACGTTTCATATTTACTGCAATACACCCGTCGTCCTTGGACGGGCAACAGGCGAGTTAAACAATACTCTGTAACTAGCCTTTGAGTTAAGAATAGTTTCCGTTTATTGGCCGCTACCACGTTCGTGCTGTATTTGTTGTCTCCTTTGTAGTTACTTCTCGGTCCTCAATTGCATTCACAGTAGAGCTTATCTTTTCCATTACCATAGTGTTGATTTGCACCTCCGATTAGCACAGTTGGCTACGTACGGTGCGAAAGAAGTTCAACATACATATATATTATCCGTGCCATTACTCTACATATTATCCACAATTATCGTATACACATTTTAGCAGATAAGTGGAGGTTTTGTGGAAAATTCATCCTATTAACTATATTTTTTTGCAGATAAATGGATTCATTTTGTGTATAATCTCACGAATATTAAGGTATGTGAAGTTTGCCCCTGCTTTGGATTGGATAAGAAGAGTACAACTGTAATTTTCATCAAAAACTTTGATTATCACACAATTGTACGTACGGCATTTCTTCGCTGTTCGCGAGGGATACACTCCGGAGATGCTCGTGAATAGAAAATTTCGCGGATAATGATTTTGGCCTATGAATATCGTACGCGTAACGTCTGCAGATGCTTCTAAAGCTTCGATAAGTTCTCTGTTTCTCATCACTTTATCTAATCTTTCTAATGCATTACCTTAAATACACTACTAAATATGACGATGTTGCTGCACACCATTACTTTATATCATTACTTTCTCTCTCTCTCTCGATGCAGTTCCAGATGCAATTCGCGGGATTGTCAAAATCGCGGAGAGCAAGTCCGCGAATAACGAGGGAACACTGTACCTCTTTTGTGAGCTCGAATTATAAATGATAATGATGAATGTGATTATCTTTATTTTGAATATATATTTTTTTATAAATCAACAAGATGGACAAGAGGCTGGTAATTTGGGGGCTATGGAGCAAGGTTTGGAACTCAACTTTCTTCAGCAATTGCGATGCCCTGCCCTGGTGAAGAGACGCAATCGACAGGTGTAGAAGAGAAATATTGATTCTGCAGTTGCAATTTTTTTGGTCGAATATTTGGAGTGGCAGCTACAAAACGGCTGTAGTAGCAAGGGCCTCGTTGCAGGAGTCCACAGAAAAGTTGCTTGGTGCCAGCTTAATCCGTGTCACTGTGCTAGGTTTTGCCTTACACGCAGTGTGGAGAAAATGTATCCCCCAATTATGCTAAGTGTAAGTATTAAATTGTTACAGTGTGTGTACTCTGTAGTACAGTTATACACTGAAGACAGCAAGCATGTCAGTTTGACACGCAGGCTTTCGTGACCAATATTATGCACAATAACGTTTTTTTTTGTTAGATCGCGTAAGTGTAAATGTCTCGTGAACCACCGACGCAGCTAATAATTAGTGAGGTTTGTCACACAAACAAGACGGGCGTTGGAGAGTAACGAATTGTCACGTTTTGTTTACATGACAAACCTTACTCATTGGCTGTGTCGGGTGGTGGTGGGTTCACGACACATTTACATTTACTCGATTTTACCAAAAAAAATACCTGGATTATGAATCAACAACTACGTATTTGTTTTACTGGAAATTAAATGTAGTCATCATTAATAGACAATGTCCTCAAGTGTGTATGCCTTCCATAACAAGCCTTAACAACTGATTATATATGACTGCAGCATGTTGGACCGGGGCAACCATACATCAATGTACATTTTAAAGACTGGAGTGATTTTTTTTGGAACACATTTTCAAAAAGGTCATTCTTTGAGTCAACACGATTGTGAAAAAGAACTGAAAGGTCTGTCAGCACAGAAGAGTGTGCGCGCCTGTTGTTGAGACAGTGATGAATAGGGAAAGTGGCCACTGTGAAGTGATTGCTCAGCATGCAGAGCCCAGGAAGTGTGCTTCAGGGAAGATGATGCAGTGTGTGGTGCGGAGCAGCTGAAACGGAGATTTGACGGAGCCATCCTCTACACACATCTTCAGCAGCGATGAAATTCCATCTGCAGGGGCCAAAGGGCTCTGGTGTTTTCCTAAGCAACGATAACCAAAGTGAAAACTCGGTGGTGAAAAATAACGTCAGCAATAACTGCATGTGTGTATATACACACACAAAATACTGTGCCAGTGAGCAATGTCTTTGTATACTTTATAACGTTAGAAGACGATTGCTGATGCTTCTTTCTTTATGGAATGTACGTTCACGCAGGCATATGTGTTGTGCCCTTTTCAAAACATGTGGCCTGCTCTCTGTATGAACGGGATTTAAAGGTGTACACTCACAAAGGCCGCTGTGTGCACCCCAGTGGACACACATTTAATACGACACATTATTCACGCTTTGTGTGTGTGTCATACATGCGCGTGGATGATGCATTGGTCGACATTGAATATATTTTTTTACTTATCCGCTCTCAAGATTGTTTTCTGTTGTCAATAGCAGTTGCATGTCTAGTCGGCTATTTAAACTGAGGTGGATGGGAGAGGATAGCATGACTAGTTTTTAGTGATCAAATTGTTTAAATGAGTCACTAAAGCTATACAACTGCCACCAAGGTTGTAACATTCCCAATTGATGAGTTATCTAACCGTTAAAATAGCTACCACTTGGCCTTAAATCAGTCTAAATTGTACAAAACCAATGCATTGTACTCAAGGCATTAATGCATGTAAAATAACAAACGTAACAGTACTGCTGGCTGCATGTTAAACAGAAGTCTAAACTGCAGAGGTGTGGACTCGAGTCATGTGACTTGGACTCGAGTCAGACTCGAGTCATGAATTTGATGACTTCAGACTCGACTTGGCCTTGCATAACAATGACTTTGTCCCACCTCTGAGGTGTGGACTCGAGTCATGTGACTTGGACTCGAGTCAGACTCGAGTCATGAATTTGATGACTTCAGACTCGACTTGGACTTGCATAACAATGACTTTGTCCCACCTCTGCTAAACTGTATCACAAACAAAGCATTTACTATCCGAGTACTGTATTACAATAATAATTATAATATAATTACCATGATCCTAAAAACGAATATGGTTTACCTTATATTGCTTATCATCCTAACATCTTTGACGACATTCCAGTACAATGGATATTATTACAAATACATGCAGCCTTGTTTGTAGCCAAAGGACCATATTTGCAAATAGTTCCGCTAGTAACGACAGTGTTTTGTTAAAACTCACTTGACACGCGCAAACTTGCACGTTAACCGGAAACAATACGGAAACGGCACTGAAAACAAATATCAGGCAATGCACATGAGGCCAAAATGCAAAAATTGTGTAGTTTTACAGTGAGTCATGAGAATGTCACTGGGTGGTTCGTCCGTGATTTTGTTTAGTTTCATTCTTGTGTGTTTGGGTCTCATTACAAGATGATAACCAGATCGCTCAAAGATTTGGTGCATTCAATGGTATTGTTTTTTGGTCTTTATGGAGAACAGATTTCGCTCAACGAACCGGTATTGTGGCGGGCGCGCACACGAGTATGCATTCCATCGCTTCAGCAGCACGGCGACCTGCTGTGCTGCGTCTCGGGAAGGCTGGGGAAGTTGGTTGTTAAAATGGAAAAGTATTTTTGAACATTGCGTTTACCTCTAAAAAGTGTTTTAAAAAAAAAACACGACCTGAGCGTTTCTTGTGCACCGTTTTATTATTTCGCCCACGCATTAAACCGCACACTACATCTGCATATTTACAAATGCCACTCTTCTTCAAGGCGGTGTCACTCCTGCAACCTCTGACTATGCACATCTCTTCTCGGTTCTTTCGGTAAAGTCACGTAGAAGGGAAGTAATAAATAATAAAAATAAAACATAATAAAATAATTCTCACGACGTTTCGGCCACAACGCAAGCAGTACGGCTGAGAATTATTTTATTATGTTTTATTTTATTATTTGATTATTTCCATTCTACGTGACTTTACCGAAAGAACCAAGAAGATGAATCCCTGCAGTCACGAAAGCTTTAAATCTAAATTTATGCACTTCTCCTTTCCAAATATTTTCAACATTTCAGTCAGTCGCGTTAAATCACGTGTTTATTGTAATATTTTAAAATACATATTCATTCAGTTGCGTTGTGCTGATTTTGTTTTAAATGTGGTTATTTGCTAAATGTCGGCTGTGAAAAAAATAATTCACCACACCTGGTCGTTTTATAGCACGAGACACCGCAGTGTAACGAGTCAGTCTGCCTTGCAATAGTCAGTAATTGCCTTCTCCGTGTCTTCTCTCAAAGAAAAACAAGGTAGGGAAGAGCACGCGTGTGCATGGGTTGTCTAAACGCGTCACGACACGCACTTTTCTCTGAAAGCATTAACAGTGTGGACGACGCATACCACGAACTCCCACACCGCTTAAGTGCAATGTTGCCCTGTGTGTTGAGGTCACAAAATGCATAATGTTGCACGACAGAAATCATAGAAAATTGCATAAATGTAAAGGGTCATCATAACACTAAAGGAACAGGCACAAGTGTGTGGACTTTGAATATCCAATTTCAAAACCTTGTGACCACTCCACACGTGTATGTAACACAGAGGATAAACTTACACGCATTTATTTTTACAGCATTTCCACTGTGTAATAATCTGTTGTAAAATCGGAATGCATGGCTAGGTCTTGTTTGTATAAAAAGTTATGCATCAGCCTAGTGCATCCTTTGATCGTGCACTAATGGTCCCGGTGTGTAAAAATATCAGTTCTATTTCATTTGTTCTGGCTTGCCTTGGCAGCTATTAAATCACCAACGTAATCTTCTACAGCCGGAACTTCAGATTATCGTTAAAAAATTGAGGTTTCGGTCTGATGATCAAATTTGCGCGAGCATAAATGCCATGAGAGCTGGGGGATGGAAAGGTCATTACAGTATGTAAAGGCCCTACTTGTTGAGATATTTAAATATTTTAAGCATGCCATAGAGTAGAATAATAGTAGTCAACATTTCTTTGAGAATAATAAACTAAAATAAGTTGTACCATCTTAGACTGAGGATTTTTCTTTGTGTGTGTGTATCTGTGTATTTATTTGAGTGTTCCTTGCTGGCAAATTGTTAAGACATCAGTGCATTATGGTGAAATTCAATTTTTTTTATACTGTCAGTGTTCATGATCTTTCGCGACAATTGAATATGTATCTTAGCAGGATCATGGCATGGGTGGCATCGTGCAAAGAGTGGGCTGCACAAAGCCCAGCGTGGCATTTCGGCAAGAAGAGAAGAGCCGTATGACTTGGCAATAAGGGAGGTCCTGTGGAACCTTGTTGGCCGAGTGGAGTTGCTATTACATTGAATTGGAATTCTACTAAATGATTCCTATGCTTTGAAAGAATCCCCATTCATTTTAATGGTTATGTCTGGAATTGTCATTTAAGTGATTGTATTTGTTGATTCTTAGGTTTTCAAATAAGCCAATTCATTTGAATTTGAGATAAAAAAAACATGACGGGAGTCATGCCTTAAATTACTGTTGGTGAGCAGTGCACCTCTGTATGTTGCTATTTTTTATTAATCTGGACGATTCCTGGCCTCTCAAAAAATCCCAATTCCTCTCAATGGTGATTCCTGCGTAGCCATTTGAACACATCGAATTAAATTGAACACTTTGGTTATCAGAATCTCTATTAAAATTTCAAGTGAAAGGAGATTTCAACGTGGGAATCACCTGCAGAGGATGCACGATTCCAGCAGGAATCACACATCGCTCATGAGCCCTGTTTAAACCTACGGATTAACTGGTGTTTGTTACAATCATATTTGACCATATTATATTAGACCCTGTCATTCATCGCTTCCCTAATACCGAAAATTCAGCATTGAAATAGCAAAAACGAATCCGAGCAGACATTTGTACCCTACCATATGAATAAAAAGTGTGCTGTACTTGGCCTTTCTCCCCTCTCCAACCATTATATAAACGGAGTGGTAGCTCCTGCAATCTCTCATTTACTTGATACAGCTGTCGTGGCTGTGACGGTTCCACCTGAAGACGGAAGCTTGTGTTGCCTCCGAAACGTCGTGATTTTTATTTTATTTTACTTTTATTAACTTTAATGTTTTACCTACGTGACTTTACCGGAAAAAAACTAAGAATATGAATCCTTGCAGTCACGAAAGCTTCAAATCTAGAATTTGTACTATCCTATTGGAGTGGAACATTCCACAACCAGAGTTCACAGTAAGCAGCGAATGGGTGGCGGTTGTCCTCACACATTCGCATCTTGAACTGTATCTGCGAGCTGCGTGCAGTCCGCGTGCCCACATTTGTGTGCGCGCGTTACAGAATTCGCATTCCCATGTGCCCGAGGCAGCGAGCGGCTGGCTGTGCGAATATGTCGTTCGTCCGTAAGAGTCTCGGCCCTTTCCGGTGTAAACCACCCGCTCAGTCCCACTCGACCAGAGATTATCAATTAGTGTCTACCAGGGGACGGTGGTGTTTATAGTGTGGCCAAAAAAACTTCCAGAAGGCAGTGATACAAGCCTTGAGGAATGCACAATCATCAGCGTGGCACAATGGACTTTTCAGCGGCAACGTAGCCGTATTTACCCGTGCGTCTGAACAGTACTGTTTTATTTGAACAGTTGCGTACGTTTAGAGCATGCAGATAATTTACAATGGAAATATCACATCAAGAAACATATTTTTAACATTATGACCACACAAGTCTAGACTTACAATGTACAGTATACAATTCTAATTGTTTTCACGTTCTGTTCATAGACCAATGAAATAAACGAAGTTTTTTTTTTTAAAGATGAGAGTGATCCAACTGAACAAAATGTAGCCCAACTTATCAATTCTAATGTCTGTCAGAGAGTGCGGGCTCAGAGCACCTCAACTGATGGGCCTCATTAACACTGGAGTCAGAAGGTCCCCATCTCTCACCAAGTGGATTCTTCTCTGCAACATTTCTGAGGACGTCCAAGTCTCAAAAGTAGGGTCATGTTTATCCGCAGCATTCGTTTCGCCAATGTTTACGCAAGATGTTGCAGAGTGCAAATCAATAACAAACAATGTTACCAAGTGTTGCATCTGCTTTCGTCTATGCCTTTGCAAAACAAAACATTGCCCCGTGAAGCTAAATACCACTTGTAAGAGATGCTTGCCACTGAACCAGAATTAATTGATGATGGCAAGAGCAGAAGACAGGCAGGCATGGGGATTGAGGCAGCCATTCCCTGGTTCCTCTGCAGGCTGAAAGTTAGAGGGCTGGTGCTGTGAATTGTCTGTTCGCGGCTACCTTGTGAAAATGTTTTTGGAGCTTGGCCTTGTGATCCGAAGTCCAAAAATGGCTCCCAGTTAAAAAGGACAAACAAAATAGCAACATGATCTGCACCGAAGCAAACATTTGCACTGGAAAATAGTCGTATCCGTTAACATTTAACAAACAGCAGTAGCCTTCAGCATTTAAATAATATTCTTTAATGTTAACACAATGCTGCTCTTCATTTGGAAAGGGGTACATTTTATTTGTTTAAAATATGGCATTATGTATTACAGCATATACAATAATTGTGTTCATAATTCAGCATTGTAAATTCATCCTTAATATTCAATACAAAGTACAATTGCTGTAACGCATTAACGAGCTGGATTTAAGCATTTTATATTTTTTAATCATAATCTAAAATGTTCATGTCAGATATTCATTATGATCAAAAGAAAAAACAGCATTCCGTCACTGGAAATCAACCATCGAGTGTAACTTTAGTTTCGTTAGATCTGTATTTACTATTATTTAAAATTTCCCCAGGCCCGCCTGAAACCTACGCAAGCAATTTACTGTACTCACCTAAATGGAACCATTTATCGAGCTGTACGTCACATTTAAAGTATACATTTACATTCTAAAATTAAGCCTTTCCCTGCTGACAGTTTGACAGCTTAAAAGCAGCAGGGGCTGTAAGTGACCCATTGGTCGTGAGAAACAAAAAGCCATTTGCACCTCAGATCTCGTGGCTGGGCTGGTCGAGTGGGCATCTCTCGTTGGTTTTTGTGATATTGAGGATAAGTGTTGTGCTACACCAGGGACATGTGATTGGTCGCTCACGGTATGTTGGAGCCAGAAGGCGGGGCTGGTCCGTTCATGGTTGAGATGGGTCTCCATGTAGTGGAATTAGTGGGAGAGGGGTAGGTAAGGAGGAAATGGTGACAAATGCAAATTTCAGGGCATAGGGGCATGGTTAGAGCAACACAGAACTTTATAATTTACCGTAGTAGTAGTTGTAGAAATGCAACAGATGTCCGTAGTGGTAGCAGTAATATTCCAAATGGTTCCATTTGAATTCAGCAGATATGATACTGTATATATTTGGCTTAAAGTTTCATCCACACTGTACATTTTGCATTGGTAACATATTACATGTGCAGACCAATTCTTTTCTTCTTTGGCAGTCCCTCGAGAATCAAGTGCGACTTGCTTCCCCTATGGTTTTGCGTCGTCTAAGATGGCTGAAAAGTCCAAAGCGAGACCCACAAACTCTGCCGCCGGTGAGGCGGGTGATAATCCGCGGATAGAGTGGCTGGGTCAGACGAGCTGCAGCACACTCCATTCGCCGCTTTGCGTTTGGCTTCCTTTTGCTCTTGCCGGAGAGACTCAATGTGTGCAGTGCTAACCTGAATGCTGCAAGTGACCAAATCACCTGGAATGATTCGAGATTTGAAGCTTTCGTGACTGCAAGGATTCATACTCTTAGTTCTTTCGGTAAAGTCACCATGTAGGTAAAAAAAATGAAATTAAAATTAATAAAAATAAAATAAAAATCACGACGTTTCGGAGGCAACACAAGTCTCCGTCATCAGGTGGGACCGTCACAGCCAGATTTGCTGCATCAAGTGATGCATCAAGTGATGCAGCAAATCTGCATCAAGTGATGCAGAAAATCTGGCTGTGACGGTCCCACCTGATGACGGAGACTTGTGTTGCCTCCGAAACGTCGTGATTTTATTTTTATTAATTTTAATTTCATTTTTTTCACCTGGAATGAACCCAATCTGGCCATGTCTAGGAAGCCAAGAGGGGTTGAGCATGGACAGTGCTTGGATGGGTGACTGCTGTGCACAGTAGGCTCTGGGGTTACGTGGTAGGCAGCAGAGGGTAGTGCAGCAAAACCCAATGTTGGACTGTAATTCTATGATTCCACATTTATGCTCGCCGCCCGCACCAATCCGCACTGAGCAGCGTGGTGAAATATGGTGAGATAATACCCACGACCCACATAGTGGGGAGGGGGGGTAGAGGCCCTCGTCCGTCAATGGATTTACAAAAAGGCTGCGCATGCGTGCACAATATACTCTATTTAAATGTATGAAAAATAAGAATAGGTTTAACCCTATCTGACAATAAAACAGGTGTTAAGATGTTCAAACACCAATTAGAAACCTTTTGCAAAGATTCAAAGAAGGCTGTCTCTCCTGTAGGCTTTCGTGACTGCAGGGATTCATATTCTTGGTTCTTTCGGTAAAGTCACGTAGAAGGGAAATAATAAAATAATAATAAATATAAAACAAAAAAATTCTCACGACGTTTCGACTGCAACACCTGATGATGATTGCTTGTGTTGCAGTCGAAACGTCGTGAGAAATGTATTTGTTTTAAATTAATATTATTTTATTATTTCCCTTCTAAGTGACTTTACCGAAAGAACCAAGAATATGACAATGCTTTTATTCATTACAGTTTGTTTGCATGTTGACGCAGACTTGATTTCTTGCAAAAAGGTATCTCATTTGCTGCTTGAACATCTTAACAGCTGTTTCATTGCCAGAAATGGTAAAACCTATTCTTATTTGTCATACTCTTATGCTGGCAAAAAAGATCCCACGCTATTTTAATTTACGGCAGAAGGAAAAAAATCAAATGCGCTTCAAATTCAAATTCTTATCGTACTCAATGTTATATTTAATCATTAATGATGATGTACTACTGTAGCAATGTAAAGTATATTTGCAATGAAAAGCATATATACTTTTTATACTGCGCGTAATAAACTGAGCTTTTGTAGAAATAAGCTTGTAATCTACCGCACAAAGCTCTCATAGAGACGGACTGATGTCGTCTGTGTCTGAGTCCCAAAATCGGACATCCTGGGCTTCCTGCCAGCAAACGTGCAGTGGACCTGCCAACTCAATCAAAATCAGGTTTTCACCGAAAGTCTGCTTTGAAGTGTTGCAGGTTTGGCAGGGAGACAACGGTGAAATTGAGCATGAACAACGGATGCTGTGCCTGGTGTTTGTAGCGTCGCTATTCACTCTCGTATGGCAGGTTGTAAACCATATCCAAACATCCCTGGGACACAATCCCCAACTTTGAAGCATTTAAACAAATTATTCCTGACAATCACATGATCATATATCATTGAACATTGTCACATATTTGGAAAGGTAACAAATGTAAAATCGTTTCAAAGAACATCGTTATCAGAGACCCAACTACATTTGTCACATCAAACTCATCAACCTGGTCAATTGTGAAATATGAATCGTGTGTCCTGGATATAGCGTGGTTCCCACATATCCCGCATTTCATGGAGAGCATTTGGGACCATTCACAAATTTAAAAAACGTTTGTAGAAAATCGCATTCAGGAAACTCTAAAACTAGTATATCATCTGAAAGGCAGCCGCAGTTTAGTCCTGTATTGTCATGTATCTTCTGTGGCATTGAATTGTACATTCCAGACTTGTCTTGTGGTTGTTTGGTGGTTTCAGTGGAGGTTTTTTTAATCGATACAAATTGTTATATCTTTGAACAATTTTTTCGCTGCCTGCATATGAGCCTTTAGCTAACCCGGGATATTGCTTCAACTTCCCGAAAGCCACCCATGACTAACGCATCTGTCAGGTGGCTGGGCTGTGCTGACACTAATCTGGGTCCTGCACACTGCGCACTTCCAGCCGAGGACATTCTTCCGAGTGCCACATGGATGTGAAGTCTTGGTAATGAACTCTCTTGCCAGTGAATTGGGCAATTCACCGAATACCTTTTGTTTCGATTTTTTTAAGTTCCTATAAAATGAAACGAGTTCAATGTGACTGTTTCTGCTGACATTTTTACGTAGTTATTTAATTTGGCTTCTTAATGCTTTTTAGGCTTATAGGGTCAACTTTCACCACAGACTCAATAGGCTGCAGCAGTCCTGGATCCTACACAAGTTCTTAGCTATGTTGGCCCCTTCTTGAGCAACCACAGCACTCCGAGATGTTTAGCTTGGAAGCGGAAAATCCCCATCCAGCTGTGATATCAACGTGTCTCACGCAAATGTTTGATATAATTCATGAGATTTCTCAAAGGCATTAATTTATTAATTATTGAACCAGTAATGCATCACTGTGATTGTCAACAGTTATGTCTCACACATGGGCAATGTCAGGGGACGGTACACAGCACAGCTAGAAGATCTATACAAAGCAGCTGTTGCTGTTGACAAGTTACGAGAAGGTATATTTTCTTCAGCCATCTGCCACAGTATAATGTTTTATTTCACGATAATTAGCATCAGCTGCATAGCCCCTTTCAAACAAAATACCCAAATATTATACCATTTTAAATGTTATTTGTGAAATTTAAATATCAAGACATTTATGCTGTACATTTTTTGTACGTGTCTTCATATTCCTAGGCTTATTAAATATGCGAAAAACATTCTGTGCAATCAAAATGCAGTTTTAATTTTGTGTTATGATACATTATCAATTAAATAACCATGTCATGGAAAATCCTCCATTTTAAATATGTAAACAATCTACAACATCTACTCAATTAAGTAGTATACAAGAGAAAACAAAACTCTCATATAGATATCTAGTCATCTATGACCAGTCTAACAATAATAAAACTTGCCGCCCCTTTGCCAATCGCCTTCTGGATGAAGACTGTGCCGGTTGAGGGGGTTGTTTGGCCACATGCCGCCAGGCTGGTTCGAGTGAGTCGGTGAAGGGGGAACTCAGGATTGGTTCAGATATTGGTCGCCACTGATATTGGCCATTGCTGGGAATAGAAGTCATGCCACCGTGCGCGAACTGCTGTGCCAATCGCTTCTCCACAATAACGATGCCAATAATTTGCCCAACAAAGCCTCACCTAGTGTTAAGATGTTCGTGCCGAATTCCTGGGGGTTTCCACCCACATTAAAGTTTTTAGCCAGGCAAGCAAAATCATATCCACTGCTCATAAATCATAAGTACACTCTAGCCTGACCTGGAGTGAGTTGCACACAGCTGTAAATGTTTTAGTTCCTCCAGAATTGTTCTGCAATTAAGGTTGATGTGAACCGTAAATGACTTGCAGTGGTAATTGCCGAGTACTTGGTTAGAATTGTTGTTTCGGTATTATTTTAAACCACCGAATGTTGATTTTAAATAAGCGAGTTTTGTTTAAATAGAAGAGGAAATGAAACAACTATAAAGAAATCATTGTTTAAAAAAATAACAACATATCCATCCCGTTCTCAGTATAATGTCACCACTATGTGATGTTAAATATGGCAAAAGTACGCGCGTTTGTAGATGGAGTTATACGATCCGGTAATGACCAGCGCATGCAGACAGCAGAGTGTAAGACCTGGAATGAGTTTGCAACGGTGGTGATATGTTACTCCTGTCACCCGGAGAAATGTGCCTCTGTCAGCAGGGTGCTTTTAATGCAGCCATGAAGGAAACCCATCCTCCACTTGCCTGTTTACCAAACAGAGAGAAGCCCTCTCTTTATTTGTCCAGGAAAAAAAAACTCCAGTCTGCAACAAAAAGAGAAAGTGTTTCCTATCGGTGTAAATGAAACAAAGCAGAAGCCAAGTACATAATACTGTCGTGGTATTCTAGAGAATGCCACTCGTTGTGTTGTCGTCCATTTCAAAGGCTAGAGAGTGTACGGTTTGGTCAACATTTGCTGGAATTATATTTTGTTATTTTTAGTTCTTTCTCGGCTTAAAAGAATCACTGTATAGTTGGCACCATAAACTAGTGTGTTTCGGCTGTCTATCATTAAAGTATTGTCACGAATGTATTTGATGCAACGTTGCAAAAGACACTTTTGAAAAATAATCTTGAGACTCATTCAAGCTTTCCTTGGTTTGATAAAGTTACAGCTCATGTTGTATTATTGTCCCTGTTATCTTTTGTAGGTGTTTGACAATTGAATTCCAGTTGATTTATTGTAGCTGTACCCAACGAATATGGTTTTGTGAATTTCAGTGATATTATACTCTTTGGTTCTTTCGGTAAAGTCACGTAGGTGAACAATAAAAATAACAATAAAGAATAATATAATAAAAATAATAAATAATAATAATAATATAAAAATAATTCTTTCATTGTTATTTTTATTTTTCACCTACGTGACTTTACCGAAAGAACCAAAGAGTATGGATTCTTGCAGTCACGAAAACTTCAAATCTAGAATTCAGTGATCTTTTTTTTAATAATCATATCTTGTGTATACAGTGTAGACAATGTGGCCACTGAATTCATAATTAGACAAAATAAATAAATACAAATATGACAATTTCACCTGAGGACGGCTGCTTGCGTTGTGGCCGAAACGTCGTGAGAATTATTTTATTATGTTTTATTTTTATTATTTTATTACTTCCCTTCTACGTGACTTTACCGAAAGAACCAAGAAGATGAATTTACAGGCCGTTTGTCAGTCCACTCCTGGATGAAGAAGGCCGCCTACTTGTGTCATGCCAGTTATGGTGTGGGTTGGTGAAGGGGGGTATGGGACTTCATCAGCTACCACTCACCACTAATGTCACAACATTGGTGGCCGGGGAGCGAGATTTGGGTGGCTGGGTTCATAGTGCAATACTGCCGACCGTGGCACCATCACTCCACCCCAATTAGACAATGCGTTGATACATTTGCAGTGCTGTATATTACTGTCTGCGTATCGACCACTTTCATCAAATTTTGATTTAAAGCTTTCGTGACTGCAGGGATTCATCTTCTTGGTTCTTTCGGTAAAGTCACGTAGAAGGGAAATAATAAAATAATAGAGAATTGTATTGTATAATGTTTTATTATTATTATTTAATTATTTCCCTTCTACGTGACTTTACCGAAAGAACCAAGAAGACACTTTAATCAAATTAACCTCGGCCAAAACTGATGTGGGATTTGCTCGTCCTTATTTTGCACCATCAAAGTGAAAACACGGCCATTTGTGCTTTGAAAATGTTTTCCCTATACATCGCACCTCTGCCCCCACGTCGCGAGCTTATAACAGTGGTAATGATGTTCAGTAAGAGCTCCATGTGGAGACAGTAAAGGCTCCATCTGGCTGTGTTTATAAATCACTAATGGCATTAGATCTAAGTACCAAGGGCTATCTTGCAAGTCACTTCATAAGAGGCTGTGGCCCCCGTTTCCCCGTGTTTCATGTCCACGTAGACAGAACGTGGTGGACATTTGATCCTGTGCAGGTGCAAGCAAGGCAGAAAATTACTGTGGTCACTTGCACTGGCATTTGTTTGCTATGACTTGTTAGGATTAGGGCCCACCTATGGTTTTAATAGACTCAGGAGCTCTAATCTTTTAACGTGTTCCGTAAGTGCCTACGAAGTCTCGGATAAAGGGAAAGCAAATATTCAGTACAATATTTGTTAGTGATGGGTCTTAACAGATGTCAAGCCTGGAACAATGGAATGCAGTTATAATAATGTGGACCTTTATGTAAAAACTTGTTCGGGTCACCCACCAAGACCTTTTCAGGTTTATAAGATCAACTTAAGAAGTATACAGAAATGTGGTTTATCTTTAATTGGAATTAGACAATATTGATGCAAATTTGCACCAACCAAATACATATAATAGTAGTACTAGTATGTATAATTGCTATTGTGACCAATTCTAAAATAAAACTCAATGGTTTGGGCTCTGTATCAAGACTATATAAATGTTTCTGTTGTATTTTATTCTAAGGCACTCGATGAGATGATTAGATAATTATGTTAATTCTATAATGTGTAATCGAGAATTATACAAACATTCCCCAAAATGAAAGCATCGGCCTATAATTTAACGACAAAGAGTAACTTACAAAACAATTCAAAAATACTGGTTCTCTGAAAATGAAGTAGACTTCGGAACTAATGATGTGAAATATTTTTTAAACAACTTTCTGGGCATGTTATGTAATAAATACAGCACCGGACTTTACTACATACGTATGGAATTACATATCATTATCTCTACAGCCCGACAGGACCCAACCACCCCCTGCACTCTCTCCTTCAAACGCTCTGCTCCCAACCCCTATCAAATAGCCACCACTGCATCGCAACAACTTCCAACCCCCATTCTTTTGAATTTTCCTGGTCGTTCGTTTTTTGTTCTAAAATCAAACCCTACCTCTTGAAATGCTGATGACGAGTCATTGAAAGGGACAGCCTTTGGCACCCTTTCATTCCCAATAATGCTTAAAATTGAACACATTTGGGGTGAAAGCAAAATAAATACCTACAGTTCCATTCCACGTGAAGGCAAACGAGGGAGCGATTGTGGTGACTTTTAAGTGCTTTTTGCAATTATTGGTGTCCACACCTACTCCATAGTTCATTTAAATAGTGTGAACTTCTATATTTGCTTATATATTTACAGGCCGCTCCCCTTTAAAACACACCGTCGATGTCAGCCTATTTTTTTTCGACGAGGTATTGAGCGCGTTGTCATTCGATTTGACTTCTTCTTAACATGTCAAATGACACCGTTATCATCATCATCGTCGTCGTCGTCGTCATCCGCCAAGGTCAATGCACCGCCGGAAGGAGGCCACCACAGATGTCACGGCCTGCCACGATGCTTGCGATCCAGCGATCCGTCAGGAGGACCTGCACACACGAGCGGGCATCACCGCTCCGTCTCAGCGGTCTTGACATCACCTCGGCAACATTCACTTACTTTTATCAGTTTACGTAAATGTAAATCAGCGTGAAGAAAATAACGTAGTGTGCCCTTTGTCAATCCCACCCCCACAAAACATGGTTTGTGATACAGAGTCATTTTATCCTCACAAGTGATGTTATACAAATGCGGATTTGTAATAGTGTTCGGTTTGCAAAGACTAAAACAAACCTTTAAATCCACAGTATCACCACTTTACGGTAATCTATGCCAAATCACCTTCAGTAAAAAAAAATCTACTGCTTACCTGAAATAAACTAAACTGAGAAATGTTATCTCTCAGTATTTTAAATATAATACAAATATAACAAAAAATATAAATTTAAACAAAAAATCGTGGGTTTTTATTTATTTTATATTTATTATATTCTTGATTCTTTCGGTAAAGTCACGTAGATAGAAAACAAAAATCTAAATTTAAAGCAAAAAACCACGACGTTTCGATCGCAACAAAAGTCGTCTTCTTCAGGTGGAGAGACCGCTGGTGTTGCGATCGAAACATCATTGTTTTTTCCTTTTAATTAAGATTTTTGTTTTCTATCTACGTGACTTTACCGAAAGAACCAAGAATAGGAATTCCTGCAGTCACGAAAGTTTTAAGTCTAAATATATTTATTATATTTTAATTACTGAAAGACCCAAGAATAAGTCTACATTATAGACTGCCAGTCCGCTCACTCAGTTGAATAACCATTGCTACAGTCTCCATCATAGACTGCCAATACGCTCACCAGCTTAAAACCAGGCTACAGTCTACATCATAGACTGCCAGTACACTCACAAAGCTTAATAACCAGGCTACAGTCGACATTATAGGCTGCCATTACATTCCCATTAAGAACCAGGCTACAGTCTACATTAGTGATTTTTTGTTGTTTATTTTTATTCACTTGATTTTGTATTCTTATTATTTTTATCTACGTGACTTTACCGAAAGAACCAAAAAATTATAAACTGAGAAAATATAACAGCAACTTGTCATCGTGACATCCGTGGTACAAACATTATACACATTTACAAATAAATATAATAAGTCCATAATATGCTGCTGACAAATCCGTAACGAAGTCCAACTGGAGGCATTGGTTATCAATTTCGTGTGAAGCCATGGGTATTCGTTGGCGTTCCTGTGGTGCTGCAGCCGCAAGCACAGAAGCATTTTGGTCAGAATATTGGCCAGAGGTCAAAGAGAACGGGTGAGGAGGGTGACAACCACCGTGTGAGGGATGAGAGGGAGAACAGGAGGTGAGCCCAGGAACGCGATGCATGACTGCTAAATCGCAGATCTACACAGCTGCACAACCCTACACGTCACCTGTGCACGCTCTGTTTCCAAACACGCAATTCGTGTTTACCAACTCTCTGCGAAATCCTTGTAAAAGTTGAAGCATTAACCCAGACCGTGCCAAAAGGCTGCAGGACAGGTTACTGATGTAACACCTTGAAGGGCGCAGTCCCACATAAACACTGTGGCTGATGTTAATCTTCAAATATATCCGCTAGCACCTCCCTAAGCCCAAGAGCGAGTACTTCGCACTAACCGCCTTCACATGCGATGATCTCACGCCCATTCTTCCGTTATCTCCCCCCCCCCCCCCCCGTGTGTTTGTCACACATCGTCTTCCTAGTGGGTTGTTTCTTTCCATTGACTTTCTATGTGCTCGGTGTGTGTCTCGACAAGTCACACACTGTGTCTCGGATAAATCTCGGCGGCAGATGTAAAACTCTACAGCTGTTTTGTCCAACGCTAAAAAAAAATACCCAAAAGCGGCGAGTTAGCGCGTGTGTTTCTTTCTTTTTAAAGCACGCCACTGTATTTAGGGCACCTGCCTATAAATGTGTTTAGATTGTGTCACACCTTACGCAGGTGCTGCGGAAAGCTGTTGTTCACCGCTGCGACTGCTTTTGAGAAATGTTCTTAACGTGCTACTTTTGTCCATTTTAGATACTTAGAGAACATTTTTACACCTGCTCCATTTTTTTTACGTCTCCTAAGAAAATCTTTTTTGGGGAAGCACGATTCTTTCATTATTTTTTTCTGAAGCTCTGCCTACAAATTGCCGATGGAAGAATGCGCACGGGCCACATGGTGGTTGGCGTGTTTGTTCTTACGGCGCGAGGAGCGAGTGTCCGCTTTCAAGCAGCGCCTTTGACCAATGATGAGTGCTCACACGTGTTTCATAACAGGCCTGGGATTGGCGATACATTGTGCTATGACAGCCATTTCACGCCTATTAAGATAGCGTTATAATTTATCTCTTTGTGCGCGTGTGGCTTCGGCTATATAGCAGCATGCCGCAGGTAAAACGGGCTTCCTCGGTTCCAATAATAGAATGCAGACATTGTATAATCTATACATACCTAACGTTCATTGGCGTGTTGTAAAAAAAAAGTACAATTTCTCTAACAATTTGTGTAACTTGACATCAATGAGTTCCTACAAATGGTATTTTATCTGAAAGCACGCAGCATATGGACATATCTGTCCTGCCAGATACTGAAATTTAAAGCCGTGGTCAATATTCATAGACACTCTGGACCACCCGGCCACCACGGCCGGTGGGACATCCACCTCTAAATGCCCTCTTGCCAGGTCTCATGTGCGCGGATCATGGGGCAATGGGCGCGCGCGTCCATGCAGGAGCGCACACGGAACCCATTAGCACCACAAGAAAGATGTCATGAAGGAGTTGTGGTGGGAGGGGGTGAACTAAAAGTAAGACTGATAGATGTGCTAAGTCGAAGCGAAGTCGTTATTAAAGGCACGGAGATTAGAGCAGACGGTCATAAATGGAAAACACGTTACACGGGTATCTCAGCGTGTGTTTACAATCATGTGTATGTATTTCAAGAAAAAAAGAGCTCTGTTTGAAATAAGTTTCTGAATTTTAATTGCATTTTTGCGAGATTTATACAGAGCAGGCTAAGTATAAAATAAATTGGAACATGTTCTGTTCATGAGAGGAAAGAACTCTGATGGCTCAGTAAAATTGCCTCTTTCAAGAAGAGTAAATATTTTATTTAAAAAAAAAGTATTGGTCAGCACTATACATTTTACACATTTTAGTTGTGCAATTAATGTCTCCAATAAAAGTAAATTTCAGCCCATTGTCAATCCTTATTATACGTACCAATATCGCCCTCAATAAAGTAGCCATCAGTGCACATTGCGACAGAACGGGAACGGGCATTGCTGAATGGTCATGGGGGTTGATTGCCCTTAATTCACCACGCTGATCGCTGTGGCTTGGGGAGGGTGAGTGGAGACAGGACGAGTTCTAATATCAATGGCCACTGTTGTTAGCCATGGATCAGAATCAAACTCAGATCAGCAGATTCACAGCATCGTGTGGTATCCCACTACACCACCCTCCCGTCATATATATAATCATGTAAAAGTGCGTTTAATGATAAATACTGTACATTTATTTATTTAATCAATACACCAATTCCACAGATTGACAATAATCGTGGGCTATTTACAATCATGGTTTACAAATGTTTAGGTTTTTGTGTGTACAGTACTAGGCAACAGCCATCGTGAACACCACGGGGAACTTTTTTTAAAACGGAATTAGCATAGTTACAGTCAGTGGCCCATGGGTCCTGGTACCAATAATTAAATGTGGCCCCTTGTCCATCTTCCCTCCTCCTTATAGCCTGGTCTGGCAGCTGGACTCTGTCTGGACTGTGGGTCACCGTGCGGTTGCACTCCCCGCGCGTTCGTCAGTTGCTGCGCCACTGGGACAGAGTAAGGTCTATGCAGTGAAGGAGATCAGAATGAGATTTCCACTTCGTTGAACACGAGGCGCCACTCATCTCACAGTTACACAGCCCCTGAGCCAGTGAGTGTCAATTCCACATTCCTGTGGTGGTGGTGGTGGTGGTGGTCGAGGCAAATTTTTTCAGAGGATAATCACCGTTGACTTAAACATACTTCAACAATTACTATTTCACTTATTACCAGCTCGTAAATTAATTGCTAACTAGTTGTCGCCATTGACCGGCATTTACACGAGTTTAATGGCTGCAGCATAGCATACTTAAGGAGAAGAAAACATCTGTTAATCCCACACCGTACACGAATATTACGAATGCGATGTATACTGTACGTGCAACTTGATCAATATGGGCATATGCCACATAACTCGATTTGGGAAAAAGCGCGAATTGCAAGCAACATGACTTAACAGCAGAAGAGCATGTAATTAGTCAAGAGGGCATTTATGGGGGCCTGAAACACAGAAAGATATTGTTGGGGGGAGAGGAGAGGGGGGGGGATTGCGGATTTTAACGAACCTCTGCTGAAGGAAAAAAACACACGAGGGGAAAGGAAAGGGGGGGGGGTGGGTGAAACGCTCAGAGCTCAGCTGGGTTCGCCAAAGCCTCGTTTTCCGACTGATTTGAGGCTGGGTCGCTGTTCCTACCCTGAAGCACTTGTGGTACAGCCTCGTGAGTAACAGTGGTCGGGTGCGGGGTGTTCGTACTCTGCGGTGGTGAGGGTGGTGGTGGTGGTGGGGGTAACGGGTGGTGGTGGGGTAGTTCTAAGCAGTGGAGGAGGTGGTGGTGGTTGGGAGTGTTAGTACAGTGCCATGCAGCAATGGTGGTTGGGATTAATGGTGGTAGTGCTAAGCAGCAGTGGTGGTGGTGGAGGCAGTGGCGTCACTCGGGTTGATGTCACCCAGTGCGGTAACTCATGGTGTCACCCTTCATGGACCTCCGCCCGTACCAGACCATACAGAAATTACAGAATCCTTAGTAATGTTCTTTATACTAATGCTACTCGTACATCGTAATTCCCGTTTTCACTGAATTTAAAGGCAATAGTGATATAAACAACTAGCAAAATTAAAATTACACCTTTAAATTGCAACATTTCCTTTAATTACTACTTCTTTCTCAAAAAGGTTATTGATGTAGGTTCACAAATACTAATTACCATAATATTGTAGCTAAAACACCAGGAAATTTGACAAAATCAGCGACTATAAAAACACGAGCAGCAACGAAAACAACAGCGCGTGCTTGCAGCGCGTGCAAACGAAACCACGTGACTCGATTCGTCATTGTAGTTGGGTAACAATGACAGCTCTAACTGGAGCGCATTTGAAGGTTCAAAAAGTAAATCAGCATGGAGGTTTAGCCTTGTAGGTAGATTGATACAGTGCATGTAAGCTGGGCTTGCGGGAATTTTTTGTTGTTGTTATAACTAACCACGGGGATAAAAAAAATGCATATCAAAAAGAGAATAAATTACTGCTGAAACACTGCACAAAAATTGTATCGACAGTCATTTTGGTGTCACCCCCTCTGATGGTGTCACCCGGTGCGGTCCGCACCCCCCGTAGTGACGCCAATGGGTGTAGGAGGTGGGGCAGGAGGAGCGGCCGGCCAGCAGAGAGGGCTTCGTCTGCGCTCATTCTCTCTCTCACTCTCTCTGTACGTGCGGCGTTCCTTCCTTGCGCCGAAAAACTCCACCGCTTCGCATTCTTCTTGAGTTGTTTACTTGAAGCAACGCATTATCGCGTAAAGGCGGATTAAACGCACTCAACGAGATACGCAATCCATAATAGAGTTTTTTTTTTAAAGATACGCAATACTGCCACTTATTAAAAAATGTGTGGTTGTATTATTACAGCGCTATCGTTTTCATTGGCTGCGTTGATCGGTTTGTCTGTCATTTTGTGTTTTGTTTAATTGTTTAGGCAGCACTTTGCGGGATTGAGGCTGCGCTCTTGAATGTTTTGATATAAACAAGGGGGAGACACGCTTGCGTGGGTAGCTGGGCGGGGGCCGTGGTGGGGGTAGGGGAGGGGGGGAATGAGTGGGTAGGTGGGGAGTGGATGGGTGAGTGGGAGGGTGTGTGGTTGGTGGTGGTGGATGTGGTAGAGGAGGAGGATCAGGCTGGATCAGCTGGGAGTGAGAGCTACACTCTGCTGTCAAACAGGAGGAGGAGGAGGCTGCTGCCGCTGCTGCTGCTGCCATGCAGACGTGACACGGAGGCGAGCGTTGCTCGTCCTCTCTCTCTCACCTCTTGACCACCGCCTCTTGCTGCCGCTGCCCTCGAAGTCGGGTTGTATTCCGGACCCAGGCGCGATGCCCTGCGTGGGAATGAGACCACGGTCGCCCCGGGGGCTGACACAGGAGCCCCGGAGGCTGCCCACGCTCCTCCTCTTGCCGCTTGTCCTGGTGCTGTGGGTTGGCACGACCCAGTCGCAGACAGGTAAGTTCCATCTGATGGTTATCACCATGAGCAGGCTGTGGTGCGTGTGTCATCGTGCTGTTTTACTTGTCTGCGTGGATGAGCACATCTCTTTATTTTGCGAGTTATGTGGTCATTACACATTCTTATGGCGGGCGCGTGTCAGGCAGGTGACAATTGTTATTTAAAGTGTCGGATAACCTTTGTCGACTTCCAGAAAGTGGACATTACAGTATGGGTATAATATTGCAAAGTAGTGTGCATATACTGCAGTGTGGATAGCATTTGCAGGGCTTTGCGTGTACGTGATGGTGTGGCATTGCGTGATGGTGTGGCATTGCATGCGGCCGGTCACATCACGTCTAAGTTCGACACCCACAACGGGCAGATTTGATTTGTACAAGAGAGTGTTCGCTGCTCGTAAATGTGTGAATTGTGCGCCATTCCATTGCTATGATGTAACCCGACATATGGTGCAGAGAGTAGATTCAGCAGTGGACCTATACACGCTGATAAGTTTTGTCGCGGCGTGCTTGTGATATCACAGTGTACAAACTACAGGGCTCACCTGTATGTACGTGCGCTGAACTTCTTTCGCACCGTACGTAGCGAGCCCTGCTAATTGGAGGTGCGCCCTCGCCCCCATCTCCGCACATCCGTTAACGAGCACCTGCTCGCAATTCCATTGAGATGTAGATCGAGGAACGGCGCGTGGATGACAAGAGCACGCACGGATCGAAGACGCGAGAGGGGAGGTTGACTTGGGCCCCATACATCCGTAGAAGGGACGATGACCGACGGTTAAGAATAGGGACGGTAGTGATGGAGCGTGGTTCAAAGATCGCGGCGAGTTCAAGAGCGGCTTCCGTGGAGGTGGCGAGTGGGGTCAGCGGGCGTGAAGGTGCCGCCGAGTCGCGAGTTGTTGCACCGCGCGAGATGACAGCGGCTTTGGGAGGCATTCATCCAGCAGTGGATTGGCCATGGCTATTGATGGTGATAGTACGTGGCCTCTTCTTGGTTATTTCGGTAAAATCACGTAGAAGGGAAGTAATAAAATAATAAAAAATAAAACATAATAAAACAATTCTCACGACGCTGTCGCCTCGACAGACCTGGTTTTCACCTGAGGACGGCTGCTTGCGTTGTGGCCGAAACGTCGTGAAAATTGTTTTATGTTTTATTTTTATTATTTTATTACTTCCCTTCTACGTGACTTTACCGAAAGAACCAAGAATATGAATCCCTGCAGTCACGAAAGCTTTAAATCGAAATTTTGTACGTGGACTGTTTTAATACGCAGTCTACACGTGTTCCGTGTGTTGAACGTGGGATGTTTAAGCTGTGATGCAATGGTTTGTTGGCGCGCGCTACGCTACGAACCAGGCGGCCCGAGTTCGATTCCCGGCCACGGCTCACGTCAGTGGCGATTGATATCGAAACCGGTCCTACAGCCAGCCACGCGAAAGGAGATGGGGGGGCAAGGGTCTCCTTCACCAAACCACACTGACCAGCGTGGTGAAGTATGATCAAATAACCCCTACAACTGACACACACTCAGGGAAGGCATCTATCTATCCAGCAGTGGATTGATAAACGGCGTAACATGATAAACGTGTGTTTTATGAGCCATTTAATTTTAATTGATCACCAGCAACTCGCACGTCCTTTGCACGTGACCATTCGTGCGTCCGTCCCACCCTTCAGCCAGCAAAACTTATTTTAAATCATCTGTATACACGTACAGTACCGCATGATGAAGTATGAAATCATTTTCTTGGTTATTTCGGTAAAGTCACGTAGAAGGGAAATAATAAAATAATAGAAATAAACATAATAAAATACAATTTAAAGCTTTCGTGACTGCAGGGATTCATCTTCTTGGTTCTTTCGCTAAAGTCACGTGGAAGGAAAATAATAAAATAATAAAAATAAAACATAATAAAATACAATTCTCACGACGTTTCGGCCACAACGCAAGCAGCCGTCCTCAGGCGAAGAACAGGTCTGTCGGAAAGACAGCTGTCTTTCCGACAGACCTGTTCAAGTTGATTTAAATTGCTGTAAATTGGAAATGCCCATACACGGAATAGTATAGCAACTCTATTCACCCTGTTATGCAAACTCTCTTAATCCTTCCACCGACAGAGCAAATATGACGAGCGTTACAATAAGTCCAAGGCAAACAGGACACGGATGGACGCGTCTTATCCGCGCACTTGTGTGTAATTGACAACTTATGGCCGGTTCACGCCGTGCAAGAGTGAATTGCATGACAGCTAAATGAGAACATTTTCTTTGGGGTTCAGATTAAATGAACCGTTTGCCTTTGTGATTATCATATTGTAGCCCACTAGTTACTTTGTCACTTCAACATACGAGCACTTTGTGTGAATGTGGCCTTGTGCAAAACGCTGAAATGTTACTTCGTATTCGCCGGTTTTGCTCTTACTAGTTAGCACATTCCCTCTCTGCAATGTTCTGTGTAACATCCACTACTGCCGACTGTTTTGGGCTGTGGTCGTCCTCGTAAAAGAGCTACGAAGCACAATTGGCGTTACCAGCTGCAATTAAGGCTGGGAGTCTTGAGGCCAAGTATAGCTTCTCAGACGCGTTTGCGGGTTGTTACTGCGCGCTTACTCGGCACGGTGTCCCAACGATTCGCTACACGTGCTGTGGGCATCTCACATTTCTCCTGCGGTTTAAACGGACGAAAATACAACAGAATTGCTACGTTGCGACTCTGTTTCGTACCGTACGTAGACAACCGTGCTAATCATAGGTGGGGGGTGGGGGGGTTAAAGGACAACAATCTACACATACATAATACAGAAGTAGGGCTTTATATTCTTAATCATTGCAGTTACGAAAGTTTCAAATCTAGAATTAAGTAGGGCTTTACCGAAATAACCAAATAGTAATTCCTGCAGTCACGAAAGCTTCAAATTAAGTTTAAGTTTCATGTCTTTGTGCCTTTTCGTGTTCCAGTGTGAAGCGTGCTGCGTGGTTCTGTGTCCTTTTTAAGAGCGGCTCATCTCCATAAATGGGATGCAAGTTGGTTTTATTGTTCTTGCACAGGGCTTCTACTCACCGATACCGCCACCAAACTTTTCCCCATCCCTCGCCTCTCTTTCACCCCAACTTCGGGCACACCCCCCCCAACACCTCCCAACCTCCTCCCCCAACACCCTCCCCCCCAACCGCCCGCAGGCCTCATGATCATCCCCACGGGACCTGCACCCCTCTCGCCCCAATCGTTCACACCCGCACCACCAACACCAACAGCCCGGTCCACTTTCTGTTCACAATTCCTCGCTAGGATTGAGTTTCGGATTAAGATTGTCAGACTTTTGGATGCTTTAGGACCAGTTCTTTTTAGGGGAAAATGGTTATTTGCATTATTTCGTTTTTTATTTAAAAAAAAACTAACATTTTAATGATTTTTTTGTTATCATTTTAAATTTGAATCGCTGTACATAGTCATACAATTTAAGCAATTGACTTTTAATATTTTAAATTATATTTATCTTTATTAAAAAGCATTTCATGTTTATACATTTTGATTTGTTATCAATTAGTCTTTAATGTGAATAATCCTAAACCATACTTCTGCAGTTTTTTTTTATTTTTTCATTGTATTATGGTCATTACATGCAATCATGTTTATATCAATTCACTATTGATTTATTTTTGTACGTAAGTATAACAGCCAAGAATGCCTCACTGAGGACAAAGACCATTTCAGGTGGTGCCCTGCGTTGAGATGTTTGATCTGAAGCACTTGGAGAAAAGCCACCTTGTATAGAGGAGGATAACACCCAATGGCCCACACAGTCGGGTTCATGAACCCACCCTGCTTACTTGTACTATTATCTCATGGCCACCACTTTAGAGCTCAGCAGGTGTGGGAGTTTCACAATCTCTGAGCCACCAAATCTAGCCTCCACGAGCTCTGGATCAAAGACGTGTGCCCACAAGGCTGGCTGCTGGGTGGTTTTCAGGCAGTGGCATGCAGCTCTCATGGTCACACACAGACACTTTCACACGTACGAATGTCTTCCAGGTTTTAGAAAAAAGTGATGTCACAGTGACATTATGTCCCTAAAACTGATCATTGACGTCATATCATGTTATCATGACACTTTTCGAATCCGAAGCAAAAACATGTTCAGATCCGAATCTTATTTGATTGATTAACTCAAACATTCTAAAGACATCCTTGTTCCATACATAAATAGATTGATGAAGTCAGCTCAGACTTGATACGGAAGAGTCATATAATTTGAGAACCTCAACATGTAAACAGTTTTCACGACAGGGTGCTGTCCTTAGCATGTGCTTTGCATTGTTTTCGCTCAGACCAACTGAAAGGCAAGAGTTAATCTTTGAGTGCAGTGCTGTGGTGGTTTGTCACTGCTGGTGGTTTGACAGTGTTTGTCAGAAGTATATCAATACATCGAATCATCAGTTAATATAAATTATTGAGATCACTGATTCTTCAATTAATATACTATAAGTTGTACGTACAGTACTGTAACCTTCGAGCCAATATCAACCACGACATTCACAACAAAGGTATACAACACAAGCATAATTTTTCGATTTAAAGCTTTAGTGACTGCAGGGATTCATCTTCTTGGTTCTTTCCGGTAAAGTCACGTAGAAGGGAAATAATAAAATTATAAAAAATTATGAAAATAAAACATTATAAAATACAATTCTCACGACGTTTCGGCCACAATGCAAGCAGCCATCCTCATGTGAAGAACAGGTCTGTCGGAAAGACAGCGTCTGAATGAGCACCACCAAGCTTGGCAGCGTATATTTAAGCTGGGTTAGAGGAGGAAAGGCGCCTTGACAAAGGAATTTGCATATCAACATATTTTATTATTTTTTATTTTTATTCTTTTATTTTTTCCCTTATACGTGACTTTACCGAAAGAACCAAGAACACAAGCATAATGTGAATCGAATTCTGACCCTGAATTGTGGTGATTGAATGAATAAGGAGGAGAGCACATTGCACCTCTGCTGTCATTAGTTGTAGTATACAGTACAGCAAAAACATGTGATTTACATCTCGTATAATAGCACATGGTAATAAGATACAACAGTCTGGTGTGGTGTGGTATGAGCATCAGTGTGAAAAAGCTCAGCGCAAGGGACTCACAGTTTATACTTTTACAAATGTGGCCTTCAGATGGGATGTCCTACTTTGTTTTATAAGTGCCTTGGGATCGTTTACATTTAGACGAAAGGAGGGATTCCTAAACAATGCCCTTTGGTTTCTGAGAGACAACATGCTGGGAGGTTGTGCCCCACTTCAATGCAACTGATTTCCAGGGTGATAATCAAAGACTTGCTCAAGCTCACCATTCCCAGGTACAGGTTTGAGGCCCAGTGTAAGGAAGCAGTCAGCCAGCACTCTGAATCCAGAGGTTTCATCACGACCCAGGCTGTCCCGGTGAAAATATGTTGCTGAAAGCCCTCGTAATTTTCTGATGTACTGATAAAACTACTTTTTTCTCAAATGTTTATTTTATTTGTAATACAATTCCTGAACATTCATTTAGCGTTACCTATCATTAGTAATGCAGTAAATAACACCGGTGATTAAACACATATTTATTTAATCCATGTTTTCAATTTCTTCAGTGTACGTGTGTGTGTTTTTTACGTCCAGGATTTCCAGTCTGCGAAACTGGAGTGTTCCTTCATTGTGAGGGTTTTTTTTCTCGCTTATCCGAGGCTTCGTGCCTGACCAATGAAGAAGTGTGGCTCGGCATCATCGTGCTTCCTGGCTCAAGTAGAGGAGCTGGCATGGGGTGGAGACACATCTGGAAGCTTTTAGGCCCAGAATTACTGAATAATTTGACCTGGAGGGCGAACAATGGAGCTGCTCACCATTGCATGTGCATATTACGTAGGCAAAGGTTTAATTTCTGTCTTGTGCTTGGTGACTTTTTGAAACGTAAAAGATTGCTGAGCAAACCAATTAACGCAAAACAAAACTGCATAAGTTAGGCAGATTAGCTACTGACGGTTGACGGCTGCAAGTCAGAACTCTTAACTGGTACTGGACGAATCCCAGCGTGATTGGTTAGATGCAGCTGTTTCCATGGAATATATTCTTGAACGTTAGCTCCACGGGTTTTAGGGACAGCCAAGGAAAAATGTCAAAGCCACATTTTTGCCAATAAACATGGCGGGAGTGCAGCAGCAGCAATAAACGTAGCTCCAGTAAAACTGCTGGATATATGGCTCCACAAATTGGAACAAAGCACACGCAGACAGCTTCAATGTCATGCCATTACCAGTTACAGAAAGGTCTCTGACCTTAGCTGTGTTGCAGTTTACCAAGCATGTGCACATTAAAATATGCTGAAAGTTAAACACTCCAATTTGTGCAGATCCAGTTTATGTTCCCAAAAATAAGGGGCACGCACACTGCGAGAATTGATGCATCTGACAGTGAATTAAGTGTAACAAGGGTTTTTTCTGGTTTCCAATAAAGAGCAGGTTCATAATGTAAAGATAACTGTGCCGTGGCACAAATTGCGGAATCTCCTTGATAATGAATTGGTGTTGGCAGACCGTGATCTGGCGCCGGTTATCAAGAGTTTCTACACAAAGCGACGCCCTGATCCCCGTTGGGTCGACGCACGCCGGAATGTCATCAGGTGACCTCATCACCAGGGGCTGTGCAGATATGTCAGTGCATGAGCATCCTTTAACAACCGTTCATTTAGGGAACAATCAGACGCCCGTCTGCCTCAGGACGGATTATGTCAAACGCGCAATGCCCCTCTTGTACCGTGATTGTCAGAAAGTAAACACGCAAGTGTGTCATTGAAAATGCCTGGCGAGTTACCTCGTGATATTGGCCGTGGCCTTTCTCGTGCGTTGATGCAGTGAGGAACACTGGCAAGTTGATTTTCTTGGTTCTTTCGGTAAAGTCACGTAGAAGGGAAATAATAAAATAATAATACAAAAAAACATAATAAAATTATTCTCACGACGTTTCGTTTTGAGAATTATTTATTATGTTTTATTTATATAATTATTTTGTTATTATTTTATTATTATTTTATTATTTCCCTTCTACTTGACTTTACCGAAAGAACCAAGAAGATGAATCCCTGCAGTCACGAAAGCTTTAAATCGAAACTGTCAAGTTGATCACAGACGCTTCACTTTACTTGTTGTGTATTGAAAAGCAGAGGTATGATAATGCATAGAAGTGCATGTGTACGAATAAATGTGTTTTTGTAATTCATGTATTCGCATATAACATGTTCCCATGACACATACACACAATAGTGGCCACTGCATTCACCACAATGTTAAAGAGAGAATCAATTCATCTAGGATTGAAGCGTTCGTGAGTGCAGGAATTACTATACTCATTGGTTCTTTCGGTAAAGTCAAGTATGTAGAAATACAAATAAAATAACATTAAAATAGATCACGACGTTTCGAACACAACACAAGCGCTCATCCTCAGGTGAAAATGGTGTAAATCACACAGCGAGGGAACACACACAGAGAGGGACATCACACACGGCTGGGTTGCATCGCATTATATTTCTAAGGTTTGCTGAGTTCGCGTACGAGGGCTTGTGTTGCGTTCTAAACGTCGTGATCTATTTTAATTTAATTTTTATTTCTACATACGTGACTTTACCGAAAGAACCAATGAGTAGAGTAGAGAATCAATTCTTGAACTGCATCGTGATGCTGAATGGCGATGATACTTTGAGTTACCAGTTGAGGCCGAATCATTGCACATCTATGAAAACGTTTCAAGAGTGCGTTTGCGGCAGCACTTTAAATAAGATGAATGTCACCCACTCTATCCAACATTTCCCCTAAAATATCAGTGGCACGTTAAATTTAGTGCCACTGCTCATTCCTATTAACCCCGCTCATCACTTCTCTACTTAAGCCCGAAGCTACCTTTGACCTGAGCTGTACCCCCGATGGCACAGTGGCCACATAGGAGATCAGATTGCTGACTGCGGCTTTTGTTCAAAGAAGCTGCTCATCCTATCGCGCCATTCTTCCTCGCTGTGGGATGTTAGGTAACAGAGGCTGTGTGCGAGCGTTTGTGTTTAAATTGTGTGTGTGTGTTGGTATATTAAAAGTAATCTAGTTGTTATCAGTTCAAATGCAGCGTAAATGTATTCAGTTTACATAACGTGCCAAATCCTTCGTTTTGGCAAGGCTTGCCCTGTTTTTTTTTAAGTTATCTGGAAAGAAATGAATTATTTCAATCCAATGTTTACAAGTTGTTTTGGTCCAAGACATGCAAAACAGTACATGACATGACTGTTTTAAATCACGCGCTGAGAGATGCATGTCTTTTCTACAGTACAGTATTCTCACTCGACATAATACGTTGGCAAAGTGTCTGTATACAGACATCTTCAAATGAAAAGTTCCTACGATAGAGTCTTCATTAATTTAATCATAGTTGATTTTCATCTCCAGGGTCTCTTAACATTTAATCATTTGATCCATCAGTGTGATTTATAGTTAACATTCATATTATCACAGAGTTTAGTGTCAGTCTATGTAAGTTATTTTCACAGGATTTACACCTCCTGCATACATTTGCCGTGTAGCACATCCATATATGAAGATGCATTGCTGGGAAAGGAATGCCTTCTGAATTTCACTATCATGCGCTGCTGCACCCAGCATTGGTCGTGTGCTTTAATTCACAGTTACTTGTGCCATGACGAATATTGTAATGTTACAGCACTTTATCAATCCACTGCTGGATGAAGGCTTGCCCATGCCTTGCAGCCATTAGGATTGTTTGACCATACTTCACCACTGCTGATCCGTGCAGGATGGTGAAGGGAGTACCCAGGGCCAGGTCAGATTAAATCTCAACTTTTACATATATATATATAAACCACTTGTTTACCCAGAAAAGCCTCACTAAGTATCAAGACACTTTTCAAGAGAGTCCTGTTACTAGTGTTATCCGTGGCCGGGAATGAATACAAATCCGGTTGCCAGCCGCATTAACGCAATGGCGCTAAACACAGAGTGTAATATCTTTCCAACTTCCCATCCAGCCCAATTACAGAGGCCGCTGGGTTCAAGATCTTCTGGGAGCATTACTCCAACGTTGGCCATCTTATCCTGTCTGTTGATGATGTCTCCATGTCATTCCTCTCCGTTGCATTGCCTCTTCCGCTCCTCGAGTCCGTACTTGTTGTTATCGGTCGCCCCCGTGTCTCTGTTTCCTTCCACTAACACGCTCGTTTCCGTTGCGGAATGCCTGTTTGGAGAGCACGAAAAGTGTTTGAGCTAAAGCACTTCTGCTTCGTAGTGAAAGCTCTCGTGGCACAAGACACGCAACACACCAGACACACACACACACAAAGTCACGTGGTAGACCGCACTCGAACAAGTTTGTGTGCCCACCGTTTGGAGGCACAGAAAATGCCTCCTTTGAGCCGAAGCGTACGGGCTTGTAGTTTGAGCAGCGCAGCGACACATTACGAGACCACCCAACCTGGCCACCCGTTACTAATTGATATTTATTCAGCCCGGCCGCACACAGCCGCCCTGTTGGTGTGAGTTATGACTCCTGTGTAGGGGGCGTGACATCACCCAGCAGAGGGGCAGTTTTTTTTTCTAAGCGTGATGCCTTTTTGAATGACCATGTGTTTTGATGTTTTATGATGAAAATGTGTTCATTGTACACTTTAGAAAGTACACTTTAGAAAGTACACTTTATAAAGCAGATTGGGTTCTAATGGGATCCGATGTTCGAGAGAGAATACAATATTTGAGGTTTCATGCAATTGTTTGTTTTTAGTTACTTTTTAGCCCACAAACCGTCATGCCTGTCAGGATTTTGCGATGTAGTTTGTTTTAAAGGTGAAATTTCATGGTCAACCGGTCATATAGGCACTAGCTTATTTCCATGAAATGAGGCTTGAAATGTGTTTTTGACCTTAGGCTGACGTGGAAAGGAAAAGCCAAATGAAAGCCAAGATGTAAATTGGGAAGTATTCTGGAAAGTAGCATGTTAGGCTCGAGCTAAAGATAGTTGTGGGCATATATTCCGTACCCCATGACGCGAATGTGAAACTCATCACTGTAATATGATTTTGGAGTTGCAATGATTGGAATTGTAACGTTCCGAATCATGCACGACATGGTATGCTCCATTGTACAATATATGTATTATACCAAATATTACAATGCAGAACCCTCAATAAGGCTACTCTGGATATGTAAAGATCATTATTGTATATAAACAGCACTGAGATACTACAACACTTGTTTTAGATGATCAGAGAGGTTGGTTTTATCTCTTGTCCTAAGTTCAGGCAGCAGTAGTTGCTTCACTCCTACATGCTTTCTCTTTTAATTTCTCCATTTAAATTATGTTCATTCGTATCCTATATTCCACAAATCTGACTACAATGACTAATGGAGCACAGGTTTTAATACCAGTCTCTCCCGCTGCCATTTTAATAGATTATCACCATGGAACTTACTAAAACTACGATGGCTTTTAAATTCAGCCTCAAGACGCATTTATTTGGTCTCGCTTTGGTTCTCTAAATTAGCTCCTGTACTTCTTCGTTTTGCTCCCCTTGGGCAAATGCCGTTTTATTTATTTATTTGCGTCGAGTACCTTGTGAAACTGCGCTTTACAAATGTATTTTATTATTGTTATTAAAATAGGGACTGTAAATGTTACTTTGGCGTAATGATGCTTACACTGCATTCTTTCTTTTGTTGCACAGTTTTTGTGGGTTTTCTAAATACAAATGCACAGAAATTAATTATGTCCCTGAATAAATGCAACGTACGCATTTCCACTGTTTTGGCAGCTTTAATAATTTTGACAAACGGTTCAAATAAAATTGTGTTTAGAAATGTTAAGGAGGGGTAGGAGTCTTATTTTTTTGTTACTTTAGGATGTTTTTAAAAGCTCTGCTTCCTGGCTTTATGTTGCTGCACACGTTTACTTAGCTGGTAATGAAACCTTCAGCAAGTTAAACAGCAGGATAGCAGACAAAAAGTGTGCCGTGACAAGCCACTTGGTGCGACTGCGTGGATGTTCGCGATCAAAGAAACCCTCGAGGAATCTCTCAGCGTGTGCTATGAAGAAGCCCCAGCATGTGGAATGAAACTTTGGAACATCACGGTGACGAACTACGTGGCACAACTCCAAAAGAAAAACACATCGGAAAGCCACTTGGTGATACCCAAATAGGACACCGTGTTTTGGAATTCATTTTGGCTGCTCCGTGCCTCGCTCAAATAAGCAAACAGCAGAGCCATTGTCACATTTTTGCCCCAGGCAACTGTGGTCACTTGCCCGTGACCGCCAACATACTGTGAACTGTGTGGAAATAGCCAAAAGTTTATTGCTGGCTGGCACACGAGGAGTTGCGTTTTTGAATGTATTGTTACATAATGTATTTGTGTGTATATATATACTGTAATTATATTCGTCCAATGATAAATTAGTTCAAGTTTGAACTTTATACAAGCTTCAGTGGAGCAGCTGTGTTTACATTTTGAAGGATTGTTTGGGCTTTAAAAAAATCTAAGCGTTTTATCAGTCTCGTAAAGCGAGGCTCTTTTCCAGTACGTAATATAGTTTTAAAAACTTTGCATCCATACAACCCACAACAAATATTGTTAGGGTGCTGTTTTTGTAACTAATATTTTTCACCTGTCAGATATTTGCACCACAATAACATTTACTTAATACATTTTTAAATAGCCACATATTCTACTTTTATATTCATGCATTTGACAGCAGGAAATAATTATGCTCTTATTAACTTGGCCTTTGCAATGTGCATGTTCTCATGGGGTTGCATTGATGTTTTTTTTGGATTGTTGTACTGGAATTTCTGTTTGGGTTTGTTTGCTACGAAACAACTGCGCTTCGCTGCGAGGGCAGAGTCCCAGCGTGAATTAGTCCAAGTTGAATGCTATCTAGCGGAACATTTATTTTTATTAAAAAAAAACATGTTTTAAAATGTTGGAGTTAATGACTGTGCAGGCAATAATATCGTCATGACAGTCATAACAACCCCTTGATTTCCAAGGAAATCGTTGTTTATAACGTTAAGTGATGGGACACAAGGTAAGTCGATGTTGATGAGCTGTAACGGTGGGTTTGTTTTGCAGTTAAATGTTATTGGATGGCTACGAGCCCAGGATTAAACAGCATCAGTGGGTGCCTACACAGTTTAAGTGCATTTAAGTAGTCAGTCGACTTGTGGTTGGGGTGAGTGATGATGTTATGATACACGATCCAGCAGTCTCTCAGCCCCACATGTTCTTAACTTGTGCAGGCGCAAACATTTTCCTTGGGTGTGATCATTATTATCCACTGGTGGATGCCGGCCTCCCAAAGTCATCACAATCCCACACGGCTTCATGATGTTACAATCCATCTGGCTTCTCATTTCTCCATATCCTCTAAGACGTGTTATTTTTCTTCCTTTGGTTGCCATTCCATCAACAGTCTCGTTCACCAGCCATAATCCCTTCTATAAATGTATCCTTAATAGTCAATATGGTGGCTCTGATTTGCAATTCCTGTCTAGGTCGATGTGTCCCTCGTTCTGTCTGTCAGTGTAATCTCTAGCATGCATCTCGCAATGATTCTCTTGTAGTAGCTGCTAAATTTACCATTTTTTCAAATCTCATATATTTAACTCCAAGGTATCTGTGACGTTTCAAATTCGTAATTAACTTGTGAAAATAATATGCTTCTCGCAATCCTTTCCACGTGTTATATTGACGTTTTCCTCATACCTACGTTAGTCGTTTGCCTCTCACAAGTAAGCTGTTATAACCCCTCGATGACCTCATCTCTTAAAGTCGTCATTTTGTAATTTCATGCATGAGTGAAGGCCAATACTGATATTTCAATAAGCCCAGGGTGCTTAGAACAAGACCTTAATCCAATTATAACTTTTCCCCTCTGAAATATTAAGTTCTGCTTGCTGTTCGTGATCATAAGAAGGAGTTGTACTGCAGCCAAAATTATCCCATAGCCTAAAGACCACATTTAAAATATTGCATCCTGTACACGTTAAAGGTTGCATTTGCGACATTACTGTAGGAACTTGGAATGCCAAAATGACAGAGACGGAGGGAATCGGCCTCGGTGGCTGCTGGGAAAGTGCTGTTGGTGGGAGAGTTGTGGGTTGGCGAGGTGCAGCCACCTGCTTGACCGAGGAGGCAGCCCATGGCTGCCCAGCTGCAGAATTTTACATTTTACTTGGGCCTACACAGCCCCACAGCTGTTTCCTGCCCCCCCCCCCCGCCCCCCCTTGTAATGTACATGAACACTGCAGTTCACGTCAAGGAGAGGCACTGGTATGGTTTCTCTCACGAAGATTTCACATGCTCTGCTATGATTCGCACGGCTTTAACCCTTTCTCTACTTCCCCTGGGTTAATTTGATGATGATGATGCTGCCACCCCACTGAGCCATGAGATTGACTTCGTATCAATTTAATCCTATGCAATAATGTTATGTTTTGTCAATTAGCAACTTTTCAATTCGGAGAATGCTATTCCTATTCTTGGTTCTTTCGGTAAAGTCACGTAGAAGGGAAATAATAAATAATAATAAAACAATACAATTATTTATTATTTCCCTTCTACGTGACTTTACTAAAAATAAAACTAATTTTTGTATTATTATTTCCCTTCTATGTGACTTTACCGAAATAACCAAGAATATGAATCCCTGCAGTCACGAAAGCTTTAAATCGAAATTCCGAGAATGTTGTTTAAATCCTGTTATTCATTTGTGTAAAAAGGCTGTGCAGTTTTACAGGGCAACGCAAGAGACGTGAGTGTGAGTTAATTTACATTGCACCGTGTTGCGTTCATGTAAATGTGCCCTCACCAGGTCTAACAACCCACAAGAGTCGCTGATTTGTGGTCTTGGAACACAAGCATGTGACATTCCTTCTTTAGTAGCCCTGCTAGAGGCACAATTGGCAGCAAGCGACGTAACAAATATGTTCCATGTTTAATTGTGTTTAGAGAAAATACCGTGCTCTCATTATTTCCAGAAATGCAATTAGAGCATTTGAAACGCACCCAGTATTTAACCATAAACAGTACTGGAGAGATATTTCCTTTTTTAGGGAAGAGATACAAATATATTGGATGCTCTTCCAAAGAGTTCGTACACGAGGAGATAAAGAATTACAGCAGAAGTATAAAAAAAACACATTTAATACAAAATTTTGCTGCGATACAAACTTGTTCGATTTATATTAAACAAGGGGAGTTCCTTTTGCCCGTGTTGATCTGGGGGACCAATATCACAGATCTTATTATTGTCCAAAGTGATATATCCATGATTTTCCTCCACTTATCTCTGGAAAAGATTACGGATAATGGAGGACAATAGGATGAATTTGCAATTCACCTCCTAATTATCCACAATAATTGCGGAAGATAGAAAGCCGCACCACAGAGCAGGATGGGAAAAACTTTAGAAAATCACGGATAAGACGAAGAATAGCACCTCAGATAATAAGAGTTTCTTCCAGGACGCTCCGGCTGCTATGGATAATAGGAAGCATGGGTAATGGGGTCATGGACAAAAGGATCGCTCCTGCAATACTGTGCATTTGAATGTTATAGTTTAGAGCACAAAGTAATGTTTTTTTTTAGAAAACCAGTGAGTGATTGTGGTTCCAGTGTGCGTCCATTCGATAATATACACACTTTGGAGGTGTAATCGCATTGGCAGCTGTTGTGTAACTGTAACCATACTGGCAGGCGTGTTTCCGCGAGTTTCTGTAACAACCCGGGCCCGCCTCCCCAAGCGTGGTGAGACGCTGTGCTGAAGTAATTCAAAGCTGACTTTTTTTGTGCATCTGTCTCCATAAATGTTTGAGTGCGCGTTTGCACCATCTGTTGCGGATTGGCTTGTTCTAGCTTAACAGGCTGGAAGTTCAAGGACAAAGGAAGAACATAATGAGAATCCTCAGATCCCTGTACAAAGGAATACAAAATAAGGCATTTTGCAGAAGTGTGGCATTTATAAAATAGTTTTATTTTATCAGACCGTTAATACGTGGCAGTACAGCTTTCTTTATATACGTTTATTACAAACTATTTAAACCCATCAACACTTGGTGTTGCACGTGAAGATGATGATGAGAAATCCAGTATTGTACTGTGTGTCAAGTAAAAAATGACTACGTGAGAGGAAATATTTTCAATAATCTCATAGCTAATGAACAATAAGCGTTTTGATGAAATTCCCCAAATTATTTTTGAAGGGTAAAAACAAGTAACGTGATCGCAGGGCATCATCTGCAGATGTATGACCACTGTCTCTGCTCAATGCAAAGTTCCACTGGCAAAGTTCCATTGGCATCATGTTGGCCACCCACTGGTCCAAGAAAACGATAATTATTTAATACACTTTATTCCATAACAGTACCACATTTAAACTTCTGGCATGTGAATTAGCTGAGTTCACTCGCCCCGCCGAGCGCCATGTGGTAAATGTGCAAACTTAACACCAGACACCCGTGCATCTGTAGGAGCACTCCTATTATCCACTGTAATGTGTAGGACCAATATGACAGAGCCTCTTATCTATGGGGTTACTCGAAAAACTACTCTACTTAACTTTGGGGGGGGGGGGGGTGGAAATCGCAGATATTTGGAAGAATTTACTGCTTTGCTTCTCCTGACTGAATATAATTGAATGATGCCTGCACGGTAATTCAAGTAATGCCATATTTTCCCAAAGGGCATGCCGAGAAAGAGAGTCAGTCAATCCCAGTGGATAACCCGTGGGTAATTGGACGAATTTTCCACGCGACTCCTCCTAACCACGTAAAATGTGCGTATGATTGGAAGCTGTTCTGCAAATAAACTCTTGGAAAATGATGGCAGACAATTGGAAGAGTAGGGCGACACATAATTGGAGTTTTTGCGGACCCAATGGCTCCTGTGGATAATATTGGTGTATGACCGTGTAGATACACAGCTCTTAATTTGGGGGCTCACACAAGGGGTTTGATGGCCCAGTGTGGACGTTTACAGGCGTCCCCCATTCTGCCGCCCGGTTCACTCGCAACACTGGGTCAAAAGCTCACACTGCTGGCGTTGTGGCTCGCTTTGTCTTGGCCAGCGCTAAAAAAGAACTGTCAAATGTTTTATGATGCTAAATACTCACCACTGGTGCTCCAAAACCTTGGGTTACACTATAGATTTGCAGTGCCAAAAATGTGCTGTGGGTTCATAAACATCCAATGTAGAATCCTACAAAAAAAAATGTAGTTCTTCTGTTTAGAGACGGCGATAGTTTTGCCATCAATTATTGTGTGAGAATGTAGAAACAAATGCATGTGATATTTATTGGAAAAACTTGTTTACGATTTTTATTTTATTTTATTGCTTTGGCTCAAATGCAAGCAGATGAATGTGCCAGGCGGACACTCTCCTTGGAGCGGGCTTTGTTGAGGGTCTGGCAGGACCACACTGGCGACCAGCATGTCCACGGCTGACCCTTCACTCTAACTGGTCTATGGCAATAACTTATTGCTCTGGTAGCATCAGCCGCGGTGATGGGATTTCTCCATCGGGCAGTCACTGAATCGGGGTTCTGAGCTCCCACAGCAGGAAGCCAAGTGGCTTTTCAGTCGCTTTTGCAATTAAAGCTTTTTTGACTTCCCATGCGCTACTGCCCACAAAGCACCACCAACCACACAAGATGCTTGTTTTGTTCCCATGAGAGGAATGTTTTGCAGCCCTCTGAATTCTAAATTCCCACAACAAGCGGAGAAATGTGCTGAGACCTACCCTGAGGATAACACCTCTCTCTCTCACTAATGAAATTGTAGTTGTTGCTCTGCATTCCCATCGGCCATACCAAAGAAGGAGTGCATCAATGCACTTGTTACCTGCCTCTATTCGTTCCATGCCTACCGTTTACGGCACTCGTACATTGTGGTGTGAGCAAGCCGTACACTATCGTATGCAGCAACTTAAGATGTTGCAAAGTTTGTAGAAAAAGGTTAACGTGATTTCAGAATAATAAAGTGTGATGTTTAAAAAAAAAATGATAAATCAGTTTTCACTCCGAGCTGCTTAATATAATAACTTCCAGCAGCTATTCCAACTGTGCAATGTATGAACCATCACAAATGCTCACGGTGGAATGTCGCCAGCATTATAGTAAACCACAGTTGGCAGAAAAAACGACAAGATGTTGGCAAAATTGGACATTTCATTTTGGCTTGAACACGTTAGGGACAAAGGTTTAAATAGTTGCAGACTTGTATAAATAAATATTTATTTGCACAAAGCTGGTGGTATTTATGAGAAGTGTTTTATATTTTTTATGCAAAACTATTTTGGATGCTACACTATTCACTATAGAAAAAAAATGTATCATATGACAACAAATATACAGTTACGTTTATTGGAAAATATACCTTTTTGTGTATGTATATATTAACAAGTAAAGCAGGCCACTATCGCATCGGCTACATCTCACAATATGCCTTAAAACTAATTATTTACAAGAAACAGTGTTCATCAGTGTCGTGAGACACCGCCCTTAACCTCGTCGAGACTCGCTTTCGTGGGTTAGTCAAGAACACAGAGCAGAAACCACAACAACCTCTTCTTCAACTGACACCTTTCAACAAAACGATACGTCTATTGTGTGAACAAACTTGAGTGGAATAATATTTTTTTTTACAACTATTGTGGTATGGGTGACTTGGTATGCACAGACATTGCTTTCCAGAAATAGAAACGCCAGCAGCTGATTCAGCTGCCATGAATCCCGTGAAGGTAGTAAATGAGGGAGTTGAACGGTTTTGTTTGTTTTAAAGTACTTTGACTCAAATTGTTAGCACATGGCTATGCGGGATTGACCTGCGGATTCGGCTGAGACCTGCTTTGGTATGCGCGTGGTGTCGGGTCATCGCCAGTGTCGGTCAGGTGTGTGCGTGTGTTTGGACAGGTACATAAATCACAGGCCTGGCTTCGTGCATCGTGTCCTGCCGGGTCACCTTGCCATGCGAACGCTCTCTCTCTCTGCGGCCTCTCCCCACAAACGTCTGGGACGGATGACAAGGGGCAATGTTGGCTGTCATACCTGAGACCCTTATTAAACATACAGATTCTATTTCAGGATCATTATGTATATGTAAATGTACTCAATTAGTACATTTGGCTATCACCAAATTAGTCTTAAATTCAGCCGATCTTGTCAAATCTCTAAAAGCTAAGGCGGATTGGATCTGGTTCGTTTTTTGATGGGAGACTGCCTGAGAAAGCCAGGTAGGTCTGAGCTGCAATGTGGCTGGCAGATGGCAGAACAGAATTGGGTTCTTATATATATCTGTATGGAGATCTGAGAGTTACCCCCTCATGCCTAGGCTTCTTACAGACATTCCACTATCCTCCTACACAAAGCCAAATCATATTAATGGAATTAATGAACCCACCCACTGCAGGACGCTCCTGAAAAGGGTTCTTGAGACCAAAAGAGGCTTTCCTCGGTAAAGGGCATTATATATGTGCGATACCGACTGCTCCTCGTTGTATGAAATTAACGAGTGGCATCCACCCTACATGAAACCATGCAGCATTGCCTATTCGCGGGTGTCCGTCCATTGTCCGTTCATGCGGAAAACGACAGATAAACCATCTCCGAGTCTCATTCACACGCGCGCTCACGTGTGTCTTCCCACAGCGCCGGAGTGTCTGTCGGACGGGCACCGCGTGATAGACAACGCTTACCGTAGCGTGGACTTCAACTCTCTGCAGCTCCAGCAGTCGGCAATTCACGAGCTGGTGTGCGACCACTCGCTGGCGCCGGGCTGGTATCGCCTGCTGTTGGCCGGCCGGCCTGCCGAGATGCCAACGCAGTGCGTGCTGGTGAGGGTCGCCCTGGATGAAAGCAATGCCGGACAACAGCGTGTCCTCTGTGCACCCTCGCTAGATTGAAAACGTATTTCCTTAGAACTGCTTTTTATGTTAAGTTGGCTACGTACGGTGCGAAAGAAGTTCAACGTATGTTAATTGCTCTTGCTGTTTCTCGGTGTAATTCTAGGGATGCTTTCCATGTTTCATTACACATTTTTCAGTTTTTGATCCATTTTCTTCATTAATGCCCACCATGTTATGAAGTGAATCGCATTCATAGTCTGTAGAGAATTACATTATCATTGTAAAACAAATATATTGACCTTTTATTATTAAGATAAATATTATTCATATTTTACGATTTCTTTGCAAAGTGAATTCGCGATCCTGATGATGGCAATGCTTCTCACTTTGTCATTGTCGTGATCATCTTTCTAATATATGTTGATCATTTTGATTGCTAGCATTTTAATTGCAGGTACAGGAGGAAGGGGAGCTCGCTCAAATGCAAGATATTACATTAACAGCCAAAATAACTTATTGATCTGACAACAGCAGTCACCTCTCTACTTCTGACCAGCATGCAAAGTAACCCGGATTACACATGTTAGTGTTCACTTATGTGAGCTTTGCAGGCCGTGTACGGTATTGCTTTTTTTTCAATTCAAATCGATTCTTACACTCACGATTACATGCACAGAATCATGCTTGTGAGAATTATTCGTTAGATTTAGACTACTGGAGTGGACGAAAACTGTACAAATGAGACAAAACGTCAAAAAACTATGCAATTGAGATCGTACAAATGGTACAAAATAAATGGGGGAAAAAACGAGAGATTTAAAGAGAATATACAAAAGACCAAATCTAATGAGTAACAATACAAGTGAGATGGTGCATTTGAGACAAAGGAAACACTGATTCCTAAATCCAATCACGACCGAGAATCATAGCGATTCATCAAATCACAAGTCAAGGAGAGAGGGGTGGTTCTATCCTTAGTAAGTACATGTGTTAAACATCTTTGACACCGTACGTAGCCAACCACGCCAATCAGAAGTGCTTACGATGGACACAGTTTCGATTTAAAGCTTTCGTGACTGTAGGGATTCATCTTCTTGGTTCTTTCGGTAAAGTCACGTAAAATGGAAATAATAAAATAATACAAATAAAACATAATAAAATCATTCTCACGACGTTTCGGCCACAACGCAAGCAGCCGTCCTCAGTTGTGGCCAAAACGTCGTGAGAATAATTTTATTATGTTTTATTTTTATTATTTTATTATTTCCATTCTACGTGACTTTACCGAAAGAACCAAGAAGATGGACACAGTTGCTCAAATGTTTGCTTCGCTTTACAACCGCCTTCCCTATCCCCCTCCACTTCAGATGAACCATTGCGGGACGCAGGCCCCCGTGTGGCTGTGGCTCCGCGACTCGGAGCAACTACCCCGGCCTGGAGAGCCTCCCCGGCAGGTCACGGGTTGCGCCACTTGGCAGTTCTTCCCTGGCGCGGCGGCTCGTGACTGCTGCCTCTTCCGCATCCCCGTCACCGTTCGCAGCTGCGGCGACTTTTATGTCTACTACCTGCGGCCCACGCAAGGCTGCATGGGCTACTGCGCGCAAGGTGACCCGTCCGTCCGTCTTTCCACCCCGTGGCCCACTCGGCATCAGCGCGGGGGGTCAAGAGGTCGCACACATCAATCGGCACCGCGCGCGAACACGTCTGACCCCCGAGCAATATTGTGGCGCTTTACACGGCTTCCTTCCGGCTCAATTCGGTGCCCGTTGATAATGTGGTCGTTTGTCAAGCTCCGGCCTCTCGAAAACAAGCTGTTGGTTCGTTATGTATTGCCTGCCAAACTTTCTCATCGCATTGCTAACGAGATAGCGTACATCTTTTTGGTTCTTTCGGTGAAGTCACGTAGAAGGGAAATAATATAATAATAAAAATAAAACATAATAAAAGAATAATGTAATAAAATAATATAATAATATAATATCATTCTCGGTGAGAATTATTTTATTATGTTTCATTTGTATTATTTTATTATTATTTTATTATTTCCCTTTTACGTGACTTTACCGAAAGAACCAAGAAGATGAATCCTTGCAGTCACGAAAGCTTTAAATCGGGAGATAGCGTACGTTGCCACGCGTCACTTGATTCGGGCGAGTCTTGCTGGAAACCTTTGCTCCAATAATTTTTATATATCAACAGTAGAAATCACCGTATAATCTATGTTCCTGCGACAACTTTTTCAGCTTCTTTGCGAGTGGGAGAAAGATAGAGGAGGCAGTATGATGTGCATATCACAAGTCGAGCAACTCGCGGCTTCACCTCGTTGCCTGTCTATGCTCAATCACTCTTTCGCACTTAAATAGTTTCATTGAGCCTGTTGGATCTTTTCCCACATTATACGACCCTTTGTGAAGCACATTTAAAGTTTGTGATGTTTATTTTAGCTCTTGAAATGCCAATATACAGCACGGTTTCTGTATTTACAATGAAATGCAATGCTTTATTTTAACAGTTACTGCTGAAGTCGGAGCCAAGTCTTGCAAACTGGGAGAGGTAGAAAAGGATGGCTCTTGTCAAAGTGACCATGGTATGTGAATTTTGATGCGTTGTCATCGCGTCATTTGTGCTGTTAATAATGGGCAGCTCTGGCTTATTTACAGACTCGGGACTTCATCCACCACTGATTGCGTATCCAAGGGCTTGCAAAAGAAACTGGAATACCCGCTTGTAATTACAAGCAGATGTCTCAAACACTGGTGTTCTCAGAAGGAGCTAATAGGCTGTGATTCGTTTCAAATCCTCTCGGAGCCACTTTCCTTCATGGGGCTGTTATAGGCGATGTATTCCCACACATTCTACAGATGTTTGCTGCAGGTGGGGTCACTGGTGGAGATACACGAGAGCCTTATCAGCAATTTCGATTTGACTATTGCAGCTGTAGGCTCTGGTGAAACGTCGCGATGAACACTGTGCTCTCCTGTGATTTGTCACGTACTCACTCTGGTGCAGACAAGGTTGGCAGCCTGCATATTACACGGGCACAGATCAAATTCCCAAAATGTCCTGGGATTTTATTCCAGAACACAGTGCCTGAGCAGAACTCCTAAATGCTTTTCGCCCTTTGCGTAATTGAGGTTAATGTTAAACACAAGAAGTAGCTTAACGCTTCATTCATCTATTAAAATCAATTGGGGACACTCATGCTACGTGCGTTATATTGTGTGCGGAGGGATCCGTTATTTCAGAGCACGTGTTGCAATTCGTTCACGTGACTCCTGCAGCAACTAGAGACACAATATTGCACCGCAGTGTTCATAAAAACAACTTTTCCTTGAATCGAATTTGAATTAACAATTCGCGAGGTAAGAGGAATGAATTATTACAGCCGTGCATAATACTGTAATAATACATATTTACCCGTTCATTGATGAAAAACTAGAATTACTTTGGAACAGAATGTAAACAAATTTTTATCGAAAATATGCTTAAGAAAACTTCCATAGAAAATCCTATGTTCATGTCTCATAGTGTCATGAATACAAAACACTTCTTTTGCTGCCTTCGTGTAATGGTTGAGTCACAGGTTCGATCTTCCTGCATGGAAGTTTGAGACAATGGGTGAGTTTCTTACATCCCCCTCTGCTGTGAGCCAATCAGCAGGTCGTCCGTTATGGGGTGACGTGTGGGTACTCCCACCTCTTTCAAGACATCCAGCCACTATGGAAGAGTAGGCCAAAATACACTCTGTAGGGGTTCTCTAGATTTTCCCTCTAATAAAGGCCCTTCGGCAAGAAGTTGCATGGCCATGTATTTGCAGGTCCGTACGTGTACCTTTATCTTTTCCTTTCAGTGTCTGTTGTTGTTCATGAATGTGAACAACCGTGGTTGTTAAACACCAATTACTCCATGTAAGTATGGTTCACGAGCACAGCTGTGGTTTCATAGCCGTGCTCGTGGTGGTTGTTGCCTCTACCGTCGCTATTGTGACCACAGAGACGCGTTCATAGCTTCCTTTGTAACTGCACAGCCGCGCTCCCCACCCTGCCGTCGCCGCCCGTCGTGTCGGCGGAGCGAGGCTCCGACGGAGCGCTGCTCCTCCGGTGCTCCTACCAGCGACCGACGGAGAACGCCACCCTGGGCTACGGCGTGTCGTGGGTGCGCCTCTCCCACTCGGGGCAGCGGGAGGAGGTGAAGCGAGAGACGAGCATGCAGACCTTCTCCTTCCTCGAGGTGGATGGAGTCAACGTCGTACTGGGCGACACGGTAAAGCACCGGGGTTTGGTTGATTCGCACGGGGCTTGGGAAAACACTTTTATGTTTTTAGTAGAATTGTACTTTTGTTTTCGTCGCCCCACTAAATTATATTTTGACTTCATCTGTTTTCTCTGTTCCTTCCGTGCAGATTTTCTGTGGGGTAACGACATTCTACCTGGACTTTCCAGAAAACCAGGGATCACCTTCTGTCAGTGAGGGCTTCTTTGCTGGGATAAAGGTATGTCAGCTAAAGCTGGGCTATGCTGATGGTTGGCAACTTTCACGTCATAGCTACTTGTATTTACTGAGAAAATAACATCGGCGCATATATTTTTGGTGCAAGACCCCACCCGAAGCCACCAATCGAAGTTACTCTATCACCACGAAATACGAGCCCACAAAGGAAGGTTTGTCTTCTACTCAATCTGGGCTTGAACAGATGAGCCCGAGCAGCCTGGAGGTGGCGGAGGATGGGGCAGAGCACGAGCTGCGCGTGGAGAGCACCGTCCCACTGCCGTGCTCGCTGCACCTCGGGCCGCATCCCTCCTGCCGAATCGGTCTCCGCCTCGTCACCGAAAACCAGGGTACCGAATCTGAGTTAGTACCCCCCCCCCACCCCCCCCACGGTCTATACACGAGGCTCTTTTGTGGGATCTAAAACAATGAATTTGTAAATTACCTGCCTGTCTAACAAGTCATGTTGAGCATTGCTATTGATAGTTATGCAAACAGTTTTTTTCTTTTATCAAAGGTGTCTGTGCTATGGACGTGCCTGTATTGACCATTATGGATGTGAAAATTGGTTGATTAGTGACCAATGATGACCTCTTTTTTCTGCTTGTCTCACATCCCTTGTCCCCAATTGGCCCTGACCCTCCATGGTCCTAGACCCACTGGACCAGATGCCCGTTGAGGTGGCTCTCTCCAGCTGCGAGGTGGAGTTGGCCCCAGCGCTGTGCCCGGACGGACTGGCCTGCATGTTGCGCCACCATGCAAGCGCACGCGTGCACCTCAAGGCCGTGACGGATTTTGCCAGGGATGGGAATCGCGTGGCCCTGGTCCACATTCTTCCCAAGCATTCTGGGAGCCCTCTCTGGGATTCGTACAAGCCCCGGCCTGTCACAGTGCGTTGTGTTTAAGTCGAGTTCTTGGAAAACATGTGATTTCATATGATCCTTATGGCGGTACCCCGGGATACCGAATAATACAAAATGGCCAAGGCAATTAAATATTTGATTTCTGGGACACAATTTTTTCCAGGGGTGTACTTAACTCCACGACTGGGATACCAATCAATCCGAAATCAGTGCTCCTCCGCGATGTCGAAACGCCAAACATTAGCATAAAAATCCGTTATCGACAAATTCCACTTTGAATAGTGGGTCATGTACCGCTCGTCGAGATGAGTTGATAGCCGCATCGCCGACCATCAACAGACTAAAAATGACTGCATCACGGACATCGTGCGAGAGCCGGGGTACGATGGCACCACCATAAGGTTCATTTGATAAATTATTAGACTAACAAAAGTCTCTTAATCCATTAGTCTATGAGACCTATGGACTTATTTTTTTATACTTAATGTTTAAGCAGCATATTCTGCAGAGTCAGGCATGTTTAACAAGTTTTACAATATGTGTTAAAAATACAAATACCAGGTGGCCAGGTGGTTCAGGTGTCAAGGCACTGATCCGGCACAGCGGAGATCCTGGGTTTGCATATAGGTTTCATCCACCCATGATTCAACGTGGCTCTGAAATGTAGTAAAGTTGTTGGTCTCAGTCTGGTCACCAATGACTGCAAAAAATACATTGCAGTATATTACATTTGGTAAAATGTACTGTGAATAATATATTCGTTTCAGTGGCATGTGCAAAATATTTCTTTGTAGTGTGTGTGGGAAATTGCAGCACCCACTCGTGTGGATTAAAGTGGTCACTTAAAATTATCTCAGAATTAATTAAGTGATATCTGCTTCCACGGGTTGTTCTCGACGTGGGGTTATGCACCCCTCTGCAAGAATTCCGAATGGACACTTTGACTTTTGACATGGTTCCGATTGCACAATAGGAATGGGGAACAAGTCCCAAGGAAAACACATTTAACAATTACTTAGTTTATTAATTGAATAACCGTAAGGCATATTCAGTCAGTTCCCGTGTCGATACTAAAGATATCAAATTGACCCAGGTGGGCCTTACACTGAGCCTCTCATTTGCAAGCAGCCTTCAAGACTCTGCAAGTTTATAACATAAACGAGGGACCTGATAAGCAGTGATGAACTGTGAACATTATTGAACATTTGAGTAAGGCAGATTTCAGATGTAAGGGACTCAAGATGGTTTAGCCAGCATGGCAGGTGCCTAATTCCACACAGATTATAATAAGCAGTTCGATTCTAAAATAAATATTTGTATTCGCAGGTGACGGTGAAGGATGTTCCAACAGCCCACTGCTATGCCATGACGGACCCCCATGTGGTCACTTTTGATGGGAGGTAGGGCATCAGGAAATCATTTTCATTTCACTTGTGCTTTGTAGTTTGATACAGCGGAAACGCATTTATATTTCAAAAGTATAAAATGTAATCCAACTTTAGTCCGATTAATGTTGAGAAGAGAAAAAATGCCCTTTGTGTAAAATTTTCAGACATTTTCCATGTGTGTCACAGTCTCTTGTTCATGTGGGGTTTGCTTCTCGCCAAACGGTCAGCTTTTTCCGTTGACTTGTTCTAGCAGTGTGTTACACAGATGTACCCTATTTTATAGATTTTTCCTCTAGGAAATTAAGACACGGCAATGTAAGTGTGACACGCGGCAGTCCTATCTCAATTCAACAGCTCCTTTACTTCATTAGTATGTTGAGCCCTTGTAAACCCATTGGAATAACTGTACGTAACTATGCACGCTTAAAATTCCTAATTTGTAACGTTTTTTTATGAGGTTCCCTGAATTGCACTTGCATCCCTCTGGGCATGCTGCTCTGAACTGAGCCTGGTCCCCCCCAGTGCGGCGAGTGGCATCACCTGCCTCGCACGTTTAAAATCATCAACCGTTTTAACTAATCAACCGTTTTAGCTAATCAACCGTTATTAACTAATCGACCGTTTTAACTAATCAACCGTTATTAACTAATCGACCGTTTTAACTAATCAACCGTTTTAACTAATCAACCGTTTCAACTAATCAACCGTTTTAACTAATCAACCGTTTTAGCTAATCAACCGTTTCAACTAATCAACCGTTTTAGCTAATCAACCGTTTTAACTAATCAACCGTTTTAACTAATCAACCGTTTTTAACTAATCAACCGTTTTAACTAATCAACCATTTTAACTAATCAACCACCACCTGGGATTGTCGCACGGTCTAATCACGGTCGAACCCGTTGCTCAGCAGTTTCACAAGAAGCTGGATTGCATCAATACTTTTAGGGATACATCCGCAACATCACCAGTGTGTTGCTTAACACTAGGTGATGTAGCTTTTAAGTTTTTGTGTTAAGCATCGCAATTTAACACGTAGGCAGGTCGAACTAAAAAAAACTTTCCAATTCGCCAAACATGTATCCATCTCTCAAATCGATTAGCACGGTTGGCTACGTACGGTGCGAAATAAGTTCAACGCACATACACACCTACAAAACAACCTAAATGCTGCTGTTGCGGGCGGGCTCCGCGGTGTTGGGCACTGAGATGGTCTCCCATCGCGCTCGCAGGCGTTACGAGAACCCGCGGCCGGGCACGTTCGTGCTCTACCGAAGCTCGCGACGCGAGTTCGAGGTGCACGTGCGGCAGTGGAGGTGCGGCTCGCGGGGGGGTGGTGGGCCACGGCCGGGTGACGGCAGGACGGGAGGAGGGGGAGGAGGCGCGTGCGTGTGCGGCGTCGCGGCTCGGGAGGGCCGTGACACCGTCACGTTCGACATGTGCAGCGGCAGTTACCTGGAAACGCGACCACACCTGTCGCTGCGAGGCGCTGGCCCCGCTGCCTCTCCCGGCCTCCGCATTGCCGAGGCTCGGCAGGGGAAGAAGGTCACGGTGCGTTCCCATCCCCCCCGCCGCCGCCCCTCGACGGCACGGTCTGGGCTTGCACCCGTTGTTTGTGTAAAATATACAAAGTGGCCACAATTTTGACCCTTTTTGAGTTGGTGAATTTGAGATGCTGCTTGGTGGTGTAGTGGTTAGCATATTAGGCTTATTAGACTTGCAATCCAGAGGTTGCCACTTCGATTTGATCTCCAGTCAACGCCAGTTGAAACATTGAGCAAGTTTCTTAAACGCTCTGATGTTATATCCTCGTAATTATACAATTTTAATTGTAAAGAAACCAATAATAACGGACTTTTTTCAACAGCTCTTCAAAAGTTATTTACTAATTTATCTAAGGATTTCCATTTTTAAAGAAAAAATCAACCACAAAAATGATTCGCTAGGTGTGTGTCTTAGACTACCATATATGAATTAGAAACTGTGTTAATGATAAAAAAATAAAGTCATGAGTATGTGCTCCATTATATCACTCTAGTGACATCATTGCAATATCCCTCCCTATCTTTTTAATACATCAATGACACCACTTGGGTGCAATGGCAGAACACCTGGCTATGATTTTACAATCTATTTTTTCATTAATGAAATTTGAAACCCATGTATTTGGACAGCTTCGGGCACACAGCCAATATGTTTTTTTTTGTAAGATAAGAGACGTTAGTTTACTTGGCTCGCAACTTTCTTATTAAATCTGATATACAGTTATTGGTACAAATATTTGTGATACTACATTGGCAGTGGTGCACAAGCACAAATAACAAACACTCAACACGTTCATTAATAATACTGACTTCAAGGGGAAAACACATATGATGAGCAAAGTTCTGGACCATGGCCCATACTATGAAGAAGAACCAATGGCCCCTGCTATAAAAAGGGCCATTGACCACAACCTCATCTATTATAAATATATTTCTGCTCCTCTTTAGGGCATTGCTATTGACTCAAGTGCTTTGGTTTTTACAGTTATTGGTGAACACCGTGCTCGCTTCGCACGGCTCTGCTGTAGTCCGATGAGCCCACGGGCTTCAGTGGACCTTTGCCTTGAGTTGTGGCTACGACCGTTGAGAAGCTACCCCAACCCTCCCCCCCCCTGTCCCGCCGAAAGATCTCGTTCCGCTCGGGGGCGTTGGTGCGCGCCGACGTGAGCGACTGGGGCATGAGCGTGATGGTGCGCGCGCCCAGCCGCGACTTCAACGGCACGCGGGGTCTGTGCGGCACGTTCGATGGGGACCCGGCCGGCGACTTCCACGACGCCGCGGGGGCGCCGCTCCCAGAACCGCCACGGCCCTCGCACCCTCGCAGCTTCATCGAGCAGTGGAGGTACCCGCCAGGGCCCAACCGGTGTCAGCCCACACTGAGTCCAAACAATTGATGCACAATACTCATTGCTTTTCATTTTTTCTTTGGCAATGACCAATTCAACTGTAATACGTCTGATTGAGCCAGACCTCGACAGCTACGCATGATTGATCCTGGGATAGTGGCTGTTATAGATGTCTGCGGGGTTACGTTGAGAGCAGCAGAGTGCAGTAAGAAAAAATCTATTGTTATTCTGTGCTATATCCCCACTTCTATGCTTTCTGCTTTCACCAAGCCAAGCTGGCCACGACACGAGGGTGCTTTCGTCCGGCAGTGGATTGACAATAGGGCTTTAGATGGACTTTATTTTCACAAGTGTAGTGCAGCACATTGTCTGACAATGAGAAAAACATACATTTTATAGATTTGGTTTGTTTTATTAGACCGCATGGGTGAGTATCAATCACCATCATGATCGGGTATCATTTCCTACTGTTCTCTCGTGAACCTTTAATCTACAATATATATTTTTTAATCGAACATTGAGTGACAAAAGCAGCCAGTGACCTCTGCACAACAACAATTCTGTAATTGACCATCAGGAATGAAGCGTTTCTCAAAAATTGCAAAGCCTTCAATATTATTCGGGATGCTAGAATTCACTGCCAAATTACCATGTTGAAAAAGCTGCACATTGCTTGAACTGCTTCTGTATATCTGTGAGGCAGGATGTTTAACGTGTGGAAATATTTGCACAGAGCGCCTGAAGAAATTCACAGCATGCTAATGTACATGAACATCAAAGCTATGCCCTCTGATAGTTTATTATAAGTCTGGAAGGCATAATAAATAATTAACCCAGTCTCAATCTTTATTTAAACTTCTCAAGGAAATATTTCTAAAGAAGAAGGGGCTGTGACCCTCCTCTGGGAGTCTGTCGATGATGTAAACGCCAATCTAGCACGGTTGCCTACGGACGGTGCAAAAGAAGTCCAACGTATATACGTACAGACGGGATTCCCACAACGTCAAGGTATCGATTGGACAACTGTGGTCCAATCTCTCCTGTTTGCTCAGCTGACACGTCCTGCTCTACCTGGTAGAGAGCAACTCAGACATCCTCAATGATGCAGCACATCTCACTCGTCGCAAGCCTCATGGAAATAGAGGCAATCCATAAACTTAACGTCACAATTATGTATCTTGGTGTGGTGGCTTAGGGTCAACTTTTTTATTTTATGTGTTGTGTTTCAGAGATAAGCAATTGTTATTTTGGAACAACAACAACATTTTTATAAATTGACATTTATATTGTATCCCTTAAAAGGCAATGGCTGTCAGCTGAATTGCCTCTGGTGCTGCTGCTCAATGGTCTTGATGGGTGGCAACTGACTGTGCACTTCACTGTTTGTTCCGCTCCATAGTTACAGGTCCAACTTATCTCGTGTATGCGGTTTGTGTAGGAGATGAGCACACGTTCAAATGTGATTTATGACAGTTTGCAGTGAAGCGAGAAAGGGTTGACTAATTTTTATTGAAGTTTGAGGCTGTCAAGATTTCCTAGCAACTGCTCACCAAAATAATATGTGCATCCATAATGGTGGTAATGATGACGATGAGCCAGACGATTTCCTGTTTCTCATTCTACAGAATTCCAGCTGGTGAGAGTCTGTTCGACAAGAGCGCCGTGTCGCTGGAAGATGAGAAGCCTCGCGATTACTGCGACTGCAGCAGCCATGCGTCTGCAGGGGAGAGCGCTCGCAGCTCGAACATCCTAAGCGTCTCTCCCTCAGAAGCGACGACTCGCCCCGGTGCCTGCTCGGGCTCGGCCGACGTGGACAGCACCAGCATCGTGCCCGGGCTGGACGTGACGAGCGAGTACACCAGCTCGGCCGATCAAGACCGATTCGATAACAGGAAATGGAGGAGAAGCACACGGCATAGAGAGGAAAGCACGCCAGAGCGTCACCATTTTGATCTCAGTGCACCTCAAAGGACACCTGTCCCGAATGGTAATTTAAGCACCGAGGGTTCGACACTCCGAATGGACTCCACAAAAAGTCCTCGGTGGAGCGCCAGGTTCTTGCATCCGGACAGGCTGCGGAAACACCGGCCGGGGGCAGCGAGGGGGAGGAACGTGACGTGGACGTCCCGTGCACGGCGTCAGCCTCAGTACTACGAGCTGCCACCACCGTACCCCTTCCAGAGCTTGAGCCAAAGCGACCTGGAGAGCCTCAGCTACTTCTTCCCCGATGACCATGCCCCTGCGGGAGGGAGCGAGCGAGACAGCGACCACGCTGAGCCCCGTTGGCCGACGCCGCGGGGAGGCCTCAGCCAGAGCCGGGCCCGGGATGTGTGCCACTCGGCGCTGCTCGAGTCCGGTGTGGGGCGAGCGTGCGGCTCGCTGCTGGGACCTGCCGTGCTCTCTGCCGCCGTCGACATGTGCATTGCGGACCTTCGTCTCAAGGGTGAGCTGCCCCCAGCAGGCCCCACAACCTCCAGTCTATGTGTATTCATAAATAAAGAATGTATTCGGTAAAGTCACGTAGGTAAAACATTTATTTTACTTTTTTAATGTTTTACCTACATGACTTTACCGAAAAAACCTAAGAATATGAATCCTTGCAGTCACGAAAGCTTCAAATCTAGAAATAAAGAATGTGCGCTGATTCTGATTGTGTATGTCTAGTAGTGCTCGGAGGGACAGGATGAGTCCCAGTCGCTGGTAGAAGTCTTTCTACTGGCTATTTTCACCTGATTTAACCCACTAACAGGATGTACTGCTCAGAAGCAGCTACTTGGAGGCACACTAAGAGTTGAGTGCCAGTATGGAATTAAAGCATAAACGGTTACCCCACAGGATGGAGGTGCAGCTAAACCAAGGGTAGAGGTGCTACCCCATTGACCACTCCATACCTCCCATTTAAAATAATAGTCAAATAATTAAAAACATTACTGTTTTGTGAAGGAAGTGTACGGGTGTTTTGACTTTTTTTTGCCTCCATTGATGTAGGCTCATTTGTACAATGAATAGTGTGACACTGACAGCTAGGAGGACCTGAAGTAACCCTAGCTGAGATCATTTGCAGTCCTTTCATACCAAGTTGTACGATAGCATGAATACACATCATGAAAGATTGGTTTCAAAAAGCTTCTTTGTGCTGAAGCATGTTTCAAATTATTTAAGTATCTGTGCTGGCCATTATGAAAAAAATTGGACGTTTGCCAAATACTATACACAACCCATATATATTGTCCATGTGGCCAAAAATAACTTGAAAAAGAATATTTGCAGCTTTTAGATAGGCTGTTACCCATAATGCTCCACAACAACACATAGAGCTTGTCTACAATATTGCTTTTGCATTGAACAGGGCCCCATTGTTTAGATGGAGTGGTCTTGCTAATAACATCTGATAACCCAAAAACATTTTTTAAGCAATCCTGACTGCTGATGATGAGACCCAGAAGTTTGAAACTAGTATTAAGTTTGATTGTTTAATACATATATATAAAAATGTGAATGTTATTGCTGGATAACTTCGGTCTCGAAAGCCAATAAGCTGATAGACTATTTTTTACATTTTTTTAATAGAGTTCTGCTTATATATGCTTTTCATCAAAATCATTAGCTACGGTCAATCCACTGCTGGATGCAGGCCTCTCCAAGCCGTCGCCATCCATCACAATCCTGCGATGTAATAACCCATCTGCACATGAACCGATGTCTACTCCTCAATGTGGACATCCTCCAACAAGTGGTAATATGCATTAACATTCTTTGTTGTTGCTTAAAACCAGACGACCTCACTTGGGAAGACGCCGCGCTGCCGTTCCTGGAGAACGAGTGCGAGCGGCGTTCGCTGGAGTTGCGGCTCTCACCCGAGTGGGGCCCTCGGGGGGACCACCCCCCCATGGACGTGGCGTCGGCTCTGCGCTGCCCGGCTGCTTGCAGCGGGAACGGCCGCTGCACCGAGTGGGGCTGCGTATGCCTCGTCGGCTTCAGCCACTACGACTGCAGCGTGTCCAACAGTGCGTGCAGGCACGCTCCATAACCATAGCCAAGGCCTTGTAAAAGAAATTGTTTTTTTTTACTTTTTTACGATGCCAAAGAAACGTGTTGAGTTAGAGTTGGCTCCCGAAATGGTACGTTAAATATAGACTGATATGTAGTTTACGATTTTGGCTTTTTCTAAAACTTTAAATAATTATATTAATAATTGCACCCTTGATTTACCCAGGAATGCCTCACTGAGTCTTAAGATGCTTTGCAGGATGTTTCTGCATTGAGATATTAGGTGAATTTCTCTGCAAGGTCAGTTGCTATGTCTAATTTCTGTATCGTGCTTTTTTGCATATGTGTATACTATTGTGCGAATTGGATGTGCAGTTGGTATTGTTTTCACACATTTAGGCTCACAACTCACCGACCTGACAGAACGTGACAGCAGTGGGCCATTAGCTGGCCCATGAGGCATTCGCTCATACAGCAGGCAGCCTTAACTCCAGGGCAATGTTATTATCACTGAACCACTGCACATTTACTACGAAAAAGATAATAAAGTCCTTGTTTTTCTTACAAATAGGCTTCATTATTTTACGACTCACTCGATATTATTTTATGAGTCGCACGATGTTGTTTCACGAGCCATGTGTGGCGAAGGAGAGCTCAATTAGGCATTGCGGGATACTCTGGCGTTGGTGCGGCGCTGACGGTGATGAGTGTGAGATGGGCAGTGGTACTGCAGCCGGATGCGTTCGTTTATGCCTCGTGCACTCTTTGAAGCGAAGGCAGGAAGCAGATTAACCCAGGCCCCCTGTCAGACGGGATTATTCGAGAGGCCTCAAATCCATATCCCCTGCCTTTATCGAACAATCGCAACCAAAGCCGACCGCAGGGGCCCTGTTTTTTACTGAGTTAAAAGAGACTTTGCAGAAAATTCTAAATGTTGTAAGCCGATTGACCGAAGAGCTATGTTTACATACCAGCTATCGTGCAACGTGAGGTCTTTGACATGTCACTAATGCACACGGATGTCAAATCTCACACAAATAGTGGGAGCATGTGCTCTCTGAATGTTTCGTGACACTGTAGTTAATACGAGGGAAAGGGAAACCCATGCGTTGCTTAATGCGACTCATTTTAATGGACGTGCATTATAATCGGCACTCAATCTCAACGACACAACACTCTAATACTCAAATTAACAATCATTTAACATCATTTACAGCATTTGTCAATCCACTGCTTAACAGAGGTCTCTCCGTGCCTTTGGGTCATGGAGATTGTTGACCATACTTCACCCTGCTGGTCAGTGTTTTTGGTTGGTGAAGTTGAGGTGGGGTGGGGGGAGGTGCTGTGATCAGTTCAGATGTCAATCTCCACCGATATTAGCCACGGCTGGGGAATCAAACCCAAGTCACGGGGTTCATAGCACTAAGTGCTCACCACTGTGCCACTGCTCCACCCCAATAACATATGTCGTGTGTACTGTTGTACAGTAGAACACCTCTAAACGACGGTAATTGATTCCACAATACCAGCCGTTAAGTGATTTGGTCGTTAAGCGAGTATAGGAAATACATGTCAAAGGCTGAATTCGTTCCGATAGCATTTAAAGTTACTCTTTTTAACCCAAAAAACGTACTTTATAATATTTATTAAACAATTGATATGAATACATACAGATACTAACAACATTGTTAAATAACATGTTAAATTAACACGTAATATACGTGTATAAGTGCGAATACTGTGTGCAGCATACGTATGTGAAAATAGATAGTAAATGGAACTGCAAGCAATGTGAGAATATGAAATGTGTGTGTGTTGAAAACCCCCAGACCACTTTGCCTCGAGTCGCAGGGCGTCATGAGGACAGTATTTATGTGCATTTCGGGGGTTTTATACTTGCACGGTGCGGTAATCTGGAGATAAATCTTTCATATAATTACTTCCAGAACTGGAACCACAATTCACTTAACCTCAGAGATAGCCCTGTTCTCCAAAATCAGAGTCTGAAAGAAGGTTTTCCACAAAAGCTGATAAAGTGGGAATGGATGTTTGGAAATCAATATAAATCACATAATTAGGCTGAGCTAAAGGGGACCAAGATACGTTTTCTGCAGCCAGGTTCCCTCGATGTTCCACTGCTCTTAATTGTGAAAAGTTTAATACCTACGATTATCACGGTTGGCTACGTATGGTGCAAAAGCAGCTTAACATACGTGCAATACTACGGCATATGCCACTGCAATACGCAAGACACTTTACCACTGACCAAATGAACACCTTGTTGCTGTCTGTCTCTTTGTTCCTCATTTGAAATGTCTTTCTCTACAAATTGTTATTGCGCGTGTTTACGCAGAAAGGGCTGAATCTCATGATTCTTTTCAAGGAGGATCCTGCCAAGTTTTCACAGTTAGGGGCAATGATCGCTATGCATATTCCAATTGAATCACTTTCTGGTGATTTTTGTAATTTGGCAAATTTGGAACCTGTCACCGGCACAGAGTCGTGGCTCGCTCTTGCGAATGACATAACGGGATATTTAACGTCCACTGCTACGTGATATATATTTTGCTATTTACATGTCACATGCCACCCAGTACATAGGTATCCCATCTCAAGGGACTGTGCAGATTAAATATTGCAAAAAAAATAAAGGAATCTAGTTCGGGTGATTTTTGGGTCATGTGACACGCATGCAATGATTTTTTTTTATTCTCGCCCCCCCCCCGACCCCCCACGATGTAGCACAACCCCCCGAGCTCTCGGACCTGGAGAACGGCGGACTCTGCGATATCCGTGTGTACGAGTGCAACACCGTGCGCGCCTTTGGCTTGGACTTCCACGACTCGGCCGACCTCCAGTGTCAAACCACCAAGCTGCAGGTGCCATGCTTGTTCCACCCTACCACCCCTGCTACTCCCCCCTTCACCAATCGCCGCTCGTGCCATAAGAGATCCCTCATCACCGCCGCCACCACCAGGGACGACGTCGGTGAAGCTCGTTGTTGTGGAACTTAATTCGCCGGCCGGGTGAATGCCTGCGATTTGCTGATGTGCTTCTGGGCCCCTGTAGGCTGTGGTGTAGTGCCGACCGACTCTTATTTCCGAAATAAATGACCGCTGTTTGTGTGTCGGCGTCTTGAGATGCCGTCACTTAGTTTGCTACATCATCGTCATCATCAGCCTCGGTCAATTCACTGCTGGTGTAAGGCCTTCCCAAGCCACTGCCATTTCGCATGGTCCTGGAATGTACTAATCACTTTGCACACAACCTGATGTCATTGCTCTATCTGCTTGGTGGATGTCCTCTCCGGAGACGTTTCATTCCTTGGCTGACACTTCGTCGTTATTGTTGATCGTTGTCGTCTTATCATCCCCTCTGGCAAAGAATCCTGCCCAAGACCACTTCATTTTCCAAGCAGTTGTATACTTTATGAATCCAAATTGTGCGAGTGTATTGGACAAATTCACGAAATAGGCCACGGCAGGAAAAGACACCAAATGTTAATGTCGAGCGTGCAACAACGCTCACCCCACACGAGGCTTTATAATTACCTGGCCCTGCATGTTTTGTCCGGGTTTACATGGAAATTATTTTAAAAAACCCCACCTCGCTATCTGATGCTTAAGCTGTGCGCCTCCGCGTGTACGGCCACGGCGCTTAATGAATGTGCCAATCGCGGGGCCGTCGCGGGGCCGATAACGGCTGCGCTGGCACGGCGGCTTGATGAAGAGCGCTTTCGGCGTCGCTGATGGCGCGACGAGGTGGCAAAGATACCGTCTGCCGCATTCGTCTGCCGCTGTGGGGACTTTCTCCTGAAGGGGGGCGGGGGAGAGAGAGAGAGCCAGCCAGCCAGCTAGGATTATACGAGCTCGAAGATAGGAAACGAGCAATTACTCGCGGGTCAGCGGCCGTGTCAGCAGGCCATTGTGTTTCTAACAATTACTCGTCCGTGATTGTTCCATGGTAAACAGGAAGTGAACTGCCTTGCCAAGTGAAAGCAAAACAAAAAACATTCATCATCATCAATCATCATCATCGACCATTCTCGTCACGCTGCGGGTGCCTCTCTCCGCTGCTGCGTTGCGCTGCGATCCCCCTGTGCTCCGTCTAATTGGTGACCTTGTTTTCTCACCTTTATAACCCCCCTTTGTCCCTTCGATTTGTGCCTTTTCTCTCTCTCGCTCTTGACTGCGTTTTCATGAAAATAAGTTTCACCCAACGGTCGTCGGCCAAGTACACCTGGGTTTTCCTTGGTCATTAGCGTCGCGTTGTTTGTTCGTACGAATGGAATCTCTTGACAGAAATAATGGGACTCGTCTGACTCCTGGTTCGTTGCCGTGTTATTGGAAGGAGTGCAGATAGAGTAAATATTTGCTAAAACAAGTGTTTAGTTATTTTTCTGCATCATCTCTACCTGAACATAACTCACCAAAGCAAGGACAATTATGTTCCAAATGTTTTAATCTTTAATGTACAGCCTTGTTTTTTCAGATTGTTATTATTACAGGTTTATGCCTTCAGTGAAATATAGCTGCTGCTTGTTTTTGCACTCGAACGTGGTTCCAATCACATGTTAGTTGTTATTGTGGGATTAATGGTATTTGACATACATGCCAGGATGATGTACTTCACACTGCTGCTTTGTGTTGATTTACATAACGGCCACTGAAAAAACAATACAACAATCATACATTACATTGGCTGACTCCACACACTTCACGACTACAATATGAGCTTAATGCATTTGAGGTCTCACCACGACACTGGTATGCATGTACGATCCGTAAGTGTACATACTGCCCTTGGGAACCCGTGCTTTATCGGTGGCGACTATACCAATTCCAGACAATCGTGTGCAGGACGGTTTGTGAGAAGAGCTAGGATTTGACCTGCAGCACGGACTGTAAAACATGACGTGTGCTTTTGCTGGTCCTTGCCGTATTTATGGAACCGGCTTTACGCTTATCTTGCATGCAGATGTATGAGGTCTTGATGAATACATTTTAGAGGAAATTAAGATTTGCCTAGGGGAGTTCTAAAAAACACACAGGTATGAATCTCATTTATCCATCTGGTTTTATGTGAATCATAACGGAAAGCAGACCCTGGAGAAATAATCCGAATCACGTTCATTTTCCTTGTGGAGTATGCGATTTTATTGCTGCCATAAATTTTGGAACACACCAAGCAGCAGTATGACTGTAAATTGCTCCCAGCGCACACAAGGCATGAGAGAATGGAATTCCTATTAATGAAGCGTAGCTGTCCTCAGTTTGCCATACCCTATTGCTTACACCCATACACGGGCATAGAGTGTATCTCCATTCAACTTGTACCAAAGTCATAAATCTGAACTTTACAAAATGCCTGATAAAATGGGCATGCTTTGGGCATAAAGTATAAAAATCACATTTGCAAACATAAACTACTTTGTTATTTTAACTGCACTATTGTGTTTATGATTACATATCACGTTCACTCTATATTTATCCAGTACAGTCCCCGTAAGTTGTATTGTCAAAATATAGATTGTGATGTTGAACTATAACCCATGGTTTCTCAAATAACAGTCATTGCAATGTACCAAGGTAATTTTTTTCATGTTTACCATTTTTTTCAGTTCAAAACCATATTTGTTAATCAATTCAACTCAAGTTAGAGCTCCGATTTTTTTATGTTTGTCTGTACATATCTCATGGTTATGTATAGAGCAATCTTAATTTGAATCAGCACTCTTAGCATCACTTGGGACCTGTTTGTTATCATCAGGCATGTGCAGTGTGTAACGACTTAATTTACTTTTTACCAGACACGATTGGTAAATGCGGACACACGTGACGCATCGCGATCTCAGCTATAACTGAGATCATGAACTTGATTAAGAACTGGAGTTCGGCAAGCCCAGCAATGGCCAATATTTGGGAATTAACACGGTCTCAACGTTGACTGTACGATGAAGACGGAGAAGCTATTATTGAGATTGCGATCTTGATCCGTTGTAGTTCGTGGACGGGGAGTGGATACTGGGGGAGCCAAAAGTGACCAAGGCATTGTTCCTGAGCAGCCGTGCCGTGGACTGTCAGCTACCGACCAGTGAACCCATGGACATGTCCATTGGCGAGACTCCGATTGCTCGCTACCAAGTCAGGGTACGTACGCCAATGCTCACACACGATGGCGTTTCACTGGGTTTTCATTATATTTTGCAATGTTAGTCTTGTGACCTGTAACAAAAGATGTGTATTAAATTACCCCGCCTCCTCTAAGTTGGTGGTGTTTTCCACTTCGTCTTACAACCGGCATGGGGAATATCTTCATTACTGAGGGCTAAATAGGACTTTCAAATACAGTAAAACCTTGGATTGCGAGTAACTTTGTCTGCGAGTGTTTTGCAAGACGAGCAAAAATTTTAAATGAATATTAATTTGATAAACGAGCGAGGTCTTGCAATACGAGTAGTACATGTATACGCTTTGTCTGCCGAGCGTCACGTGATCACAACTGATGTACTAGTGCTTTGGATTACAAGCACGTTTCCAGAATGAATTATGCTCGCAATCCGAGGTTTTACTGTACCTTTGGTGGCCACACATTAACACACACGATTCAGCCACGTATGTCACTGCAAGAGGGCCCTTGCAGTGACATCGGTGAGTAGACATGCTGAAATTAGCAACACGGTGTTGCCAGGCTGAAAATATTTCCACCTAGTACTCTACTCGATCAGCACGGCTAACATGCTTGCAGTCACGGATAAATTTCGATAACGAGCTGTTTTTAAGTGGTAGGCCTTAGGTGGCAATATGCCTTATGAACTGAAGTTACCTGTAGTATACAGCTGAAAAAACTGTGGTTCCCTGCCTTGCACTGATTATGGCCTCACGCAAGTGAGTTTGAGCGGGTCAAAGACTGCTTTGAGAATACGCCTGAAACATGTAGGGCCTGCAGACGAATGCGACTGCATGATACATATGATGATACTTCTATTCATTAATTGCAATCGATCTTTACAAGCAGCTTGTTTGGCATGGATCCTGGTGCGAGGAATGCGATGGGGCCTCCTGTCTGTCCGCCTTCCCCCCTATTTGTAGCCCAGCACCCGGATCCCTCTGGCCCTTGTGCCCAGTGCAATTGCACTGCCTGAAAACTCGTTACCCGTGACAATGATTCTTACTGCGATGATACATGTGTCGTATTTTGCATGTCAGAATGTGTCATTTTAAAGGATATACGTTGCATGTAATCGATTCACATAGATGATGTAGCCATTTGAGGCGCTTCGTTCACCATAATGTAAAACATAACAATTCTTCACGTCACAAGGCAGGCGAATTGGTTCTGCCTGTCAGGGAATTATTGCCGAGTTGTTTTAGCAAGGGAATGGCAAAGCAGAATCACCTCAGCATCACGAACTCAAAAAAACATGGCAGAGTACATTTTAACTTAATGGTTATACAATTATGATGTATTACTTTAGCCGATATTTTTACCATGGTTTGGGATCGGGTATATAACCCTGTCCTATACCAATGGTGACCCGAAATTAGTATTTGTTGCATTGTGTAAACATCGCCAAAAGGGATTCAAAGGTGTGGTGCTAGCCACCCAACCCCTGTACCTTGCCAGCCTTAATAGGTGCCCGCTAACAGCACTTGCCCCAAAGTCTGTAAAGGCTATTTGGGGGATCTTTGTCTTTGTGCCCAGAACAGGCGTGAGTACTCCTGGTGTGTGTGTGCACGCATTCAGCAGTCTACATGGTTATATGGGTCACCTTTCTGTGTGTGTGCAGGTAGCCAATGATGGGCTCACCTTCAGCGATGCTAAAATCCTGACCTTGTACGATGGTGTTTGCCAGAACTGCAGTCGGAGCCCAAACGGCCTTTGTAAGTTGAAGGTAAACGTTTTCTCAGATACAATTTGTTTTCACCTTCAGGAATTTTGATATGAAACTTTGAACTTTTGAGTATTGCTTATTGTGGTAGTTTTTTAAGTATAAATAGTAACGTGTGATATAATGCAGGCGAGACGGGTTTATGTTATCTTAATTAGACGTTATACAGTACTCGTGAAGACGCTTGTTCCTCAGTGTTGCTGGCATAACACATCACAAGACAGAAATGGTATTGGTAAATAATTCAGTCGAATGCTTCGTATCTTTAGAGATACATTTTGATGGTTTTTAGAGCCCTGTTTAACTGGCAGTGTTCGTCTTTGCATTGTGCTCACACATTAAGCACAACAGCAATGAACAACTACCAACGCTGGACCATCGTCATTAACATTGGTGCTTGTTATGAACATTGGCCATTGAGTGCTGGAATTGTTGTGATTGGGGCCCAGCTCTGAGTTCCTATTGACCGAGCTGAGGTTGTAACCGCTGTCAGGAGAAGACGTGCAACATCGATGGGCTGTGCTATGGCGAGGGAGACCCGAACCCCACCAGCCCCTGCCTTCAGTGCAAGCCGGACGTGTCCAAAATCACCTGGTCCATCAACGAAAGTGAGTGCACACGGTGGCCCAAAGCGCTCGGGCTTACCACACGACGGAAGACGCGCTCTCTCGCACAAGCATGCGAACCCTGCAACCTCTCCCGGCGATCGCCGCGTAATCCTCCGACATCCCCTCGTGGCCCCTTTCTCTCTGACAGACAACCAGCCGCCGCTGTTCCAAGCATCCGGCGAGCGACTGCAGACGTTCGTCGGGGAGAACTTTGTGTACCAGCTGGCGGCCGTGGACCCTGAGGGCTCGGCCGTGCTGTTCGTGCTGGAATCAGGCCCCGACGGCGCCACGCTGTCTCCGGCCGGGCTGCTCATCTGGACCGTGCCGCCCGCCCGCCGCGACCAGGCCTTCACCTTTGCCTTCTCCGTGGCGGACGAGTGCAACGCCAACAGCAAGTACCTCGTTCAGGTGCCACTTTGCACGCAGCGGCATCCCCGTGTGGGAGACGGGTGGCCGAGTTATCGGATGAGTGGGATAAGTGAATTTGAGCCCTCTGTTTACACTGATTTACATTGCAAACTAAAGGTAAATATCACTTAAAGTTATTTTATTCAACCGGCCACTGGTTTCAAAACACAGAGGGTGAATGTCCATTCCAAGTCAACCTTGCTCTCTTCCATAGACGGCAATAACCCGTTAAGTCAGACATGTAAATGTGGTCTTTTTCGCAAAGGTGACCTAGCTTGCATTGAACATCAAAGATACGAACCCGGCGACTCGAGTTCAAGTCCCGCTCACAGCCAATACCAGTGACGGTTATCTGAAACGATCCGGGGCCTCCCCTAGCTTGACTCAGCCGCAAATGAGGACCTGGTGTGGTGTGTAAACATGACCACTAGGGAGACAAAGGTAGCCGGGCGCCGTGCTAGCCACCCACCCCTCATATGCCATGCCAGCTTTCATAGGTGCTCGCTAACAGCAGTCTGTATATGTGTGTCTTGCATTTTGTTGGGAGTGGTAGAATAGTGCACTACAAACCCAGAAACCTGAGTTCAATTCCCGATCATGGCTAACGTCAGTAGTGAATATCTGAAACAATCCTTGGCCTCCTCCAACTTGTCTCAGCCTTAAATCAATATCTAGTGCGGTGTGTAATCATCAGCTCTGGGGAAACAAAGGTGGCCCGGTCTTTATAACTATAATATGTTATTTGTCTTTTATGTTTGCTTGCAAGCACTTATCCACTTCTTCTGAAATGTAAGTCATAAAAAGGGTATTTCCTTTATGCATTAATTAAAAGTATAATTTCAAGTCTGTAGGCCACTTTATTCCGATGTTGACTTGCTCATGATGAAATCTGTGATGTTGGCAGGGGCATGTGCTAGTCCCAGTGAGTGCTCACACAGCAATATCATAAATCTTTTGCCTGGCTCAGTGCCGCTTACCTGCTGAGCTAAGAGGTGGGGCACTGTGCCATGGCAGAATTACTGCCGGGAAGAGAGTAGCAAACCCTCACTCCTGCTAGGAAACAAATAGTTGGGATTCAGGTTTCAAAGGCTTGTGAAAGTATCCATTAATTCGTGGTCAGGTTGAACAGACTCGTGCATGCCCAGCTTGTTAGGAGCATGATATATTGTTTCCCAGACAAGTGTCCCGCACAGTGGTCCTTCCAGCGGTTTAATCCAAGCCGCTGTTCCCAGATAGAGGCACCCTGGTAATCGTCCTCATCGCACATGGTTGCGCTGGATTGAGATGAGCACAGGCCTCTCTTCTCCAGAGGCATTGACTGTTGCGAGTGACCAGCTGGAGTGGAAGGCTCTACGATCCCTTTGCTATTCAAGTGCAATAGCAGTAGTGGTAGCAGTAGGCGATCATGGCCTGAAATTAGTGACCAGTGTAAGAAACTGTGGAAGAATATAACCACACATTGCATTCCCCACCCAGCCCAAACTTGACATTTAGAGGAAACAGAATTCTACAAGCAGTTTGTGGCTCTCTAGTCTGTCAGGGCCTTCTATGTAACCAAGCCTTGTATCCTCCATATACGATTTTTTTTTATATGAATGTTAACCATTGCTACATATATAATGCTTAAGCAAAGCTTATCCTTAAAAGAACATTTTCCAAGCTATTACTTCTTTTTGGAAAAATAAATCATTTTTATCGTGCTTCGTGCCTGCCAAAGAAAAACTTAGAAAAATACCGCATATTTCCACTGGGGACTGAACCCAAGATCCTCTGCGCATGTAAAGCAAAACGTAATAACCGCTACCTCGTGGAACCTCGAGCGGCGCATCACAGACCCCCGCAGTCCCTCCCGCTGTCCCTCCTGCTCGAGCTCTGCTGCCCGCAGAATCTCTACCATAGTGCCGGATTGAATTCCATCCAAATTCAAAGCACGCCTCAGTTTACATTTTTCTTGTAAAAGCGCAGAATTAACCTCAGTCCCCAAAAATGGCATGGCAAATAACGTTGACTTACAAGCAGCTCCATTTCACTGACTGCCTTCATTGTTGGCGTGTGGACACATAACTCAGCTACAGTTTGAGAATTCACTGCGGCGAATATAAAGAGATGGAAGGGTCGGTGGTAGAGGATACTTTTTGTTAAGCGAACACGCTTGGTTAGGGTATCGCTTTACTTTTTGTCAAGTGAATGTGTGAGGTGTATGGTCTCAGTTTGGGCTGGATAATATGCCTAATTATTCCATTTAACGTCACATATTGTATCGTCACTGCAGGCTTGGAGAGGCCTTCATTCAGCAGTGGATTTGACCATGGCTGATAAATGGGGATGAGTTGTGTAATATGATTAAAGACGTACGTTGTCGTTTTGACTGCGCGTGGCTTTGTTGGACCACCGTGCGAGTGGAGCTGACATACTCAGCAGTCCGGCTGGGAGAGTAACTGCTCTCCATTATAAAATGTTATCTTCACGGACTACAATTTATTTGTTTTGCTTGGATGGATTTTTTCCAAATATAGCAGCAATGTTTTGTTTTCGAGTGGGGGCGGGGGGACCCTGCGATATTTCGTAAAAATATTTCTCTAATCATGCTAAACGATTGTTGATACTTTGCCTTCTCGGCTGTGTTCAAATGTTCTAAATAAAAGCTCCACTATATGATTATTTTAATAAGATAATTGATACATGTCCTCAATGTAATTATCGTGGCTCTGTGTTTGGTTCTTCACGTGACTTATGCATGCTGTTGTGTGCTATTAATTTAACTACATTCATTCTTCATTTTGGAGCTTTCGTGACTGCAGGAATTATTCTTTGGTTCTTTCGGTAAAGTCACGTATAAAGATAATGCTATTATTTAATTTATTATTTTATCTTTATACGTGACTTTACGAAAGAACCAAAGAACTACATTCATTGTTATTATTATGTGCAAACTTCAAAACATTGTTTGCAGTGCACTGTTTAAGTCGGTATTCATAGCATCTTGCAGGCTGATGTTAATGTTAATCATGGGACAGTTCATGCTTGAGTATGGGTGGAAGTGAGAGACTGTGTGCTGTGGCTTTAAAGAACGTTTTTCTCCATACATTTATCCTGATTGATGTCACGTCATGAGACAAAGCATCCATCCGCATTTCCGACAAAGCAGTCCAATCCTTTGCATATAGAGTGACCCACATATGTAGATGTCACAGAGCTACCTTTGAGATCTCTTCAAGGGACTTGGTCCACGCAGCGGAGGGGCAGTCCTTTCCCTCCTGCTCTATCGTATGAGAATAACGTTCATCGCATGACATTCAAACCAATTTATTATAATGTACTTTTTTGTATGCAGTCATAGGTGACACAACTGAGACCATCAACTCGCTACACTTAAGAACCAAGTTTCATCATCGGCATTTTGCTTCTTTGTTTTGCATACATGTGTGCATGCGTTTGTGTGTGGAGAGCGGTGGCGTAGCGATTAGCGCGCTGCGCTATGAACCCAGCCACCCGAGTTCGATCCCCGCTCATGGCCAACACCAGTAACGATTAGCTGAACCGGTCCTGGGCCTTCCCTAGGTCGACTCAGCCTTAATTGAGTACCTGGTGCGGTGTGTAAACATCGCCACTCGGGCGTGGTGCTCGCCACCCAACCCGTCGTGTGCTGTGCCGGCCTTCATAGGTGCTCGCTAACAGCACTTGCCCCAACAGTCTGTTATGTCTATACGGGGGATCTTTGTCTTTGTGTGTGCACACATACGCGCGCAGGTGACGGTGCGTGCCTGCGAGTGCGCCAATAGCGGCACGTGCATGACGGACGTGGCATTTCCTCCGGGGAGCGGCGAGTACCTGTGTTCCTGTCTACCCGGTTTCCGTGGTGCCCGTTGCCAGGACGACGTGGATGAGTGTCTGTCGGCTCCCTGCGGCTCCGGGCGCTGCGTGGATGGAGCGAACAACTACACGTGTGTGTGTCCACCGGGATACCGTGGTGAGACGAGGCCTCGGCCCGCATGGCCACCGCCATTCAACGACCTGCGTCACGAGCGTGGACACAGAGATGAAAAGTGGTGGCAATATGCCCGCAGATCCACGTGATGGAAAACTTGCCCATTCGTGGGTTGACGTTCTTCTTATCCTTTCCATTGATAGGGTGCTCAAATGCCTCGGCATCTCAAATTGCCTAACATCGCTTCTCAGTCACAGGGCTCAGTTTTACTGAAAGGAACCAGGTACCTGTAGGATCGAAAATAAGCAATGCACAACCTATGACCTTTGACAGAGGTTGCAACAAAAAACACGACTCCACTGCATTTTACGCGTATCTCCATGCGTGTTAAACATTGCTGCGACACAATTGAGCAGACGTTTTCTCTTGAGTCGGGAAGGCCTCCTTTGCAAGACTGATGGGTGCCCTTCGCCCACAATGGATGGTGTCGGGCATTGCTACTGCCCCAATGGCACTGGGCACTAATCGCGGTGAGGGCTATTGTGGCTCTTCACTTTTGTAACACCCCCGCCGACCCCTCCCCCCCCCCCCCCCCGTTGCGTTGTTAGCAACTAGGATAGATAGCGGCTTAATATATTGTAGCGAAAAACTTGTTTTGTTTTAAGGGTTTGACAATTGAAATTCAACAGCCCATACATCCTCACAAAGGATGTCATCTATCAGCAGATTCTTCCATTACTAATGATATTTAAATTTAAATAAATAGCTGTGGTTTTACTCGTGCAGTTTTCCTAACATACGATCTGTTAACATCCATCCCGAGTTAAGCAATTTCAAAAAGATAACTGTCAGCTTCAGGATCGTTTTAAAACCGCAGCCTCGACCTTCTCTTAGTTCAGGTTTGAAGAAGAAGAATAAAAGTGCGTTGTGCTGCCATCACCATAACAAACTCTGTGAGACCCTGTTCCTTGCAGGCACGGCCGTTCACACAGCTGTACACCGGTCGAGGCAGTCTGTCCGCACGCACACTGAAAGGGTGATACACTCCCAAGGATTTCCCACGCTGTGGACACACGTTTCGAATTATATTTACCACGCACCTTTTTGTTTGGTGCAGGTTTACTACTTACAGCAGCTGAGAATAATTTGGTTCCCATTGCTTTCATTGATATTTTTCGCTGGATGCCAAACTGCGTCGTTTCCATTGATACCCACTGTTAGAAGACTTTTATGCATCTCATCCAAAATTCTGCTGCTCCATAAACGATGATTACTTTATAAATGCTCTCCACAGAGTTGACTAAGTGTTGTACTCAAGCAGACTGTGATTAAATATTCCACGTGCCAGTGTAGGCCCTCTTAATTAGCACTGGGTATGATAATTAAAAAATAAAACCCCTCTTCCTGCATCGAGCCGTGTACCAATTGGCATAGTTTAGAGTGTCGAGACTTACTGCGCTAATACCGACTAATTAATTTTCCTACGCTTCATGCTCCACTTGAGACTAATTGCGCCACGTTGCCTTCCCCCCTACTCCCTCTTCGGCCCTCATCAGGCCCCACCTGCCAGGATGACGTTAATGAGTGCAACCGGTCGCCGTGCTTCCCTGGAGTCGTTTGCATCAACTCGTACGGATCGTTCCGCTGCGGGGACTGCCCATCGTGGGCACGGGGAGATGGCGCCACGTGCACCCGTGAGCCTCCGCACCTTCCCACCCCATCCCCCTCACCAGCCACCTCACAGGCCCTCCCACAATCTGGCCACAAATGTGAAACATTTATAAAAGTGAAGGTTTTGGTCGGGATGTATTTATCTCGGTGGAATAAATACAGATGGGCTGCAAGAAATGCCTTGCGCTCCCAGCACTTTGCTGTTTATTGTTATGGGAACCCGGTTCATCTTGAAGTCATACAAACTCAACGCATTTATCATTAACACTGGTCTGAAATGGCCCTTCTTCATAGTAGAGTGTTGATAGATGTGTACATTTTGGTTATTTGTGCTTGTGCACCACTGCCAACGTATATTTATGAAATAATTGTTCATCTGAAAGTCGATATTTTTATGACTGCATGAAAACACTTTCTTTAAAAATATATAGAAAATTCCAAGAATGCAGGTCAATGCTAAACCCTATCGTAGACTTTTATGTTCAGTCAACCAAATCAAGATGTGTTTTTGCTGCCGTTGAAACCTCTAAACTTCCAAGGCCACGTTAGCATTGCTGATTAAAAACAAATGCCGTGCGTCTTGCCGAGAGCGCCCGGGAGGCTGTAGGGAATTCCACTCTTGACGCGTCCCCAAGCAGGAAATCATCGGAGCGGCAGCCGCTCTGCTCACGTTAACACGCACCCAGCCTGAATCCACGTCGCTCGGGCGCGTTTTGATCGATCGAGCAGCGCTCGCAGGACCTGCTCGTGTTGCCGCCGGCACTTACGACGGTGGGATTTTGGCTCCCGAGGACGCTCCACTCCCGCCGGCGGTGGTGGCATCATCTGGGCCCCCGCTGGCTGCAGACTCCCAGCAGCGGCGCTCCAGCCCTGCTGGTACGCGCAAACCATATGTCGTCGTGCTGCCGCGGCCCATGCGCGCGGCGTTTTCCTTGGAGGCTTCCCGCTACAGCCGAGCCATACGTAACTTTAGCACGATGGCAGAGCAGAGCACGCTCCAACATTTGTCACTTAAATGTAGCCCGAGCTTAAGAACAGAAACCGCTTAACATAATAACTTAATGAATTGCCTGAGTAATCTGATGGACGATAATGATCTTTAAGTGGATATCATTGGTTTCCACACGGTTAAAAAGCAATCATGATATCGTTTTACAAACAAAGAACAAATGTGGCCAGGGGAAGAAAAAAAATTATTCGCCAAATAAATTGTGACGCGGGTCATAGAGTGTCTCCGCCTGAACCGGCAGGAAAAATGCGTACGTGGCGTATTTCCAAGTCTCTCTACAGGTCCATATTAACAAACAAAACACAATGTTAATAGATCAATCAATCTTTATTTTTTTACGTGGCCAATATCGCCCTCAGTAAAGTAGTGCATCGGTGCACATTGCAGCAGAACGGGAATGGTACCGGGGGGCATGGAGCAACAGAAATCAAGAAAGAAACCCGTCATGACCTCAGCGGCTAATACCAACTAAGCAAAGTGAACTGCAACCGCTCGCAAAATAAAACGCAACCGTGCGCAATGACTAGCATAAGAAAAATAAGTAGTAAATTAAAAAAATGAGTTAAGAAAAAAAATCCCCGCACTTACTGCTCATGCCACTGTTGGCAGACGGGCCTCCACTAAGGGGAGCTCTGGAAAGCTCGTCTCAAGGATCTCTTGCCGACTTCCACACTTGCTGGATGTCTCGGGAGAGGCGGAAGTACCCACACACTTTATCCCCCCACACACATGACCTGCTGATCAACTCACTGCGGAGTACCCATTTACACACATTTACACCACTGGATGGACAGAGGCCCGTTTTGTTTCAACGTACGCGCCAGGTAATCAAATCGAACCAGTGACCTCAACACCACGGCAGCATCCGTCACCATACAACCAAGAGGAATTGCTTGACAAATTCATACGCGGATGAAAGAATGATGCTTCAACCTATATATGCACACAATGTCATGTTTAGGTGATGCAGTTGTACTAGAAAGGCCAAGTCCAGGGAGTCAGCCGGTTGGGAGGGCCTCACCTGCTGGGCCGTGCAGCAGCAGCCCCTGCTTTCCCGGTGTTGCGTGCTTCGAGCGCCGGCCGCCACAAGCTGGGTACTCGTGCGGCCGCTGTCCCCCGGGTTTTCACGGCAACGGACGTGTGTGCACAAGGAGCCCCCGCAACGGTGAGGGTGGCGGGACGCCCATGCGTTTATTCGCGTCGTCCCACTTCCAGTGCCAGCTCGGCAGCTGTCTAAACATACAAATCTGCTTGCGAGTCCATCTGGGTTTTACAATGGCTCCCAAAAGGCAATGTTATTGGGGCTGAACCGATGACGGAATGGATAGCACACTTCACTCCCATCTTGGTCACCTTAGCTGTAATTTCCGACCGTGGCTAACCTCAGTGACAAGTGATATCTGGACCGTTCTCCATGTGCCCCATCAGCAACGTGTGATGACCAGTTTGACGATGTAACGATAAAGCAACCCCCATGACTGACATTGCATAGTATGGCCTGCACCCAGTGGGCCATTAACAAAGAGCTCTCAAACTATTATTATTATTATTATTTTCAGAGTGTAATGGGTTTTGGTTCACGTTTTTTGAAGTTTAATGACGTGGAGACAGAGTGCTTGGACTTGTTTGAATGCAGACTAGATTTGGGAGGAGTTGAAATCTATAGTTGCCATGCGTTATCCAAATAAATGTTGAGCCTTGACTTCTCAATGCACCTCTCCTAAAGCACGTAAGAGCAGCTTGCCGACACGTGTACACAAGCAACGATGAATTGCTGAGTTAGCCTCAGCGTTTGGTACTTGCAAGGCCATTATATAGCTGGTCGAAACATCCAGTGGTACTCATACAAGGTAAGCATTGTGAGGCTTGGTGTCAACAAGTCTACTCGGGATATGACAGGGTACTTTTAGAATTCAAAATGATGATTTCCTTTTTTAGAGATTTATACATTGATGAATTTTCTATTCGTATTTTTTATCTCATGCAGATATATAAATTGGGTCGCAGCATGGGCAGATAATTCAGTCTTGTGGGTTTAATATGCAGAGAACGCATGTCAGTGAAATGTACAACTTAGAAATGATTGTGCTGCTGTCAGCGTCATAATTGCATACCTGTGACAGCCCATTCATGCCGCTGTATAACATCATAGTGCCGTACTGACAGCAGCTTTGCTAATCATTGCTTGCATCAGAATCCGTTGATCATATGAGGCTACAAGCTAGAGACTGAAATTTCTAATAATGGAAGACCTTATCGTACGCATGACTTGGGATTTCAAGTCAGAGCTTATCTCAGATCAGTGGTGTCTCAATTGTGCTGGTCAACATGGCCCCATTCTATCATGGAGATGTAGTCCCAGAGCATTCATTTCATTCTGAGCTGTCCCATACATGTTAACCCACACGGTTTACCTGTATTCTTGTCCAGGGAAATTGAGTTTTCAGGTCTGTACGACGGCATGCAGCCGTTTCAATACGGGCAAAAAAAATGTGTCTATTTCTTTGTGTTTCTCCCTTATGATGGGACTTTGTAGGATGAGCGTTGGGATTTATAAGGGCACGGGCTGACCAATAAGGTCTGAATTTGTCTATAATAAGATAGGCACTGATAAGGGGTTGACAGGTATGCTGTCCAGTGCAGGGACCCAGGGGATTGAGGGTTGGGTGCTCCAGAAAATGTCCCATAACAATGTAAGCCCTGTGTAGTCCCAAACCTGTAGCCCATTGTTGCTAGCTGGTACTTGTGCATGCATGTTTGGTGTTCCGTCATCTTAATGTGCCTTCAACCATCGTGTTGTTTGCTGGCTCATGAGGTGTACGAATATGAATGGTTACACCTGCTTAAATATTATAATGTATTCGTACGAGGGTAACGATGCATCGATTACTGTTTATTTTTCGACTCACAATCCTTACATCGAATCACATGTATGAGGATCATTGTTTTTAAGTTCGTGAACAGTATACTGTACATAATGGGGCCACGTGACTTCTCAATTCACTGGAGACCGTGACATTCACCAAAATGCGAAGAAATACTTTCTTAAATCGAGTCAAAATCCTGATTTGCGACGATGCATTGAATTGTGAGTGGGGTGAATCATTAGCATGTGATTGGGCAGCATAGCGCCCTGAAAACGGTGTATGTCCTTACCTCGCAGAGTGGAGCCATATGTGCAGAAAAGAAAAAAAAGTGAACATGTCTATATTATTCGTATTTGTTATTATTTCACTGCAGAGTACTGCTGATGCATGCCGTGTCTAGAAGTAGGAATTGTTATAGATGAGACTAGCACGCTTTTGATTTTATGAGTTTTAATGAAGTTGTTAGTTGGCATGCTGTTAAAAAGAATAACTTTTACTGCTTGAATTGAAGTGGGTAAGGGTGCTTTTTGGCAGACAAATAGTCCCCAGGTTGATGTAATAAAGATCATATTTGTGTAACGTTTTCTCCAACTTCCCATGGCACATATTGTTATTATTAAGAGGGCACTCGCCTCCCCTGAATGAAATTCCAGTGTTTAACAACAATCTTACACGTGTACCATTTAAAACACAGCATCTGGTTATGCATTTGTCACTGAACGACACAAAAATCTGTTGAAATAATTATTGCACTCTTTGAACAACTAAGATGGAATTAACAGGCTGGTCTCAAAACATTAATCAAGGTGGAGAACCCCTTCTGACTGCTTTTGTTGAGCCTATACTGCCATCTGTTGGGAAAGCAACGAATATGTTTAAATTCTCGATTTAAAGCTTTCGTGACTGCAGGGATTCATCTTCTTGGTTCTTTCGGTAAAGTCACGCAAAAGAGAAACAATAAAAATAATAAAATAAAACATTATAAAATAATTCTCACGACGTTTTGGCCACAACTCAAGCAGCCGTCATCAGACCTGGTCTTCACCTGATGACGGCCTTCTCTCCACGTTTCCTAACCTTTTATATTTAAATGCTCGCCTATGTATTCCACTTTTAATGCATTTAATTATTGATTGAATTTTAAATGTATATTAACCAATGGCTTTCCCCTCCATTTATTTTCTTCCACAGGCCTGAGGCAGCCTGAACCGCCTGCTCAAAACAGCGAGAAGGGCAGAGCTGTTCCCACCACTCCTTCCTATGCAGCGCTTTCTGACGTGCTCAGCAAACAGAGTCATTCCATACACGAGAAATCAGTTGCTGTTATTCCCACCCTTCTGCCACCCCCCAGCCTAAAGGCCGTGCAGGGTGCTGATCAAAAGGCCACTAAGTCTTTTGATGTTCAAAATCCACCAAATCAACCGACTCGAATGGAAAATCTGAACTCTGATGTAACGGATCGTCCTAAAATCGTTGATAATCCTCTGTTACGGGCAGTCGTGAAGGTCCCCGTGCAGCCAGTTCCCCCTCTGCTTTCACGGTCAAGTGGCTCAGGACAGAATGCCAAAGTTCCAGGCCAGGCCAAAATTCCAGGCCAGGACAATCTTCAGCCCCAACTTCATGGACGACTTCAAACAGCTTTCCAAGGCAGTGACAACCCCGATTCGCTACGCCCGACTTCACAGCCAGTGACCAGGCCTCTGCAACAGCCGCGGCTTAGTCTGCCGCTGGAACGATCAAGCGTACATTTGCGCTCAACCCCCAATCGATCGCCGTTGGGAATCTCGGGAGGGCCGTGGATGCACCTGAATCCAAACCCAGAGCGACCCCTATCCCGCCGACGGGTCGGCGTTCAGTATTCCTCCGCGCAGAGGTATTCACCTCGGCACAGGGTCGGGGTGCCGCTGGTGCGGTCGGTCATTCGTCTGCAGGCGAGGGCCTCCCTCACTGCCCGCGTGGCCACCTCCAGTCCCTTCATGACCCTGCCGGAGAGTGCCTTTCCCCACCCGGCCATTACGCCGGAGCTGGATCCATATCCCCGTCAGCTAACAGATGCTATTGCCCTTCACGGCGTTCAGAATAACGTGGACGGAGCAGGTGAGTTGATAGACGTGGAACGGAAATGGCTCACTTATAAATTGTGTTCCCGCTGCAACCAAATCTGTTCATTACATTTTATATTTAATCGTGGTGTTGATGCTGTAACTACTCAAAGTCAGGATTGTGATCTATTTTTTTTCTGTGGTTTGTTGAAAGGGCATTGCTCCATGCCTTGCGGTAAGAACATGGAGTGCGCTGCCCCAAATGCGTGCCGTTGTAGACCTGGCTACACCGGATACAAGTGCCTCACCGGTAAGAATCTCCCAACTCGAGAGTGAAACAAACTTCAACACGATATTGTTATCCGTGGACTTTGGTGTTTACAGTTCCATCAGCATCTATTTCTATAATGGTTGGCACAATATACTTGAAATCCAGAAGTCGCCAGCTGCTTCTCACAGCGCAGCAATTGAAACGATGGTGCAAGTTTGTTTTTTTAACTAACCCCTCCCCATGTTGTTCTTCCCAGCAGTATAATGGGTACACCACGATTAGTCGATCGTCAGGTTGCGTGTGGTAAAGTGTGGATGCTGGCCCTTCCTCCAATATCTAGCCAGCATGAAAGAGTCGGTCAAACATTCTCTTAGCGGTAAAGTCACGTAGGTAAAAAATAATAATAATAGAAATAATAGAACTAATAATATAATAAAATAATTATTTTATTTCTAATAATTCTATTATTATTTTAAATAATTATTCTATTTCTATAATTATTTATATTATTTTTATTATTAAAATGTATTCTTTATTTATGTATTACCTACGTGACTTTACCGAGAAAACTTAAGAGTATGAATCGTTGCAGTCACGAAAGCTTCAAATCTAGAAATCTCTTAGCGGTGCTCTTTCGGGATACATCAAGCGGCGGCACACCCGCCAGTGGTGGCGTGAGCTTTGCAATTACAGGGCAGCATTTTTCACTTTTACCCACGTATTCAGCTATGAACCACAGAAAGCAGTGATGGCTCCACTTGCTCAAGGCTCTTTCCCCCTTGGCTTGGCAGCGATCTGCAGGCCCGACTGCCGCAACCGTGGGAAGTGCGTGAGGCCGGACGTGTGTGAATGTCTGCCCGGCTATAATGGGCACAACTGCGAGGAAGGTACAGTTCTTTGTTCAATTGTTCGTTTCTTTAAATCAATCCCATAATTCTACTTATCCACTATTGAACCAGTCTTTCCAGAATCCAAAGTTGTATGCGTGGTGATCCAAAACAACCGGTTCCTTGAGTCAAAGCCGACTGACAAAAGCCAATGCGTTGATGCATGGCCAGTGGACTTTATTAGCCAAACCTGTTCTGACCAGCTTCAGAAATCAGCCCAGCTTCAGAAATCAGCCCTTTATAATTTGAATTATTCTTCACTAACCAAATAAGCACCACTTCTCAAAGCATGTGACTGGAGATAAACAACATAAATGAGAGTAGAATGCCTTTAGGGACTAAGCCAAATTACTCATGTCGTTTATAACTCACTGGGTAATGTTAAAATTAATCTTTAAACGTGTGTATCAGCAGAATGCTCTCATTTAAGTCTGAATATTTCAGCCATTGTTCCAGTTGTGGCCATGATGATAAGTAAACCAATGCTTCTCGGTCTTTTGCGCGTTTGATATCATAGACTCGGCACCTTTCGACTCTAATTTATACGCAGCTTCATGTTTAGAGATAGCGTGCAGAAAGTATGTTTTTGTGCAGCGGTCTGCAGTCCTGCGTGTGAACACGGAGGCACGTGCGCATCCCGGGACCACTGTTCGTGTCCGTACGGCTTTGTGGGCCCTCGCTGCGAGACCAGTAAGCCGCACAACTGACTTTCGTGAGCACACAGTTGACAGTCCTAGTTTGGGTACATTTTACGAATGTTGAAATTCTTCAGATGCATAATACAACGTCGTGTTGTTTGTCTGATGTGCTGCTGAAGTGGTGTGCAATCGGCACTGTGAGAATGGAGGGGAGTGCATCGCTCCGGATGTTTGCCAATGTAAGGCGGGTTGGAATGGACCCACCTGCAGCAATGGTGAGTATTTGTTTTCCTTTTGTCATGTAAAATGTATATATACACGTGTGTGTGTGTATATCTGTAACGGACATAGCTGGGTGAATTAGGGGTCAAAGCACCAGGTTGGGCACTGATAGGATTCTAGGGTTAAGTCCAGGCAGTTGCCCATAATTAAACAGGATGTTCATGATCAAGGAGTCGATGGCCTCGGCCAAGTCACTAATGACTGCACAAAAACATCACGCTACAACTTGATCCTCACATTCAAGCTATCAGATTTACAATTATTTTATTAAACATGCAACAAACAATCTTTGTTGGCCGCAGGTTTGTCCCCAGTGTGAACAAATACACATTAAAGTGACTTCACAAGTAGGAATGTGATGTTCTCTGCTGGGGGAATTGCTCCAACACTGGGTGGTGCACTGCTCGCTGCTGAGTTTCAAATGGAAATGTTTTCTCTTGACGTGATGCTGATAGCATTTTTAGGGGGGGAGGGAAGCTGAAACTAATTCTAATGACAAATAATATAATTTATAGACCTTTGTCAACCTACTGCCGAATGTTAGCAGAACCCGGGATTTAAACTCAGTTCTCTGGATTCATAGCAAATGAGCCCCCACTCCTCCACCCTCATTGAATAAAAGGCAACAACAAAATTGGTATGATGGAGAAACTCAGTCTGCATATACTTGTGCGTTAAGGTCTTGTTCTACCATCTAGTGGGGAAAATGTAAAACTACATTCCGGCATTTTTGTTGAAAACGCAATTCCTTACCTCACGTTTTGTATTTCTCATCTCTCTCGTTCTGTCTCCATCCCAAATGAATACAGCGAGCCAAATCTCACACGAAGTATTCCTGCACTCAACACTATCAACGTCTCACAATATAATTGCTACGTTTATTTGTTCACTGAAATGTTAGTTTATCCTGCCTGGCACGTCACTCAGGGACTGAACATGTTTAGACGGACTGCAAGGTGCAGGGGATTGTGATTATGGAGACCTGGCAATTGCTGATGAATAGGAATGCTTCTGCAGATTGTAGAGCACTACACACTTTTATTCCAATTTAACATGGCATCATGGCAGTCCAAAATAAGCTGTTAACTGCACACTTTAAACTTGAGAGCATTGTTATCATTCCCATTTTCAGCCCGTATTCTGTGGTGTAAAATACATTGAGTGGTGTACAATTGGCGTTCTAACATTGTGGGGTCTCATCATCGTGATGATCATCTGTTGAGATAATAGAAACAACAAAAATGTGAATTAAATGTTAATGAGAATAAAATAATTATAGCTGAATTCGTATACAGTGTGTCTAAGAACTGCTAGAGTAATTCGGAGGTGGTGTATTACCAGCCAATTCTGGAACCACACTCAATGCTGCAAGAGTTACTATACAGGGACTTTTCTCTGCTTACGAATTTCCAGAGATACGAACAAATCTGTCTGAATGTGCAGTTGCCTGTTCGGACCGAGTTTTTTAAGAGAGCGGAGAACAAACACGAACACAAAAGGGAATTAGCATCTACATCTGAAGAACATGAAGAACCAATAGCATCTACTTCTAGAGGAGATTATGCAACTTTCAAAGCCATTCCCCGTGTTTAGTGTACATGCTGTACAACATGTTTGGAATCGATAGGAGTAAAGCTGGACTTTCGAGCAAATTGACTTACAAACAGATCTCTGGAATCGAACTCGTTCATAAGTAGAAGAGTGCCTGTACACTACAGTACGAATTTGGGACTGCCTGGGAATGTGATTTTTCCACGCAGCGTGGAAATGCAGAAAACAAAAAGCAGATATTGCTTTGTCCGCTGTTGATTTTGTAGTTGTTACGTTTTTTCGGGACTGCAAATTTATTGTTTTACTTTACATTTTTTAGGGATTGCACCCCAAAATCACCACTATGTGTTGAACGCACTGTACCCACTGACGTTTATGTATTTGGATGGCAGCGACGGAAAGGTCCACGTGTGCATTGTGTGCGTGTGTTTGTGACTCAGCGGCATGCCATCCCGTGTGCCTCAACGGAGGAACCTGCGTCCGGCCACACGTGTGTGCCTGTCCCCAGGGCTTCTTTGGGCCGTACTGTCAGAATGGTACACGGTGCTTCATACATTCATATGCACACATTTATTTTATGAATAAATAAATGAAAACAATGAAATTATTATTTACAGCCCTTGCCAATGCACTCCACTCCTGCATGAAGGCCTCTCCACGCCATGTCAGTCGTGGGCGTTGTCTGACCATACTTCACCACACTGGTCAGTGCAGGTTGGTGAAGGGGAGGCCCAGGACCAGTTCAGATATCACTCGTCATTAGTGTTATATGTGGCCAAAAATCGAACTCGGGGCGGTAGCTTCATATCACAGTGTACTCTCCACTGTGCTATCACTCTCCCCTTGTATATATTTTTTATCGTGCCTTAATTTCTTGAAGTGCTATACTGTCTGCAAATACAAAGAAATGCTCTTATTGGATGTCGTTTGCTTTCCATCAAATCAAAAGTAATTTGTCACGATCGACCAAGTCTCAATTTGGCCTTTTGGGGTAATAGTGTGGCACGTCATGTGTGCTGTGAACCGTCTATGCTAACATGCTGCTTTACCGCAACAGCCATATGCTCCCCGGCCTGCAAGAATGGGGGCCACTGCATGAGGAACAACGTGTGTTCCTGCCCTGAGGGATACATGGGCAAGCGCTGTCAGGAGAGTGAGTGGCCCTACCTCCTTTCCCACAACCTCACTTTACACGCCGCATTTTGTCCTTTTTGGACTGTGGCCATAATGGTCGCTTTATGAACGCTTCTCGTTGGAAATTCCCTATCTTTGATCTCATGTTGTGATCCTATTTCACAAATTAATATGTTGGGGTGTTCTTTTTACAAAGAGTTAACATGCAATACAAAGGTACACATGGACACATCATGACAATGGCTGAGTTCTAGTTTAGAAATGAATTATTTTATACCTAAAAATTTCACACACACCCTTATAAGACCACATCTCTATTTCTTGCCAATATTCTCTCTTCTCACTACGTCTCTACAAACTATATTATTTCATCTCACTAGATGTCTGCACTACGTGTGTTACTGTTGCTGCATGCTAGTCTTATATACACTGTAGAGTGTGGTGGGTGCTGCATTTATGGTCGTAATAAATACAAATTTCTATGTCTCTTTAGAAAAGTATAATTATTTTATTTTAATCACAGCCCCTTTGTCAGTGTGCTGCTGGATGAAGGACCCTCCCACCTCCGTGTTGGTCACGAAACTAAATTAGCTCTGCTTTAACTGGGGGTTTGTGTGGGGGGAAGCAAGATTGGTTCAGATATAACTTGATATCACTATCATTATGGTATCACTATCATGTAGTGCTTGATTAGAGGGCCTTTAAATGGGCAGTTTGATCATCGGCGGCAGTATGTCTCATGTGTCGCCAGAGGAAAGCACTCCCATAAAAGGCTGTGGCATTCCGTAGACATATAAAAGTGTGTCATGCGAGAGGATAAGGATGTAATTAATGTGTGTACATATAACAAGGACAGGAACAACTAAGGAGAGGAAAGAATGGAAACATGCATAACAACGGGGGGAGGCCTTTTCCCAGCAGTCAGATGTTACAAGCTAACAACATATATATAATAATTAAAAATAAGAATAAGTTTTACCCTCTCTGGCAATAAGAAAGGGTACAACCTATTCTTATTTTTCATCATTTTGGATACTGGAAAAAAGGTCCCATAAATATATAATAATCTAGAGTCCTCTTTCAATCCACTACTGGATGAAGGCCTCTTAGTGCAGTGTCAGTCATGGAGATGTTTGACCATACTTCACCACACTGGGCAGTTTGGGTTGGTAAAGAGGAGTGGTGCTCAATGACCAATTCAAATATCACTCATGACTGATGTAATTTAATTCGGGTCACTGGATTCTTAGTCCCACGCGCTAACCACGGCAGGTTCATGGTTCGGATACTGCGGCTGTCTTACCACGGAAATACGCGCCGTCTGCTTCACAGTGGACGTTAAAGATCCTGTGGTGTCGTTCACAAGAGTGGGCCATTGTGTGCCGGCTGTCAAGCTCCAAATTTGGCACATTTTTCTTATTTACCCACATATTTCTCAATTGGAATTTACACGGAAATCATTACCCCCCCCCCCCCCCCCCCACTGTGAAAACTTGGCAGTTAGTATATGGCAGTTAGTACATGTAGAAAACCTTACACGCTTCATACGTCTCTTGTTTTCTCCCTGTGGCGGCTTTATATGAATTACGAAAATTGTAAATGGTTAAATCAATATATAGCAGACATGTAATAATTCATCTGATGTGACTTTTAGAAAACAGTTTGTTTGAAATCCAATTCATTTTTACACACACACACACACACTTCGATTTGTGAGGTTGAGAATCAGCTGGACTGTTGAACCCATGCCTTCCATGTAGCCATACGTGCAACAGTTAACTAGGATGAGTTTTGGCCATGACGCCCGCAATTGTTGTGCCTCTTCCTTGTTAAGGTGTCTGTGATCCGACATGTCTCAACGGAGGGAAATGTGTGGGGCCCAACATCTGCTCGTGCCCGTCCGGTTGGAAAGGCAAGAAATGTAACAAACGTGAGTTTGACATGCAGAAATGTGCTCGTTGGAGTTTGAGCCAAAGTGAATGTTGGGTTGGGGTACGAGAATAAATCGGTGGGTGGGAAAAGTGTGTGAGTGTGTTTTTTGGAGGCCATGGGGAGGGCAGGCAAATTTGCCAGGGGGTTGTGCGTATGGTTTCCTGTCGGGCAACATCTAAGTTCGTGAATGTTGACTCTTTATATATGTGTATAATAAAACCATCTGTTATGGGCTCCTTATTTTAAATTACTAAGCATGTCTTGTTTGTCTTACTGGTCCGCCTTGTTGATGTTTAGCTTGCACTCTAAGAAACATGCAATAGCAGTATAATCAAATTAACAAAATAAACTCAACAAAAACGTAACTCTCAACCTTGTTTTTTTTTATGAGTTCTCATTCAGAGGTATCAACTTTTTACGTATATCGAGAAATATGCCAGATTTACTTTTTCAGTGTGTCATTAATGAAATGTTACACATGTATGCTGTAACACACTTTGCACATTCGTTTTATATTTTGTGCTTGACAACAAAATTAGAGTGCTGAACTAGGAAAGCCTCAGGGAAGTGGTAAATGGTCCTGCATCCTTTCCAAAGCATCTTGAGTTTGACTCTAGGTCAGGCAAGTACAGGAAAAGGGCAATTTTCCAAAGTCTTCTTTACTGAGTGGAACAGCCCAGCTCTGGATTTTTTCAGTTGAGACAGTCTTCATTTGTACCATGTTTGATCAGCGTTAGCCTCAAAAGGTATTGCTTTAGAGATTCATCTGACATGTGCCATTGCAGATTATGTTTTTTTTATTTCAGTCAGGATCAGTGCGGGAAATATATTTGCTTACAGCAACAATACAGCTCACGTTGCACGATTTACTTTGCGACATTTCACGCCACGAAGAATGCAGCTGCGTGGAGCTCATTTCTGCGTCACGTTCCTGTTGGAATTACGAGAGCCTGTTGGATTGTTGTTGTTGGGTTGTTCGTTTGTTTTCCTCCACAGCAATGTGTCTACAGAAATGCAAGAATGGAGGCGAGTGTATTCGCCCCAATACCTGCCTATGTCCACCAGGCTGGGAGGGAGCGCAGTGCCAAAACCGTACGTCGCAGCTCAAAGCCTTGGCTTAATTGGGACCCTTTCTAAACCTTAGCTACACAATTTCCAGATGTTTCTGTGAAAGTTTGCTCCGCTACAGATTTTGCTTTAATTAAACAAAAAGCAAGAAGGAGAAGTACATTGTTCTTGTTCTTGGCTTTTCTATAAATTGCTTGCCATTCACAGTTGCTGTATTTTGTGAATATAATGTAAAATGTTTTAACCAAATAGATTCGTGACTTTAACTTTTGTTATCATTTATTTAATAACATGCTATCCACTTTGTTCCGTTATATTTTCGAAAAAATATAATATCTGTGATACAATCGCTATTCCTCTATTTCCATTCATGACCGAATAATTATCTGTATCTCTCTGTAGGGAGTGTCATTAGATGTGGTCTCATTTAGACGACATAATAACGTCCGATTACGATTGACTATTTTACGAGTGAAAGCTGCTGTCTGCTTTTATTTCGCTGTAATTTGACCCTGGGTGTGTGTGTTCTCTTCATAGCCACTTGCCGCACCAAGTGCCAGTTCGGGAGCAAGTGTGTGCAGCCCAACATGTGTGCGTGCCGTCCCGGATTCGCAGGCCTGGTTTGTCACAGAAAGGTGAGTACATTCCCCCTTTAAGAACCACCACGCGGAGTATTGAGATGCGAGTGCATTTAGATGCTGTATTAAACCCGAATTGCATTAGATAATTGTAGTAATTCCCCATCAGCTTTATTGTTCCGAAGCCAAACTAAAAGTGGTATTGTGACGTTTTGTGAAATGTGTAAACAGACACATAGCCTATGATGTGCATAACCTGGAGAGTGATTGTTTTTAAATCCCAATGATTAGTTAACTTTAGTTTTGTAAGTATATATGTCGGGCACATTGTGTCTAATAAGTATTATGATTTTTCATTCCACTTGCATTTGAGACTGAAAAATTGCATGCATTGCAACTTTTGCGTTGTTTTACCCAGATTACGTTGGGGTGAGCTGACAAGTAGAAGAATTTCTGGGAAATCCTTCATATATATACGAATGCTGCTCGCAAAACGAAGTGCTGCGCTGTTGCAGTGCCCACGTCACGCCACTGTGACGTGAGCTTCCACCTGAATGCGCTTGTTTGATTGGTGCTGCATCACTGTATACATGTCCTTGTGCTCAGAAATTATTATGCGATTTTTTTTTAAACAGGCCAAAAAAAAACTAAAATGTATAATTTATTTTATATTTCACAATAGAGCAGTGGTAGACAATGCAATTGCCACTTCTGCAACTGTTCACATAACCACTCGCTGTTCCACTCTGACAACCTGTGGTCACGTATCTACCTCTGTGCTCACTTCTTTAAACAACACAAAAGTATTGGGCCACTTCTGGGGCATTGCAGTTTTGTAGGATTTATTTAAGAGTACACGCAAACAATGCCTTTCTAATAATATTGTAACATGACCGTTTCAGATGAGAAACACTTATTCTGTATTGTAGTGCATTGCTAGGATTAACAGGCATCATGATATTCCTTGAAATATTTGGTTTTGTAATAATTTTAGAAGTTGTTTCAAGAAAATTTTGTTTTTGTATCACTTTGGTTTGTTGTGGTTATTGTTTTTGTTATTGGGATTTATTTTCTAAATACATTTTTATCATAGCCACGTGTGTGCACAATTGTCAGTCAAAATTTTTGACAGATGAAATATAATTAATCTGTCACTGCACCAGCAGCAAGCTGCCATAACAAGCTCACAGTAATTTGGCTGTGCGTGGTATCAAATGCATCACAATCATCCATCATACATAACCTCTTTTTACATTAAGTGGTATACTGGGAATACAGATCTTACCAGTTACACTGCTCAAGTCTGCTTCTCATTATAGCTGTTGAACTCCCGGAATGATATAAGTGTTATTGCACTGAACATTATGACTGGCTCCATGCCATGCTTTTCACGTACGTCCCACTTGTTCTCCCACAACTAATTCCCAATGCGACACATTACCTGCTTTCATAACTGAACATGTGTGTGCACTTATCACCTTCGCCAAAATAGTCTGTACCATGAAAGATAAAGGGTCTCCCTAACTCTATACGCTATGAAATAATTAAGATTGCACAGAAGAATTCTAGATTAGAAGCTTTCGTGACTGCAAGGATTCATACTCTTAGTTCTTTCGGTAAAGTCACGTAGGTAAAAAATGAAATTAATAAAAATAAAACAACAAAAATGACGACGTTTCGGAGGCAACACAAGTCTCCGTCATCAGGTGGGACCGTCACAGCCAAATTTTTTATCAATTTCATTTTTTACCTACGTGACTTTACCGAAAGAACTAAGAGTATTGCACAGAAGTTTTAACTGCATTCTTGAAATGTTGGAAACATATTTCTTATATACTTAAGCTAAAGTGCATGCCAAATAACCGAAAGCCTTGAGTCATCTGCAACTGCACATAACAGCAACATTCGGAACAATCACAGCCGAGATGTTGGCGACCACCACAGGGCACAATGGGGCACCATGGCGGCGAGATGTTAACTACCTCGCCTGGGATGCAGGAGGGCGTGGGTTCGATCCCGACCCTGACGCCTGCTGTATTTTTGGAGTTTCCGTGTTCTCCCCGTGGTCGCTTGGATTTATATGCAAGTCCTCCAGGTTTTCCCTCCACATTTAGAATCAACATGCATTTAAGAATATTTGCCTATTATACATCTCCACGTGATACGTGACTAAGTTGAGCTATCATTTGTGGCCAGGTCGCTTCGAAAAAATAGCTATATAGTTCAGTGGGCCTTACCTGGTCAAATAAAAAGTTTTAGTTTAAATCTCAATACCATGCGTGTCGCCAACACCATAGACAGACGCGTGGAAACTAAGAAGAATGAGACCCGATGAAATCGTCATAATACCAAGTGTGAAAATGCGTATTTTCATGGGCTTAGCTCAAACTGCTGTTTAATTACAATTCTGTAATAATAATGAACGATACTTTATGAGCACACTGTGTTTTGTTTCAGATATTTTGTTTTGGTTACTTTCAAATATTCACTTGGGACTACGCAACATTTATGGCATAAAACTCATTACCAAACCTCATATTTCATTATCGGCCTGTGGTATATAGTGTACGTTAGATATTGAAATGCCTGAGATATAATCAATTGTGTATATAAATATATACTGTATATTCACTTGCAATAAAAACACAATATGCGTCAATTGGCTACACAGTACAGTATGTATGTTGAACTTTTTTCACACCGTACGTAGCCAACCATGCTAATCGTAGGTGCAGATTACAGACACTTGAGATGTTTTTTAGATCTATGTATATGGTACAAATGTAATACTATGTGTTAACGCGACACGTTTTACAATAATTTTTACATTGGAAAACTGTAAATCATTGAAAATCTTTATTAAAAGTCATTTTCTATCTACATTTCTACGTTGATTTTTTTTGTTAAGAAAAAGTTGTACATATTTTAATATAATGTTAATACTCACTTGAAATTAACAGTTTTGTTCTAAGGTTTATATAAACAAAAAAATGCATTGGTTATTGATATTGGTATTGAAAACTGAGGCACATTACATGACACGTTAGAATGCTCTTCTAATTTCTAGGTTGTTCTTATGATGCACATACGGTATTCAAACTTGAACAATGTACAGTTTAATCATCTATCAATTACTAGACATATGCATGAATACAACTATTAAGATAAACCTCAGTTGTTGCTATGACCCGTAAAGCTCCATGGGCAGTGCATGATGAACTTTGTTTCAGAATTTTGTTTTTTATTCCTATACTAATTTACTAAGCAACGCCTCGCAAGAGTCCCCAAGACCTTCTCAAGTGAATCCTGCATTGGTATGTTTGGGCAACGCAATTACTGCAGTGTTTGGCGTGCGGGAGGAAATCCGAGTAACCGAAGCAAACCCCACTGCACATACGGACAGGATCGACACTCGACTCTATTATCCCTTGGCCAGCCCTGGCAACTCCACACCTACAACAATTGGCAAACCTTGGCGGTCACCCAACTAACTACATACTGCTCACACCTGCTTGGCTTCCGATATCCGACAACATCGTTACGGAGACACACGTAGACAGGGTCGCCGACAGGTCGGAGGGATAAAAGTGGTCATTTACCTGGGCCTCACACCAAAGAGGGCTCCACAACGGGCCTGTTTTTTTTGTGTGACTCATGAATAATAAGGATTCACGTGGCAATCTGCCCTGGGCCTCCAGGAAAATCTGGGCAGCCCTGCGCATGGTACACAGTCATCAAATATTGGGCCCGGCTGGATTGCTTGGCTTTAAACACAGTCTCGGGCGTTTGATAATGGTTCTCTGGTGTCCTGTTTTTTTGACATTGGAAGACATTAAGGCAGCAACATCTGTGCACTAGTGTTCCTGCTCCGGGTTGCTGTGCAGTGGCGTGATCATGCAATCACTCGAGTCGCACAGCGGGGACCTCGGTAGGAGTGACGGCAGCGGCAGACGTCGGGTGCCACGCACTTCCCTCCGTTGAGGCATGGCTTCTGGCACTCGGCTGGTGACGTGTGCAAAACAGCATGGTTGAGCATCACATATACTGAACTTTTCAATGAAAAATAACATTAAAATGTGCCTAACAACTGAAAACTTTAATCATTGCAAACTATATGTGGCTTATGGTTCGAGGTGGCATGAAAACTGTAAAGAAACGTCAGTGGGCTTGGGTTGGACACGTCCCGAGAAGGAATGATGGGCATATGGTCAAGAGTAGTGACAGAGCATCAGCCCAGTAACAGAACGTGTCCGAATGGTCATACACCGAGAAGATGGTGCGATAAAATCTGTGTGCAGGCGCTAGGTGGATTACATCACAAGATCATGATAATGAAAAAATAAGAATAGGTTTTACCTTTCTGGCAATAAAGCAGGTGTTAAGATGTTCAAACACCAAATAGAAACCTTTTGCAAGGAATCATGTCTGCATTAATCACACGTAATTGTGGTAAACATGCAAACACACATGCTCTGATAATATATGCATTGTGTTTGAAACTGATTGGTCTCTAGATGGACTGGACTATTGCATCTTTACTGCCCAATATTTTTTTAAAAAGTTTTTTTCATATTTATATATTTGTTCATAAGCTAGCTTCAGAGATTAACAAATAATATGTTATAGTGAAAGATAATTGCCATTTTAATGACTTTGTTATCCATGTTTGTGTGAAGCCTATTCTTAAACATTAAGCCACTAATGGTTAACTACCCTGATAATTTCATCAAGAAGATTCAAGAAATATGATGGAAAATAACTGACTTTTCTTGCAGACATGATTAGATGCATGAATTTTGAATATCAGAACCAATTTTATAAATCAATGTATGCATCTTTACACTGCTATTGGACATGCTGTGACGAGTCACCTATAATTGCTAATAGCGAGGCTTTGTTCACAAAGGGTGGTTATGAGAAAACGATGCCATAGGGTGCAAGGGCATCACCCCTGTAAACCAATCCCATGGCCTGTGCAGGCTCTTTGTGCACCTCTGAAACCATCTCAGTCCCATAGCCATCATAATAACAAGTATTAGCTGGCACATTAAGAAATAAGTATTCACCAATCTGGCAGGCTCCTCCATGCCAGCCTGGAAGGCAACTACAGATGTCTGGCACCACACACACACCTCCGTTTCTGCATCCCTGTGGACACATAGCTGCAAACAAAGCCAAGAAAGAGAACATACGAGATACATTTAACAAATAAATATCTTTACACCAAAGGTAGAACAGCAATACAGTACATATTCGAAAGTTATGGTTAACATAACATCGTTATTGTTTTTGCCTTTTTCTACATTTATTCCGTTTGTGATTTTTAATTCATGTTATGAGACGGAGTGTCCAATGGGAATGCTTGCAGAGCAGTGTATCACCCCATGTTAGAGAACAGCCAGAACTACTTCAATTGCCCGGTGATCCACACTTGAGGAGCTGCACTTTAAAGTATGTCCCGTTTGAGAGAAATTCAGGTCGCATGGCAAGCTGACTTTATATTTTACAGAGTTTAAATTTTGCCAAATTAAGTACATTGAAACCTCCAAATTTCACGTGTTGGATTTTTGTATGATCCCCGTCCCCACTGATGTGACTGGACTGAGACCATCAAATCACTTCACCTGAAACCCCAGTTGTAATCATTGGGTGGCTACCCAGAAAAACACTGCTCTTACCACTCACTACTCCACCCAGGCCACTTAGGTTATTAACGCAATGCCCCGAGGACCCATTAGTAGGCGTTAAGCGGCTGTCGCGATCCGAAGAATGGCGTATACCCTGGTGACAGCGCGCGCCTCCCCAGCCAGAGGGACACGAGCACTTGGAGACGCCGAGCACCGTCACGCACTGACCGCCATTCATGCAGCCCCCACTGCAGCTCGCTGTAGGGCAAGACGCAGGTTGGCGAGAGATGAGCTCACAACTTACAGTGAGGGGGGGATCGTAAAAAAAACACCCTCTCATACACTGATTACACTGGTATAATGTATTCCAACAGTTTTAATGTAATTTTGGGGTGCCGATTCCAAATATGGCATCAGTTTTTGTCTATCACATCAGGTTTTTCAGATATCAAATATTGCATTTTCAATAAAAACTGCAGAAGAAAAATATTAAATAAATGTGGATATCTACATAAATTGATATTATAAACACACTATCCTAAAAATAGAGCACCATATTTTAACACTAAAGCAGTCACTGACTCGCAACAACTTGCAATCATAAGTGACAGAGTTAATTTCGGATAAAATAAATGAAAATGGGGTATGCCGATAGCATAAAAATGAGATGTGATAGAGCAAATCTGAGATCAGATTTGAAATCAGCACCCTGAAATTAGTCTAAAACAGCTGCAAAATTCCAGGCCAGAAAAAAATGGGGGTTTTTTTGACCAGTGTTATTGATTATTAGAAGCAAAGAAAAATGGTATTGTTTATTGTAGTTTCATGAGTGAAGAAATGTGTTGACATGTTTTCAATGAATGTCTTAACATTCATATATATATATCATAACAGTCCACAACAGTGGATATGATGTACGTATAATATAATAAATGATTATATTGTACATGAAACTTGTCCTTATTTTTTCTCCAAAAAATAGACAATACAGTATTGTGATTTACCTACCGATAAATTTCTATATGTATACAAGTGGTCTTGTTAATTTGTATTCTTAAGCAAAAGTCTTATATATTTTAATAAAACGTTAATAATTACTTGAAATTAACAGTTTTGTTATAAGGTGTATATAAAAAATATATATGCATTGGCTATTGATATTGGTAACCTTTTGCAAAGTATTGAAAACTGAGGCACATTACATTAAAGTTGGAATGTTTTAGCACAAAATGGCATGCATGGCTCTAGTCTGAGCATGAATTGTGATGTGACGCGATAGTAAGCTCTCAGGCCCTATCAACGTCCATCCTCATGGCACCCATCCGATGTTTTCAGTCCATCTGTGTTCAACCAAGTAAAATGCAAATTAAGTGTCCCGTGAATGGGCCTTTATCATTGGTAAATATGTAAACAGCAAACATGTGAAGTCGAGAACGCGAAATGTGCACCTCGAGGAATAGTCATTATCCCATAGTAGTTCACTTTAATTTCAGTTTTGTTTCGTAAGGTTATAAATAAGGCAGACATAAAAAAAAATACCACGGTTGTGTGTGCTGCATTGCATATTGGCATGCCTCCATTAGTCTTCTTATCATTCCGCAAACAGACACGCGTTTCGTACACGATATAACCTGTCAAGAGACTTCACCTTTTAAAACGAACTAAATCGGCCATGCCAATTAAAGGTGAGCGTGGAAAAGCGGATGCAGTCGTTAAGGTTACTATATATATAGAAAGAGATTACGTACTATATAACAAAAACTCTACACCAAGTATGGTGGTACACAGGTGGTACACAGGTGGTACACAGGTGGTACACAGGTGGTGCACAGGTGGTACACAGGTGGTGCACAGGTGGTGCACAGGTGGTACACAGGTGGTGCAGAGGTGGTGCACAGGTGGTACACAGGTGGTACACAGGTGGTGCACAGGTGGTACACAGGTGGTGCACAGGTAGTGCACAGGTGGTACACAGGTGGTGCACAGGTGGTGCACAGGTGGTACACAGGTGGTACACAGGTGGTACACAGGTGGTGCACAGGTAGTGCACAGGTGGTACACAGGTGGTACACAGGTGGTGCACAGGTGGTACACAGGCTTGGAAACATCTCACGACCGTCGTCATTTGCACTTCCTCATACAGAGAAATACATTGAGTTGGCTAACGCTTACGTTTCCTTCACAGCAAAGAGGCAGGGCAGCCTGAATATTTATCGTTGGAGATTGAACAGCGGTATATTAGCGAAATAGCATTAAATATCAGTTTAACACGTAGGCTTTCGCGACGATATTTTAGTTTGTTTTAATCCCGAAAACACCTACATTGTATCTATTAAAACGAATGCTGTACTTCCACATGGTAAGGATATGTTGTCAATCCTGTGTGTACCGTCTCTTTACCGTACATTATATATACTTTTCAAACGTGTCCCGTAATAATTAATGAAGCACACATGTCTCTAGTACTCAAATGTTTACTTTGTACACAAAAACACTTTGTTTACATAACAATGTAGCATTATTATTATCATCGTTCGCGGGCGGGTTGCTGTGCTTGTCCCGTCGCTTCTAAAATCTGCCAACTGTTGTTTTCATGTTGTTATTATTTCGTGTCTACTGATTATGTGTATATGGTCGTCTTCTACAGCATCCTGAGAAGCTCTTGAACCTCCACGCGGAGAAATGTTAATTTATAATTACGTATCATCAGAATGTAATCATCTAATTAGTGCGCTAAACGCGCGTCGGAGCCCATCATCATCAGCACGAGACACGCCTGGAACATCTTTCCAAAGCGCACGAAGAAATTGTTGCGACACTGCTGCACCTCTCCACTCACAACTGTCGGCATTACTTTGGACCGGAGAATTAATAACGTGGAATGAATGCGCTGCGTGAAACGAGGATAACAAAAGTGAGCAGCAGCAGCAGCACCTTTTTGGCAGAATCGCCCCTCGAATCCCAGAGTGCAGCGGCATTTGGCAGATCTCAGGCACTCGCCGCCGTGCTTGCACTGCGGGTTGCACGTGGCTGTGAAGGGACAAATGAACAACAGCTCCTTCAATTCGGAAATACGTTATTGTACACACAAAAAACATTGCTCTCCTGTGCTAGTATAGAGACTAAAAGGTGGCATCATCCGGCTCGGTGGCAGCGAAGTGCGAGAGAAAACAAGTTTTAAAATTCCAGTCGGGGAGAATCTAAACCCTTCCTCCGTGGTCGATAAAATGATTATTATACCACGTTGTGGTATATCAATTAGTAGTCCTGAAACATTCAGACTCGCCCCCGCCATAGTAACGTGGAATCCCCACCATTCGTTCACTGCTATGTTCTGCGTTGCGGTTGCGCGAAACAATTTTCCCACATGGCAACGCCGAGCAATAGTAGCGTGTTGATATGCCGCGGGATGAATCCTGGACATCCCATACATGCCGACTTAGCCTTAAACAACGACTTGGTGCTGCGTACAAACATCAGCACTGGGGAAACATGCGGCCAAGCGTGGTGATGGCCAAACCACCCGCTCGTGTGCCGCGCAAGGTCGAACAGGTGATCGCTAACAGGACTTGCCCGGTCTGTGTAGGGTATACGGCAGTGGTGTATCGTGGTCGGCATGGACCCTGGTGTAAGGAATTACATGGGGGGGGGGGGCTGTCCAACCCCCCTCCTCTCGTTACTCGGAGCCTGAGCCCCATCCATCCCAGAAGCAGTTGTACCTCCCGCACAGGTACAGAGGCGATCTTTGATGACTACTCCCAGCGCAGGTGTGGCTACCCCCACAGGTGTGGCTACCCCCACAGGTGTGGCTACCCCGCAGGTGTGGCTACCCCTACAGGTGTCGCTACCTCTGCAGGTGTGGCTACCCCTACAGGTGTCGCTACCTCTGCAGGTGTGGCTACCCCCGCAGGTTTCGCTACCCCTGCAGGTGTGGCTACCCCTATAGGTGTGGCTACCCCCGCAGGTGTGGCTACCCCTACAGGTGTCGCTACCTCTGCAGGTGTGGCTACCCCTATAGGTGTGGCTACCCCTACAGGTGTGGTTACCCCCGCAGGTGTGTGTGTGTGCGCGCCCTGCGTAAGCGTGGCCCCCCGTGCAGGTGGTGGAAAGCTACCGTGCTGGCAGCGCTCTCCCTGGTATCCGTGCAGGCAGAAGCAGGTGTCGTTGCGCACACACAGTCCATAGTTGCGGCACGGCGGCTCGCAGCGAGCCCTCGACTCGTAGACGAACGGCAGGGCCAACCCGGCGGCGGCCGCGCCAGCGTCGGCGGATCGGAGTCCTTGGTGGAGGAGGAGGACGAGGTGGAGGAGGTGGATGAGATGGAGGATGCGCCCTGCGGGACGCATGGTGCGTAGCGCGGCACCACGGGGCCCACTGAGCGTACGAGACGCGGGGGTCTTCACGAGGGCCCTGCCACTACCGCTACCACCGTGCGCCAGCGCCACACCCGTGACCGTTCCTACAACCTCCCTGTCCCGCATCTCACATGCACGGCAGAGCTCACAAGGATCTCATTCATCATCTCCTCCACACCAGGCTTGCTCCAAAATAAACCACTCTCTGGCCCACATCTGCCCCACCCCCCACCACCCCCACCACGGCCAGGCTCACGGGGTCCCCAATGGTCACATCCCATCTTTGCGCTCCTCAACCCCCCTGCCCCACACGTCAAATCCCAAGGCAGGCGCGTGGGAACGATTTTGAAGTTAGGGGCAAGGAGTCACGAGGGCCAACGTTCAGTCGGCTCGGGAGTCTATGAAGGTTATTAATTGTGGAGTCCAGCATATGACTTGTCCCCTACACCCTCCCTCCTCCAACCCTACCTTTGTCCAAAAAGTGTAGGGCAACTTGCCTCTTGCACCACGTATATCCCACTCCGCTGTCTCAAGGCACATCCTACTTCTTCTTTATGAAAAATCAGAGTCCAACACCACAACGAAAAATGTCGAAGAACTGTTGGAAGCGGAGGACAGCATGCATTCGATATAAAATTAAAACTCGCCAAATACGGAAAAGTGGGACACATTCACAAAGTTTACCAATGAATATTGAGTTTATTATAGTCTTAATTCGTAAACCGAAAACATATATATAGAGTCAACATAGGTGAATTATCATACGTCAACTTCGGATGTTATAGCTACTGGTTATATGAAATGTATTAAAGTACACTAGTGTTATTATGACGTTAGGGACATATATTCGCTTATGGCTTAAACATGCACCTCTTGTGTTTATGATACGGTATTTGAGTCTTAGAATTCAAGGCGTAAAAAGATAATATGCCGTTATGCTCACATTCCGTTGTCATCATCATTTTATACTCAGTTTGCTCACACTGCCATGTTCACATGCGATTTGGGAATTCTTCTCTCCTGCAGTTAATTGTGTAAATGGCCTTGACTTGATGCCTTGACGTAGCTGTGGAGTAAGTTGAGAAGCATTGCTTCTACATAGGTCAGTTCTCATTAGGCCTGAAGGTTCGCATCTGCTAACTTAATTTTGTTTCCACAGCAAATGTCCATTGTAGCTGACAATGATCTACGGTTGTGTAGTGTGCTGATCTTAAGAAAAGTCCACAAAGCAATTATTTATTCAATAACAAAAACAAACCTTATATGCTATTAACATCACAGAAAATATAGGTGCAAACGTATGATTGTATACAAAGCCCTTGCCACGATTTCCATCTGAGGGTTGATAAAGGTGGTTCCAATCTTCTTGAACAAAACTCTCAAGCCATCTTTCAGCATATCTCCACAGCAGCAGTCCCCTCTCCACATATGCAGGGCTGCCCAGATGTTCCTGGAGGCTTGGGGCTGGAGGCCACTATTGCAATTTTTAATATTTCTGCTGATAATTCTTAAGGACAAAATTCATGTGCAGATCTTGATTTGAAGCTTTCGTGACTGCAGGAATCCATACTCTTTGGTTCTTTTGGTAAAGTCACATAGGTAGACAAATATAATAAAAAATAATATATCACGACATTTTGATCGTAACACAGGCGATCGTCCTCAGGCGGTCGAAACGTCGTGATATATTATTTTTTTATTTTATTTTTCTACGTACGTGACTTTACCGAAAGAACCAAAGAGTATGACGCGCAGTTGTCTAATTACCCTGCTCTTCGCTAAAAAAATATGGCCGTAATAAAAAATAATTTTGGTGGTTTAAATCAAGGCTTGTATTATACCATGTGTTGTGCAAGGTGTGACGGGAGGACTGAGCCTATGGTCACTGTTGTGCTTTTTGCTGTCTATAAATAACATGTTGTGTGTACTGTATTATTACTCGTTTATTTCCAGCCTGCACGTACATTTCTGTATGATGAGTTTCACATCATGTACAGAAAGTTAATTAAACTTAATATGAAATGTATCCTCTGGGGCTCAGGGCTGCTGACAGTGATGAGCACCATCCGTATGCTTGTTTAACAATAGAGACACTGGCTTTTTAACAATATTATTCCAGCATGAACAAATGAGTCGAAAAGCACCACATACACCGTAGTGTGTTCAGCTCAATTTGTTAAATTATTTACTCCACAATATAGCAAAATGAAAAACGTCCAAGCACATTTTCTTTGACACACACAACAATGCTAAGACAAATTTGCGGAAATGTTTACATTTATTTCCGCAACATAACATGCTTAAATTAGGCTTGCAAAGCAGTACATATATTTTTCAACAGATATGTTAGATTTTACTTAGATAATGGGTAGTCTTAATTGCTACATACAATCCTCGTCTTATAATTTACCTATATTTTAGACCTGGCGATACTATAACGTTATGGCACTCCGTCACAATGGCCCCTTGCAGTGCCTGAGGTGTGTGTGGCCTGCCAAAAAAAATGTTTGGCCCTCAGCACATGTACCTCACATTGGATACGGAGAGGTGGAGCTTTTTGCATTCTGCAGTTATCGTCATATATGCACCATATAGGCCATGTGAACCATAAACATTGCTATAGCCAGAAGACCAGCCCTCACTCGAATATAGTAACCCGAAAACCGCACTTGTGTTTTGCCACTTAAAAAGAAGTTTGGTAGCGCCACCTAGCCTTGATTGCTGGTCACGCACCTTTCCCCACATAACCCCCACCGAAACATCTCAACTGATCAAAAAAATACAGTTACCTGTGTTATGATTAGCAAATCTGAGCACAATCATAACACAAATCGTCACGTAAGCCCGAGGTATTACTCCATATTAGAGATGGTGTTAAACTAGGACGCGGATTAGTGTTGGTTACCATTACCCCCTACACAATCAATTATTTCAATTACGAGCTTATGGATTATTTTGATCCCAAATCCCTCGTGTCAGAAGAGAATACATTCCCATTAGGCACTCTCAGAAAACGGTGCAACACCTTGTGCCAGAGGATGGAATATGACTTCACAAACTAGTCATAGTCATGTATTTTCAACTGTTTTACTTAACTTGATTTTGGACGATTTTTGACCCCCCCCCCCTTCGTCACGCGGCGTCACAAAAGTCAGATCCCCCCCCCCTCAAATATGACGTCACAACGTTCTGCCCCCCCCCCCCAAATAAAACATGCTTCAAGTCGCTTTAAACTAGTATCATTGTAGTGCGTATTTAATGTGGGGAATTGTTAGGGTTACAGTGGCGTGGTTTGGAGCAGAAATTAACAAATTACTCTGTCTAGCACTATTTTACTTCAATTGTTTGGACTGTCCTGTTAATTTCATCAAAACTGTATATTTTTCCTTGTTTTAACTTTTCCTCCTTGACCATTGATCCCTGCTCCTTTTGTTCTGTATCAATATCACATTTGAACCTGGCCCTGCTGTTGCTAGCAAGTAAGCGCGTGACAGCTGCATGTGCATCGATCAGTATACAATAATTAACGTTTTTTTCGTATTCGTAATTGGTTCACATGACTCTTCCAGCCACGACAGGCCGCTATATTCACTAATATGTTACGATAAGCAATCACGACCCAGTCATTCATCACCGAATATCAGAATCTTTCAGAATGTGTGTTTATCCTGGATAATCTGATGAGCTGTAAAGCTCTTTTCACAGATGTCCAGTAGGGGCGGGGTCAGCATAAGGCCCACGATGACGTCACTCAATTTCAAACATGCCGTATGACGTCACCCACCTACCTATGACGTCACCTTACCCAATCCACCCGGCAGCAAACAAAAACTCAACCCCACCCACCCCGAACTCGTCTCATTGTCACCTCAACACGCCCCTTCGTGTCCAAGCAACCAACTCACGGGGCTTTCCTATTGGCTGCATTCTGGGGCGGACCAGTCGCTCAGCCAATGGAAAGCTACCATCAGGCGTCACTGCACCGATTGGGCGTGGGAGTCCGCCCCCCCCCTTTATTCGTTGCGCGCGTTGAGGAAAGGGTCGTCGGGTGGGGGGGGCGGGGCTATTGGGTGGAGGGGGCGTGGTAGTATGGTAGAGGGGGCGTGGCCATAGTGGAGGGGGCGGGGCTATTGGGTAGAGGGGTGTGGCCGTATGGTATAGGGGGCGGGGCTATTGGGTGGAGGGGGCGTGGTCATGTGCTAGAGGGGCGTGGCCATAGTGCAGGGGGCGTGGCCATAGTGCAGGGGGCGTGGTCATAGTGCAGGGGGCGTGGCCATAGTGCAGGGGGCGTGGTCACAGTGCAGGGGGCGTGGTCACAGTGCAGGGGGCGTGGCCATAGTGCAGGGGGCGTGGCCATAGTGCAGGGGGCGTGGTCGTGCGCTCGGTCACGTGGTTCTCGTTCTGGAAACCTCGCCTCGCGCATCATGGACGGAACCGGAGACCGATCGACGTAAGGCGATCTCTTGCTAATTTTAGCCGTTTTCAAAATAATAGTTACATTGCTAATTGCAAATGAACAGCTTATGTTTACGTTTCAGCGCCGTATCGTCGCTGCGGTGGTTATTTTTTTTGCCGCTCGCATCGGCGGCCTTCGGCGAGGGCTTAGTCACTGTGGGACTAGATGCGCTAGGCCGCCGGTCGCCATGTGCTTCTAATTGAAACTGCTGCGGCTACTACCGCTTCTAATGTTTGTTCACATGGTACTGTTGCTGTATCAACTACTGATTCGGGCACTGCGAATCATACCGGTTCATTTGCTTCTCGTGATGCTACTACGTTTAATGATGTTGCTTCATCTGCTTTTTCGGCTAGTTAGAATAATGCCGTTGCTGTTTCATCTGCTTCTAATGCTGCTCCAGGGGCTTGTGGTTATGCTTCTACGTTGGTGTTCCTCAGAAATGCAGCTAATTGCTGCTCGGCGACTGCTTCCGCGTTATTTTCGGGTTTGCTACATCAGCCGTTGCTCTTGTAAACCGACGGTGTTTAGGGGGGCGTTCTGCTTGGGGGAGATGTTTTCCACCGCCCTGGTTCGTACGAATTGCCGCCGTGCCCCCCCCTGCCGACTTCCAACCCACTTCCATTCAAACCTCTTCGACCGCCGCGTTGGCTTTGCCGCCGAGCAGCAGCGTCCCCTATGGAGGATTGGGCGGGAAGAGCGCGCGTGCCGCCGCCGCCCCTTCCAGGGGTTTCGAATAGAGTGTAACTGGAACAAATACTGTGCTGAAGAATCCGCAGTTTGTGTCATTTTTCCCCCTTTCGTTCTTTTGTACGCAAGTGACTTTTTAATATTCGCGCCCGCACGTCAAGATAAATGGACTCTTCGCTCGCGACCGAGCCCTGGCCCACGTGCTCGGTGCATTGGTTTTCTATTGTGTACTCGGGCGTTTGTCGTGATACACGGCAATGCGTTGTTGTGCTGTTGCGGCCTATGCGCGCATATATAGTAGTTTGATTGTATGCCCTTTTGTGTTGCCACAGACACGCCGCCTCTGCGAAATGGTACGACAGGAAGGAGTACGTGTTCCTGGATTTTTGCATAGAGGACAGCAAGGACGTGACCGTAAAATTTGAAAGCGGAAAGCTCTTGTTCAGGTGGGCGTCGCCTCGTCACAATGAAACAGCGCAGTACACATTTTGCTCGGATATTTTGCGTCTATAAATGTACGACGGCGTGAAGGAGGCATTTGTGTGTGTGAAATGTTAATATTTTTTGTACTCATCCTACAGCTGCGTGGGAGGAAGCGATAAAGAAAAATACCACAATGAAGCTGAGCTCTTTGAACAAATCATTCCAGAAGTAAGTGCATTTCTGCGCTCTAGTAATAATGTCTACCCGTTGCGGCAATTACGAACATAATGCTACTGTTTATTTGAAACTGAATTACTTCTTTGCTACACCAGGATTGCAAACACAAGCGTACAGACAGATCAATACATTGCTTAATGAAGAAATCCAAGTCTGGAGTGGCTTGGCCTCGGCTCACCAAAGAAAAGAGCAAGGTACATTTGTTTGCGAATCCCTGTACTTTATTGCTTTCATACGTCGAGTTTCTGCCTGGTTATTATAAGGCAAGTGCATTGAATCAACGTCCTGTAGTACTTCCTGTTGTACTTTGGACGCAGCGCCATGGCTCGTGTTCAACAAGCTGCATCGGCTGTACAAACCTGAAATCTATCCACCAAACCATGTGGGTGTTCAATTTCGTGAATCTATAATTTACGGTGGTCAGTATGTGGGTCTGTGGTGATGGTGGGGGAGCATACAAGTATAGCACAACAATGGATCTTGCTGCACTACCCTATTGCCCACGGCTGAGCTCTCCACACCAGTTCACGTGCTGTCCAGGCCCATCCCAACTTCGTTTTCGAGATCTGATGAAATTATACGTGCATATCGGGTGATTTTAGCATCTTTTTCTAGCCACCAAGAGCCCCACCTGCTGTAGCAACAACATTTTTATTTGCTGTCGTAAAATATAGTACCTTGGGATCTTGGGTGGATCTTGGGATCTTTAATGATTATATTGCCGTAATCTGTTCTTTGTGCATGTTATTAATACTTGTGTTATATTGTCATTGCAGCTGAAGTGGCTGTCTGTCGACTTCGACAACTGGAAAGATTGGGAGGATGAGTCTGATGAAGAAATGGGAAATTTTGACCAATTCTCTGATGTATGTATTTAAACTTAAATTATTGTACTACTATTTTTTGAAAGGTCATTAATATTTGGAGCAAACCTGGAATAAAATTGTGTACAAAACCATACTTGGCACAACAATGACAAATGGACATTAACAGTTGCACTCGGTTATCAATTTCAGCAGGTGCCCTGTTTTTGTAAACTGTATGAATTAATCACCCCACTTGTGCTCATGAAAAAAAATCTAGATTAATATTTGAACATGTTGATTTTTTATTTAAAATGCATTATGTACATGTTAAGAATGTGACTACAGTATTTCAAATTGCTCCATTATAAAGGCTATGTGAGACAAGAGGTGAACATGGGTATATTGAGATACATGTAACTAAAGTATTTTATTGCGAGAACAGCAATGTTAAGATTTTCCGTGCCGTACTGAGGCACAAAGGACATTTCGAATTCTATTGGTATGTGGCTAATGAGAATCGTTGCAACCAGGCTTATGACAAACATTAATTTGACTTGTAAATAATATATGTCGTTATTTATATTGGAGACTGCACACTTGTGGCTTCTATCCTTCGGTTAATTTATGTATTGTCTTCGTCTGTTATAGATGATGAACAAGATGGGAGGTGAAGATGAAATGCCTGACATGGATAGTATGGAAGATGACGTAAGTTATTTTGTACTTTATTTTACAGAACTGGATATTCATGTTATAATTATATTAATACTCTATATGAATACTTTGTACTCGCTGGTAGTCTTTAGGGAACATTGTTGGTTTTTAAAAAGTAAAACCCTTGCATTTGTTTTTCCAGGATGGAGGTACCGACAGTGATGATGAAAGTAAGTACTGCCCAGGATTATGAAAAATAAGAATAGGTTTTACCCTTTCTGCCAATAAAATAGGTGTTCAGATGTTCAAACACCAATAAATACCTATTGCAATGAATCAAGTCTGCATTCACCACACGAACTTGTGATAAAACATACAAACAAATGTTCTGATAATATATGCACAGCCTTTTAAACTGATTGGCCTACACCAGGACAGCCTTCCTGATGGTCTAATCTCACCAGTGTCCGACCAGAGAATGTCAAATTGAGAATTCCCATAAGTAGTTTTACATTTTCTTATTTTATTTTTACTTGTGGATAAAATGTAACAAATATTCTTTCTTCCAACAGAACTTCCCGACTTGGAGTGAAGTGGACACGTGGCAGCTTTATAGGAACCATCCCATTTACTGGCTGGTTTAGTTTGTTTTCATGGTTTAATTCACAGGGATTAAGTTTTTATCATCTATGCTTAAATGTATCCTACACATCCACATTGCAGCAGTTTGTGTATTAAAATGACTATACATTCTAAGAAGGTAGTATGGGAGGTAGCCATAAACATTTTCCAACGAATTAAAATTCTGGACATTGATCAAGATCCACGTACAAATGTGCTGCTTTATTTTCCATTTTAAAACGTTTAATAAAGACCTTTGTAACTAATATTTGAACTTTAGTTTGTGAATTCCCAAATTGGTAAAATACGCAAAAAGTCAAAACTTCACTTGTCAACCAACGTGTAGGAGAACTCAGTGCATTTCTCAGGCCATATAAAGCCATGAAAAAAACAATCATTGTCCTTGAAATTATTTCTTATGTCTGGAGTAGATTTTGATTTTTTTGTTCACATGTTAGGTGACATTAACTTTTTACCAGCAGTAAAACTTCCACTTGCACTATGAGCGACATCAGTTCCTGCAATTTTGTGGTCGTGTGATAATTATTGTAATGTTTCAACCAATTTAAATGATCAATTTGGATTAATTTGACTTGTCCACGATTGAGCAAAATTACACTTTTGCTGACCAACATCTTGACATAACTCAAATGTGTATGCTTAATAAAGTATTGGCCAAATGTCCATTACAGAATCCTTAACAACCTTTTTGACCCATCTGAATAAAGGAATTCCAGAATTGAGCTTAAGATTTTACTGACTAAATGCAAACTCTATTCTGACTTCCCTTAATATTGTCCGTTTCAATGTGTTTTACAAAAGGTGTAATGAACTAAAGCGCAACCCTGAGCCACCTTGTGTTTTAAAACTTAAGCTTCACGATATGGGTTTCAGGTATTGAAATAAATGGGTGACATTTTAAAAAGTGATTTAAACTAATTTGTCACTAAGTGAATCTGAAATTTTATTTCCATATTTTGGTCTTGCCATGAGAATCTGGAGTGCTATATTTTGACCACATGTCCATTTTAATCAAATGTAGCTATTAAAATTGGCAAAGCAGATGCATGCAATTAAATCTTCATTTTGGCCTGAATATTTTCATATAAAACTTCTTTGGATCAACAAATGTTACAAAGCTGTTGGAAGTCAATGTTCCTGAAAATTGGTCCTTTGATCCCAATGCTTATAGGATAATGTTACCACTTGTAAAAAATGCATGTGGCAATTTAACAGGCCTTCATTGAATCAGTTTATCAAAATTTGAATCGCTTCCACTTAAATATGGGCAATTGGTACATCTCGCAGGCATTTCACTTCTCGTTCAGCTGTACATCTGTCCACATTCACATTTTACAAAAAATGTGAATCAACTTTAAAATGAATTTAGGGAAGTGCAAAATACATCCTACTGAAATCGTGAAGTATTCCACACCTTCCACAGCCAGGCATTTCTGCAGTTTAATGTGATTATTCACTTCTAAGTTAGGACCAGTTACCTGAAGACGCTTCCCCGAGTACATTCTTTATCAGGATGGTGTTTTTAATGCCAATTACATTTTGACACGGTCACATCTACATTTTTGGTGGACTGAACATTTACATACAAAAGTGGTGTGTAGTTGCCACTCAAGCCTGCCTGGCTGAATAAACCAATATTTATCTTGAATAAGATACACGGTCTCAAATGACGTCAGTCTGCTTTTGCCTTTGTGCTTTTCAAAATGTTAAATGGTGTTATCTTGAGTGCATTTTTCAATTACATTCTAAACTCAAATGCATGTTTATTACATCTGTTGATACTAAAATAATCGACTGATGGAGTTTATATCCCGTAAATAGAAATATGGTTGTACATTATTTGGGAAAAATGTTCCCTACAACTGCATTATTATCAAGATGTTAAGTGTCAAATGAAAGTGCTTGGCTTTACAATAGTTACCATGTGGATGGGTGAAATTAGTGCTGCATTTAAGAGGATTTCTGTTAAAATATATTTTGAAATGGTTATGTGCACATATAATGGAGCCGTTCAGAATATCAGACAAGCCGTCAACAAAATTATACGCGCAAAAAGGTGCTATCTTTTGCAGGTTAAATTTTATGAAAAGTTGATTTATATCCCAAGTTGGCATATTTTACACTCGTGACCAACATCTGATACTTAAAGGTCTGCAATATTATACCTTTAAAATGTGCTTCCAATACAAGCACCATTTCTCCACACAATTTTAATGTACATTTTGTAGATGTAAAATTCTTCAGAAAATGAAAACAACTAAATATAAATAAAACATTTGACCTTGGTTGTCACAATGTTATTGTAAAGCAGAAAGGCCAGCACGCTAGAGAATTAAAAGTTAAAGCACGAGGTAAAACAAACTTGGATGTCCAATCTGAACAGCCTTTAAAAAGAAGTGCAGTGCGAATTAATATATACTACATTAAACCATTTTTAAGTGTAGAATATTGCAGGGGTTATCTGGAAGTTGCATCTTCTCTCTGGTTTTGTTCAAATGGTATAGCTTTTAATTTTTCAAGTGTCCATTAGTGGTTTTTGTATTGTAAGGCGCTTTCTTGCACAGCTCTTCCTGTTCACTTATTTCATCTTCAGAACTGCTCTCGACGTCGCTGCGTTCATCTTTGGAAACCTGTCGGATGTAAGAAGTATAGGCGATAATTAGGTGTACAATATTCGCCATTCCACATGACAAGCTTCACAGTATTTTGAGGACTGGTTAAACTGAAAAAGACATCAACAATAGTCAATTACCACACCTTTCCTTTAGCAAATGCCTTGAAGGCAATGCAGAAGATGAGGTAGGACCAGACGGCGTGGAGCACTTGTAGTAAGAGGAGAAGGGGATTGAACACCCACCACGATGGGTAAGGGCCAACAATCTCCCAGCTTTCAAACATGGTGCTGTTCAAGATCCTGTGGTGGACGGGGAAGGGGGGAACAATTGACCAAGGGTTTAAAAAAAATTCAATCACTTCCAGTGGAGGGTGTCTAAATTTTCTATGCACCTGCTTTGTTGAAACAGTTTTATGACTAACTTTCTTGGACCTGATTATTACCAGTAACATTGTTTAAATGGTATAAAAGCATGGACAAAGTTCCACAATTTGCCGTTTGTTGTGTTAATGTAAAATTTCACAGATGGATATGATTTCTATATTAGTCATGAATATAAACAGTATATTGCTTATTCTTGGTTCTTTCGGTAAAGCCACGTAGAAGGGAAATAATACAAATCAAGCAATAAAATTCTCACTACGTTTCGATTGTAACACAAGCAATCATCAGGTGTGAAAACCACAGCACTTTTTTCAAAAAAATTATTGCTGTGGTTTGATGATTGCTTGTGTTGCAATCGAAACGTGAGAAATTTCTTGTTTTTATTTTATTATTTCCCTTCTACGTGACTTTACCGAAAGAACCAATGATATGAATCCCTGCAGTCACGAGAGCTTTAAATTGTAAAGTATATTGCTTGTCGCTGAAGTAAAACTGCACGTGTTTATTCAGTTAATGATATTTGTCAGTCCCTATGACGACATGGTCATACTACAATCATAAATGTGGAATAACTGACCATATACACAAATGATTGCAAACAAGCATATTGTAGTTGCCCAATGCCTTTTTCATTGGATGCTGTTACTCATTTTAGAAGTACTCTAATATTGTTGCTGTGTCCTCGCCTTTCCAGGAAGTTACAACCCAAAACTAATAAAAAATACTAGGTAACATGTCCCAGACTCCCACACAAATTTGTAGCAAGTGCATCACTAACACCAGTGCCATCATTACGATGATGTATACGTGTGTCATGTTGCACCTAACCACGATTTAATAGTGTTTAGGTTTTCATTAGAGAAACTCCAAATGTGTGGAACATCCTGGGATACAACCGAATAATATTTTGAGTTTTTCTCAAAGTTGGCATTTAATGTTTCGTCATTTCCAAGCTCGTTATACTCATGGGCTAATGGTGAAACAGCAACTCAACAGACCTACTACTTACCAGAGAGGGTACAAGACCAACCGAGTGCTGATGAATACCAGTCCAAAGAGTGCAAACATCGTATCACAGAGTTTCTGAAACTTGGCATAGTTGGCCATTTTTGCTGTCTGCAGAAGAAAAAAAGCAAACATTGGGGTCAGGATGATTTGGGACAATTGTGCATTTGGTTATCCTGGTGATTTCACTTAGGTAATGGGGTCTTTCATGATGAAGCACACACGAAAGCCACTGCATCATATCCATAGATGCACACAACTTTTCAGAATAGTACTGTTTGTAACACCTAGCAGAGAAAATTGCATGAATACTGCTGAATTATCAACCAGTGAATTGCAGATTATCAACCAGGCCATATCAGCATCGGTTAATTTTACTCATGAAATAAGTAACACAAATATTGTCCACGTAGTCGTGTATTTTATTTTAGTTGACTGCACCATGTCAACTTTGACAACGACCGACGACCCACCAAAGACCACAAAGAATCACTGAATATTACGACTGAATAAACTCGTCTACATGAAGATGCAGATGAATTATGAGATACCTCAATTCACTGATGAAGACCAAAAATTAATTGGTTTAAAAAAAAAGTAATGATTTACTGAGTTCAACGTTTGGCTGACCTGATAACATTGATTAGGGTAGGGTGAAATTGTGTGCCTCTCGCACCAAACAATGAATGAGAGTGGACACACGTTCCCCCTCCTTTAGCGGACGAGACTAAACAGAGAATCGCTCAATAAAATCCACAAACTATAAAACCTGATCAACATTCCACACACAAACACATTTCCTTCAACCAAGGCCGCCGCCGTCAACGACGACGACGTCAGCATGCGGTCCAACATTGGTCGCGGTGCTAAGAGGTGGCGCCCCCTATCGGGCACCTCGAGAAGGAAGTCGGCGGCGTCGTGCAGACACAGGACGAGGGTTCCGACGCGCACCATGTTGGTGACGTAGGAGAAGGACACAAGAGACACGGTGGCCAGGTGATGCACCAGCATGATGACAAAGTCCTGCCAGGGACAGACATTTGAGTGTGGGAACATGAACACGTCATTCATCCCTTTGTATCCCATACTTGTCAACCCCTTATTACAGACCGATTTCAGATCTAATTGATCACCCCGTGCCCTTATAAATCTCAACGTTCATCCTACAAAATTCAATCACAAGGGAGAAACACAAAAACTGTTTTGCCCGTATTTAAACGGCTGTACGCCGTATGAAACTGAAAACGCAATTTCCTGTACAAGAATATGGGTAAACAGTATGGGTTGCCAGGTGTGGTATCCGTTGAGCAGAAACGTCGGTAAATGTCTTTCGGCATATATTGGTTGAATATATTTCAAATACGTTAAAATCCAACATTATTTTAAACATTTAAAATGTGTTCACTTAAAGCTTTCGTGACTGCAGGAATTCATATTCTTTGGGTCTTTCGGTAAAGTCACGTGGATAGGTTCAAAGAAAATAACAAAAAAAACTACGACGTTCAATCGCAACACAAGCAGTCGTCATCAGGAAGATGACGAACGCTCGTGTTGCGATAGAAACGTCGTAGTTTTTTGTAATTTTTTGGTTATTTTCTTTGAACCTATCTACGTGAGGAAACAATAACTTGTCAGTGAAATGTTTTTTAAAGTTACGGGGGATTCCAACGATGTATCATCGGGCTTGTTTGACTATACAGTCCAGCACTATGCTGGTCAGTGTGGGTTGGTGAATGTTTGTTGGGTGACCAGGAATCGAACTCAGGCTGCCGGGTTATTAGTGCATTGTACTAACCACTGACTCACTGCTCCATCAATAGTTTTCTGCAAGACAATTTGGTTTACATTCTCATTACCCTCTTAACAGAAATCCATGACCCACACACAACTAGGATGGGGCTCACCTTCCTCTTAATGTCCACAAACTGGGAGAACATGAGTGACCAGTAAAAGGCAAGCTCCACGATGTAGTACCAGAACAGCCCTGCAGTCAGCGGCTACACACACACAAGGGAACACAACACATGCGTTTTCATTGTGTAATATATTCGATCCTTCTTGTTTCGTTGCTGCTCTCTAGTATATTACGATGTCCATTTGGTGTTTTGACAATTGCATATAAACATATAAACGTCGTAGTTTTTTGTAATTTTTTTGTTATTTTCTTTGAGCCTATCTACGTGACTTTACCGAAAGACCCAAATAATATTTAATATTTGTACAAAACATGTTCATGAGGAACCCTGCACATTTCTTGCTCATGCCACTATTGGAAAAAGGACCTCCACTAGAGGGAGCTCTAGACAGCCTCGAGAGGGTATTTGGCCTACTCTTCCTCACTAGACTAGGCATCTTGGAAGAGAAGGGAGATAACCACAATTTACCCCAACACACACGTGACCTGTGGATGGACTGAGTGAACAGATGTTTTTTTTTTGAAACGGTGCCAAAAGAATGAACGGGCGACCTCTGCGTAGCAAATTCAGTTTGCTAATCATTCCACGACGGCAACAAACTATAATATAGTTTTAAACATGGACAAAACAACTTGGCCAGTGATAAATGGCATAATAGCCCGTAATACAGTGGTTAAGTAGAATGAAGTTATCCATACTTTAAGTGTAATTACTTTTGTAGGACAGACAAAATATTCATCTAATCCTGGTTTGTTGTTGGGAGGATCAAGAAGCAAGCTCATGTGGTGCAGTGAGATATCAACAAACTGGAAAAGTGGGGTCGGGCAGGTGAAGTGGGGAGGAATTGGGAGAAGTTACTATCCCTGGAAGATAGGTTGCAGTGAGGTTCAGGTCAGAGATCAATACGGTTGGTGGAGAGGTAAAATGTTTATTCCAGTCCGCAGAGTTATGTCATCCTCTTGGGTCCATAACACATTCCTGCGGAGGGAGCTGGTAGGAACGTTGGGTTGCTCGGTCAATGGCCAGGGTCAACGGCGGCGTGGTGTATTCCGCAAATATGGCCGACTGTGAGGGCGGGCACAAGCCGGCGTGAGTAGGTTAAACGTTGATTTTTATAAGAGCACCACGGGGTGACCAGCCCCTCCCCACCCAGCCCCACCCTCCCCAACCTCCTCACCCAGCCCCTCCCCACCCTCCCCACCCAGCCCCTCCCCACCCTCCCCTCCCCACCCAGCCTCACCCGCCCCACCCAGCCCCTCCCCACCCTCCCCGCCCAGCCCCTCCCTGCACGACAGATGGACAGACACAAAAATCCCCTGTGGGCTGGTGTAACCAGGAGGTTCCTCCAAGTAGTAACGTCTACCAAGGTCAAGGAAAACGACTGGACATTTACCTGGTAAGGGTAGTTATACCAACAGTGTTTTGTGTCCCACAGCCATGGAGTCTGAGAAAACAGAAATATCAACGTGTACTGCTTACAATAAATATACAACTGCATGAAAACAATGCTGCTGTACTGGTTTTCACTGTTTAATATACTATAGCTATTTTGAGTTTTTGTCAACAAAAAAATAATTGCCATTTTTTCTAAAAACGACAAAATGGGTTTAAGGGGGTATACAGCATACAATCACATCAAAATATACGCATGCTCACCCATCCATATAAAAATCCACACATATCTCACGTGCACCTGGGACACAGCCATCGAACACACTTAATATTTTTCATGCTGTCTCTGCCAATCCACTGCTCATAACATCACTGCAGACATTGTGCCACTGGATTTTGACCAAATCTCCGTTGATCCCTTCTTAATTTATCTGCCGTTATTTAGCCACCTCCAGGGTTGAATTAGGAGAAATGTTGGGAGACAATGTTCCTCCATGCCCTCAGTTGCGATGTGATCTTTGGTGGCTCAACCCTTGAGAGCACAAGTCAAACAGGTTGTTTTGTATTGACAGAAGCCAGAATGTTTTGGCCAAGAAACAAGCCTAAACCAAGAGGCAATCTATCACTGCATCTAGCGCTGTTCGAGTCATGTTTTTTATGCATTGCTCATTTGCTAGTATAGCTGTATAAATCATGCACATCATTAAATGAATATCATTATTATGAAAGCATTTACCTTCCAAAGGTACTGAAGACCAAAACAGAATATTCCAAAGTAAAAGCAGAACCTCCACCTGCATGAAGAGAGCCATTTTAAGAAGTACTGTCAGTTCCATACAAGAACCAAAACATGAACATATACGAATCATTTTCTAAAATCATAGAAATACACAATGCAGCCATGCATATCTTTGCTGTAACTTTAATTCAATAACTGTTTCTTGAAATGGGTAAATTATGCTGACATCGAAATAATGAAGAAGGCTTTTCAGCCATCACAACCACTCACAAGCTTTCACTGAATTTTGTGACGAGACTTGGCTTTTCCTGGTTCCGTCTCTGTCGAAACCAGTGCTGAATAGTGCGCACATCCAGGTCAAGCTGTTTTGAATAACCCTTGATACGTGCAGAATCGGGGTGCTGTTGGCAAAGAAAAAACACGAAGACAAAGGTGGCATTTGATACGAGCGTGGGTTCATGCCCTCTGCAAGGTCACAGCGTAGGGAGATTTACATGACGCCAATTCCCTATGTAAATCTTTTTTTCATGATCGACTTCAAAGGCCAACAAAATGATTTCATTTGGCTTATCAAAAGATATACACGTCACCAAAAGTAGAGGCTCCCTCTCAGCTTTGGTGGGTTTGAAAATTGAACGTGAAAAGATGGCCATGCATTTTGCTATTCTCCATGCAAATATACGAGGCTATTCATTTATAGATACCCCCACTGATTTCTAGTGACCATCTTGCTTGTCAACAGGTGACTAAACATTGTATAAACGATGGCCCCATATCATTGTTAGGGGGGTTTCTATAAATCGATCACTCTAACATCTGGGTCAAGAAACATTTCCCGATAAGTCTGTCACTTAACCCACTGAGCAATACATTGCTATTGATGCCTTAAATGATAGACCCACTTTCAAATGTGGCTTCACAAGAAAAAATAGAACTGACAGATATAACACTGCATAATCAATGTTTATCCCCAACGCTTACACATTGCCTAATCAGCCTTGAATCTGTAGGGACTTTCTGGTGCACAGCAATTATTCTGGAATATATATAGAGTCCACTGTAGGTACACATTATACATTCATTATTTGTTCTGGCTTCATGTAAGGCACCTGTTCACAATAAAGCCGAATTCTATCGATAAACATGACAATGGACTTGTAGCATCATGATGCCGGATATTTGCTATGCAAATGAGCCATCACATAATTCCCGTCTGCTTTAGAAATGTAGGCACAGTCACCTTGGTCACGGTCTTGAAAATGTTCTCTAAAGCTGCGTGTGGAACAGCCGTCGTGAACCTGCGTGCTTGGATATTCAAGTAGATCGCAAACGGCTTCGCAACGAACCTAACAATGCAAACGGCACATTTCACACACAGTACATGTGACAACGAGCAAAAGAGTAAATGCATGTGACATGAGTATAACATGAAATGACGGTTGATCATCACCCGTATCCATTATCGCCTGCCTACCAAAAAAATAAGCGCGTCCACAACCAACGTCTTCTCAGCCATTCTAAAAGCACCGCAGCACTTTCATCTTTGTCACTTACCCACAACTACCCATTTACCTTCATTCACAGTTTTCTATTTTCGCCAGCTCCTGTAAAGCATCTTGAAACGTGGCATTTGGACAGACGATAAGATCTTAACTTAGCAAGGTTGAGCCTTCAAATAGCGTGAATGGGCGACCACCACGCGCAAAACAGTCGGTTGATTATAGGCTGCTGTATTACTTTGTGGTCAGCAGAGAAAAAGACCGAGTCCATTGTTGTACTATACCATGTAAATGTGCCCTTACTTCACCATCCCGCATTGACCAGTGTGGTGAAGTATGGTCAAATAATCCCCGCAACCCGCATGACGTTGGAGAGGGCACTCATTGAGCAGTGGATCGACATGTACATCACTATCCACCAACTATTATACAATAACGCACAGCACAGTAAGACAAGCTCGGAGCGGTCTCGCTGCATACGCCTATTCTCAAATAAATGCGGAAAGTAACAAGACAAAGTTACTCTTTGGTTCTTTCGGTAAAGTCACGTAGGTGATAATAATTAATAAAATAAAATAAAAATGAAAATAACTCAATTAAATCACGACGTTTCGGAAGCAACACAAGCCTCCGTCATCTTGCTGTGGCTGTCCTACCTGATGACGGAGGCTTGTGTTGCTTCTGAAACGTCGTGCATTTAACTTAGTTATTTTTATTTTATTTTTATTTTTTCACCTACGTGACTTTACCGAAAGAACCAAGGAGTATGGATCCTTGCAGTCACGAAAACTTCAAATCTAGAAAAGACAAAGCTACTTTCGCATAATTACGTATCCACTGCAGTTAGTGTCAACGTTATGATTGTCGCTCAGTTGTCACACGGCAAAAAAGCTGGTGAATAAGCGAGCTTACGTTTAATTGTTTTAGTTGTCACATTGAGCACACTCCCAGATTTGAAAGGGATTTAAAAGTAACTGCCTGCCGTAAAAACAGCTGTAATTTCAACTACAGTATTTACAAGAAGGTAATATCCCAAAACATCTCATTGTATATTACCTATATGGATAGGCTGTATGCAATGCAACAGCTGGTAAACAGAGACACAAAAGAAAAAAAAATCGAAATAGCCTAGCAGCAGATCCCAAGAGATACAAAGACCTCACACTTTCCCTCCAATAACAAGGCATAACATGCAGATAATCACACCAGCTTTCATAATGGATCTACTGGATAAAGCAACACACACACAAAAATACAATAAACGATTTTACTTCACTTATTTCATAATAATCGGCCATGATTTCTCCACAGCTGGATGAAGGCCTCCCTCCGTTGTCGCCATCTCTCGTGATCTTGCGATGCCATAACACAATTTGCTGCTGCACATCAACTCATCTCTTTGATCCCTCTCCGTGGTGGTCGTCCTTTGCTGGCACGTTCCATCTTTTGGCTGCTGTTCCATTACCAATATCGTCCATCAATCATCATCCCTAGAAGTGGTGTCCCTGCACAAGGCATTCACCAATCAAAACTATTACTAAATCACAAGCTTTAAATGGCCTTTGGAAATAATGTAAATAAATTGATAATTATACTCTTTGGTTCTTTCGGTAAAGTCACGTAGGTAGAAATTTTTAATTAATAAAAAATAAGAAATACGCTTTGGTTCTTTGTGAAGTCACGAAAGCTTCAAATCAAGAAAAAATAATATATCACTACGTTTTGATCGCAACACAAGCAGTCAGTCCTCAGGCAGAAAAAAATATAATCCGACCGCTTGTTTTGCGATCGAAACGTCGTGATATATTACTTTTAGTTTTATTTATTTTTCTACCTACGTGACTTTACCGAAAGAACCAAGGAGAATGGATTCCTGCAGTCACGAAAGCTTCAAATCAAAATTGATCATTGTTGTCATTTTGGAGAATACAAGTCACAATAAATAAGCAGACAATAATATCTCATTGATATATCTGTCCCTACACTTAAGTATTTATCAAACATGACACTGGGAACGCATCATGTGAGCAGCAATGATTCAATACAAGCAAACTCTGGATTAGTTTCAACATAAGTGTCTCATCAGCAGTCACGCTCGCTTGGACCAATGCTGACGAATCGCTAATTCTGGTGAAGGTGTTTTAGGCTCACAGTCTCTGAAGGGATGTGACCATGCTTTACCAACCCTAGTGGTTCATACACCACTGTGTGTTGACTACAGTGGGGTACTACTGCATTAATCTTTAACTTTTGAGTTAACTATTTACTGGTTAAATTCAAGTATGTTCCAATTTATTATTTTTTCATTATTGTTACTACCCTAGATTTTGCAAGGTTATTTCATCACTTACATCTTCCTCTCCCACGATCATATTTGTTCCCTGTATTTTATTACTTTTACACCAGGTCTCTCTTGTAAAATAAGCAATCGTCTCAACTCACTCTCGCCAATCGTATGATAATTAATTAATTATCGAGGATCACCACACCTAATCTTTTTTTAGGCTTGTTATGTTTTAAATATGTTTTCAGCCAATGTATGAGTTCATACGTGTGGGAGGAAACCAGAGCAAGGGGAGAAACCCCACGCGCGCGAGGGAGCAATACTCTATCCCCGTACAGGTGAAAACAGATGGCGATTAGTCCACTTTCTCTGAACTACCGTCTCATGGCGAGCCAGTGTTGTGGCACCTCGACGGGCAGGGAAAAGGGAGTTCCACAACGTGCGCGCAGGATCCACAAACTCTCGCTTCCACAGTGCTGGATTACAGGCGTGCGTCACGTGGCCACCGCACGCGTTTTGAACAATGAGGCTGACTAACCCGAACATATGCAGCCCTTTGTGTCACGCCACTGCTGGATGAGGAGGGTCCTTCTCGTGCAGTGTGCGCGCGATGATTTGAACCATGGAGTACTCCACCGCGCGCGTCAGTGCGGTTTGGTGAAGAAAGAAAGCATTGGGGAGCTTAGAATGAGCTTCAGTTTTCCTCATTTTGCAAACTATCCTTAACAACTAACCCTTGCTCCCACATCGCCCCGACCCAAGAATTACAACTGCACTTACACTACTTCATCAGTGGTCATAAGAGTCGAGCATTAAACAGTAACTTAAATGGTTATAAGATGACAATTGTGAGCGTCGGCTGATTTGTACAGCTTAGAAAGATCAAACATTCTGTGACGCTGATAGATTGTCATCATAATAATTTAATCGTAAAGGATACTTTTACAGCCTTTTGTCAAGCCAATAATGACGGCCTCCTCGTGCCGTGTCGGTCAAGGGGTTTGTTTGACCATACTTCACCATGCTTTGTCAGTTATTGCTCACCCCTGATGTAAGCCGTGGGGTCAGGAATTGAACGGGGCGCTCGCTATCCATTGTACCACTCAACATATCAAAACGTAAAAAACCCTCAAAATTTCATTTATACACTGTAATTATGTAATAGAGTGCTAGAAGACTGTACCGAGATTTGACTTTATTATTGTGAACTGTACATCCTGCCACCAGGACTCTCCCCTGGGTGTCTGCACGTCCCTGAAGCTTTTAATTAAAGGTGCATCTGTGACCAAGACCCAGCTTAACTTGGTGGGGGGGAGAGTCTCACAGCTCAGACCCAAGGTCCCCAGCAGCCACACGCTATTGTTACCACGAATACACCATTTTCAATCTTAACACAATGTGAGGTGGCTGGGTGACTCAAGAGGTCAACGCTTGGCTGGCATCGTCGAGGTCCTGGATTTGCATACAGGAAGCTGCCTGTGATTAAACTGGATTCTCAAGTGGAGTGAACTGATGGTTTTAGCCCAGTCAGTCATCAATGACCGCACAAAGTAAAACGCATTTAATAAAATTTGTTTCTGCACATAACTTGGCTAGAGTCTAGCTGTGTGAATAAAGATTCTGATCTTCTTCTTGGTTCTTTCGGTAAAGTCACGTAGAAGGGAAGTAATAAAATAATAAAAATAAAACATAATAAAATTATTCTCACGACGTTTCGGCCACAACGCAAGTAGCCGTCCTCAGGTGAAAACCAGGTCTGTCGAGGTGACAGCGTCTGGAGATTCTGAGTTTGGTAGAGTGTGTGGGAATGTCCTGCATCTTACTGTGTGGAACAGGGACCAGCTGAAGGGATTCAGAGGCAAGCTCTGTGATATCCACCTCTGTGGGATATTCTCTAATATTCCTGTACAAAGAGTTCCAGACTTTTAAGGAAGCTCCAAATGGATAGTTTGTCGCATGACATGTTGCCGATATCGCATAATCAGGATACGATTACGGACCGTATTTGTTTTCATGAAAAACACTGCATATTTGTGTAGACAAAAGCTCATCATGGGTGCTCTATCATTGAAATCTGTCAATCACCTATCGTCTCAGAATAAATCGTGTTTTCACAGCGTTACTCCACATTACCAACCTTGCTTAGCTCGTTTGATTTATGATTACAGATTTTTTTTTATTTCTCATTCACATTTTTAGGTACTAGTTTTAAACTATTAAGAGATTATAAAATAACGATGAGCGTGCCATCCTAGACACGTGTAGGTGCATAGGAAAACATGGAAATATCCGTCCTCCCATGCAAACACGGACACTCTCATTGATAGTGCTCTCAGACAATGACAACATTCAAATCGCCCACGCCATCTACAGCGTTTAGCCTATACAGTGCTGTACAACATTTCAATGCAACCGCTGAGAATCCATGTAATTTTAATTGAAAGCTAATACGGCCATTCTTTGCCAACCTTTAGAGGATGGAGTTACATGGACATAGCTAAGTGAACCACTAAGGAGCTGGCCCTTGCATAACAACTGTGGTTTACCATCTGAAGGAAACGAGCAGTACATTTTAGCTCATAATCCTCAGCCTTTTTGTTTGAAATGTTTTAAAATACAAATACATTTCCGAGGAATCTAAAATTATAACCTTAATGTCAACATCTGAGTTATGTTTGTAACTAAGGAAAGCACCTAAATAAATACATATTTTATAAAGAGAGTATACAAAAACATCGATAATGTGACCAATTCGAGTGCTGTACTCTATAGTGTATGTCATTGAGTGGTGAATCATCAATCAAAAATATATTGTGCTGTGTGCAATGCCTATGGGGTTTTATTAACTCTACAAAGGTGTGTTAAAGTAGCTGTGAAATTGGGCACAGCAATAGAATACCGAGTCATTGTGAGCAATACTTGCACAAAGGCAGAACAGTAATGTTTAACTAACCGTAGTTAACACCCTCCCCCAACTCAAACTAACACTTCCTGGAGCGTCTCTCGCCGAGTTTAAAGACTTTGTATATTACCAAAAGCGTTAAAATAATATGCCTCCTGTGTGCTGTACATTACAATGTAGTCCCATACTTTATTATCAATTTTTCAGAACAGCACTTTATTAAAGCAGTAGCATATCTAAAATCCACCTCCCACACTTCATTATCATTACTGTGTCAACCTCATGTTCTTGTCATCAAAAAGCTGACAAGGCATCTGCATAGAGGCATCATTGGTTCTCAGTCACCGCACATTAATGTCAGCCGTGACGATCAATGAGATGGAATGAACAAGTCAACTAGCAATCAATGTGCTACATGTCAAGATACAATACAGCATTATGCAGTATAAAGTATGTACGGTACTGTATCGAGCATTGTTGTACATATGTAATTCGTGTCACACTCAGCAGTAGTGGCCGTTGCCTCTGCAATACAAGGCATTGACAAAAGATGTGCGTCCTTTTGTGTCAATCCTTGAGCTACCAATTCAAATTCTACATTTCTGCGCGAGCCAATTTAACTAAGCGCTGTTAATTTCCCCAACCTCAATTGGTAGTATGCATGCAATGATTCATTGATAAATTAAATCATTACGCTCAATCATGCGTATTAATATTAATTTACGATTCATAAAATAAAATGTGAATACTGCTGGGGTGAATTGTTACATGTCCAATAGGCAGTGTTTATTTAACGAAAGCAAGAGGGGAAATTGGAGCCAACAAACCCTGCCGAGGGCTTTAACCTTTGAATTCAATATTTGGAGACCTGTCGCTCTCTAAATACCGACTTAAATCCCAGCTTGAAATTCCACTCCAGTGTGTACTGGCTACTGACGATGTTCGCTGAACATGAGCAGCCAATATACGACTACATTAATGCATTGACGAAGCATCACAGAACGCAGCAAAACCAGAAAGTCAAGCCGCTCGTACATACTTTGGTGGGCATGTGGGTGTGTCTTTAGGGAGTCTACAAAGGCACTCCCCGTTCAAAGCCGGTAGGGCAGCAGCATGGATTGTTTCATCAATAGGCAGTAGCCATCACCTATTGCTTATAATTGCTGCTAAAAGTATTTTTGGTCCGAGAACATAAGGAGTCAGCATTTTCCAAATTTTCGGGTCAGCAGTGCACACCAGATGGCCCGATGTCCCTATGGTTGTACAGGGTTGTCTTAGCCATCAAATGTGTTTGGCAGTATGATACTAGAGCCTCAATAATACACAACAGGAGATGGTTTTGATTTCTGCGCTGCAGATAAACTATGCGTACTATAGTCGGAAAGCCTAATACAGATAGAAGCTTATGCTCAACATGAAAACTAACAACAAAGTAATCCGTGAATTGTGGGAAGGCGACGGCTCAGACAAAATGATTAAGGGAGTAACGACATTGAATCTCTAACAATGCTGTGCTCACATTTTAATCTAACCACATCCCAGATTTAAGCACAAAGACCTACCTTGAGTTGCACTTACCCATTAATGACCATTTCCAAGTCCTGCTTCTTTAGATTTCAGTTGATAAAATATTAAGTGATGCCACTTCTCTAGTTTTCGTGTAGGGTTTAGGATTGCAGTTTAAGATGAGGGTTAGGGACATTACAGTAGTGCCCAAGGCAGGTTTTTTAAATATAAACCTACAGGGACAGTGGTGTATAAATATTGTTTTTTTCTTGCCTCAGATCTGTAGAGACAATACTATATATAGTTTACTGCATAATTTAAATGGAAAACGCAGAGAAACCTGTGAAAACATCACATGATGGTTGCATGCATGTGTGCCGACTGCACAGTTTACGTGAACTACAGTACCACGACAATATGTATCCATGCAGGTTACTCATTTGCGGATGAAGGCCTCCCCAAGCCCCCCACCACTCTTTCTCTCACGATCCTGCAATTAAACGTGCACACGAGCCTACGTCATTGCCCGAACTCCGCGGGCAGACATTCTCGGGCGCGTTCTGTCCCGCGGCTATCACTCTGTTGGACATTTAACTTCTTTCGCACCGTACGTAGCCAACCGTGCTAATCGGAGGTGCGGGAGGGGAAGGACAAAACAATTGTTGTTAGTCTCAACCACGAGCCATTCGTGTCCTGACGAAGTCCACTCTTATGAATAGTCAATGTCTTTCTCTTCTCTCTCTAAGTAATTATAAGCATGCCTCTATCCACGCTTTTTTACACACTTTTGAGATTTTCCATAATTATCCGTCAATGTTAGTGTTTGGAAACCATTTTATTGCAAGGAATATATTCGAATTAAGCCACTCTACTTTAGGCGCATTCGTATGCTGCTTTTCAATATAAAAAGCATATCAAAGCATATCATCACGTTTCGCATATCAAAGCATATCATCACGTTTCGATCGCAACACAAGCAATCGTCTTCAGGTGAAAAAATACAGCAGGTACAGCAGGCGAACTGCAGAAATGCAGTTCGCCTGCGATCGAAACGTGATGATATGCTTTGATATGCTTTTTATATTGAAAAGCAGCATACGAATGCGCCTAAACAGCAGGTATAGCAGGCGAACTGCATTTCTGCAATTGTCCCCTCAAAAATTTGAAACAAAATACTCAGCATTTTGATTAAGCATTTTGATGATGTTCAGAATTTTGATAATATTCAGAATTTTGATGATATTCGGCATTTTGATTATTGTAGTAAAGCATACGTTAGTCTGGTTTGTTGTGCATGTGTATGCGGTGGCACGGTGGTTTGCAAAGCCATCCACGGCTAATATCAGTGGTGAGTACTGTATGTCGTTCTAGTCCTAATAAGTGCCAGAAAACAGCACTTGCCCCAACAGTCATACTGGTTGTAAGCTACACGTAGCATTTTAGTTTTTTGTCTTACAAACTGGACTTGTCCGGTTTATTTGAACTAAGCCAAAGTCATTTAGAGTAGAAATAAAGCATTGGCGTTGTTTCTTGTTCCCCAAGGCTCGGGATCGGGGGTTTGAAAAAATAAAGTAATTCAGTGTGTACACAAAACAAGAGAACATTACAGTGGGTCGGGAGCTACCACGTTGTAGATGTGTAAAAGCGGCAAAAGGTGGATTTCCCTCCGGCCCTATTTGAACAGCAATTTGCGACGGTGGAGGTGTGCCAGGTGCATTGGGGATGTGCCGAGGGTAGTGGATCGGTCTTGGGTCCTCCGTTCACCAATCGGCAATGACCACAATGTGAAGTACTGTATGAGTATACAAAAAAAAACCCGCCAAGACGACAGTGGAGAGGTCTTCGTCCAGCAGTTCATTTACCAAGGGCTGTAAACCAAGCAATCATCATCTCGTTCGATGACTGATTAGCGAAACTACAATACAATTTGTATTTATATTTATAGATTGTCTAAATTCGACGGCATCTCTCAAGACATTGTGCAGGAAGTGGGACATTTTATTTTGAAAGAGACAGCAAGTCGTGTGGAGTTTATATATTCATTTAGAAAGTACAAATGTTACCGCATCTCAAAACGCTTTCCAGAAACAGTGAGCAGAATTACAGTCCGGTATTTTTATAGACAAGAGAGTCAGTCGGTCATGAAGGAATTTGCCCCAACAAAACCAAGCAGCGTCCACCTTATGCAAACAACCCCACAATGTGCATAGCCCGCAAGTAGTTTAAGGGGGGGCCCCCGGTTTGGGATAATTATTATTTCATAGTTTTGGCTTATGTTGTCCCTGTCGTCTGACGGGATAATTAATTATGAAGGCGAAACTCGATACACATTACTGTAGTGTTTGCAGGAGAAAGTGGATCGGGTTATAAGACTTAGGCGTGTGCGTGGAAGCGGTGGCACAATTGTGAGCACACCGCTCTGACAAACTCGGCGGGCACGAGTTCGATTTCCCAGTCACAGCTGTCATCAGTGGCGACTGCCACCAAAGACGATCTATATATTGGAGCCGGTCCTGAGCTCAAGCCTCAACATGAGTAATGTACGTGGTTCAGTGTGTAAACATCAGCAGTGAAGACACAAATGTGGCTCGTGCATGGTCCTAACCAGGTGCTCGCTAACGACATTGTCTCCTATCGTCTGCTGTAAAAGGCTACACGGGGTAAGCTCTTTGTTCGTGTATCCCATTATCTTTCGTTCGTAAAACGTAAAGGTGCAGTCGTGCTGGCGTTAGGGGCATCCCATGAGAGGGAGTTCTAGGTAGCCCCTGTATAGGGTATTTGGCCTACTCTTTCCCACTTGTAAAATACTGAACTGACATCATTGCAGGTATGTGAATACCCACGTTGTACCCCACCACCATCACACCACAGGGATTAAACAAACTTGGCCCACTTTGTTTCAAGAGATGGAATCGAACTGGTGACCTCTGGATTGCAAATCCAGTGTACACACACCCACGCTTGCTCCCTGCATTTTTTTCTCAGCAAAAACAAAGGGGCAAAAGTATTTTCGTTTATTGCTCCAGACATTTCTATATGCGGAGCAAACCCGTTAACCGAATTAGCTTTTTTAATTTATTTCGGTTACCGGCCATTATATAGTTTTACATCCCGAATATATTATACAGAGACATCGGCGGAGGGTATTTAACTCTCAGGTTGCCGTCAAGCGGTGCCCCAACCGATCATTATCATTAAAACCCCAACGCGACTGTGGCTATAGACTCTCTCTCTCCTCTTCTTGTTTTTGTGCTCACCTCTCAAACAGCTGTCGGACCACGAAAATAGCCAGCGCCAGGGGGAACGCCAGGTAAAGGTCGCTCGCCTGCGGGAAGGTGGCCGCCTCGCTGTTGCGAAGGTTCTCCCAGCTCACGTTGTGCGGCAGCCAGAAGCTCTCGCTCCAGAACCACGCTTTCAAGCGGCCGGCCATAGCCGTCTGCGTGCGTGCGTGCGTGGTTTGGTTGTCGCTGCTGCTGCTACTGCAAGATGCGTTTGGAGGGGGAGAGGTTGGTGATGATGCGGGGGACGATACGAGTGCAGGAGGAGGGAGGGAGGGAGGGGAGAGAAAGACGCGCACACCTGTGGTAGGAGGACTGGAGCTGGGAACACCTGAGAGCCACACCCCCCACCACCACCACCACGGGGACGAGAGGCGGGGGCCTGAAACTCAACTCGCGACTCACAAGGCGCGTTGGGGCTGGGCTGGGCTGGGCTGCCCCGGTCGCCCGTCTTGTTGAGTATGAGAAGCGGGGGGAGGGGGGGGGTATACAGGGGGCTTTAATTTTTTTTGTTACACTTCTGATAATTTGCAACAATACCACAATGTGGCTCCGGGCTCTGGAAATCACTGATGGCGAACACGAGACTCTTCGACTTTTTGAAACTACAGTATTAACATACATTTGTTATATTTGCGGTGTATTATCCGTTATTTTCCCATTAAAAACGATATTCCCATATAAGTGTTAACATTTTTTTGAAGCACCCTGTATTTCCCCGTGGACCCACCACCACCAAACCAACCCCGCCAAGGCCCCCACGACCCAACCCCGCGTGAAAGCCAACAACAAATCCGGTTAAAAGCCCCAGGCAACTCCCGATGATATTCATAATTAAACTCTTTGATGTTTGAACATCTTAATACCTCCTTTTTATTGCGAGAAACCGCAAACCCTATTCTTAATTTTCATCATTTTGATACTGCCAAAAAGGGTCCCATAGATATAAGCGCTGCTTTATCACGGCATCATCGGCATCAACATAAAACGACGCAATGCCCCATCCACAAATACGAATGAGACGACACAGCGACGATGCACTGACTCCACTGTTCGTGACGCGGTTTATCTCGTTTGACCACCTGAATCTGGAATTGTCGTTGTTGCTCTGCATCAGGGACGTGCAGTCAGGGGAGACAGGGGAGGCAGATCCTCACCTGCCATACTCCAATGAATATAGCTGGTACGAAAAGTAAAAAAAAAGAATAGTCAAATAAAATAAATATTAAGATGTTTCCACTGATCTGTGTTATAAATGTCATTTCCGTGCTATTCCAAGCATTTTTATGGTCAAAATCGCCAAATTTGCTGAGCTCGGCTGCAAATACAGGAAGAGACGAGAGGTGAGGCAGCGACGAGCTCAGCCTCCCCTCTGATTGCGCAACCCCTCAGTAACTGGATGGAACGCGGGCAATAAGCGCGTGCCTGTTACTATCTCAGTATGTCACCAATGTAATGTTTGTAGACCCCTTCATTTCATGTCCTTGCCTTCCATATTCCAGGTAACTTATTTCACGTATGTGTATGAAGATATTTAGGCTCGCTGGTCTCGTCATGAAACTGCAATGAAAAAGCACCAGGGGAGGCAGCTATCACATCTGCCTCACTGAGGTCGGACGTGTCTAACACGCCCCCCCTCAATGAGGACACGCCCCCTCAATGAGGCCACGCCTCCCTCCGTGAGGCCTCAGTGTGTGAATCTGGCTCTGACACGAGCCAGTGCCTCCCCAGCCATTGACATCACCTCACGTCACTGCTCTGCATCTGCCATGATCAAGCCTTACGAAAGAAGAGGAATCGGAACTTTTATCTACATGCTACCACCACCACCAGACCCCCCAGAGTATGGGCCAACGCAGCCAAGTGTATATAATGCATGTATAGGTTACTGTAAGTATAGGCTCATAATCCACAGGCCACCATTTCATTAATTGAGTCATCCAACTGTCGATTGAGTAGATAGTCGATATCTGTACCCTGCTGCATACATTCAAAACAGCACAACATTGTGACGGCACGAGAGTGCCAAGGCGTATCAAGTGTCCTGGCTGCCGGGTCCGTGCATTAGATGTTAGAGGCGGTAACTCTGCTGTAGTCGGCGATAAGAACATCTGTGGCATTGTGGTTTATTTGTAATTAACAATGTAACATGCCCCCCCCCCCGCCCCCAATTCGACGAATTGCCACGATTCAATCGATAATTCGATCATTTTCTGCTATGATTCGACTCATTTGCATTATCCATTTCCGGCATGGTTTTAGTTTTTTACATTTGCATACAATTAACAGTACATAGATGGGTAATTACACTACGAAATCGACTAATACACGTTCGATTTGATATACTGCACGTGTTGTTGAGCCGTGAATAGATGTGAATTCATGAATCGATACTGGAGGTATAACGACGCGAAATTGTCGCCTATTCAGGACCCCGATACTTTTAAATAATCGTTTAGGACTAAACGTCGTTTGTATCGCATGGAGTTATCTTTCTTTCTTTTATATAGTTGTTTTGGTCGCACAATTAGCTTATATATATAACGCTCTTATGCATACACAGTACATACGTACAGCAAACATTAATAATGTACACACCGATTCTTCACGCACGCGTCTCACACACAACGTGAACGTAATTATCATCGATTTCAATCGACGCATCGCCACCCCCGGTTCTGTACGCGACTTAATTATGGTCCCACTTGACCGGGGTTCGAGAGCACACGCCACCCAGCCTTAATCTTATTAAACATTTAACCTAGAAAGAGGACACTTGAAGAGTTTGGGACAGGACGTTTTGCTTCGGGTCTATTAGGTTTGCTGTGGGGTCACGTTGTCAGCAGAGGGCGGTGAAGAAAAATCCACTGTTGTGCTACACTACTATGCTCCCTCCGGGACCTTCAACCAACATTCGAAATGACCGTCGTGGCAATCGAAGCATACGTACAGATGTGGCCAAATAATACCCATTTCTTTGGAAAAGGCAGTGGATTGTTGATAACAGGGACTGTACACGTGCATGCTGTTTTTCAATTCCATTCTCCACGACCTTCACGTTGCAATCCACGTGCCAAAGAAGGAGAAAAAAACCCACCACTACTTTGTACTTCAATGAAGACACTCGATTCCCGGCCGCGGCTAACGTCAGTGGCGAGAAAAATCTGAACCTGTCCTGCGCGCCCTGGTCACCAAACAATCTTGACCAACAACAATGCAGTGAAGTCGTCCAGTAAGGGGATTGACTAATGTATGAGATGTTTAGTATTATGTCGCAATGTGTTGTTGCGTAACGACACGTGTACCGTGACAGTGACCGGAGTGCACACGTGGCGTTGATTTCAATGCTGAGAATGGACAGGGCCCGGTTTGCTTTTGTCCCACGGGTCCAACATAGTTTGGACAGCCCCTGCACCCCACGTAATGACCCTTAAATATCGTAACTTGTTTCAAAATCTGAAGTAAACCATGCCTCTCTAAAAGTCTTCTCAATATTTAAGCGGTGGTTTAAGAGGGAAGAGGTTAGTTTTATTTCTTTAGAACTGAGTTGTGTTTTAGTTTGTCCTTCCCTGCCCGGATGGATGCGTACGGTGCGAGATAATTTCAACATACAAATACATAGCCGTACTGCACAATTTACCCAGTGGTCCAAGTTCGTATGCCGGTCACGACTATTATTAAGTGGGGAAGTATATACAAATCTGTCCTGCCCTATGTCGCCCCGACATCAACCCAAACTGGCCAGCAGTAAAGCAAGATCAGACAACCCCTATACCCGGACACGTTGAGAGAAGGCCGTCAACCAGCAGCAGTTTGACAAAAGGGATGTGAAGTCTATCACTAAGCAGGGGGCTTCTTTCACCGACGCCTCTGCAAATTATCATACTGACAAGACCGATGAGACACATCACACGCCACTTCCAAGATCTTACCTTTGGGTTAAGTCTCGAATGGGATTTCACACCGGGCCACCTCGTTCCAATGGCATGGCAAAATAACCGAAGCTGATATCTTTAAGTCGACTCAAGTTCTAGCTCGTTTGGCGAGTATGTGCAACTGTCCTAATTGTTTCGTGCATCTGGTGGGTTCTATGAACGCGAAAAAGGAACTTGCTCGTTTCCTGTGGTCCAAGTTGACCTTTTGTTACCACATCCTTCATGGTCACAGTTCTCCAAGCATCACACCTTATTACAGTAGACATTACACCGTGCTCGTTAAGCACTCTACGTGTTTAACTTACAAAAGTATAAGGTGGAAACGAATGAAAAAACAAATAGAGTCGTTGTGTTATACCTTACAGTGGTTGGGTTTGTAGTAAAGCACACTGACAACTGCACCCATCACATAATGTTTTGTTTTAATAGGTCACACAATACAGGAGTCGAGCAGTAACCGATGCATTCCACCTCCCAAATTATGGTTGTAATCATCATCACACAATCACCAATAATATATGAAGCGTGCAATATATTTAACAAAAAAATTATTTTATATACATTTCTATATTCATTATATAAACCCCAACTTTAGGAAAAAAACAAATACAGTTTGATCAATAGAATTCCATACTGATTGAAAAAGAAAATGTTGAGCACTGATTAAACTCCGTTTGAAGAACAAACTTGTACGCACAAGCTAATGTGATTTCAAAATCCATAACCTATTGTAACTTGAATGTGACAGAGTATTTGAGAGATAGTGTTAGATGGAGGTGATATTATTAACGATAATTTCATAGCACGTTTAAATCAAGAAAAGTGGTATACATTTAGAGTAAGAGCTCAAGCCTAGTCAATTAACCAATCGGTCAGAAGTTGTTAACATGCAGAGGATTTTAAGCGAATTGAAACCTGATTTGGCAATGCAGGTGGGTACCACCATGTCTGCTCTCTCAATTGCCACAAATGTAACAGGAGCATATAATTTGCATATGTTGTATATACTCTTATAGGTAACTGATTCTTACATTAAACTAATTTTGTGATTCTGTATTGCATTAGCAATGATGCACAAGTATACAAATAAAAAAGCAGCACTCATAAAGAAAAAAAGCACTGCATAAAAAAATAGAAAGTATATAATAGGCAACGTGTTGAGGAATGGAGCTTCTGCACAGCACGGAGAGAGAGGCCAGAAAGGTTGAGTCTAACTCGCCAGAAACTACGGCCTACCTTTCTGGCCTAGTGCTCTGAACAATGGCCATTACACGAAATGTCACCCATTACAGTTTTTACTTTTCCTTTTCAAGGCAGTGTTACTCACGAGTGTGTTGGGGGTTTTTTACCCTTACATGCACGATTCATGTTACACGAGTGGTACAATTCATTTTAATCAATGAAGCCACGCATGTATGACTAGTAATCATGAACAATCCAGAAAGTGTTTTCAAACATTGAGTTATATGTCCTGTCAACTACTGATAGGGTTTCTCACAATCTACCAAAGTGTACATTTACACGTTTACCAACCAACAAACATATGCGATAAAAGTTTTACCCAATTAACATTTGTATAATGTACTGGGAAGTAATGTAAAGATTGAGTGGAAAACTACGATTTAATGAAACCACATTCAATATATTTAACAATTTACCGTATGCAGTATAGTTCTGTAGAATAAGAGCCCAACAGCCAAAACTAAAACATTTTACTAAATCTACATTAGGAATGTATGGCATCCAGAAAAAAGCTAAAATTACTAAAATACCACATAGGCCCTGGTTTAACTCACATAGCATTCTGGGTGAGTACAACATTTAGTGCTCCTTGAAAGTAATCCTTTAGGTAATAAACCTGTCATTTGTTCGTGTGATTGCACGTGTGCACGTACTTCGAAATGGGTAAAACGTGTAAAGGACTTTGAGCTCATACATTTTTGGAGGAAACACATGTGTCATGACAGGATTCAGCCTACGGTGTGATTGGACTAGTGGCCACGGGAGATAATGACAGGGGAGTCAGCTGAAAGTGTGAATGGACTAGTGGCCACGGGAGGTAATGGCAACGGGAGTCAGCCGACAGTGCGAATGGACTAGTGGCCACAGGAGGTAATGACAGGGGAGTCAGCCTGCAGTGTGAATGGACTAGTGGCCACGGGAGGTAATGACAGGGGAGTCAGCCTGCAGTCCGAATGGACTAGTGGCCACAGGAGGTAATGGCAGGGGAGTCAGCTTGCAGTACGAAGGGACTGGTGGCTACGGGAATGATTGAGAATAGCAGCGTGGCCAGGTGACGGAAGAGGACGGTAGAGTCTGCTGGTAGAACGAGCGTCTAGAACCAGTGAGAAGGTTCAGGAATGGGGGCGTGTCCTCGGACCGTATATAAGGGAGATGCGACGGAGACTCATGTTCACGTGAACGTATCTTCAATAAAAGAAACCATCTCAAGAAAGTGTGTTAAGTCGTCTTTACACGTGTACTAATTAAGTGTGATTAATGCACAATTTAAATGTTACCTAACTACTGTACATTTTTACTTATAGCTTGTCTAAACACGTTAATTTAATGTCTCTACTGTATTTAAATGCGTGCACATTATTTAAGATCTTCAATATACCGAATTAGAAAATAGTTTCACAGGGTATATCAATGAAACTGCACATAACCTGCTTACAAGATGATACAGCATTTTTTAAATCAAATTATCTTTGCACAGATTATATATGTTATTGTATCTGGGCGTCATTGATGATAATACCCCATATATGTAATTATGTATTGTGAGTGATTATGAATCGCAACTAATGCTGTGGCAAAGTTCAGCGACAATAAGCAGGCATATTGGAAAAGCTCTCAAACGTTATCCTTCAGTGTGACATAAAACATAGGATATGCCTGGTGAGAGTTAAACACCACAAAAACTTGGGGATTTCTGAGGTTATCCACAGTGCTGTCATGCAAATGTGTTGGATCTGATTGTTGAATAGGTGGTGGGGCTAGCATGCCTTGCTGTCCAAGGCAGTGCTTGCCCGTCATCACTCTTGCCACCACCACAGCATCAGCCTTCCTCGCACCGCCATCAGCACCATGCGTCAGTGCTGTGTGCACATCTGTGTAGAAATAAATCCCTCTTCCGTATCGGTGCCCTAGTAGGGAATAACCATACATTTCGCTTTTAAACTTAGATGTTTTCATACACACGCACAGTCATATAGAAAGCGTATATTTGTATAACTTTCACAATCATCACAAGAAAGTGCATTGTTTATATTAACATTCATAAATGCAACCAACCATCCACACTCACCATTTATTCCAGGACGTGCTCTCTTGAAGCCATTTTTCTCTACGCTCTTGCTATCATTCTCATTGATGCCTTGGAACAAGATTCTGCATGTAACGGGATTTCCATCACGCTGCGATATCCAAGTATGTCTGTCCCCAAATTTGTTTTCAAGATCTTTGTTGTCAAGAGGCACCACCTTTACATAAATATACATACATGTGATATATAAAGTGTGGGTTTTTTGTAAATGCCAATATCAAATTAAATAATACTATGAATTTAAACAGTTATAATGTAATAGCGTAGCCATATGTTAATATTTGTTTATTGTGACAGTATATACATTACACATCAAATTTGATCTTTTAACAATTAGACACAAAGAATGAATTAAATAGTGTGCAGGTATTGTACGTTCCATTAAAATATAAATCTGCAAAACTGAAACAAATGTCAGAAGATGCAGCTGCGATGTAAAATTGATGCTGGAAAATCAAAGTGTGCTGATATAAGTGCATTCATAGTATGGACATATTGTAAAACAAAAACGAAAACACTGTATCGCTCATGAAGTTAATGTGTATATTTTTTCAGATATTTGCTTTCTCACCAACATTTAAACAGCACACCTCTATAAAAAGTACTTCAACTGACCGGTAATCCATGACTAGTACCCATAACACATCACAGTTAACATAATTTACATATTTAATTCATTTATCTAATTTTTAGGCATTGATATAGGAATTATAATCCATTTGGAGCTCTTGAGAACAGTGCATCACCCTGTTTCTGAGATCTCTTCGAGTGACTTCTTATTTACACTAGAGGCCAAACTTTTCGACTCTACCTACTCCAAAGACATTTGAATTTTAAATTTTGAGAGTTAGAATCCAACCAATTAAGGGAAAATACATTCCATGTGATTTTTTTGTGTCGTCATGGGTGAAAGGGCTGAGACCACCGGCTTACTATACTTGTGAACCAAGTTTAATTAAATGCTACCTGAACTGCAACCCATCTCAGCAGCACCAATGCAGCACTCTCACCTCTGATCCACCCTGCTACATCACAAGGATCACATTTTTGAATTCCACTGTTTTTTTTACTTTACATACTCAGGAATTTCATTTTAATCATCAAACTTTTGTTGATATCACATTGTTCTTTAATTGTCCAATACATTATTCTATGAAGTGGATAGATTTTTTTTGTACAGTATACAATACTCATAAATTGTACCAAAAAAGTTGTTGCTTTAACCAGTATTGTGCACAATCACCAGTGTACATGTCACTTATGATAATTATCATTGTGTATTTGGTACAGTATTAGTTGCAATTGAACATAACTTTGGTAAACTGTGTCATGTAAAAGGGTACCTGTGAAATTGATGTAATATTTAAGGTGGAGTGTTTCAAAGCATGTTCGAACACCCTATACTCTCTTGGATTAAGGGACAATGCTTTTAGTTCTTTTGCTTCTATTTCTTCATCACAACCCATATTAGAGAAGATAAATTCTTGACCTGTAATAAATAATACAAATACACTTTACATTTTGGAATGTAAGAATACAATATGACATTTTAAAATTACTGTAATTTAGATTTTCTAGTTTTTTTTAATTTACAATTTCAGTCACGTATTTTTAATGAGTACAATGATTTACATTATTTACACTACCACTGCAGCCTTGAAACTTTCAAGATGAACAGAACTCCTTAAAATATTTTGACTGATTTTATCAGTAAAATGTAACATTTATAGATTACAATACTGGAATATCGCTTAGATCGTTCAGGATGTGTTCTTGGTAAATGGAGCACGAAACGAAACAGGGCTACAGGAGGTCGGTCACTGTCACATTGTTCCAATAGAGATGCGATATTTCAGGGCTTCATTGGGATATCAGTAATAGCCTTAATAATGATACTGTACACATGATAAATGTATTAAGGCATTTTGTAAATAAAAAATGTAACGTTTAATGAAAATTACATTAAAACATACGATAAGTTACGGACTCAAATGCATTTGGTCGGCGCTTGCGTAACATCAACTCGTCTCCCTAACGTTTCGTAGGAAGCTACACTAACCAAGGGGATTACTCGATCCATAGATCACAAATTAATTGATGCAATGATTAACCCTCGATGAATCGATACTCTAACGTGGCTGTCGGATCGACTATGAGCACAATCGATAGAATACGCACCACGATTTAGGCTCAGCTTAAGCCCATATATAGGCAACGCCACACTTACTTCCAGATATGGGCTGATCCGCACATATATTTAAGCATTCAAGTTAAACATTGTTGTAAGAGGCAGCGCTATAAGAGGTATGTCTGTATTGTAAAACATTTTATGTACAATAATTATTTACAAAGCATATGGCCACCTCTTGAGGAGGACATAGCACCGTGAGCCCCACCAAATGAAGACGGTTCCTGGTTTCCGCTGTGTTCACCGTTTGGGGAGAACATGCCTCCGGTAGCTCCACCAGATGTAAAAGGTGACAGACTTGTGCTGAAGTCACCATTTGGGGAGGGCATTTCACCAGTAGCTCCACCAGATGAAAAAGGTGCCTGACTTGTGCTGAATGCACCAATTGGGGAGGCAATTCCACCGGTAGCTCCACCAGATGAAAAAGGTGCCTGACTTGTGCTCAATGCACCAATTGGGGAGGCCATTCCACCGGTAGCTCCACCAGATGAAAAAGGTGCCTGACTTGTGCTCAATGCACCGAATTGGGGGGGCATGCCACCGGTAGCTCCACCAGAATGAGGAGGTTGCTGAATTGCATTCACACTTGCTTGTATCACAGGCTGTGTGACAATTGCACCTTTATGAGAGAGACGTTACGCAAAAAGACATAATTAACAGTCAACAATTTATAACGTTTATATACATATGTTACGAATCAGACACATTTTCAATAAATGCTGTACTTATGGATTAATACTGTGGTTGTCACTAGATCCATAGCAATGGAATCATAGGATTGGAAATATTCCATCGGGCCAAGTTATCAGCACCTTGACTTCCAATTGACTTTGTAAAATACATTAAAGTGGTCATCCCAATTACTAAACCTCAGAATATAGATGTCTGCAATTGAATAAACATTGAATTTATGTACATAAATCCATACCAATATCCATCGAAACAAGATTAGCAATATATTTATGTTGATATTTGCCCGTGCATTGTTGTAAAAAATTATGGTTTATATATATTTTCTGTACATTTTTTGTTATTTCAATGCAAAAATACTGTATTAGGGTATTTGTGGTATATATCACAATTTAAAGGTAATCCATACACATGGATCACCTTGTGTATGGATCACTTTAGAGTATTTGGCTGCTATAAATTTCCACATGATAAGCCACTTCATTAAGCTTTCATTTGTAGCCAGGTCGCTTGTGGAAAAGAGATAGAAAGCTCAGTGGCCATTATATGGTACAATTTTTTTAAAGTTTAGTTTAGTTTTTATTTATATGTTCAAGTACAGTGAAAATTAAATAGCAATACAAATACATGATTTTACCTACCTGGTATTGCAGATTGCATGTTAAATTCTTCAAGCAAATTCTCAATTTTCACCTTTGCCTGAGCCACATCACTGGCATTACCAGCCATCTGTATCACTGTCACTGGACTTGAACCAATCTTCTTCTCAGCTCCTTTGTTAGAGAAACGCAAGATAAAAAAAAACACACAAAGCTGTTGAACTGCTGAATGTATAAAACTGCGATTGTAATATTTGGATGTGATGACGAAAAAAAATCTCAGGTAATATTTAAATTACGTTTAGTGTAGCCATTTATTTTAATGAATGAATGGTAACATATAAAGTAAAGGTTGTAGGACTGTGTAATCGATTTATATTAAATATCCACTCTGGGCATACGCACAATGGGTGAATTTGTATAATACTGTGCATTAGTGGCATACCGGTAATCCACTGCTTTGTAGGTAAGTTCTAGTGGATCATGTACAGATTTGTGTGAAAGTCTTAAAAGTGATGGACTGTAAGGTGGCTAAGAGATGGTAGTCCAGCAAATAGATTTGTGAACCATTTGGGTATTATCCACACGTATATGTACCGTAGGGTTTTTTCTCTGTTTTCCTCTCACTTCTTCATTTCTCACCCTGTCCTTTCCTTGATAAACCCACCATCCACCGCAACATCATCATCTCTGTGACTGACATAGCTTGGTCCTCCCTCTTTCTTGTGCCCCAGCACTCGGCCCCATACAACAACACCGGCCTCACCACCGTATTTTACTATACACTACACTATACACTACACTATGCACTACACTATAAACTACACTATACACTACACTATATACTACACTATACACTTTTCCCTTCAAGCAAACTGGGACCCTCGTATCACACACCACACCAGTCATCTCTAACCATTTCAGCCATCCAGCCCTTGTTCTTGTTCTCATCTCTCCTTCAAGTGATCCATCAGCACACATCGTTGCACCCAGGTACTTAAACTCGTTCGTCTTCATTAACTGGTCACTTCCAATTTGAAATCCTCCTTCTGCATTATTTCCACTGAAATTTGCCACCATAAACTCAGTCTTTGTCCGACTGATCCTCAACCCATTCCCTTCAATCTTTTGCACCCAGATCTTCAAATCATCTTCCACAACCCCTCTGCTTTCACCGCCTAGCACAAAGTCGTCTGCAAACAGCATACACCAGGGGGGCTCCCTTTGAATGTCTCATCAGTGTGTCCAGCACCAGGATGAACAGGAAGGGGCTCAGGGCGGAACCTTGCTTCACTCCCGCTTTGATTTGAAAGCTCTCAGATCGCACAGCTGCTTCGCACATGCATTTTCCCTGCCCCATTCACATATCCTGGATCAGCCAGACATATACCTCAAGAATACCTCTTCTTCTCATAGACCACCAGATGAGCTCTCTAGGCACCCTGTCGTACGCTTTCTCAAGACGAATAAACACCATATGCGGGTCCCGTTTCTTCTCTCTGAACTTCTCCATCAATACTCTCAGTGCCAAGATGGCATCCATTGTTGACCTTCCCTGTCCGAATCCAAACTGAGTCTCGCCAATATCCACCAGCTCCCTCAGTTTCAAAGTGTGACTCATCAATGCTATTCCTCTGAAGTTCCCACCCTCTTATATATCACCTTTCCATTTACAGATGGGAAGCAATATACTCTTCTCTCCGCGCATCCGGCATTTTCTTCTCCATACAGATTTTCCCAAACAGCTCCATCAGTATTTCAACACCCCTTTATCCCATTAATGTAAACACATCTGGCCCCACTGCCTTTTGATGTTTCATGCTCCCCAGAGCCTCCACTACCTCTTCTCTGGTTATAGTCAATCTATCAACTGCTAACTGCAAAGTGTTAACAACTCCACCTCCTCAAACATGGGGTGACGTTCATCTACACTAGTGCCAGGAGCACACATTCCATAGAGGAGAAGTCTTCTTATGCGCATCCATATTACCCATGATATTGATTCGCCACATTGCCGGCGATAAGAGGGGCTTCTGTGTCTCGTTAGTGGAGGCGAGTCCTTTCACAGACATTATTGCTGACATGCCACAAAATAGTACTACTACCACAGTAAGCTTATCAACCTGAGGAATCATGTGGAAAAAAATGCGTAACAAGATGTTTAACTTACCAAGTGTAGGTAACAGAGAGGTTTTATTTCCATGCATATTCTCGATGTTGTCCTTTTCCATTGTGAAATTCTTTTGGAATTCCTTATGAAAATACAATATAAATATACAATGTTTCCATGAAAAACTATTAAACATTAGCCGAGTGCAGTATTTTATCCACAAGGCTAGTTGTTTGATTGTGACAAATCTCTATAGAAAGTTAAACATGAATGCATGTACAGTACACAATGTCACAATTATAGGTTAATCAACTTTGAACATCACAGCATAATCAAATTCAAGAATTGTGACTCAAACTAAAGTATATTTTTAATAAAACACAGAATTTTTATTTATGTGTAACTGTCTTTTGCAAATGCAAGTTGTGACAGATTAATACTGTACATTTTTATATAACTTGTAGGAATTAAATAACATATTCTTTGGGTCTTTCGGTGGATAGGTTCTTTGAACATAGATAGGTTATTTGAACCTATCTACGTGACTTTACCGAAAGACCCAAAGAATATGAATTCCTGCAGTCATGAAAGCTTTAAGTCAAGATTTAATTAAATAACATCTCTCGTATGTCGTACTTACTTTGATTGTTTCATAATCTTTAGGATAGAGTACAAACCTAACATTTTTCAAACTGCTGTTAGGGTAGTCCTTGAAATGGGCAATAACAGATTTGATCATTGTGGCTGCCACCATTTTTATAGGATGCTGTAATGTTCCAGCTCCAAGGGCTGGGAAAGAGATAGATTTTTGTTGCTTGTCTTGTGCCGTCTTCAAACATGTTTTAACAATGTCCTTCAGAATCTGTTGGTTATTGAATAAGCCAGGCATTAATAGAAGCACATCTACAGTCTTGAGAAGTTGTATAAGAAAAAATTATCCCAAGACAGTGTTTTTGAGAAGTCAAAGTTTAATAGTTGTGGTGCCTTAATGTACACCAAAATGTTTATACATTTGTAGAAATGACAGTCAAACTGTTATCCTCTTGTTAGCCATTCTTTTTATTATCCGAGGCCCCAGATCAACCTATTTAAGTTGTACTGTTTGTGCTTACCCACAGATAAAAGAAACCAAGAAGTTGTGGCAAATTCATCCTATCAGCCAAAGTTACTCACTCGGAATCGTGTAGATAAAAGGGGTCTCTGGGCACGAATAAATGCGAATGGGACCACCAGTAGCACCCCCAACATCGCTACATATAAGAAGAATTTAATTGTAATGTCTAGTATATCACATTTTGTTAATTTCATTTTTGAGTTCCAATAGTTAAATCAGTTTAATGACAAAACCATGAGGTTGAAGTTGGCATCTTATTCGCAACCATAATTGAAGTAGCTGAGGATTTCCATCATAAGATGATCTTGGGCCACTCGTGGCAAAGCATACATCTGTAGTGTCAACAGAGTCGTATAGCCTAGCCTAGACACAACCCTGAACGTGTTACACTGACAGCGTCGACCGAGAAAGCCAACAACTATCTGGCCACGCAATTATCGAGTGAAGACGGCAGCGATGAAGGTGGCGAAGACAACGAGATGAGTCCACTTCCCAGAACCGGCAGCCATGAGCTCTCGCTCTCTGCTGCTTTTTTCCTACTCAGCGCGGCCTGGCTCCACCCTGGCCGCGCCTCCCTTCTCGAACCCACTAGCAGGTTCCAGGGGCTTCCAGACGGGGTCTCTGTGACCCTTGCCCCAGTTCCTCAGCCCTGCTGACACACCCTCGTGTAAGTGCTCCCCGGCGTGTGTACGGCTCGTCCACCGCAGTTGCCGTTGTTGGACAACAGACGGCGCTATTACACGACACATCTATAGAGGGACGACCCCTCTACAAGCGCCAATAGAATTTTGTCCGTCTCAACACGGATGTCAATGTCAAAACGGGTGCCAAACTTGGCACGTATTCCCTAATATTATGTTCCGGCAAGCATCTTAGTTGCAGCCCAAATTAATACGTAGCTGGGCATATGAATGATAAAATGGTCTTACCCAACCAATCTGAAAGCACACATCTGTAGAGGGGACACCCCTCTACAGATGTGTGCTTTCAGATTGGTAGAGGGGACACCCCTCTACAAATACTAATCGAATTTTGCACGACCTAACGTGGATTTCAGTGTCAAAACGTGTGCTTGGCACATGTGTAGTGACATAGCGCCGACTTCTGTCCAGCAGCGGCAACTGCAGTGGACAGTTAGCTCACACGCCGTTGGGAAGGCGGAGAAACTGAGGCAAGGGTCACGGAAGACCTCATCTGGAAGCCTCTGGAACCCGCTAGTGGATTCGAGAAGGGAGGCGAGGCCAGGTTAGAGCCAGGCCGCGCCGAGTAGGATAAAAGCAGCGGAGAGCGAGAGTAGACTCGTCTCGTCGTCGCTTTCGTCTTCGCCGCCTTTGTCGCTGTCGCCTTCACTCGATATTTGCGCGGCCGGATAGTTGTTGGCTGTCTCTGTCGACGCCATCAGTGTAACGTGGTTAGAGTTGTGTCTAGGCTGGGCTGTACAACATCGAGAAGGAACGAGGCAAACCTGTTGAACCTAAAGAGTGTCAATAAAGAAGGTGCCTCCTGCAACTACCTCGTCTCCGACTTGTGCTACACTACACATGCACCAAGGTGCATTGTTAAAATGTAATAAATCGATGCAGTATATCCATGGATAGAATGACCTTGGACCCCGAATCCCAAAGCATAATTCTACATAGGGGTGTCCCCTCTACGAGTACCAATCATTTGCCCTGGTCCAACGCAGATTTCAGTGTCAAAATCGGTACCAAATTTGGCACAGGCACTTAGGTGCATTGTTCAAAACTAATTCGTAGTTTGGGTATTTCAGTGGTAAGATGGCCTTGGGCCATTTATCTTAAAGAGTCAATTTACAGAGGGGTCCCCCTTCTATATTCTCGGCTAAACGCCAAGTTTGGCGACCGTTTTGATACAAGCACGTGTTTGACTGGGCGAAAAATCGATTGGCACGTGCAGAGGGCCACCCTCTGTATATTTATGCTTTGATATTAGTGGCCCAAGGGGCCGTCCATAAATGACGTCACGCACCTGGGGGGGGTCAGACATTTGTGACGATGTGTGACGTCACATCTAAATGCGCAACTTTAAATATAGACAAAACGTTCTACTTAATTAAATAGACTTTTAAATAAATGTTTTCTCCTACAACATCAGAGTGCAGCGGCACATTAAATATGCACTACAATGACAATAGTTTCAAGCGATTTGAAGCACATTTTATGTTGGGGGGGAGGGGGCAGAGCTTTGTGACGTCATATTTGAGGGGGGGGTCTGACTTTTTGTGACGCCGTGTGACGATGGGGGGGGGGGGGGAGGTCAAAAATCGTCCAAAATCGCGTGACGTCATTTATGGACGGCCCCCAAGGCCAATTTACCATTAAGATACCCAGCTAGTTATTCGATTTGGGCTGCGAATACGACGTTGGCGAATAAGACGCCAACATCAGTCTCGTGGAAATACTTGTTAAATGTAGGTTATGAAAAAAGTTTTTTTTTTATATCAATGTTGATACAAATATACAAATACAGAGGATACCGTGGTATGTTTACTCACCAGTTGTGCACGATACTCTTGCTCCTTAGTAATTATTTCCTTATTATATACCATCACGTGGTAGACAAACGTGCATCCCAAGTTGCAGCCGGTGGTAACTATACTACTTCCTTCTTGAAGTAAATATCCTCCCATTTGTTGAGTCAGCTGTTTTTGTAAATCAGGCCCAGCCTTGCTTAACAATGCGATCGACACGGCACCCCGTTTCAACTCTCCCTTTTCGCCTGTAGAATTCACAATGACGTTTGTCTAAAACAAATGGGGAAAATGTGTCCGTAAGCATGACTAAAATACAATATTTCTTTGAAAACCATGAGCATTTTCTATGTACGAAATTTCTCTTGTGAATACGGTAACAGCATACGACATACTATACAGGTAGTCCCCGACTTACGATGGTCCGACTTACGATATTTCGACCTTACGATATCGATATGACAAAATTGTTAAATATTTTACATTTCGCTCGGCAGGCAAACGCAGCATCGTACGTTGGGACGCTGCCGGGATGTTACTGAACGCATCTCACGCCTTGTGTGATGATGCCTCTCACTCTCACAAGCGGTCGACGGAATTAAGTTGTCTCGGTGTTAGCGCGTGTATTTGTTTCCGTGTTTTTGTGTTTCAGAATCTTGGTGAGTGCAGTACAATATGATACGTTACGATACGTTCAATGCATGTATGATACGTAGCTTTAGCGATTTCATTTTAGGGTTACCACGATACGATACGTTAAATGCATGTTAAAAGTTTTTTTTTATATAGCAGATAGGATTGTTTCCTGAAAAAAAACTTTCTTTGAAATTGCAGTTCATATAGGTAGGCTAATAATTTACCTTGTTTTTTACTTTAAATTGTACTGTGCAATACAGTATTGTAATTAATAAATACATACAGTATATAGTTTATACAGTACGGTACTGTAAATTGCTCTGTTTTGCTAAATTACCACCATTCTTTAAGACTCCTGGGTAGGCTAGGCCATCTTCGACTTACGATATTTTCGACTTACGATGGGGTCGTCGTAACGCATCTCCATTGTAAGTCGGGGACTACCTGTATTTGTAAGAAACTGTATATGGACACAAATTACTGTAAGAAATAATCAAGTACTGTATCCCTTACCACATTACTATACATTTCAAGACAGTTTTTCTTTGAAATTCAATAAAGTATCACGTGCTAATGTCCTGCACAGTAACAGGTTAAACCACTCTACTGTATATCCTATAATTAACACTACATCCACGTGTTGGGTTACATCAGAATAACGGCAGTGCCTATGACCAAATCAGCCTGGATAGTCATTGGATTGACCAAGAACAACAGGTTATAAGCTGCGGACCTACGCAAATGACCCCCACGACCCGCAGTGTGGAGAACCCTTCTTCCAGAACTGCATTAACATGGCTGCACATGTTCACATGTATTCAGAAACACGTGCTGTACATGTACAATTATTAGCAATACAACTTCTCAACTGTAGTTCGAGATCATCAGTTCAACATTCAAATCAGGACTGTATAAGTCCACCGTCTGCCACGTGTTTTTTACTAAAAAGGTATTTTTTTAAATACTTTCCTATATATATATCTAATGCTGATTAATTGTATCAGTAAATATATTTTAAAATCAAGTTAATCTTTTAAAAAATTAAATAGATATGATTGTACAGCAATTTCCAGCGCCAGGGTTGTTCGACTATACTTCACCACGCTGGTCAATGTGGGTTGGTGAAGGGGGTGTTGAGGAATCGCCAGTTAAGATGACTCGCCACTGTGAGCTTTGGTCGGGAACTGAACTCAAGAGTGGTCAGGTTCATAGCGCAGTGTGCGCCACCACTCCATAATGGTTTAAACAGAACGGTAAATACCGTAGTCTGTGTGCCTTTGTTACGATATTATTGCGTATGACAATTAAACATGTTTACCTGCTCCTCCTCGAGTGAACCACGAACAAGAACGACTGATTGTCCTGTTGTGGTTGTGAATCGCATTAATGTTTCATTTACAGCGTCTGAGATCAACATTGACTTGAATTTATTAGTCGTCTTATTTAAAGAGTCTGCAATGCTCTTTGCAATCTTTCCTTCTTTGTCTACAACTCTAATGTCACGGACAGAGCGACCCTGATATTTTGTATCTTTGCAGAAGTTGACTATGGCAGTGACTATAATTTTAGCACATGCATCATCAAGAAATCCATATTGCTGTGCAAGAACTGTAGGAATGGCAATTGAGTTTAAGCCATGCAGATTGGCTTCTCTCAGGCTCAGTGTAATTATTGTTTCTAGAAGACGAGATTCCTCAATTCCAATTTGTGGATATACATATTTTGAGGGAGGACCCACAGCATGAATCATGATTTTACAAGGCAGGTGACCTGGACCAGTGATGAAACATGCTCCCTCCTTTAAACTCCGCTCGCGAAACACTTCATCAATTTGCCTCTGTACGTCTGAATCTCCAGTTTTGGGATAATCTTCGCTGCCTTTCAACTTTTTATTGGGTGCAGTTGTCACCATTGCATCAATGTGATGTTCAAAAACATCACCCTCGAACACAGACAGGATTCGGCCACCTGGCAGGACCACCCTGCATTGTATTCCAACGGGGTGTGCTTCTTTGCAGCTCTGAAATATTTCTATCTTGCTATTTTTGTCTTTTGCAATGTCTCCTTTATGTGCCTTCAACATTTTTAACTTATCAATTCCTTCCATAGAAATCTCGTGATGAGCAACATCCTTTAAAGCTGCAAAGACACTTTGTGTTGCAGAAATTATATTTTGTTTCCCTCCCAATACTGTCATCGTCATATTTGTTTTATCACTCTGAAATGTAACCCTTTCTTTTCTTGAGATGTCATCAGTTTGTATTTTTTCATCAATGTAGTCGAGGACGGTTGCAGACACAAATTGAATTGATGCCGGAGTTTGCTGTGGGGGGAAAAAATAGGCAACAATGTTCAATATACACAATACGCATTTTACAATACAGCACCATATTCATACTCATCATCTAACCAAACAACGACCGTCTATCGATCACGGTTTGCTCTTACATTGACCAATATCCTCATCTCAGATGACTGCAAGTCGTTACACATTGTATTGACGATGAGAGGAGTGCAATTAATATTTTATTCTGCCAAAAGCATAGAGTACGTGGATTTTTGTACAATGGTTAATAATGCATGCATGGGTACTTTAATAATACACATTCAATATAGGTATGCAGTGTTTGCCTATGGTATGTTATAATTGAAACACACGCTTATGCAGTAATTAGTAGCAGTGCTATTGCGAGACTTTACTTGTCCTGATGCGGCATGGCCAGAGGTGCCGTGAACTTCTGCGGGCACCCCCCATTGTGATGAAGTTGTCTCTGTGGCTTCACGCCTGGACAAGTGGTGGCCCAGGTACTCCTCGAGCCGAGTAACTCTCACGTTTCGCAGAAGCTCTTTGTCGTGCAACATGTAATCGCGTTCTTTTGGAGAATGGCAAACAGAAGACATTTGTTCATAATAAAGTTTTTTTTGGGTTAGATCGCGTAAGTATAAATGTGTCGTAACCCTCCACAGCCAGTCAGGTTTGTCACGTGAACAACGCGCTAGTTACTACTTCAGCCCACCGGTGTGTTGGAGTAAATCCACAACATTTACAATTTGAAGACGACGTTTCGCTGGTAATTACATCCAGCATCATCGAGCGATCTCTGAAATTATGCACACCGAGAAGGGCCTGCGGCTGATGGGCTGTGTAAGAAATACTTTTTTTATGTTTGTGGAGATAGATATGAAGGAGACATTGATTTTGTTTTTACAGTTTGCCCCAACTCCGTAGCTGATGCAGTCTGTTTCAGATGGAAACTGCTGATTTTGAAGGGCAACTTAGAATATGTTATTACGCGATACCACTTTTTGTCAGGAAAAGTACGAAAGTACAAGATGCGACGTTATACTTTCGAAACAATCAGGGGAGAAAATTCTGGATAATCCAAACATTTCATATCTGCGACGGATATTCGGATTTATAACAAAAAAATTGAATATCCCTACCAAGGCCATAGCCATGGAGTCAACATTGGGGGGGGGGGACGAATTTCCTGCCTAAAATATAAAAAAAATATCCAACACATAAGATGGACTTTTTATATATTTTTTACAATACTGTCTAATAATAGTGTATTGTATTACATTGCTGTTCTTTTACCCTTTTTTTCATTGTATGTAATGGCAGAGATTAGGGATTAATAAAATACAACCATAACCACAATCATATTAACAGAAATCTATTCTATAGCAATATATTGGGGAGGACATTTTGAGCATATAATTACGGCCTTGATTCCTACTGAATAGTAACGTAATGAGCATCAATTCATCAAAAACAAAGTTTGCACTTGTGGTAAAATTAGCATTCTCTTTTGAAGGCTACATTGCCTACGAATTATTACATATACAGTAATGTCTACCTTCTGTTATAAGCACAGTATTGAAGATGAATGTGGTGTGACTTCTGTGGCCTCTTTGGCCATACGCCATAATGTGTTTCGCTCTCCCATGTGTCCCTGCCCCTTTCATTTCACCTTGATCCATGACGTTCACTTATATATTTTAAAATAATGAAATTGGTGGTGTTTGTGCTTTAGCACCACTGCTACGGTCGACCTTTATGTCTTGCCATCGTCGGAAGTTGACGCAAAGAGCACTTTCCAGTACTATTAAACCAACTATTATACAGGTAGGAACAATGTTCCACACTGCCCACCAGGGATTATTTGTCTGTCTGTCGTGCATAAATATATATAATATAAACAGCTCTTTGATTGGTGGAGACCTACTGCCGGGTACGGAGAGGGGAGGTGCCTAAGGGAGGAGGGTCAGGGGAGGGGCCTAAGGAAAGGGGGAGTCAGGGGAGGGGCCTAAGGGAGGGGGGGTCAGGGGAGCGGCCTAAGGGAGGGGGGGAGTAAGGGGAGGGGCCTAAGCAAGGGGAGGGGCCGATAGTTAAGGGGGCTGGCTACCTGGCTGGCTGCCTGGCTTCCTCAAGTCAAGTTATCTTTTATACAGGTAGGAACAACAGGTTCCACACTGCCCACCAGGGATTATTTGTGTGTCTGTCGTGCACGAATGCGCTGTCCAACCAAGTTCCTACCTGCCCACTCCGAAGGAACGTGTTTTGAGCCGTTGATGATGCAAAGAGAAATGTGAACTATGCAGGCTCTTTTAGAAATCAATGGCATATGAAATGTTACCCGTGTTCAATTTGACGAATCGAAAAGTCACGTACATGCACGTATTTTACCTTGTGATCTTACAATGCCGTTTTTATATTCAGCAATGAGTGTAAACAGCCACTTTCGCATATAACTTAGGGATGTTTCCGGTTAATCCGAAAAATCGAACGTGGCCTCGACACGAAATTCCACGTGACCTTAAAGTGTGACGTCATAAGGAATGCAGCTACACGTCAGAATATTGAATTACACTGAAGAAATCCGATGAGCTGCAAAGCTCTTTTTTAGATGTCCAGTATTTTTTCAGACGCCTTGCGATTAAAACTTGTGAGCGTGAACACGTTTAATTATTGAATGTAAAATGATCCCCAAGCAAATCTTACATTTAAAATAAATCAAGCGGATTTTTTTTTAATCCAAAACTAATCTCGGGGTCATGTCCTGACCACACCAATTATGGTCGGGCGGACCCTTCCGGTGCAGCCAACTGCTTTAATTGAATATCAAGTCGGTAGGTATTTAAGGGGACTTTCGAAAAGTTGTCAACGTCATTTACCCAGCATTAGTGAAAGCACAAATTGTCCCCAAATCAGCATTATCTGCAGTAAAAGTGGCTATATTCCGACTTTTAGTTGCGAGCGAAACCCAAGTCGCTAAGCTTGAGCGACAAACGCCACGGTGGCGACACTTGAGACGCGACTTTTAAGCAAGAGACAGAGGGCGCAATTGTGTTCACGGTGCCACCAAAAGTTAAATCTTGAGACAACCGCATTGAGATAAAAGAACACAGGCTGTACAGAATACTACTGTAGTATTATAGTGCTGTAATACCAGATTGTAAATGTAAAGTAACTCACCTGCGCCGGATCTAAAGTGAACGAATATTATTCGTCGATTGAAATCTGACGATATGGAAGTGTTAATGTTTCGGCTTTGAAAAAACTGTGCTAATTTGTAAGCGAATTCACTATTTTGAGGTTCAACATGCAGCACCATCCCACACGTCGGGTCCCGAATGCCCATGGCTGCTGCAGCCATGATCGCCAACACTCATGCAGTCTAGACCACTCCCCTATATGCTGAACTTACAAATACTGTAAACCAATGGATGTGTCGATGTCTTTTACCAATCAGTAATTGCTACTTTCGACCCTGCACCTTAACGCCTGATTTAAACTTTCTAACAGTAACATCAGCTAGGCTACGCGATGTTGCCCATCTCGTTCGACGGTACACAAACACAATTAACCCAAGCGTCGTCTTGAAACGCACTCGAAACGAAACTCTCCAACTTCCCACTTCTGTTCCGGGACGCAATGACGAACTACAAATATAGCCGGTGCCACAAATAAGTTACAGCAATAGCACCTACCCTATCCAGAGGACAGATGGCGCTGCTATGCAAAATTTAGTCAATCCAACGTGGTTCCCTGCCTTATGCTCAAATTAGATGTTGGTAGCCGAGCCAGTATAAATTCCTACTTCTCATGATGGTAAAGTTTGTATGTTTCGCACCGTACGTACAGGACCACTTCCCGTCATCAAGCAATCTACTGCTGGATGAATACCTACCCAAGTCACCATCCTGCCTACATGCGAGACAAAATTGACCACTTAACAAGAATTTAACTCGCAATCTTTTTTTATTACAACTCGTGTGCTCCAAGCAGGGCTCCATGGCTTTTACTCATTCAGCGAGTGCCTGTTAACAGAAATATGGCTTAACTAGGTTAGAGCATGCAACATTCAATAACCACGAGAACCTTGAACCTGTGGTTTGAGAACATAGGTCTCAATGATCCGAGATCATGGCCATGACCTATTAGGCCAAACAAAGTTTAATTGTGATCAAATACACGCCATTGCCTATATTCAATAAACGACTTGTCCTGGACTGAAATAAAAGGCATCCTTATGTTTAAGGCTCGACTTTGAAACGCATACAAAAAATGGACAAACATTGCAGTTATTGTATGTGTACTAAAATGTAACCAATTACGTGCTCCGAACAATGAACAAAACTCTAACTAACCAAACAGTATATTAATTCTCGTACCAGAATCAAACTTTTTAATAGATCAAAATCTTATCAAATTAGCATGTTTACAGTTAAATGGGGGTTTGCATGCCAAAAACAAGCTAATGCAGCGACAGAACATGTACATTAATGATATACACCACTAAATTGTGTGGAATCATCCTTTCAATGTGATCAAGTACTCTGGGTACGCTTGACAATCATGAAAGATAGAGAAGATTTTTGGGTCGACTGCACAGTTGACGGAGCTGTTGTACAGGCAGCTGGGATCCTGGCCAGGCTTTCTGGGACGTGTGTTCAGGCTGGGAATCCCTACACAGTAGTCTCCAGTGACCACGCGTGCGCGGAACACCATCTTCAGCCCAGTGGCGTCTGGCACCTGAGAACAGGTCATTGGCAGAGTATTCGGGATCTATCGCAAAGTAGGTCCCCTTTCCAAATGCCCAGGCTGAAGAAATGAGCGAGAAAAAAACATTTTAGTAAATACAAGATACATGTATTGTCCAACAAGTTTTGAGATTCACTTAAAGTTAGGTTTCCTTAAAAAAACTATTTATATACTTAAAGTGCGATTTTCCATTACAATTTTAATCTAACTCCTGCAGACTAAACAAAATCTAATAGAAATTTGCTGTACCATATTTGAAAAATGAGTCGTCATATTTAACGTAATTTGTTTAATTTAAATCTTAATTGCAGCAATACTTGTAAATGTAAAAATAAAACTACACATTTTAATTGCTTGATTTTAAGTTCGACTAAAGAATATTAGATTTCATTGTCCAGTTCCTCAAACACCCGCGAAGTCATAACTACCGTTTTTGCCGCAATAGCCACGGTCAAAACCATTGCGGCTAATGTTGTTGCAGACGTCATGGGAATGTTCCATGGTAAAGCAGTCGCTCGGTATCCATCTTTATTTCGTCGGTGATTATTTTCTTTTGCAGCTGATAACCTTGCCACAGGTTTATATTCTGAATCCTTTCAATCTAAAACACAATTTACATTCACATGGACACACGTTAATTACACTTAAACACCAAATGTGGAAATGCTTTCTAAAAATACAAACACATTTTATTGAAATAGATATACATAGATGTTTCACCTTTGCAATTCTGTAGTTAAATTGTCCATTTTTGTTGAAGAGGTCAGCAACATCTTTATATTCAGGTGTTGCTGAAACAAGTGGGACCATTGCAAATTTTTCCTGACCCATGTCATCCCAGTGCACTGGAATGTTGTTTTCTGAAAAATAGAGACTCGATTTCAATTAATAGTTTAAGATGGCACCAATTTATGCCGAAAACTTTCAGAGAACCTTAAAATGTACTTCCCCTCTGCTCTAATCTCATACTAACCACTGCCTCCCATATAAAATAAAAACTCTCCAATGGTCCCTTTGACACACCTCCCATTGTTGTGAATTGTATAGTGCATGCACACAACAGAAACAGGTTTAAAAATATGTAACACTTGCAAACAGTAGAATAAACTAGATTCGAAGCTTTCGTGACTGCAGGAATTACTCTTTGGTTCTTTCGGTAAAGTCACGTAGAAAATCAAATCAAATAATAATAGAATAGGACGTTTAGATTGCAACACAAGCAACCGTCATCAGGTAAGAATGAATGAGAAAAAAACAACATAGTAAACTTAGAGACACAATGCAATAAACTTAAGCTAAAGTAAAACAGAATCAACATTCTTTGACTATCACTAGGGAGACAAATACACTGAAGATCCTTTGCAAGGGCTATTAAATACGAAAATAAATGTAAAGCCCTCTTTTCAAAACACTTTTATGATGGCCTTCCCATGTCATACTTCTAATTGCTGTCCAGTAACAGAAGATGAGGAGCAGAAGTTTGAACATCGTGGAATACAATTCTTTTTTTCTGCATCGCACCCGACTAGCAACATTGTCCCACAGCATCCTTAAACGACTTGTTATATGGTCACCCATCTCAGCAGTATCCAGGCTCAAACCTGCTTATAGATATCTCACAGGATGCGCCAAATTACAAGTAACTGTCATAGCAAAGTTACAATAAGCATGTAAATGAGAAAATTGTTAAATAAGATACCTTTGGCTTCTTGCAGCAACAGCAAGATGTGAAGTTTTGCCAGCGGCACGTCGTCTTTGGTCCCCTCCACAGAGAGGTGGGTGGGTGCAGCCGTGATGCGAACACCCAAGCTAATCTCCATGTTCTCAAGCTCCCTGTAATGCTTGGGCCGTAAGGTCACATCCTTCAGCTCTACTATGACACACGTTAGGTTTCCCTTGATGATATCCGTCACTTCTCTTGCAGCTTCCGACACGTTCTGCCAGGATTTGCCATAAATGTGCAGGTGAGCTGGATGAACTGCAAACCTGGAATTCATGTCCCTTGGTCTTGTTTCCATGACAGAACTCGGGCTTTCTGTAGAGATGTACAGAAACGATGTTTCAACTTTTGCACATTCTTGAAGACAAGACAATGTCAATTTAAATAGGAAAGTAAAATCTAATTTCAAAGTGTAACTCAATATTGAATGCGAAACATGTCCTTGAAAACATTTCTTTCTTGGACTGCAAATAAACAGATTTGGAGCCAAGTTAAATGGCCCACTTCCCAATCATGCTGATCAAATATGCACATGTAAAGCTCTTTTGTCAATCCACTGCAAGAAGAGGGCCTTCATGTACCATTTGGGTTGTGGGGGTTATTTGACCAAACTATACCACACTGATCAGTGAAGCTTGGCAAGTCGAGGTTATGGGAGCGTAGAAATACAGTACAATGGATTGTGGTACCCTTCCCTATGCTGCCCACCACATAGCCCACAGCCGATCACCACCTGCTATGCATTGTGGGTGCTTATAGGTAGTGGGCCCATCAAAGCAATCGACAACCCCTTCATCTGGCTTTCAAGATCAGGCACATTCTGGGCGATTTGTTCAACAGCATTTAAACGTCATCAACTAGTGAAATGCGTACAATGAAACACTTGTCTTTTAGTCAATACTTACGTTACGTGCGACTTTATTTTGCTGCTCTTTCCCCTATGCTGTGCACTATGTAGCCCCATAGCCTTTATAACCTGCAATGGTGGTGCCCAAAGCACGGATTTTGCAGACCTTATTTATACATGCTCAACATTTTGAGAACAAGCTAATTAAATATTAACAATTCGTGCAATTCAAACATTCATGCGATTATAATACAGTTTACCATCTAATGAAGGCAGACTTGTAGACTGCTGCCAATCAAGCAGAGATTCCTGGAAAATGTGCAGCATCTCCTTCCTGAGGATGACGATCCGTACGCCACAAAGAGCGGAGCCCTTCTGACAAGATTCAGAGTACTGCTCGATGGCACCTAACATCTTATCTGCTACCACAGCTGGGTTGAGGCCCATTTTTCCTGTAACAGAAATGTACATAGCACAATACCTTAACGTTAATATTTTCATTATAAAAATACTTCAAGATACCTGTGCCATATAAAGTGAAGCTTTGTAAGACAATGGTATGCAGTTTGGAAGATTGTGCATACAAGTAATTAAATTAACTTAGATGCACTCATTGTACATTACCATTTGGACACCGGTCTGCAATGAATTATGATTTTAATAATCCAGTTTTTTTATGTCGTCACAGTGTCTAGTGAATATCATTGTCCAGTTTTCATCAGATTCCATAGTTTGGCAAGTCCCTATAGAAAATACTTCCTTGCTGGATGAACTACATGTAAACACGCATTACTGTAACACTGCTCTCTGCAACTGAACATAATTAGAATGCTGAATTTATATGACGACATAGTTAAGACAAGTTCTTACTGTGCAAATACTACGCAACTATTACACAGGCCTGCACACACCTGTTCCAATGGCAGGGAAGGAGATGAACGGCACACTCCTCTTCTCACATATACGCAGCACTTTGGTCACACAGGCTTTGAGCTTCTGAGGACTGCTTGGGTTCGCCACGTGAATGATGTGTTTGCAATGCAGTGCTCCTCCACTTGTGACCACCAACGGTTTGTTTGCAATTTGGCCTGAGTATAACAAAGTTGTCAATGGTATTTTTTCAATGCCTTAGTAGAATAACAAAAAAAATACAGTACCTTTCTTGCTGGCTCTGATGGTGAATGCCTGCTATCCAGCATTCTAGAGATAATGGTTGGTGGATCATGCATATTTGAACTCCCAAACAAAATCATTACCTAATTACCCAAGAAGCTACACCAATTCCAAAGCACTGCTTTTCAGCAGCGTCCTGCATGGTATTTTTCTTATATCGAGATGTTTTCAGACAACTTGTGTTTATGCGTGTGGGAGGAAGCCGGAGCACCCGCAAAAAAACCACGCATGCAAGGAGGCAACATTCTATCTCAAATAGATGGGACAGAATATTAGTCCACACTTGCTGTACCGCCTTCCCATAATCCAGAATAATCCACCTTAACACCAAATTGGGAAGGCAGTTTTGCAACATTTGTGTAATCCACCAACCTGCACCACCAGTGCTGGATTGCAGGCATGCGTCACCACAGCCCGGCTACAAGGTGGACAGAATAGGGCAGCACAATTGATTCTTGAAGCCATCTGTGCAGATATTGGAGCGTTATCCCCCTAATGTGTGTGGGGTTTCTCTGGGTATGGCAGTTTACTTCCACATGTAAAATACTCCTTTTAAAGAACTGCCCAAATATCCATTGCAAGGCCTACCAAAAAAAAGTATTTATAATAAGATGAAACACGGTAGGACCAATACCTCTGCCGTTGCTGATCATTGTTTTAACGCTGTGGGCTCACACGAAATTGATTTTTCCAAGACGGAGGTACTCTGCAAACCTACCGGCTACCTTCGGAGATTTGTTCATGAAGCCATCCAGATATATAAACACAGACACAACTTCAACCGAGAAGATGGGTACAAACTGAGCAATCATTGGAAGGACGTTATTAACCAAGTAAAGTCCATCCTACCTGCCTATGTCAGCTGTTATTTCCGATTCTATGTCTCTCTTTGGATTGCACTCTCATGTTCACATCCTTGGATTGCACTCTCATAGTACTAATCTCTCATTAACACTGCTGTTGTGCGCATATGTGGGCACGATACTCTTATGCTGCGACAGAAACTCATTCATGTTAATCTCCCTCCCTAATCCCTCTCTCCCTAATCCCCCATTAACACAACTGACGTGCTTGCGTCCGGGGGTGGAATTCCTTTCCAGCTCAGACCCCGCTTGCTTGCCCATCGCCACATATATAGCCTCTTGTTGTAACTGCTCTCTCGCTATTTCCGCAGTTCCACTGCTGGATTATATTTTTCCGCCTGAGGCCGACCGCTTGTGTTGCGATCGAAACGTCGTGATTAATGTTATTTTATATCTACGTGACTTTACCAGAAGAACCAAAGAGTCTAAGTTATGCTTCTCTGCATACATATGGATTGTTTTTTCAACTAAAATATAAATTCAGTGATCAGCTTCGAGGACCAATGTTACTTTATAACTGGAATAAAACGGAAACCTTTTACACGTATATGCTTATAAGTGTGTATGTTTAAGTTTACTGAAATAAAATCAAAATGATACGTGTACTTGTGTATACAAAAAATATTCCTTACTCCAAAGATTAGATTTTTTTTCTGCCACCCAGCCAGCTGCTTTCATGATTGAATCGGTGATCCCTGTACAAGAAAACAAATATATATATTTTTTCAAGGAGTAAAGAACAGCAGAGCTAGATTATCCAAAAGCTTGGAGTGCAAACAGGTTAGTGGGGTGCTACACCAACCGTTTGATCTGCCAGATGTTTCGGAGGTGATGTTGACTATCGCATATGAAGTCTCGTGTATGATATCTCCATGCTTGACCTCCACCAAAACCCCATTTATGCTCCTAGTTACAGGGTTGCCTGTGGGTTTTATTTTTGCATAAACAAATCAAACAAGACACTTGTGCAAGTTAAAATCAACAACGCACATAAACTTGCTTTACCTCACACTGGCGTTCAAAAAGCTTCGACAATGAGTTCACAAAACCTAACGGTGGCCATTACTAGATCCCATTATTAGATCCCCCATGTGTTTTCGTGCTGAAGCTCATTTAACTGAAGCTCCCTGCAGATGGAGCACAACACGTTAGGCATCTTACCAAACTACACATGGAACACCCCAAAAAAAGCATTTGAGAGACACGCAGCACAGCCTTGAACAGACACATTCTCACGTGACATTTTAAAAGCACTCAATTCTGACTTGCCCGAGTCAAATGATGGGCCAAGGGAACACCTGAAAGCCGTCTGCTTGTTTTTCAGTGCGACAGAGATACGAGCAGACTTCCTTTTCTTCATGGTCACTGTTTATAGTATGTCGACAGAAATGGTTATTACAACACAAATAGCAGTGTGCTACATACATGCGTTATGATGCATTGTTGAACAATTCCTAAATCGCTATGTAAACTGTTATATCATTCAGAATGGACCCATATACCACATTAATGCATAAAATATTAACTGAACACGTAGTTGCGTTTTATATACAGAATGTAGACAAAACCTGATTTGCTGGGGTAGTCATCCATCTCAGCATCAAACACCTAGCAAACAAAAATTATTCACTTCAAAACATGCTTCAAATAACTTTTAAAGAGCACAAATAAAATGAGAATGTATACAATATGCATGCCAATTTACGACTTAACTTACCTTCATGGTGTGTTCTTTAAGAGAATTTAATACAAACCGCACTTCTTGCAATGTTGTGCCATCACTGGCATTGCTGAACGCGACAGCCTCACTGAACATGCTCTCTGCCACGGATTTCACATCATACCCCAGGTTCCACATGCCCAGGACAGGCACAGAGATGCTCCGAAAGCTTGCAGTTCCAGCAATCACCAAACAATTTTTCATAATTTTACTAACAACCTGCCAGAGTACAGCACACAATTAGCATTTTCGATTTAGCAATTTTCATAACCCATTTAAAAACTCAATTAACTTAAACTCTGAATAGGTGGAAACGTTAAAAAGATCCCACAATAACTTTGGCCAATCGTTTTTTTGTATTGCATGTTTTTCCAAACATAAGGACGTAAACATTACTCCGCGACGATATGAAGGCACCAAATCATGGATTCTGTAAATGGCAGTTCGCTGCGAAGGTTCGACCAAATAGGGCAGTAAACTTACGACCACAATTCGTTCACGAGACTCGTTCGTAAGTCAGAACACAATAATATACTGTATTTAAATGCCCATATGGTCAGTAATTAAATGTTTCGAAGCTTTCGTGACTGCAGGAATCCATACTCTTGGTTCTTTCAGTAAAGTTACGTAGGTAGAAAAAAAAAATATCACGACGTTTCGATCGCAACACAAGCGGTCGTCCTCAGGTGGAAAATAATCATCCAGCAGTGGAACTGCTGAAGCAGCGAGAGAGCTCTGCAAGGGCAAGCAGGTGGTCTTTTTTTCCACCTGAGGACGACCGCTTGTGTTGCAATCGAAGCGTCGTGATATTATTATTTTTATTTAATTTTTCTACCTACGTGACTTTACCGAAAGAACCAAAAAGTATAGTAATGAAATTTGTTAGTTGAAAGGGAAGCATTGTTAAACTCATAAGAAATATTGTAATATGAATGTAATTTTAAACAAATACTATACAGTAAATAAAATATTAAGTAAAATAAATAGAAAAAAACTATTTTATTTTCACTTATCACAAGTCCTGATGCGGTCTTGCAATTGTGATGACAATTATTCACCAAAATTGCACACAAACACCAAGGATCCCATATATGGCCTGAACAGGCTGTTGGGGCAAGCGCCGTTTGCGAGCCTATGGAGGCCAGAATGGCACACGAGGGGGTGAGTGGTACAGCACTACGCCCAGCCGCCTTTGTCTCCCCAGTGGCGATGTTTACATACCATACCAGGTACTAATTTGAGGCCAAGTCGACCTAGGGGAGGCCCATGACCAGTTCAGATAATGGTCACTGGTGTTGGCCATGAGCGGGAATCGAACTCGGATAGGCGCTTTCGTTTGTGCAGAGCGCTTAACAGCTACACGACCGCTCCCCCCTCACATTCACACACTCGAAGCGCGAGGCTGACTCCTTACATCTCACAGAGGATCGCTCCACTGAACAAAATAGTTCCGTGGTTCAGTTTGCAAGTGCGAGGTCACGTCAATGTGAAAAAATATATACATTTCATGGAAGTTGGTTCCTAAGTGTGGGTGTTCGTAAGCCGAGGACTGCCTGTAATGGAAAAACTAATTTTCAGACTCGTTGCCCCACGCACTGAGGGAGAAAAGGCAAGCAATTCCGTTACTTTGCAGAGTATAGGGGAAGGACGGCATAGACAAGTGGATACATTAATTAATGAAAAACCTGCGTGTTTTGAGTTCACAGGTTTTTTTAAAGACCCAAATGGTGCAAACCTGCCACGTGGCTCTAAGATAAAAAGTATTTTTTCATTTTGTTAAGACTTGAAAAATGCAGAAATCATTTACAAACAAATCACATCCGCACAGCTAGTCTGTGTAGATCCAAAACACCTTTCCTCTGCGTTTCCCTGCAGCTCCGTGTTACGCACACCCACGTCTACAGATCGTGCTATGCGGTCCATAGAAGTGATTTTAATTCACCAGTGTGCCATGGATTTTAGGAACAGTTGCAAACCAATAACCTATGAATTAGATAGAGCTTCACGATTAGATCGTACATTTTTGGCATCTTCTGTACTCTTTTGAATGGAAATGACACCTATACCATGAAATCTATCACTTGTGCACTTTTTTTTCACAAAAACAAATTAGGATTATACGATTTTTGTTTGCAATCTTGTCTAGAAGAATATTTTCTTAATCTTGAAAGGTTAGGAATTCAATATTTACTGCACTGGGTTAAAAGAGGTAAACTTATTTAAAAAGCATCACACACCTGCGATGTTTGGTTTTTGGAGTTAACCTGCGGAAGCACTGTGTGGTAGACTTTTTTGCAGGCCAAGTTGCAGCCAAATGTGTCCGTTTCAACAATCTGTCCATCTGTTACATCTTTGCCTTGGCTTTGCAGAGTGACCATGGCTTGCATCTCTGGCCCAGCCTGTTTCAGTAATGCCTTTGACACCACACCACAATTAAGGCACATGCTGCGATCCACAATGTTGACGAGCACATCCGACTGCAATAAAAAAGTAAAAAATACAGCAAAGGATGGGGTGACTTGAGTGAGGTCAGTGCTCTTGGCTGGCACTGCTGAGAATCCTGGTATCAAATACAGGCAATGCCTATGATGGATCCTCAAGTCTAGCGAGTTGATTTGATGGCCACAGCCTGGTAACTAACGACGACAACAAAAAACATAAATTAGGTTCTGCACTTAATTAGACAATATTTCAGCTAAATGAATAACAAATATAGGTTAAACTGTTACAACATCGATCTGTGGCAGAATGGGTGGGAAAGTAAAACCCCCACTAGTGTCGACCAGAGGTCATTTGAAGGCATTTCAGACAGTTCTTTGATATTTGCATCTGTGGGCCATGCTCTCACATGGCGAATTCCACTGCTCTGCAAAAGGTCCGAATAGATACTTTCTCTCAAGAAATTACACAATCAGGAAAAAACTTAAGTAAAACTAAGTACTTTTTTACTCAGGAATAAACAATATTAAACAGCAAATAGTGTCTTGCTGCAAAACTCAATAGGAATTGATAATTGGTTTCTTACCCTTTTATCTGGCAACAAAACTGACACCTTTTTAACAAGGAGTCATGTTTGCATTGACCACAATACCTGCGGTCGGAATTCAAACAAAAAAACACGACTCTGATAATGTATGCAATGTCGTTGAAAATGATTGGTCCACACCCGAGACAGCTTTTCCTAGAGCCTAGTCTCACATGGTGTTGGACCAGATGACGCGCCTTTAATGAGCCTAGTCTCACATGGTGTTGGACCAGATGACGCCCCTTTTGGCTCTAAGAAAAGCTATCTCGGGTGTAAACCAATCAATTTCAAGGACAGTGCATACATTATCAGAGTCGTGTTTTTGTTTGCATTTCGACCGCAGGTATTGTGGTCAATGCAAACATGTCTCCTTGTAAAAAAGGTGTCAGTTTTGTTGCCAGAAAAACGGGTAAAAAACACAATTATCATATTTTGCTACTGGTAAAGGAGGTTCCAATGGTCAATAGGCATTAACACCACATTCATATGTGATGTGCTGATATGCTCAGAACATAATTTATGTACTCTATTTTGTAGGGTTTCATTGAAATACCACCGATTTTTTTAATTAAGTGCATCCAAATATACTCATGATTCAGACAATACAATATTTGATCAATACATACCAAAGCAATGTTTCAATAATTATTTAGTTATTTTGTCAATCCACTGTTTGCGACAGTATTCTCATGCCATGTCATGGTAGTTTGACGACACTTCACCATGCTGGTCAGTGCATGGTGGTGGAGCGGAGACCAAGATCGGTTCAGAAATCACTCACACCACTCATATTATAGTCATGGTTGGAAATAATCAAAATTGCAAGATTCAATGCAGTACACCAACCACTGCAACAATCACTCCACCCGAATGTAAAAATGTTATGTATTAAAAATTGCAAAAACATACCACATCCTGTTCCAAGTTGCCAGCCACAATGGAGATTTTCATTCCTTTTTTCGTTGTCATTGTGCGTATTGGACTGATGGGCTGGACAAAACTGTAATTATTCTCAAAAGCAGACTTAAAGGCTTGAGACACCTCCTGATCAATGTCAACAATATGAAAACTTTTCAGCTTGTTTTCCACGTTCTTGGTTTTATTACAATGTTGGATGATGACTTCAACCACGATGTCCGAGTAAACACCGAGAGGAATGCCAAACATTCCGGCACCAAGATTTGGAAAGGCAACAGAGTTATATTCTTCACGTTCTCCAATTTCCAGGCAGCTAGCTACTGCTTTCCTAAGGGAGTCAAGCCTCTGAACCTTCATATGTTCACTCCAGCAAGGTACCACGGCATGTATAATGTTCTTGCATGGAAGTCTACCAGCACTTGTCACGACAGTATCCCCTGCCGTCAATTCTCCCCAAATACGGATGTGTTCGTCACATTCTCTTTGAACATCAGGACCAGCCGCATCACTTATTGCCTTGGCAAGGCCCACAATGTGCTTCAAATAAATGTTGCTTGAATTCACAATGGCATCAACACAATGGACCAATATGTTCCCAGTGTAAATGTATACAATACGACCAGCAGACAGCAATTTAATGCACTCAAGATCTTGTCCTAAGCATAAGGAACCTTTGTTGATAGATATTCCCATTTTCAGTAGACAATTTTTGTCCTGGCAAATGTCATGGACTCTTTTCTCCTCTTTCTGTGCTGTTTTTAAAGCTCCTGGTGAACTAATGTCTAGTTTCTCGACAAAGACATTGACAATCAAATTTTTTAAATAATGCTCCACTGCATTTACACTATCTGGATGACCTGAAATTAAATAACCTGTTTCTTGCTTGTTAACCTGCAAGTTGTTTTGGAAAATTGGGTTTTCAGAAAAATTTGTAATACTGTCTAAATATTCAATTACTTCGAGAGAGGTTACAGGAACATGCCTCTCAGTATATGCATTAATGTTGCAAAAATGTTCTAACATATTGAATACCCTTTTCACATAGGCCTCAAACCCTACCAAGACCACTTCACTACAGAAACCAACTCCATCAAAAACTTCACTTAGAATACCATTGAAAGTACTATGTGTGCCTTTGATCTCTTCAATAAAGTTTCTCCATTTTGGAGTTGTTGTGGCATGTTTTGAATTTTGTGGAATCAAAAAAGGGACCTCTCGCAGAATATTTTTCATCTGATCTTCTGCCATTTGCGCATGTTCTTGAGTTGTAAGGATAATGACGCTCTGCCCATCAATAATACATTTGGCATTAATGTGTTTTTCATGGAAATAGGTTTTGCAAAAGTCATCCATATCTAAGCCACCCAAGAAGGTCATCATCATGTTGGACACGTTCAAGTGAATGTTTTTCAGGTTTGATACTTCCATTTTAAGAGCCATGTCAACTTCATTCACACCATCTGGTGTTCCACACATCATCACTGAACACTTTTCTTTATTAATGTATAACGAAATCTTGGGAAATTTAATCTTAAGTTTTTCTTCGATGTCTAGTAATTGCAATATATCAAATATCTGGATCTCAAGAAAGACCTCGGTGTTGATATGGTCCTCTCGGTGGCAAGTCAAAGTTCCAGTTTCAATACCCGTGTCACTGGCACGTTCACAGGCATTTTGTGTCCGAGTTTCACAATGGACACCAGTGGTATTTCTTCTCCCTTCGCCTTTTAAGTAAATTTCAGAACTTACCGCTATGAGAGGTAAATTTATGGATTCCTCAAATTCCTCCACACGCAGGTGTGCCAATTCATCTTTTAGATTGTTTACAGGGCACTCAATACCTGGAGAGTAAAAAACAATAAAAAAATTATATTAGAACAAGTTGCAATGTTCACATAGGCCAATAATACATTATATGGCTTGGTGTGCCAGTTATAAGGCTTGATCTTACCTGCTGAACACTTTGAACGTCTCTTATTCCAACGCTTGCAAGTACTGTTTGCATTTTGCTGTTTAAGTAAAAAACACGAACAAACTATTACAATGTACTTCATTCTGAAGTTACTGTACTAATTAATGCATTACCAAGATTTATATGGAAAAGATGAGTACACTGTGCAGTACTCACCTTGATTTGGCCACAATTATGTTTTGCTTTTGGAGCGTCACCGCAACACGTGAAATGGGCACCATCACCTCGCTTGACTGGTATATACTCTGGCACTTACATCGCAAACAAGATTGACAACGGGGCATAGCTTTCAAATCATGGTTTTCTTAACACTACATGATGTATAGTACATCAACCAGACCATACAAAGCCAACAAAACTGTGCTGTCCACATCGACTGCTGTATGTTTTCGTTTGAAAGCCCTGGCCACGACAGGTATCCAACGCCTCACCGTGATACACTCAAGATACTGTATTCACAATTAAAAGAAATTGCTAAAAGTTATTTAAAAGGACTGTAATTTTAAAAGATTGTTATACAGTGGAAGTACGTTGTAAGTCGTTACACCTTACTTTTTAAAAAAATACCTCAACTCGCATGTTGCTTCACGAATGTTATGCAAAAGTGATTTGGCATCATCTGGCTCTCAGTTCATAACTTCAACATTTACACCACAGCATGGTGATAAAACACATTCAACTGCAGTTAATTTACTACCGACAACACCACCAGCACACTTACCGAGGTCCAGACGAGCAGCTTGTACTTGCAATCCCTAATCTTCATCATCATAACGAATACACTTTAACATCTTGACTTAAAGCTTTCGTGACTGCAGGAATTCATATTCTTGGGTCTTTCGGTAACGTCACGTAGATAGGTTCAAATAAAATAACAAAAACTAACAAAAAGACCCAGGAATATGAATACACGTTGTTATTTTACCAAGCAGAGCCCACTGAGCTATAATGTGTCGATATTTTTCATAAGCGACCTGGCCACAAATGATAGCTCAACGAAGTGGCTTATCGCGTGGAAATTTACAGCAGCCAAAATACTCTTAAACGCGTGATGTCGATTATCGGTGTGGGATGGGGAGAGAGAGAGAGAGACGCGGACTCCAAATATACAAGTGTCTGGGTTGGGATCAAACCCAAAGGCCTCCTGCATACCCAGACGACGGAGATAACATTTCACACCACCCTGGTGGCACTCATGATGATGGCCATTTTCATGATGATGGTCTTCGTCATGATTATGGTCATCGTCATGATAATGGTTATTTCATCATTATGATGGTCATCATCCTCCATGCGCAATCCCTAACTGGATTGAAGGAAGAAGGCCCCTCTGGCTCGCTCCTGTCCGTCGCCACCCACCACGCATCGTCAATAGCAGGCCACGTGGAAAAACCACGAGAACGAAATGGCGCCACCAACATTCGAGGCCACGAGTCTGGCCCCGTTCTTGTTGCCCTCTCCCCTAACGCCGGGGGGGGGGGTTCTCTCCCATCCCATCACTGCACACATTTAGAATCAACGCGCGTTTGGATGATTTAGATGATTTTTTCCGCTATAAATGTCCACGTGTTAAAAGCCACTTCGTCGAAGCTATCAATTTGTGGTTGTTATTATTGACCAGATCGCTTCTCAATAAAGCGACAGCTATAAAGCTCAGGTGGGCTGGGCCTTACCTGGTGAAATAAGAACAAGTTTCAGCTTTACCTTTTCCATACTTTGCACTCCCCTACCGTGTCTATGCATCGTTCGTTGTCGTCACGTCCTGAGCCGCCCGCCCCTATTGTACATCTCTAAGAGCTTTCTAGCTCATCGGATTCCTACTACACACACCGATCCCGGCCTTGCGACCTCAGCAACTTGCCACTTGGCCACCTTCCTTGCCCCAGCTCATGCCACAAACCTCAGTCATTTCTCTCCTTCATCCTCGCTTCGACCATGCCCCTCCACCAACGTCCATTACGACACCCGTTGCTCATCCCAGACATTCGTGAGCCGTTATTAACCAACTTAACTACCCAGCTACTAAGCAACTTAACTACCCAGCTACTAAGCAACTTAACTACCCAGCTACTAAGCAACTTAACTACCCAACAACCAACTTAACTACCCAACTACCAACCAACTTAACTACCCAGCTACCAACCAACTTAACTACCCAGCTACTAACCAACTTAACTACCCAACTACCAACCAGGTTAACTACCCAGCTACCAACCAACTTAACTACCCAGCTACTAACCCACTTAACTACCCAGCTACTAACCAGCTTAACTACCCAACTACTAACCAGCTTAACTACCCAACAACCAACTTAACTACCCAGCTACTAACTTAACTACCCAGCTACTAACCCACTTAACTACCCAGCTACCAACCAACTTAACTACCCAACTACTAACCAGCTTAACTACCCAACAACCAACTTAACTACCCAGCTACTAACTTAACTACCCAGCTACTAACCCACTTAACTACCCAGCTACCAACCAACTTAACTACCCAGCTACTACCACTTAACTACCCAGCTACTAACCAGCTTAACTACCCAGCTACCAACCAACTTAACTACCCAGCTACTAACCAGCTTAACTACCCAGCTACCAACCAACTTAACTACCCAGCTACCAACCAACTTAACTACCCAGCTACTAACCCACTTAACTACCCAGCTACCAACCAACTTAACTACCCAGCTACCAACCAACTTAACTACCCAGCTACCAACCAACTTAACTACCCAGCCCGCCCTTGCCTCTTCCTGCCCCACTGGGCCCTCTCCACGTGGAGTCGGCAATGTTCACCGCACCCCGAGGCCTACAACACAGATATGGACGATCCCACCACAGTCGTCGTAGCTGCTCGTCTTCTTCTATCCATGCCTGTCCACCCTGACCGCGTCTCCCTCCCTGACCGTGCCATAACCACCACCACCACCCTCTCAAATCGACAGAACCCGTGCGGCGCCCCGGGGCTCTCCACGCTCCCCACCAGCGGTGGCCGTCCTCCTCTTCCGCGCACTCGGCCCCGGCTCGTCGCGGCGCCTCTTGAGGAGCGACGTCGCCGACGTCGTCGTCCCGTCCGGGGGCGACTTCTCCATGGCGGGCGAGGCCTGGACCTGCTGCCCAGGAGGACCGGCGGCGGCGGCGGCGAGGTCGGAGCAACTTGAGTCTCGTGTAACGCCGGGAGGGGGAGGAGGAGGACGACGACGACGACCACGTGCGGCCATTCCGTGGTTGTGTCACGTGCGCGACGGCGCGAGCGGTGGCACAGGATTTGGCGAGGGGGGTGGGGGGCGAGTCGTGTTGGGGGTGGGGGGGGTTGGGGGTGAGGGGGGTGGGGGGGCGAGGGGGGTGAAGGGCGAGGGGGGTGTGAGTCATGTTGGGGGTGAGGGGGGTAGGGGGGGTTGTTAGTCGTGTTGGGGGCGAGGGGCGAGGGGGGGGCGAGGGGGGTGGGGGGGCGAGGGGGGTGGGGGGGGCGAGGGGGGTGGGGGGGCGAGGGGGGGTGTGAGTCATGTTGGGGGTGAGGGGGGTAGGGGGGGTTGTTAGTCGTGTTGGGGGCGAGGGGCTCGGGGGGGGCGAGGGGGGTGGGGGGGGTGGGGCGAGGGGGGGTGTGAGTCGTGTTGAGGGCGAGGGGGGGGCGAGGGGGGTGGGGGGGGCGAGGGGGGTGGGGGGGCGAGGGGAGTGGGGGGGCGAGGGGGTGGGGGGGGGGCGAGGGGGGTTGCTTGTCGTGTTGGGGGCGAGGGGCGCGGGGGGGGTCGAGGGGGGTGGGGGGGCGAGGGGAGTGGGGGGGCGAGGGGGGTGGGGGGGGCGAGGGGCGCGGGGGGGGGTCGAGGGGGGTGGGGGGGCGAGGGGAGTGGGGGGGCGAGGCGGGTGGGGGGGGCGAGGGGCGCGGGGGGGGTCGAGGGGGGTGGGGGGGCGAGGGAAGTGGGGGGGCGAGGGGGTGGGGGGGTCGTATTGGGGGCGAGGGGGTGGGGGGAGCGAGGGGGGTGGGGGGGAGTCGTGTTGGGGGGGGGCGAGGGGGTTGGGGGGGTGTTGGGGGTGTGGGGGGCGAGGGGGGTGGGGGGGTTGTGAGTCGTGTTGGGGGCGAGGGGGGCGAGAGGGTTGGGGGCGAGGGGGGTGGATGACTTTGGGATGATCCGCGTGGCCTCCGAGGTTGCGACAGCGCCACGGTGACTTAGTGGCGCATTGCGGGTATTGGGTGCAGTGAATCCGGTGGCAGGGTGGGGCTGAAGGAGATTATCATATTAACTCACTGTATTTAAATTTGTATGTAAAGCTTTCGTGACTGCAGGGATTCATACGCTTGGTTCTTTCGGTAAAGTCACGTAGAAGGGAAATAATAAAATAAAAATAATTAAATATTTCTATATTTTTTTAACTATATTTACCCCAAGAATGTCAGTGTGTAACGCGCGTGACGTCACTCCACGTCGACCAGCCCCCCTCATTAATAATCATGAGCGGGTGACGTCACTCGATATGGGGGTCGGGGGGGGGGCGCCTTCTACCCCCCCCCCCTCCTCAGCGTCAACTTACAACCCTCACTGCAAAGTAACGCAATTACATACGATAATTAATCTTTGGTTCTTTCGGTAAAGTCACGTGGGTAGCGGGTGACGTCACTCCACATGAGGCACCCCTCCCCAATAACCATTAGCGGGTGACGTCACTCCGCATGCCGCACCCCTCCCCAATAACCATTAGCGGGTGACGTCACTCCGCATGGGGCAACTCCCCTCCCCATTAATCATAAGCTGAACAATTTTCAATTGAATATTTCAGATTTACTGCAATTTTCACCCGTCCTTGGACTGGCAAAAAGTTAACAGCATTAATAATAAACTTGCATTTTGCCCGTCCAAGGACGACGGGTATATTGCAGTAAATCTGAAACTTGCCAGCGAAAAGAAAACCGCGACGTGATATTCATTGCATCCATTCGTGTGCAATTTGTAAGGCCGCGGTGACACAGACCTATTTTATTTTAAGGTTATAACCCCTTGATCATCATGACGTCCTTTTTACTTTGAGCTCTCAACAGCGTTACGGAGACCGCGTGACGTGAGGGTTCTGCCTTTGTAGTGAGGGTTGCGAGTTCACGCCGAGGGGGGGGGGGGGAGGAGGCGACTCGCCCCCCCCCATGTGGAGTGACGTCACCCGATCATTATTATTGAGGGTGGGGAGGGGGTGGGGAGGGGATGGGTGGTGGGGGGGGGCTGGGTGGGGGGGTGGGGCTGGGTGGGGAGGGGCTGGTCACCCCGTGGTGCCCTTATAAAACTCAACGTTTAAGCTACTCACGCCGGCTTTTTCCCGCCCTCAGTCGGGCATATTTGCGGAATACACCACGCCGCCGTTGACCCTGGCTATTGACCGAGCAACCCAACGTTCCTACCAGTTCCCTCCGCAGGAATGTGTAATATACGGAGCCATGTCCCAATTCACTCCTGCATAAAGGCCCCGCCACACCGCACCGTGTTGGTCATGGGTTGAGCATACACTACTTGACAAGGCTGGCGATTAGCGTGGGTTGAAGTGGGGCAAACCAAGACCAGTTTTATATAGGACTCAACGATGAACTTCGCCATGACCAGAATTCAAGATTCAACAGCGAATAACGGTACCACAGTTTGGATATTAATGAGTATATGACCATAATTTGTAGACTAGAGCAGCTGATATTCTATGGATGTAGAGACGTGTGAACTACATTTATGCCAAATTGTTGAATTGCGTCAAGTCACATTAACAATGCTACAGATTTCAAACCGCGGTGTAATTGTATAGAAATCTCCTTATACACAAATTCAGTATCCGTTTATTGCACATTAAACAAGACCAAACATATGCATTTGCATTGTATAACACAGCAATATCACGCAAAATTGGCCATTATCACATTCCACAATGCTGAACAATAAATGTAACTTAAAGTATTATATGAGAAAGGTTGCTTCGAGATTCTTCACAACAATAACACTTTATTTTTTGAATAGGCTGCCACTTTAAAGTCAATCTTAAAAATGGCATTTTAAAGAACCTCATAAGCTTCCTCCATTAAACATGGATTTTTAAGAAAATTAGATTAAGGCTTTTTACTGTATTCAAGCTGAGCCGTTTAAAACTGTGAACTCCAGTATCAAGTGCGAAATATTCTGATAACTGTATTTGTAACTTAACTTTAATAATTACCTACTTCTCGATTATTTGCAATATGCTGGACAACCCCCGGACAATAAATTAGTCCGGCTTCAAAAGGTTTTACTGTAAACACTAATGCTGGAAAAAAAAGCCTTGAAAACAACCAAACGTGAGTACTACTGCAGCGCACATCGTAAAATGTATAAACTAGAAAATATACAACAATTATATCAACGCAACAAAAAATAAAATGTCAACACTCGGCTCGACTGACAAGGCATTTATGTACATTTTGAACCACAGAGTTCACAGCCAACAGGCAACTTATTTAGAGAACGTTATGAGGTACTCTGGGTAAGCCTGATTGTCGTAGAATACCACAAACATGCTCGGTGAAAAGGAGTTGTCGACCACGCTATCGTAGCGTACAGTTTTAGAAAACGGACTTTTCAGCGGTGGCTCCTTCATGCTCGAGTCCCCTTTGCAATAGGAACCAGTGAGGACACGGGCCTGGAACATGTACTTGGTTCCATTGGCATCAGGTTTGGAATATGTGTCAGAAGCAGAGTACCAAGCGTTCAATGCAAAGTATGTCCCTACACCTAAGACCGTAGCTGTGGACAGAAAATAATGATAGTAAACAATTGAAATGTTTTTTATAAACTACAATTCAGTGTAAATATTTTTTTAAATACATAGCATTTTCCATGATATGTGTTTCAAACAATTTTACATTGGAGGTAAACCCCTGTTGGCTTAAATTACTCTCGTAAAACCTCTCGAAACCAGACATTGGCGGGGCTGGGAGCAATTCTGGATGTACTGCATTTCGTCAATTATAGAAATACAAAATGAATACACTTGTATTCAATGTGCATGTTGTTCGTGCCGAACACCATATTTTTTGTATTAACACTTAACTAATCACGACAAAATATGAACTCAATATTTCCAATTTAAATATCACTGCCATTTAATGTGTTGCCATCACCATGAAACAGAGGTGGATGGCTCCATATTTTCATGAAGTCAAGTCTTCTTACAGCAAGTAATGTACAGCATTTATAAAATGAATGTTCAAATATATTGCAGTAATTAAAAATATATATATTTACGCAATTTTGAATACATTTACCATGCAAAATATTCAAAAAGTATTTAAGAAATGGTTTTCCATGAACGCTGTACATATACACATGGGGTTGCCAATTGCCACTTAACAGAGTACCTGCTCACCGACAGCTTTCAGTCTATCACAGCCTGCGAGTGGTAGTAACCTTGGCCCACTGGTTTTGGAATGTAGTTATTCATTAAATACAACTTTAATAAATTCCGTTTTCATTATTGGAGACCAGCATTGCAGACTTAATACTGGTAGGAACCTCCTGGTTACACCAGCCCACAGGGGATTATTGTGTCCGTCGTGTAGGGAGAGTGGGAAGGGGCTGGGTGGGTGGGGGTAGGGCTGGGCGCGGAGGGGCTGGTCACCCCGTGGTGCCTTATAAAATTTAACGTTTAACCTACTCATGCCGGCTTGTGCCCGCCCTCACAGTCGGGCATATTTGCGGAATACACCACGCCGTCGTTGACCCTGGCCATTGACCGAGCAACCCAACGTTCCTACCAGTTCCCTCCGCAGGAATGTGTTTATTGTAGAACATCTTCTGCTGCTGTGCACAGCTTAATTAGGGCATGCACAATGTTCTGGCTGGAGTTTTTCTGCTCAATCTTTTCACATACTGTATCTCCAATTCTATAACTAAATCGTGTCTGGCTTTGAGAAGTTTTACTGAACTTTAAAAAAAACTGATTTGAACATCAGAAGTCTAGCTGGTCATCGTATATGCGTACCATTTTTTCCAGCATAGCTGCGATTGAATCCGTGGTGAGTAATGTTGTCGATGGAGTCTGATCGCGTGCCGTGGAAAAGCAGCTTCTCACATATCATCTGCCCATCGTTTCTTGACTCAATTGATTTCTTCATAACCTGATAGGTATGGTACAGGCTCATGTTTTGGATCCTTTCAATCTGGATGACAAAACAAGTCACTCCAATTACTATGAAATACAATTCAGAATCTTTAAGTATATTGCAGTAAATCTGAAAAAAACTAATTTAGAATTACTTACTCTGAAGACCTTGAAAGCGGTGATGGTTTTTAAAAAGCGAGTCTCAACATTTTTGTATTCATCCGATTGTGGATGGAGCCAAACCCTGATCACTTCTTGTCCCTTTGGCATTGGTGCCCAATTGAGTGGTATGTCAATTTTGAGTGCTGAAAACACAAATGATCACATTTGGATATTGATGAAACATTGTTTCTGAAAAAATAATGCAATGAAGCATAAATAAACATGTTTAGAACGTTCAAACCAACAAAACAGAGTTAGAAGCATACACACATGCAAAGGGGAAACTATACATGGCAACCCGATACACTTAATGAAGACTGTGAAGATACTTGTACATATTAATAGGCGAGCCAAATCCTCTCTAGTCTGCAGTTAACACCAAGATGGAACTGGCAGTATGAGGAATAAGGATGATCGAATTTTATAGAGAGGCCTTCAACCATCTACCAATGGAAGACCGCGAAAGGTTTCATGCAAACTAATATAATTTTGTATTCCAAAATTTTACCCATATTTAACGTTGCATTTAAACTATATTCCAAAGCATCAAAGTTACGGTCATTAAAAACATAGCCATTATTATCAAGGGAAATAAACACTGACCGTGTGGATCAGGTGGGTCTTGGAATATGCATTCTCTTCTCACTCTGATGGTTTCACCTTGTGGATTAGTTGCTTCATTTTTATTAAAATTGATAACAAGATTTCCTGCAGGGCTCTTGATGACGACTTGTTTTTCTTCCCGCAGAAAAGCTCTCTCAATTTGTATGACTTCGGTTTTGTGAAAAGCTTTCATTTGTCCATTGTCATCAAACAGCCACTTGGCAAATGAGGTGAAAAGGGATTCCTCTATGTGTTTTTTCTCCAACTCATTCATTACTTTATTCACATTTGTAGCAGCTGAAAACACATCTGAACTCATACCCTCAATTTGGATGTGTGTAAAAGCGAGTGTGATCTTCACATCACAATCGGATTCAACTTTTTCCAGTACGTTTATGTCTTCATCTTTCAAAGACGAGACATAATTGCTTTGAATTCTCTTGGGGCTACATTCCTTATCAACTAATTCTTTCATCATTTTGCTCACATCGTCAACATTATTTTTCAGCTTTCCAAATACTTTTACAATGACAACCTCGTTTTGGTAAGCGGACTTAAATGGCGGCACCTTCTGTGGCACACTTGGTGTTTGGGGAGCAGGTAAACCAAATTCACCAATCATAGCGGCCTGTGAGCAGGCAGCTTCGTTTAAACCGCTGTAGCTGCTACCTAAAACTGACAAGCAAAATAATCAACAACTTAGTCTTGTGCCATAACTTTTATTGTAACATTAAGTGAAAATTTGATGTTGATCATGAGGGTCACTTGACCCTACTTCATGGTGGCAAATGCAGGTTGGTTAAGTGGGGAGGGCCCAGGGCAGTTATGCAGTGGCTAGCACACTGCACTATGAACCAGGCTCCCGAGTTTGATTCCCGGCCACTGCTAAGATCAGTGGCGAATGATATCTGTAGTGATCCTGACCAGTCAAAATCCCCATGACCAACATGGCAAGAGGAAGCCTCATCCAGTCGTGGATTGACAAAGGCCGTAAATTAAGATCAGCTCTCATGAATTTAAAACACAGCTATTTATTATCAACTATAATCTGTACATCTTTATTAATGTATAATTTTCACCAGTGCTTACACCGTATGTATTTTAAAGGAAACAAAATATTATTTTATAAATAATTATTTTCAAATGTTTACAAAAAAATTACTCTGCAGAAAAGTTATGAAATCATATATTACATGCATTCACAATTTCAAAATATCCATGCCTATAGATCCAACTCTGGTTGCCAGTGTCGTAGTCCAGTGTGTGGACCACTGCACCACCCACTCTCCACACAAAGTTCCCCCATATAACCAAGAAGCGGTTGGGGGAAGTTCTGATAGACAATACTTATGAAGGCTTGCACGCCGCATGAGGTGGTGGTTGTGGCCAACACCACACCCAGCCGCCTTTGTCTCCAGTGCTGAAGTGTACATACTGCACCACCTATTCATTTAAGGATGAATTTACCAAGCATAGGTCCAGGACAGTCAGATAATCACCACTCATGTCTTTCATGGCTGGGAATCGAACTCAGGCTGCTAGCTTCATCGCAGTATGCTAACCATTACACCACCACTCTTCACACACATACACTATGGATAATAGTCATGTGGCTCAAGATGTGGTTATGGAGGCACTGCTGAATCTGTGGGATGGAGCACAAGGGTGCTGTTGTATCTGGACAGGGATGAAAGAGTGCTCCTGTGTCTGCGTGTGACGTGGAAGCATCATGCATGAGGGTGCAGGGGGCTAAGCCAGCTGTGGTGTGGTGGCCACTTGCACAACCTGCTGTTATAGCAAGGTACACATACCTCGAAGATGTTTGGCCAGCTCTGCCTGAAAGGCCTGTGAAAATACCACAACTGTCAGTATTTTAACTGATAACGCTTTAGCTTTAACACTCTGAAAAAAAGTTTAATTATGTAAATATATTCGATGAGCTTCCATGAAATGGTCTCCTTCAAGGCATTTCAAAATCCTGGAAACAAGGCCAAGGACCAAACTACCCTGAACACACCCATTCTCAGATGTGAAGCCTGGTATTTGAATGGGTGACCACCAAACCAGGCCTTTCCAAGTGTTATATAGGTGCATGGATTTTATCCGGCTACTCCGATCTCCTCCCACATGCTACTCATTAATGGTCCGAGCCAAACATCCCAATGCAGAACCTTTCTGAAAATGAGTCGGTGGGGCTTTTCTGGATAAATAATTGTCATTACTGGATTAGTATAGTACTGTATTATAATTTAGTTAATGTACGAGGACGCTCACATCAGTTCCTCAAAACATGGACCGATATTCAGTAAAAAATGGCATACATCTGTGCAATTTAAGCAGGTGTTCAATATTCTTCGAAAGTCAACTATGCAATATTTCCAGGCTTTTGTATACTTTGCCCTATGCAGAACAGTACTTGTTCACATATCCTTTTAGACTTGTCCATGTATAAGGCCCAGTGTCAGACTTACTGAAATGACGAGCTGGTCTTTGGAGAAAATCACAAATCGGATGTCCTTCAGCATTGTTTTCCGATGACTCTGGCTGAAGTTGATAACTTCTGAAAACATTAAACTTGAAACCATCACTGGTGGGTAACTGAGCATTCCTGTGCCAAGTGCTGGGAAGGAGATGGAAGAAACCCCATCCCGATGGGCCATCTCGAGGCTATGTTTCATGAACTTGTGGAGATGTTTGCCATTGTCCCAGGAACCCAGGCTGGTGTGGTACACCATGTGACAGAAAAGATTAAGGCCCGTCACGTCCGTCTTCACAATCTGCCCAGAACGAATGGATTGGCCCTGGACTATATTGTCAACGAGATTCTGCAGTGTCGGACCGGCCTTACGGAAAATGGCACTGGACACCTTTCCAGAATCCAACTTCATGTTTGCCGAGGTTGTGTTTATTATGACGTCCGACTGTAATGAAATGGAATTACAAGTTATTATCTTCTTGCACATTTTATTTATTTTTAATGCTTTCCAAAGTAAGGTTGAAGGCATGTGTAACAGGCATGCACTATTGCTTTTTAATATGAACTAAAGTTAAAAATAAATTTGGATTACTAGTTGGCACTTACCCTATTCAAAACTGGCAAAATTAAATCAACCAGTTGCCCAAAAATTCCACGTAAAAACCAGAGCCAAAAAGACTACACTAATATTATGCAAATCCACTATGTTCTGACATCTACCCATTTGTTTCTGTATTGCAAAAAATATATATTTCAGAAGACAATGCATGATGGAAAGCGTTCCATAATCCATGCAAAGGGTATGACACTACAGCCCTCTCGTAGCCCCTGTCAAGCATTATCATTTTACCTTAAATACAATAGCATCATCTCGGCAAAATGGATGTCATTAATTTTTTTTAATCCATGTGACCAGAAGAGACAAATGCTGAAAAAAGACCCAATGTAATGGCCAGAAATCACTGGACGAGGTCTTCGAGTGTACCAACTAAATAATGAACTTTCAAGACCTAAATGAGACTTCCTAGCCAGAAACCCAAAGGGAAAAAAAGTTATGTCGTCGCTTTACAGAAGCCCTCTGGTGGCTAACAGACCTCGATATTGGCATTTAGCTCATGAACATATTTCCATACGCAACAATATTAATGAATCCATGCGTATCTATGATTTTCCATAACTTATGTTTCAAGGACCAGATTATTTTTGCTACATGACCGACTTGCACACCATATACTCAGCTCACCCCTGGACCAGGTTTATGATACACTGTATTGGAAAATAATAGGACTCTTTTATCATGCTTGTGCCTTGAGCAAATGTTCCGCTAAATACAATATCAAATTCTACACAAAACTCACACTGGGCAAATACAGCACTCAATTATTCCAAAAGCTTTCCTCAAGTTTTCAGATATATTGAAAAGTACGCGGATAACAATTGAATAGCAAAACATACTTTTCTCGTGCTATTCATGGAGTATAAAATATTTACGAGAGTACAGTATTACGCGAGGTGTTTTACTGCAGTACGTGTATTGCAATTATGACAGACTGCATTATGTGACATAGAATGTTACCGAGATTTACAAACATTGTATAAGAGCACAATGCAATCATTTGTATTGCTGTACATTTCTCCAGACTTACATTTTCTTCTTCAATACTACCAATAACCAAGGAGATGTTGAGTCCTTCATTTGTAGTTATGCAGCTTGGACTGGTGACTGTTGTTGCTGAACTCTGGGTTTGAGGCCAGCCTGGATGTAAGAATGCATTTTCATTCTGGACCAATAAATCCACAACTCTATCTGGCTCATCTGTAACTGGAATTTTCCCAACCTTACACAGGAGAGCAGTTGAAAGAGCATCGAGTACACCGTCATCGACATCGATAAAGAGGATGTCGGTCAGGGAATTATCAGCATTGTCTTCTTCTTTACAGAAAGACTCGACAGCATCAATGAGTGTTGTAGTGTAAATGTCCAAAGGATACCTATACCTCTCAAACAAAAGACCTGGTATTGCTACACTCCGGTGCCCAATTGTCCCTGCCGTCATCAAAACGTTCTGAATCCCCTCCTTTACCAGTTTCATTTTGGAAATGTCTATACATGTATTCCATGAATTTTTCTTTAAATATCCACAGATGATGTGAGCAATATTCTGGCATGGGAGCTTTCCTGGGCTCGTCATTACTACTTCTGCAGGCTTAAGCTCTCCACTTTCATGAACAAGGTCATTGCATTCCATCTGTATGTCTGAACCTCCGATTTCTAAAAGGGCTTTTCCAAAGGTTCCATCTGTCAAAATTTGCAGTTTTTCTGTGGCTGTATTCACAACCACATCTACTGGCGTTTTAAAAATGTCCCCTTTGTAGATTGAGATGGTGTGGCCCCCTGGTAAATCCTCCTGACACCTCAGCTGCAAAAATGGATACTGAGCAGCCCCAATCTCAATGAAAACCATGCAGCCTTTATCTTTTGACACTTTACTTTTGGCAAAGTCCTCATTTTCTCGTAAATATTTGGCAGCTCCTGGCGTATTAATCCTGAGCAGATTTGAGCAAAGCTTGAATCCCTTTTCACAGATAAACATTTCAATCTCATTTACAATGCTAGATTGTCCAACTATCTGAAACCCTGAAACAGGTTCATACTCTATTGTGATATTTTTACCCAAAAGTTTAGTGTCATGCAGTATGAGCTCATGTTTCTCCAAAAACTCCAGTTGATACTTTGGCATTACCATGAATTTTGTAACGGTACAGTTGTCTCTACAAAATGCTTGCATTCTGCCATAGGCATCTTTGACAGCAGGGGCAAAACCTGCAATGACAACTTCGGTGCAGGAACCATATTGATCTTCAAATGTTCCAAGAATTATTTGTTGACATTCATCACCCCTGCTTTTTTCAAGATCATTCAATAGAATTGTCCATTCTTTTGTTCTGGTTGAGTCACTTTCTGCCTTTGGAACACAAAACAACTCTTCCGTGAATGTTTCATTGATGCAAGACTCCGCTTTTTCTGCATGTCCAGCAATGGATATCAAAGTGAATGTGTCATTCATTTGACCACTTTTTAATTCTACAATGGCATATATTGAGCTTTTTTTAAACTGCGTATTCATTGTTTGCACGACACCTGGTACCGCAAACATTTTTAGAACATGATCAGAAATAACCAAATCTTTTATTGATATGCTCATTAGAAGATTGTGTATTTCTTCTGCAATTATTTGACAATCTCTTGACATGCCCGTAACTGTTACGGAACAGGAGCCTTCATCAAATTGTAAATGCAAATTATTCAATTTAGCGCAAAAATCTTCAATGTTCAGGAACTGCATTAAATTATAGTTATCTGGGCTTTCTAGTGATATGCAATCACTGATGATCTTACTCTCTTCAGAGAGGGTATCCTCAGCATTCTTTACAAAGGGCTTCAGCTGTTTACATACATCTTGCACATCCTGATTTCTCCCAGTAACAAAGATCTGAGCTTGTTGACAGTCATAACCAACCAGCACATGATCAGGCATTGAGACTTCTTGTTTAACTCTTTCCCATGCAGCTTTAGCACAAGGCAAATCATTCTTAGAATACTGTTCATAGAATTTTCGAAAACATGTCTCTGTCGTTTGCTGCCACTTTTTAGCAAGGCTTTGATAATTTACTGCGCCCTTGTCTAAAATGGGTTTAAACGTAATGTTGCCATTTGCCCCTTCACCATGAGAAAAGGAAGCATCTGCCCGTTCTAGAATGGATGTCAGTTCTCTCATTGCAAAACAACTGTTTAAAATATACTGCATAACCATGATATCAACTGGTACGTAAAATGGTTCAGGGTCCTCTGATAGTTGATCTTGTTTTCCAAGGGCAGAACATATTTCATCATAATAGGCAAAGACTTTCAGTTCCGTTGTGCACAGATTGTGTTGCCTTGACACAATTTCTTCAACAACTAAAAAAAAGAGCATAAAAGGTTTGTTTCAACATAGGTTTCAGCAGGTCAGAATCAGAATAGTTATCCTGGAGACATCCGATGAGCTATGAGGCTCTTTTTCACAGATGTCCAGCAAGGGCAGATCAGAAAGTTACAATAACCACATAAATGCATGGCAACAGGGCAATGGGGTAGTATAAATATAATTCTACACACAATGCAAATAACTTGCATAGTCCTATCTTCAAATTATTAACGTGAAAAGCAAACATGACAAATGTACTGTACTTCAAATTGCATTGTGTGGTAATTGCAATAATATGACAAGTACTAACTTAGTAAATAAAGAAATGTTAAAATTCAAAGCTATTAAATAAAAAAACTATCATTAAGAGACAGTTAAAATGTAAACAGTACTAATACAAGTTAATATTCGCAACGACGGTAATGATTTATTTTAAATAAAAACCATGTCTTTTTAAATTAAAGTTAATTTCACATGCTTTACCTCTAAATTAATCAAAGCAATGTGTGAATCTACCTAGATTTGTTTTTTGATAATAATTCACATTTATAATGCACATTCCATCCTAGGATTCCAAAGCAGGAAACAAAAACAAAACCAGGGCAACTAACCAAACTAAAGATTGAAGGCCAGTTTAAAAAGATGGACTTTCAAAGCAGACCTAAATATATCTGCCGACTCTGATTGCCTGATTTCAAGCTTGGGTGCCACGCTAACAAAAGTCCGATCACCAAAAGAACATAACCTAGACCTGGGAGTGCCGAGCAGCTGGAGGTCAGAATATCTTAAGGATCTTGATAGAATATATAAATGTATTAGTTCCTGAAAGTAATGTTAGGTGAGCCCTTTTAAAGCATCATAAGGTTAATAGTAGTATCTTCAAATCCACTCGAAATTTTACTGGTAGCCAATGAAGAGATAAGAAGACTGGCTGCAATGTGCTCATGGAAAAATGTGTTTTGCAAATCAATCTTACGATTAGGTATTCAAAGTCAAAGCACCCAATGAGCACTGGTCCAGGTCTCAATGCTGATCGCCATTGGTGGCCCAGAGCTAGATGTGGAAATTACACATTCCAAGATGGAACCAGCCTATCCATAAGATGACCAATATTGTATATATAGTAGTTTCATCAACTTCTAATAGTTTCATCAACTTATAATTAGCATGGGAACGTGCAACCCCCACCAACCAGCTACGATTAAGGTTAAAATGTACCTCAACAAGTTGTTTTCAGTTAAACAGGTAGGCTTTCGCGACCAATATCATCCCATAAGAGGTTTTTGGGTTAGTTCGCATAAATATATGTGTCGTTAAAACCCGCCACCACCCGACACAGCCAGCTAGTAAGGGTTGTCACGTAAACAGAACATGTCAATTCGTCACTAGCACAGCACACTGGTTGGAGAGCCAAGCCACAACATTTACAATCTGAGTACGACGTTTCGCCAGTACTTACAACTAGCTTCATCAGGCGACAGCCAGATTGGTGGAGAAGTCTTACCGTTTCGTTCCTTATATAGAGATGTAGATGTGTTATTAAATTATCCCAAATACAACTGTCAGCAGTAGCAGAACACGCGTGCCAACAAGGACACTCAATTGATTTTGATGTTGTGCAAAACTAGCTACTACTGGCCAAGACTAATTAGAGAATATATCAAAATTGAAAGAAATCAAAATAACTTTAACCATCGGATAGCTACCGCCTTATCGCTGCATGGAAGTGAATCATAAAATAATACATTATTTAAATGCATGCCTACAAAGGGCAGCGTACTTCAATAGGGATTACCGTTGGTAGGGCTATTTTAATAAAACACAATACACAGGAAGGACAAATTCAAAGGGCTCGCATAATACACATGCATAATGTACGTTGCCTCCGTAATCCTCAGTAATCCCCCCCCCCCCCCCACATTGTGCAAAAGCGCAGCTGCGTAGTCAATATATCTACGCCTCTATATAAGGAACGAAAAAGTAAGGCTTCTCCACAAATCTGGCTGTCGCCTGATGAAGCTAGTTGTAATTATTGGCGAAACGTCGTACTCAGATTGTAAATGTTGTGGCTTGGCTCTCCAACACACCGGTGTGCTGTACTAGTAACGAATTGGCCACGTTCTGTTTACGTGACAACCCTTACTAGTTGGCTGTGTCGGGTGGTGGCGGGTTTTAACGGCACATTTATATATTTACGCGATCTACCTTGACACTACAGTACAGGTTTTCCTCGCGTTATGCAGTAGATGCGTTCCAAAATAGTGCACAAAGCGAAATCGCGTAGCATGGACCGCACAATCACGCAACCCACAATGCACTGCACTAAACAGCTGCCTGACATGTATAGCGTACAGGACACACAATGTTGTCCCACATCCGACCGTATAGCCGCATACGAGTAGATTCAAACCGCATGAAGAAAATTTGGGGGAGAAATAGCTTAGCGCCACTTAAATGTAAAATCGCACAAATAGAATCCACATAATTTCAGGGAAACCTGTACCAGTTATAGTCCTGTGATGCTGGATCTATAATACAGTTCTTGATCCCACCAACAATCTCTGACTGCCATATATTACAAGCACTTGTATTTGAAAATGCCTAACGTCATTACCTGCCAAGTCTTTGAAGTAAAGGTAGACATTTCTTCCATCCTCTTTGATAATAACGTTAGAGAGCTCCCCTCCGCCACTCCGTATTTTGTTCTCGAAGTACAAATGGAGATCTTCAATGAGGTTCAATGCCACCCCCTCCACCAGCACACAGTTCGTCAGCTCCAGCAGCCTGGCTTTGATCTCTCTCTTGTTGAGTATTTTTTTTCTTGATCTCTTCTCAAACAAGCATCTAAAGTCTGGAAAGACATGTTTTGCAAAACAGCTGTAACAGTGGTGGACTTGTAATTCCAAATCATGAGGCCTACACCATGTGGAAATTGTGAATTTAAACAATTTCACATTTATATAACGGTGTAATTTACTGCATAAAATCGTACATTTGTATAATTTCTAAAGCACCTTTAACCTAGGTCACAAGGCACTGTACAAAGACAAAGATCCCCCCATATATCCTTAACAGACTGTTGAGGCAAGTGCTGTTAGCGAGCACCTATGAAGCCCGGCACGGCACAAGAAGGAGTGGGTGGTCATATACGTCTGGGTTACTCATAAGCATGGACAAGAATGGAGAACCACACAAATAACAGGAAGATCCACATATTATTATGGAGGCAGGCGTAATACAGAGCATATATTATGGAATATTAAGAGTTGTGCTGCAATTCTACAATCAACGCAATTACTCACTCACCAATTGGGGTTTGGAAGGTCACCACAGCCATTTCCCCATCACTGAAGTATTCGATATTAAAGTCATCCGACAAGAAGCCTGATATGGCTTCCACATATAATATGACCATGTCTTTGGGAGTGTCCCCTGCTAATCCATTCAAGACCAACCTCCGCCTGTCAACAACAACATCCATCTCGGATTGCGTACAGATCCAAACCTTCAGCTCCTTGCCTTTTATGTCAAGTTTTCCATTTACTCGGAGCCTCTGGATAGCTGTGAAAGATGAATCAATGTGTTATTTTGGCAAATAAAATGCAATGCATTGCAGGCTGTCTGCATCACCATATTTACAATTTCAAGAAAACAAGTATAGCAACCACTGACACCACATCAAAAACTAGGGAGTACTGATCAGTTGGCTTGTGGTGGAACATCTGTGAGATATTGTTGTCAATTGAGGCTGAATCAGGTCTTGTTACTCAATGAAAACCCTGCCACATAGATAAGCGATCTATTACTCAGTGCCGCGATGATAAGCAATGCTTACCCTCCTGGCTGCAGCCCAGCCATCTTTTGGTTTTGGTTAGGGGGTAGACATGAACTTCCTCCTGAGCAATGTTTTCTGCGTATTCCTTCAGAATATCATCTCCAATGTCATCCACACTGCAGAGCACAGCGAATAGCTCTTCTGTCAATTTGGGCAGAGAGAGTGTACAACAGCCATCCTTGAATACATGTGAAAACATTTGACCACAATTACGAATCAGCTATGTGGTATAAATTAAATGTGCAATGGTGCATTTGTTCATAAGCAGAGATAAATTCTAATTATGCATGTAAGAATGTTTTTGCTTCCAATTTATGATTATTGTATTTACATTTTATCCAAAATTGTATTTGTGCAATGTAGCACATAATACATAAAATGGCAGACACATCTTCTCTATATATATAAAAGAGAAATTTGTGAATGTGTGTCTGTTCGAAATGTTTAGCATACTTCCCGACATGCAACAAACTTGAAACGGGGGGGGGGGGCGCAATAATGGATATATTTTGCACGGCAACCGAGCGGTGACGTCACATCTGCACATCTGTGATGTCACCCGCATGCGGCAGCGTCACGCAGTGTGCCTGTTGACGTCACGCATCCCCAACCCTACGCATAGGCCGTGTATTAATCCAAGACAAGAATCCAAGTCCCGGGCGAAGCCGGGTAGTAAAGCTAGCACAGTATAAGACAGGCATGAGAAAAAAAGAATGTACAGACGAGATACAAATAATCGATTTTTGAATTGTGATCTCAAATTGCAACAAGTCACGAATCATGTTGGGGGTGAATCAATTGTTACATGTATAATAGCTTTCTTGAGTGAACTCCTCAATGTGGCAGTAGCTTTAAGGTATTTCACCATCTCGAGAGTAACTGAGTTGATATACAAACCTTGATGGCCTTGAATATCCTGTGCAAAGGTCTGCTGCCTTTGCTGTAAAACAAAACAGGAACGTTTTGTAACATTCCCTCTGCTCATCAACAAACAGCCTCTTTTTCACATGATTAGCCAACACCAAAACAAAGCATTATAAAACATTACAAATCATTTCTGCTCGAAATGTGTCATGTACCATATTGTGGTGTTTACACATTGCTGCAATAGTAAAATATGTACCTCAACTAACCCACAATACCTGCAGTGAAATTCTGAATGAATAAATAGGAATACTTGCACATGGAAATATAATTCTGTGCGACACTGTTCGTGTATAACTGAAGACAAGTTTTGGCAGCTCTTTGTCAGGCAAGCATAAAATATGTGCTACTTTTCCAAGGATACCAGCGATTTTTAAACAGAAGGCTTTGCCAGAATTAGAACTGCAGTAAATTATGACTTTAAAACATACGACATATTTCAAGTTACGCCTCCATAACCTCGAAAACTAGTAAATAAAAATAACAAAACCATAGTTGAATGTATTTATTGTATAATGTAAGTTTTAGCAGTACTATATCAGCAGTGAATGCAAAGCCCATTTACACTGTGATAAATACTCTATACTTCCCTAAGGCAGATGTAAAACTTTTTTGATTTACCACCCTCAATCTGAATGGTTACCAATGCATGTACTGTACTGTATTGTGATAAATTATCATTCCGTACATTGTCTTCAAATGAATCGCCACTTAAATTTGGATCACGAAAACATTTTCTCTTTTTGTAAGGAACATTATGGGTGAAATGCCAATCCATCTGGCTGCACGCTTCTGTATCTGGGCATCAATTCCCTGGAACACACATAGGAAATTTACAGTTAGGATAAATGGGCATTTGCATCAACTGGTTCAAAAGTCCAGAAATGAATCAGTACACACAGGTAAAACACAATGCCATGCTACAATCTTTGTGTACTGTACTGCAATTATATATTTTTTAAATGCAATTACAGGTAAAGCACATGTTAACTGTTAGCTGTGGTGGGATGGGGCGATGACGCATTGGGTTTACACACTATGTTATTAATCGGACTACGTCAGATCTAAATCATATGACAAAATCACTCCTATTCTTTTGTCCCTGCACTGGCTCCCTGTAAAGTAGTGAATTCGTCTTCTCACGTTTAAGGCATTGAATGGGTTGGCTCCTAAATATCTCGCCGATCTGCTCAAGTTTTCTATACAACTGCAAAAACTTAGATCTGCTACCTCTGGTCTATTCAACATTCCTAAGGCAAGACTATGTTGTATGAGAGATGGAGCCTTCTGCAGCCAGGCTCCGCGATTGTGGAATCCCCTTCCTTGGCCCATTATGGATTTTGAGTCCATTTCACTTTTTAAATCACGTCTTAAAGCTCACTTATTTCTAAAGAGTTTCCCCGTAACTTAAGATTTGAAAACCAATTTTTATGTAGTGGATTGTCCTGTTGTCTGATTGGATTATTTAGCTTTTAACATAATTTGTTCGTTATTTTATCTGCATTTCAAGTGTAGTTGTCATTGAAAGTTATTATCAGCTTTCTATTTTGGTTAGATGTTATTTATACGTGTGAGTGTAGTTTTTATTTTTTTATGTACAGCTCTTTTAGATATATTAAAACATTAAAGGCGCGTTATAAACGAGATTATTATGTCAGTTATAGATTTCGGGCAAAAGTTAATATCAGGTGAGTTTTTCATTGTTTACTCTATGCTTCACAGGGCATGTATTGCATGTTCTTGTTAATTATTACCTTTATGCATCAATGTATTTGCCATTCCCCGACTGTGTACATGCTTCAGATGTACTTTTTTGAAACCTTAAATACATAAAATTAACAAACAAAAGATCAACATCTGAACTGGTTTGGCGCATCTGCCTTACCACCTAACCCACACTGACCAACGTGGTACAGTTTTGACCAAACAACTTTCATGACCAAAATAGCCTGAGGAGGCCTTTGTCCAGATTTTGAAAACAATCAGTCTTGCACCTGTGTGATGAACAGCACACGCTTACAATGGTCGATCCGCATGGCACAGCCATGACTTTACAAACACCCCCACAAGAGAAGAAAGACAGTACCATAAATTACCTGACGTGTAATTATTTTACCGACATAATCTGAATGGTGTAACTTCTCACTAATCACCATGAGGAAAAGTCTTATCCACTGCTGAATGAAGGGATCTCCATGCTGTCACCATTCCTCAATGTCCTGTTGATGCCACAATCCATCTCACCCCTGTGCATAAAATAATCTTAGGATATACAGTAATCATTTTCAGCTCCTTGTCAATCTACTGCTGGATAAAGACCTCCCCAGGGTCATGTCGGTAATGATGGTTGTTTGGCCATACTTCTACACATTGCTCCGTATAGGTTGGTAACGGAGGGGCTCGTAAGACAGGTTCGGATATCACATCCCACTGATGTTATCTGTGGCTGGGAATTGAACAGAGATTTCCGGAGTCATGGAGGGGCAGTGACACGGCCTAGCTGATAGCACACTTGCCACCTGTTTCAGAGGTTCAAGGTTCGAATCCAGCGATGCCCCGATTACTACTGTGGGTGTAATAACCATAATATCCATTGTCCACTTCAGAGTGGAAGTTAAAGGATCCCCTGACATAATTTGCAAGAGTAAGCCATTCTGTGCAGACATCAGGGTCCAATTCGCCCGCAAACTACTCAATTGGGCTTATACATAGCATAATTGCCCCTACTGATAAAATGCCTCTTTAAAGTCCAGGTGCTGAGCCACCTTATACCTACATGGGCAGCTGCCACTCAGGGTGCCCTTTTCAATTTTTAAGATGAGATATGATGCAAAACGCACTATGCCCTGGCATAAAGGATGTCATATCAAAAAACTAATTATTATCATTGTGACGGTGTAGGGCCGCTCCATTTTCTGCTCCAGCTCCTACTACTTTTACTACCGGCTCCAGCTCTGGCTCCAGAGCAACCCAAACCTTAGAGCTGAATATGCCCATAGCAGTGCATGGCGAAAGCTTGAAAGAAGAAATGGTCAATGCACAGCCCAACCCAAAACAACCGCACTTGAGTTTCAATTGATCTTTGAATAATTTTGCGTTTGTTCTTTACATATGCTCCAGATATGTTACAAACTAGTTTGCTGTATGGCTGACCCTTAAAGCACTGAGTTTGACCATGAACCGTGCGTTCTGCATTGTATAGAACATATAAGTTCGGTACTTTTATGTGAATGCTGGCGGGGTGGAATGTTTATAACACTGAACGTCCAATGGATAGATCGTCGGTCACCTCTCCTCACAGTTGAAACAATGGTGCAAGTCTCTTAAGTCTCCCCCGACCTCTGCCCATCCAGCGGTATAGAAATCGGTACAGCAGTTAGTCGATCGACAGGTTAAATGTGATAAGGTAACGTGTGGGGGTACTCCTACCTCTTCCAAAATGTCTGGTGTGTGTAGAAGAGTTGGCCAAAATACCATCTGGAGCTGCCATTAGAAGAGGCCCTTCCACCATTAGGGGCGTGAGCAAGTAATTGTAGGGGCCACACCCTTGCCACTTTCAGTACTTTCTATAAACAATGTAAAGAATCAGAAAAAGTGACATTTGATTGCTTCGAGGTCCGAACTAATACTGCTAAATATGCTTTCCCCGATGTTTTCGGGGTCACGTTGTGGGAAGCAGAGGGCAGTTCAGCAGAAACGAAAATTGTTGTTCTGAACTTCTACGCCTCTGTGTCTCAGCCCCCCAACCGCCTTCACCAACCCGCATTGGACCATAGCGTGAAGTATGTGGTCTGACCATAGCGTGAAGTATGTTTTTAAATCAGAATGTACATGTGCGCATGCTCTTATCACTAAAAGCAAGTGGTAGTTATGGTTTCTCATGCAATCGGCGTCAACAGCAGCCCGATTCAGCTCATTATGCTTAAATTACTGCTGATATTACACTCAAAACGGGGTCCCCATATACCAAGCCTGCAATGTGTGGGGTGGGTGTGCACAAGAATTCCCCTAAAACCACCACAGAACACCGTTCCAGGATGATGGCATCATGACCAAATCTACTGTCACCTCAGTATGGCAAATGCTTTATCTCCCTCTGCCAGATCCCACAGCTGCTGCACCACAGTCATATGAATTACATCGCACTGTAATGCTATTAGTTGCATTTATATGACGCTTATAAACGCATCAGAGCCTCAGAGAGCCTGACATCAACATAATCTAGGAACATTTAAGGGCATCAGCAGAGACAGTCATCCCTTTGTAGTACGTGGTGACGCAGCACCTTGACTGCCAGTGGGGCATTAATTAGCCTGGCAGTTGTAAGAGGGCGATTATTGCCCTGTGACATCTGAATTGAGTAATTCTTCGAATGTGTTTTCCGCGTGACATCCGAATTGAGTAATTTTTCAAATTTGCAAGAAGTGTGGACCCACGATGGCGGCACACCACAGTTGGTCTACGAATGGCTCAATGGGATCCTCATCGTCCAGGCTACGCAGAAAAAACATAAAAATAATACATTTAATTTCGCACAAAGGTGTGCGATACATACACAAAAGTTGCACGTTTTTTTACGTTCCAACTTTGCGTCCTCGTCATTTAACACGACGTGACACGGTGCAGCGTTGCTGTCCAGTTCAAATGCATCCTTCTGCATCATCAGCCATGGTCTATTCACTGTTGGACGAGGTGTTTTTTTTATTTCTCCCAAATCAGTCGCCCATCTCTCCTTCGATGGGCAAAGCGAAAAAGCGTCACCACGTACCCCTGTCACTTTAATGATTCGCAACAACTTCCTCTGTACACTTTAAGAGTTGAGATTTTATTTCATCCCCCCCATGACTAAAGTACACACTTAGACGGAGTACAGTGCCTAAGGCACGCTATCCTGGCGTGCCCACACATTTAATCGCGCACGCACATTCCGAAACACAAGGCAACCCACCACCACCACCACCCACACACACTCACACCACTCTCTCCTGTAGCAACAACCCTGGCGACAAACACGGCAGAAGAGCCAGGGGTTAGTTAGGAACACGCCTACCACACACACTCACTACTCTGATGATGTACACCACAACACACAAGCCGGACGTTTATAATCAAAACACCCTCTCGCGTGAACACACACAAGGACACACACACACACGTGGCGTTAACTTCCATAGAATTCACATCCTTAAACTTCTCAACAACAACGACAACAACGAAAAGCAAAACATTTACACCGCGGAAGCAGAAACACAATGGGTGGTCGTGGGGGAGGACATTCAACCTCGTTTGGCAAACGCTGCCACTCTTGTTTTTCTAACACGACCGTGCGACCATCACCTAACCTGTTCTCTCACCTGGGACGAACGAGAGCTTCTCTATCTCTCTTCCTTGCGCTCAACTGGGAGGAAGCCCTCTCGTGCTCGCCCTCACCTGGGACAACGAGAGCCTCTCTATCTCTCTCTCTCTTCCTTGCGCTCACCTGGGAGGAAGCCCTCTCGTGCTCGCCCTCACCTGGGACAACGAGAGCCTCTCTATCTCTCTCTCTCTTCCTTGCGCTCACCTGGGAGGAAGCCCTCTCGTGCTCGCCCTCACCTGGGACAACGAGAGCCTCTCCATCTGAAGCCGCCGCCTCCTTCTCGACTCTTCTCGTTGAAGTACCCAGCTCGCTCCAGGAGGCGGAGACCTTTTTGTTGTTTCCGTGCGTTGACGATGCGCCCGACGTAGAGGAGAAGTGGAGCCCCAAGCAGCAGCAGCAGAAGTTGTTGAGGTTGTCAGGGAGAGAAGAAGTGGAAGCTGCAGAGTTGTTATCAGGGCAGTCGGCGAGCTGACTCGGCGTCACGCGGAGGCTGTTGGGGAGACGACGTCGACGTGGCCGCAAATTGTTCGCGCATCGAATATCACCAACAAGACTCGTCGCCCGCGGGTTCGCGAATCTATTGAGGGAAGGGAGGGGGGAGGTGAGGTTCGTGGTTGTCGTTCACAACCCACCAACCAACACCAGCCACTCAGCACCAACCATTACACACCACCATCACCCACCACTCACCACCATCACCCACCACTCAGCATCAACTACTCACCAACATCACCCACCACTCACCACCAGCACCCACCACTCACCCACCACCACTCACCAGCCACCATCACTCACCACCCACCACTCACCACCATCACTCACCAGCATCACCCACCACTCACCACCAACAACTCAGCACCCACCACTCACCAGCCACCACCACTCACCACCAACCACTCACCACTACCCACCACTCACCAGCCACCCACCACCACTACCCAACACCAGCACCCACCACCACTCTCCAACAAGCCCTCCCACACTCCAAACCAGAAACCCCCCAACGCAGATGGAGGCGACGAGAGAGAATCGATTATTCACCGTCGGATGCTATTTAGTTGCGCCGCTGATTATTATTATTATTTAACGTATCCCGCAGCAGGTTTTGCCTTGGAGGGGGTTTTATTCTCCTGCTCTTTTGGAAATCCCCGCCTCTCCCCCCTCCCTCCCGTGGCTTTGCCTTCGAGTTTGTTGGTCGGTGACTTATTTTTTTACATATTTCACCGTGCAGTTTCAAGGCCACGCAAAGAGAAAAGACGTCATTGCCATAAAAAGACAACCACAAAGGCATATCCCCACCCCGTACATATAACCTGAATCTCTGCTGTGAGCAGGTTCTGTTGTTAGCGAGAAGCAGGGCCACCTATGAAGGCCGCCACTGTTGGCACACGAAGATGTGGGGGGCGAGTGGCCAGCAGCCAGCAACCACCACGCCCGGCCGCCTTTGTCTCCCCCAGTGCTGGCGGTGTTTATACTACTGCGACACCGGGAACACGTTTTGAGGCTGAGTCGACCTAGGGGAGGCCCAGAACCTATTCGGATCATCGTCACCGGGGGTGTTGGCTCCAACTCGGGTGGCCGGGTTTGTAACGTTACCCCCCCCCCCCAGCCCACACATACACACAGTAATAACAATGATGTATAACGCGAGGCACAGTAAAAGTGTTGCTAACAAACGTGATCGATGTTCGACTGAGTGGGTCCCTCTCGGTGCTTTGTGATCGCCCGTGGGCCAAACCCAACCCGCAATGTCCCCCCGGCTGTCATCTCAAAATCGAAGCAGGCGGGGGGTTGTCCATCCCTGGGAACTGCTGGGATGGGCGACCTTCCTGCAGGGTACAGAGTGGCAGTCCAGATGTCTTGTCACCCCCCCCCCCCCCCCATTACATTTCTCAAACTTTTTTTTTAAGTAAGGTGTATGTGAAACAATATACAATGGGAAAACAATGGTTATTTGGGGGGGGGGGGGGTCACGAAACATCGGCACCATCCTGTACGTAAAACAAGTGTTACAGGCTGCTGCACGGCTGGATGTTCACAAGAAGGCATAAGTACTGGACAGCCAACATCCATGGTACTGTAAGGGGTCGTGCCAGGACACATAGTCACACTTTACTGTAGCTTAATCATTCACGAAAGGCAGCTGGGTGACAGCCGCTAGGCAGGGGAAAGCCAGAGGGTTGGCTGAGGACTAGTGGGGAAAAACGAAAGGATTTGTCGGGAAAGAGAAAGGACCAGGGCAGAGTGAGAGGTGGAGAAAGAGGCCAAGGGACTGCGTTGGTGAAAAGGAGAGGAACCTGCTGGAAGGTTGCAAAAAGATCGAGGAGAGGGCATGTAAGGGGGTGAGACGTGTGTGCTCAGGACTCTTGGAGAGAGATGGCTTTTCCCACGAGATCATGTATTGAAGTGTTGAGGATTGTTCCAATAAAGCACTGAACTGAACATTGGCTCATGTGGACTCCCTTTCTCCACTGTGCACCGTCAGTGGCTCCTCCACACCTTCGATTCGCACTAAGCCGACATGGAGAAGTATGATGGTCAAATCCCCACGACGTGGACGGTGTGGAGAGGCCGCTCATCCAACAGTGGATTAACAGAAATGGCTGTACATTTAAATTACAGTGATATACACTGATTTAACCATCAAACATTCAACGTATGGGCTATTTTTAACGATTATTCTGTAATGGTATGTTTGGCCATTTCGTTGTGAATGAGCCTTAGCTTTTTCCTTGAAAACTATAAAGGTACTCTGAGTGAATCAAGATTTCCATCTGTCAACAATAGTAGCCGTAATTCTGAACAGACTTATTAACCAGTGGCCGCATCTGTAACATTCGCATTTCCTGCCAACTGCACTTAATGTGATTCACTGCTTTCATTTTCTTAAATCGATAGGGAGGTTCATGGTTGTAGAACTCCTCAATGCAGAATTGGGTTTTGTCTTTTTAAAGTAGCTGTCATGTTTTGAGAGTCGCTGGTTTGTGGGGGGTTTTGGGCCCTATTTTTGTATTGGAGGTCACTTATTTGGGCTTCCTCTACAGGCCTCTATCTTCCTGTTTAGATATGGTCCCTTCCGCTTCAGACCCTGCTCCTTCACATCCAGACAGGGGCAACGGCTTTGTGATTTCTAAAGGCAGTGCCGCTGTGTATTCCCACGAGACTTGGCAACTCTGAGCTAATGCCAATTTGATTTAAGTGAGACAGCGTTAGTGGGTCGCCTATGTGTCAACCTCAAACGGTTCATTTTAGAGAGATCCCCCCCCCAAACTGAAAACCCTTGGGAAAAGCCAAAGGAAATGAGGCACAGAAAGCCAATAAACTGAGAGAAACAAAAATACACTGAGGAACAGAAACATGTAACTGTCAAAAAGGCAATAGGCAAATGTACACCAGATAGTGAAAACCCCCACAGTGAATTAAATACACAAAAACCTCGCCCATCGCGGGTTTTCCCATCGCGGATTTGACCATTCACGCCAAATGTATTGAGGCAAAGTTCACCGATCGAGCTCATGTGGCTCGACTATTCGCGGTTGAGATTCCTGTAAGCATTGTAAAGAAGTACTCTTTAACTGCACCCTGCTCGCGATGATGCTGCCGCAGAAGAACACACACGCCGTCTCGTCTCTATCTCATCTCCCAGGCAGCTCATTGTGGCTCCCAGGTGACACGATGTTGTTCCCAGCGTCGAAGTGATGAGGCAGTGCATGCTCCTTTCAGTGCTTTGGGGTTTCGGGTACTTCATGTTGACCGTATTTCCATATTTCCCTGATATTATTAGTGAAGCTGCGTGCACCGTGTCAGCGTTACCCTGTACTGAGGTATTATCTGTTGAACGGCTCTTCTTGGCGCTGAAATTCATTCTCTGGGAGAGGTAAAATTGAAGAATGACTTGTTGGGAGTCAGTCCTATTCCTATGCCTAAATGGCTTTTGTTCTTTATTACATGTTACGTTCAAGATAAGATATATGAATGGATTGCCAGTAGATGATATGTAACACGTGTTACAAAACAAACTTTAAATACAGTTTATAAAATGGAAAAAAGTCTATTTCAATTTCCTTGTAGGGTTCACTTTGGCCTTGTAACCTGCACCGGCAGTGTCCCTCACTAATTTCCAGAGGCGGGAAGCACTTTCGCCAATAAGACATCATCAGTGTGAGGGCCGCCACACATTTGAAACGATTGGGTTTTGGCAGCAGCACGATGATGGGGGGGGGGGGGGGGTGTTTTCACATTTGTGTCTCATCGGAGGCCGCAAGTCAGAGCCCACACTGAAGGCCCCTGTCGTGCGGCCACCCGACAATACACAACACGTGACAACACCCCTCAGCATACTGTCAAACCCAATGTGTGGCCTGTGCAAGGGTGGTGACGCATGGGGGGGGGGGGGGCAGCGGGGGGGCGAGTGCAGGGGAGGTGCACTCCGGGGTGGGGGGGGGGCTCCAGGTGAGGATGCCTGGGGGGTAGAAATGCGCGTTGTTGATTATTTGGCTGCTATACATTTCCACATGATAAGCCACTTTGCTGAGCTACCTTCTGTTGGCCAGGTCGCTTCTGAAAAACAAGTTAATAGCTCATTGGGCTTTACCTGGTGAGATTTAAAAAGTTATATTTTATTTGTTTACTAGTTCATGAAGCCTGTCTTCGCCAGGCAAAAGTTTTCAAGAAATATAATCATTTACCAGATATGATTTGTTACAATTTTTAACTGCGATCAGAGAAACTACTAAACAATTGAGGTTTTTTTGCAAAAAAACCCCCTAAATGTTGACTTGATTCAACTTGTGAAATTTAAAGATGTACCCATCGGAAAACGCTCAATTTAGAATGATTCAGATTTTAACTTCAAAAAATGCGGGGGGTTTTCGTTCAAAAAACCGCTTTAATCTGAAATGTCAAAAACAATGAAATATAGATGAATGGTTCTCACTTTAATTTTATATGCTGTTTAACACTATATCAAAGGAAAAAACCCGCAAATCTTATACTTTGAACGGTTTCTGAATGACACACACACAAATGTTTATGGAGAACTTAAAATCGAGATTTTTTGGACATCTGTGGAAAATAATTGCTTTGTAGCTCAATGGATTCCTCCAGTATAAATACAGATTCTGATTCTGTTTGTCACTCCCTCCAGTGTGATTTTGTTAATTTATAAACTTGTCAATTCGATTCTGGTTGAAGGCCAACCACACCTTTCGGTCATAGGGGTTGTTTGACCATACTTCATCACTCTGGTAAATGTGGGTGAATGGCCACTTAAAATATTACTCAACTGATGTCAGCTGTGGCCAAAATGTGAGTAGGTGTGGGAGCTGGGTTAATAGCAAGTGAGCACACCGCTACGTAACTAACTAAAACCCCAACTTATATGCTTCAACAACACAGCGCTGTAATGAGAACACCTATATGTGGTCATCATGGAGCCAGACACGAAATGCCTTTTGCAAAAATTAAGGTAAATAATTGTTTAACTTTTATATAGTCATCATGTACTTCATTACATTACCATATAAACACACTGCACAATGTAATCATACCACACCAGTATAACTTTAATACAATTATTGCGCCGAATAGTTTTAACCATAATGTACAAGAAAAATATTACAGAATATTATGAGTGTTATCATTTAAAGTCGTGATGTCCAGGACACCAATTTACGGTACATTTTTGTTCATTAAACTGTGATATCGACGATATTAAATTTTTAAAACCCCATTATAAAACCGGTTTCTCCAGCAGCGAATGCGGAATGCCTAGCATAGCACAGTTCAGTAAATATGTAAATTATGTAGATATTTAAAGAACTTTTAAGCAGAATCTGCCTCATAAAAAAATATACAGTATTTGATTTTCCCGAGACAAAATGACTGTACTTTGATTATTTGAATGTTCTTATTTTATAACTTGCACCCTGTTAATTGTCCCACGTGAACCTTCTGTATAAAGTTTATATGACTCAAGACAGGGGAGGTCAGCCATGTCACGTGTTAAAAATCAGGACAAACTTGTCTTTGTGCAAGCTGTGTGGCGTAAGTGTGTGATGTGGAACTTATCAGCTGTTAAGAAAGTTGAGCAGTAGGGTGAGCAAAAATATGGTGTATGCAAATTTGACAGCCATCCACATGCCCAATATACCACTAGTTCCATATTACACAGTCGTTACTGTCTAGGGTTTAGAGACTTTTGTCTGTTTAATCACCATAAATTGATAACAATGCATATGTATTAAAATGGCTTAATTCCTATGAAATATAACAAAATTTGCTTAATTTATTTCATAAATTTTGTGCGTTGATATCCAAGTAATAGATTAATCCAAAATGATGTACTATCATGGCATAATAGTAATACGTTTAGCATAATGTAAATTGGTATTTGATGGCCTTGCTTTAGTAGAACAAAATAGATCAATGCAAATATGGTTGTAAACAGTAAACTATTGCCTTTATCCAATTCACATATTAAATTACAAATGTATGTTTGCAATTAATATATTGACATATCTAATTAGAACATCAAGTTATTTTTGAAGAATTTGTGATCAAAACAACACTACTACATTGCAGTGGTTAGATTGTAATTACAGTATTTAAAAACGGCAATCAGTTTTCAGCACAATTGTGGGTTTATAAAGTACTGAATGTACATGCAATTCGAGCTAAAGATGCTGTATTATATAATTTGGATTTAGATATAATCTAAATACAATTGCATCGCAAGATATTGTACAGAAACTGGGCATATTTAGAAGATAAAAGATCTATCTGGAGTAGAGCTGGACTGAAAATGTTAATTGACCGCTTTGTTGTGGTCAGTTACTCGGGCCACTTTAAAATGTGTGGCTTCTCCTATACCCTGCCTCCCTTAGCTGGGAAAACCCTTACAAGCCATGCCTAAGTATGACGTGCCTGATAATGTAGAGGATGTCATCACATATGCTACTTTTGCCCCAAACTATTTTAATGTTATCCGATGAGTCGAGAAATAAAACTGATAATGGGTAGAAATAAATGACAGTACTTTACTTCAATAATTGGATGGCCCAAAACTAGTATTGAACAAGGCAGGGAGTTGACAACACAGGTGGCTGGTGGAAAGCACAACTGGACAATGAGAGCAGGAGAAGATAGCCTTGGTTTTTGGAGTTAAGTGCATGGAGAGATGTATGGTGAGATGAGAGAAGTAGGAAGGAGCGAATCCATGCAGGATCTTAAAGATTATGATTTTGAAACTGATCAGAGCTCGTCGAGTGATATGAGTATAGGGGTGACATGGTCTCGTTTACTTTTTGGCGGTGGCACTTTGGATCATCTGGAGTTCAAAGATGAGAGATTTGGAGAGGCTGTAGAGGAGAGAGTTGCAATTGTCGAGTCAGGATGTGATGAAAGTGTGGATGAATGTTTCAGTGGCAGCTGGGGTAAGGAAATGGAGGATGCAGAAGATATTGCACAAATGGACATAAGAAGTAAGTTTGTTTCATATGAGCACAAAACAGTAGAATGTGTGCATCAGAAGGGAACATTAATTATGCTTTATTTAGAAAATGAAATCAGGTACTCTGGGTAAGCCATGTTGTCATTGAAGATGACAAATATGGATGGTGCGGTGGGATTGTCTACTACACAGTCAAAGCGTTCCGTTTTATTCTGTAGGTTTTTCAGTGGGGGCTCCTTCATGCTGAGGTTCCCTGCGCAGTAAGACCCAGTGAGAACACGGGCCTGGTACATGTACTTGGTTCCATTGGCATCGGGTTTGGAGTACGTGTCACTTGACGAATATGAAGAGTTCAGTGCAAAGTACGTCCCTACACCATATGCTGTCGCTGTGGAAAGAAATTTGATGAAACGTGACCCTTCATTTAAATACAGATGTATGTCCACAATGAATCGTGCATTGTAAAACTTAAAGTTATGAAAACATTATTTTGGAGTTAAAATATATACTTTTGTAAAGGCTGGTTGGTTAGAATAACCATGCATACCATTCCTGCCAGCAAAGCTGCGATTGAATCCAAAATGAGAAATGTTGTCGATGGAATCCACCTGTGTACCATGGAACAGGTTCTTCTCACATGTTCCTTGCCCTTTGTTACTGTTCTCAATGGACGTCTTCATGGCCTGGTAGGTATTGTAAAGTTTGAGGTTTTGAATTCGTTCAATCTGCGATGGAAAGATATTATAAAAACATTAGAGATTAAAAAAAACTAATGAAAACTTCGTGATGTCGATTATGGGCCCTCTTCACGAATTTGAAACAATTTGCAATATTAATTTAATATTTTTAACCCCACATCAAAAAACATTTTTTTACTATTTTTTTATTTTACCAGGTAAGGTCCACTGAGCTATTAAGCTCTTTTTCAGAAGCGACCTAATCACAAATGATAGCTCAACAGTGGCTTATCATGTGGCAATGTATAGTAGCCAAATACTCAGTTCGCCCCGGAGCTCTTTCCTCGTCAATCCTACTACTGTTGTCGCTTACTTCGGCAATCAGAGCAGGCTCCACCTCCTGGATCTTGATAGGAGGAGGGAGTCCCAAATCTCACACTTAAAGAAATCAACTCTGCCCTTAGTAATATGAAACAGGGGGTAGCTGCTGGATAAGATAACTGTGGACATCATCCAAGAAGCAGGTCAAAGTTAGCAGACATGTAAAATTTTTTTTACATAAACGTAAAATGATGCCTCAATAATTATTTGATATAAAATGGTGATAAAATAAATACTTTAAAACTGATAAACATAAGCCTCTTAACACAAAACACCACATGCTATTCCCTGTACTTAACTTTCCTCGTCATCAGGAGACGTAGGGGTTGTTTATACAGTTATACATATGTAAGGGGAACAGAGTCGTTTGGTTGGCTTTCATCGTACTGAAAACAAATCTCAAAGTAAATGTCTTAAAAAATCAAGTCACTCATGTCTTATGTAGAAGGTGCACTCCAGTTGAACATGTCAGCCAATTCGAGTCATCTGATAATAGTCCGTGCTGAGAATGTAATATCAGAGGCTACAGGGAACAAAGTGATCCTGTTGCCGCTTTACAATTCTCAAGTAGACCTTTTTAAATGACCGATTTTGATTAAATAAGAGCTCGGTACAAAGCATGAGCGACGGAGAGAGAGGGGTACAGATATTCCGCGGACGACAATCCCAAGGCCAGGTGCCCACGGGGCAGGGGAAAGGGAAGGTGGTTGGGCCTACTGCCCTAACCACGTAGGGGACACATTCAGGAATGTGGTTTTAGGGGAGGGGAAAATGAGGGAAGGGGGGGAGAATGTACCCAAAGAGAACCAAAAAATGCCGAGTGAGCCTGTCATGATTGTGAATCCACTAGGGCAGCAGATATCTAATACCTATCCATGGAGTGGTATACCAGGATTCCATCCCCTCTCCCCAGCTGCATGTGCACGCACGCTGGATTCGGTAGGAACGGGGATCGAATTGATTATTAAATCGCATTGTAACCCCAAATCACAATAATTGTATTCTTGTGGTGACAGGGGTGAATGTTTACGTGCCTAACTTAATTGTGAATACATGTGCTCATTTGGTTGGTGCTTACCTTAATTATCTTTAAGTTTGTCACCGATTTCATGAAGTTAGCCTGAACTTGTTGATATTCTGGTGACTGCACGCTCAAGGTAACTTTCAGGAATTCGGTTCCTTGCATTTGTGCCCAATCAGCAGGCAATTCCGGTTTGGGAACTGAAATAATCGTTTTCTCACGTCATTACATTTAAAAGTGAGTTCATAGTAAACACTTTTATCCTTTGAAGAGATAAAATATGTCTGATAAAATATGTATTTAACATACAATTACTTTAAAGGTAGCAGTAACCATCTAGTGTGTCCTAAGTACTGTGCTATGCATCTACAAAATATTTCAGAATATAACATATCAGAATTTGATGCAAGGAAAATATAAATGAACTCCAGAAGACCTACCGTAATTCAGTTCAAAATTTTCCTTGGCCAATTTTATCTTCAATTCATTGACCACTTGAGTCACATCAACGATAGCGTTACAAACGTCGGAATTCAGCCCCTCAATAGAGATGTGAGAAGTCTTAATTGAGACCCTTACATCACACGTCTTTTCAATTGTCTCCAGTTTGTTCAATTCCTGTTTGTCCAAGGATTCCACACAATCAATGTTAATATTGTAGGCCATGCAGTTTTTATCAAGAAATCCCTCCGTCTTTTCGCAAATATCGTCAACATCCTTTTGGAGCTTTCCATAGACGTATATTGTAACCGCCTCATTGTTATATGAAGACTTTATTTGCGGAGTTTTCTTTGGTGGAAGTGGAGGTTTAGGATGTGCAGGCTGAGGAGGCTGAGGTGAAGGAGTCTTCGTTCCAGTTCCAGTACTGCTCACTGTAAATGGAATTTGAAAACAAATTACTTGTGAATGTTATGATTAAACACGAAATTAAAGAATCAGAGTAGTTCCTCGCTCAAGTAAGTGTTTGACATTTACTGCCCTGAGCCAGTTGTGAAACATCCGCATTCCTATAACAAGGATGATTCACGCCATACTTGAGTTTTCGTTGAGTCAGGTGATATGAAGGGATGAGTTGACACAACGACCAGGAATTCATCTCACTTGTTTGCTGTCCCTGCCTCCCTGCCCATGACAGTATATCCAAATTAAATGTTTTATCATTAACTTTAGTGACTGCAGGAATTCATATTCGTTGCTTCTTTCTTTCTGCTACCTTTAAGTCACGTATTATGTTTATATCTACGTGACTTTACCGAAAGAACCAAAGAATATAATATGATGATACTTGGTGGCGTATTACATCACAGGATCATGAAAGATGGTGGCTGCTTGGGGAGGCCTTCATCCAGCAGTGGATGGCTGATTCTTAGTGTCATGTTATGAAAGTAAATTAATTCCATTCTGCACACTTATAGTGAATAGATGACAGAGCCCAGAGGATGATGTCAGAGAAATGCTATTTAAGTAAATTCAACAGCACTCTTCATCATACTAGGGGAACACCTTTTATCTGCCCTAAAAATAATCTTCATTGCTTGGCTAACACTCTGAAATGTGTAATCCACACAGGTGGAATAAGCCACGTTAAATGAAAAACCCAGATTAAAATGAAGGTGTTTTCTGTGGAGTCATTAGTCACTAGACTGATACAATTTACTCATGAACATGAACCAGTTAATAATAAGTTGCTGCCCAGAATCCCAACAGTTCTGGCTCAGTGCTTTAATGTGATATTAGTCCCTCGAGCCCCCAGCCACATCCTCAAATCCACAAGCTTAACTGGTATGCACTACTGCAGAAAACGATATAAACCAGAGACAGCACCTGTCATTTGGGACGTATTAATGAGGGCCTGCTGGAAATCTTTCAGCATCTCAGGCTGGAAGATGACGAAGCGGATGCGCTTGAGGGGGCTCGTCAATGTGTGAACCCTGACGTGCTCCTCAATGCCCTCCATCATAGCATCAGCCACCACCGCAGCGGGCACGCTCCCAGCACCTGTAATACAAAGACAAAAGCGTTCTGATTGTGAACAATAATCCAGTAGAAATAAAATAATGATTTTCAGTAACGTCTGAACATGGACATTTTGGAAATATATTATAGTTATGTATGTAGGTACGTTGAACTTCTTTCACATCGTACGTAGCCAACCATGCTAATCGCATGTGTAGGATAAGGACAACAGACTAAACACAAAAAGCAGTTCGAAATCAATGAGTTTTCAATTGAAACTTAAAAGTGCATAGCTCCAGTGGCTTCCTAATATTGGAAAGAAGAGCGTTCCAGACGGCCGAGAAGTGCATCTGAAAGCGCGGTGCAGTGATCGTCTTTGTTCAATGGCATGTCAAAAGCTGCTGCATGGATGACTGGAGTTTGCATGATGGTTTATGCTCCTTGACGAGATCAGCAAGGTATTGTGGTTCATTTGTGGCAAGCTCTTTGTGGATAATGAGTGTGACCTTATAAAGTATTAGTTCGGCAACCGGAAGAAAATGCAGCTTGGTGACCACTGGATGGATATGGTTGGATCTTGCAGTACCCCTCATGATACGTGCCAAAGAATTTTGTACATGCAACTTTTGAATGTTTTGCAAGACGTCCCATAGAGGGAAAGGTAATTCAAACTGCATCTTAGCTTGGACAAAATATTATCGTGGACTTTTTAGTCATCAAATACAAATTATCACCCAACTAAATATGTATATGGCTTTGGAAGCTTGTAGTTCAACGAGAGAAACATTTAAAACATTTTTTTCAGCTTATTCTTATTCTAAGAAAAATATCTATTTTAAACTAGCAATATTGGCCTGCTCTTGTAAATAAAAAAAGCATATTTCCCTCTTATAGAGTCATTGAAGGATAAATTATCTTATTGGTGAATGGATGGGATGCATCCACCCAAATATTTTTTCATGTATGTGATAAATGATTTTACATCATCAGTAATATTATTCAGGTTTATTTTAAAGTAAGACCAGGTAAGAGCCAGGCTAATTACTGTAAAATAAGGACATGAAAGGAAAATAAAAATGTTCATAAAATACATCAAAATTATGCAATCAGCATCACATCATGAGACAAAGTTTCCATTTCAATCTCTCGCAGAACAGTCAACCTCTTGGTATTTGAGAACAGTCTGGAGAAGCAATACCTATTATAATCACCCAGGAATGTTTGTCCTTAATGCTCGTGACGTCACTCCACATCGACCAGCTCCCCTCATTAATATTCATGAGCAGGTGACGTCCTCCAAATGGACACCCCTCCATTAATAATAATTAGCGGCTGACGTCACTCCACATGGGGGGGGGGGGGCGAGGCGCCTCCTCCCCCCTCCTCAGCGTCAACTTACAACCCTCACTACAAAGGCAGAACCCTCACGTCACGCGATCTCCATAACGCTATTGAGACATCAAAGTAAAAAGGACGTCATGATGAACAAGGGATTATAACCTTTAAATTAACTAAGTCTGTGTCACCGCGGCCTTACAAATTGCACACGAATGGATGCGATGAATATCACGTCGCGGTCTGCTTTTCGCTTGCAAGTTTCAGATTTACTGCAATACACCCGTCCTTGGACGGGCAAAAGGCTAGTAATAGCATAATTACTCTTGATATCCTTTAAAGTGCTCACTTCAACACGTTAGAGAGGGCAGGATTTCTCTACTTTCACCACTGCGAGTAAACATTTGTCACATGATACTCAAAATAATATTTGTTATTCTCAGAGAAGTAATTTGGTACAAATTAATTGGAGAACCAATTTTACATTTTTTTTGAACAGCCATTAGTGACTGGGTCGAGCCCATCAACTCACCACACTTAAAAACAAGTTAATTCGCAGGCAGCTGCCTGGATTCGAACCCTAGATCATAGCGGTACCAGCTCAGTGCTCTGATCTCACGTAAAAAAACACTCAGACCATGTGAATGTACAGGGTAACTACCTGTTCCTGTGGCAGGGAAGGACACGGAGGTGACTTTCTTCATCTCGCACTCACGCAGCACTTTGAGCACAGAGGACTTTATGCTGGCTGGATTGGTTTGCCCCACCATGTGGACGATGTGTTTGCAGCTCAGCGCTCCGCTGCTGGTGACCACCACCCCATCACCTGGCTGAGGGCCTGCAGGGCATCAGAACCAGGCTCAGCCAGTGTGTGACAATGACATATTTTTGCTTTATCAGACAAGAAGCTAATCAGGTTAGAGCTTGGAGAGCACTTGGATTTCTATTGAAACACAGTTGCTGAGCACAGGCCCAATGGGTTAGAAACAAACAGTACTAATGAAGGTGGAATACTGAAGCCTCAATACTTTTCTTGAATTGAACAAGGTTCTAAGAACTTGGTGAAATGGACAATGGGGAGAGAGGGGGGTTCAAATTCGAGAAATTAAGTGTTTTAACCTGCAGTATTGTCGTTGAACAGTTCTGATGAGATAAAATAGTCAACCTGCTATACAAGAGTCCTAAACAAGGGTGGAGGAATCAATGAGTGGATTTCATGGGAATAGTAGCCATGGTAGAAGCAATAGAATAGTGATAAGAAGGTGAGTGGCTGGTTACCTGAGTACATCAATGAGTGCTGCATCATTAATGCAACAAAATCCATTGTTAAACCCAGCTTATATTCCCCGACCACTATGCCACACACTTTCACCAACCCACACTGATCAGTGTAGTGAAGTATCGTTAAATAGCCTCAACAACCCACACTTCATGGGGAGGCCTCAATATTTCAGTGAATTGACAAAGGGATGTACATGTACACATTATTGGACAATGCCATACATTCATAATTCTGTAACATGGATTTGTCATACTCTTTGGTTCTTTCGGTAAAGTCACAACAAATCACTATGTATGGATTCCTGCAGTCACGAAAGCTTAAAATCAAGAGAGAACTTATCAGCCCTTTCCTGTCAGGTCCTCCATGCGGGATGGTTTTATGGTGGATGTCATTCCACGTGACACAGTTCAAGATGGATTTCTCAACATGTAAAATATTACTTAAGAGGGTCAATTCTGTTATGTCACGATTTCATAGGTTTAACTCACCGAGTGTGGTGCATTCATCCACGACAACCTGTCCTGCTGCTTTCAGAATTGCTCCAGAAACACCTGGGTAAACATATCACAGGCACAATAAGCAGCGTCTCAACACCGCAAATGTAAAGCAGGCCTCCAAGTTTCCCTTTTATAAACCAATGGCTACCACTATTAGAGTGGTTGCATGCTAATGATGCTATTCATGAGAAGTACTGTGTCAATATGTCTGTTCACTGTTACACGACAATTTGTTTACTGATGAATATATTTTCATAATAAATGTGTTGGTCATATCCATGACTATTAATACAAACCAATACATTTGTTTTATTTAAAATAAGGCTAATAATTATATTCTGTAATGCTTTCCAACAAGAGTTTGTCCTAGAAAACATTTCATTTTGATAATCAAAGTATTTAATGATCGATAATCGCTTTCCCTTCCAAGCAGCAGAGCATCACGCGATCACCTCGTCATGCGGTGGAGAGCGTGCAGATTGCATGTAACATCATCAGCTTAGCTAAAAAGGCTTTATCCACAATCGCTGGTATTTTTAAATCCTTTATATTAAGTTCACTTGCTTGCTTGCTTGCGCGCTTACGACCTGTGCAAATCTTTCGGTCGTTTTTTAACCCACTTCCCGTGATCCAATCGAGCTGACATTTTGGACACAAACTCGTTGTGCGTGACAATTTATTTTCGTGAAAATTTTTTTCCAAAATTTTCCACTTTTTAGGAAAAATTTTTTTTCATATTTAATTTAAAATACCAATGTGATAAAAATGAAACTCTTACTCAAGAAAAACATAAATGAATAATAAAATAAAATCGATGCCACGCATATAAAGGATTTATAGTGAAAAACTTTGTTTTTACGGGTAAATTTTTTATCGTCAAGTTTTGGATAACCCTTGAATCAATTTGCCGTGTTTGTATCGTAAAAGTCCCTTATAACACAACTTAATTTAAAATATCAATTACATTGGTTTATCATTACAATAGTTACCGTAACCCCATGTTGCAGACAAAAAGGTGGAGACAGCAAATGCATGAACACTTTCAACCTTAGTTGGAACGCATTCGAAAGAAGAAAACATAACAAAGATGACATATATACCGGATGTGAAGACAAGAGCGTTTGTGGTGGAGTTAACAATAACATCTGTCGTCTCCTTCGTGATGTCACCGCTCACTGCCTCCACAGTGGCACCATGCAGCTTCAGACCATATTGCCCTGCAGACCCACACACAGCACGGTGGGGAGTCACAACTGGCACTCGCTCTCACCATGTTCCACAACATCAAGAACACATGCCCGGAATGGTTTCATGCCAGAAAAAAACAATGCGGCAAGGAAACCAAATTCTGACTTACGAATATAATTTTCTGCAATAGTTGATGTCTGAGGTGGCTGCACCTTCTGCAAGCAAACAACAAGAAATGTAAAGTCAATATTGCATATATACTGTACTAAGTTCCCTTACAATGGACAAATTATTTAAGGGGTGCAAGTTATTTAAGAGGTGCACATCACGACCAAGAGTAGCAAATCACATTCATTAAACTTGTAAAAACATGAAAAACATGTGATCACATTGTATATGAATTTCGCTCAAAAATTATAAATTCCAATATTACCCATGCAATCAGTATCATTATGAGTTAAATGTTGCTTACTTTGCCACCTGGCTGGAAATGTATTAAGGCTTGGGTAAAGGCAGTCTTTATGGCAGGCTGAAGAACCATGATGCGGATGTGAGACACATTTGACTGTGGATTTTGCGAGGAAAACTTCTCAAACGCCTCCAGGATTGTATCAGCCACAGGCCCTGGCTTGATCCCTCCTTTGCCTTCACAGAGTTTAATAAAAAAAATAAACAGATGATAACATTGAGGAAAAACAATCGAGCACTCAGAAACGTTGATACTATATACGCATATGCATTATGTGAGAAATTATAACATGACACAGACAAGCAAAAAGCAATGGAGATTATATAAATAATACGGAGAAAGCAAACAACAATTAATTGTTGTTTGATTACTGTCTACTCCCTTGTCACCATTTACTAAATGGTGACAAGGGAGTAGACAGTAATCAAAGAACAAACGGAGAGAAAGATTTATAAAAAGAGGCAATGTACCTGTGCTGAGTGCAGGGAAAGAAACGGAGTTGCAATTCAACTTGCTACACTCATCCAGGACTTTGAGTATAGAGTTAGTCATCTTGGCAAAGTCTGTTTGTCCAACCATATGCACAATTTTCTGACAGTTCAGACTCCCTGCTGAGGTGGTCACAACACCATCGGCAGGCTGCGCTCCTGTGCATAGGATGATAATTTATTCGTGAAAAATGTAGGAAGATAAATTTGCGTAAAAAGAGAAATAATATGGCTAAACAAAACATGTTTCTATTTCTCACGACGTTTCGATTGCAACACAAGCAATCATCATCATACTGTTTAAAATAGCATGTTACAATTTTTCTTCTTCTTTGTATATCACAGATATCTTACCAAAGATAGCAAGCTCCGACACAACTGTGGGTCCAGCTGCTGCCAAGATGGCCTTTGACACACCTGCAAAAGAATATTGCAAAAACATCATGCTTTCATGCTGTACTAACACAAACAGTATGTAATTATAAGTAAGGTGCCATAATTACGGTGGTGCCAATGCAAAACATTGAGCGGTAAAACAATAACAAGGAATTCAACATTTTTGCTTGCGTTGTAGCCGAAACGTCGTGCGAATTATTTTATTATGTTTTATTTTTATTATTTTATTACTTCCCTTCTACGTGACTTTACCGAAAGAACCAAGAAGAGGAATTCAACATGTGTCTGCTTTGGGGGTAGCATGATGATACTGGGTGTCATTTTTAGTGGAATATTGTATCAAAAAGACACATTTTGTGTTGATCATACCTGTTGGCTGAACACAATATTAATCGACACATTTTGTTTATGGTACAACTTGATTTGATTGTCTGTGTCAGGTGGAGGGTTGCGTACAACACAAATTGGCTTTATGCTAACCTGATCTAACTCAAAACCCAATTATGAATAGCGTGTCTTATTTGAGAAAGTCAATTTAGTTTACTAAATGTTCGTTGTTATGACAAAAATTTGTTACTTTATTCAGGTTGCAGAGACACGAAACTGATATTTGGAAGAGCAACAAATGTTATATATTGATGTCCAGGTTCTTTAGCCCCTGAGCAGCATCAACTGTAAGTGGATGAATTTGTTTTGGTGCCGCCATTGTCCAAAATGTTGGGTGTTGTATTTAGAAGCAAACATCTGTCAGCTTGTGTTCTGCAGATGTTATCAAATGTGTTCATTATACTGACCTGAATCAAGGTCTAACGTTGTGTTCGTGGAGTTTACAATAGCATCTACTTTCTCTTTGGTGATGTCTCCATCCACCACCTCCACTGAGATGTTTCCAATAGCCCTCTGCGCTGCTTTTGATGTGATATTTAATGTTGGTGGAATAGATGTCTTGCCTGCACAAAGCAAATTACAAAACCACAGGTTATTTTCCTCATTATTGAACAACATATCTGGTAGAATTCCACAATAACTGTAAAAATAAAAACATGAATGTCATTAGAGTAAAAAAATAATTCCATGTGTTGAAGAATATCAGGAACATTTTAAATACAGGAACGTTATAGTTCGATTTTCATGAACGCAATGTAATAAGGTTGGAGAGGTGGCACTATAGTTTGTGCACTGCACTATCAACCTGATGACCTGAGTTTGATTCCTGGCCAAAACCAACATTTGTGGTCATTTATATCTGGAACCAGTCATAGTGCCCCATTTTACCAACCTCCACTGACTAGCATGGTGAAGTATGGCCAAAGTTGATAGGCCTTCAGCCAGTAATGGATTGACAGAAGGATTAAGTGTATTATTTCATATTTTAATATAACTAGCAGAGAGCCAGTTACTCTGCAACAGAAAATAAAAAACAGCCGTGATTTTAATATACTCTTTTCAGCATCCTGTAGTCAGAGCACTAAAAGTAATCTGATTTTTTACGCAATAAAATGCCAAGACAATATGTATTGTGAGGGTATTTTAATATACTCGATGATTTATTCTAGCTAAAAGATTACTGAAAAGTTGGAGCAATTTTAAACTAACCGTGTCAGTCTGATGAATGAGTTACCTTCACCTCTTGGGTATCACGATCTATTATACGTCTTCCTAACTTTTCAAGTCAATTCAACATTTATTTGTTACATGGAAAATCCCGTTTAGAGAGTGACACATGTAGTTTTCGGTATCAACAGCCTGCAGCCACTAACAATATAGTTATTGTTGTGGTGGAGAGGAGCCCTGTCAGCAGTCAAGCACAAAACTCAAGGCAAGGATTCGTTTTAATAGTACGATACACGTACCTAAGAGTCGTTGAGCCAGCTCAGCCTGAAAATCCTACAGAAAGACCAAAACAACCAATGAATATTTAGCATCATATAACTATTTACTTTAAACTTCAATCACATACATAATATCCCCAGTGAATCCATCATCTGCCATCACACATTAATTAACATCACCTGCCAACACTATTTAAGATTCCCCATAACCTCAATACTTCCTGACAAAGGCTAATCAGCCAAAATGTTGGGATTTTCCTGTTGTCCCGGTGGTAGTATTAAAATCGTATTATTATTACTCGTGTTATTTCATGTTTAATATCAAGCAACCTTTTGGCAGTGGTCATGACACATTCTTGTGTGTTAGCATCTTTTAGAAAAAAAATACCATTAGTTTTAGACTTTTGAACAAGCCATCCAGTACTTGTTCATGGTCCTTGCAGACCTGCCCATTTATAAGGCCCTCAGTGCCAGACTTACTGAAATGACGAGCTGATCTTTGGAGAATATCACAAATCGGATGTCCTTCAGTGTTGTGCCCTGGTGATTCTGACTGAAGTTGATAACTTCTTCAAACATGAAACTTGAAACCATCAAGGGCGAGTATTTGAGATTTCCTGTGCCAAGTGCTGGGAAGGAGATGGAAGAAACCCCATCACGATGGGCCATCTCCAGGCTACGTTTCATGCATTTTCTTAGATGATTCCCATTGTCCCAGGAACCCAGGGTGGTGTGGTACAACGCCTTGCATTGGAGATTGAGGACCCGTCACATCCGTCTTCACAATCTTCCCAGAACCAATCGACTGGCCCTGAATCTCAGTGTCAACGAGAGTCTGCAGTGTTGGGCCGGCCTTACGGAAAATGGCACTGGACACCCCTCCAGAATCCATCTTCATGTTTGCCGAGGTTGTGTTTATGATGACATCGGACTGTAATAACATAAACATATATATTTAAATAAATGAGAGCTAAACAACTAGATTTGAATGAATAGAACACACAAATAAACAATGTTATTTAATTGACTGAATTTATTTATTGCATACAAAATATACATGTTATATAAGCAGGAATGATTCATCACATTCGGGCATTCGATAAAAAATACTGTAAATAAAATTAACAAATGTAATATTATACTTACATTTTCATTTTCAATGCTGCCAATAACCAAGGAGATATTAAGGCCTTCTTTTGTGATCATGCAGGTTGAAGAGGTTGGTGCTGCTGTAGAACTTTGGATTTTAACAGAGGCTGGCAATGAAAATGTTAATCCTGTTTGTGGAGTTGCTTTTGGAGCTTTGCCTACCTTTGACAAAAGTGCATTTACTAGAGCATGGACTACATTATCGTTCAAATCAATAAAGAAGACATCAGTCAGACAATTTCCAGGATCATTGACTTGGCCAAATTCAGCAACAGCATCTATCAGTGCTTTGGCGCAAACTTCTAACGGATATCCACTGTTGTGAAACACGAGGCCTGGCATTGCAGCACATTGGTGCCCACGTGTTCCCACCAGCTTCAGGGCCTTTTTGAGCCCTTGCTTCAGCTGATTAACCTTGGACATGTCAACATTTCCATTACATTTCTCAAAAAGTTGACAAATAACATGAGCTACACTTCTGCAAGGCAGCTTGCCTGGCACAGATATGACAGCTTCACCAGGTTGTGGTTCTCCATTGTCCCGAATGTACTGAGCACAAGATCTTGACGTGTCTGGGCCTGCTGCTTCTGAAAGGACTTTTCCGAAGCCACTTTTGAAGCACATTTTTGTATCAGCGGCATTAATGATGATATCAGCCTGACTTTTTAAGATATCTCCTTTGTATATCGAGATGGTAAGGTTGGCAGATAAAACCTCCTGGCATTTCAGCTGCATCCCAACCTGCCGAGAAGCAGCAGCAGCTCCAACATCAATCAAGACCATGCACTTCTGGTTTCCTTCTGCAATACTTTTGATAACACTTTCGTTTTCTCGCATATACTTGGCTGCACCTGGTTTGTTACATTTAACTGACTTTAATACAATTTCAGAAATTTTTTTGTCAAATAAGTTTTTTATTTCGTCAACATCATGAGGGTGTCCACTGACTTCAAGAAAAGTTTCACTCAACGTTTTGACATTCTTGTTCAACAGTGTTTGATCTTCAAATATTTTTTCATATTCTTGCAAATATTTTAATATATTTTTTGACTTTATAAAAATTTTCTCAGTAATTCTTAAGTGTTTTTCACAGAAGTCATCAAGTTCTTGGCATGTCTGATCCACAGCATTGCCAAAACCTGCAACACTTACTTTCGTGCACAAACCAGCATCATCTAGGCTTTTGTTGATAAACACTTGCAAAATGCTATCAACCTTATTTTCTTCGAGATTACTGAGCAAATCAGTCCACTCCCTACCTCGCGTTGCATGCATGGACTCTTCTGGAATGGGAAACGATTCCTCTGTAAATGTTTCCTCTATAAAGGATTCTGCTTTTCCTAACTGATTAGCAAAAGCAGTTATGGAGATTGAATTGTTATTTTTTAATTGTATTTTTGCATGAATCCTATTAGAAAATAAATTTGCATTTAAAATATCCCGGCCTAACATTTTAAAAAACATTACAATATTACTCGACATTTTAACTTCTTTGCTTGATATACCCTTCAGATGTTTGGATATTTTATCCTTAATTTTCTGGCAATCTTGTGGCATGCCTTTGACTGTCAAGGAATATGATTTTTCATCAAATGTTAATTCTGATTCTTTAAACTTGGCACGAAGATCTGCTTCAATTTCCAGCATCTGGATTAAATTATATTTGTCTGGACTTTCTAGTGATATGCGATCACTGATAATCTGACTCTCCTTTAAGAGGTCATCCTGAACTTTCTTTACAATGGGCTTCGTGTGTTTGCAAACATCTTGCACATCCTGATTTCTTCCAGAAACAATTATATGTGCTTGTTGAGAGTCATAATCAACCAGCACATTATCATGATTTGAGACTTCTTGTTTAACCCTTTCCCATGCAGCTTTAGAGCAGGGCAAAACTGTCTTCGAATACATTTCACAGAATTTTAGAAAACATATTTTTGCAGTTTGCTGCCACTTTGAAGCGAGGCTCTGAAAATTGACTGCGCATTCGTCCAGTTTGGATGTCAAAGTAATTGTACCATTTGAGCCAAGAGAAAATGAAGTGTTTGCTTTCTTTAGAATATCTTTCAGCTGATCCATTGAAGAACTATGTTTTGAAATAAACTGAATAATCTCAGAATCAACTACAAGGTCAAATGGTTCAGGCTTTGCTGTTCGAATTTGTTTTCCAAGAGTCGAAGCTAATGCATGATAGTAGGGATAGACCTTCAGTTCTGCTTCATTTAATTTGTGTTTTCTTGACACAACTTCCTGAGCCACTGCAAAACAAACAATGTTTTATTATAATTAACAGTTCCCGTCATAATTTTGATATGAGAGCATTTTTTATAGAGTAGAAAAACATTAAATATACGCTGCCAAGCCTGGTGGTGACCATTCAGACGCTGTCTTTCCGACAGACCTGTTCTTCACCTGAGGACGGCTGCTTCCGTTGTGGCCGAAATGTCGTGAGAATTATTTTATTATGTTTTATTTTTATTATTTTATTATTTCCCTTCTACGTGACTTTACCGAAAGAACCAAGAAGATGAATCCCTGCAGTCACGAAAGCTTTAAATCGAAATTTAGAAAAACATTATTTAAAATTAAATTCAACGTTGTGCAAGTCTGCGTAAGTTTGTGATTGAAATCAAATGCGGCCCATGATCCAGTAAAATGTAATATAAAAAGTATAAAGATTTAGAATACACCTTACAAAGAGCTTTGTGCAAAGTAAACCTGATATGTTTAATCAGCAGTCGAATGATTTCCAAACGACTGCAATAGAGTTCACTATTGTAATAAGATCAAGTTCACAATGTAGGCATCTGGAATGTTCTGCTCTCACCTGCTGGTTCGAAGAATGAGAGGTAAGCAGTTGTTTTGCTGTTTTCCAAATTAACCTCGGTGAGGGGGCCGCCGCCACTCTTAGCTGAGTTCTCAAAATACAAAGTAAGAAGGTCTTCACACAGGCTCCCGTTCGAAGCCTCCACCAGCAGACAGTTCGACGCCTCGAGCATTGTCGCCGTGATTTTGGCCTGAACCAATGGCCTCTTGGCACACATCCTCAATGCTGATTTCCAGTCTGACATACATGACAGAAATACATTAGAAATACAACCGATTAGCATGGTTGGCTACGTATGGTGCGAAATAAGTTCAACATACATACATTATATTCTTGGTTCTTTCGGTAAAGTCACGTAGAAGGGAAATAATAAAATAATAAAAATATAAACCAATTAAATTATCACGACGTTTCGACTGCAACACAAGCCATCATCATCAGGTGTGAAATCCACAGCAAGAAAATTTGAAAAAAGTGGCGTTTTTTTTTCAAAGTTTCTTGCTGTGGATATCACACCTGATGCTGATTGCTTGTGTTGCAGTCAAAACGTCGTGATAATTTTATTGTTTTATATTTTTTATTATTTCCCTTCTACGTGACTTTACCGAAAGAACCAAGAATATGAATCCCTGCAGTCACGAAAGCTTTAAATCAAAAATACATACATTAGTGAGGAGTATTTATAATCATAATAGATGTACGACTCAAATGACATTTTTATTTACAGTGATCCACTTTTTATGTTTAGTAAATGTCCATTGATTTCAAAATCTCAGATTAAACCCTACCTTTTAAAACATAAATCCATCATTCACAACATTTATGTGTAAGTTCACAAACATGTTTTAAAAATTGTTTAAATAATGTACAGCCTCGTGTCAATCCATCCAATGCTGCATGAAGGTCACCCTGTGCTGTGTGGGTTTATTTGGGTTGTTTGGCCATACTTAAGTGCGAGTTGGTGAAAGGGAACCAGGCCCGGTTCAGATATCACTCGCCACAATTAGCCGTGGCCAAGAACCAAACTCAAGGCATCCAATTCTTAGTTCAGTGCGCAAACCACTGCTCCACCATTCCAATCCGATATTTTCCAATGTAATACTTTGGAAACTGACGTAAACTTTGAAAATAATACATTTTCAGTCCTGCTAATTAGGATGAGAACAATGATTAAAAAGCAGTACAGTTTTTGTATACTCAGCTTACCTATTGGGTTTATGAAGGTGACTACAGCTACTTCCCCACCCTTCAGGTATTCTATATCACAGACTTCAGCATCGGTGATGGATGCCACATATAAGTTGATCATTTCCCTTTGGATGGTTGTTGGAAATCCTGTCAGAATCAGCCGCTGCTTGTCAATAATCGCATCTATCCCCGCAGATGAGTAGACAGAGATTTGCACCTTTTTTCCCCCAATGGCATGCTCTTTAACTGCCTGCATCTTCTGTACAGCTGTTGATAAAAACGTAATGTTGCAAACATTGAAAACAGTAAATTAATAACCCAATAACAGAAGTATTACAAAGGGTTTATTGAATAAACAATGTAACCTCTAATTGGTTAGAATGAAAGACATTATTTTCTTTCATCGGTTTCTTAGATTATTGTTATAATATGCCAATGGCAATAATGTAACAAACATATACAAAACAATTACACATAAGCTGCATTGGAGGTATTGTGTATGTGAAATTAGGCATTTCCTCTACGAAAGCCTGGTTGTAGACACACCAGGGTCATGATGGTGAACAGTGCTTACCTTCCTGGCTGCAGTCCAGCCAGATTTTGGTTTTGGTCAGGGGGTAGACATCAACTGTCTCTTTTGTGACATTCTCTGCGTATAGCTTCAGGTATTCATCTCCAAACTCGCCAGCAACACACACAACTACCCCTTCCCCTTCAAATGTAGATGAATCAAGATTTTCACATCTTAATTCTACAATATAAGCAAAAAGCAAAATCAAACTGCATTTCAAGACACTGTATAACACATTATAGCACATGATCATGAAGACATGTTAATGTAATATATATATTTTAAAGGATGTGGACACTGGAAAAGCAAACTTAAAATAATAGAGTACAATACTGCAACTGTATTTATGTAATAATGTACACAAACCATTTGCATCTGTTGTTGAACTTGACTCCGATTGCTGTTGAGATAAAACAAATTTTATATCAGTCAACAGCCATAGTGTATCCACTGCTTGATTGAAGCCTCAAATCGCCACCATCTCTCATGATCCTGAATGTAATAAACCCCTCAGTATCAGCTCAAGACCTGATTTCATCTCAGCATCTCCCCGGACACCCTTCTGGATGCTTTTCCTTCCTTGGCTGCCATTGTCATTCTTCACCATGGCGATCGACTCCTCTTGCGATGTTACCCTGCCCAAGCCCACTCAATTTAAACTGCATATTTTGAATGACTTCGAACTGCACATGTTTTCTAATCCATGCGTTTCCCTTTATATCTCGTATTTTAATTCCAAGCATTCATCGTCTTTCCATGCTTTGTTGCAAACTTTTAAAATTTTGATCCATTTTCATTGACGATGACCATGTTTCTGATCCGTTAACAATAGCGGGTAGTACACAATGAACTAAAACTTTCTTTAGGCACATTAGTAATGTGGCGTTTGATGCTTGAGTTTAGCTTTTCATAAGCACTCCAACTTCCTGTCTATCTGTTCATAAGACTGTCGGTCACCATAACTCTCGTAAGTAAATAAGGAAATCAGTGTAATTATCAGCATGCTTGTTCTAATAATTGTATAATCTTAATTGTGCTCTATTCACTGATGCATGAAGATAAACATAATGCCTCTAACTTGTGTATGTTCTCGAATGCATGTGTAATTTAAATATTACACCTCTCCATGCTTCTGTGAATACTTTCCATTATTTGCAAACTTTCCATTTTTAAGTTAATGCAAATGTTTGTGATCCATATGCCATATCAGGTAAAATGCATCATTGCATTGTTGTTTTCAATCATGCATATGGATGATGTGTCTTCCTTGTACCTGTATAGTTTTAAAATCCATACGTATGTGTAACAATTTATATACACATGGTGTACTTCATTAGCATAATACAGACCAGGGTATCAACCAAGTAATGATATAGTTTGTATTTACTCAGAAAAACCTAACTTTACCAGGAGGATCCTGTTTTGATATATTTGCCCAATTCATTTATGATTGTTTTGCTTGTGGGAGGAAACCAGATTTATCCAGAAAAAAATCACAAGTACAGGGAGTAACGCTCAAAGGTCTTCCCAAGATGGATTCAAGAGCCCATGTTCTCTCCTGTAATACCACCTTCTGGCCTCCTCGCATCTCGATCACATTTCGTCTCCACTTGAAAATAGATCAATGAATTCCACTGCGACAAACGAGATGCTACGTTACAGCTGTCCATCTCGCTCTAGATTGTCAGTAAATATGACATATGTGGTTGAAGTGTGCAGCTCACTGGAGGAGGGACTGGTGGCACTTGACAATAGGGCTGGAGTGTCAACTGCCTCGTGCCAAACCCAGGCAGCTCGATAGTGTGCGGGTTCCGTTGCAGAACACGGTCTCGCACTGAAAAACAAAAATACAGACCAAGACACATTTCGATTTAAAGCTTTCGCGACTGCAGGGATTCATCTTCTTGGTTCTTTCGGTAATGTCACGTAGAAGGGAAATAATAAAAAGAGAATTGTATTTTAGTATGCGAAATTTTTATTATTTTATTATTTCCCTTCTACGGGACTTTTCCGAAAGAACCAAGAAGACAAGATACACATTTTAAGTTCTTACCCGAAGGAATGATCACTGGCTCAAGCTCCTCCATCCCTATCCTGATCCCATGCGCCAATATTAATCTCATATCACACTCCAATAACATGGTTCATGAGCCCTAACTATGGAAGGATAGATAGTTGAGGTGGTTTCCTGTTGTCTTCCCTAGGGACCTATACAATTTTAATAAGAAACAAGTGATATACAGTAATACATTATTTGATATAAAAATATGTTAAATCATGAAATAACACGGATGATACCTACAGCACTGCATCCTAACAGATGGTGCATCAATTGCCAAAAAATTAGCAACATTTTTTACTTTAAAAGCTGAAGACAGCACGACGTCTAGGAGTGAACTCGACGTTTCCACTGTGATCTCGTTTCGATGAGGTTACACAATTTTTATTCGTGTGAGGCATTTGTATCCTGGAATTTGGGACACTGAAGTCAACAGAAGTTGCCAAGGGAAATGGGAATTTCCGCACTGTTGTGTTTGGGTTGTCCTGACTTCGCAACCTTCGAATGAGATCGGTTGGCTAAGTACGGTGCGAAAGAAGTTGGAAATACATACACTGTCTCAGGGCTGCAAACAGAGATGAACATCACCCCAATGCTCATTGGACCAGGGAGACACTTTTGACTGGTGGAGTATATTTTGGTAGTCGTTTTAGGAAAGCAGAGAAACATAAACGCTCTCAGTTATCAACCTCGCGACATTAGAGGGCTGCCACCGCCAGAGGGCGCATTGATCAACTCGACAGAGACACAAAAACCTGCTTGGTCATCACGGTCGGAAATCCCCTAAATGTCGTCCAGAACAACCATGAAACAAAGTAGCGTACAACCAAATACAGTATATAATAACACCGTGTATTTTGACTTCAGATATCACACTCAGGTCGATGAAACAACGCAGCAGAAACAGGAAGTATCTCACTCAAAATCCCTGATGACACATCATGAAAAATACACGAATTTGTTGACGTTCAATTCGATGTTACAGCACTTTTGAGATGTGTGTATATGTACATTGTGTGTGTACATACATAAAAACACGATGTATTCACTCATCCAACACAACATGGATTGACTCATGAAAAAGCAATTTTAGAGATTTAGCTCAAAGAGGAAAGGTTTCATCCATTATTCATTTGGCCATTTTCAGTGATTTTGCCTCGTGTGGGAAGAAACCGGAGTTACCCGGAGACAACCCATTAAGAACAAGAGGGGATAACGCTTTTACATAATAATTTCCGCACAGATGCGTTCACGAACCCACAGTACTGCCGGCGGGGGTTGTCTACGTGTGACCTATCCCCTCCAAAGCGCTGGTACGAAGGCGTGATCTTATCACACACGAAACTAACCGATTAAACGAAACTACAGTGTTAAAAAAAATATTTTACCAGGTAAGGCACGCTGACCTATAACGCTCTTTTTCAGAATCGACCTGGCTATGACAAATGATAGCTCAACAAAGTGGCTTATCATGTGTAAATGTAATACAAGCCAAAAACTCCAAACGCGTGTTTCTAAATGTGGAGTGGAAACCTGGAGGACCCGGAGAAAAATCCACGCGACCACGGGGAGAGGGAGAGACACGCGAACTCCAAATATACAGCAGCAGGCGTCAGGGTCGAGATCGAACCCACGACCTCCTGTATACCAGGCGAGGTAGTTAACATCTCCTAGCCACCGGAATGATGATGAGAGAGAGACACGCAAACTCCAAATATACAGCAGCAGGCGTCAGGGTCGAGATCGAACTCACGACCTCCTGTATACCTGGCGAGGTAGTCAACATCTCCTAGCCACCGGGATGATGAGAGAGAGACACGCGAACTCCAAATATACAGCAGCAGGCGTCAGGGTCGAGATTGAACCCATGCCCTCCTGCGTACCTGGCGAGGTAGTTAACATCTCCTAGCCACCTGCGCTTTGGACATCACCTCCTCCTCGTGCCCTTCCTTACCTGTTGTGCTGTTGAACCTCACCACGACGGTTCCATCCTTCTCCTCGACGGTGCACTCTCCTCCGCCAGATTTCCTCTTGATTTCAAAATACTTGGCGAGGCTTCTCTTCACATCGCCGTTCAGGGGGCCGGTGCCTGGAACACCCTCGATTACGCACGCGGTGTCCTCCTCCTCCTCCGAAACTTCCATGTTCGCAACGACTCGGTTCAACTAAATCCGACACATCGCAGGGGCGACACGGAACGAGTGAACGTGACCGATCCGACGAACTTGCGGGGAAAACGAAGCGGCCAACGAGCAAAGAACGAGAGAACGACGCGGGGCACGGTCGACGGATGCCTCGTCAAGTAACGCACGACTGCTGACACTCACAGAGGTGGCGTGACACAGCCCTCGGACAAGACTCCCCCCACATACACACCTCACACATCAAACACACACACAGCCTTGCCTCTGTGTCTGCGCAAAGAGTTCCAAGCCCCCCCTTCCTGGAAGATACCCGTGGCCACGTCACTTGAGGGGTTCTTTGCGCAACGACGCACGACTTCCTCCTCCTCCTCGTCGTCGTCGTCGGTGCCGCGGTGTTTGTCTCCTCTCGGTGTTCCCCGCGCCTCGCGTTCACAGCCCTCTTCTTCTTCCTCCTCCACCTCCTCTTCCTCCACCTCCTCCTCTGTTGGTTGTGGCAGATCGAGGTGAGCGCGACGGGTGTCTCGGTGAGTTGGTTTGTGTTGCCGAGTGAGCGAGGCAGTGAGAGGGCTTTAAAGTGTTTGCCGTGGTGCGTTGCGTTCTGGGGAAGGATGCGGAACCGAAAGTGTTGGCCCGTAATTCGCGATGTCTGCGACATGCGTGTGTTTTTGTTTTTGTGTGTGTCTGTGTCTTTGTGTGTGTTGGTGGTTGTTGTTGTGTTGGTGGTTGTTGTGGTGTTGGTGGTGGTGGTTGTTGTGTTGCATCGGGGACACGCGTCGCGTTCTATGGCTTTCTCGCCACGCTCGTTGTCACAGTCCGAGACGTGCGTTGTTGTTGTTATTGTTGTTGTAGTAGTAGCACTCCCAGCCCCTATAGATGCATCCAGTCAACGTCGATTAACGTCGACGTATGGCAAACCTGGAGCCGAGGTCATTTTTGTTTGTTTAACAAAAACCCAAAACGCGTGACAATTATCGGATTGGGCGGTGGTTGTGCAAAAAAAGTTTTCGTTGACGATTCGTTTCGTCAACGTTTGCCTGGCCCATTGATCGTCAACCTGTCGATTGATTTCATCACATTTAATCACTCGACCCTAGCGACGAGGGGGTTGATGCGGGATTCCTCCCCCCTCTTCATCAGTTTGCTGCTCCCAAATGACGACATCGCGAACGACCTTCCACGTCCTATCTGGCGACATCTGGCGGATTGTTTGAAGGCTGCCTCGTGGCAAACGAGTCGCCGGTGCGGTGGGAGACAAAGGCGGCCGGGCGTGGTTGCTGGCCCCCTCGATCACAGCACTTGCTCCAACAGATTGTTGCAGGCTATACGGGGGATCTTTGCCTTTGTTTGGACTCCACCGCGCAGTGACCCCAACACCGATTCCCTGCCCCCCCTGCCCCTATTGACCAACCAGCACCGTGTGACCAGCGTGGTGAAGTATGGTCAATCACCCCCTCCCCACGCGAGCAACGCGACCTCGGGTGGGAGGTCTTCATCCAGCAGTGGATTGGGGAAGGACTGTCGTCGTATTCGCATTGTACATCATGACGAAGTTGCAGCGCCACTGGTGGGATTTTATGTTTCATTTGAAATGGAGATCCCCTACGGCGTGAGCCCTCGTGTGACCGCTAGACGTCGCTACATGACATACATGGTGTTTGTTGGGTTAGATCGCTCGCTTAAATATAAATGTGTCGTAATTTAAACCCGCCACCACCCGACACTGCCGATTAGTAAAGTTTGTCACGTAAGCAAAAAACGTGCCAATCAGTTTACTACTTCAGCACCCCGAGTGTGTTGGAGAGCAAACACACAACATTTACAATTTGAGTACTGCGACGTTTCGCTGGTGATGATAACCAGCCTCATCAGACGATTAGCCGGAATTGTAAAGAAGTCCTTCAGTTTCGGTCTTAAATTGAGTAAAGGTGATGCCATCAACGTGAGCCTATCAGGTGCGAATACCAGAGGGGAGTTAATGTTGTCAGTACGTCATTACGTTCACATTACTCTTAGTTTTTTTTTCGGTAAAGTCACGTAGGTAAAAATAAATAACAATATAAATAATAAAAATAAGATAATAAATCACGACGTTTCGGAGGAAACACAAGTCTCCGTCATCAGGTAGGACCGTCACAGCTAAAATTTACTGTATCAAGTGAGGCAAAATTCCAAGAGACAAGCTCTTAAATACAAGTTAAGGGGGAGGGGGGGAGGGCTCATCTGAATGTGGTAGCCAATGAATGGAACGTGTTGGGGGGGTGGGCGGGGCTAAAAGAGAACAATAGGTGTACCTCGACTTGGGGTTGTAACAGAGGTCGCAATCGGGTACCCGATACCCGTACCCTACCCGATACCCGGCTACCCGTACCCGACCGGGTACGGGTACCCGTTTGCGACCCTGGTGCGGCCGGGTATGGGTACGGGTAGGCCGTGAGTCACTGGTGAGTAACCATTTGTCACTCATTCCCCAACGTCTTGTCTCTTCTCGCAATTCAAGTTCCTAGAATCAACCCACCCGCGCCTGCAACATGGCTTCATCCCAGAGGTCGCAATCGGGTACCCGATACCCGTACCCTACCCGATACCCGGCCGAGTATGGGTAGGGTACGGGTACCCGTTTGCGACCCTGGTGCGGCCGGGTACGGGTACGGGTAAGGAATCAAAACCCGTTTGCGACCTCTGGGTTGTAACCGGTGTTGGCTGACAATTCAAATATAATAAGTATAACCCGTAAAAACAAAGTTTTTCACTCTAAATCCTTTATATGCGTGGCGGCTAGAGTCCTCTCGTCCTCTGGCTTGAGATGGCTGCCACCTATGGGTCAGATGATTGTCTGCAGTATTAAACAATTGGTAATTAAATATTTAATTTGTTTTCCCTAAACAGTGTAAAATTTTGGAAAAAAATTTTCACGAACATTAATTGTCTCGCACAACGAGTCTGTGTGCAAAATGTCAGCTCGATTGGATCACGGGAAGTGGGTTAAAAAACGACCGAAAGGTTTGCACGGTCGCAAGCAAGCACGCAAGCAAGCAAGCACGCAAGCAAGCAAGCAAGCGAACTTAATATAAAGGATTTAAAAAAGGCAGTACTGTTAAACGCTGGGGATGTCAACACTCGGTAAAGTAGAATAGTACCTGTCAAATAAGATGTTACAAATATGTGTAGTTAAATCTTTTTTACATGGTTAATAACATCTTTCCAATGATTACTCATCATCACGGTTGAAGTTATGTCTGTGTTTGTATATCTGGATGGCTTCGTGTACAAACCTTTGATGGTAGCCAGAAGGTTTGCAGAGCACCTTGGTCTCACATTCACCGAAATGTCAAGTAGATTTCATGAGCGAAACGGAAAATCAATGGGATCGCCTTTTGTAACGTGAATTAAACGTCACTAAAAACACATTGCGTCCGGATGTGTTTCACAGTTGTCTTATGAGCAGGTGCACCTGACGGGAACAAACACCTGTGGGGCCGTCCATAAATGACGTCACGCACCTAGGGGGGGTGTCAGACATTTGTGACGATGTGTGTCGAGGGGGGGGGGTTTGAGAAATGTGACGTCACATCAAAATGCGCAACTTTAAATAAATATAGACAACACGTTCTACTTAATTAAATATACTTTTTTAAATAAATGTTTCCTCATACAACATCAGAGTGCAGTGCCACATTAAATACGCACTACAATGACAATCGTTTAAAGCGATTGGAAGCGTGTTTTCTTTTTTTGGGTGGGGGGGGCAGAGCTTTGTGACGTCATATTTGAGGGGGGGGGGTCTGACTTTTTGTGACGCCGTGTGACGACGTGGGGGGGGGGTCAAAAATCGTCCAAAATCGCGTGACGTCATTTATGGACGGCCCCTGTGTGCTGGCAGGTGGAGGTGTGCCATGGCGACTGGAGGAAATCAGTCTTGGACTGCCGAGTCGGGGCTGCAGAATGCTGTGATAATCAGCTCCGTAAGAAAACTTGTGAAATCAGCTTATCTCAGGGACTATGAAATAAGAAGACGGCTTGAGGATGAGCATGAAAAGCATGTTTGTTGTGGAGTTATTTACCCCTACAACTACAATGCAGATGAGGCTCTCATTGCCTTTACCAACGCCCAAGGTAAATACAGCAAAGAGGATTAACCTTCCACTCATTGCATTAGTGACACCGCATGACTAAATCACACAGAATGCACCCGATCTAAGTCAGATCTTAGAAGCTAAGTCACACCTATGGCTTGCATGGGAAATCACCACGCACAAACAGGTGTTATAGGCTGCTTAAGGGTTATGTTTTCAGCAGAGAGCAGTGCAGCTAAATTCATTGTTGTACTCTACAATTTCCCAGGCTCCCCATTTTCACCAACCCATGCTGGCCAGCGTGGTGAAGTATGATCAGATAATCGCTAACACGCACGGGGTTGGAAGGCCCTCATTCAGCGGTGGGTTGATAAAGGGGCTGCACAGTATACAGCATATCAATGGTAACACGTTGATAGAACTCGTATCCATTGGCAGGGTCGCAGATACATATAATTCATGGATAAGAGGGAGACAATAAATAGTTTCAGTGTTATAACATATAGGATTAAGTTATGTGCTTTAAGAATATGTATATCACGTAAAGTACGGTTAATTAAGTACAGCACTGTATACAACTGTCATTATAACTGGTTTTAAACTTTTGTTCTCTCTTGGATATTGATTTAGATATTAGCATGTTAAAACTGGTGGATTAACACTTCTGCTTGTTTGTGCAATTCCACATGTATTAAACTGGAGTCCAATCAGTTTACAACTTAATGCAAAGGATATATTTTGAGATGTAGCTTGCATACGATTATTGACTTTTAAAATATGAACGATTGAAATTGGAATACAGTACTCACAAATCCTTTTTATCTTTCAGACATGGATGTCTTTATGCAACAGCAAAAACATATCCGACAAGAAAATACAGTGACGAAAAACAGGTATTTTATCGTGTGGAACTCACAAAATTTGATACAATATTGAAAATATCACTGATACCAATATATTTCCACACTTTTTAGTGTTGTACTGTAGTACAGTATTAATGTGGTCCACAGTCTGTTTTACAATGTTAATTTGTAGACCATGCAATATTTTGGCAGGGGTGCATTCAATTGTTCAAATTGGGCATGTGCTAAAGTGAAGTGGATACGTTTAATGAGTTAAAAAATTATATTGTCCAGCTCTGGCAGAGTGATTCACTTACAAACAAGTCACATGCTCATATCCCGGTCAGGGGTTACGTCTATCACTCACGAAGATCGATAATGAGCATCAAGTCACAAGCAGCCAACCTTTGGAAGACGTGTTCACTCATCGGCATTCCAAATTTCCCCACTGGCTCTGGGCCACCGATAGAATTGAGCACAGCCCAGTGGTAATTTGATTAGAAAGAGACTTTGAATTTTGACTTTGACCAAATATAGTACATTACATTTAAACCTGCAAAACGAATACGTAAGTTCAGTTAAATATGGGATTCGCAGAAGTACATATTCCTGCAGTTCAGCATCAAGGCTGGTCCTAATTTAGGATACAGGATGAACATGATTTAGGCCTAGAATCAATATTAGTTACCATGTGTAAGCTTATCTGCTGTTGGCTCGGTATTGGTGGTTTCACCCAGAGGTGTGCTATTTATAATATTTAAGCTTGATATACTTTGTTCAAATGAAATAAAACTTAACCACGATCATCAATACCACATGATAAGAATAAGGTATTGTACCAGGCAATGGCCCCCAGTGCAAAAAAATGTCTTAATTGTTGGAGAAACCACTTCCAACAAAGTCATTTAATATTGTAAATCTTTGCTTTGTTGATTCACACTTTTTTTGCGAAATCCAATTGTGATTGTCTTATTAGGACAACAAAAAAGAGTACTTATACACAGAGCTGTTCCGAGGGTACGGAGAGTCAGGGCGACTGCCCCAGACCCTGCGCTTTGGGGTGTAATGCAGTTTAGTTTGAAGGCGTCGGGGGCCCACACAGCGGGATTTGTCCCGGGCCCTGCAACCCCCTATAGTCGGCCCTCACTGTCCTGTTTAGCCAGTATAAAATATTTAAAAATACTTTTTTAATGAAATGTACTTTCCGAGCTGCCCCTCCCCATGCCCCCTTCCTCCATCGCCCCTCCCCTCCTTCCACACCCCCTGCCCCTGGGCGTGGCTCCCCGAGGCTTGCCGTGACGTAAGGGGCCACGTGATGATTTACAGGCAACGTGAGTTGAGCGTCGACAATTAGAGCCGTTAAATAGATTGTTTAAAAATATATTTTTCATTTTCAATTATAGAATATAGTATTGTCATCAGTATGACATAGCTATACGAAGTTTGCAGTCGATACGACGTTGGGAATACGGTTGAAATTGAGTTACAAGATTTTTTGATACGACACATACAGTAAGTTAAATAAAAGCGTGTAAAAAGTTTTAAAATATATGTTTTGGATTTTTTTATGATAGAATATCGTGTTGTCATCAGTATGACATAGCTATACGAAGTTTGCAGTCGATGGCACATTGGGAAGTGACTAAAAATTGAGTTACAATATTTCTTTTTTGAGGATACAACAAAGTGAGTCAAATAAAAGCGTGTAAATAAATAATGATAACTACGTAGTGAAAACTACAGCATTTCGTGTTGAACATTGTCCATAATAATTATTTAATACATGTCTATCCTTGATACTTATATTTAATCTTGATTTGAAGCTTTCGTCACTGCAGGAATCCATACTCTTTGGTTCTTTCGGTAAAGTCACGTAGGTAGAAAATTAATAGATCACGACGTTTCGATCGCAACACCAGCAACCGTAATCAGGTGGGACAACCACATCAGTTGTTTCTTGCTGTGGTTGTCCCACCTGATGACGATTGCTTGTGTTGCGATCGAAACGTCGTGATCTATTAACTTTCTATCTACGTAACTTTACCGAAAGAACCAACGAGTACTTATATTTAAAGCACATTTATTTTGGTCACAGCCTCTGGCAGCTGTGCGAAATTAACAAGCAGAAAAGTAATGTTCTCTAGGAAGGAGTTGACAGGAATGTTTAAAACCATCATGTGGTCACACTGGCTAGTGACACACAAGGATATATATATCCAAGCTGAACAATGCCAACTTTTGTTGTTTTTGAAATTTATTTTCTTTTTCAGAAATATTCACGAAGTAATCTGGAAAATCCAGGCAACCAAGCCAAGTCAACATCAGGTCATAGCACACTGGAAGTCGATGAATATATATTTGAATACCTTTCTAAAGTTTATTATAGAGATCTTGATGAGCTGAATAGCAAGTACAAATGCACGATGAAGACAACAAAGAGTACTGATCAACAAAAAACATTTCTTAAGATTAACGGGTATAGAAATGATCAACCAATAGCTGAAGCAGTGGAGCACATTGTTGATTTGTACCAAAATGTAGCTACAAATGTCCATGAGTTTAAAACACTGATTCCAGATGAAGCTATTGCAATGGATCCAGTTGTGTTCAAGAAATTACTAGAAAAAACCGAACAGTATTTTCCAAATGTTATGATAAGTAAATTACCACCTCATATTATTTTTACAGGCAACTACAAAGAAGTTGATGAGGCTCGAGATGAACTGTTTAAAGATTTGCAAAGTAAAACAAAAAGTAGCACGAGCAATGAAGACAAATTATTATTTTCGAACATTCAAGACTCAAGACACTCAAACACTGGAGTTTTACAAGCTTCAAAAATTAACCTTGAATTTGTTATGGAAATATTTCAAGATGAATTAGAGCAGCTGAAAAAGAAATATCAATTTGATATAATTGTCAAAAATACACCTAAAAATAATACAGTGGATATAATGTTGCATCCTAATGACAAGAATTTTTTTTTGTTTAATGAAGCTATGGAAGCTTTTACAGATTTTTTTCAAAGCAAAAATAACATTCGACACGGCATAGTTAAGATCACGGAAGACGTGTCTGCAGGACAACTTGATTATGCCATTTCGACTGCGAAAAAAACATATCCAAAAATTTTCTTTCAAAGGAATGAAAGCCTGACCGAAGTGACTATTGTAGGAAATGTAGCAAAGGTTGCAGGAAATGTAGACCAGGTTGAGAAGGCACGGGATCTGCTGTGCGAAACATTAAATGGTGTTAGTCATGGTTCCTCATCAACAAGAAATAAACCTAATGTTCACGCGACCATGAATTCTAGCACGATTCCCACTGCAAAATCAAAACAAGAAAACAATGAAGAAAAATGCCCAATCTGTATGGATGATTTCACAAATAAAACATCCCTGAAAAGATGTAAGCACTCTTTCTGCAAGGAATGCATTGATCAGGCAATGAAGTCAAAGTCAGTATGTCCAATTTGCCAGACAGTTTATGGCAAACTAGAAGGTGATCAACCAAAGGATGCCTCAATGAAGGTAACGACTTACTACACAACTCATTTGCCAGGATATGAGAAGCATGGAACCATTACAATATACTATGACGTCCCAAATGGCAGACAAGGGGTAAGTACTTGTTATAAATAGTTATGTTTATTAATTGCACTAAAGTGAGGTGCAAAGACAACTCATGTACTAATATCACACTTTTGTGAATAAACGAAATTTGTTACAGTATATCGCTTGTCTTGTTTTGTCTACCTTATTATTATCGCTTATTTTGCCATGTAGCCAGAGCACCCACATCCTGGGAAACTTTATCAAGGAACAACAAGGTATGCATATTTACCTGATTCGCCCGAGGGGAGGCATGTACTCAGCCTCCTCCGGCGGGCATTTGAACAGAGGCTCATCTTCACTATTGGGACATCGTCAACCACCGGTCTGCAGGACTGTGTCACGTGGAATGACATCCATCATAAAACCAGCACACACGGAGGACCTGACAGGCAAGGACTGATACGTTCTCGTTTTTTTACTGATTTAAACGTGTGCTTTTAGGAATGGTTATACTGGTAGGAACCTGCTTACACCAGCCCACAGGGGATTATTGTGTCCGTCGTGCAGGGAGGGGCTGGGTGGGGAGGGTGGGGAGGGGCTGGGTGGGGAGGGTGGGGCTGGGTGAGGGGTGGGGCTGGGAAGGGAGGGGCTGGTCACCCCGTGGTGCCCTTATAAAACTCAACGTTTAACCTACTCACGCCGGCTTGTGCCCGCCCTCACAGTCGGGCATATTTGCGGAATACACCACGCCGCCGTTGACCCTGACCATTGACCGAGCAACCCAACGTTCCTACCAGCTCCCTCCACAGGAATGTGTTTAAAACAGGGGTCGGCAACCTACGGCTCCGGAGCCGCATGCGGCTCTTTACGGGCTGCTTCTTGACGATATGTACGTCTACTCAGATGCATTGCGGCTCTTGAAATACTGAATTTTGTACCGAATTGGAAAGAAATGGCTCTTCTTGTTATTTTGGTTGCCGACCCCTGGTTTAAAACATCAATTATTTATTTACGTTTTCTCCAACATTGCCACATTTTGTTGTAATGAAGCTCAATGTAATATTATTTTAAAAGGCATGCTTGTGAAACAATGCATAACAAGGACAACGTTTATAACATAGCAGCCTAGTATCTCTTCACCATACTGGGTTTGCATTGTTCAAATAGATAATTTAAAACGTTTTGCGAGATTCATCCACATGCATTTTCTTTCTCATTGTAGTTTTCCATTAATTAATTACTTTTGCAATAGGGAGCAAATAAGTTATTGATTACAAATTGTAATGTATTGTTTAGTGTACTTTACTATATCTCTAGAAGGATATTCAGGCTAACATGTTATAGGACATTGGATACCATGCAAATTAATTAAACATATTAAACACATGTTCATATTTAAGTGTGTTTTCTGTTTCTTGTCATTTCAGCTATGGATATCCAGATCGTGATTACCTCAAGCGTGTACAGGAGGAGCTGAAAGCCAAGGGCATTTTTTGAATTTCGAAAAATGCAAGATTCTTATCTCGAAAACTCCAAAGTGATTCCATGAAGACATTCAAGAGTAAACAATACATGTCAACATGTAAGAATTGTAGCCAAGCATTTGTGTTTAAACTGATTCTATCAACCTTACATGTAATTTTTCTAATTAACAAATAATCTGCGTCTGGTGTTATGTGATGAGATGAATAAAGGTCCTTTGGGAACCCACACAGAGGAGAACTACTTACTTGATCCATCGAATGACCTTTCATTTGCACGACGAATGCAGAAATATCCCATTCAACCAACTTTAGAAATGTTCATTACATGGCAGTCAAAGTGAAATATCTAATTCTCGGTCAGAAATGTCTCACAATGTCAGAAAAATTATTTTGTGATGGGTTTTCATGCAGTCATTGGTGACCAGGCTGAGACCATTAACTCACAACACTTTAGAAACTAGTATTATAACAGGTGGCTGCCCATAATTTAACCCAAATCCAGTTTGTCGAAATACTGAATGTGTAACAACCACACAAATGTGGTTATAACCACATGATGTATCATCTTATGGGTTCACTTTTTCCCGTCACGTATTACAATAACTTACCGTATTTGTTTTTGGATTATGAAGCAATTAAACTTTCAATGGTCAACAAACTGCTACTAAATTGCACACAAGTACGGTGATTCAACAGTGTCCTGTATTCTGCATCCCGACTTATTTTAAAACAGCTGTAAGCAGCTGGTTTAATCCTGTATTCACTCACCTCGAATGATTGCATCTTGTGTGGACAGTGTAACATGACAGGACTTTAGGACCAGTCTGGGCATACTTAAGAATGTTAATTTGCTTTTCACTCTATTTTGGTTTACAGATAGTGTCTGATTATATTATTGTGTGTACACTTTTTCTTTGGGATATATTACAAACTTTCAAATTATGTAAAATTGAAAGTTTTGACAATCGGGTGGTATGAATTAATGTCACAACTATACAGTACTACATTTTTTTTCAAACTGTCATTGACAATAGTTTTAATTCTAAAAATGTATTTAGCTCAAAGGCTTGGTATTCAGTTACTTCTATTATTACTGCATTAGACTGTAATATTACTGGTGATTTTATTCTAATTATGGACACGTGCATGCTGAATAAACAAAATGAATCGATGTCTGTCTTACCGAGTTTTTAGTTTTACACAATTAATTTGAAGTGTCAGACTGATACATTTCATATGGTGTGTTTTAAGCTCAGTTAATTACATTTTATGTGTGAATGCATTTAGCATTGACTTGCAAAGCTAATTCACAAATGACTGCAGTAGGGGTCTACAGAGATATCTAATACTGGTAGGAACCCACTGGTTCCACCAGCCCACAGGGGATTATTGTGTCCGTCCGTCGTGCAGGGTGGGGCTGGGTGGGGAGGGGCTGGTCACCCCGTGGTGCCCTTATAAAACTCAACGTTTAACCTAATCACGCCGGCTTGTGCCCGCCCTCACAGTCGGGCATATTTGCGGAATACACCACGCCGCCGTTGACCCTGGCTATTGACCGGCTGAATCTCCTGATTGTGAACAGTGTTAAAATATTTGTCAAATAAGTGTTTATTTATTTCAGATGACGAGCACTATTCACCACAGACCAAAGCATATGGTGAGACAACTACTGTACAGTGGTATAAATAGAGACAGACTTAAGATAACTTAGGCAGTAAACTGTAAGAAGTGTACCACATTTTATTAATGCGTACGTGCTGATGTATAGAAAGGAGAGGTGATAGTGGATGGGGGTGGAAGGGGATGAGTGATGGATTGGAGTGCTAGTGGGTGATGGAGTAGTGATGGGAGATGTGGGGGGATGACAGAAGGTCATGAGGGTAACAGACTACCCTGAGATCAACGATTGAACTGACCGGCCCGAAGAATTAACTTGCGGACAGGTAAACTATTGAATAACAAAGTGGTCAAAACTCATCGTAATTTTTCCGAGTTATTCTTCATCCACACCCCCGAGTTATTCTACGGTTTGTACAGTTTGTTGTCACCAAGACAAGCAACACTGCGTCTATGACAAAGTAGGGTCCGATTTTTCGACGATCTGATTTACAACCTGTTTTCCAAGAACGCATTGTAACGTCGTAAAGCGGGGACCGCCTGTACTCCACTTGAGAGTGTACAGAACCGAATAAAGTAAATTTAGTAACAAAAAATATAAAACAGCTGTTCGTGGGAGGAGGGCAGCCAAAGAGCCGCATGCGGCTATGGAGCCTCAGATTGCAGACCCCTGGACGAGACGAACTGCCCTCACATCATTGACGGTCAAGTTGATGACATGATTTTCGGCCATTGTTCAGAGTGTTTGAAGAGATGGTCCCAGGGTATTTCAAGGGCAAAGAGGTGAATTGTTTGTCTCGAGTTTCACACAACCCAACGCTTGTGCCCAAAAGCAATGAATTAGCAGCGTTTAATGCTAATGAGAAGGTATTCAATTAATCCAGTCGTGAGTGGATTCATCATGGGTGATCATGATAATTGCAAATTAAGGTGTCTCTAAATAAGGCGTTTACATGGTGTAACATTATTTATTGACTAATTACAATTAACTTTTATTTACTAGGTAAGGTCCACTAATGTATATAGCTCTCGTTTAGAAGCGACTTGATCATTTATGGTAGCCAAATACCAGAGGTGGGACAAAGTCATTGTTATGCAAGTCCAAGTCGAGTCTGAAGTCATCAAATTCATGACTCGAGTCTGACTCGAGTCCAAGTCACATGACTCGAGTCCACACCTCAGCCAAATACTCGAAAAACTTGTTGAGTCTACATGTGGAGGGCCACAATGGAGGACCCGGAGAACAATCAACACTGCCACGGGAAGAAGAGAGACACGAAAACTCCAAATACACAGCAGCAGGCGTCGGGGTCGAGGTCGGCATCGAACCCACGACCTCTTGCACACCAGGCGAGGGAATTAACATCTCGTCACCTCGTTGTGACAACTATTCGGGCCGGTAACTTAGCAGAGCCACAAATAGATTTGCTTCCAGCAAAGATTCAAAAACAGCCGCGTGTGTCTCTCCGAACACGTCATCGTCATGTTATGTTGCACTTTAACTTCCTCGTTCGCCCTCCTTTAATCTTCTTCACGAAGTTTCCCCCAAACGCCTCTCGGTTGTTGGCGACTCCGGCAGCCCTCGGTCGTGGCACAGGTGAGAAGACGCTCGCCGTGGCGTCTGACACATTGTCAACGCGACATTTTAAAACCATTTACTTTACATTAAAACAAAAGTTGAGCTGCAACTTGGGGTTAGATGTCTGCCTGATGCAATGCGTATGACATATATACTCGACTGCTAGAGGGAGCCAGTATCATTGGGGCATTTCTGAGTTTACTGAGCACTGTAGTTTACCATCGTGGCAAAATGTACAGATGCTTGCATGTTCGACCACTGCGTGTTTTTAGCCTTGGACTGAACTACAAAAGTCCTCCGCCTATATCTGTGCTACTGTTGAAAATGAAATGTTCATGCGGTAATTTAAAAAAAAAGTTATACGTATAACACATGAATAGACACCATCCGGTGAAAATCCACTGCGAGACGATCGTACGGCGGTATACACATCGGGGGACAAGGGACTTGATATTTCGATTTAAAGCTTTCGTGACTGCAGGGATTCATCCTCTTGGTTCTTTCGGTAAAATTTCGATTTAAAGCTTTCGTGACAGCAGGGATTCATCTTCTTGGTTCTTTCGGTAAAGTCACGTAGAAGGGAAGTAATAAATGAATAAAAATAAAACATAATAAAATAATTCTCACGTTTCGGCCACAACGCAAGCAGCCGTCCTCAGATCTTTCGGTAAAGTCACGTAGAAGGGAAGTAATAAAATAATAAAAATAAAACATAATAAAACAATTCTCACGACGTTTCGGCCACAACGCAACCTGAGGACGGCTGCTTGCGTTGTGGCCGAAACGTCGTGAAAATTGTTTTATGTTTTATTTTTATTATTTTATTACTTCCCTTCTACGTGACTTTACCGAAAGAACCAAGAGGAAGGGATTTGACATTTACTCACCAGAGGTCACAGGTAATTAGCACACTGACGGCGTGGTGAAGTATGGTGAAAACATCCCCATGGCAGGCACGGTGTGGAGAGGCATTCGTCTCGATGTGCATTGACAGAGGGCTGTGAATATTTAATATTAGTTTTAATTGGGGTTTGGGCTATAGCGCGGAAACACAACATGTGAATCATGTCAACTACATCGCAAGCTCGTAATGTCACATTTGCTTGTGGTAACATGTTGCAAACACAGCCTAGTGGCTGCAGGGTTTGTGCTGTTGACTTCATGTTGACTTGCTGATTAGATTAGACGAGACTACCCAGAAATAATTTAATGTACTTGTACACATTTCAATGTGTTTTAACACCAGTGACGGCTTTGCACAGTGTATATCGCTTAGCTATGCTATCAGACGCCACTACTGTAGTACAATGGTCATGGCCAGTCCTTCTGTCAATCCACTGCTGGATGAGGGCCTCCCCCAAGCCACGTGGGTCGTGGGAGTTATATGACCATTCTTCACGCTGGTCGGTGTGCGTTAAAGAGAGGGCGCATAGATATTGTAACATAGTCCAGTGGAGCAAAGCCTTTTGCTGTACTGCCCTCTGATGCCGACAACATAGCCCTGTAGTAGTTTGTGTCGGTTGTTTCATACATGGTGGTCGCCCTCACCAAGTACTGTACCATCCTGGCTAAACTCTGCTTTTCCTCCGAGATATGACGATATCAGGTGCATTCCAGCTGATTTGGTCATAGGCACTGTAGCATAAGTGTATTTTGTTGTATCTGAGTAATGATAATAGGTTTTCCCCTTTTTTCGGGCAACAAAACAGGTGTTAAGATGTTAAAACACCAAACTGGAACCTTTTACAAGAATCATGTCTGCATTAACAACAATGCTTGTGGTCAGCATGCAAACAAAAACATACTCTGATATCTGAGTAATGTTAATGTGACCATGCCTCAAAGTTGTTGAGCTATCTCGGGGAAGCAACACTCAAGTGATAGAGCACTTGGTGTGATCAGCCATGTCCCTTATATGAGTTTTAGTATAACAACTATTTAAACAATAAATAAACTAATTTGGAAATATCATATTAACAACTAATAATGTTCCCGTCAACAGACAATTGAGATGTATGTTTGTAAGAGTGCCATGGCGACCCGAAGAAAGGAATCACCACCAACAACAGCCAAGGAATCCTGGCTGCAGGATGCAGTCGTGATCAGCGGCATCGAGAAACTTCTATCAAGTCTCACGGAGGATAAAATAAAAGGAAGACTGGAGTACCTTTATGGAAAATTTGGAAAAATATTGGGAATACTTTACCCCCACAACCGCAACAAGGATGAGGCACTCATTGTTTATGACAATAATCAAGGCAAATGACGTCACTCACTGCACATGGGGTTAATCCATCCGTATACCAATGTGTAAAATAAATGAATAAGAAAAAAGCTACAGCAGGACATTTACACAATTTTAGATGTACATTTCAGACATTTGAAAGAATGCGTGTCACCTTAATGAGTTTGTTTAACTTGAAAATGCTCATAAAGATACAATATTGTGAGAAATACTTGGATGAACTTTCACATCGATGCTAGGATGGTATTATAATCTCTTTGAGCTTTTAGGACTCATAATTAAATCATAAAACTATATAATTCCCTTTCCCAAGTTGCAGGAGCTATTCTGCATTACACCCTAATTTGTATTAAAATGGTGTTTAAACACATTTTGTCAAAGTATTTTATACATAAACTATTGAATACTGTAGAGTATTATACTTGGTTAACTGTGGATTTCTTTTTTGGATTAATGAACAACCACCACTCCCAATCTGTCCCCTACCACCTTCCAAACAAGACCACAACATTTAAACCGCTTGGTGTTTATTGTTGTTTTTAAAATCCCATTTACCCTATGTCAGCCAACAGTGCATGTTGGTAAAGTTGTAGAAAGGAAATGTTTGTTAATCTTTGTTTTTAGGAATTGATGACCTTGTGGAAATAACAAGAATTTACCACACAAGAAGATACAATGCAAACGTAAAGGTATGTTACATCGTATAAATAAAAGAACAGTACTGTCTGTCCTGGTATAAACTTTAAAAGCCATTGACTGCCACTGTTATTAGTCTCGACGACTGGTCTATCCTTTAAAAATCCTACCTTCAAAAATATAATATTAATGCTTTTGTCAAAAAGGCTACACCAGAATATTCGTACTTGCGGAATGTTACATCGGCCAGGCAGGTCGCAACATTAGCACACCATTGACTTAAAGCTTTCGTGACTGCAGGAATTCATGTTCTTGGGTCTTTCGGTAAAGTCACGTAGATAGGTTCAAAGAAAATAACAAAAAAGAAATAAAACTGGACGTTTTCATCGCAACACAAGCGGTCGTCTTCAGTGTTGCGATCGAAACGTAGTTTTTTGTTATTTTTTGTTATTTTCTTTGAAGCTATCTACGTGACGTTATCGAAAGACCCAAGAATATTAGCACACCACTTAAAGGAAATCAAACGAATCTAAAATACTCGCAGACAGTTGTAGAAGGTGACAGAACACGCTTGTCAGGAAAGGCACACAATAGAGTTTGATAAGGTTAAAGTTTTATATAAAAACAACTATAATGGGTAAAGATTAATTTGGGAATCAGTTGAAATTGAGAAACCCCAAAACTATTTTAACCGTGCCAATAGCTATAGACTGCTTCCTGATTGTTTTACAAATATATATCTTTGATGCTAATTGAAGCAATTTTATCAAATATAACTAGAAACTTAATAACTTCAAATAACTCCGTTTATATAGAAGGGTAAAAAACCAATTATATTTTTTACTGGCAAATGAGGTTCCAATGGTGTAAATGCTTACCCCGAGCTCTCATACTCTGATGGTACATTGTCTTTGAGTTGTGTGCCTTTTGACGTCATCTGGTCCAACCCATGTGAGACTAGACTCTAAGGAAAGCTGTCTCGGGTGTGGACCAATCAACTTCAAGGACAGTGCATACATTATCAGAGTTATGTTTTATGTTTGCATTATGACTGCAGGTATTGTGGTCTATGCAAACATGACTCCTTGTAAAAAAGGTGTCAGTTTTGTTGCTAGATAGAAGGGTAAAAAAACAATTATCAACTAACAATCTCTTTCATGAACCTAACTCGAATATTGTAATATATAATAACTTTTTTCACCTAAAACAAAAATAAATACATTATGGCTTATGCAAAAACAAATTTGGGTGAAAATAAATAATATCGATTACAACTAACACAACATCTTATTACGGTACCCCATTGTCAAACTGAAGAAACCTATGACGTCCATCTAATTTCCTTTCAACCATCCTTAGAACAAGAATTAAAATAGGTGACAAAGCCTTTGCCGTGGAAGCATCAATGCTTTGGAACAACCTTGTTTCCTCCCTTCACATCGTAAATCTTCCTTCAAAATATATCCCGAAGCAGAAGATTAGTGCTGGATACAACAATATATTCCAATATAATTTGTAACTTTGATCCTTATCCATAATCCTTAAATTTCAACGTGCAATTTTATTTTCGGACTCTGTGTTGTCTTGATGTAGTCTTGGATTGTTTTTGTTGCAGTTTTTGCTGCCTTTCCCAAGCTTGCTTTTAGTGTTAAAAAACCTTCAGGTATTTATTTACTTATGCAATTTATACTTATATACAGGACTTTATTTTCTTCATATTTACTTATTTTAGTAACTTGTTTACCTTTTCTCTATTTTGCACTCCTATCGTGTTTTCGTATTGTTCGCTGTTGTATCTTGCTGACCCATCCCTACTGGACATCTGTGAAAACGAGCCTCATAGCTCATTGGATCCCTCTTATCCAAATATAGAATCTGATATTGAAGTAATCGACATATATAAAGCAGGTTGAGTGGCTCCTGGCAGAGGTGATGATGGGCAGTCCTTCTCCGGGGGCTTGTATGACCGTCACATGACGAACTGTGACATTTATTGTCAATGTTCCGTCACTTATTGTCATAGACTTGAGAGAATAGTCCTTTAGGCCTTGCCTGATGAACGTGGCGAGAACATGTTTATGGTGATAGATGGCAGTGACTAGGATATAACCATTTAATCTGTACCTTTCCATCTGCGTGCTGTCATCAACGTGCGTCTCCTGTACGACAATGTTGTTTTCTTTTAGGTTTCTGCACAGGAACTCACATTTAAGTCTTGATAATATTTAAATGTGTAGTTGTTTCACTCGAATACCTCGTCCAATTGTGTTTTGTCCCTTAAATGGGTCTTATTTCGGCATTTAGCTCGACTGATCATATCTGGATTTGAATGAACGTCGTCGATTTCGCTTAGATGACGGTATTATGTTTAAAATGACATTAAAATATATAACAGGTGAGCCGTGAGAAGGCTACGGTCTCCCACCCACTCACTATTAATACATAATAAAGGATGTTTTGGGAAACTATTTTTAGAGTTGGGCCTGCACACCACTGTCAATTTAGTCTATTTTAATCAAATTCTGAAATGTGTTTTACATTCTCTCTTTTAGGAACATCCACAAAGTCATCCGGAATATAGCGACAACCAAAAAGAGTCAGCATCACGTGGTAACACTGGATAAACATATTTCGAAATACTTTTCTGAAGTTCAAATAGCAGACTTTGATAATCTCGAGAGCAAGTACAAATACAGTATAAATACAATGTATGTCACTGATCAGTAGAAATCATTTTAGGTTTTTTGCATAGCAATGATTAAAAATTTGATGTTAGATACAATCAAGTTAAGATTATTGATTTTTTTTATTAATTCTTTTCTAAATGGATGAAAGCCAAATGGTAGCATCGACAGTCCTCGATTTACGAACAACCGACTTACGAACACCAACAATTTATGAACCAGCTTCCATGATTTTTTACGACTTAAAACGCAAACTTGCACTTGCAAGCTGAACTATGTAACTGTTTTGTTCAGCGGAGTTATTTATTGCGAAATGTAATGAGTCAGCCTTGCACTGGGAATATGTGTGTGTGCATGAGGGTTATTCAACATCGCCTCGCCAGGCACGCTGAGAAGAGGCTTGCGGAGCTCCAATGTAATTTCAGACCAGGGCAGTCCTGCACAGATGCCATATTCTCTGTCCTGCTACAGCAGAGGTGTAGGTAATTCTAATAAGACTTACATCTCTGCTTCATTGACCTGGTCAAGGCCTATAGTATCATCAACAGGCAAGGGCTCTGGGCTGTTCTTTGTGCTTTCGAAGTCCCTGACTCTCTGCTCACAATAATTAAGGGCCTTCATTATAGTGGGCAGGCCCAGGTAAAGCTACATGGCCAGGAGTCAGAGCCATACCCTGTTCACTTTGTGGTGTGACAGGGATGTCCTCTGGCTCCCACATTATTTAACATCATCTTTGACCACATAGTTCCAGTAGCTTTCCACGGCTGTACCGTAGGAATTTCCATATGGTACAGATACAATGGGAGGCTGATCGATGCCCGGGTGCGGTCGAGGGATGGCTTCCTATTGGTCAACCATGTATGTATGCTGATTATCTTGTGATTGCTGCTGACTCAGAGGAGGAGTTCAAAGCGATGCTGCTGAATCTGGCACGTGCTACTAAGAGGTCAGCTCTTACCATCAGCCCCACTAAAACCAAGCACCTTCCTGGATATTTTGTCTCATCAAACACTCCACCCCCTCAACTCCCCATTGGTGATGGGGCAGTTGTGGAGAGAGTGGAGAGTTTTTATACCTGGGCAGTGTGCTTATGACCAGCTCCAGCTTGACAGCAGAGGTCTCACTCCGAATCAGTTGAGCGGCATTATCTTTTCATCGGTTGCGTAACGCTGTGTGGAAGCTACCTGGTCTGTCGCTCTGCAAGAAGCTTCAGGTCTGCTCGGCCACTGTCATTCCCTCCCTTCTACGCTTGCGAAACGTGGACCCCCCTAATGGAACATCTTTGCCGGTTAGAAACATTTAGGCTGGTCTGCCTATGATCCATCGGTGAGCTCCTCCGGCAGGTAAGGCTGCGTTGGCTGGGTCATGTAGCCCGCATGCCCAGCCACCGCATGCCTAAACAGCTTTTGTTCGGCCGGATCGAGGGGGCTAAACGGGCACGGCACGGGCTAGAGAAGAGATGGAGTGGTGTGGTACAGGAGGACTTGGAGCTGAGTGGACTTGCCGATGACTGGTACCAGCGGTGTCAAGATCGGCCTCTGTGGAGGAGGCTCGTGAAGGACGCTACTGGGCAGTTGGAGGCAGTCGCCCTCCAACAACAACGGAGGGCAGAGGAACGACGCTCACAACGAGCGGAGCGCCGGGTGGCTAAAGCACAGCAAGTTGGCACAGTAGGGGGCACAGGTGGTGCATCAGCCACTCATCTCAGTTAGTCGACCCATGGCACCTGGGTCTGTTCCGTGACCTGCCAGCGGGCGTTCGACTCTTCACGTGGCCTCAACGTGCACATAGCCTGACACAAGCGTCGTGGTGACGTCACCGCCACTTAGTGGCGAATGGTGGTTGTTGTGTGTGTAAGTGAGTGTGTGGGGTGCGGTAGTGTAGCCGTTAGCTCGGTGCACTACGAAAACACCACTAATGGGGAGACAAAGGCGGCTGGGCGTTGTGTTGGCCACTCCCTCGTGTGCCGTACAGTGCATTATTGTGTTCCGACTTACCAACCGTTCGACTTACGAACAGATATATGGAACTAGTAATTGTGATCGTAAGCCGAGGACTGACCTATATAGTTCAGGAAATGTAGATTGAGTATGGGATATATTGTTTAAATTATTAAAATGTATTGATCATGATTGTCACGATTTATTTGAGATTCAGGAGTATGGAAATGATCAGCACATTGTTGATTTGTACCAAAATGTAGCTACAAATGTCCATGAGTTTAAAACACTGATTCTAGATGAAGCTAGTGGAATGGATCTAGTAGTGTTGGAGAAATTATTCAATAAAACCGAATAGCATTTCCCAAGTGTTGTGATAAGGAAATCACCACCTCATATTATTTTTACAGGCAACTACAAAGAAGTTGATGAGGCTCAAGATGAACTTTTCAAAGATTTGCAAAGTAAAACAAAAAGTAGCACGAGCAATGAGGACACAGCATCATTTTCGAAGTTACGTCAAACGTCTGGCGATGTTAAAGACTCAAGACAGTCAAACACTGAACTTTTACACGCTTCAAAAATTAACTCTGAATTTGTTATGGAAATATTTCAAGATGAATTAGAGCAGCTGAAAAAAATATCACTTTGATATAATTGTCAAAAATATACCTGATCAAATTAATACAGTGGGTATAATGTTGCATCCAAATAACAAGAACACATTTGTGTTTAATGAAGCTATTGAAGTTTTTACAAATTTTTATCTGAGAAAAAATAAAAACATTCGACACAGCATAGTTAAGATCACGGAAGGCTTGTCTGAAAGACAACTTGATGATGCCATTTCGACTGCGAAAAAAACATATCCAAAAATTTTCTTTCAAAGGAATGAAAGCCTGACCGAAGTGACTATTGTAGGAAATGTAGCAAAGGTTGCAGGAAATGTAGACCAGGTTGAGAAGGCACGGGATCTGCTGTGCGAAACATTAAATGGTGTTAGTCATGGTTCCTCATCAACAAGAAATACTCCTAATGCTCACGTGACCATGAATTCTGGCACAACCTCCATTGCAAACCCAATACAAAAAAACAATCAAGACACCTGCCCAATATGTATGGATGATTTCACAAATAAAACATCCCTGAAAAGATGTAAGCACTCTTTCTGCAAGGAATGCATTGATCAGGCAATGAAGTCAAAGTCAGTATGTCCAATTTGCCAGACAGTTTATGGCAAACTAGAAGGTGATCAACCAAAGGATGCCTCAATGAAGGTAACGAATTACTACACTACTTTGCCAGGATATGAGAAGTATGGAACCATTACAATATACTATGACGTTCCAAGTGGCAGACAAGGGGTAAGTACTTGTTATAAATAGTTATGTATATTAAGTGCACTAAAATGAGGTGCAAAGACAACTCATGTGCTAATATTGTCACAGTTTTGTGAATAAACGAAATTTGTTATATCGCTTGTCTGATTTTGTCTGCCTTATTATTCTTTTCGCTTATTTTGCCATGTAGCCAGAGCACCCACATCCTGGGAAGCTTTATCATGGAACAACAAGGACAGCATATTTACCTGATTCGCCCGAGGGGAAGCATGTACTCAGCCTCCTCCGGCGGGCATTTGATCAGAGGCTGATCTTCACTATTGGGACATCGTCAACCACCGGGCTGCAGGACAGTGTCACGTGGAATGACATCCACCATAAAACCAGCACACATGGAGGACCTAACAGGCAAGGACTGATATGTTCTCGTTTTGTACGGATTTAAACGTGTGTTTGCTTCCTTTTCAGTAGGAATTATTAAAACATCAATTATTTATTTACGTTTTCTCCAACATTGCCACATTTAGCTGTAATGAATCTCAATGTAATATTGTTTTAAAAGGCATGCTTGTGAAACAATGCATAACAATGACAACGTTTATAACATAGCAGCCTAGGATCTCTTCACCATACTGGGTTTGCATTCAAATAAATATTTTTAAAGTTTTGCGAGTTTCATCTATATGCATTTTTTTTCTCATTGTAGTTTTCCATTAATTAATTACTTTACTTTTGCAATAGGGAGCAAATAACTTATTGATTACAAAGTGTAATGTACTGTTTAGTGTACTTTACTATATCTCTAGAAGGATATTCAGGCTAACATGTTATAGGACATTGGATACCATGCAAATTAATTAAACAGATTATATTAAACACATGTTCATATTGAAGTCTGTTTCCTGTTTCTTGCCATTTCAGCTATGGATATCCAGATCGTGATTACCTCAAGCGTGTACAGGAGGAGCTGAAAGCTAAGGGAATTTTTTGAATTTCGAAAAATGCAAGAAAACTCCAAAGTGATTCCATAAAGACATTAAAGAGTAAACAATACATGTCAACATGTAAGAATTGTAGCCAAGCATTTGTGTTTAAACTGATTCTATCAAGCTTACATGTTATTTTTCTAATTAACAAAACATGTGCTACTGGTGTTATGTGATGAGATGAAAAAATATCCTATGGGAACCCGCACAGAACAGTGCATCACGATATACAGGAGAATAGCCCATGAAAGTTGACATCACAGAACTACTTACTTGATTCCATCAAGTGACCTTTAATTTTCACGACGAATGCAGAAATATCCCATTCAACCAACTTTAGAAATGTTCATTACATGCCAGTCAAAGTTAAATATCTCATTCTCAGTCAGAAATGTCTCACAATGTCAAACAAATAATGTTTATGATGGGTTTTCATGCAGTCATTGGTGACCAGGCTGAGACGATTAACTCACAACAGGTGGCTGCCCATAATTGAACCCAAATCCAGTTTGTCGAAATACTTAATGTGTTACAACCACACAAATGTGGTTATAACCACATGATGTATCATCTTATGGGTTAACTTTTTCCCGTCACGTATTACAATAACTTACCGTATTTGTTTTTGGATTATGAAGCAATTAAACTTTCAATGGTCAACTGCTACTAAATTGCACACAAGTACGGCGATTCAACAGTGTCCTGTATTCTGCATCCCGACTTATTTTAAAACAGCTGTAAGCAGCTGGTTTAATCTTGTATTCACTCACCTCGAATGACTGCACCTTGTGTGGACAGTGTAACATGACAGGACTTTAGGACCAGTCTGGGCATACTTAAGAATGTTAATTTTCTATTCACTCTATTATGCTTTATAGATAGTGTCTGATTATATTATTGTGTGTACATTTTTCTTTGGGATATATTACAAACTTTCAAATTATGTCAAATTGAAAGTCTTGACAATCGGGTGGTATGAATTAATGTCACAACTATGAGTACTAAACTTTTTTTTCAAACTGTCATTGACAATAGTTTTAATTTAAAAACTAAATTTAGCTCAAAGGCTTGGTATTCAGTTGCTTATATTATTACTGCATTAGACTGTGTAATATTATTGGTGATTTTATTAGAATTATGGACACGTGCATGCTGAATAAACAAAATGAATTGATGTCTGTCACAATTTCTTTGAAGTGTCAGACTGATACATTTAATATAGTGTTTTTAAGCTCAGTTACATTTCATGTGTGAATGCATTTAGCATTGGCTTGCAAAGATAATTCACAAATGAAGACAGCAGTAGGGGTCTACAGAGATATCTAATTTTAATGGCTGGTAAGTAGGGCTGAATCTCCTGATTGTGAACAGTGTTAAAAATATTTGTCAAAGAAGTGATGATTTATTTCAGTTGATAATGAAGATGACTAGCACTATTCATCACAGACCAAAGCATATGGCGAGACAATTAACTACTGTAGAGTGTAGATTTGAAGGTTTCGTGACTGCAGGGATCCATACTCTTTGGTTCTTTCGGTGAAGTCACGTGGGTAGAAAATAAAATAAATTAACTCACGACGTTTCGATTGCAACACAAGCAATCATCAGGTGGGAAAACCACAGCAAGAACATGTTTTGCTGAAGTGGGAGAGAGAGTTGCCGTGGTAAGAGGTTATATAGGTGAGAAAGGGGGAGGAGCAGGGGGTGTGGGATAGGGGGAGCGCTGCGTGGTGTCGTGGTACCTGGCAGATATGATAAACGACAACCCTTACAAAGCAGTTAGGGTTTTACCTGGTTAATAACATCCTTCCAATGATTGCTCAATTTGTGTACCCCCTTTTTAAAAGTAGGTTAAACTTTGCCATCTGACTTTTAAATTAAGATAATATGGAGTAGGATGCCATAAAGTGAATAGATATATGTTGAGAGTAAGGTAATCAAGCACAACGATAAAATACACAGGTGAAATCTATATGAGTTAATAAATAAAATCACAAATGTATTGTTTAATTTTGTCTTTGACGAAAAAATGTCGAAAGCCGCATCACAGGCAGAGCTACTTGTACACAAACATATCAGGTAGAAGGCAGATGGCAAACACATTTATTTACTCTTTGGTTATTTCGGTAAAGTCACGTAGAAAGAAAATAAATGTAATAATAGAATACGACGTTTCGATGGCAACACAAGCAATTGTCATCAGGTAGAAAACACACCTAGTAAACTTAAGAATAGAATGCAATACAACACAGAGAGTCGGCTAACAAAACAGTCAACACCCTACCTGGTTGATTACGTTTTTCCAAAGATTGCTAAATTTGAGAGAGAGACAAAACACAGACACGGAGACACATAGACAGACACATAAGCAGAGAGATAACACAGAGACACAGAGAGAGAAAGACACACACATAGACACACAGAGAAACAACGCCTCTGTGTCGAGGCCTTAAATAGAGAGAGAGGGGGGCTCAGAGAGAGAGAGGGGGGGTAGAGAAATTAGCATGTCAATGAGAGAGTTGTGTGGACATCCACCCCGTAGCGGCCAGGGGACAGAAAGAGCAAATGGACTGAAACAAGCCTGGTAAATTTTAGAGAGAGAAATATATATTGTCGAATATATTTCTGAAGTTCACAAAGCGGATCTTGATAAGCTGAAAAGTAACTGCAATGTCACTATAATGACAACAGATATCACTGATCCGCAAAAATATTGCCTCAACGTTAAAGGATATGAAAAAGATCAAACAACAGCTATAGCAGTCGAGAATCTTCTTGACCTGTACCAAGACGTATCTTCAAATGTCAAGCAGTGTAAAATACTGATTCCAGGTGAAGCTCGTGCACTACATTCAGATGAGTTTGAGAAATTAATCAAGAAAACTAAACAGCATTTCTGCAGTGTTGTGATAAAGAAATTACAAAATTGTGTTATTTTAAAAGGCAGCTACAAAGAAGTTGATAATGCTAGAGATGCACTCCTCAATCATTTGAAATGGAAAGCTAAGAGTACCACAAGCCATGAAAACGGAGCAGCATCCTCATCTGCGAAGTCGCAACACGGGTCTTACTATGGTACAGATCCTCCACAGCCATACACAGGAGGTTTGGCTGCAACAAAAGCAAGCTGTGACTTTGTTCTAGAAATATATAAAGGTTAATTATAGAATCTGAAAAAAATATTTCATTTTAAAATATCTGTGAATACAAAATATGATGACGGTGATATAGTGGATATAATGTTGAAGACAAATGGGAATAGTGCATTTGTGTACACTGACGCTCAAGATGCTTTGACAATTAAAAAAAAATCTATTCGACAGATTACAGCTAACATTCCAGATGGCTTAACTGAAATACAAGTCCATAATGCCATTTTAGCTGTACAAAATTGTGTTCAAAGCATTATATTAAAAACAGATAAAAGACTGATGAAAGTTAATATTAACAAGTAGGCTTTTGCGACCAATATCCATAATAGAGTTTTTTTTTGCGTTAGATCGCGATCTAACCCAAAAAAACCTCTATTATGAAAGTGAATATTGTAGGAAAAGAAAACAGTTGATATAGCACGGGATCAGTTGTGTGAAATATTACTTGATTATAGTCAAGGTCCCTTATCAAAAAAGAATAAGCCTCTGACTAACACGACCCTGAATTCTGCCATGAGCTCCACAAAAATCCCAAACCAAGAAAACGAGAAAAAAGATACCTGCGCAATTTGTTTGGAGGAATTCAAAGATAAAACATCACTGAGTAAATACAACCACTCCTTCTACAAGAAATGCCTTGACCAGTCAATGAAGGTGAAGCCAGTATGTCCAATCTGCCACACAGTTTATGGCAAAATAGTAGGTGATCAGCCAAAGGATGCAAAAAGAAGAACAACAACTTCGACAAGTTGTTTACCTGGTCATGAGACATGTGAAATCATTACAATAGGCTATGCCATTCCAAGTGGTACTCAAGGGGTAAGTAAGTTATTTTAAATGATACATTAAATATTACATTATTTGCAGAAACAATTTGCTACGTAACTCATTTGCCAGGACATGATAAGTATGGAACACGTAGAATAGACTATGACATTCCAAGTGGTATGCAAGGTGTAAGTATTTGTTATATATAGTGCTGTATATTAAGTGTACGAAATTGTGGAAAAATAACTCATAGGCTAATATTCTCACAGGTAAGTGTAAATTATATGCCTAAATCACCTGAAATGCACCCAATCTAATTAGATCTGGGAAGCTGAGCAGTTTTGAGCCTGGATAATGCTTGGATGGGTGACCGCCATGTATGCCAGTTTGTCATAGGCAGAGTGGGGCCGTGTGATTTGGTAGTCAGCGAGGGGCAGTGCAGTTAAACGTTGTAATTCTGTGTCCATGTCTGTGCTCCCTGCCTTCGCCAACCCCCACTACCAGTATGGTGAAGAATCGTCAAATATCATCACAGATTCGTGAAAGGTGGTGGTGGCTTGTAGAAGCTTTCTTCCAAAGGGGATTGCCCATGGCTGATGATGATTCCCAATTTAATTTTAATTGTAAACACATCAAGTGAGCATCTGCTCTCATCTTCGTCTGCATGTTGTCCACTTTTTTTATAGTGGATTATTCCGCCTGCCTTTGCTAGCATTATTTCATCTTTAGTCAATATCCATAGTTCAATTCTGCCTATCTCATAAAAACTGATACCAGGAAACCTTTAGAATGTAAGATGACGACAGTCACACAGACGAGACAGACCATTATAACTGCTGGAAACCCCCCAATCTCTATCTTTGTTCCATATGCACTGCTTCTTGGGCAAGCACACAAAAGTCCAGCCTTGTAAATCAACTGCGGTACACACACAAGTGGCAAACACAGAGGGAGTTTCCTAAAATTAGCAACGTATATAATAGTTAAAGTGAAGTTAACAGTTCGTAAAGGAGGCTGAGGTACAGCCTGCTCTGTAAGGCATCATCTTTCTCCGTTCCTGATCCCTGTGGTGGCGTGGCTTGAGGTGCCAGTGGCAGCAGTGCTGATAATGTAAGTACTTTACAGCGAATCACTGTTGTACATGTAAAAGCATTACAATTAAACAAACACACTATGTAAGTATATTTTGTAATATATGTAAGTATACAGCACCTCAATATTTGACACAGGTAAACACTTGATAGGTGAAACCAGGCAAGATCAAAACGCAAGTGTCTTTGCGTTGTCCAGTTATATTAAGCATAATTGTGACCTCACACATGTAATAAAACAGTTTACGTTGGAATGGGAAGTAAAAAAACATGTACATTCAGGATGTCCCTTAACCCCTGAGCGCCAATACATACATTGGCACTGTGATTGCCAGCCAATGTCCCATTGTTGTCATATACGGTGCACTGCAAACTATCACCCAGGTTTGTGTTCGTAAATCAACGTTAGCTTAATGTTAGCAAAACACAGACCAAACCAGTCAACATTGGTCCAATTATGTTTGCTGTTTGGATGTATATATATAAAAATACAAGAGCTGACTTTATAATTCTGTATTTAGCATCCATAGCATATTTGTGTTGCTCAAGAATATATTACAGTACTGTATAGTGTATACAGCAAATAATAGTACGTGTACTGCATTGTAATTTGTATGGTCAATTGCTAATCTACTGCATGTGCTGAGTAAGTTGTTGAGGCACCGCGGTGTAACATGTTAGCTGCAACTATCGGTTCGATCCAGATCCTAACGCTTGCAGTACATTTGGAGTTTGCACGTTCTTCCCGTGGTCGTGGATTTTCTGCGGGTCCTCCGATTTTTCTATCCACATTTAGAATACATGTGCGTTTAAAGTATTTGGCTGCTGTACATTTCCGCATGATAAGCCACTTTGTTGAGCTATTATTTGTGGCCAGGTCGCTTCTAAAAATAGCTATATAGTTCAGTGGGCTTCACCTGGTAGAATAACACATTGTTTAGTTTAATAGGACACTGGGATCGTATTCAATCACCCAGAATCTTATTAAAATGATTTATTGACACTGATACTACTGCGTTGGCAGTTGTGCAACAAGCACAATGAACACAAACAAAACTCAACACATTCTTTAAAACACTGGGATCTTATAAGGGGGGGGTGGGGATACATAATAGGTGACGTTACTCTGGTGAGAATTCATCCTTTGAAAAAAAAATCTGATGACCATTTTTTTTATTTAACTTATTCTGTTTGAATCAATGCACACACATGTGCCGAGTTTGGCACCAAATTGTGCACGTTTGAGCTGGGGCCATATTCTATTGGCTACTCCGAGAGGGGAGATAAGTGGCGCACAGCAAAATGTTTTTACCATTGAAATACCTTCAATAAGTTATTTAATCCGACGTGGTATATTATCCACCTGGCTAGGGAATATTATCCACATGGCGAGGTATATTTATTATCCACTGGGCCGCGAATCGGCGGATGCATGAAAGTGAATAAGACGCCAACTTTAAGCGCCGTTCGCCTGCGTTGTCTCCACGCTCCAGTGCGAACGTGCATGGCCATGGATCTCGGTGGGTCATTCCAGTTAAGTTCGTGCCATTTGCGAGTGTCGGTGATGAATGTTAAGTGCGTGTGTCGGGGGTTTTATTTATTTAAAGCAGTGGTTCTTAACCTGGGTTCGATCGAACCGCAGGGGTTCGGTGAGTCAGTCTCAGGGGTTCGGCGGAGGTGAAGACACACACCCGACTCGTGTGATTCGTGATGACACGTCCTGGCTTGGCCATCATTGGCTGCAAGTGATCACGCTACGTTTGAAAGGCAGTGGCTATTTAACAGCCGCGAAGTTTTGTTGATGTCGGTGTGGACAGTCGGTGGTAGCCGGCACCTTTGAGCGACGTAGATGAACGCGATATCGCTACGCTCTTAGAATTACCGAGATCGGCAAGGGTTTCGGAAGTCTATTTAAATGCCAGGCGATGACGGCAAGTCCTCGATTACCGTCACTTGCATCAGCAGAGGTGTATCGCTTTCTTAAACGTGACTTGCAGTTTCTGTGCAGTATTCACACCGACGATGACGCATGCAATTTTGTTAAATCGTCAACATTTCTGTGTTTTTTTCCGTCAGTTAAAATAGAAAAATGTACTGGCACTAGTGGTGATCTAACTGGACATGGATTGCAATTACAACACGAATAAAGCATCGAAATAAAATGAGGAATTAATTTACCATTGAACATGGCATACTGGATGTGATGTACTGAGTGCTGAAATATGTTGCTGTCAAAATCAGGGAATTGATGCGCATTGAGAGTCAACGATAGCGAAAATACAGTATGTTGCTGTAAAAAAATCAGGGTGTGAGGTGTGAAATACAACGTGGGAGGGGGGGGGGAGATGTAAATGAGAGTGTGATCAAATGTGTGAATGAAGAACGCTTCACGGAATAGAGAGGCGGTGAGCCAGAAGAGAAGAGGAAACTCTTAAGCCTGGACTTGAACGTAGAAAGATGCAGCAGTAGGGATGGCCAGGGGGAGGGAATTCCATGCTTAGCGGAGACGGAGAAAAGAAGCGGTGTCACATTGGGCAGAAATAGACTGGGATCTTTGATGTGAGCATTTAGTTAATGAAGAGGAGAGTGAATATAGTGGGAGATGTATAAAGTGAGAGATCAAGATGGGAGATGGAAGTGGAAGTAGGCAGTGACGGGTCCATGGCGCATTTTGGAAACGGGGTTGACTGTGTGGGTGATTTTGGAGCCCTTGGGAGCTGGTGGATAAGTCAGAGTTACTGGTTTGGGGTGATGTGATCAGAGTATCGAGGTAGTTTTTTTTCTTCCAGGTGTACATGGGGGAGTCTTGTGGCAGCATTCTGGATTATTTGGAGTTGCCAGTTGAGGAATCTCGTCTTGCCACCAGGATGGCGAGATGTTACCTCCATTGCCTGGTATGCAGGAGGTGTCGTGGGTTCGATCCCAACTCTGACGCTTGCTGGATATTTGGAATTTGCGTATTTTCCCTGTGGTCACCTGGACTATACGTACCCACATATGATAAGCCACTTTGTTGAGCTATCGTGCAGGGCAAGGTCGCCTCTGAAAATAGCTTACCTGATAAATAGTTTAGCTTATTATAAAATATACATTAATGTATAGCATTTGGATTTAAACTACTGTGTGTAATCTTGATTTGAAGTAGATTGACTGGTGCATAGGAGCAGTGTTGAAGTTGGGGAGACAAGTAGCCATGGGACCCAGATTTATTAATGTCAGTGGCCCCAGCAGATGGCTCACCTCCATGATTTGTGTTTGGGTGGGGAGAGTAACACGAGATGAGCATCAGCTTTCACGTTTGCCCGTGCCCACGCAGTTTTACAAAGTTGCCAGTGCTTATACAGGTGGCATTGTACATGCCACAACGCCGAGGAAATAAAGGCACCTTTTTATTAAATCTTCACATACAAACCCCCTTCACCTCACATCAGGAGTCCACATCACCCCATCCCCACCTCCTACCCACGGAAAGTCCCCCCTGTCCACGGTTTCGCTTCTGTTCACACTAAAAAACTGGAAGAAGCACCACAAGAAATGTTGTACAAGTTGCATCTGCACAATGTACAAGCACTTGGCTGCTAAAGCTACAAGTTAACCTAGTTGCTTAAAGCAACAATCACAAACACCAAATTACTTTAATCAGTAGCGAAAAAAAACGCGTTCTTTTTTGCTGTAAGTTTTTATTACAGCGCTACTTTGCAGTTACTGTAATGTATTATGGCACTTGATTGATAATTATTTCAGGACACTGAGTAACAGTGGCTCAACAATTTCACGTGACTTTACAATAGTACGTACGTGACTGTGTGCAATGTAATGCATGTGTTCTGTGGCAGATCAAATATCCATGGGGGTGGGAGCACAGAGGACGATTGTAATGAATGATGAGAGCACTCATCACGATCCAAGACGGGAAGATGATGACAGCTGTTCAATTTGCATGGACGGCTTCACAAAGATGGTCACCCTGGACAAATGCAAACACTCTTTCTGCAAGGCGTGCATAGAGCAAGCAATGAAAATCAAACCAGTGTGTCCAGTATGTATCACATTTTATGGAAAAATTGAAGGCAACCAGCCTAAGAACGGAACCATGTCCTCATCAGTAGACTCGAAGAGCCATCTGCCCGGCCATGAAGAATATGGCACTATCATTATAAAATATAACTTTCCTCATGGTGTGCAGAAGGTAAGATATATGACTACAACTTCATATATGTCTTAATATATGTCAATTATTGTACGCACTGCCAACCGTATGATAATCGGTCGCCATTGCAGTTTATGCAGACAACAATAAAAGTAACCTTTGGTGGAACTTCAAAGTATGTAATAGCTAAAAATAAAGTGTGCATACTATGTGTGGTTTCTACACAGTTGTACATCTTCCTCTTGTAATGCAGGCCGAGCATTCAAACCCTGGAGTCAAATTTTACGGGGCAAGAAGGACGGCGTACTTGCCCGACTCGCCAGAGGGACGGCACGTGCTTTCCCTCCTGGAGAAAGCTTTTACTCAGCGGCTCATCTTCACTGTAGGGACGTCCACAACCACGGGATTACAGAACTGCGTGACCTGGAACGATATTCACCATAAAACCAGTAAACATGGTGGACCTGAAAGGTAAGGCATAATTACTGAATGTTCTATTCTTTCTAGTGATTCAGAAAACATTTGATTTTAACTCAAATGTATATCTAATGAAGCTTTGTCTCAAAAAATATGCTTATAGTTATAGTACAGTAATTAAAAATACACTCAATAGTTATCTCTTAAATATAATGCATGCCAGTCATGTGAATATGTATTCCAACTTTCTGAATGGTCAAAAAATGTTTCTCTTTTTAGTTATGGATATCCTGACCCTGATTACCTGCACCGAGTCAAAGAAGAGCTGAAGGCCAATGGCATCTACTGAAAATGGGATATGCAATAATTTTGTGATTACAGTATTTTTGTTTGATTTATTTTATTGCTTAACATTTTAACAAGTGCCTCTTTTAAACATAAATGTGTTGCAGAACTAACCTCTAGTGACAGCCCTAAGTTCTGAAATAATCAAAAATTTCAGTGGGGCCATTCTTTGCAGATGACAAGTATTTCCTACAAAAATAATACTTATTTTATTGACCCGAAAGGGATAAATGGCTAAGGCGACCTCCGAATGAATTTGAACTTGTGCAACCTTAAGATTTTAGTCAATCTGTAGCGCCACCCAGCTGAAATATTAAGGTTATCAAAAGGACAGCTTCTCAACACTGGTCAGTGCTTGGTGGGGAAGAGTAGGTCAAAACTAGTCATAATACCATGACCGGGAACCAACTCTGGTTACCATTTTATTTCTTAATATATGTTAATTGTTGTACGCACTGCCAACCGTATGATAATCGGTTGCCATTGCAGTTTGTGCAGACAACAATAAAAGTAACCTTTGGTGGAACTTCAAGGTATGTAATAGCTAAAAATAAAATGTGCATACTATATTAACCATTGTGTCCCCACTCTCCAGTATTAAAAGTAGCAGACTGTCGACGGGAAAAATATGTAACAATTAAACAACTAGACCATTAAGATTTTGTATGGAATCTTCAATACTGTACAACATACAGTAATTGAGATTTAGAACACGCAGCCATGATAGCAATAGCGCTTAGAATCATTGGTATGTCGTCCTACCAGAAACACTGTTTTGTGTTGCACAATATTCGCACAATATATTTTCTGGCTTCTCTTTGAAACTGCAAACTGGCGCAAACCATACATTGCTAGTTTTATTTTGCCTATACATTGTTGTTTCCCCGTATCAATGGAGCCACGTAATGGGCAGCAGATGAGAGTTTGGCAAAGTCCATTATTGTATTATACCTCAATGCTCCCACCAACTTGCACTGATTAAGGTAAAGTATGGTCAAATAACTCCATTGAGACACACAACATGAGGGCGGTCCTTATCAAGCAGTGGATGAAAATTGTACTTATTTGTAGTAGCAGTGGTGTGAGCATTATCCTGTGTTGTCACTCATGCATGAACATGTATCGCCTGACGGAACAAATACAAAATCGAAAATAAGCTGCTTCCTCTTTTTCCACACGGTACTTTTCGACATCGACTGACACTCCAATACAAACCAACTTCACCACTAGAAACGCAGCTACAGATGTATCAGGCCTCTGTTTCTTATTCTTATTTCAGACAAAAAAATAGACAGTACATGATGGTGACTGATCATAACTTTCCTCCATAAAATATTACCAACTAGGCTTTTAGTGGAGCCAGAAAAAAATAACAGTTCATGCATAATGACTAAAGTATATATGTGCACAAAAAATGTCTGCTTACTACCACTCTATTATTTTAGCAGGTAAGTCCCACTGAGTTACGTAGCTCTTTTTAAAAAGCGACATGGCCACAAATGATAGCTCAACAAAGTGGCGTATGTGGACACTTTTCGCAGCCAAATACTCAAAAATACATATCCTAGCACTGATGTTAAAATATCAAGTGATTTCACAAAAAAACTGGAGAAAGGCATGGAGAAGCCACGTCAACCATGAGAAGAGAGCAACGGCGTGCGATGGAGGAAGCTTGAGCCATGGATCTCTCGGCAAAGAACTTAAGAGGAACAATGTGGACCCAATAAGCAGCTATACCATTGCAAGTCAGCGTTTTTTTGGGTTTTAAACCGATAAACTAAGGCCTCCCTATGCCATATCCGTCATTGGGATATTTAGTTTTTACCATACTTCACGCTGGACAGTGCAGATTAGCGAAAGGGGGAGGAAGGACACGGTCTGTTCACAGATAATATCAACAATAAATAATAAAAATAATATCAATAATAATAGAAATAATATATTAATTATTACTTATATTATTTATTATTAGAATGTTTTTACCTACGTGACTTTACCGAAAAACCTAAGAGTATGAATCCTTGCAGTCACGAAAGCTTCAAATCTAGAATTAATACCAACAAGTCTGCGCTGATATTAGTTAGCGGTGGCCGGCAATCCAATTCCTAGTCGCCAGCTTCAGGGTGCAACGTGCGTGGCTGCACCACCGCGTGCTCCAACCCGCCCTGCACTACCGGGGCACACTTTGACTTTAAAGCTTTCACCCTCCTCCAGACAGCTCCGAGGCAGTAAACATTTCCACTATTTTTATTATTATCACACGCTTTCATTTAACTCACTCTGTGTCTGTTGTTGTCGTTGTTGTATCCTCAAATCTTGTAACTCAATTTTAACCCACTTCCAATGTGGTAATCGACTGCAAACTTGGTGTACTTATGCCATACTGATCACAATACTATATTCTATCATATAAAAAAATATATATTTTTTAACATTATTCTTTAGATGTGATGTTTCGGCTTGGGTCTAATTGTCCACTGCTCAACTGACGTTGGCTGTAATGACCCACGGTCCCTTACAAGCTTCGGGGCCACTCCTGGAGTCGTGGAGTTCTTCCATTACGAGTACATTTCATAAAAGCGTGTTTAAAAACAACTTTAAAAAAACTTTTTTAAACATTACTTTTTTTTTTAAAGTTCGCGTTCACGCCGTTTGCCAAAAGAGCGCTCGAGGTGAGCGTCGCGAAAGGCGAGAGGGCGCTCCCTGCCGGCCAGGACGGTGGCAATTCGGCGATAAAACACGAGACGTGACGCCAATTCCCCGCAGTAGGCGCACGGCTCGTGGGCATCTCGGCTCAGAACAAGGAAGCAAGCGCAGTGAGAAGTGAGTACAGAGTGACACTTGCCCCCCCCTTTTCTGCCTATTCGTAAATGCTACTTTTATACACACGCAGTGAGTTGTACTACAGACGCATGCACCTATTCGTGTGTTATACTTTTATATATACACACACACACGGGGTAGGTTTTGTACGACAGACGCATGCACCACGACTTGCTGCTGTCTCTCGAATCGTAACGAGCTTTGATGAGATGGCAGCCCATTTCTGTGGGAGACTCTTGAGAAAGTGGTGGACGTTCCACGTTACTATGGCGGGTGATTGTTGGGTCGAGCACCACCACCACCGCGATTTTGCACCCGTGTCAATAATAAGAGTCGCAGCGCGTTGACCACAGCGCCACCAGGAACAGCAGCAGCAGCAGCATCACATCCGTACTCAACGTATTAATAAGACGCGTTTACCACCCCCCAAAGACACAAAGGGTTTTTGCGTCTTATAATCCGTGGGTATGTGTGTGCTTTTTTGTTGTTGAACTTTAATAAACAACCGCGCACACGCCTGGCGTAGTGCGTCTTAAACTCTCCTGACCGTCTTACAATCCGACAAATTCGGTCATCATAGTTGTGGACTGTTAGAACGATATAAAACTGTTCACGTTATACGGCGGAATTTCGCTTTAACGACGTATCTTACACATTCTAGCGCGAATTCGATATACGTTGAGTTAAATTAGCCCATACAGTATTTCGTTTTGAATCTGTACATGTTTTGTGGCAGCGGGGGCAGGAGGATAGCATATTCACATGTGCGTTGTGAGTTATTTGAGCACGCAACTCAATAAACATGAATTGCAAACACCGTGCGCGGCTATTTGGTCAGTGATGGGGATTAATGTCACCTGATTAGCGACACAACTCAACACGTTCACCGGCAACGCTGTACGTGGCCTCAAAATGAAAATAAAATGTAAGTAATAGGCAACGTTTTGGCCGATGGACCCTTCTTCCTAGCACGTACATCGTATTCGTGCGTGTGCACGACTGCCAAATGCAAGTATCACGAGTTAACTTGTTTTTATTTAGTCGGGTTTGTCCTGGTCTGGGACCTAACACAGATTTCCGCACCCCGGCATACTGCATCCATCAACCTGCGGCTCTTTTAAGGACTGCATTGCAGCTCTTTAAATATTGAGGGAGGGGGGGGATTACCGAATTAGAGAAAAAAATATCTTGATATTTTGCTTTCCGGCCCCTGACCACGGGAATCCAGTTTATCATGGCAGCCCAGTTCACATTGAGAGTCCAGTTTACCATGGCAGCCCAGTTTACCATGGGACTCCAGTTCACCATGGCAGCCCAGTTTATCATGGCAGCCCAGTTTACCATTAGAGTCCAGTTCACATTGAGAGTCCAGTTCACCATGGCAGCCCAGTTTACCATTAGAGTCCAGTTCACCATGGCAGCCCAGTTCACATTGAGAGTCCAGTTTACCATGGCAGCCCAGTTTACCATTAGAGTCCAGTATACCATGCCAGCCCAGTTTACCATTAGAGTCCAGTTTACCATAAGAGTCCAGTTTATGATGGGAGTCCATACTCTTTGGTTCTCTTTGGTTCTTTCGGCAAAGTCACGTAGGTATAAAATAAAAACTAGACTTCGATGGTAAACTGGACTCCCATGTTGATTTGAAGCTTTCGTGACTGCAGGAATCCATACTCTTTGGTTTATTTTCTTTTCTACCTACGTGACTTTACCGAAAGAACCAAAGAGTATGGATTCCTGCAGTCACGAAAGCTTCAAATCAACATGGGAGTCCAGTTTACCATCGAAGTCCAGTTTACCATGGAAGTCCCGTTTATCTTGGGCAGGAGCTGTCCTTGAAGATCCGCAGCAGGCGGATCTTCAAGGACAGCTTCGTGACGTTATTCATCAAGGTCCAGAGTCTCGTATTCACATGCATTGCACCTCTTGAAATGTTGAGGATTTTTACCGAATTCAAAAAGAAAATGTGTCCTTGTTATTTTGGTTGCTTATCCCCCCCTAATCATACCTCTCGCCATGGCTGTGGTTACGACAGGTCAACGTGCCTACTACTCCAGTCTTCCAGCGACTCTGGAAATAGTCGGGGAGCAATGTAGGCCCAGGAACTTTGGATTTCTCACTTCGCTATATCTTAGCATACGTGAATCGCTTCCTGTTTTTTTTCATTACTCAGACTTCTGGTGATAAAACATTCCAACTAAGAACAACAGGTGAGAATCTGAAATTCTGCTGGCGAATGATAGTAGAAGCAGGCAGTGGTCTATTATACAGACCTTGTTTTTGGATGTGTAACTCATGGGGGTTATTTATTCATACTTTACTATGTACGCTGGTCAGTGTGAGTTGGTGAAGGTGGGGAGCATACACTCGGGATCCTATAAGAACAGTACAACAATGGATTTTACGGCACTGCCCTCTGTGGCCCACCACATAGCCCCGTATTAGCCAATAACCTGTGCATGGTGGTGACCCATGCAAGCACTATTCAGGCTCGAACCTGCAGTTACTGATTTCTGACAAGCTCGGTCAGTCACGCTAAAAGTGATTTGGTCATTGGCATGTCTAAATATAATGCTACGAAATTGTATAATACAGGAGGGTTAGATGGGGTAAATATAAATGCGTCGTAAAAACCCGCCACCACCCGATACAGCCAATTAGTAAGGTTTGTCACGTAAACAAAACATGCCAATTAGTTACTAGTTCAGCACACAAGTGTGTTGGAGAGTAAATCCACAACATATACATTTTGAGTATGACGTTTCGTCAGTAATTACAACCAGCCTCATCAGGCGATAGCCAGAATTGGCTATTGCACCTAGTGCTTAAATGCAACCACATCTCAAAGTGAACGTAAGTAAAACTCCTGTTATCCAAATGGACGCATTGACCAGATATTATTATCTGCGTTCATCCACACAATTAACTCCTTTTATCTGAGTGGTAAAGTGCAAATAATCGAACCCATCGACAGCGACTCTCCACCACAATAAGATGATTGTAATGAGGATGGATATTTTAACTCTTGCTGAAATGTGGAGTAGAGGTGGGGATATTGATCATCTCCACCTTTTAAACCTCGGAAAATGTTAGTCGAAGTTAAACGATACTTTATGGGACCTTGTGGGCACGTTTGTTACAGTGATAGCAATGTCAATAATGTCTTAAATTTGCATTTTACAGGCCGATCAGACAGCAATGGATGATGCTCTTGACTTCGATGTAAGTGAAAAAATGTATTAAAAGCATGTCTTCACCAAATGTAGATACAATTAATTCTGTCGCGTGAATTCGCACTTACATGCAATTATCATCTCAAAGTGAACATGAGTATAGTTACATTCTTGTTATCCCAATGGATATGGTGGCACATTGAGATAATCCTAGCATCTGCGTTCATCTACGGTTTGTAAGGTTTTATCTGCGTGATAAAGTGCAGATAATAGGACCCACCAAAAGCAACTTTCTCCACCACCATAAGACATAAGACTTGTAATGAGAATGGACATTTAAACACTGTAGTGAACTCTTCCTGAAAGATGGAGAGAGGTGGGGAAATTTACCACTCCCCCCCAACCCCCCCCCCTTTACACCTTTGAAATGGTTGGGCAGTGTTACACAATAGCAGAAGGAACTTTGCGGGCACCTTTGTGACAATGACAACAATTGTGGGTAAAATTGCATTTCTGCAGCAAAGGAGGGTGAGCCGATCCACACGACGAGTGTAGACAATGGGGAAAATAATCGCTTCACCGTAAGTGTATGCAATGAATACTGCAGCGTGAATATTAGTGTCTATATGTGAAACGTGCACCACTTTAAATAAGTATTGAGTACAATGTTGTCACATACTTATGCCTGGCTTTCGAGCAACACTGAGAGTGTTGACTCTGTGCCTTCGTTTCGGTGATTTATGTCTGTGAATTGTTGTGCATATTATAAATTCCATTATTATTTGTGTATATACTGGATGGTAATATTTTACCTGTTCAAGGAACTATTTGACCCAGCAAGGACATTTACAATAAACTGAACGGGGATTTGAAAGTAGGTTCATTCGGCTTGGTTTGTGTTTGGGGAAATATAGATAATTGAATGCAAAGCCACATTGAACTATCATTTGTTGGTGGATTCATAATACTCTTCACATATATGGTCATCATAGTTGCGTACTGCGTTTAATGAAAACAATATGAAATAGTTAACTTTATACGGCGACTCAGGGTACGGAATTTCTCTATAACGACGTATCTTTATACATGTGAGCACGAATTCGATATACGTTCAGTTAAATTATCCTATATTTCGTTTTCAATCTATAAATATATTGTGGTGGGGAGAGGGGGGGGGTCGATAGCATATTAAACATTAATTGTAAACACCGTGTGCTGCTATTTGGTCAGCGATGGGGATTAATTTATCCTGAATAGCGACAAAACTCAATAAATTCACTGACAACGCTGTATGTGGCCTCAAAAGGAAAATAAAATGTAAATTATAGGCAACTTTTACCGATGGGCCCTTCTTCATAGTATGTACATCGTATTCGTGCTTGTGCACGACTGCCAAATGCAGTATCACGAGTTAACTTGTTTCCATTCAGTCGGGTCTGTCCTGGTCTAGGACCTAAAATGTATTTCTGCACCCCGGCATACCGCATCCATCATAACACAGGGGTCGTCAACCTGCAGCTCTTCTAAGGACTGTATGGCAGCTCTTGAAATATTGGGGGGGCTTTTAACCGAATTAGAAAAAAAAAGGCTCTTGTTATTTTGCTTTGCGGCCCCTGACCATGGGAATCCAGTTTACCATGAGAGTCCAGTTTACCATGGCAGCCCAGTTTACCATGGGAGCCCAGTTTACCATGGGAGTCCAGTTTACCATGGGAGTCCAGTTTACCATGGGAGTCCCGTTTACCTTGGGCAAGAGGCTGCAACGTGCGGCTCCAGAGCAGCAGGTGGATCTTTAAGGACAGCTTCGTGACGTAATTTATCAAGGTCCAGAGTCTAGTATTCACATGCATTGCGCCTCTGGAAATGTTGAGTGTTTTTACATTATTCGAAAAAAATATATCTCCTCTTATTATTTTGGTTGCCGACCCCTGATCATACCTCTCGCCATGGCTGTGACTATGACAAGTCAACGTGCCTACTACTCCAGTCTTCCAGCCACTTAGAAAATATTCAGTGAGCAATGTAGGCCCAGGAACTTTTCGTTTCTCACTACGTGATTTCTTAGCGTATGTGAATCCCTTCCTGTTTTTTTTTATTACCGAGACTTCTGGTGATAAAACATTCCAAAAAACAACAACAGGTGAGCATCTGAAATTCTGTTGGCAAATGATAGAAGCAGGCAGTGGTCTACTATGCAGACCTTGTTTTTGGATGTGTGACCATCATGGGGGTTATTTTATCATACTTTACCATGTACGCTGGTCAGTGTGAGTTGGTGAAGGTGGGGAGCATACACTCGGGATCCTATAAGAACAGTACAACAATGGATTTTACGGCACTGCCCTCTGTGGCCCACCACATAGCCCCGTATTAGCCAATAACCTATGCATGGTGGTGACCTATGCAAGCACTATTCAGGCTCGAACCTGCAGTTACCGATTTCTGACAAGCTCGGTCAGGGACACTCCAGGTGATTTGGTCATTGGAATTGGCATAAATATAATTGGCATAAATATAATGGTATGAATATGCATAATATAGGGTTTTTTTGGGTTAGATGGGGTAAATATAAATGTGTCGTAAAAACCCACCACGGCCCGACACAGCCAATTAGGTTTGTCACATAAACAAAACATGTCAATTAGTTACTAGTTCAACACACTAGTGTGTTGGACAGTAAACCCACACCATTGACAATTTGAGTACGTCGTTTCATCAGCTATTACAACCAGCCTCATCAGGCGATAGCCAGAATTGGCTGTCGCACCTAGTGCTTATCTGCAACCACATCTCAAAGTGAACGTAAGTAAAACTCCTGTTATCCAAATGGACGCATTATTATCTGCGTTCATCCACACATTGTACTCCTTTTATGTGAGCGGTAAAGTGCAAATAATAGAACCCATTGACAACGAGTCTCCACCACAATAAGATGATTGTAATGAGGATGGACATTTTAACTCTTGCTGAAAGGTAGAGTAGAGGTGGGGATATTGATCATCTCCACCTTTTAAACCTTGGAAAATGTTAGTCTAAGTTAAACGATGCCATATGGGACCTTGTGGGCACTCTTGTGACAGTGACAGCAATGATGTGAATAATGTCTTAAATTTGCATTTTACAGGCTGATCAGACAGCAATGGATGACACTCCTGACTTCAATGTAAGTGTAAAAATGTATTAAAAGCATGTCTTCACCAAAAGTTGATAAAACATTACTATTGTAGTGTGAATTCACACTGAATTGCAATTATAATCTCAAAGTGAACATGAGTAAAGTAACAGTCCTGTTATCCCAGTGGATATGTTGTGCATTGAGAAAATCCTATCATCTGCGTTTATCTATGGTTTGTAAGCTTTTATCTGGGTGGTAATGTGCAGATAATAGGTCCCACAAAAAGCCACTTTCTCCACCACCATAAGACTTGTAATGGCGATGAATTCTTTTTTTTATCTGCACAAACCTTCACACAGGAAAGTTAAACTGATTTAATTGTGTCTGGTGCAGGTGACGACTGCTGCTGCCGAAGATGAAAACAATGAAATAAGGAAAATTAGGCTGGAGGCTCAGAAAGCCTTAAAGAAAAAGGAGCATGAAATGGAGCAAATGCAGAGGGATTATGATAAGAAGATTCGGGATCTGCAAAAGGCTATCGATAATGAACACGTAAGCTACACAAATCATTATTAACGGTTTCATTTTCAATTATACAGTATCTTAGAATGAGACCTGAAAACAAGGCTTACCATACCATGTCTAAGTCATTATTTTAGTCCTGTTGTTGGTTTTCAACAACAACTTCGGAGACTTTGGAGTTGTCACGTTCACGTGCAGGTCATTGACAGGTCGTGCCGGAGGATTTGGCTTCATTGCATCTCGCATCTCACAGTGCATCTGTATGATAACTAAGCAAGACACATTTTCAAAGTAGATTACATTTCTATAGTGTAAATTCTACTCACGTGTGTCAGGAAGACAACGTAAATACTAGGAATACACTGAATTTCCCATTCGCTATAAAATTTAGTAAAAAAAAGTACGTTATTCTAATTCAGCTGAATATATCGATAAAAGCAAACTAATACTTGGGATAGTATATATTTTTTTACCCTCCCAAGCTAGGGTCGTCACCTCTGAGGTACACAAAAAACCGGGACATATCACAGAAATAATATCGCACAAAACCAGAAGAGGAGAGAACTAAATGTGCAATTTTATATTCATCGTCTTGAGTTCAGTGTTATTATGCAACTAACAAAAACTGGCCTTTTAATGCCATGGAAAATCGGTACGAGAGGATGATCCTGGGAAAACTAGGACAGACGGCAATCCTAATCACAGAGTAACTCTGTGATTAGGATTGTGTAATGTAGCTCTCAGAGACGCCGTCTTGTCTTCTGAAAATGTATTATGAATAAAGTCCACTGACAACGAGTAACCGCGGGTGACAATATACACTTGGGTAGTTAGACGAGTCTATTCAGAGACAACGTAGCTTCTAGCCTCAAGACAACTCGCAGACGATGGACGCCCCTATTCTCGAATCCTCCTCGCCGCACCTGCTCTTGTCACTCACCGCTCTAATTACACTTACCCCCCCATTGTATCCCGTGCTCCCCCTCACGTGACCCTGTCAACGTTTGTCTCATCAATCATCATGAGCACGGCCATTAGTAACCATGGTCCCGGGGAACAATACTGTCCCGCTATCGCTCCGTACTGTCTTTACATCGTATGACATGACGCATATCGTGTTATTCTGCGATTGTTGGGGGTGGGGACTTGTGACCTGCACGAGACTCTTAGCCTTGGCTTACGTTGGTGGAGACGTGCATTTTTGAGTCTCGCATTCGCACGCACTCTGAGATGGAGGCATGAGGTGAGGGGGTGCAGTGAGACAGATGCGAGGGCAGTGGGAGAGAGGGGCGGTGTGATAGATGGCAGTGAGGAAGGTGAGTGTGGGGCAGTGAGAGAGAGGTTAGAGTATGGGAGTGAGAAATGTGAGAGGCAGTGAGATGTTAGAGCACTGAGAGAGGTGAGGTAGGGCAATGAGAGAGGTGAGAGAGGGCACAGAGAAGGGTGATATGGGGCAATGAGAGAGGGCAGACAAGAACGTGAGTAAGGTGACAACACAAGGAGTGAGAAAGCAGTTAGTGGGAAGAGGGAGGGCAGGGAGCAGAGTCCCATGCAGTCCCTGGAAAGTTTTGTTTGGGCACCTTGCTCAGTGCTGCTTCAGAAACCAGTGTGGCCCTGAGCAGATGTGGTGAGACAGAGAGGTACTACTCAGATTCCAAGAACACAGGATGAGATGTTACTATCCTTTGTGCAAGCACTTCCAAGAGTTCATGAACAGTGAGCCTGGTGAAATTTGGGGAGCGCATCGTCAGTATTCAAATATAGCTAAATATTTAATTAGGTATTCAGACAAAGGGTAAAAAGAAGTGTTCCGTGCATCCTTAGTCAATAGATAAATTTGAGTTGAATATGAATCATCACTGTTCGTGCTGTTGTTGTAACTTCTGATGTCTCCCACAGGCGGAGTTGCAGAAAAAACTGGCAGAAATAAGCCAGCATGACCAGGAGATGGAAGTCTTGAAGGAAGAGTTGGAAAACGCTACATCCAAGTGTCAAAAGCTGGAGGAGAAACAACAGGTGGGCATAAATTGGCATATTACCACATCTCATCATCCTATTCACAATACTTTTAATTCTATTACGGTACTCGAAACTAGTAATGGGCTTCTGATTTTTGTCAGCTTTGGTGTCACACTTCATGAGGTGATTATCACATATTTTAAGCAATTGGTCTGCACAGATGCCCGCAATAACTCAATTTCTGTATTGTCCTCTCTCAGAACACTGGGTTCAAGAGTTAAAAACATTATTTTGATCAACCAACCCATGTCTTTAAAGTGCTGATTGCAGTGATGCACCAACAAACTAAGCCTAGACCAATTTATTATTTTGACAGCCAAACATTAATGGTTATTTCATATTCCAATTTTAAACGTGCATTTCACTGCTCAATTGTTAAGCTTATATTAAAGCTGACCTTTTACGTGGGTCATTTTCAGACACTGAGCATATGTGCTCAGTCTCCAATCCTTTAGTTGACCCTTGCCCTCCGTCCGATCACTCACTAATGACCGTGACACTCCTAGTTCCCGGCCCCCCACCTTCCCCCGCACCTCCACACCTCCGCCGCAACCTACGCTCTCTTGAACACTGCGCAATTCTTTCCTTGGTTCCTCATCTCTTCCCCCCATCTCTGATTTCTGCTCCCTGCACCCCAACACTGCTTCTTCTGTCATAAGTTCAGTACTTTTATCCTCTCGAGATGCGCTTGCACCTCTGCTCTCCTTCAACCCTCTGCAACGCCCCCCCCCCCCGTGCCCTTCGTTGTCACCAATGCTCAAGTCACAGCGCCGGCTCGTGCGCAAAGCGAAGCGCATCTGGAGGACCTCACCAATTAATGAATCACGTTCCTCATATACTTCCCTATTATCAAATTACAATTCGGTCCTGGAGGTTTCTCACCAATCATACTTTCTTTCCCTCATTTCCTCCATATTTCCACACCCTACTCTTCAATACCCTAAACTCTCTGCTCCATCCATCTTCTGCAACACCTGTCACTTCCTTTTCCGCCCCCACTCCTGTGGTCCGCTCCAACTACTTCACGACCAAGATCGACCACATCTGCTCCTCCTTGCTCACTGCGCAACCACCTGACATCCCTGCACCTACCAACCCCTCTCCGCTCCACCCTACTACTATTTCCTGAAATGCTTTCTCCCCTGTTTCCCTTCTGGAGCTGTCTACCGTCATCTCCAAACCCCACCCTACCTTTTCCTCCGTCGATCCCCTTCCGCCTTCCCTTCTTCCATCCATTCTCCCCACCATTATTCCATTTCTCTTGGCTCTCTTTAACTCTTCCCTCTTTTCCGGCACCTTCCCCAACCGTTACAAAATTGCCATCAGCATACCGCTTCTCAAAAAACCTTCTAGATTTTTCTGTCCCTGCACACGAATCACCATATTTCCTTGCTTTCTTATTTCTCCAAACTCTATGAATTCTTAGTGCACTGCTGCCTCTCATCCTACATCTCTTCCCACTCGCTGTATCCCCTCCACCAGTCTGGGTTCCGCCCTCTCCACTCCACTGAAACCGCCCTCCTTCACATCCACAACCACTTGACCAACTCGCGTCACTCCGGTCTATCCTCCGCCCTCATCTCTCTCGATCTGTCTTCTGCCTCGACCACTCCATCCTCCTATCCACTCCCTCCAACTTCGGCATCTCTGACACCCATCTTTCTTGGATCTGTTCCTTCCTAACTTCCTGTTTAAAGACTCTCTCTTTCAATCACTGCTCTTCCTCCACCACCCTTGTCACGGTTGGTGTCCCCCAGGGCTCGGCACTTGGTCCCCTTCTGTTATCTGTTTACACATCTCCCCTAGAGTCTATTCTTTCTTCCTTTGATATCTCCTATCACCACTTTGCCGATGACACTCAAATTTTCTTCTCCATCAAATCATTCACCTCCGATCTTTCCCTCCGCATCTCGTCCTGTCTGACAGCCATACCAGCCTGGATGACCCAAACCTTCCTTTCCCTAAATCCTTCCAAAACCTCGGTGCTTTTCTTTCCATCCTCTCGCTCACCCCCCTTCTGCACCCTCCACTTCTCCCCCCCCCCTAGCCTCTACCAAAACTCTTCCACCCTCACTCTTGGTGTTATCTTTGATTTCACTCTTTCCTTCACTTCCCACATTGCCAACACCACTCGCACACGCCGTTACCATCTGTACAACATCAGGAAACTCCGCCCCTTATCACTACCACTGCTGCCAAACTCATCGTACACTCCCCTTGTCTTCACTCGTCTAGATTACTGCAACTCACTCCTGGTCGGTCTCCCTGCTTACGCCTTTATCCCTCTCCAACACATGCAAACGTAGCTGCACACACTGTACTCAACCTTCCCTACGCATCTCACTGCTTTCCTCTCCAACAACTTCACTGGCTTCCTGTCTATCACCGCTGTCTTTTTTAATTCCTCACCCTAGTATTCAAAGCTTTGCACGTTATTGTCCCCTCCCCAACTTCTCTTCTCTTTCATTTATTTATACATCCCTTCATGCTCCCTCCCATCTTCATATTCCCTTTTTCTCATTGTTCCTTCACTTCCTTGCACCCAGTCTCGCTTTCGTTCTTTCTTTATTCTTGCCCCCGTTGCACTGCAACAAACTACGTCGCCACATTAGACTCTCCCCCTCGCTTTCCTTCTTTCCCTCTGCCCTCAGGTCCTTTCTATTTTCTATTGCTTTTCTCTTCCACTGCCTCCACCTCTACCGGTTCCTTCCCCCGCCTCTAACCCACTCCCAGTCCCCCGGTCCTCTTCCTCCTACGACCATAATTCCTGACCCGGCTGCCACATCTCGCTTTCTCTGTGTGTACCTAACCACATCTCTCCCCCAGCCCTCCTCTGTGCTCCTCAATCAGCTCAACTATCCGGCCACCAGATCTCTGCCGCTACCACCCTTCACCTACCCTCATCCATGCCCAGCCAAAGCACCTATCTATCTTACCACTTCACGCATGTGCCCCATACCTCGCTGCCTCTCATCCACGTTGCACCCATCTGTCGCCCTCATTCACCATCACACTCCACCTCATTCCTCCTTCCCTACCCCTGCTGCAATATCAGCTCCATTCCCAGCCCCTGTCGCTCCATTCCTTCCGTCACCTCCCTCACTGACAGCCGCTCCACCCCACCCGTTGCTCCCCTTTTGCCCCTTTGTGTACCGCCGTCGGCTTGTATTGTAATGTGCCCTGGAAAGGGCGCTAAATAAAGCCTAAACAGAATGGAATCATGTTTTGCGTAATATTTGTAACATGCAATACATACCACTGTTCATGTTTCATCAATACGGTAATATGAATTAATAATGAAAGTATTCATTTTATTGGAGTTCTCCTGTATATGTGAAAATGTTAATTATTTCAGATTTCAGCATCACTGCCAGAGAAGTCGATGAGCTTTTCCAAGAGTGTGCCCATGAAGTTGATTGAAAGGGACTCAAAAATACCAATTATAGTTGAATATGAATTTGTTCCACGCATCATCTACCCTCTGAAAGGACCGCAAGCGCTCATCACGTTTGAGAGTGAAGAAGGTATGTTTTCTTATTCATTGGCAAGGATTTGCACGTTTTTTCATTGTTATACTTCATCTTCCTGCTAAAATAATTAACATTTTCACATATACAGGAGAACTCCAATAAATTGCGATCTAACAATCCACGATATCCTGTACACCAAGACCTTGACCATACGTTCTTGAAAATAGCCACAATCGGCAAATCCGCTGTCTGCAAACTCAAAGGTATATGGGAAAAATAGGATTTGGTTAACGATTCGTTATACAGCACCTCATTCTTTTTCTATGTTACCCTACATTCATCCAAACATGAAACCGGAAGTATTTTTAACGTAACATATGATTAATATTTTCTGAAGTGTTAAATATAACAGGTAATCGTCGTAAATCGGACACTATTATCCCATATGGCTTATGATATTAACATATTACATAAATTTTTATACTATATGAGAAAACATTTTTCTGGCTGGATAACCTGGGTGGATTCCTGTATGGCTGGGTGCCACGGTCCCAAGTGGTCGTGCGTGGTGGTGACTTCATGTACGTGATTGCTTCACCAGCATCCCACCTGACCTCCACCCCGGATGTGCTATCATGCTCATGCTGGCGTACTATATAAGAACAAAGGAGGGAGGTCAGGGAGGGGAATAGAGGAGGGAGGTGAGGGTGGGGGATAGAAGAGAGAGGTGAGGGTGGGAGATAGAGGAGGAAAGAAGAGACGAAGAGGAGGGATGGGAGAGCTTGAAAGGGCATGAAATGAAGAGGAGAAAGCAAAACGGAATGAGGACAGCAAGGGAATGTGACAAGCAGTGGGAGAGAGGCTCAAGGAGAGGCAAGCGAGATTTAGACGGGAGGAGAGGTGGGAACAAGGAGGGCGAGAGTGAGATGTGAGAGAAACATGGAGAGATAGGGGAAGGGAAGTGAGTGAGATACAGCGGAGGGAGGAGAGGGGACAAAAATAATTTAGAAATAGAATCAAAGACAAAGCGAGACATTGGAGCTAAACTGCAATATATAGTATGAGAAGACGAGAGAAAGGTTGAGGAAGATAGGGCTCTATACAAGTTTGGCCGGCTGGCAGGGAGGGAGGAACAGGCAGTCATGTCCAAAGTACATCGGGGTTGCTAGTTCTCTTGAAAATGTAAAAAAAGCCAGGTCTCTACCTACTATTGATCCTACATTACGAGTACATTTGTACAACTCTTTGTAAATCCAGTGCTGGGTAAAGGCCTCTTTATGCACTTTTAGTAAAATCGGAGTTGCATAAACATACTTCACCAAGCTGGCCAGTGTGAGTTGTTGAAGTGGGGTGGAGCCCAGCACTATTGCAGAGACCACTCACCCATGGTGTTAGCTCGAGTCAGGAATCGAACATTTTGCCAGAGTCATAGTGCAGTGTGCTAACCAATATGCCACCACACTATTCCAATACTCGGATCTCACTTGGCAAAGCAATTTATGCAAACTAAAAACGATAGTTGAGCATTCTCATGAGTATCTCCAATGCAACAATTGTACTGTAAACTGACATCTTAATCTTTAAGCAACTTCAGGAATGTTTTCTGTTTATCTACAGTTGCTCAAAGTGTACTCTCTGCAAAATGTCACAATGTAGCGTTCGACGGTTTCAAAATAGAAATGAAGGCTCAGTCGCCTGTGCTCGAAGCCATTCAGGAGTTCAAGGTGAGAGGTTCACAACTAACTGCACGCCATGAATAAAATGTGTACCATTGAATAATTGTGTTTCATTCTCTAACTTTGTATTATTTTGTCCAGAAAATACTGGCACATTAAATACAAGTACACAACTGGGCACTACAGAATCTGAAACATTCACTGCGTGTATTCTTCAGATTTCAACTGAAGTCAGTAGACAGCAGATTATTGTGTCAGAAATTCCAGACATCCTCGACGAAGAACAGATGAAGGATAAGTTGGAGTTGCATTTCTACAAAGCCAAGAATGGTGGGGGTGATATAGAGAAAGTGGAGTACAATAAGAAGGAACGGACAGCTATTATTACGTTTGTGAAATCCAGTGGTAAGTGCACAGGTCCATTGTCACTGCTTCACGTTTTATTATTGTTTACCGAAGAAAGCCTCACTGAGGCTTTCATCTTCACAGCGGCTACTGGCTAGCCATCGAACAAAGATGGTTATTGTATCGCGCGCTTTCATATGTGCTTCTGCGGCTATCTGGAACACTCTTTCTTCCGATATTATGAAGCCACTGGAGCTATGCACTTTTAAATCTATATTGAAAATTAATTTATTTACAACTGCTTTTTGTGTTTAGTTTGTTGTCCTCTCCCCGCACTTCTGATTAGCACGGTTGGTTACGTATGGTGTGAGAAAGAGGTTCAACATACATTGTACCGAGTTGCAAGTCTTTTTCAGGAGAGTCCTAATTTCTCCCAGTAGGTGGTGATGTAGCAATGCGTAATCCCAATTAAGTAAATTATAGGTAATTTTCAGCATTGGAATGTTTGAGCAATACAAGTTACAGTATTTGTATTTTTTAGCTATAAGAGGAAACTATATAATCTAGAAACACCTCATGTAGTACAAGGGGAGAACGTACAAAGTCCATGCAGAAAGGCACCCAAATTAGGAATCGATCCCAGATGATGATTGCTGCAAGTCACAAATGTTATCATTGCACCACCCTGCTGCCTAAGGTCATGTTGAGATGACCTTTTGGCTGCTCCAAAGAGGGGTGCCTCAATAGATCACGTGACACTTTTGGGACTTTTATGTATGTCATTCTTCTGTGCAGACATAACTTCGAATGTATAACTAAGTACTTGGTACTTAAATATTTGGCAGATGTAAATTGTGCATGTCTTAGTGCTATGAAGCAATAGCATTTAAAAATACCATTTTCAGTAAAGTGAACTTTGACATCACTTACAATAAGTTTGTATATACTCTCGAGTAAACTAAATCCCACATTAGAAAATTCCTGACAATTGTAAAAAAGAAAACCACATTTTTCAATAACTGCGTTTGTACTAAAATGCAGATGTCTCTCACAAAAAAAATAACTACAAAAGGCCCTAATGGTAGGTAAAGAAAATGTAATTGAATTGACGTAAAAGTGAATGAACAGATTATTTTAAATGTACCAGGTTATTCAGGTTTTTCCTGTTACATTGTCATGTGTTCACCGTGTCTATGCTATTCTTCAGTTGCAGGTTCAGCTGTCCGGCAAAAGAAGCAATATATTAGCATTGGAAGGGAGGACATACGCGTCAAGGTATCTCCTGTTTTAAATGGAGACCTTATGAATTTCAAGGTATGGTATGCAATGGGTATTCTTTGAATTGTACAGAGCTAGATACAGGACCACTGAAAGATGATTTGGTCTTGGTTATGTTTGTCCTGGGGCTTGGCACTTACCGTAATAGGCTCTGTAGCAGCTCAATATGAAGGCTGCCCTAGAAGTCTGGCAGGTCGTACAAAGTGATCTATAATGATAATTTGTTTTTGATAGAGCACTGGTTATGCCAGGGCTTCTTAGAGCGCTTTACACATGACAGGCGACTTGCATGGCATCTCATCTAAAACATTTGACAGGGCACCTCCAGTGGCAGTTATCCCTTCGGGCACAAAGTGACTTAGCACCTGGCCTAAAAACGGACATTAGTCTGGCAGTAGGGGCGATGATTGCTGTGTAATCCAATTTGAGTAATTTGTGGGTAATTTTTCAAATTTGTCAAATTTAGACCATGACCCTGGCACACGGTGGCTTACTTGTGTTGAATGATGTCATGGGATCTACGTCCACTGTGCAGCAGATGCTGAGTAAACAGTAATTCCTCGTTTAACGCGGTAGTTGTGTTCCTGAAAGTGCCACGTTACGCAAAAATGCGTTAAGCAGGGAATTACTCATTTGCACAAAAAAATCAGCCTGCAGTAATCCCATGGTGGGACAAAGAATTGAGATGAGGGTACACCACCACATACTATATCATACCGTATCATTCCACGTACTGAATCATACCACTCAGCTGCAAAGCTCAAGAAAGTATTTCGTCGTCGACCGCTCAAACTGTTATAACATGCTGTGTGGAATGTGTTCCCTAATGGAAGAATCGCGTAATAGTGAAAAATGCGTCGTGTGAACATGTGTTAAGCGAGGACTTATCGTACGTGGTTAATAAACCCGCAATAACAACCAGAGTGGCCACCAGCCTTGAATCGTGAACCTCTGTAACAAGCCGTGAACACGTTAGCGTTGGGCCATGGTATTGGTTTGCACAGGCTGTGGGCCTAACTGAATGCTTTTACACTGAAAACGTGTTCAAGAAATATATGATTTTGTGTGCACAAACACCCATACCTGCACTCTCCAACAGACATTCACAGCGGTGAGCAGGCGGACCGTATTATTGACGGGCATACAGGAGGTGTTGACCCAAGAGGAGATGGAGGACCAACTTGAGATCCACTTCCAGAAGCCTAGCAATGGTGGCGGTGAGGTGGAGGACATCGTGTACATACCCAAGAGCAAGTGCGCCTTGGTGGGCTTTATAGCTGACAAGTGACGGAGCTCACACACATATACAGTCTGCTCTCCTATAACGCGGTAGTTTCATTCCTGAAGACATGAAGAACATCGCGTTATGAAAAAAATCGCATTATAATATATAATATAGGGTAAAGCACAGTCTGCGATAACACGTGAGATGCGTATGCAGGCTGGAGACATCACAATAATAGATACGTTAATCAGCCCACTATATGGCATATGGCATGCATTCAGGATATAGATGTTATCAATAAAGGAATCTATTTAGTTTACTTATGTTAACGAAAATAACCTAATCATTTAATTATCTTGAATTTTTTTTGCTGTGAACTTTTGAAGAGTCTAAGAGGTTTGAAGTTCCACATTGGTTTGGTTTTGAATATAGTTTAATTCGATATGTCAATTACAGTACAGTACAGCAATTTACATACAGTATATAAAAACTACTTCACATTTCTGTACATTTTTCATGGACGCCAAGATGAATACAGTAAACACGTAATTAGATGTCCCCATGATTGAATAACAATGCAAACCACTTAACACAATTGTAGCAATGATAAAATACAAATAATGCAGCATTGGCAGTTTAAACATGTAGCGTTAACCTTTGGCAAATGTTAAACACGAGACAGTACAAACGAAACTCAATTGGAGTGAACTTCCTCTTTACAGATGTTGTCAACAAGATATTTTCGGGTGGAATAGGTTGTATGTTTGCTGTGTAACTGGTTTGGTCTCGTAACACTGTAGGTACTGTAATCTCCACACAAGTGACTTATTGTTATACTTCAACACGGACGATGTTTTGTCGCTTTGTAATCGGGATTATTTGGCATTCACAATAGCGATTCAATTCATGAGTCTATCCTTGATTTTTTTTTTACGAAAACTGAACACGTTTGTCAATGACACAGTGGCCTTGTAGGGAAAATATATAATGGGTGATGTTTTGGGCAATTGCCCTTCTTCAAAGAACATAGGCAGGCTAGAAAGTTAAAATTGGGATAAGAGTTCTAGACTACACTACACCATGGGGCCTGATGAGTATGAAACAACTTTGTTCTGTGAACAGTGCAGTTAATGATAGCAGTTCTACTGTCTGCACGGAATGTGAACCCATCCATTTCAGCATACAAATCTTATGACAGTGAGCTTAGGTGTATTGATCAATCGATCACTGTACCCCAATCATGTAACATGGCGGGATGCTTACTATTGCAGTATGTAATATGCAATGAGGCAGAGATTAGGGAAATGAAATCGGTTCACACTTGAAGCCATGACGTGGAACAAGAAAAGTGCAATTATGCTGCATTTGTGTTCATATCATACTGTGCACACGTGTCGTGGTCGCAAAACACATCACAAGGCAGTTGTATTAACATGGATACCTCTGGATGTTAAATTCTTTACGTGGTTCTGAATAAACAATTACTTAACTGTGTTTTGAGAATCGTATTGTATACTCGTGTATGTGTGTTGTAAGAAATGAAACTGGCATCGACAGGCGACCTTTTCAGCAATAAAAACTGACTTGAGCAATGTAGTCAAAGGTTCATGACATTGCTGTGCGCAAGCACGCTGGAAATCCCCGTGTTCTAAATTAATACGTGTAACAACTATGCCAAGTCCACCCCCACGGGCAATGCTAGCGGCGGCAGCAGAAGCAGCAGCAGCACATTTGCTGATTAAACAAAGCAAACAAGTTTGCTCCGCGGTGAGAGCGTGTATCTCACAATCGGAAAGAGTTGGGAGTTCAAAGCTCACGTCGGGAGGTCGACACAGCCGATCATCCTTTGGGGTCGGTGAAATGAGTATCACTCGGTGGGGGAAGTCAACAGTGGTTGACCTATGGACGGACCCCGGCCATAGGAATGTACAATTCCACCACTAGCTCAGGGCTGTAAACAGGAGATGAGTATCGCCCCAATGCTCATAAACGAGAACCCATTTTTGGAAACGGCTACGTTCCCAAAGCTGTTGTCGTAGTGGCACACTTATTGATCTCGATGACACATGCTCACTGAACACATTGCTTGTTTCCCCAAAATGCATTACTCTGCAGCCACATTACACACAACATGGTAGTCAAATGAATAACATGTTAACCTGGTTGTCTTGTGAACACATTTCACACGAGCTGGTTATATTGGCTGTGTCATTTTCAAAGACGTCATGACGTAAATAATTACTTTTTTTTACCTTTAAATGTTTGCAACTACTCTATTCTAAAACCATTTTATGAGGTTTGAGGCTGCATAGAACAACATGCAGCACACGACCCCACTCCACCACCCATCGTGTTTGAACAGTTTGGAATCTACAAAGATACGAGATCTAACTTCATGTAGGAATTGCCAAGTTATAATTCCCTTTAGCATTTGTATGTAGTCTTGATCAAAGGTTGTCAGGAAGTGGTCACCCATTACTGTACTCCAATCTATACTTAAACACTATAATTCACACGGTAGATGTGTATTCAATAACACGAAACAAAAGCATGATCCATAATAGATTTTTGGGTGAGGCCACGTATTTATTTGACCAGCCTCAAACCCATCGACACAAATTTAGTTGTGAAAATTTATTTCAACTAATGGGTGAGCTGAAATGATATTAATTGGCGAGTTTAAACGCTTGTACACGCGATCATTTATTTGCATGTGTTTGGTGGAGGAGGGTTCATGACACGTTTGGTGTGATCATTTCGTGGCATAACCTCAAATATGAATCACGTTGGCTATGAAAACCTAGGTGTTAAATTAAACTATGCATTGCCGTGGTGTATTTTGGGTATATGTATATTATATACGGTAACATTTTCCTTCAAAGAAAACCGAGACTAGGCCATTATTAAATTGTGTGACTTGTCTGAAAGCAAATTGAAGCCTGAGAGTGTTTAAAAAGGCGATTGATCTTTTGGGAAAGGGAGTGTTTTAGTATAATACATGGCCACACTCTGCACGTACATTGATGGAATGTTCTGGAACATACGACACAGTTTAGACCTCGTCTCTCTTTGATTACAACTGTTGTACCTTCACGAGATAAACGTTTCAAGCGACGAGGCTATCAAAGCAGGCATCTGGTCGGATGTTACTGTGTGCATATGGTGTTGTATGATAACGATGAAAAAGAAAGTGAATACTGTATCACGTAATTCAGGCGTCCGTCAATAAGGGTCTATCGGGAGCTATTGCATCCATCCAATAATCATGTAATTAAATGTGTTTTGGCCACTCGAGGTCAGATCACACTTCTCTCAAAAACATTAATATTTTGGTTTCAGAAATTCCTTCGATCATTTTGTTGTATTTCTCATCCTCGTACTCAACTACTGTTGGTTCTTGAGTTACAATCGGAAGGACAAACATCTTTCAATACACCAGCAGTATCATAATTTATTGTTGTTCTCTACAGTACTAAGAACAACAGTCGAGCACTGCCCCCAAGAAGGATAAACACATCCGAACCCCAGGCCTATTTCAACTTCGCATCACCCCCGCCCTCCTCTGACGCACATCATTTACCAGAAACTACGCTGGATGGCGATAAGAGGTGGTGTTCGGTGGAGTGAAGCTCCCCCCCCCCCCCCACATTCACTGAGCTATGTTAGAAATTTCTGCCGTGGTATGAAAGCAAACTTGACTGGTTATCCAGATGCAGACGAATCGACGCTTCTTAAATCCTGCCCTGTCTCCCCAGACATCCTCCCACCCAGCATATGCATGGGGACACCACAGCCGACAGGAGGGTCGCGTATGGTGGGGTTAAGTGTGGGTGCTGATCCCACTTTTTCCTGGACGTCTGGCCAACGTGAGAGTTTAAACCAAACACCCTCTTAGAGTTCGCACTCTTAGAGGCTCTCCTGCCAAGCAGGGGCGTGAGCAAGGCATTGCAGGGCTGCGCATTTACTTTCGAGATCATGAACACAACAAATACCAACTCAAGTGGCTCTACACTAGGAGCAATATATTGTACATGTGGATACGCACTCGTTAGACAGGCTAATGTGCTACATTTGAATTAGCATCGAGCTCATCTTCTTGGTTCTTTCGGTAAGTCACGTAGAATGGAAATAATAAAATAATAAAAATAAAACATAACATAATTCTCACGACGTTTCGGCCACAACGCAAGCAGCCGTCCTCAGGTGGAGAACAGGTCTACGTGACTTTACCGAAAGAACCAAGAAGATGAATCCCTGCAGTCACGAAAGCTTTAAATCGAAAAATAGCATCGAGCTGTTTACGAACAGTATGGTTAGTACACACATGTATTATATATAAACTAATATTTACAGTTTAAACATGCGGCTACATTGTTTACTGGACACTGATCACACCGTAGTATAGTTTCATAACTGACATGTTCCCCTCTGCTCATGTCTGGTCACCTAATTCAAGAGGGGCAGTCATCGACAACTTTCACCAGTCACGTGCATTGATAGTGAGCGGCTGGAATTCTCTGGGGTGTGTGCTTTAACAAAACCCGTGTGACACACTTTATTTCCCCATTAGACTTGTTCTAATCAGTGCTGTTTGAGTAATATAGGAAATTAAAATACAGTATTGCATCTGAATTAGCAAGATATCACACAAAACCGGGACAAATGTGTATGTACAATGAAAAGAATGCTCGTAGTGGATGGTGAAAATAAAAAAAAGTATGAAGAGTATTTTCTCTTCATTTTAATTGGAAATCCAGAGACTAATGAAGGCTGATTTCATAACAATGCATTTCAGCAATGTATTCATAACAATGTCATTAGTTGTCTAGCACGCAATCGCACAATCTGTCATTACACGTGGTCGCTCGCCACGTCAGGTCACAGACGTTCAAAACATAAGTTGAGTATTTAAAAAAAGCATAACATTGGTAATTTTCGTGTTAATTTTATACATTGGCTTTCACGACCAATATTATGATTGATAATTGGTTTAAACAAAAACATCTTTATTTTACCAGCTAAGACCCACTGAGCTACATATCTCTTTTTCAGAAGCGACCTGGGTCACAAATTATATATTGCTCAAAAAAGTGGCTTATCATGTGGAAATGTACGTGGAAATAAACGCATGTTTCTATATACGGATAGTGTGGAAGGATAAACCGGAGGGCCCAGAGAAAAATCCACACGACCAAACATACAAACGTTCGGGTCAGGATCAAACCCACGACCTCCTGTATACCATGCGAGGTAGTTAACATCTCGCCACCGTGGCACCCTTATTTCACTTTGGGTTACACGACCTAAATTCAAAGGAAACCAATAGCGAATGTTGATGCTGTTCACGAGTTACAAGCATAATGAGAAACACTTTTCAATAACCCAACAGTGGTTTGTTGGTGCTAGTGATGTTGGTTGATGGTTTAATACTAAGACACAACCACGGGCCAACACTGCCCCCACGTGGTGGACACATCAGATCCACTGGACTTTGGTTTCACTTCCCATCCCTCCAAGCCCTGCTCTGACGCGCGTCGATTCCCAGAAACTACGGAGGAAGGTGGCGACGAGAAGCGGGTTTGGTGGGTTGTAGGCGGAGACAACACGGACACAACATTGACTCCAAAGACAAAGATCCCCCCGTGTAGCCTTAACAGACTGTTGGGCCAAGTGCTGTTAGCGAGCACCTATTAAGACCGGCACGGCACACGTGGGTGTGGGTGGCCAGCACCACGCCAGGCCGTCTTTGTCTCCCGAGTGGCGATGTTTACTCCACACCAGGTTCTCATTTGAGGCCGAGTCGACCTAGGGGAGGCCCAGGACCGGTTCAGATAATCGTCACCGGTGTTGGTGGCCGTGGGCGGGCATCGAACTCGGGTCGCCGGGTTCATATCACAAGCACCCCACTTAGCCGATACCAACCTCCATAATACAGGGTTTTTTGGTGGGGTTCGATCGCGTAAATATAAAATGTGTCGTTAAACCCGCCACCACCCGACACAGCCAATGAGGAAGGTTTGTCACGTAAACAGAACGTGCCAATTCGTTACGAGTACCGCACACTGGTGTGTGTTGGAGAGCAAATCTCTCCAGCACACCGGCGTTGTTGTACTATTCACATTGCAAATGTTCATCTTCTTGGTTCTTTCGGTAAAGTCACGTAGAAGGAAATGATAAATAAATAAATAAATGTATTTTTTGTAATTTTATTATTATTTTATTATTTCCCTTCTACGTGACTTTACCGAAAGAACCAAGAAGATGAATCCAGCCACGAAAGCTTTAAATCGAAAAATTGCAAATCTTGTGGATTTTCTGGGTTTCGCAGCGCAGAAAATCTCTCCAGCACACACCGGCGTTGCTCTACGTATTCCCATCGCAAATGTTGTGGATTTGCTCGGGGGGGTTTCGCATGTTCACCGCTGCTCCAACCCCCAACCCCATCGACTCCACCCAAGCGCGACGCACCGAGAGGACCTCCTCCCGGTGCCCTCATCACCCGGCACGGCGGAGCGACGCGCGCAGCGGCGGCGACACCTTCGGACGCACGGCGCACGAGGAGGAGGGCACCACTTGGCACGGTGCGCGGTAAGTGGCAGGCGAACCTCTGGGACCACTTTCTTCCTGCGCTCGTGGACGCGCTCGACGGCGATTTGCAAACTCGCCGAAAAAAGGTTTATCAGAGCCTCCGCAAAGTGGTGCGCGATATTAAAAGAAACAAACAAAAAACTCGCGGTGGTTTTTGCGCGCTGCGTTAGCAACACGTCCAGGCAACCGGTTCGATTTCTTGGCCATAACTTCACTGCTGACACAAGCGGCAGTGGAAGTTATGGCCACGAAGCCCCCGTAGACGTGACACGGCCGTACGGGGGAGGAGGGAAGACTTCATCCAGCTGCGGATTGACAACTGAATTGAAAGGAAGCCAACGCACCTAGTGTTAAGTAGACTAGAATTGAGCATTAGCCATTGAATACGCGTAGCACATCTCGATCTAATTAACGCGCGCGCGTGTGTGTGTATGTCAAGAAGAGGCGATCAGATGTCGCACAGTGAAGGGGACGCGTGTGGGTTTCTGTTGTTGTTGTACCCAGAACACGTTCCATCAACCATCCCTGGCCAAGTGGCGTCTCTCTCGGTGAGGCATCGCTGGGGCTGTCGTGTCGACTGCAGGTGCCTCTCGTGCCCTTGTTGAGAGTGGCCGTGATGGCAGACGCGTGCGTGTGCGTCTCCTCCGTCTCTCTTCGTCAGGTTTCAGTATTTTTAGTCGGATGTTGAGACGTGGGGAGGCGAACTCTGACGACGCCAAGTGAAAGCACTGTTACTTCCTTGTGCACGTTTCAACATTGGCGGCAGGCGGCGCTACAACTAAAGATGAAACTTAAAAATCTCGTAATTCTATGGTTCGGTAAAGTCACGTAGATAGAAAAATAATAATAAAATAGATAATAACATAAAAATAAACAGCTTGCCCTCAGATGCTAACCTACCTGTTCCTGATGACGACCGCTTGTGTTGCGATCGAAACGTCGTGATATTTTTTTTTATCACTTTCTTTTTATTATTCTTTTTTCTATCTACGTGACTTCAACAAAATAACCACAGAATATGAATTCCTGCAGTCACCAAAGTTTTAAGTCAAAATGTAAAAATCTCGCTCATTCCACAGACGCCTATTTATTCAGCGAATGCTTTTTACACGCGGCTTTCACGCGGAGCACCAGATACACAAGAAAAGTACCAACAAAATGTGTACGTCAATGACGTGCATATAACGCCAATGAAAATGCACAATGAAAACGCCTCCATCAATGCCAGTGGCTGGTTCGTGGCTTTTAATGTCACGAAATCTCTCTCCTGAAGCCCTCTCTCGTCGTGCCCGGCAGACCTCAATATTGGTTCAATCTCGATCTGAAGTTTTCGTGACTGCAGGGATCCATACTCTTTGGTCCTTTCGGTAAGGTCACGTAGGTATAAAATAAAATAAATTAAATCACGAAGTTTCGATCACAACACAAGCGACCGTCATCAGGTGGACTTTACCAAAAGAACCAAATAGTATGCATCTCAATATTGTTTTTTAGCTCCTGAACATATTGTTGTCTTACGCAGTAGAATAGACCGGGTTGAGGAGATGGCGAAATCCGCCGCTGGGTTTCTCAGGTGTAAGATGGCACGTGTGCAGGTGGAGTAACCCAGGAACTGGAACGGCTTTATTCTCAGCGATTTCTCACAGAGACCCATAGACTTGCAGAGACACATGGACTCACGCTGAGAGCCCTGCACCAGCTTGCAACTTTGTTGACAAATGTGCTTGGACTTTAGGCTGAGAGTATTCGTAGACATCAAACTAGGTGAGAGACGAATGAGATGGTCTTACCTTTGTTGGAGACTTTAGACTTAGGTTGCAACTAAATTATTGGTTTAGTTTTTCGAATAAGATTAAGGCCCTACCCAAGAAAATACTATTTTCGGAGGGTCTGGAATTAGAATGCCGAATTTCTTTAGTGGATAGACTAAAATATATTATTTTGAGACATGAGTGTAGGCCTATTTATGTCATCATCCATGAATGAGTGAAATGTGGAAGGAAACTGGAGTGCACAGAGAAAACCTATTAGACAAGAGGATAACACTGAAGGTATCAACACAATAAACCCACAAGCTGTCTTCTTCACCCCATTGAAACAATCTGTGAGCTGAACCATTGTTCAGATTATCTTGGTGATTAGGAGTCATTAAGCACACTCATTAAAAGTATTCCCATAAAAAGAGACTCGAAATTATGAAGAACAAGGCACATCAGCCTAACGTCAGCAGTACCATACTATAAATATAAACAAGTCCCCATTCGTATGTTGACCAATACAATGTTAAGATTGCCAAAGACCTGTCATGCATTTGTAATAAGTGTAGTCATGTTATATGTCTTGTGCATTCAGCCTACTATATTGAACACAGTTAAATATTGTACACATGGAACAGAATACGTTAATGTCATCTAAGTTGCATTAACGTACTAACTATCGCATTTTGTTATTGTGTGGTCAGGGGCGGACCTAGACTAGCTGCCAGCAACTGGCGCCCTAGGCGAACCATGCAGTCGGCGCCCTAAATCCCAAGGGCAGATCCAGGCTGAGCTTTTTGGTAAACTGGGAAACATTTTGCCCCTATTTTCCGTTTAATGTTTTAATCGTATTCTTTTTTAAACAGAGGCATAGTTATTCGGGTTGTCCATCCGTCTGTCCAACCAATGCATTCTCAAAAATGTTGATACATTATAATTCATATTCCCTCTGTACACGCACAGGAATTGAAATGTTGACATTTTCGTTATTTTATTTGTATCTTTTTTATTTGTATTCTTTTCCTCGAATTTGGCACCCCACTTAACTTGGCGCCCTTGGCGACTGCCTAGTTCGCGTATATGGACGGGCTGCCCCTGTGTGTGGTAATAAATTGTCTTGAAATGTCCCTCTCACCCATGTAAGATGGCGGAGTGCAAAGTGCGGGTACTGAACGTGCCCCGTCTCCACAACGTGGACTTGCTCGACAAACTCACCATCCACTTCCTGAGAAAGAGCAATGGGGGTGGGGAGCTGACAGATGTCTCCTATTGCACGGACACCCCGACTGAGGCCATCGTCACGTTTGAGGACCCTGCTGGTAACTGTTACGGTGCATCAAATCACATGATAATTGTTGTTAGTATTTTGCATATTTAGATTTTAAGTGCATATGCGGTTGATGGTAGGGAAACCTTTACTCAAACCTGATTGCTCAGTTCATTGGTTGGCCTCTAAATCTTGAATTAATCTGTTTCCAATAATGCTCATGAACAATTTGTATACATTCGATAAGAGGCTGATGGGTCTGTAGTTCTTCAAGATAATGTTATTTTCATTTTTTAATCGACAAATGGTTTACGTATTTAATTTTAATGTAAACGTTTAGTTAAAAGGTTATCTAAATTTGTTCCAAGAATTGGGCCCACAATGATGTCTACAGGAATACCGTCCGGTCTTGGAACTTTTCCTTGCTTGATTCTGTGAAGGGCAGAGTTTAATTATTCGCGTGCGATTGGAACATCCTTCCATTAATCTGATAAAAGTTTTTATTTCTGCGATATATTTGTTTTGCTATGATATATTTTTTGTATAAAATTCTTCCACTCATTTTAAGTCTATATCATGCATTATGTTTGCATCTTTTTCCATAAGGGCTACACATTTTTTTAATTGCCAATTTACAAACCTATTTTCTGTTTTGATGCTCTCATTGCTTGCTATGACATCTTCAGTCATGTGTTGTATTCTCAAATTAATGGTTTTATAGAGTTCTGTGTCATCGATCTTTCGTTTAGCATCTGTCCCATTTTATAACTATCCTCTTTATCAGCATGTCTTTTGCTATTTCAGACGCTGTTCTTTCTGTCGAACCTTTCTCCTCACTGTCAATGCAATATCTATTACTCTTCTAGCTCAAGTAATGGCAATGTGTTCAAATACCATTGTTCCTTGCCTCTGTCGACTATGAAATTGGATAAAGAAAACATGTTACAAATAATAACAAACTTATTTTAAAAAAATTGAACAGTTAAAATGAGTTTACAGAAAGAAAGTACCATGAACATTTTACTCTACGGTCGTGTACGTTGGATTCGAAAAACAAATTCGTGAACAAAAGTTGAGAAAGCCTTAATCATCCCATATTTGCTGACGACATAGTCACGGTAACGTCCGATGGGAATGAACTACAATAAATGTTTTGAAAAACAATTTTAAAGACAGCTGCAAAGTTGGGCTCGACATGAATGAGTAAAGAAACAGTCACGGGCAACAGGTTCGGTAATCAAATGTAAGATACAGTATCTATAAAAGGAACACAACTGGAGAACACATCAGGTATTGCAAGCAGAGCAGGATATAAAAAAATGCAAATTGTGTGCTTCAAACAATCTACATTTTAGTCACAGTCCTAAAAATATTGATTAAAAAAATGGAGCGTAATTTTTTGGTTGATCTCAAACATTTGTGTTTTTCAGTTGCAAAAAGGGTTTTGCAGATAAAACATCACGTGCTGAATATCAAAGGGCACTCGCATTCTCTGCAAGTCGTGCCTCTGGAGGAGCAAGATTCTGGAGAGGTATGAATCAATAGCAATTACTGGCCTTTCACTTAAAATACAATAGCATAAAATGGATAAAATAATGTACCATATTCCAAAGTATATCTAATAATATGTACTTTTTTCTGTTCATTTCATTAGGTTATAGAAAAGGTTATCATGGTTATAAACTTGTTCAAAATTCCAAAACAGCAACAGGACGGCTTCCTGGAAAGTCTCAGAAGATTCCCAGTCACTGTGTCACTTAATCAGAGTCAGAGGCAATGCACTGTAGAAGGACCGTTTTCCCTCATGGAGGAAATCCACACTCACATCAATACATTTGTTTCTACTGTAGAATTTAGAAATGAAAAGAAAAATGTCTCCCACAAGAATGATGAATCCTCCGAAATAAAAACTGAAGCACAAACAGAGATTGATGCAGAAGTGAAGGCAGAAAGCGGCTCAGAAAACGTGAGCAAGGATCCGTTTGATTTTGGTGAAATTGGTAACAATAAGGAAGGCACGATTGAAATGTTAGTGGAATCAGATGTGTTTAATTTCTTGCTTAATTTCTGTAAGATGGCCTATGATAACATCTTGGCAAAATATAATGTGGAAGTGATCATCAATGATGAAGGTTTAGGTGATCTCACAGTGTTGAATGTAAAATCCATACTAGGCCTTCCATTCACCGGACAGCAAATACAAAATGCATCGGAGGAATTGGCTGAATTGTATGCTAATCTGCAGAGCAGATTACGAAAGGACACCGTTCGTATTAATTCCGCATTTGCAAAGGATTTTGAGAAAGTAAGCTGTTTGCTTCGGGTCATGAAGGAGCGCTTCCCAACTATGCTTATCACATTCAGAAAGGATGAATGTGAAGTGGATTTTATTGGAACACCAAGTGATATTTTTCAAGCTTCATTGGCGTTACGTGAATTCGTAAAACATAGTGGGACAGATCTTCCTTATCGAGAGCCAGAACAGGGTCCTAACAATGACACTGACCACCCTCCAGCTCAATTCATCAGGCCAAGTCACCTGACAGAAGGCGGTATTAATACAAGTGTGGCAACAAGGGAAGAGTCGACAAACGTAGATGCTAAGTCTGATTGGTCAACCTTTAGTGAATTGTTTCAAGAAGAGCATGAATGCCTCATTCAAGTTGATGGTGACGTGTGGAGGTATATCTCTCACTTATACAGCACCGCAGTAAGTTTTGTTTGTGAGAAATATAAAGCAAGCATTAAGACACGAGATGTAAAAAACAACAAAACAATGGTAACCTTGACATCTGGAAATAGGGGTATATTGAGTGCAAAAGAAGAACTGACAGCAATAATTTCTCAATGTAAACATCTGCACAAAGAAATATTTAGATACGAGAATTGTAATGTATCTCCTATGAGCGATGAGACTAAATTGATGTTAAAGTCGTTGGAAGACAAACATCAGCGTGTGTCGATTTCAGAGGATGTGAATGGAATTACACTACTGGGGCTAGAAGTAGATTGTCTTTCCGTCATTCAAGAGCTGAAAGCACTCTTTGGTAAAAAGCAAGAGAAAATGTTGAAGGGAAATGAAGTGCAGAGTGTGGAAAGTAATCTTCAAGACCCTGTCACGTACGGCCAGGGCTGGAGTATCGCAGGCGATGACGGCCAAGACAATTCGGCTCCTGGCATTGCTGATGCACAGCCGTTGTCAGGCCCCTCTGAACTTGATACATGCTCTGAATATTCAGAGGTAGGTTTAAAAGATGCTAAAAGTGCAAAAGATGTGCAACTTTCTCTTCAAGATGACCAAGATCTGAAATCTGCAACAGATGAATCCAAAATAAAGCCACACCCACAAACTGATGGTGCACAGGCTTCTTTAGGCTCTCCCGAATTGCACATAGATGCACATCCACAAGTAAATGTAGAATACAATGTCCAGGTTCCTGCTGTGAATGTGCAAGATTTTAATGTCATCAATGAAGAAAGTAAAACTGCACCTCCCAATGTTGGTGGAAGGGGGCAGTCTCAAGACCTCTCAGAAATGCACAGGCACAAAGAGTCCAGACATCCAGAAGACTCATCAACACTAGTCACGCCCTCTGAAGATGAAAATCCTGAGCCATCTGAAGATTCACACCCCATATCTGAACATGTAAGAATGGATACCATTATTTGGAAGTACATTCAAAAGTTTCTGCTCAGTCGCATTGAGGAGTCTGCCAGCAAGCAAAACGTGAACATTAAAGTGGTAAAAGAGGTTTCTGTAATTGAAGTGATCATCTCTGGCACGGCTCACGAAAACGTTCGTGCTGTAACAAACATCATGAATGAGACGGTGCAAGAGTGCAAGGAAATGCATCGCGAAAATATTTCTGGAAATGTACTGGAACTTACTCAGGATGAGAAAACTCTACGGTACTTCGTTGATGCCGTCAACATGACCGGCTTGAGAGTGGTGCTTCACAAGCTGCCAGAGTCCATTATTGTGTTTGGAGAGAAAGAGCAGTGTCTGGACGCTGCAGAAAAGATAAAAACCATTTCCGAAAAGTTCACCAGCAGCAATGGAGAGGCCACCGGAAATGATAGCCAAGACCTCAAAGGAAAAGCCCAACTGGAGGAGTGCTGCAGTGAAGCAGCACCCAACTTGAGTGCAGACACCACAGATCGCCAGCCGCCGGTGCCTGATCAGCAGCAGTGAATGCGTTCACTCTGGTGACTTACAAATGAAACAATGTTGCTCAAGTTGTTTTTCACACCAGTGTATTATTCACACAGGGAAAATTGTGCAAGTGGGTGTCGTGCAGTGTGAATATATATTAGTCCATCTTGAGAGTGAAATGTATGTTTAATGTGCTTAAAATGCTGGACTATTAATGGATGTAGTTGGTGTTGGCTAAAACCTGTACACGAATACAGTGTAACGTCAAGTTATGTTTTTTGGGGGGGGTTTGTACATACTGGATACACACACAAAATATGTATCTTGTTAAAGGATTATTTCATTGGTGGTTGCTTTACAGTCAAGGAAGCCTCACATGTTAAACCAGGAAATTGTTTCCAAATAGGCTGAGGATGTGCACTGGGAGATGAACTGATGAACTAAGCTCATGTGCAAGTGTTAGGTGGAGTATTACAATGCAGACTCATGAGAGATGGCAGCCAACAGCTTGGGGAGGCTTTCATCCAGTAGTGGGTTTGACCATTGCTGATCATAAAATAACAATTACAGTACTTAAAAAGGACAACAGAAACTTTCCATGACACAAACTCTGCTATAACAATATCAGTTGTTAGACAACTGATTGACATTTTAGAACTCTAGGTTATTTTTTTAAGTGTTTTATTAAATACGTTTGCATGGACTGACTGTGCTTAGAGGATGTCGTGTCGTGGGGCTTGCTGCAGGCATACGCAGATACAATTTTAGCTCTATGTCAGTACTGTCCCAAAATAACGCAGGGATAGTTTCCATGCTCACCACATCTCCTGCCACTCTTTGCTGTGAGTTTTTATTCCAGCTACAGTCTTAAACACTTATTTTATGGAGCCCAGATTGCATGAGGTGCCCTGCACAGTAATACATGATATATACTCTCAAAGTTAGTGGTTACTTTATACAATAATACGTGTTATAGGTCAATGGACACGCTGCAATATTCATTTTACATATAGGATTAACAAATGTATACACATAAACTCTACATTTTAACAATTCGTCATTTGATAAAGAGCTGACCAAACGTCTCAATGCAGGAGGGTCCTGCATTGGGATGTGTTGGTCTTTTTCCCCAAATGTATTCCAAGTTGAGCTAATCGTATCAAGTCATGATCTGCAAAAAACTGATTCAGAAATCTAACAGAGCAGTTGCACCCTTTGTGTTCGAGAACAACTCACAGAAATACATTTGAGAGACAATGTTAATTAGTTTTATTTTCGGAGATATAATTTAGCCACATCAAGTGCAAAAACTGATGTAATTAGATTGGGGGGTTTGTTTGGCGGAGCCATTAGTGACTTTGCCTAGACTCATCAACTCGCCTCACTTGAAAATCCGGTTTTAAACGTGAGCAGCTGCCCATATTCAATCACAGGTTGAATACCACAATGGTGCCAGCTGCGAGCTCTAACCGAAGTTACCTGGCAACCACCCTCCAAAAAAAGGTCCCAAGAATCGTGGGGCTTTCCTAGATTCATACGAAAAAACATTGAAATACCATTCCGTAACTATTATTGTTTGTGTATGGGTCTTGGTCTTGTGGTATTTCGACCGCCCAATTTGGAGAATGTGCCACACCTTAAGTTAAAAGACCATTGGTGTTGTGAAAAGGGTAATGTTGAGGTAATACAAATGTATCTTAATTCAGTAAAATTATATTGATAACATCATGTACACGAGTAATATACAGCATGTTATGTTTTTGTTGTTGTATTGTTTCCTTATAACTAGTTCATTGCAGAGTGTTTTTAAATGCATGTTTTGGCTCTGGTATAATATAATAAATACTCAACCACGTTTTGTCTGCAGTCTTGCTGTTTAAATCTGCTTCTCACAATGACATGCACAAAACGCAGAAGAATACCTATGCAGCGTTTACCTGAATTAGCTTGTACAGATCTCTCATAATTAGAAACAGCCACTTTGCAGTGTGCAACTGATGTCATCGTGTGAAAATGTAAATACTGCAATTATTAGGCACCAGATGGCGCTGTTGTACTGCATGTACCAATCATTGCATGGACCAAGGGAGGTCCCATGATGTAGCTGCTCACCCCGAGCTCTCAACATCTTGATAGTGGCATTGTCTTTGTGCTGTTTGCCTTTTGGCGTCCTCGAGTCTAAATCTGTTTGAGACGAGGCTCTAAAGAAAGCTGTCTGTGTGGACCAATCCGTTTCAAAGACAATGCATATACTACCAGAGGATGTTTTTTGTTTGCATGTTCACCACGAGTATATTTGGTTAATGTAGACATGATTCCTTGCAAAAGGTTTCAGTTTGGTGTTTTGACATATTCACACTTATTATCTTGTCAGAAAGGACAACACCTATACTTATATGCATGGACCAAGACTGCAAATCATAAAACAGCGTTTCTTGTGTTTTTATAACACTACATGTAAGTGCACCGCATTGAATAAAGTATCGTACGTTAAACGTATTCCCTATATATATCCTATTCATGTTTAACACAAATAATAACAATAATTTACATATATCTGTCAATTCACTACTGAAAGCAGGCCTCCACACACCGTGTCGAACAACGGGGTTGTTTAACCATAATTTAGTCTGGTCAGTGCAGGGATACCCAAGACCAAATCAGAGAGCACGCTCCACTGATGTGAGCCACAACCAGGGATCTACCTCGTAACAAGTTTCATACTTTTGATTTAAAGCTTTCGTGACTGCAGGGATTCATATTCTTGGTTCTTTCGGTAAAGTAACGTAGAAGGGAAATAATAAAATAATATAAATATAAAACAATACAAATTGTCACGACGTTTCTGTGGATTTCACACCTGATGATGATTGCTTGTGCTGCAGTCGAAACGTCGTGAGAATTTTTATTGTTTTATATTAATATTATTTTATTATTTCCCTTCTACGTGACTTTACCGAAAGAACCAAGAATAAGTTTCATACTGCAGTGGCGCTAACCACTGCGCCACCGCTCCGGCCCTCTATTCAAACACGGTCACCACAAACAACAACAGAGCCATAAAGCAAATCACAAAAACACTCATTGTCTTGTAAAACTTTGGGAAATCTTGCATTGTTTTCCAGCAATCCCAATGTGTTGTTCATTTACGTTTGAGAAATTACACATCATATACAGTACGTATACAGATATAAATGTTCACTCTATGACACAATAACTGCAGAGTTTAAAAAAATAAGAAAACATTTTTACCGTACTGCATGACGTAAAAAAAAATCGCTTGACAGTATATTTCTCACGGGCTTGCACCTGGTGTGGTCGGTGATATACTGTGCTTTTTTTTATTACTACACCTTCAGAATCCACGGGTAATCCCATGGTGAGCTCACCCTATCATTATAGGCAGAGAGCAAGAGTTCAACTATTGCAAGCATGAAGACAACTGCCTTGGCTCACTTCCTTCACAGGTGCAAGTAGGCCTTGACTTATTATTGTGGCCTATTGTCTCTCAAGGGACTGAACTGGATTCCACAGCAACAGAATATCTTCAAATTGGCCCATCTTTACAGCAATCTTCTTATCATTTGCTATATATATTAAACTACGGCACAGCATATTACAACCTCACGATAAATGTGCCATTGTACTTACAGGCATGATCGTGCTTGGGTACTTGCTTACACAATCTCAAAATCACGCTGTTTCATTTAAAAATTCCCTCAAGTTTATTGAAGTATTACACAAAAATGCATCCCGTAGTTTTCAACACGTTATTGCATTCTTCTTTGTGATGGTTCTGAGTCTGTGCCTGCTGGATTTTTTGTGTGTCATTAGGCTCTGAAGAAAGAACAAAGTGACTAGAATCAGCTTTAGCTTGGTTGTGTAAAAAAGTGCACGTTATATCATGTTACAACATAAACACTAACTATATAGTAGGTTAACGAACGGCTCATGTTCATTGGAGCTTTAATATTTATCGTTCATACTCTTATTAGAACAGTATATGGTAAAAAAGGTAAAGGCGGAGCCCTGCAATTATTTGCTCCCCACCATTGCTGGAGGAAGGGCCTCCACTAGAGAAAGCTCTATATAAGTTCGCTTTTGACTATATTTTGGCTTACTCTTCCATGCTGGCCAGATGTCTTGAAAGAGGTGGGAATAACTCACCCTTTACCCTGCCACACACACTTTGCCGAAAGACCCAGCATTACAATTATGTGGTGTACATAGTTGTAATGCTGGGTGAACAGAGGTTGTGGGATACAAAAAAATCCCCAACGTTTCAACCGCTGCCTCGTGCAATAACTTCGTCTAACATGCCGTCACTATTCATATTATCATTAAAATACTGACGTTACTTGTTCCTGCGGATATAAATGTATCCAAAAGTAGATAATATATATAAATTAATTGATAAATATTTTGTATATGTTCTGCTATATAAAAACGTTGCACTTATTGGAGTAAATGTTATCGTAAATTATGTAAAATAGTAAATGTATCTTAAGTTGAATTGGGTACATTTATGACTCCCTGTATACAGTGCGGTATTTAATTGTTATATCTCACTATGAAAGAGCTGTTCAGAGTAGGCAAATCTATTTTTAGTATGATGACACAAGGCAATAGGACGTGTATTCTCCATGCAACATTAATTCACACATTGAGACATCCAATTGGCTGAAGTATATCTGCAGCTTAAGTAGACGCCACGATGAAATAAACTGGCTAAACGTTGGCTTTGCAAAGGAACAAACAATGAATAGCGAAATTCCACACCCTGTGTGGTTAGACGGCAGTTTTATGTGGACAAAGATAATCTCATCCTGTTCTCTGCAGCTCTTGTGAAACATCACCGAGCTGCAGGTAAAATCCAGGAGGGTTTATTTGCGACCTCTGAAAACAATGATTCTCGAGTGACGCTTCCTTCGCAGCGGAAGGTGCTGCAATTTTAGCCGCTTTGTGTTTTTTAAGCCAGAATAATCGTCGGTACGGAAACATCCACACGCACACTGCAGAGACATCATCCGCTGACCCTGATCTTGATTTAATATTTATTTTTTGTACGTTCATGTCAAACACCACGGCAATAAATGTTGAAACGTATCGTTTTACACGGGAAGCCCAAACAGGTATAAACTTAAACATCAGTCAAACTCTGCTGCCTGTAGATAACATTGTCATAACATTGTCATTTAAAATATTAAAAAAACTTAGATTTAAAAGCATGTTCACAAAGTGTTTTGGAAATTTATATATATCCTGCATTATTAAATCACCTATTTCCACTGCGTTTAAACACGGTCACTTATTTCTGGACATTAACCAAAAGCTGAATTATTTCAAAGCAGCCAAAATGCATGTACCACATACTCACTACATGACAAAGCTATATATTTTTCTAGTTCTCGCAGGATATAACTAAAAAGGAAGCCATTTGTCATGGTTAGAATGTAAACACGTGAGCTACAATGCGGGCAACACAGTCATGAGCGTTCAAACATTACAGTGTGGTCACATTCCAGGCAGTGGCCCCTTTCAAGGTTCCTACTTAGTTGATATTATTACAAAGGTGACTACTGAACTCATGAATAGTTGTAAACAAGAAAATGGAATGTTTTAATTAAAAATGTGATGTAAAAAAAACTTTGTAAAGTGCCAATACATTGTTTCTTACTCAACATCTCTGTGAGCAATATCAACACATGATATACAAATTTGTTATCCACTGTTTTGGGGCATTATAGATGATAAATAACTACTTTAATCTCTTCACTTAAAAATACATTTAGTCCAATAGTTCTACGTTGTCTTCTGAGGCATAATCTCCCATAGATGTTGTTTTGTTAAATTCGCAAAGCCTTTAGTTAAACAATAAATTCCTTCTCAGCAGTTATATAATATCACCACTGACTTTTTACATTTCTAACAATGACTGGTACAGAGTGTATGTCCAGTGTGCTTCGAAGCTCATGAATTGTTTTCTTGATCATGCTGATTCCTGGTCGTAGCTCAATAAAAGTGAACGAATAATTCACATGGGTAATACAATGATGTTTCAATACAGAGACATTTGTTTTCTTTTAGAGAACATTTGATCGCATCCATAATTTCCCCAGAGTCTTCTTCTTTGAGTTATTTATTCAAGGACCAGTTCTTAGCTTACATTTCCTCCACCGTATCTTATATCATGTTTTCTTATTTGTTTTGTCAAAGAGCCATCCACGCCTCAAGTTGTCAATCAGTTCCTATCTACCTCTTGACTTTCTTCCTAACATCTTTCCTTTTAGATCTTCCTTCAACAAGCCGTCACCCAGACAAAAAAAGCATGTTTACCAAATGAGCTCAAAAATTGGTAATTCAACTTATCCAGAATTATTGAATAATCTGCTCCCACATTATACCTTATGACCTCTGTCATTAAAAAAAAACATGTTCATGTCCTGATTGAAGCCATTCCATAATTAGTCATTGCTTGCCATGAATTATACAGTTGTGACCATATTGTGACTTCTTTGAAAATGCTCACTTGTGCTATATCTCAAAGGACTAAAACCCCACGTAACAGCTCACTGCTCTACTTCTAAAAGCGTGCTGCCATATATGGTCATGTGTGTTATGTCTCCCATCTAGTGGAAAAAAAATTCCACTAAAGTATCAGGGTCATCCCCCAGTCACTACAAAATTTGACCAAAATTGCACTGAAATGGGTTACATAGTTATTCAAAGTCCCTTTACTTATTCAAACAATCATGTACAGAGCCACTTCTAAAAAGCCCCCTTTACAATGCTTTATTCCTCGCCCCATACAATTTGTCATCGCATATATTTCATCTTCAATAAAGCATAGAATTTAGCCAGACAATTGAGTCAATCTCACTTGCTTAAATGATGGCGTACATTATCCAGTACCCCCGTAAATAATATTAAACATTCTCATTTTCTTTTGCTAAAATATTTTTTTATAATGCCTGACCTATTAAATTCTTACCAGAGTTAGATTTATTGAGATGTACTTTGCAATGCATTTACTTTTCCACCTACAAACTCAATACTACTAATAATAATGTTATATTGTTTAATGGGATGAAGCTATGGCAGAGTAGTAACCCTGGCAACCATACGTTTGATTCCCATCCCATGGTTAACATTAGTGGTGAGTGATACCTGAACCAGTCTTGGGGCCTTCTTTCACAAGCCCACACCGTCCAGTGTGGCGAAGAATCGCCAAAGAACCACCGTGAGCGAGACAGTGTGGAGATACTTTAACCCAGCAGTGGATTGACAATGGAGTTAAACTATTATTAAATGCTCGTTGTAACAGCAATTACAATACAGTGGTGTTAACATTGTTTTGTTTAAATAAAACCATATTTTATGCAATAGCCAGAACCAGAATAAAAAGCTTGCCATTATATTTCTTTAGCCTAGCAAACTACCTAATATGAATTACACCCAGAGTTTAAAGACATCCGGGTAATTAAAATGTCATGTAATGGCCAACTTGTTAAAACAGTGGGAATACAATACTTATGAGCTTTGTACCAAAGAACAGCAACCTGCAATTCCACCCACGCACCACCCACTGTGGAGATAATGGTTATGTAAGAAAACAAAATGCATATGGCTCGAAACAATTTAAAAGGCACACCATTAAAATTTCCTTTGGGTTTGAATATTTCAGTGCATGCAGCTGGTATGTCCTGGAAGATTATTAATGTTTAAAGGTGAAGGTAAAAACCCTCGTCAATATATTAAAATTGTCTCTTTTAATAAAGGCTGTTTTGGAAGCGTGCTGTGGTGCGATAATTTTCAGGGTGAGTTTTGCCACACATATAATGCAAGTGCAGCATTTACATTTTTGTAGAGTTATATGTTTTTGGTTTGACAACTTGTGATCTTCGCATGTTCCTTGAACAGAAACGATTGCAATAAATAGTGCAACATGGAGATAGCTATTCATTGTTTACATTAGATTCTCTACACACAAGACCAAAAAATAAATATTATTTAGTGGCAAATGCTTTGTTTATTTCCTGAAGCACAATGCAGTTGTCTATCACTGGTAAGAAACATATAAACAGTCATTTATATATTTTTTTATCAGGATGTAAAAACCATTGTGGCTTTTGTGGCCATTAACTGATTTTCCTTTGGACTCCGAATGTACTACAGAGGAAGGTGATCAGGGCTGTATAAATCAGTCACTGCTGTTTGCTCTGTTTATCTCGGTGATTGTGTAACCACCACCACTCACAAAGAAAAAAAATTGCATTCGTTTCATTAATACATTCGTATAATAACCAACTCAGCTCGAGGATATGTTCTGATCTGGGCAAAATAAGCCATATTTGTTTAATTACTTGTTTTTACATCATTAGACCTCATTTGCCAGTACCAAAATATAATAATAGGGTTTTCCCCCTTTATTCTGGCAACAAAACTGAAACCTTTTTACAAGGATTCATGTCTGCATTAACCACAATACTTGCAGTCAAAATGCAAACAAAAAACACACTATGATAATATATGCATTGTCCTTGAAACTGATTGGTCCACACCAAGGGATGGCTTTCTTTTGAGCCTCGACCCAATTGTGCTCGACCAGAGGACGCCAAAAGGCATACATGAGTGGTGGTGGTTAGAGGTATTGAAATAATGACGTTACCCACATTAGCTAAAGCTGCTCACCCCATAGTGAATACCCATTTCCAGTAGAGCTACAAAGATTCACCCCGTTCAGCAATTCGACGAATTGTCGCGATTCAGGGTGGCAATTCAAGCATCGATTTTGTTGTTGTAATATTGTAATGAATTTAGTACGATACTTTATTTGGTACAGTCACATGCAACGTACAATTTGGGAAAACATGTCTTTCACATGATTAGATGTATGTGTAATGAGCTGAAACCTGTCATGGAAGTTGTACCCCCCCTTGCCCCGTGGTTGGATCAATAAAAATTGTTTTTAAAAAATGATATTATTGACAAATTGATACATCCTTATACCCAGTGCTTAATCGTAACTGGAACAGTCCAGAACGCTGTTTCTGGAATAATTTTGGCACATCACATCCATCTCGCCCTATCGTGTCCCAAATCTGTTCATAGGATAATAGAACTAGAGGGTAAAATAATAATATAATTATCATGGATGTATATACCTGTACTCTAGTGGTAGGGCCTTATGTAGATAATCCTGAGTCCAATCCAGCCACGCAGCATTTGGGAATATATTTTGATTGAAAAATTAAGCCTTGATTGCTCCTCGATCGTTTCCAGGCACCGTTCTTTAGGCGCACACTTTGAACTCTGCTGAACCAAAGGAGGCCCCTTGCAAGGTTCAGAGGTCACCTGATTCACTTTGTACTTGTCAGCCTCACAGGCTGAAATTGGAGCGTAGGCCACTGGGAAGAGTGCGCTGTAAATAGCCAGCATGCCACTGCTCACCCTCCACGACTCACTCACTCATATTGCAGGGGACTTGTCAGTGCAAGGTTATAATAATTAAAAGCAAAGCAAAAAAATAGAAACCGTTATCTTTAATTTATTGGCACAGGCTTGCAGTGACTGAGGCATCCAAGGTAAGAAAACAGCAGAGTCCCCAATAACAGTTGGAAGTTTGTTAATATGTTAAACATTAACACAAAAAAATAAGCAAAAGATTCAGACTGGTCCAGGTTCCACATGCCACTGCAGAACAAGCATACGCGCAGCCTGTGCAAGGAGACCCCTATAAATAAACACAATTCCGAATATTACAGTTTAGAAAAAAAGTGCATGCAGAATAAGACTGTTGTAGATTGAAAGTGTTATCTTTTCTTAGTCACTATATTCACAAAATATACTGATATGAACAGCAATTTCACATACTAAATTATTATAAAAATTACAATTTGTTCTAAAAATTACAACGGCTTAACAGCAATTAATAAAATATTGATGTCGAAACAAGAGATTACTTTTGAAAAGCATATTAAATCTCTTGTACTGTACTGTCCTTTAAGCAGGTTAAGAAGATACATCGTATGTTTTGTCAATGGAGAGCTGCATGACAGGAATTAAGTATATGTTTATATGACTCTATGTTGCGGATATATTTTTTTAAGTATAGGATTTGCGCATTGATGCACAGAAACCGGTGCTTGGTAAGTACTGCGAGAAGAATTATTGTAATGAAGTCATTACAACAGTGAGGATCGAGCGATTTGGATGTGAAAAGCTTCAAAGAGAAATTTACCGAGACAAGAACACCCAGACTCTACACTAATGGCTATTAGGAGTTCTCTGTGGCATCTGGGTCGACAATTCCACCGTGAATAATGAGGCCACTGTACACAATCTCAGGCGCCACCTCCCTTCAGGCCATCGTGCAGAACATTTTTTGGCGCTCGAGCTTGCAAAGAGCTCGGCTGGAAATAACAAAGTCGGACAGGTCACAATGCCACACAGCCCACACCATATCCTTGGCTCGCCTCCATCTCCACATCGCTCAACCAAAATGTTGAAGACCGCTGCAGGGCAAAATCAGTGCAAGCCGGAGATAAAGGCGTTTCTCAAATTTATATTCATGTCACATTTTCCAAAGTATGCCAGAGGAATGTGGCTCATGTGGGCCACTGTTTAAAGATATTTACCGTATCCAGTTGTTGTGGGCATCCGTATTCAAAATGCACATTGGGCATCTTATTTGCATTGCTGGTGAAGCATTACCAATCCGTAATTTATTCATAACCACATAAGCACTCGACAGTTTTTTTGGAAGTAATATCTGCCTTATTACAAAAACACATTTCTAAGTGTCAGATAGTAATGTAATACAAGAATATGCGTTTTTAAAAATATATGTATTTAAATGATCAGAATAACACTGTATATATTATTTTTGAGAGATATATAAATAAAATTTGATGTCACAAATTAAGTAACTCAATAAATTCATTTTACCAAAACTCAATGGGGATTCCTTTTAAAATAAATAGTTTTCTGCCTTTAAAAAAACGACCCTGTTTAAGGAAAGCTGTCTCGGGTGTGGACCAATCAACTTCAAGGACAGTGCACATTATCAGAGTTATGTCTTTTGTTTGTATTTATGACTGCAGGTATTGCGGTCTATGCAAACATGACTCCTTGCAAAAAGGTGTCAGTTTTGTTGCCAGATAGAAGGGTAAAGAACCAATGACCCTGTTTAAATTACGTTTTAACTATTATCTTACATATTTATTGTACCGTGTTACAGCTAACAGTTCAGAATAATGTCATGTATTTCCACACCCCTTACAGGCATTTTTTGTTTAAATAAATTAAAACGAATGCATACATATATAACATAATTTAAACATACTACCGACGGTAATTTTTTTCAAGAGTATGCTATCACAACACAAACACTAATGATCACATTTGAGGAAAGATCTCATTAAAATATGGAATTTGCCATGCTCTCCATGAATTAATTTTTTCCCCGCAAGCTTTGATAAACATGAATTTCAAAGATAAAAAATTCGACCCAGTTATGTCAACCGCTTCTGACTTCCTGTGCCAGCTCTAAATCTTTTACATCCTGGGGGTTAGCAACAAATGCATTTTCAGCCTTAAACCAGGGAGAATGATGAAGGAGGAAAACTACCATATATTCTCTGCAGGTAATTCAGTGTCTGTACACTCTTCCTGTGAAGATCCTCTTTGATAATGTAGCATTTCATTCAACCAATGCAGCTTCCTTTTGGTTTAACATTCAGCGTTGCTGCTGAATAACGGGTTCCAATTTATTCAGCAAGATTTTTTTTTCCAGTTTCTAAATATATTTGTTAAAATTAGACATTTTGGAACCAGATGGAGATGAAATAATGTGCTATTTAATTGGTGTACCATAAAACGGGGTCAACATTTACACCACAATGACTTAACACAACGAAATTCACTTTTAAAATTAGCTTTTGATTAATTTTGAAGATGTAGAGAATTGGGGTTAATATCAATTTCATCATAATGTTCTAATATTCTGTCACATTACATTGTGCTGGAATGTAAGAATAAAGTAATAATTATAAATGTTTGATCCATTTTCTAGTTTCAATAAAAATGAATACAACTAAATAAAAATTAATGGCATCCTGAAACAATGTATAGCAGTTCAAATGTACATAATTATTTTGTAATTGAAGTTCTGCTAGGGTGAACAGTCAGTGTGTGTTTGCTATTTGTACCATAAAATATAACTACAGCTTCCCGTATGCTTCCATGATATGAGGCAGAATTACATACATTCCTACGTTCACTAATATCTGTAGTGTCGTGAGTGCCTGCTAAGTCACTTCGTATCAAAAGCTGAATCGTAAAGGAAATTCCCTCCGATGGTTGGGGCAGAGGATGGCTCTCCATCTTTGTGCCGGTGACCTACACGTCTAGTGCTGCGGCTTGCAATGGATCACTGCCCCTGATCGCAGGGGGACTAATGGAGAACGCGGAGGGTGGGTGCCTGAGGGAATACAGAAGCAGGCTTGATCTAGACTCTCTGAGGCAGAGAACCAATCTGGAGACAGAAAAGCATACCGTGAGATAATACCTTGATATTGGCATGACCACATACTTATACAGTGTCTTTTCATACCCCGTGGATATGTCCATAAATAATGTTGGCATGTGATAAAATATGTATAATAAAAGATAATGGTGCAGCAGCCTTTTAATTGCTTGCTCACACTACTGCGAGCAGAAAGAGGGAGATCGAGTGAGCCTACTCATTCACACTGGGCCACACAAGTTTGCAAACTGCCAATCGACTGGGGTGTACCCATTTATTCTACTGCACTGGGTGGACAGAGGTGGAGGGATTTAATAAACGTAACATGTTTTTCAACTGCTGCGCCAGGAGATATAATCGTACTGGCGATTAGCTGGCCTGCAATTCCAGTGTGCGAACCGTTTTTGATCATGGCAGCGTCTGGCATATATTAACCTAAGTAATTTTAATATACTTCTATAATATATATGGCCTATATGTTTACACTTAAATATACACATATTTATATATACTGTATTGCTAAAATCTCTCTAATTTTGGTTTTATATACAACTTTATGACCTCGCTTACATACGATTGCTGAAGAATAAAAAAAAATCACCACTGAACAAGAAAAATATACAGTATACGGTTAAGAGTGTGTTTAAGGCTAATATGAAGCTATATTAAATTAATGTTACGTCATGTAATATATGTACGTATGTTGAACTTCTTTCGCACCGTACGTAGCCAACCGTGCTAATCGGAGGTGCGGGGGAAGGACAACAAACTAAACACATAAAAGCTGTTCAAAAAAATGGGTTTTTAATCCGGAGTGTAATTTTAAAAGCAACAATTCAACCTTATGGCGGTTCTTCGGGGTTCCATAGTACCCCGGCTCTCGCATAATGTCCGTGATGCAGTCATTTTTAGTCTGTGTTGATGGTCGTCGATGCAGCAATCGACTCATCTCGACGAGCTGTACACGATGCACCACTATGGTGAATACGCGCGTTCAGGGTCACAACGCAATCGTCCTCGCTGCGTTTCGACATCGCGGAGTGGCACCGATTTCGGATTGATTGGTACCCCAGTCGAGGATAATTAACTACACCCCTGAAAATAAGTGTCCCAGAAATAAAATATTTAATTGCCTCAGCCAGTTTGTTTTATTTGGTACCCCCGGGTACCGCCATAAGGATTAATTATCAAAGGAAAAGGAGGCGGACATTGATTAATTACATGTAAGGTGAACTTAAATATATTAAATGAACATATAAATATTGGGGGTGAGGTAAGAGAGAAAAACACTATAAATTAACGGTGTTGAAAATGTTGCGTTGTGCTTTGAATTGCGTCCAATATTTTGCATGGAGTGCTCTTGCCAATAATATCTGGTAATCCAGCAGCATTAGTTTAATAAGCCTGAACCTTGCTGGTGAGATCCAAAAGGTCGAAAGGAGCCCAGAGTTTATTTGCTTAAACAAATGTCCTTGGTGCTGTGGGTCTAGAAGTCAATATGCTGCTCGACTCAAAATAAGTTTATTTGTATGTGGAAACGATGAGCCGATTCCTGCTTATGTTTGCTTTTACTGGAAATTAAGGGCACCAAACAGCCGGGAGACGGGGAGAGAAGCTAGGCATTCAACGCAGCGAAGAACAAAGAATGGAGATGGATGGGGGATGCAGGCAGGGGGTGGCGAGAGAATGGGAGGAGCAGTGCTGAGTGGCTGCTGCTGCTGCTGCTGCAGGGCAGGGAGGCACATGTCCTCAAGGGGCCTGCCGCTGTTCCTTCGATCTGCCTCCCCAGTGTCTGTCCACAGCCACTCTCACAGCCGGTCACGGGCCACTTCTCGCCTCCCAGGTTGGAATTTGACACGGTGATTCAGGTCACTGCAAGTTTAATCCACGTTTATCAGACCACAGTTTGTATATTTAGGAGGACAATCGAAGGGGTGTATACACGTGTCGTCAAACTCGAAGGAAAATAACCCTTAGCATGCTTAAAATACTTTCCTCAATAAGGTTTACACTTTTTCTAATTGTATTCACCCCATGTTAATGATATAAAAAATAATATTTAAGGATAATAACTGGAGATATTATTCGTGAGAATTAATACACTTGCATTTACAATTATTTTATTTTAATCGTCGAAAATCTCATCCTGCAATCATGCGCACACACACTGAAATGTCCGCACGTGTACGCACTCTCTGTTCTCTGCGCTCCTCATGTGTGTGTAGTGCGTGTGACAAACGCGTTTAAAACAATAAACAGTATAAAAAAAAACCTACGCGGACATCTAACAGTTGCAATCGTCCCCTCGTGTGACCCACCGAACGTTGGCTCCCACGCCCCTTCTGTCCTCACAACACCCTGCCCAGTGTTTGTCGATCACTCCATGAAGACTTTTGTGCCCACCATGGTGGCAGTTTGAAGGGACAGGGGATGGGGAGGGCGGTGGGCGTAGGGGTTAATCAGCTCGCTTTACGATCTCCTCCAAGATTGATGGCGACAGGCAGCGAGCGTATGGGAGGTACCCATCACTCAGGGTCAGGAAGGGCCCTGGGATGTTTCTTCTGTGTCTGATAAACAAACGCAAACTCGACCTGTCTTTCCATGGCACTGGCTCATCTGTAATCGCATCTGTTTGTTGCTGCTGCTGCTGCTGAGGTGAGTATTACTGATAGGCTGCCAAGTGATGATGCTAACGGAGGTATTTTCAGATAAGGCACACAAGGCCCCTTTCAGCATATCCTTTGTGCCATTGGCAGTGTGGCTCCCCATTGTGTTGGCTTATCAGTTTTCCATGGTCAAGGCCTCAACAAACCGAGGACGTACAATATTAATTTTCTCAAGAATTAAATAAGAGATAGACTATATACCAATAACGTTGAATTAAAATAAATATTTATGGCAACGTTTTGGGCAATGACTCTTCTTCATTGCAAATAAATAGATCGAGAAGCCAGAGAGACAGAGTGGATACGAGTTCGAGTCTGCACTTTACTCCGTGAGGCGTGATGAAAATTACACTTAAAACATTTTCTGATGACCAGTATTTACATTGATATATGAATAGTTACTTAACATTAGCTATTGGGTAACAAACCATTTAATAAGCAAACGTATTAAATCAAATACTATCGAAAGGCAGTGTTATTGACGAAAGGGTTGATAGTTGTTGTAAATCGTGCTTGTGCATCACTGCCAACACAGCAGGATCACCACAATTGGTAACATTTATAATTATTTAAGGAAACTAAGTGCACATGTGGAACTACAACTGTTTAAGGATGCTATAAAGTACAGCAGGAATGTGCCAAAGCAGCAGACCATTTCAAACTTGAACTCTCTTACAACCGATGAAGGAAAGTTGATCACAGGAATGTTGTTCCGCACGTTTCACAACCATCAAAATATCCACAAATTTGCATGCGTATATCCTCTTACACTCATAGCTTTAAAGGAATAGTTCCCCCGTATAGCCTCTAACAGACTCTTGGGGCAAGTGTTGTTAGTGAGCGCCTATTCGAATGCCAACACGGCGCACGAGGCGGTGAGTGGCCAAGCACCCAGTGCTGATATTTTAGACACTGCACCAGATACTCATTTGAGGCTGAGTCGACCTAAGTGAGGCCCGGGACCGCTGGGTGGTGGACTATACACATTTACATGCGCACACCTACACAGTGTATTGACTGGCGAAACGCAGATGTAATTACAATTGCCATCGTACACCCCACCGGGAGAATGACATCGACAAGTTATGAGTAGAATTCGGTTTAAACATGCAGCGGTGTGTCGCGCGTCGAGGATTGTATTGTCAGTTTCGTTCGCGCGGAATGGTATGTGCTACATGCAGAAACTATGGCAAGTGTGGAGAAAGGCAGAGCCGCCGTTTAAAAGCGTGGTGAATGCAACTATTACTGACGTGGGGGGACAAAGGTCGCTTCCGGCAAAAAAAAGCCCTACGGTCACGTGCTTTTTTCCCTTTTAAAGTGCAATGACTGTTAAGGTCATGGACAAATCGGCTCACAAATGCCTGAATTTTTTTTCATCTCTTAGTCAAACCAACAAGGCCAAAGGGGTCCTTGCGAAAGAAGGGGGAGGGGGGGAGGCGGATAAATGCTTTCCAGATCTGCTTTGTTGCACATTCACACTTTAGTGGAATTTTAAAATGTAATGTGCCGAAGTCGGCAACGTGCTCTGAACTCGACTTCAGTGTAACCAGTGTGCTTTCCATAATAACTTGGCAATACTGTTAATTATTAAATGATCTTTAACAGTAGTTAACCGTTAGGTTGGCTGATGTAATGTTCTCAAATTAGTTGCAATTACGCGACGTATAAAAAGTTAACATGTCCTAAAATATTCGTATATGCATTCATTAATACTTTCAGCCCTTTGTCGTGCTCAATAAAGGTCTTGTCTTTCAGTCGTAAAGGTTTATAGGACCCTACTTCACCATGGCGGTCAATGTGGATTGGTGAAGGGAAAGCCCCAGGACCAATTCAAATATCACTCGCCACTGATGTTAGCCATGGCTGGGAATACAACCCAAAAACATTTCAGTATATTTATATGAAGGCATATATCCACTTTACAAAAAAAAAATCAGTTTTACAGAGAATGTAAAATAATACACTGTTATACTCAGCACGAACCTGGGCCACACTAATTGTACAATCTTGTACACATATGCTCTCACACACACACACTTACCAAACATACACAGGACCCTGTGGCCTGGCTGTCTGAGACTGTTTAATCACAAATGTAAGGCTATAATTCAAAACAGGCAATTGACGTTTCACTGTGAGTTGGCGACAGGAAGAATGGGAAGGAAGGAAGGAAGAGGGGAGGGAGGGGGGGGGGGAAAGGGAGCAGATGATAAAGCTTTTTGGGGACCGTAGCCAGACGTGCGTTTCCTGCTCGAGACTATTTGTAATGATCCCACGCCCTGGACTCCTATACGCTCCGCGCAGAACGCAGCAACTACCCAGGGCAGCCGCTTGAACAATGGACGTAGCCACGGACCCAAAGACGCGTGCAGAGCCAAAACATCGTTTCTGCGATATCCCTAAAGAACTCGGGGTTTGTGTTTAAATTTAGCACGGCTGAATTAGTCCACGTGACACGTTACTGTTGGAGGCAGTGTTGGAATAAACAAGGTGATGAGTTGAAAAAACAACAGAGAAACGTCGAACATGTAACTAAAGCATTGGCCCTGACATTCACACAAGATAAACATATCAGCGGGTAGTTAATTAAAACATTTCACTATAGTGTCATCAGTGAGAGAATACTGCTCGTAAAATATATTTTTCTTTCTTTCAAACTGGTGTATTTTTTACGTGGTAATTTGCGTGCTAATATTAATATGCGTGCTAATAGTAAAGCAACTCAATGAGGAGGGTGTTATTTATTTAAATGTTATGAGAGGAAAATCCCAGCTGTGCGTATTGCGCAATGCTAAATGACAAATCTAACGGTACTTCCCTTGCAGTTCCAAAAAAATTACCGAACGTTAATCCTTTTGCCAGGAGGTCAACCCCAGGGGAGTTTATGGGAATTCACGTTTTGAATCCATTTTGGACGTCTATAAGCCCAAGCGAGGGGCACTTCCACAAAATACTTAAAAAAATATTGAAACATTACATAACCTCATTTGTAAGTAGTTCCAAAATGTAATTAAATATGTTAGACTATGCAAGTAATGTACGCTGCTTAAACCGCTCTGTGTTACTGGACTATAATAGGAACTACCGTAGAAAAAATGCATGATATATATAGAGAATATATATATCTTGATGGTTATATACACGGGTTTAAATAACAAACATTTGAGTTCGATAGCATATGACGTTTATATCTATGTTTCGAATGTTTTAAAGAAATGGTCATTTAGTTGTTTAATAGCTATAATGTATTAAACGTGAAACTCAGACCATGTATCCAGTATTTAGTATGCACACGTCAGATTGTAACTATAAATTGTGTCCTTAAAGATTATCGGTAGATCGTAGAATGTACTAGATTGCGTCAGTGTTCCATTTCCACAGAGCTCGAATATGAGTGTTACCATAACAATTAAATCATGAAGTAGCCATCTAATGCCAGCAACCCTCAAAATAACTCCTTGCACTGTACATAAATACAAACTCATGCCATCATTTCGTGCGTACATTACCCGTTAATAATTATCCGAATACATAATTATCAATCCAGAAATATTCCCATTGGCTATTGACTCTGATGGAGAACGGTGGAGTCAGTGGCAGGATGTTTTGAACACTTTCCGAAAAGCTACACCGGTAAATCCCTAACATTCCACATCCCTTGCTCCCAAACACAACTCCCTCCCATCTCCCCCACACCCACCCACAACAGCAAAAGCACCAGCTTCCCCCCCCTTAGCACTACGGGAGGTCTGAGTGGAATGCTTCTTAAGCAATTTTCAACTTTCCTCGTCTGAAGAAGGCTTGAACGTATTTACTATTAAATGAAATATTTTTGGCTTTTATTCACAACCCGTTTTCAGTCAAACTGCACCGTGGCTTTGTGCCAGGCATGCCACGTCTCGTAAAAGTCCTCAAATTCATCACATTTTTTTTCTATTTTAATGGTACACAGATTGCTGGGAGAGAAAAATTGCTTGGGTTTATATATAACTATATATTGACGTCAAAATAATTAGATACATTATTTCTAAATATTAACCAGATTAAGGCTGAAAGTCCTTATTTTGTTTATAGATAAAGTGACTTCATAAGGCTGTCTGCAGTTATATGTGGACACTTCGGTGTGCTTGAACAGCGAATAACACTGATCAGTCTTGTTTAGCGGAAACTGTAAAGAAAAAAAATCTCCCACCAAAATTTGTAATCGCTGGAGTAAGTCTTGCCTGCAGGCGGATCAAAATGCGTTACAATGCAGAGGAAGTGCAAAAGATCACAAACCATATTTTTACGTTCAATGCGCACACGTATATTTTTGAGTCAGTGACTTTTGAAATGCAGTGTGGTATTGTAAACAGGAAAATCTAGGCGAGTAATTGTAAAAATAAGCCACACATTTCCTATCCCGTTTACTGATGCTAAAAATACTGTCGATTATTATCATTATTAATTTTATCTTATCAAGTACTGTTATTGACAGAAATATATTAAAAATAATGAGACAAGGAAGAGACCACTCATGAAAGTAAAATAGGGTGGGGGAAGTTTCCATTCAAAATGTCTTTACAGTACTTGGTAAATGGATACGTTTTTGGGATACGTTAATATAATAATGCAAAACTGAACATATATTTTTTCTTATCTCAATATACGTTCCCCCATTGGTGCATTTACCCCATTGAAACAACTTATTTCGATGCGTTCACATTTAATACATTTCGAAGTTTACAAAGAAAGCATCGTGTTAAATGTCATGATTTCTAAAAGTAATCGCACATACTACTTTGTCAATCATAAGCAGCAATAATAATTTGTGGCTGTTGAAATGGGCTACTCCGCATTCGGATGCTGAACATTGTCTCCCAGTGCAACACTTCACTCCCTGCCTATGAATCAATCTTGCTTTTGAATCAGAGCTCTTGGTCAAGAAGGCTGCAGACCGTGCACATTCCATCAAAGCAGCCCCTTTTGGGACTGAATGTTGTCTTTAAATAGTTTGACTACAGTTCCCTACATACTTAGCCGACGTTCCTCAGAATCGTGGGATTTTGAACGTAAGTAACGCACTCTGTGAAAGATTTGCCCAACAGAAATCCTGGGAATATGCAGAATAAATAACCACGTCCCACTCGATAATCTGAACATTTCAACAGCAAGTGAACACTTGGAATGCGTTCTGTATTTTTTTTGACAGCTTAAATGTTGTGTTTATTTTTTTCATTAGTTTATTTTACGTGACAGCCACGGTGAATCATTCTATTTCTGTGAGAATGAGAGATATGGGGTACACACCTTGTCTGTCCAGTGAGCCCCAAGCATTTTGAAATTAGATGCTTTAGTCACAACCGGTGACTGATGATGCCTCGTAAAATTTACTTTTAGTGCTCACTTAAAATTGGTTGCATTTATGGTTAAAAACGGGGCATCGAAAATGCAGTATGCGCAGGAAGACTGACGCCAATAATACTTGAAATACGATTTATATAAAGACCATTCTGTACATTGTAAACTCTTCGACTCGGCTATTTGATAAGAAATGTGGATGATAATTTTTTATGTATTTCATCCACAATGGTATCCTTTCTTTTCCTCGCTATGGCTCAATGAAACTGCCACCATTTGCAAATTCCTGAAATACTTCAAGACAAACTCAAGGAGACAGTGTATCCTGCCAATCTTTCTTTCTGCCATTGCGCGTGCTGGCCTGCGCAAATTTTGGCACGCAGCGCAAGTGTTGAGCGCCCACAAATCCAAAGGCAATAACGTATGAATGCAGCACCATGCCACATACCTAACACCACTGCCATCTTTGGTAATTATTTTCCGATGGCTGCTCTAGTTTATAAAAGGAATTATTTAGACACATACACTTCGTATGTTTATTACAAGTATAAACTGAATGTGCTGAATCTTTTGTTGAGTACTGTACACAAAATATAATTCAATTGTTGTATATACTGTATCATTAACTTGTTGATTTAAATATTCTTGTTTCCAAGAATTTCGGGGAAGTGGGGATAGAGCGGTGGTACAGTGGCGAGTGCACTGCGCGATGAACCCGGCCCTCTGAGTTTGATTCCCAACCATGACTAAAATCAGTGGTCAATGATATCTGAGCTGGTCTCGAGCAACTGCCTTCAACAACCCATATTCACCACCGGTGGTGAAATATGGTCGAAAAATCCCCTTGACTAACAAGGTGTAAAAAAGCCTTCATTCGGCAAGTGGATTGATGAAGGGCTGGAAATGTATTTATTATTTACAATAGATCCTATTAACATAATTGCACGTTATTTATAAGACGATTATATTATTGTAAACTTTCACATTGTTAGTGAATGTTCATCATTATTAACCTATTCAGTTTTTGATCCAGCTGGCCAGGATTGCGAAAGGAGTTCGCCCACTTTCACCGAGCTAACCTGAGAGCACAGACTGGATATCTCTTGGCTTTTCGCTATAATAGCATTTACATAAAAAGAATGCATGATAAAGAAATATTATCAAGGATTTTGATCATTTCCAGGACACTGTTCCAATGTCAAAGCAGGCTATTTAAAACTGATAGTCAGTGTATTCAAAGCAAATGCGGCTTTAGATTCGTCTATAACCACAGCAAGACAGAACGGCACACTTAACACCTGACTGATGGTGGCATTTACCAGTAAAACTATTTTCAAGGGGGTCACATAGTTGGTTTAATAATGCAAGTCATGCTTTTATCAAATCATAAACCCAGGCTATTTACAATTACCAGTGTGTTAGCTATGCTGGCAACTGGCATAGATTGCACTTGTGAAATGAACACGAGACGCACATTTGTAAACACAATCTGAAGCCAATTTTATGCAGGCGGTAATTTATGCAGTGAATGACCAAAGTCGACCAATCCAAGTAAAACCATCTGCTGTTAAGTGGACATTAATAAAGATCCTGTGCCTGTGTTATTGCCAAAATTCCAAATTCGGAATTGGCTGGACCTTCCCTAATATTAATTACAATCTTTATCAGTCACTGTAGTTGCCAAGGTCTTCCTTAAAAAAATATGGGAAAATTAATACTATTTGGCTTTCAACCTTGGCAAGCTAAAATGCACCATATTTACATTAATTGTATATTTGCTGTTTGACCTTACACACAAGACAGACAAGCGAGCCTCGCAGCGTCTTTACTTGGCTCAACGGGGAGTCTACCTTCCAGCACATGACTCATGTCGTCAGAAGGGCGGTATAACCTGCTTTTAATGTCTGAGCAGAATTGTTTGAAAGACTAACATTCTGGTATGTAGAAGAAAAAAAACGTTAGCACCTAGGCAGTTCCTTTTGTTGTCATGTATGGCGATTTAGAGATATTTAGGGAGATTTGGAGAGTCTCAAGATGAAAAAGTTATGAACTGTTTATCAAAACTACCCAATTGTACACAGTATTTACTCCAAATTAAGGCTATTTGAGTAACACAATGGCTCTTTGTATAATAATATCACACATATCATCAATATAGATGAGCAAAAGAAACAGGAACACACAGGTTTGGGGAAACATGAACATCAAAAAAATAATGTTGACTATTCTTTGGGTCTTTCGGTAAAGTCACGTAGATAGGTTGAAATGAATAAAAATAAAATAAACAAAAAACTACGACGTTTCGATCGCAACACAAGCGCCGACCACGTGTGTTGCGATCGAAACGTCGTCGTTTTTTGTTTATTTTATTTTTATTCATTTCAACCTATCTACGTTACTTTACCGAAAGACCCAAAGAATATGAATTCCTGCAGTCACGAAAGCTTTAAGTCAAGATCATATTGACTGTTAAGGCAGGTGAGTGTGCTTGGAAAACCAAAGGACAAGACTGGTGATGGACATCCAATGCAGAAAGTGCGGTCCAATAGGAAGACCGCTGCAGTTATGCAGCAAAGAGCTCGACTGCTGTGCGGGAACAAGATAATCCGTGGAACCATGAGATATCGCGAGGGATGGCGACGTCATGGGGAAGCATTCATCCAGCAGTGACGGATGATAATGTTGAAGGATGGGCACATAGATAAAGGTGTTGTGGGCTGGTATCAATGCAGACTCATCCGTAGACTATAGGCTGGCTGCGGATTATTGTAAGAGGGTGAATATTCTAAGTGGTAGAAATACCTAGAACATTTGTACATAGAGTCGGGGGGCAGTGGGATACCTTCGTAAGCTGATGAATGTTTCTCACTGCAACGGATATGTACGCCAATATAAGCTGGCTGAGCAGCTTAGCGACACTATCGTATTGTGCATGACTTTGCATGCTTTCTTTTTCGTGGTTCCGTTCATTTTCTATGTGGAGACTAATTGGCTTTTGAGCTCATGCACCTCACTGAGATGCCTCACGGCGAATCTGCGTCACGCTGCATTCCTACACAAATTGGTCCTGGGCGATTCATTCCACGTGTGCACTCTTCTCGACCACTGTCACATCAGAGGCGCATCACTTTGACGTCGTTTTGGCCGTGTGCGACCAAGTGTGCGATGATAATATTCCTGACTTTTTTGTGTCAGCGGGAATTCTTCACTTTCTTGAAACCTCTCTCTGCAAGTGGCCTCTGACTAATCAGCACGTGTCTGTTCACCGGTTGGTTTTTTAATAGCTCCATATGAAATGTCAGCACGTGTTGGGAAAGCACCGTCTGTGGAAACAAATGGTGACCCCAAATAACGCACGGCGGGTGGGAAGTTTGATGGACCTCCTGCTTATTTGCCCTCACAGCACTGCTGGCTTCTTAATTCTGTTTGTCTCCAATCATTAAACACGGCAACTGCAGGCACTAAGTCTCTGTTAATCCTAAGTGCATAGTTAGTCACCACCCATCATTCTGGGTGGTGTGGCATTCGAAAACAAATTTGCTTAGATTTGCTATGCCCCAAACCGTGATGGCACTGCATTTGTCTGGCTTATCTGTGAAATAATTTTTGTTTCAAAGTAAGCGGGACCCTACCCCTGTCCCCAGTTTACAATAAATGTGCTCACGGTGCAGTTTTCTTCACTTTCCATTGGTTCTTTAAGCATATGTCCTGGAGGAAAAATAACCTGCTGTGGGCACTAAGCCTATGATTAAGAAGGCAGGCAAACGGCTGCAATCTTTCCTGCACATCTTTGGCGTTTACTTGTTCATTTGTCATCACTGCTTCCATCAGTGTGAGTTCATCTTACAAACAAGTGGCGATAAGAGAAAGCAACATTGCCCATGCAAAATGTGAGTGCAGCATGTGGAGCACATTGAAAGTACAAAATTATACAAATCGCTACAGCATAGGTGATTTGTGCTGTACGCACACAGTGAATATTGAATAGTTTCCCCACAAATTCCAGATTCAAATTTGGACGCAACTTTTTGAGCATGGTCACACAAAAGTACAGGATAACACTGGACAAAGACATTTAACAAAACATGTGGATAACACGTACGGTGGAACGGTGACGGCAATGGTGAGCGTGCAGCAGTATGAAATCTTGGGTTGAGAGTTGGGTTCGATTCCTGGCCACGGCGAACGTCAGTGTGACGCGATATCTGAGTCAGTAATTTGGACCCCCTTCCCCGCTCCTCACCCCCTTCATCAACCCGCACGGGCCAGTGCGGTGGAATTTGGTTAACCCCCCCCCCATAGCTAACATGGCGTGGGAGACACATTCATCCAGCTGTGGATTGAAAAATGACTGACAATTATTCTCATCATTGAATTATTATTGGTATTAAGCAACACAAAAAAACACACTGAGTTCAAAGATATGCACGTTATGTTTGGAGTCATGCGATATAACATGTACAAAAACCCTAGATATGCATTTTCTTTGTTACGCCCTTAAAGATTTCTATGTCGAGTTCAAAATTACTGTACACAATACATATATATTTTAATATATAAGGATTTCTGTCGAACAACAATAAAGACGTGGCCTTTTGAAACTCAACTATGCCTTGGGCAGAATGCACCAGCAGCACCAGGGTGAGTCATCCACAAGCCTGAGCGTCCAATAACTTGTCGGACTGTAACACGATCCACGGAGCCTCCCAGTAGTCACCCAAGGGGTAATAATAAAGAACTGCTGGGTTTTCTTTCTCGCACGACATGCAATACTTCCTGGCGGTGAGCTAAAATTAAAGGGAAGCAAGGAGCATACACGTCCAGCTCACCGGCATGCAATTAGCAAGCCATGTGTGTGAAACAGGTCTGGTGTGCTTATGAAGAGGAAACGCGTAGATGACAGGCGAGTGGAACACTCCGCCCACGCAGGGCACATCCGAGCCCTTGGGTTTAAGTGAAGCCTTTAAACGCGACTCGCTCGGGCATCGTGTATCCACCAATATATATATTTTTAAAGAGCTGCCAAGAGCCCACGGGTATATTTATTCATCTTGTGCCGCGACCACAGAAAGGGCGCGCATATGCGACCGTGAACAGCAATGAAATGTGGCTCGCTCGCATCATTACCGTACGCACACTTCGTGTACAAAATGCAAAGTCACGAGCGAAAATACTGTATTTTGAAATGTTTATTTTAGGCTTGGGGGGAAGCGCTGGCACGGTGGTTAGCGAGCGCACTGCACTATTAACCCGGCGACCTAAGTTCGATCTCCAGCCACAGCTGCACCCCCCATCCTCCATATAGCAACCAAAGCTGACAAGCGGACAAGGCGGCTTAAGCCACCAGTGGAGTGACAACGGGCTGTGTGACGTGTATACTTTGCATTTGTGAAACAAAATATTTTAGTTGACTTTATACGATCAAATTTTATTGGAATGTAACACAATTCAGCCCAAATGTACGCGCGCATTGAATGAAAAAAAACTGTAGCATGATTTTACATGGCTTTGAACAAAAAAACAGACCTGGGTCAACACAAGTAGCTAACGAAACCCGTGCCAAAGAGAAACAGTTATTTGTACAACGCCAGGCCGTTGGCTACCGCTGAATTTTCTTCACATTATTCCAGTAGCGTGAAGCGACGTCCTCCAGGGCAAAGGGCACTCGTTTCTCAACGGCGTCCTTCTGCGAGGGGGAGGAGAGGGCGGTCACGATCCGTATACACTTCGATAGGTCTTCAATCGGCAATGAAGCGAGCATCTGCATGTACGCCCACTCAAAGAGGACACACATGTCAAGCGATGAGGGTGCAGGGCGGGAGAGGGCAGGAGGTCAAATGGAGCCGCTCGCACCCGCCACCCCTGTGATCCGCACGTTGTGCATCACGCTCATCATTTTGTCACCCGGACTTCGGCGGTGTATCCGGTGTGAGCGGCACAGCGGGGTCACGGGAAAGGAATTTCCTCGGCCAGCGGTGGCGTCCAGGCTCGAAATGTTTCTGGGCACATATTCTCGAGAGGGTCTCGGGACCAGATCCATGCAAGTGGCTACCCCTCTCCGTTGGCCTCACAGAACCCTAGGAAACCCGTCTGAGTTTTTATTTCTTCTTCTGCTTCTTCTCCTCCTCACAAGATGTTTACACACTTTGCAAAAAGAGCCACTGCTTTTCTTTAAGGAAAGGATTTTTCATAAATGAAATTGTTTGAAAATTACAATTACAATAAAAAAAGATGGAAGTGAATAATTTCTAGATTTGTGAATGGACGAATTGCTCTCAAAATCCCAGTTTAAAGCGTGGCAGTATTGGTCTTTCTGAGTACCTGCATACTGTGTGTTGAGAACCCGGCTACCCAGGAAATCTCACCTCACGCACTAACGGGGTGAGTCAAAGCCTCGTAGGGTTCGGAAACCAACGAAGGGCTCAACGCTGTTTCCCATCCATGAAACATTATAGTAAAATTCCTTGAAACAATTATATTCCTGCCCTGGTAAATTGTAATATGAAACACGCAAGGGAGTCTATTTAATCAAGGAAATTGCACGTTATGTTGCGTATGCGGTTATGGGGCTTGCAGACTGTTTACACTGTGGACCGTAACAAAATTTGACAATTCCTCCGATGTACACCCACCACCTCGTCCCCCATTACCCTGACCTTCCAGTCCTCGGACTTATCCGTGATAGTACCCATGCTCAGTCAGACAAATATGCCCCAGTTACCTGCACTGGACCGCTGGTTCTGTGTGCATGATTCAGTAATAATGTAATTGATTAAAATACAAAATTACTCGTTAAGGAAAGCCTCAACGAGTTTTAAAACTCCTTAAAAGGGCCCTGCATTCGGATGTATTAGGATACAGGGCATCCTGGTTTTCATTTCGAATGAAACCGGAGTACCTGCAGAAAAAAACATGCATGTGATGCAAAAACACTGAAATGTCTGAACAAATTCGTTTATGAACTCAATTGCTGTACGGTGTACTGTATTTGTAATGCCTACCCACTTAGCAGCCCAGCAGGTTGAGTTTTACAATGATCAATATGACCCACCAACCCTTTCCTCCAATGTGCTGGATTACAGGCGTGCTCCATCACGCAATGCACCATTATGGAGTTTATATTTTAAAGCATACAATAGTTCAGGATACATGTACTCGGTGCAGTATATACACAAGTGAGAGTTGATATTTAATTACATCACTTATGCCATTATAGGACATTATGCAATCCTGTGTATATGTGCTCTATAATGTACAAATACCACGCGGTAATTTTGAAACGTTTAAAGTGAAAATGACTGCAACTAAATTGGTTCCCTTTCCCACGAATGTTGCAAGACTGCACTGCTGTTTAGATAATTAACATCACAGGTGCCTCCTGCATACACTGCCCACGTGACTGAGTGGTAAAAGACTAATCTCGACGAGCTGTTCATGATGCACCACTATGGTGCATACGAGAGCGTTCAGGGTTTCGGCGCAATCGTCCTCGCTGCGTTTCGACATCGCGGAGTAGCACTGATGTCGGATTGATTGGTACCCCAGTCGCGGAGTTAAGTAACACCCCTGTAAAATATAGTGTCGCAGAAATAAAATATTTAATTGCCTCGGCCATTTAGTATTACTGTACTTGGTATCCCGGGGTACCGCCATAAGGATCATTTTATGACACGCACATATTTCATGAATCGGACGCATTGTTTGATTGAGGTCTCGGGAGTTTTGGAGCCAGAGCTCAAAGTCCCTAGTATGCCAACATGAATGGTTGAGAGCCTGAATCGGCGAAAGCCCGGATACGTGAGAGTCCTGGAGAGGTGAGAGCCTGAACAGATGAAAGCCTGTGCATGTGAAAGTCTAAATAGGTGAGAACCTGAACCGGTGAGGTCTTGAACAGGTGAAAGCCTGGACAGATGAGAGCCTTGAAGGTGGATAGACCTTGGATGCTGTGGATGTGCAGTGGGCAGAGAGTTCCAAACGGCGTTGTGCGGCTACAGAAAATGCCACTCAGCCAGGGGAGTCTTGGTTCACGTTGTAAAGTAGATATTTTTTCAAGTATATTTCTCCCATTCTTCCGTTTTAAGTGATACATCTCAAAGGGTTATCACTCCTACAGAGTAAAGATACTTTAAGAGTGTCTCTCTGCCATGTTGAACACAAATATTAAAAACTACCGGACTCCTCTAAAAATCCACATGGCTCACTATTCAATTAATTGTCAAGTTTTGGGGTTGTGATATGACTCGATAATTTATAATACAGTTTCTATAAGAACACTCCAGTCAGGTTAACTGTTGGTTGAGTGTTGACCTTTCAATAACAGCCTCGTGCCATATTTTTTAATTATTAATACATAAATTTACGAGCATTCATATTTTTTTTCTATGTTTACATTGGTCTTTGCTGTAAATAGTTAATGATGAGAACAACATTAAAAACATCGATCAAACCTTTAGTTTGCATTGCTGTTTTCATTTTAAAAAACCGACTCGTGTTCGACACGTGAATGTTTTCTTTCGATTCTCCATCCCCACTCTCAAAAGCATATATTTATTTCATTATGTTGATCCCAATTCTCCTTCTCCATGTATATCTTATCTAAGCTCACCGGTAAACACGTTTCACTGGAAATCCCCATACATTAAAACAATGGGAATTGTGCTTGCTAATCAAATAAACCCGCGAAAGTGAATAAGTCACTGTTTATATGATTAGGAAGCACAATTGTTGTCGTTTACCAAGTTACCAAATATGTGAAAACTTAGTAACCAATTTGGAAACGCCAGGATTTAGACAACATACAGAATATGTATGTTTAGACTGAACACAACTTCAATAGAAAATAGTGTAATAATTAATCAATGTAAAGACTACACGTAAACACATTGTACACTGCATTCATGTCGCATACGTCTATATTGTATAGTATGACCTCCCTTTGTCAATGCAATGCCATGGGAGTTTGTCTGACCATACTTCACCACGCTGGTCAATGCGGTTTTGGTGAATGAACATTTTCACAGTCTTTTTCACCAGCTATGGAGCTGTATATTACTCAGACAGCACTACGACTGCTCAGATATGGTGCAGATATGACTCCAGTCGGAGTAATATATTTCTCACAGATGTCCCTCTGCACATCCTCCTGGACATCTGTATAAAATATCTCCACGGCTCATCGGATTTCTCCAGTCTAAATAAATATTCTGATTCAAACTCAGGTCGTAGGGGTTCACAGCAACTTGCGGTCATCACTGTACCACCGCATCTCCCCCACAACGATAATAAACTGAATAAGTACGGTGGATCGAAGTAACGACGTCTTCGTCACAAAGTAAACATTGGGAAAATTCAGAAAAACCCAAACGAGGGGCAAAGCTGGCAGGGTGCGTTGAGAGATATTTGATGAATTCCTCACCGCTTACAAAGGGAAAAGCGATGAGGTCGCTCCGGGTCTGTTGGGGAAACGGGGCGCAGTCGAATCGGAAAGGCGCATTTCACACATCTCGGTAAATCCCAGCATCACGCCAGACAATTCCTCCTCCTGAACTCCCTCCAATCATAACACGAACGAGCCCCCCACCACCCAAGCGCCTCCTTCCCTCCAGCTCCTCTGTGCTATCACAACCGCCCCCCACCACCACCAACTTCACTCCCTCCTTGCCCCCCCACCCCAAGCAAACAAAGCCTCTGTGTTAAAGCCTCTCAACCCGCCCGCTGCTGCGGTTGCTGCTGCCCCATTGGTGGAGGCGGTGCCTCGCGCGGGGTATAAAAGCGCGGCGGAGGGCAGAGCTCCGTTCACTGCTCGCAGTGCGCTGCGGACGCTCCTGCCTGGACGTGCTGCTTCGTAACCACGGGCTCGCTCGAGATATATTAACCGCAGGATTGTAGAGAGAGAGAGGGTGACAGACACAGTCATTAAGACAGTGTGTGTTAGGACCAGCAGGGCAAACCAAGTGCGTATCGTCCGACAACGATAGGAATTGCAACAGCGCTCGGTAACGTGCCGTGTGTGGCAGCAGGCGGATACAACATCAATCAACCAGCAAATCGCCAAATACCAAGACACGGGTCACGCTCGCTCGCTCACTCGGCGTTGGTGCTAACCACGATTTCGTTTTATTTTCCGATTTGAACCCAAGCCAAGGGCCTCCTCTGCCCACGGGATCTTGCTGGTCTCTGCCGTTGTCTTGCCAGCAACAACCACCAGATCTCCCAGCGTCTGCCGCAAGCCATGCTGCCCTCGGCTGCCCGGGACTCGAGCAGCCCCCGTCGCGGGGCCACGGCGACCCCCCCGGCTGTGGCAGGAGGAGCCCCCCACGATGCGCCCCCCGCGAGGTGCAAAGTCGTCGTGGTCGGGGACAGTCGCTCTGGCAAGACGGCGCTGCTCCACGCGTTCGCCAAGGATTCTTACCCCGAGGTGAGAGACCTCCTCCTCCTCTCCTCCTCTGTGTCTCTGTGTGTGTCTCTCTCTCTCGTGGTGCGCTACGAACCCGGCTCACGGCCAACACCCAGTGGTGACGATTGTCTGATACCGGCCCTGGGCCTCCACCTAGGTCGACTCGGCCTCAAATGAGTTACCCCGGTGTGGGGTGTAAGAATCGCCACTGGGGAGACAAAGGCGGTCGGGCGGGCGTGGTGGTGGTGCTGGTCACCCCACCCCCCTCGTGTGCCGTTCTGGTCTTAATCGGTGCTCGCTAACAGCACTTGCCCCTACAGTATGTTAAGGCTATATGGGTGATCTTTGTCTCCGTGAGCCATCTTATTGATGTTATTTTGGCTGTGATGATGACGATGATGACGGTGGTGGTGGTGTCGCAGTGGGCAGCACAGAGGTGGTGCTGGTGGATCTGCCAAGTCGCTTCCAGTCGTTCGGTTCGCGTCCGTGTCCTGTGACCTGCCAGCACCGCGAATCTTACAGCCCCAAAGTGCACCTAGCCTGGTTGACGCGCGTTGTGTTTGCCAGTCATCGTCGGTGGCGAATGGCTGTTCGGTGTGTCACCATCATAATCATCCGTCATCGTCATCATCATCCGTCAACAGCCGGTCCACTGCTGGATGAGGGCCTCCCCGGTCCACATCTGTGCGACTCTGCGATGTTAATATCCCGCGAGTTGATTTCGACGTTCCGTTTTTTCTCGATATGGTTCTGGAATCGGACGCGTTCCATTGCCTTGACGTAATGTTCAGCTTGCTTGTCAAGCCACCGCTGGATGAAGACGACTTGATCACGACCGTTGCGTGCGGATTTGGTGTAACTCGCCACTGATGATGATGATGATAATCCGTGGCCGGGATTCAAAGTCGTCGCTGGGTTTGGCAGTAAAGTTTTTAGTGCACCAACCGCTGAGCAAATACTCCCACCACCACCACCACCCCCCTTAGTCTGTGTTGTACAGAGATCCGAATTATATTACACCGCTGTCAACTACCACTGCTAGTGAAGAAGCCTCGCTGAATCTCAATAAAAAATTGGGGGGTTGGGGTCCTGCATTGGAATGATTTACTCATGCCATTTCTGAGAGGTTGACGTGCAATTAAACCAGAATCATCGCGTACGGGGGGGGGGGGGGGGGTGATTCTAACCATAAAGCTCCACTCGAGTCAGTGAAGCTAAGACTCCCGTTTGCAGCACTGCCACCTTGTGGTTACTTGACAGCCTCCTCCATTTCTTGTCGCTGCTAGTCCACAATGACCACCAACCACCACCCACCAGTTTCATCGTCACCGTAATGCCACCACCATGGTGACTACTACCAATAAGCCCATCATCACCACGACTTGTTCACAACCCAGTTGGGCAAACGGTTCCAAGCACATGCCACTCAATGTTGGGGCCATCGTATATTTAGATGTCCCTAAAAGTATCGTCCATTATTAAGTGCTGATAATATAATTCGACAGCCATAGGAACTAGGAACTATAAAACACACTTGGTTGTGTGAACATTGTATTTTAACGATTCTCATCAACTTCCACGGGTCTACCAAGACACTGGCGACATACATCGCAGTGAGAGGAGTTTCCGGGGTGTTTGTCAACATCTTAGCTGTGATTGTCTTGAACGTTGTTATGTAGTACCACAAGCTCACACAAACTTTTAGGTTTAAATAAAAACCGAGCATATAAGAAATATTGGCAACATTTAAACCACGCAGGTATTGTTAAGAATTATTTAATAAAGAATGATAGGGTGAACCCAATGACAGGAGTTCATGAGTGGTGAATATCTGAACCTGACCTGGGGCCACCCCTTTACCAACCCTTACTGCCTGCCCAGTGTGGGGAAATATGGCCAAAAAGCCCACCACGACAGATTCAGCTTTGGGAGGCCTTCATCCAGCTGTGGACTGAGAAAGGGATGTACATTAAAAAAAAATTAATGATAACCTTGTTGAACATTCATTGAATACAATCCAGTGTATACACTTACTGTGGATAGGGTTTTGGGTCAGGATCCAACAACAATGGCTCTTGCTATAGGTCCCAAGGAACCTGAAGACGTGCTGTAGTTCAGTGCGGGCAGTATACATTACACTGCGTGTGTGTACACCACAGGTCTATGCAGGCGTGACATACGTAATACATGATATATTTACGGACGGGGCTTTGATCGATTGCCCGTGGCTGTGGAGCCCCCAAAATCCCAACAACCTACCCTGGAGCATGACTCCTTGAGCGAGACGCAGCCAAGCAAATATCTAATTCATTAGGACACAGGCCATTGGCGATCTCCGCTGGGTGTTGGGAGATGAGGCTAGCCGAGTGGCTAAGTGGCGGCGGCGGTGGTAGTGGTCTCGGTCCGAGAGCCCATTTTCCACTCCCATCAGTGCGCAATGTGCGAACCGCGTGTCTCATGCACAGTAAGTCTTAACATCGGGGCAGCAAGTGCGGTGACTCGACAGCATGTGACCACACGTATATGGTTTCCCGACTGACATACTTTATACACCAAGCGCGTAGCACCAGACCTCGCACACACAATTGTTTATGGATTCTAAAGTGCAACCGCGACCCTTCATTAGCTAAAAGTGCATGGTGTGGGGAGGCCCTCATCCAGCGGTGGGTTGTGACAGTAGGGCTGGGCTGTACACGTACACACGTAGAGCTACAAGGAAGTTTATATAGCCGGGTTAATCCTATGTTTCGCACAGGATTGTTGTACATGCTGTTTGCATATTAAGTGAATTATATTAATTACATGCGGTGCTTTTTCCATGTATTGGAGTAATGCGTTGTTATTATTAAATGATAACACTGCACACTTATGAGATACACATCACTATACGCGGGGCAGTTGAAAAAATTGGCTTAGTATTTTGTATGCTCGCATGTTATATAACACAATTCCATAACCATTTGGCACACAAGTTATTGGTATGTTTTATTTTAACATAAAAAAACTGAGCACGTGTACATCACAACCTCCATTCTGTTGCACATGCTTCATGCTCGCAGTGCCTCATACGGGTTTCAGCCATTCTAAAACAATTACGCAAGCCCTCTCGGGTCATGTCAACAATGCGCGTGCATGGCCGAGCTAGTTGCAGTATCTGCGGAATTGTTTAGCTCCATGTGTCCTGTTGTCGTAAGCTCCAATTGCTGACGGATTACGTTCTTGCCCAACAGCAATACGTGCCCACCGTGTTCGAGAATTACACCGCCAGCTTCGAGCTGGAAGGCCACAGGGTGGAGCTCATCATGTGGGACACGTCTGGTGAGTGGGATGCATGCCACAGCCTGCTCAGAGTTGCCCGCATGTATTAGACTATCACACGTGCACAACCTTCTCTCGTGGGTAAATCGGCGACAGTGGAGAAATACCTAAATGAAATGCCAAGTTTGAGTTAACGTTTGCGGTCCGGTCCTCTGCTAGTCATGGCACATGCCAGTGATACTGCACGTTGGTGATAAACTAAACGGCGAGCTACTCTTAGTTCTGAATTCTAACGCCTGGATAATGTGCTGCGCGCCATACAATTCCCACCAGCATAGTGATAATACATTCCTTTTGCGGGGCCTATACCAATTCGCCGTTTTAGTATTCATTTCGACGACGAGGGAGTCTTAAGATGTCGTAATATACAAATTCCGCGTTAGTGAGCCGTTTGTAAACATTGCCATGGGTGTCAAGAACAGCACGGCTGCTGGGATCGCGAACTATAGGAAGTCACGGCACTGTGTTACACACTTCTAAATGTGGCTGTCTTACCTGCAGGCGAATCACATTCCACGTCTGCTGCGTATGGCAAAACATTTAAGCTCTTCATGGCTAATTAAATGTCTAGTAGTCTCCATGTGCTGGCACGTGTAATTGGCGTCTGGCAAATGTCAAAGTATTGACTTGTTCGATAATTTTGACGGTACTTGAACAGTGCAGCCAACGCCAGTTTTTAAGAATGCATTCAGTTATTACTTATTTCTACGGCAACGATTACGAGTGACCAGTCAGAATTTATTTTTAAGCAAGCAGTGACACACTAAGCACTATAAACAGGTCCAGACATGCCCATACCACCCCCCAACCCCCCTCCCTCAGGAGATTCCAAATTCCTTTCTCCAGTGCCCCCCCCCCACCGCCACTTCCAGTAGCCTCCACTCTCGCAAGCCAGGGCCCCTCCTTCCCCACCACATCCTTCTCAAATTTGGCCAACAGCAAGCGATGCGGTCCAATCGGCTCGTCGTCTTCCTCGCAAGTGTAACCCTTCAACTGCAGATGTTGTTTAAACAGCCCTCCTGCTCTGCCCAGGACCTCCTACTGAGCCATGTGGAAATTCCAGGAATGCGCCACGCCTCTCATTTACGTTTAAAGAAATATATATAAAGTTTAGGGTTTTTGTTAAAAAAAAAGAAACCGATTAGCCATTGTCAAGCAATTCCTAATATATGTTTTACTGTTAATGAATTCAATGAGAGGGTGATTGTATATATTCATAATTGTTTTCTGTAGCCAATGTTTTATTACCAGATGATCATGAAACAATATATATATATTTTTCACAATATATAGTTATTAATGTATCTGGATATATAAATAGTACCCCTATAATAGCAACTTTCTGTAATTTGAGTAGCAATGACATGTTGTGAAATAATAACATAATAAGACAAAATCTAGGTTACTCCAAAGGGGGCTGGCTCAATGCCTGCTTTGAATACCTGACCATAACGAGTTCATTTTACCAAATATCAGGGCTGTACCAGTCCATAGATTCTCAGGCAACATTTACAGTTGGTCCATTTTTACAAAGAAAATGGAGAGGGGTCGCCCAGATAAAACAAAGTTGATGCAAATGAAAAGTTAATCGGGATATAAAAATGTACTACGTAGAATGGGGGTGAAGATGAAGACTATAATGTGCGTTGTTGGGATTTATTAAGATAATCGGTTTACCACTTGTCATGTGGGCACACAGTCACTGACCCTCGAAGCGGCTAATAATTAAACCGTGTGTATAAAACATAATAAATTTCCCAAGCACAGTTAATCTGCCCACGGATGATCGCGAGTTAACTGGTTAGGGGATTCCCGGTCTGCCCGTAGTCACTCAACAGATTCGTGATCGCTGTCATCTGTCATTCCCAGGCTTGCCACACTACGACAACGTGCGGCCCCTTTCCTACCCCGACGCCAATGCCATCCTCGTCTGCTTTGACATTGCTCGACCAGAGACTCTGGACAGCGTCCTGAAGAAGGTGAGATGAAACACTAGTCTAGAATGAGTTTTTTGGCCTTCTCTTTGATGCTGGCCAGATGTCGTGGAAGAGATTGGGAGTCCCCATATTTTACCCGACCACACACGACTTGCCGATGCATTAACTGGGGTTAGGGGTAATCTGTTTATACTGCTCGGTGGACAGAGGCAGGGGGATTTAATTAACGTGTCCATTCTTTCAACTGTCATGCCGGGAGATTGAACTATCGACTTCTGGAATGCCAAATACGGTATGCTAACCATAACACCGTAGAAGCATCCGTATGAAGCAAATTACTTGATAATACAGATTTTTCCTTGAAACAAAGTATAATTGTTTTCTTTTGAGGCATAAACATTTCCAAATCTCGTGGAAACTTTTTAACACCAGCACAAGTTTGTCTTCCGAAGTTATTTTGGTTAACAGTGATCTTTCACTAATTGTATTACATTCAAAAAACCTTTTGTTCGATTTAGCACATTTACTGTTTGCCATCACCTACGTGTCTGTGGACCACACTGACTCGCCGTCTGTTCTGCAACATGGTGTCGAACAAGGAAATCTGTTTGCCGAGGATTGTCGAGCAGCTGGGCCCCAGTCACACCACTCTTGACACCCGCCGCTGTGGCAGAGTGAGAGTTTAATTACGGCCACATGTCTGCAGCCCACGGAAATTACTGTCGGAGCCATTTCACTGAAGTTCTGCCGGGCGAATAAAAACAATCTACAAAATGTAACTCGTCTTTGCAAAGTAGTTGAACAGATGGCGTGCCACAGGTCTGTTGCATTCCGCGTACCATCAAGTGTCTTGTGCCTGGACACAAAGACGACTTGTAATCTCATTTCTCATAAATCCATTCCAGTGATGAGACTTTAAGGACTCTGGCTGTGTTTGCTCAATGTGGCAGGGTGGATTTATAAAATCCCATTTTGTTTCATCTTGAAAATCTTGACCACCCAGTCTGTCAGTTATAATATTTTTGCAAGGCTTCCTCGGCCATTACTATTATTATAAAGCACTCTTCTTATTGAGACTATTGCATGACATGTTGATGGAAATTTGTAAACTGTTAGGATATTTCCCGCAATCCCCAACACTAATTTTATTTGTCTAGTTTTCATACATCTCAAAAATTGAACTATCGTCCATCAATCGGAGTCTTTATTTAAAAAAAGCATCTCGGGCAGAAGTGCTTGTTGATCGAAGTGTACTTGGCAGTCTTCCAGTTGAAATTCTCCAGCAGTTTTTTTGATATCCAAAGAGCACCCACTTAAAAAAGCCACATGGATTTTTTTTGCCATTTTGCCCCACTGCATGTGCATTGCATTTCACATGAGCTAGAACTTCTAAATGTTAACTTCCAGTAATATTGCCTTGCCTATGACGGAATCCCTCATAATGCAACAGATCTCGGAAACTAAGCAGCGTTTGAGCCTGCATATTACTTGGATGGGAAACCACCATGCCCAGCAGGATATAATAGCTGCTGCGGGGGGCCATGTTGTGGGCAGTGAGAGGGCATTACAGAAAAATACATTGCTGTGCTGTCCTACGCTCTCACGTTTGCACTGTCCACTTTTACCAAACCCGCACTGACCAGCGTGGTGAAGTATGGTCAAACCACCCGCACGGCAAGGGGAGACCGTCATCGAGTACGTGTGATTGACAAAGCACTGAACGTGTACAAAAATGTTGCCCTGTTAGAATCCGAACTAAGTAAATAAGGAATGCTAATCTGTTTTATATCCCAACCGTTTGTCATCGTTTGTGGTGCCCCACATTTTCACTGTCCCATGGAACACAACTGCCGTGCAACCCCCCTAGGCAACGTTAACTTCGCTTGGCAGAATTTGCACAAATACGTACACACTGAATGTGCAAGCACACGTGTACATGTGTGTTTGCACATTCAGTGGTGGAACAAGATTATTTGGAGATATTTGGAGAGGCTGTTGAAACACGCCCATTTATGTGTTTATTTACTTAAGCAAGTAGCAGTGGGGTGCTAGGTTGTCTCAAGCAAGGTAATTGGATTCCCATTCCCACGGAGTAGCAGCCCCCACGTGTGAATTATTTACAGGCTGCCTTTTGGTCCTGCACTCCACTAAAAGAGAGATAAATGATTTACTCTTAAAAATGTCGACATTGTATGTGAGTACAGCTCTAACAAAACCCATGGGAGCTCTGGAATATATGAAATGCCTGGTTCGATAACGGAGGGTTTTGAAATCTGAACACGATTTGACAAGAAACAATATGCCATACATTGTTAATCGTAAGAGAAAGGCTGGAACTCAATAGCAATTTAATACAACACACTTTGCTTTTTGTTGCACAATTGTGTGGTTTTAACAATGAGGTGACATTAAATCAATTAAACCTTGACCTCTGATTATTAACTAAAAAAAAACCATAAAGGTGTTATCACTGCTTGAATTGCCCAATGCAAACCCTGGACAATTTAAGAGATTCGAAAATCAGTTTTTACCCCCCAGGTGTGATGTGCATTTTGTGTGTGAGAAACGGGCTAATGATGTTTTTTTTTTCTATTTACAGTGGCAGGGTGAGATACAAGAGTACTGCCCCAATACCAAGGTGTTCCTTGTTGGCTGCAAATCGGACCTGCGGACAGACTTGAGCATCCTCTCTGAGTTCTCAGAGCAGCAACAGAATCCAATCTCCTACGAACAGGTAATACAAGCCAGTCAATGCCATTGCACATCTTTGAACGCTCACGCCTAAAATACTAATTAAAAACATCCAAGTCTCGGCACGTTTTGACGCTGTGAATTTACTCACGAGTGGATTTTTCTCTCTCTTTTTTTTTTAATGTCTGCTCGCCGCAGGGCGCGAGCGTGGCGCGACAGATAGGCGCGGCTCGCTACCTGGAGTGCTCGGCGCGCACGTTGGAGAGCAGCGTGCGGGAGGTGTTCCGCGCAGCCGCCATGGCCCTGTCCACACCTGGCTCTGCCGCTGGAGGGCGACTCTCTGGTGGACTCAAGCGAAGTCGCTCCAAGCGGCTCCTGCAGCGGATTTCCAGGCTGGGCGGTCGCCCGGAGCTCAACTCTGACCCAGCGGCTTGCCGACAAAGCCAAGAGCTGCACCATCATGTGAGACGGTTGGCCAGCCGCCATCGAGAGGGGGCCCTGTGTTGGAATTCTTGCCCCTGTGCCGACCTTCTTACATTGCCTCCATTCAATTATGTGTGACAATCTGCCCACGGGGGATATCGATGGGACTCTCGTTTGATGATAAAACGCGTGAACTTGGGGTGCGCCATGTGGCTCCGGAGCCAAACGCTTGTTTTGTTCGGCGTGGGTGATTTGATTTAAACAGTATTTTTTTTCTTTGCCAAGTTTGAAGACACTGCCTTTAAAAACCGAGGGTGTATTGAACACTTTAACATGAACCAATGCACATCATTCATTCCATTTGGGTTTTTTTTTTTTTATCACGTTGGATGCACTCAAGTTGTCCGTGAAGGGGTGAAGACAATTTGCTTTCAAACCAAACTTCTCGGTAACCCACGCTGCAGGAGCCACACTCGCGGTGTGCTCACACTCGAATGTGTTTGGGGCGGATTCAAAATAGTGGCGGTTAGCAGTCAGTTTTGTCAATGTCAAGCTACTTCATCAAGCTGCAAACCGGCAAGATTGGAAACGAAAACTGGATCTTGTAAAGCCTTGCGGGACATTGATGTCAAGGTTAAAAATAGTCAAGAAAGATGGAGAGGTTGCCGTCGGCAGAGTTCCCTTTTTAAAAAAATGGCGTTGCCTTACCACACTCTAAAAACACAAAAGGGCTTCAGTTATTTATCTTATTTTTATTTTGTTTTTGTTAAAATACTTTTCTTCTGTACAAAGAATAAAGCTTGTAAAATATCGTGTTATTTATATGTTTGTTTGTAAGTACAGTAGTGTAAAGAAGTCCTTAAAAATGTAAATTCTTGGAATTGTTTCAATTTTGCACTTTGCAATTGTGTTTGACGCTACATTCCCGCCCCATTCAGCTTCGTATGCGGAGATCTGCTTGGCGGAGAGGTCACTTTACCAGTGTTGCTTTGGCTTAAAGCGTGCGGCTTTGATACTTGTGATGTTTTTTTTTCTCTCACCAATCTAATGCTCCCTATGCTTTGTAACAGCTGTGTACTGTCAATTGCATATGCCTGTGCCAAACAAAATAAAAAGTGTCTGTTCATATAAATGGTGAATCCAATTATTTTTTTAATGTATTTACATTTTCTAAATCTTTCATCGTTCGTAAAATAAACTGCATTTACAGGAACTACATCGGGTCGTCCGTCGCATTCTCAAAATGTGTGGTCACCAACCAGTGGCCCGCCCGTTGCACTCGGCATCCTGTGGCAGCTGCGACCAGGGGCCGACGAGACACAGGTCTGCTCCTGTTCTTGCCTCCAAGTTCATGAGTAGCGCTGCCCTCATGAAATGCTTAAGCCGCCGGCAAAGGTAGCAACAGACTGATAAGTGCAAGCTGTGGAAAGGTAACGTACCATTGACGTAAAAAAAAGGGCTGGAATCAAAGCGTTCCCACATCACGAAGGTGACGGGGGCCGCAGGTTAATCTGACAAACGAATTCTTTCTGGAATGGGGGCAAAACAGCGAGCTTTAGTGTCCTTTATAAACTCACCATTTACAGCAATGCATTTCTGGCACCGTTGGGGAGATGTTAACCTGATTATTCGAACTTCAAAAGGACTACATATGACCCGCTCGCTGACGTCAAAGCCTGGCGCTATCTACGTTCTGTCAGCACCCAGAACAAAAAAGAACAGGAAGCTGGCCAAGCATCGACAACCGCGATAACATTCAGATGACACCACGAAGGTTACACTCGGTGCAACATTTTAAAATGGATAAAGTTCTGTGTTCCAAAATCGCAGTGCATAACATTGCAGTCTTCCCTCTGCTCTTTTGCATTATCTTCACGATACTGTCGTCGTACAAAGGGCTTAAAGATGAGTTTTGTACGACAATGTGGCTAAAAAAACTTGCTCTTCACTGGGCTGGGTGAGTTTAAGTTACACAATTCTGCACAACGATCTTCATCCAAGGGTCTGTTGCTCTTATATGTTAATCAAAACGATGTTCACGCAGTTTAAAATTTCATACGTTGCGTTTGACGTTTTAAGCCATCAAGAGTGTAAAGTGTGATGCCTTAACCATCACATCTCGGGCCTTCTCTCCGCTCTGTCCACTCCAAAGAGGGGCCACTGGCTCAAGCGGAAGGATATTTGTTTGGGGCACAGTGCACAACACTATTTGCTACTCGGTATATTAGATATTCTGCAAATCTGAATTATTTTAACTGGCAAGTCATCTGCCTGTTTCCTGTTTGTCTCCATTTTCTGTCAAACTTGCTGCCTCTGTATCTCTCTTTATCTGTCTTCATATTCCTTTGGCTCTGCCTCACTCTCTTGTTTGTGGTCTCACTGGCCAAACAACCCTCATAACCGACATGGCATGGGGAGGCCTTCATCCAGCAGTGGATTGACAAAGGACTGCAAATTATATATTGCTTTAATGACACGTGAGTTTTAAATGTGTTCTTGTGCACCACCGCCAACAAAGTGTCTTAAATATTTTTAAATCTGAATAGTACAATGCATTTACCATATTTGACTTGTAACGTCAACACAGAAATCCCACAAGTGCAAATCTCTGATATAAAGTGAAAGTTGAACCTGTGATAAAATTCACAAGCAGGTCACTGGAGGCTTAGTTCGTTCCACAAAAATGCAACCGTATTTCAAATCCTGTGAATTAACAAAAATCACACCAGTTACCTTTTCCCGTTTCTCTTATGAATGAATCCGTTCCATTTTGTCACTTTTTTGTTGAATTATACAGAAACGTTGCCGCTACCCTCACTGAATTCTGCATCGTGGTTGTGCCATATCCTTTAATCTTGTTATTCCTGTGCACGGAGGTGGAATGGTAGCGTTATCAGCTTTCTGGAAACAGGATGACATTCCACTGCTGATGGATTATAAAATGAGACTGGTATTAGTGTTGGATGGGAAAGGTCTGCATTTTATAAAACATTTTGAAGTGCCTTGTTTTTACTGGTTTAATAATAATGTAAAGCCCTTTGTCTAGCCACTCACTATAGGATGAAGACCTCCCCATGCCGTGTTGATTATGGGGGTTTGCTTGACTGTAGACACCAGACTGGTCAGTGTGGATTTGTGAAGAGGAGGGTTGAAAGACCGATTCAGTATTTCACTCGCCGCTAATGTTCGCCGTGGCCAGAAATAAAACTCTTGGTTGCTGAGTTCACAACGCGTTGTGCTTAACCACTGCACCAATGCTGCATAGCCGGTTTAATAAGAAGTCAGATTAACATCACATCATATTAATGTATCGGTGAAAGTATATGTTTATCCTCAGCAGTTTCCCACAGTACAAATGTGCATATTACGTGGCTTTGCCATCACGTTAGACTGTAAATAAATACTATCCTGCTGAACAACACATATAGATACATGTCGGCGCTGGATTAACGAAATGCATCAAACGGGATTAGGGAACACTACCAAAGCATTTAAAATGTACAAGGTGTTTTAAAATAACAAAATAACCTTAGCATATAGTAATAAATAAGTCGCCTTCCGTTATTGTTTTCGACTTCCCTGCTATTTTACACAAATATAAATTATCAACTTTCGTGCCATATCTTAATAATTTAATGTTTTTAGTCCTGTTGTCCTATTGACTTAACATACTCATAGCAACAAACAGCATTTGGTTAAACAAGCAAACTCTTGTGCCGGTTTCGCCTTCTGGGGTTCATCATTGGAGTCAGGCGTGCTAAATAAATACTGCTTAGTTGATTATTGTATAAAACCTCACCGACCGCTGCCTTATAAATTAGAAAAATGTAAAATATTTAATTTATTTGTGGATATAGGGAACGGAGAGTAACGTTATGTTCTATATGCAAAAGAACCAGGTGTAGTGTTCATATTTTATCCATTGGCCTGAGGACTCATCTCCAGCTTATGCTTTAAAAATCTGCTGATTTATGTCTGGCATTCATCGGTCACACTGCTATTTTACTATATATTTAGACAGCGATCAGAAAAAAATCAAGCACCAAAATAGATTCCTGCATGATCAATAAACCATTCTTTCGGTCCATTACATCGAAATTGCATTTCTAACCACATTTGTAGCAATCCGTCCCCAAAGCTACCTCAAGGCACCCCATGCCCATTTCCATTGTAATTACTTATTTCCAATGATTAAAGGAATGGAAGGTAATTACCCACTCAGCTCGAGCATTGTCTGAGTGTCTGTCTGCCAACTCCTCCCGCGCATGGTCTTGATAAAGGGTTTAGTTTCAGCTCCAGAGCCGGGCGAATGTTTGTTGAGCGATTTACAGCACCCTGCCCAGGGCAAGGAAATGGCTCCAAGCAACCTTTTGAGCAAATCTCAATACATTGCAGGCTTCTCATTCAAGCAGAGCAGCTGGGGGTGGGGGACTTTGATGGCCAAGCAGACCACCTTCATTTAAAGGAACACAACAAGCCCTGGACATTTCCACTGCACTGTGCCATAAACCGTAATGGTTTTCCGTATTGTTGTAAAAGCCTACTGTTATGGGCGCGGGGGTTTACTTAAGATTCCATATAGCCATGCAAATATTTTTCAAGCACTTAGCACGCTGCAACCTCCACTCAGGATTTAGAGTGGAGTCTACTTTTTAAAATGTGAATGTTTGCATGCTCCCCGTCGCAGCGCTTTCTGTCCCGTTTCCATTTGCTTCCCATTCTATAATGACAGCCAATAATGCTGGTGGCTGTCAGAATTATAGAGCACCTCTCACTTCGGAAACGTTTAAGAGCATACACAATTGTTTTAAATAAATTCAATATTGAAATGCAGAGATTTGAGAATTCAATTATTATAAATGTAAACAAATGCCTTGTAACTGTCAGAAATATTATGGAATTTTGATGTATGCATTTCATGGACATTGTGCTCAACTATCCTCCCCAACACTCCGTTTCATCACCATACCAACAGCCAATCTCTGTTGTGAACTTGGGCCAAGAGCATCACACCTGAACGTTGTTTAGCAGGAGTTGCACTATATCCGAAATGTGCAATGCAAAGACATCCTTGCAGGTTTAATTTCACAACAGCCATGTCCACACACTCTGACGGTACATTGCGAAACGTTCCACAAGTTTCGTACCTGTGATACGTCGAGTGGTGATGCAGGGCAGAGTGGTTCACGTGCTGCGATATGGCTCTGAAATATGAGTTGGATTCCTGGTCACAGCTCACATCAGTGGCACCGACTAGCATGGGGATGATTTTTTTTGTGGATTAAGAATGGCGAAAATGTATTTTTGTTGATTAAAAATTGTATTCATATATTCATATAGATATATAAAATACATCACACAGTTGTATTGTAGATGTTTAACCTGTAAAACATGACACTGCTATGGCTGAGCGACCAGCCTTTTTATAGATTAGGGCATTTTAATACTGCACTGTACATTACTGTCTTACCATCACATTGTAAACGTGGGAACCTAGCCTGCACATGCGAACTAATATTAATCAATAATGTTTAAGCTTTTTTAGACAGCACGTAATTATTTAGGCCGTGTGAATATTAACAATTAGTCATATCCCACCGTATCATAGGAATTTCAAGTGTGTCAAAATATTGTGATTAAATGGCAGATAAGTTGTATTTATTGGTATATAATGTGCTATGATTTCTGAAATAAGGGGGATGATGGCCAGGGGTCGATGGAGTGATAGCCATAGGAAGGAACATTCCTCAGAGGACGTCCACATGAGCACATAAATATAAGCTCATGTGCAGGTGCTGGATATATGTGGATTGTTGCATTGTGAAACCGTGAGTTTTAGTGGGGTTTGCAGGGCACCATTCAGAAGTGGACTGAACATAACTGATTCTGATGGCTAATGTGACATCCCTTAAATTACATTTTCACACTCACCCACATCTCACAAGACCTGATTTTTTTCCAACTTGTTTATGCCATTTTACAACCATAGGACAACGTGTCAATTCGGTTGAATGAATATCCAAAATAACGATTGTAGCAATCAAATTAAGGCACATTTCATTCAGTATCAATCCGTCATGAAAAAAAAAGCACTGAGCTTTTTAAGCAGGCTTGTTATAACCGTGTTGTATTAACCTGCAAACAGATGGATCCATCCCTTTGCGGTTTTCTCACAAGGCAGTGTTATAATGGTCACCGACCACCGAATACCCTTTGAATATCAAGCGTGGCCTTAAGGATGTTTCATTTCCCACCTCTCTTGCAACAGGAAAGGAAGGTGTGAATGTTTCTCTCTTACTTCTAAGGATCAGAAAGGGTATTTTAGCGAGGAAACCCGAAAATACCGTTAGGTGAACGTGTGAATATACAAGGTGTGTAAAACAACACTGCGTAAAATCATTACATTTGTTTAAACAAATTCTGGAAGGCCAGCACGCTGACAGACAAGACACCCATGAAATAGAGCCTAGCAGTTCATTGGGATCTTTCCTGATGAAATCTAAAACATTAATAATCCGTTTTGAATGTGGCGATAAATAACAAATGAAAAATATATTTTTCTATTTTATTTTAAACAAAATGTTAAGTGACAATAATAACAGGGTTTTGCTTTCTGCCGATGAGAGAAGAATAAGATATCGATCTTTTTGCCAACATAAATTATTTCCTGTAAAAAGGCCAGTAAAACATAAAACTGCCATGAATTGTAAATCATAGTACGTTGTTATACATATAAGTTAGATTTCCGTGAATCAATGTAATGCCATGCACAATGTATCTGCATATGCGACTGATTGGCAGATGCCTCTAGCGTTTGGATCCGCTCCTGAATAGGCATGACATTGCAGCGGATGCGATTGTCTGCCCAAGGAGGAAAAGGACCCCTATGGGGAGCAGCTGCACATCAAACAAACAGGGGTGACCTGACAATTCTTGTCTGTAATTAACTCGAGAAACATAACGAGGGGCAGAGAATGTGGGCGGAGTGCAGATTAATTAAGCGTGGACACAGATCTCTTGTTTAACTGTGTCCAGATGAATCCTGTCCATCATGGCAAAAATGGACTCGGAACAAAACTCTGCAATAAATAAATGTCTGGGTATTTTGCAGTCTGCATGCAGCATGTAAAAATAGGCATGTAGGCAATAAATAAATAAAACACTTCCATTCAGAACGTTTAAATTATTCCGCATGCGTACAGCATACTAAACATTGCACAAAATATGTGCAGTCCATTGTTTTTTACGTGTATATGTATTCTGGCATTGTTCAACATCTCACGTTTCTATTCAAACAAAGAAATGCATTCATAAAAAAACTATGCACATTTAAAATCTCAGATTGTGGTGCATCTACCCACTCATAAACAAGCCCAAACATACACAGCATGCCCACCCCCACGTAACCCTGTTCCCATTACATATGAAGGCAAATGGACTTTCTTTTCTGATTCAAGTTGTTCAGGGTATTGTTCTCCTGTAGCCCCCCACTAGTCCTCCAAAGCGTTGAAACGACCTCGTTTTAAACATCTGAAACGATGACGGGCAGCGTGGGACCTGAAAAACGACACCAAGCCCTTCAGCTTCGTATGGGCGCAGACGTCTGTGACCCTCAAGGCACAGATTATAACACTGTTCAACAACAAAAGATTTTTCTGGCCTGGACTTTTGCAGCTGTTTTAGACTAATTTCAGGGTGCTGATTCCAAATCTAATCTCAGATTTGCTCTATCACATCTCATTTTTATGCTATCGGAATACCCCATTTTCATTTATTTTACCCGAAATTAACTCTGTCACTTATGATTGCAAGTTGTTGCGAGTCAGTGACTGCTTTAGTGTTAAAATATGGTGCTGTATTTTTAGGATAGTGTGTTTATAATATCATTTTATGTAGATATCCACATTTATTTAATATTTTTCTTCTAATGTTTTTGATTGAAAATGTAATATTTGATATCTCAAAAACCTGATATGAGAGACAAAAACTGATGCCAGATTTGTAATCAGCACCCCAAAATTACCTTAAAACCGTTGGAATACCATATGCCAGAAAAAGTGTGTTGACCAGTGTTATTCTGTCCTCTTAGAGGTCGTAGCCTCTCTCTTAAAAGGTATATCCAACATTAACAATAACGCATGATAATCAACTGATATTCGCAAAGAACGCAATGTACAATGAAGAATTTCCAAAAGCAACACAACTCGATGCCAATGTAAGCTGGAAACAATACATCAAATGAAGGAATTTCTTTGGTAATATTTATGAAAGTAAATTCACTTGATTTTAAGTTCCATGCTCACTTGTACCACCCTTAAAAAATCTGAATGTTTATTTATACTGGAGGAATCCAATGATCCATGAAGCTCTTTTTCACAGATGTCCAGTAGGGACAGAAAATTACAACAACAAACGATAACAAAACAACGATAGGAGCACAAAGTAGAGAAAGGTAAAGCAAATAAACTAGAAACTGTGCTGCAGAAGCTGAAATGAGCTTTCATATTCACAATAACCATCACCACGCCATTATCGAAGCACACACATTCAAGAAGCAATCTCAAAATTTCACATGCTCAGTGGGAGCAGCCAAGATAGTTTTGAGCAAAGGGATGTAAGAGTGTGCGGAGACATTAGGAGGGCGTGTGTATTGTGTTGTGTTCCACACACACCATTTGTCAGCACGAGAGGCCAGAGGAAAACACAGGAAAGACGTAGCGTGCACCTCTGCTGATAAGCCGGCATATATAGAAGCAATGACTGTAATAAAGCCTTTTAAGTCTGCACTTATGCGCCTATGCCCTGGGAGGATGTATTTTTTTTTTAAGAATACCAGACTGAAAGAGACGTTTATGCACATGCTCTGCTACCCCATGGTTTTGGATTTTTGCGGTAATTATTAGCGTTATGGGCTGGTGCAGTGGTTAATGCACCGTGCTAAGCTAAGCACCGAGCGACCACAGTTCTATTCCCATCCATGGCTCACGTAAGTGAGAGTGAAATTTGAAGCTGTCCTCGACTCCCTTACATCAAGCAACAGGCCAGTGTGGTGATGGATTCCCTATGTCTCACCTGACATACGCAGGCCTTGATTAGGCAATCCATGTATTATATGCATATGAATTATAATGCATTACATTTCGATTTAAAGCTTTCGTGACTGCAGGGATTCATCTTCTTGGTTCTTTCGGTAAAGTCCCAGCTTAAAAAGACGCTCCAAGCCCAGGACGTGTCATTCAGACTCTGTCTTATCGACAGACCTGTTCTTCACCTGAGGACGGCTGCTTGCGTTGTGGCCGAAGCGTCGTGAGAATTATTTTATTATGTTTTAATTTTATTATTTTATTATTTCCATTCTACGTGACTATAATGCATTAGTCACGACAGTGTTCCAAATATTACGAAACAATAAACAATCACGAATGGCACTAAAAGAGTTGCATTAGTTTGTGTAAGCAGAACAATATTCATGCACATTTATTGTTTCAGCATTATATTGCATGCATGTTTGCGCAAAACAATACGCACGTTATGAATAATTGCACTCTCATCGCCCACTATTCATTCTGCATTCCTCTCTCCGCATTTTCACAAGGCGCTATCATCCCCCGAACAATGCTCGGCTAGGATTTTCAGAATCTTAAAAGGAAAGAGGCTTTTAGTCTTCTTTCAAATGAATTTGTCGCTTAGCATTAGAAAGCCACTCTTCTGGCAACCTGGGATACAAAAGTGATCGTCCCATTGTGCAGAGACCACTCAAGTGTGAAGGCGGGTCAACAGAGGGCACGACAGAATGCCTGAGAAGCCAAACCCCTGGCTGCTGCTGACCAAATCCCCCCACATCCCTCCCGCCCGTGCTATTATCCCAAAGACAGTGGCGCGCAAATGCTAATCACCTCATTCCGCCTATTATACACTAACCTCTCCTCCATTTCTTTCATTTCATTTTTGCAATAATATTTTTTTATTACTCTGTTCGTCTGGGTCGTTCCAATCCTACTAACACATTGTTTGCTGTAAATTGCTTATTAAATTAGCCGTGACCCATCTCACATTCCAGAGGCATTGACATTGCACGGGGAAACATTATGTAAATTAAAAAGTGAAAAATACTTGCCAACCAATTTAAAGTCTGTGCTTGCTCAAGGATTATGCATTTCTACATACAATAATAGTGTGTGAACCTTTACGTGCTGCCCTATTCTGTAGCCAAAGGTTGACGTTAACTATCTTACTCTTCTTGATTTGAAGCTTTCGTGACTGCAGGAACCAAAGAGTATGTTACTCTTAGAGATGTAAAAAAAACATCACAGTTGTGTGCGTGTGAAGCATGCTTGAAGCCAATAACTTGAAAAGAAAAAAAAAACACTTAAAGTTATGCCCGTCAATATCTATGACGTGTCAGGAGTCTAAGAGAGGCTGACGATTGAGAAAAAAGATAATGATATCAATGTTCATTTCCCATGAATGCGGACCTCACAAAGTGTGAGATTTCACAGGTGCCTTGAGCCCCTTCTCCGCAGGCCACAGACCTCCAACATGGTGAAAGGCAATTACAGCCTCGCTGCCTCATGCATAATACAGTGTATTTGATGTGCAAACCATGTTTGAGCATCATGCTGTGATAATATTAACAGTAGGGCAAGCATTTAATTTTACTAGGAGCTGCTGATCAATATAAATAAACATGTATCGTAACTGAATTGGAAATGGCTGGTCTGTATCTTGAAATACTTTCTATGGACGTGTAATGCAAGTGCATTCGACAACAATGATGATTGTAATACTCTCGTCACAGTACTAATAATCGTGCCCTTTTAATCCATTACAGTTCACTGTGTCTAAAGACTTTTTTTCAGGAGTGTCCTGCTTTGAGATGTTTGGTCAATTCCATCGAGCGGTTTGCTTCATGTAGCAAGAGGCCAGAGTACCCAGAGAAAGCCTACACATATGATGGGATAGCAATACAATTTATATTCATATCGCGTTCAAATGCAACTGTTTCTCAAGATGCTATATAAAACAGAGGTAAAAAAAAGGCAGCCTGGACTTTAACTGGGGGGCAGGGAGTTAACAGCACGGACGGTTGGGGAAAGGAGTTCCAGATTATGGGGGCAGTCGAGGAGAACGAGCGACCTCCCACTGAGCGAAGGTGATAGAACGCCTTGGTTGGTGGCGAGAACGGTGCATGGAGGGGGGGGGGGTTAAAGTGAGACGAGTAACGAGAATGGGAACGTTCATGGGAGAACCTTTAAAATGAATAGTGCATTCTTGGAAGTTGATACAGGAATAGATTGGGAGCCAGTGGGGGGGATCAGAGTATTGGTGAGAAGTCTGCAGGAGGATTTTGGATCATCTCGAGTAAGGAAATGAGGGATTTGGGGAGGCGCTAGAAAAGAGAGCTGCGGGAGTAGAGTTGGGATGTTACTGAAGGCATGGATGAGAGTATATTCTTGGGTTTTTTTCGGTGAAGTCACGTAGGTAAAACATTAAAATTAATAAAATTAATAAAAGTAAAATAAAAATCTACTTGATACAGCAAGCGTGCTGTGACGGTTCCACCCGAAGACGGAAGCTTGTGTTGCCTCCGAAACGTCGTGATTTTTAATTTTATTTTAATTTTACTTTTATTAATTTTAATTTTTTACCTACGTGACTTTACCGGAAAAACCCAAGAATATGAATCCTTGCAGTCACGAAAGCTTCAAATCTAGAATGGATGAGAGTTTCAGTGGCAGATTGCAGAAGGGAATTGACGGAGACGTTGCACAGATTTGGTTTGGGCGTCCTGCCGATTTGAGATATGCGTGACGTGAACTGGAGCTCGGAATCAATGGTGACTCCAAAGTTTCTCACACTCTTCGATGCAAACCTTCAAACAGATGGATCCAAAATACACTTCTTGTACTGCCATCTCTTGGCCACGGTGCAGCCCAGCGGGTTTGGGAGTTTCACTAATTTGTGGGATCCATCTCTCGCCTCCAAAGCACTGGAATGTGTGAATATACTAGTCAGTAGTGCCGGTATCAACTGTTTCAGTAATATAATTTAGTGCTCAGAAGATACTTGTCCAAATGTTCCATTAGCGTATGCGTGTTCCACTGCAAACTCTTTAGAGACACGTTTGGTTGTCTTGGGCCAACAGGCTGACCTCGATGAACAACACGTGTGATATTGCGCAAGCCAATTTCCCAAAGCAATTACACGTTTGCATTATCACCACAACATACATTTACCCGCTCATGTGCAATCTTAACAATTCATGAATTCCCTGCATTCGAGAGGCATTTCAGCAATTAGCACAACAATGTGCCATCATGGATTTCTCATCATACCGTATGTTGATATACAGTAATGCATTTCTGAAGATATGATACCTTTTATCTAAATTGAGATCACTTGGAGTTGTTCCTATTTCTTTAATGTATTTTATTATTCTATTATTGTGAGATGATGCATTGGGTTGTGGAGCTGGGACAGTGAGAGAATACGAAATGGGCAAATCGAAAGGAGATGCAGTCATAAAAATGCTGCATGTGATGTTAGGACATTTAAATAAATAAAAAGTGTTGGTCTTTTTCAAAATTGTATTCCCGGTGTAACATTGGCATTATGGTCATCACCAACTAAAGCATCCATTCGGAAGTCTCACAAAGCGGTGTAGACGGTGCCCTCTCTCACACACGAGACTGGTGCTTGTCACACGATAACCAACTGTGAATTCTAATTCTCAGAACGAATTGAGTTAAACAAACTAACTTCATGACAGATGTTTGTGCTGTCTGAGATAACACCTCAGAAAGCTTTATACTTTTGTGTCTCATAAAATTCCATGCTCAGCCCCAGTGCAAAATCATCTCCAGTTTTAATGTTGGAATCGCTGCTATACCAATGACACTCAGTTTTGCATTACCAATGACTCTACAACCCCAACCTCACTATCTACTCTCATACCATGCCTTGGCCCAGTCTCATTTTGGATTGGTTCTAATTTCCTCCAGCTAAATATTTCCGAAATTGAAACTACTTTATTCCTCATTGGGTAACAAGTCAACACTGAATTGAGGCTCCAGTTTCAGTGTGCGCTTCTTAAAGTCTGTCATTAAGCTGGCAATGTGTCCAAGCTCTCGTCCTATTCCCAACTCAACTCTGCAAGATTTCATATTTCCATAAGCGAAGAATCCCCTGCTTCCACCATATTCTCACTTTGGCTACCACTGAGAACCTTTTACCCCCCTCCCCTTTTATCCCCTCCCTTTGATGCTGCTAATCCTACATAATGCACGGGCATAATATGACATTGAAATCCCCCGCCAACCTCCTACGCATTTCCCATAAATATGCTAAATTCCTATTGATATGCAAATGATTGTGTCAAGGCGCTCTTCTTCCCCCTCCAACCCAGCTTAAATATACGCTCCAAGCTTGGTGGTGTTTCATTCTTCACCTGAGGATGGCTGCTTGCGTTGTGGCCGAAACGTCATGATAATTATTTGATTATGTTTTATTTTATTATTTTATTATTTCCCTTCTACGTGACTTTACCGAAAGAACCAAGAAGAAGAGGAACCTTTTACACCCCTGCCAGATCCCCCAAGTCAAAATGATCTAACATGCCATTGCCAGACTCCTGACTTGCATCCCTAATGTTATCACATCACCCCAAGACCTCAAGTCCTCTACTGGCTCCCAATCTAATCCTAGATCAATTTCAAGAATGTACTCATGGTCTTCAAGATCCGACATTAGTTTAACAATATGAACTTCTCACCCTCTCATCTCACTCTATTTCTCATCCTCACACTCACCAAACTCTCCTCTCTCATCTCTTTCCACCCTGCACACTCTGGTTCAGTAACCGATGCCATTTGTCAAAGCCCCCAATCAACCTTTAATCAGTTGGAGGTTGTTACTACTCATCTGCTGCCCATATAGTGTAGTCTAGAATTCCCTTCTTTCAACCATCCGTGCTGTTGACTTCCTGTCTCTCTCTCTGATCAAGTCCTGATTCAAGACCGTCCACTCATGTGCCAATGGCTGACTCCTGTTCAAAATAAATACCATTATCACATGGTACCCATGCCTCATGGTTTTACAGTATATTGAGATATGTTGGCATATTGACGCTAATTGTGTATTTAAATTGAAATGAGACCATTACCTTCCTACACTTGAGAACCAGGATTAATCACGGGTGGTTGCCCAGATTTGAATTCGGGATCTCTCAGCATTTCCGGCTCGGCGCTTTGGCTTCTGAGTCACCAAAACACGCTTCAATGTTAGCAACTTTTAATGCCTCATCTTTACATTTGGAGATTAAAATAAAATAGCACGTTGGTGTTATGGGGTGTATAATTTTAATACCTCATTCCAAAAAACGATTTGACTGCCCCTTACAAACACAGCCAGTCCCTTACTTCCCCATCATCCTTTGCTACACATCAGCGCCTGTGATGATGCGTAGAGGGCAGTCAGCAGAACGAATTATGCATTAAGAGGCGATTGTATCTGCTCCTCAGTAAGCCTCTTGTTCATTAACCTTCCACGCACAGGCTGATAAGTGATACCACTGGATCTACCTCCAGATCTCACGGCGTTCTTTATGCTTTACGTAAACAGGACTCTTGTAGATGCCTCAGATGGGTGTTAAGATAATTTCCCAACGCAGGAAACGTGCATACAATGCCAGCTTTTATGCGAGCGGATATGTTGGACTGAGATGAGGATGATTTTTTTAAAGTCAACAAACAGGTGTCTGACTGCCCGAGCAAGACCTGCAGGGTGTTTTGTAAAATTCAGAGGACACTGTGAATGTCGTGCCCGGGCATGTGGCCACGTGTGCTGCCTAATCGCAGCCTGTGCCATCTGCTGCACTTGAGGAATGTGTTGTTTGCCCCGCGTATTTCTTTCACCGAATGAACCTTTAGTCTCTATGACCACAGTTGGTGGAAGGGAAGGAAGGGCCTCCCAAAGTGGGGAAGCTCAATTGCTGTTGCATTGGTAATGACAACCCCTTCAAGCTCCGTCACAATGATTTAGAAGATAATTCACGCGCAATTAAAACTATGCAATGATTCCTCGATTATTGAAGGTCATGCTCAGATACATGTATGGAATTGTACGTGTAAGCAATGAGTGGTTTTCGTATACGTTGCATGATACGGATTTATATCACCCTCCTGCTGCTGCCATTAACCGCAATTGTTAACAAAAGGAAAGGACTCTTTGAACAAATCGTGACCGTGAATCGTGACAATTCATTACAACGTAGGAGGGGATGGGGGTGGGGGGTGGGTGAAACATTGTACCCCAATATCTTCATTAAAATTCCGTACAGGCTACGCTTATATGGCAACATCAACCATTAAACACCTGATGGAAATAAAAAAGCCTATGTGATTAATCAGCGTAAACACTTCTAGGCCTCTTTAGCCCAGTACAAATTTACTCATCATTCAGACCACCTAACGAGGACTTAAATCCCACCGAGATTACTTGATTAAATGCGCAAGGCTGTGTAATTATAGCTTCACAATATTAACTCCCCCCTTACCTCCCCTGTTGCGCCGGCAATTCCGAATGGACACCTTGTCGCCAGGAAAGTTAATTATTATAAAATGACTCAATATTGATGATTAATCATCAACCATGACCAATCCACTGCTGGATGAAAGCCTGCCCAAGCAGTTACCATCTCTTACGGTCCGGCGATGCAACGATCCACCTAGCACCCACATATGATCCAACTTCATTGCTCCATCTCCATGCTTCTCCGTCACCTGAGACTCATTCCGTTCCTTGGCTATCATTGACCCGCCGTCCTGCCCACAATCACTTACTTTTTTATCTTAACTTAGGATTCTGTTATAGAAACGAATACTTCGTGTGCATTGGGGGGAGGAATTGTTTTTTTTAGAAGTAATCTATGAGAGTTACAGTTATGGGGAGGGTGAATTAATTAAAAAAATGGACGTGATATATTGTAATTAGTAATGCACTTGCATAATTACATTCCATAACACAACGCTTTAATTTTCCAATGTATACGCACACAGACGTTGCAAGCGTCGGTGCGGTGGGGGTGCTGGGTCTAATGTAATAAGGCCAGTGCTCTAAATCATTGTTATTCTGATTAATGTGGCTCTCCAACTAAGCGCAGAGTACACACACAATGTCGCAATTTCTCAACAGCCTTTGCAGGCTCACAGCTCTCCCTTGCTCCGGAGATCCACAACAGACACGAGTGGTATGCACCTTCCTGTCACGATTTCTGTAATGAAAATGGAACACGTTAAAAGGACAGCACATAAACAATTACACATCAAGAACATTAAGGTAAATTTTTCATTTAAAAAATATATATTTTAGAAATTCCCATCCGTATGGGAACGTTTGGGAGTATATCGTGGATATGTAAGACACGGGGGCTATAACATCAAATCAATATAAAACTTGCCTTTCATCACGTCTAGGGGAAATTCAATTTTCTGCTTTGGACTCTGGGACACAGACAAATCACGTACAATGGAACGGCGGTGGTGCGGGAAGACATGACTCACCGGGGGACGTTACCGACACATTTTAGAAGCCTTTTTAGCCAGCAGCATTTATTGGAATAACCAACCTTGTCTTGTTAAAACTAGGCCAGCGGCTTGTATATAAATTACTTTGTATTTGTTAAGATTAACGTGTATTACGCTCACTATTTGTTCTCAATTCTCCATCAATCTCGTAAGCGTCCGTGTAAACAGGAGAAAGCATTTGCTTCTCCGCATTGTCCAAGTCCTGCACTCAAACGTAAAAAAGCAGAGTCTAGCTAGTAGTGCCGGGCAGACATTTAGAATAATGTCTATGCTATTTTGTATGACAGGCACGTATGCTCACAATGTGTTTTAACTAAAACACCTTATCCAGCACCTTGAGCAGAACAAATCATGTACAACAAAAACAATTCTCCTACACATCGAGCACCAAAAAACAATGCACAGGCATTTCAACACACAGCATTACTAATTTCCGCACTAAAGCCACACTCAGTGAACCAAGCACAAAAGATGTATGTAGCGTAGACATTTGTCTGCGTGTGTGTTGTGTGTATTGTGGGAAGTGGTGGGGAAGTGGGGGTCCTAAGGTTGAGCGCACCGAGCAATGAACCAGGCGAGTTAAGCGCGACTCCTGGCCACAGACAAAAATCTATCCTGGGCCTCGCCTAAGTCGACTCGGCCGTAAATGTGTAACCTTGTGCGGTGTATACACATCAACAATGGGGAGATAAAGGTGGTTGTGCGTGGAGTGGGTCTTCATAGGTGCCCGCGAATAGCACTTGACCCATGACCCTTGAATTGGTGACACGGGGAGGGGGGAGGGGGTGTCTTTGTACGTTACCCTCTGTTGCTATACGGGCATAACAGAGCTGGCTGCGGATGCCCAGGTCAGCGGGTCACCCTGCACACGATGCCGCTTCCTGCCGACACTTCACTGCCATGCGCCACCACGCAACGTCACGTGGACCCCTTTCCTGCAGAGGCTCCTTGGCCAGCTCCTTGGTCAGTAGAGTGTCCTTTGTGCCAGCGTTCCTCCAAAGCTGGGCGGTTAAAAAAAAAACAAAGACAACGGCTAAAAGTTCACAAGCAGCAAGGGGTGATGCCCTGGCAATTGTGTTGTGGGTGATCGGTCAAAATTCCCAAACCAAACAAACAGAAAATGTAGATGAATTTTTTTTATGCAGAGTTTAACACGGTTGTTTGTGTGTCTTCAATCCCCTGGTGGGCTGTGACTCATGTACGCGATGGATAATACAGACCTTTGTGTGCATGCCGCGACAAGGAAAGAGAAACAGGTGGCATCTGCGGAAATATCCCGTTCCTTAGCCATCTGCCCCCAGCGACCACAGCAGAAGGCAGATATTAATGCACTTTCTTAAATGCGTCACATTAACAATTGTGTGCGTTGTGTGGCATTGCTAATGAACGAAGATGCCTTAATTCTAGATTTGAAGCTTTCGTGACTGCAAGGATACATACTGTTAGGTTTTTTCGGTAAAGTCACGTAGGTAAAAAAAATTAAAAGTTAATAAAAGTAATAATGGAAATAAAATAAAATAATAAATCACGACGTTTCGGCGGCAACACAAGTCTCCGTCATCAGGTGGGACCGTCACAGCTAAAATTACTGCATCAAGTGAGAATAATTCCAAAAGACCAGCCCTTAACCAAACCATGAGTTGAAATGTATGTACAGTACGTATGTTGAACTTCGTTCGCACCATACGTAGCCAACTGTGCTCATCGGAAGTAATGTACTGATGGCACTCTTTGGTTCTTTCGGTAACGTCACGTATAAAGATAAAATAATAAATTAAATACTAGCATACGACGTTTCGATTGCAACACAAGCAATCGTCATCAGGTATAAATGAAATAGAAACACAAAAATGCATTTATACCTGATGATGATTGCTTGTGTTGCAATCGAAACGTCGTATGCTAGTATTTAATTTATTATTTTATCTTTATACGTGACTTTACCGAAAGAACCAAAGAGTAATTCGTGCAGTCACGAAAGCTCCAAATTAAATACTGATGGTAATTTTAATGGGTAACCTTTTTCCTTACTGCGGGTCGGACTCCCAAACACCTTCGGTGAGACATGAGCACACACGCCACAACCACTTCTGTCGCTGCAAGAGGCGCTTGGAATGACGGATGTGACTGGACGTGCTAAAATCAGAAACACGGTAGTGTCAGGTAGAAAACGTTCCCCTCGTGAATTTGATTATGCGTGCAGTGAAGCCAAGATTCTTGTGGTGAAGGATAAACGTAATTCGTGCGGTGTCTAAAAGTGGTGGGCCTCATGTGGCCAAGGGGTCGTATGAAATTAAGTCACGGGCCTTAGGTTCCCCATCCCTGTTTTAGGATGACTAAAATTACCCCATCTCAATGTATGTATGTATGGTATGATGAACTTCTTTTACACCGTACGTAGCCTAACATGCTAATCAGAGGTGCGGGGGAAGACCAACAAACGAACAATATTTATACTGTTCACTTGCTTACTTTAAAAATGTTGCCTCACTAGCGATCACTTTTTATTTATAAACAAAAAATATTTAAAAAATCCCTTGATATGAAACATTCATTGGCAATGTTATCCAGGGTGTCAAGTGACGCATGTGCGTGAAGTGGGTCTTGTAAACAAACATCTTTAAAACCATAGTCATCGTTAGTCGTTTATACCACTGTGCTGATATGTTGAGTAAAATCTGTTAAGTTGGCTGTATATCAGCAGAAGGTTATAGCCGAGTACAGTACTACATTAATATTATTGTTATTATTATTATCTGCATTGCAATAACATAGAGTAGTGTTACATGTGGAGTGTCAACGATTCAGAGACAGAGTTTATAGGAGGTACTTTATTAACAACTTCCACGGTCTCGTCCATACACTCTCCACAGAAGCTCAGCCCTGCCTGTACATTACACTCGCCGTCTAACACTGACGGCGCTGACTGAGATAGCCAACTTCTATCTTGTAGCGCAATATCTAGCGGAGACGTTTAGCGACGACGGCGACGAGACAACAGCAACGACGAGACGAGTCCACTCCCAGAACCGGCAGCCTCGAGCCCCCGCCCTCGGCTCCTTTTATGCTCGCAGCACGGCCTGGCCCCGCCCTGACCGCGCCTCCCTTCTCGAACCCGCCAGCAGGTTCCAGCGGCCTCCAGACGGGGTCCTCCATGACCCTTGCCCCAGTTCCTCCCTCTGCCCACACACCGTACACGCCCTCACCGGCGTGTGCGCTGTCTGTCCACCACAGTTACCGCTGATGTCCACCAGCCGGCGCTATTACACTACACATGTAAGGAATTAATAACTCTTCGGCACACCGATGATGCGACTCAACCCTGTAAGTGTGACCTTGCTTAGACAAGGGGGGGGGGCATACAAAACCTCAGTGAGAAGGTGGGGGGGGCAAGACAGTCAACAACAAAATCATTTTAAACACATTTTAAACCGTAAAGAGAACCAGTGAGGATATGATCCGCCGTTGTGAGTGACACGATCTGCTTGCATTCTGCTCGAGTTCTCACCCCTCTGTGTACGAGCAAGCAAAGGCTGCGACGCACATTGCTTAATGGTACTCAAACATTTTTTGTGCCAACATTTTTTTTCTCGACCCTAAGAATGTGAACCTCCAGCATTATGGGGGGGGGGGGGGGGGGTTAATGTGATTGACAGCTACGGTCACATCAATCTCTTTCAGGGATAGTGTTGCATTTTAATGAAAAATTACAATGTTTTTGTTCACAGTTGCTCACGTGTGCAGAGGATGAACCGGGATAGTTTTTTGTACTGGATGGGGCCAATGTAATGGATTAAAACGAGAGTGGAAGTGCCCAGGTTTCAATCTATTGTACCCACAATGGCTTCACACAATAGGTCATGTAAAAACACGCAAAAAGTTACACTCATGCAAAGTTCAAACCGCCGTTGATAAAGTTACAACTTTATGTACACAAACATAATTGTGGTGAAATACTGTACTCGACTGCATGTATATGTTAACAAGCCTACATTACTCTCTGCCAAGATGCACAGCTTCATTAACGAAGGCATTGTATTTTATAATAACACTCATTACCTTATTATAAAACAGATTTATTTCTGATGGCTTCCACTGAGCGTGAAGGTACTGCTCATGGCTCCGTATGTTTATTGGCCACAAATCCACTCTTCTACAAAAAAAAAACTTAAATACTTTTACCGCGTCAGCGACCACTGGGATTTTAAAACACAAAAGAAATGCTATACGACTGCAGCAAAATTAAATAAAAAAATATCTAATCTTCTCTGGCCATCCCATTACTAAGCCGATTGTGAAGGCAGATATGAAACAGATTAATTACAGTGAAACGTGCTCCTAAAAATATACGCAGAGCTTTTTAGCTTCGCTATCAATCATCGCTTCATATGACCACATATGATATGTGAAATTATATTCAGTGTTTTGATACTGCAGCACTGTGACGAAGCCCGCAATGGCCTTTGTCTAAATTTCTCCGCAAACATTGCTCGAGCACGACGCATGGGTGAGCAAGCAAATTCGAGATGAGCAAAAGCCTCCAAAGGCCACAACGGTGACCCAAGCCGGTCTTGCTGGGAAAAACCGAAGTGGCTTGGTCAATGCAGTATGGCACCTTTTGACGTTTCCAGAAATAATAAATACTGTTAGGGCCGGCAAAATGTATCCCAAAGAGGGCCTCTCTCAGGGAGCATCGCACTGTTGTTGCAGCTGCGAGAGTGCACGCCGCGCAATCATGCATGCTCGGGGAATACTGACAACGAAAATAACAAGTGTAACATAAGGAGAAGCAAATGCTTAACAATTATGATGACAATCTAGCCAACATAACCCATTTTGTAAGAAAAGCAATCGATGTAAATTTGTCGTTCCTTAATTAACACTTCATTTCTGCTCATTAAAATGTGAAACATTCAACCGTGCACTGAATTCAATTGTACGTGCAGTATATTTGTTGAAAGCTTTCACGCTTATGAGAATTATGGACGTCGATACTGATGCAGTTGCAAGGCCGTGCAATGAACTCAGCCAACTGAGTTCGATTCCCAGCATGGTGAACATCTGTGATGAGTGATAATTGAGTCGGTCATAGACCCCCCTTCACCAACCTAATCAGCATGGTGATGTCTGGTCAAACAACCACTATGACTGACACAGCAGAGGGCTTCATCCAGTCGTGGAATGACAAATGACTGTAAAATGATCAGTTTCTTTATTCAATTATAATTGTCCTGTGTTTCTCAACTATATTACCGCATGAATTACTAATGGACATCGTGTACATATCAGTGAATCGTTAATTATTTTTTACTGCTTTTCAAACGGCTGTGTCTTTTTCCGGCCAAATACAGGACAGCGGCATGCGTGAACTCGCAACCCCTGCCACAGTATACACAAACAAAGGGGAAACAAATGCCCAACATGATGAGATTATTAATAAGTGCAAGCCAATCGTAAGGAAAAACATAACCCACAAAGCAGCCCCAGAGCTTGGGGATATCAAACCCATCTGGTCAAAGGAGAAGCCAGTGTTACAGGCAGCGTGCGAACAACCAACCGCAATCAAACATTTGAATGCCCTGGGTCCCAGCAGAGCACATCACGTCAGTGCTCGACGGCAAAGGCAAACCCCCCCTCCGGGAATTTCAAACCTTTTTTCCTGTTTTGCTTCAAAAACCAGACGCGACCCTCGGAGTCGGCGAGACAGATTTCACGGCCAAAGCTCTGTCAGCGGACGTTCAGCTAGCACACGCGCTGTCGGCAGCACTCACACTTTACAACAAATCTCTGTTGTTGTTGTTGTTGTTCGGGCGAGCGTCAACAAAACAAACGCACGCGCACACAAGATTCGAAAATCGCGCATTTGAATTGAGGTTTCGGGCCGTGGAATTTTAACGCGCGTCTCAGTTATTTTTTTTGGGGGTTGATAGCCCGGAACTGTAGGATGATTGATGGATGCACAGTACAAGGGTGCATTGATATGGAAATGAACAGGCAGAGTGATGGGGGGAGGGATGAGCTTACAGTACTCCTTGTTAGTTTAACACCTAGGCTTTCGCCAGCAATTTCATCCATAAGAGGTGTTTTGGGTTAGATCGCGTAAATATATGTCGTTAAAACCCACCACCACCCGACACAGCCAACTAGTAAGGGTTGTCACGTAAACAGAACACGCCAATTCGCCACTAGTACAGCACACCGGTGTGTTGGAGAGCCAAGCCACAACATTTACAAACTGAGTACGACGTTTCACCAGTAATCACAACTAGCTTCATCAGGCGACAGACAGATTTGTGTAGAAGTCTTACTGTGTCGTTCCTTATATAGAGGCGTAGATGTGGTGACCACGCTTCTGCGCTCTTGCGCCACGGGGGAGAGGGGATTACTGAGGCCACGTACATTATGTGCATTATGCGGGCCCTTTCAACTTATCCTTCCTGTCTATTGTGTGTATTAAAATAGCCCGACCGGCTTCGCCAGGGCCTCCTCGTGCCATTTGTACTGGGGTTGTCACCTCTGCAACAGCGACCAAAGAGCGGCAGTTTGGCAAGTGCTAATGTCACAAGAAACTAAGACAAGGCATACACTTACGTATTAAAATGTAGTAATGGCATTGGTCAAACATACAAATGCAGGACACTCTTGAAAATTAGTTTTGAGACTCACCGTGGCTTTCCTAAGGTAAATACGGAACATGCGCAGATATTTTGTCAATCAACTGCTGGATGAGGCCTTCCCCACACTTTAATAAAAATGAAAGACATTTCTCTGCTTGTTCGTCATCGCAATTACTCAGGTACCACGCAGCGTGCATAGATTTTCAACCAATTAAAAGGCACCATGAAAGCAATTAGCCTCATGCTTAGGTCAATCAACGAAAGTGGTTTCCGACTTCAGTGTGAAGGTTTTCGATTTAATGAGGAGTAATTTAGTTGTGTGCAGATGATCCCTCCTGCACTTACACGCACATGGCCCATTAAATCTAACCGTTACACCCCACCAACCTTGAGTGAAGTTTGTAAAAAAACAAATGCCCTTCAAATTGTCTACCTCTCCAAGAAATTGGCAAAGACAATTAAAACCACGACACTGCATTTAAACAGCAATTGTCACTTATAGGAATGCAATTTTTATTTTAAAACGTTCAACCATTTATTTTAATGGATGGCATTTCTACCAAAAAAATCATTTGCCATTGGTGCCATTGTTGTTCGTAAAGTTACTCACACGCTGCAACCAAATGAATCGTAGCTGAACTTTTTACATTGCACGCTGCCAACAATCTGCCATTCTCCAAACACTGTGTGCGCACACTTCCTCTGATTGCGATATTATCCCAGCTAATCCACTTCGGCACACTGATGACAGTGATTTCACTGCCGATCTTTGCCCGAGTTGAGTCTATCCCTCAATAGATTGTTTTAACTGATGAAGGGGGAAGCGCCAAACTAAATAAGCACGCATTACACCTCATTTTCCATACATCTATTTGTCTTTCCACATTAAAAAAAGAAATGCATTTGTTACATCCACTTGGCCGCGCAGCCTACAGAGAATGCATCAAAATAAATAAATACTTGGATGTTTACATGGAGAGACAGATATTGAAAGGAGGAGTTATATTTGCTCATTTATTTTGTTACTTATACTCTGCACAATTACACTCAATTAATAGTTATTAATGAGCAAACACGGACCGCAGAAGCCGTTTCCTGTGATCAATGCGACTGCAACCAGGCCTGGCACGAAGTTTACGAGAACCCTCATCAACTCTGTGCTTCCCCGGAGTCGGGAAAACAGGCGGTGGGGGGAAGACGTGGGGGGGGGGGGGGGGAAGAAGAGATGGGGGGGGGGAGAGGTGGGGGGAAGAGGTGGGGTGGAAGAGATTCGAGGGGAAGAGGTGGGGGGGAATAGGTGGGGGGGGGGGGGGGGAGAGGTGGGGGGGAAGAGGTGGGGGAAGAGGGGGGGGAAGAGGTGGGGGAGGGAGGAGGTGGGGGGGAATAGGTGGGGGGGGGAGGGAGGAGGTGGGGGGGAATAGGTGGGGGAAGAGGGGGGAAGAGGTGGGGGGGGGGAGGAGGTGGGGGGGGAATAGGTGGGGGGGGAAGAGGTGGGGGGGAAGAGGTGGGGGGGAGAGGTGGGGGGGAAGAGATGGGGGGGAAGAGGTGGGGGGGAAGAGGTGGGGGAAGAGGGGGGGGGAAGAGGTGGGGGGGGGAGGAGGTGGGGGGAATAGGTGGGGGGGGGGGGGAAGAGGTGGGGGGGGAAGAGGTGGGGGGGAGGGAGAGGTGGGGGGGAAGAGATGGGGGGGAAGAGGTGGGGGGGAAGAGGTGGGGGAAAGAGGGGGAGGGAGAAGAGGTGGGGGGGGGAGGAGGTGGGGGGGGAATAGGTGGGGGGGAAGAGGTGGGGGGGAAGAGGTGGGGGAAGAGGGGGGGGGAAAGAGGTGGGGGGGAGGAGGTGGGGGGAATAGGTGGGGGGGAAGAGGTGGGGGGGAAGAGTGGGGGGGAAGAGGTGGGGAAGAGGGGGGGGGGGAGGTGGGGGGGAAGAGATGGGGGGGGGAGAGGTGGGGGGGAAGAGGTGGGGGAAGAGGGGGGGGAAGAGGTGGGGCGGGAGGAGGTGGGGGGGGAATAGGTGGGGGGGAAGAGGTGGGGGGGAAGAGGTGGGGAAGAGGGGGGGGGAAAGAGGTGGGGGGGGAGGAGGTGGGGGGAATAGGTGGGGGGGAAGAGGTGGGGGGGGAGAGGTGGGGGAGAGGTGGGGGGGAAGAGATGGGGGGGAAGAGGTGGGGGGAAGAGGTGGGGGGGGGGGGAGGTGGGGGGGAATGGTGGGGGAAGAGGTGGGGGGGGGAAGAGGTGGGGGAAGAGGGGGGGGGAAGAGGTGGGGGGGGGAGGAGGTGGGGGGGAATAGGTGGGGGGGGGAAGAGGTGGGGGGGAAGAGGTGGGGGGGAGAGGTGGGGGGGAAGAGTGGGGGGGAAGAGGGGGGGGAAGAGGTGGGGGGGGGAAGGTGGGGGGGAAGAGGTGGGGGGGAAGAGGTGGGGGAAGAGGGGGGGGGAAGAGGTGGGGGGGGGGAGGAGGTGGGGGAATAGGTGGGGGGGGGAAGAGGTGGGGGGGAAGAGGTGGGGGGGAGAGGGGGGGGGAAGAGATGGGGGGGAAGAGGGGGGGAAGAGGTGGGGGAAGAGGGGGGGAAAGGGGGGGGAAGAGGGGGGGAGGAGGTGGGGGGAGAGGGGGGGGGGGAAGAGGGGGGGAAAGGAGGGGGGGAAGAGGGGGGGAGGAGGTGGGGGGGAAGAGGTGGGGGAAGAGGGGGGGGAAGAGGGGGGGAAGAGGTGGGGGGGGGAGGTGGGGGGGAGGAGGTGGGGGGGAAGAGCGTGGGGGGAAGAGGTGAGGGGAGGGAGCCACCTCCGGAAATACCGCAGGGGGTTGCGAGGGCACCGCTGAAATGCATTTTATGTCTTCCTCAACCCCCCCTCCTACATTTCGTGCCCGATGCAACTGCCTAAGGTCACCTTCCACCCATAACGCCATCGCTGAATGTAACCACCATTATAACATAACTCTTTTGTTTTATCTGTGGTGTTGTGAAGGAGGAACGTCGCAGATTCTATCTACTACGAGCTGCGATGTTTAAAAATGCGGATTATAGAAAGCCATCCCATAGTGCAGGACAGGAAACCCCACGGATAATATGAATGGGGCTGCAGGCAATTTGAGTGTTTACGGATTTCAGTACAGAGGTAATACAAGTCGCAGGAAAATCGGGGTTCTACATACCAGGCTGCAGGTCTACACACAATTATTTCCCAAGCTGCATTGTATATTAAACATTTGCCTTGCATTACTGCACTTGGGCTAGAAAAAAAGTTAATCAGAACGTGAACACTGTAAGTTGGGGGGCGTGGGGTGGGGTGGTTTATGTCCTTACATGAGCCTTCTCGGGCGTCCTCATGGGACAAACATGCCTGGCGTATGCGGAGGATGTCATGTGATCACTGACACACGCGCACCGTGAAGGCGCGTTGGGACGAGCGCGCGGAAATCCACACGCCCCATCTACCCTTGAAGGTGGCGTGCCCAGCGAATGCCACGCTTTTAAAGGACACAGTCCGAAACGCGTCCCAGGCAGATGCCGAAGAAGCAGAAACAAATTCAGCAATAATCCCCACGTCAATGTCAATAAGGCAATATTGTATTTTAATAACGGCAACTGTGTGTATTCGTGATGTCATTGCATTTCAATTACTTCGTAATGAAGACCAAACAAATATCGTTACAACCACGCTTCATATACGATGGGGGGATTCGTTCATCAGAGTGGTGAAGTTTTGATGAAAGTGCTGCTCTGCCAAAGTGATAAATGGAGTGCGTTTCACTGTCTAAGCATTTTCACACAGCGAGCACAAACACACGGACCTCATTCTCCCATGGTCCACTCAGCAACGCGTGCGCCGATTTGCGCTGACAGTCCAAACCCCTTGCAGTTTCGCGTGGCACAATGGCCACATCTGAATCTAATTATAGTAAAAAAAAACACATTCCGGCGACTGTTTAACCAAGCAGGAATTTCAGAATTTCTAAATGCGAGCTCGGTTGCAGAATCTCAATTTACAACAAAGCTGGCCACCATTATAATGTAGGTTTCATTAAGAAGATAAAAAATAAAAACTGATTTCACTGTTCCAGTACCAGCTCTAAGTTTATGCGATCTTATTTTGTTTTCACAAAAAAGGAAACGGAGATTGTTTCCTTATTTAACCATCATCAAAAGCAAGAACATGGGCTCCAGTCTGCGTTGGTTTCAGTCTGTGGTTTGCATGCAGACTTCTCCAAAATAGAAAAACCTCTGGCGCCTCCACAATTGCCGGTCTCCACCATGAGACACGGAGAGTGGCAACACAACAAGGGGGGTCCTGGACAAGAAGACTGTTGAAAAAAGGGCAGCTTTGGAAAGAGTTAATACATTGCAATCGAATCTTGATTTGAAGCTTTCGTGACTGCAGGAATCCATACTCTTTGGTTATTTCGGTAAAGTCTGCATCAGCAGCAGGCCATGTTTTCCCACCTGATGACGGACGCTTGTGTTGCGCCCGAAACGTCGTGATTTATTTTATTTTATTTTTATACCTACGTGACTTTACCGAAAGAACCAAAGAGATTATTGCAATTGAACAACCAAACGGGAACATTGACAGGCAACCCAGGTGAACAGAAACACTGAACAGAATACATTTGCGTTGTGCGTGTACTGTATATCTATTTTTGGGGTGGTTATGATAGGAATATGGTAATAAGGCATGTCATGATAAATCCCCACCGCCCACGACGATTTGATGAATTGGCATGATTCAGGGTGCAGTTCACTTTAATGAAATTTTTAAAAATCTAAATATAACCATCCCACTTGTATTGTTTCTGTTTTGTTTGTGCAGTAAATAATTTGCATACATTGTAATACATTTTTACTTGCATTATGTACCGTGGGTGTAATATCTATTTTTAATTGGTTAAATCTACGCAACATTCCAGGGTCAGTGGTCATGACATGCTGAGTGTGGTGGTGCTTCTATGATATCCAGTGATTTGGAAGTGATGTTGGTGGATTCTGTGAGAAACCGATCAGCAGGACAACAAGAAGGCAGTACATCAAGTAGGTTACGATCTCTTTCTGGAGCGAAGGTTAACCACCTCATGCAAAGGTAGATTTTTTTTCCCCGAGCATTACAATTCTTTTCCATACGAATCATTACAGTACAGTACTATGAATATAAAACGAGGTGGCAAGGTGCGTTGAGAGGTTCGAGTACTACTGAGATCCTGGGTTCAAAATACACCGAGTTTTGAAGAATACTCTGTAACATCCACTTCACTCGAACATTTTTTTTACAAGAAGGGTTGTTGCACTGCTCTGCGCGAGTTCCGAATGCATACTTTGTCTCATGTCAACAGCAGTTTGAGATTAAACTGGAAAAATATTCCAAAATCAAAAACATTGAAGCAGGACTTCCCTGAAAATGACTTTTGACACTTAACATAAAAAAAAATGTGGTGAGCAATTAAACAATTAACACAAGTCGTAAGAATTTGAAAACAATTATGACAGGTCGTGATTTACAACCTTGGATATTGGCAATATATTATTGTGGAATTTCTTGTCTGTAAAATTAGCAAAACTGTGCTCGACAATGCTCGCTATGTGTTCGGTGGTGGCTGTGCATGCTTGCACATTGTAATCTACGACAATTCAGGAGCTGTGTGATGACTGATGCCAGGAAAGAGTCAAACAATTCTGTCAGCAGTGTGTGAGAAAGGCGAACGCACGCACACACGCACGTACGTGCACACGCACGCGCTGACATTTCATGAACTACGCACTGTCCTCGCATCACTCCGAGCACTTTCGATCATGCCATGACATTTTTGTCCTCTCCGGCAAAAGATTAAGCGGATTTGAAATGGCTGCTCAAGAATCCCATATAAAAGAAGCCATTCTCCTTTTGCTCTGTAGTTTTGAACTCGAGTGCAATACGTCATTTAGCTCGGGAAATCGCGTAGCGTTTCAACCGATTAATTTTTACTTTAGCTTATAGCTGCTTTCTATCATTCTAGGCTTTATTGATTCTTTTAAACAAAGGTCCATCTAAAAGTATTATAAATGGGTCTTTGAAAATGTGCAATGTTGTCATTTAAATACATCTTCCACTAAATGTTTACAGAGCTATGCAACTACAGTACTGTACATACTGTTCGGGTTAGGAGGCCCAGTTGACAAAACAGTTCCAGATTTTTTTTACAGTTTAAAAGTCTACAAATGGATTATACATCTGCTTATAAACAACTTACTGCAACCACATTACTTTGAAATTCCACAGACCACAGCTTCAACCTTCCTTCCAAAACATTTCTGGAGGCATTGGCAATTCCAAAATGTTTTTAAAAAGTTATATCATGGTTTTGAATATATGCGGCTTAGACAAAAGTCTCCATAATGCATGTTTCAGCAGCAAGGCAAGAGACCGCTGCCAGGCATATAAACGTGAATGAAAAAAACCCACATGGAACAAGCATCTTTAAAGGGCCTTAACTTGGTACACGTCCTAGGACTTCATTTTATTAGTTATACACTTAATTGGCATAACTGCCACTGTGGCTTGAAAATGTTAACGATGATACATTTCCACAAATCAAATAAAAAAAATGCATACTGCCCAGAAATCAGACCAACTTTAAAATGTAGATGAGGAAGTTTTGGATGTGATACAAGTTAACTCTGCCCTTCGCAGTGTAAAAAATTGGACAACTCCTGGACCAGATGGTATAACTGTGGACATCATCAAGAAAAAGTGGGACCAACTGCTGGAACAAAATGAGCAGACATGTTCACAAGATATGTACATAGACATGAAGTACCGCAATTATGGAATGATACCTCGTTCTTATAATTCAAAATTGTGCATAAAACCGACTTGAAGAACGACCCCTTATAACAGTTGTATAAATTGTTCACGAGGATCAATAGCAAACAGAATAAAGAACAAATTGGAGGTCAACCGACCATGGGAGCAAGCAGGGTTTTGCAATGGTTTTTCTACCATCAACCACATACATATTGTCAATCGGATTCTAGAAAAAACCAATCAATTTAAATTACCAGTGCCTAGCTTTTGCAAATTATGTAAATTATTTTGACCTGGTCAACACTTCTGCCGTCATCCAAGCTCTCACAAACCAAGGCCTAAATAAACAATATTTGTAAATAAATACAATCTAAGTACAAAAATGGAACGGCCATATGAAGATTTTATGAAGAGGTTACCAAACATGCATATTAAAAGAGGAATCAAAAAACGTTACACACTTTTGCCAAGGTTATTTAGATGTATTCAAATATATTTTCTGAATATTGTATATAAGAAACAAACGCATACATATCAATGGAGAAAATATTAACCATCTCAGAATTGTTGACAACTTCGTCATTATATATATGCACAGGCTATACTATATAATGCTTTTTTTGAAAGAATCACGGAGTTTGGTTCGAAGCCATAAAAGTGCTCAGCGTGCCCTTGTCAAACATATTCCCATTCATTAGGCGATCAAATTGCAAGGTCTCAAGTGAGTGAATGAGCCATCCGGTGGAGCCCACGTTTATAGCTCAACTCCCCAGGGGTCCCATTAAACACAAGCCCAGGACCTCGTCTCTAGATACCACTCAATGATGGCTTTCACGCCGGGGACGGCCTTGGCAAAAATGCCCAAGTCCCAAAAGAAATCCATGGAGATTTTACCAACCAACTAGAAATTGCGGTGAATACGGCAAAGTGTAAATCCGACGATTCCAAAATAATATCCGATTATATGTACTCAAACATTGTATCTGCAGCAACAAAACATAACAAGACTTACGAAATGCTTTGCATGCTAAGATGACACGGCCATTCTTGAGATGAAAACCATATTTCTGCATGCAGCTTTTGTGGTGGCCATAAACTCAAAATAGCTGAGATTGCAACATTTTTAAAAATGCAGATAGTACAAAGAAAAGGCAGCTGTATACTGGTTTCACACGTATTCGGACTCCTCAGACAGCATATCCATCATTGCTTGCCGCTCGTGCGAGTGAATGCGCCATCCGGTGAAGTCCATGTTAATAGCGATTCCCCAGGGCTCTATTCAACCCAGCAACAAGTCCATGGCAAAACACAGTTATCAAGTAAATGGTAATGTACTGCCCTTTGTTGAATATACTGTTGGATGAAGGCCTCCCCACGCCGTGTCAGCCATGGGAGTTTGTCTGATCATACTTCTCCACACTGGTCCATGCAAGTTGGTGAATTCACATTTGATACCGAAAATAAATCCGTGCGGCTCTGGAGGCGGAAGGTAATGTGACACATCCAAGCAGTTGTGCAAATCCTTGGATTCCGAAATAATCTTTCTTTGCTCTGTGACAAAAAAATACAACCATAACAACTGGCTATTGTGGACGTAACTTGATTAAACATACTGTCCATGGGAGGGCTCCCCGAAATGGTGATCTCAGGATGTACCTACCGTGTTGTTGTTCGGTATGACGTCCGACGTTTCGCTCCACGCCGAACAACAAGCAACCCCCAAAGAAACGCATCGGAGAGCTCCTTCGAGGTGCTGAGTGCTCATTCGGGAATTAATTCAGCTCCTAAAAAAAGTTGCCAGCACGTGGAACAAAACGCCGGGCATCAAGCTCAGCACGCGGCAGCAACCCCAAAAACGAACGTCAGAGCTCCCGAATGCAATCGTGGCACCTTGGAAGGGCTCAAGCTCTTGAGCCACCCTGGATGGGTTTTTGTCGCTACCACTTAGGGTGGCAAATGCTACCCTGTATCCACCACGGGCAGAGAGCTTAGCGTACACACTGTTTTACAGACACACTTCATATTTATACTCTTAGGTTTTTTTCGGTAAAGTCACATAGGTAAAAAGAAAAAGAAATAATAAATAATGAAATGATTGAAATAATAATAGAAATAAAATAATAAATCACGACGTTTTGGGCCCACTTCAGCATTTGTTTCGTGCTGTGGTTGTCCCACCTGATGACGGACGCTCGTGTTGCGCCCGAAACGTCGTGATTTATTATTTTATTTCTATTGTTATTTATACAATTTTATTATAGATTTTTATTATTTATTTTTACCTACGTGACTTTACCGAAAAAACCTAAGAGTATGAATCCTTGCAGTCACGAAAGCTTCAAATCTAGAAACACTTCATATTTATTTTCATTTGCCGTTGTGTTTCATGTCACATTACGTGTAGTTTCTTTCTTTTTCCACGAAATATATTCGCGATTAAACTACAGTAACGGGTACCCTCTTTGTTTCTCATAAATAGCTACCACTGCGACCTTGCTATCATAGTTATTTGTAACTTAGAAAATGCTACGCGAAAATCATTGTTAGCATTCGCCACCTTGGGTGGGACCCATAAGCCATGTTTGGACCGATGGCTCAACCAGGACCACACTTTACATTACGCCCACCAGTGGCGGCTCCTGCAAAATCTCTCAGGGGGGGCAAATGTCTGGATGATTGATAAGGATAAGGTCCACCCATGCAATGGATAAATTAACAGCTTAAGCATGTAAAGGCAACTTCACTTCTTTAATATTAATGAAAAATAAAGTGACTCTTATAATACATCTTGTTTGTTTCTATACTCACTATTAAAACAAACCACTCTAGTTTCTTTTATTAAAGATTCCACTAGGTGGCCACAAATTATATTGTTGGATGAAACGTGCTTACGTATGATGACGTAAGCACGTATGATGACGTAAGCACGTTAGGGCTTGCCCTCCCGGAAGCCATAGAGAATGCATTGCAGCGCCCCCCGTTCGAAAAAAAACATCTTTCAATGTAAGTCTATGGGGCCACTCGGGGCGATTCTCAGCCGGAGTGAAATCGCCCAAAAAGAGGCGGTACTCCACAGAACGTGACATGACGCTGATTGGACTATATCCAGAGGCACAGTGACGGCTAGCGTGACTCTGTGGTTCAATGACATTGGTGGTGCGTCGCCCAATCGCCCTAAAGAAGAAACCGCCCCTGACGCCCACAATTAGTGAACCTGCAATAATGGCACTTGGCGATACGTGATAACACACTTTATTGTCTGATGATTAAATATACGAGTAAATAATCTTGATTTGAAGCTTTCGTCACTGCAGGAATTCATACTCCAGCTATCTCGCCTACTTCAGCGTTTTTTCTTGCTGTGGTTGTTCAACCTGATGGGGATTGCTTGTGTTGCGATCGAAACGTCGTGGTTTGTTTTATTTTGTCTACCTACGTGACTTTATCGAAAGAACCAAAAAGTATACATGTAAATGTTTGGCAAACCCACAGCTTTCACGGGTTAAGCGCAAGTCGTTGTAAACTGGCGGTGGTTACCTCTGCTTGCTCGTTCTCGTCTGTGACCCCTACCTGTTGCTCAGGGTGCGTAAAGACAACAGCCACCGTTCGGACTTAAGTCCTGTGCTGTTAGCGAGCACATTTTAAGTCGTGATTTCGTTTGGCCAGTGAAGAGCAAACCCTTTGAGATGCAGTTCCCATTACAACCGAGGCTGCCACAGAGCGGGCGGGCAGGCGGACGTGAGCGAATTTGTGGGGCTGTGGCGCCCCCTGGCGGAGTCTCTCGCCCATTGGCCGCATTCACGAAATTTGCCATTAGGGGGCAGTGTTGAATGCACTGCGGACGAACGAGGAATCCACGCAGCCGAATCCGAATCCCCAACACAGGCCGATCATCAGTGGCGAGTGATGGCTGAACCTATCCTGGTACACCCGCTTCACGCACTAACACTCAGCGTGGTGAAGTATGGTTATGACCAACACGGTGTGTGGATGGACACCATTTCTAGCCAATACCACTTTTAAAAATGGAACTCGCTTTAAACTTGTACCACTTAGCTGGGTGCAGTCTAAACTCAGTATATGCAGGTGTCGGATTATCCTCGTGGAAAAAGTAGCTACATATGCTACGGGCTCTGCGCTTTCAAAGGCCCCGCGCTAAATGCTTTCAAGCTATCAATTCCGGTTCAGTGATTCTGCACTTGCTCTATTACCATAGTACTATACTGCCTTCAACTTTTATGAACGACTGGGTGTTTAAGGTTAGCGATTTGTCGTATTGTCTGGCTATATATCAAATGAAAAAATACAATTAGTTTAATATGCAAGTTAAACATTTATGTGTTTTAATATTTACGTGTTGTTTTTAGGGCCCCTTAATAACATATGCGACAGGCCCCGCACTAGCTTAATCCGGCACCGGTTATGACCGACACGGTGTGTGTTGGGACACCATTTTTGGGCAATACCTCTTTTAAAATTGGAACTCGCTATAAGCTTGTACCACTTAGCTGGGTGCGGTCCAAACTCAGTATATGCATTGATTAACAGTGGCTGTTCATGTGAAATGTAGGCAGTTTCAGTTGATCATGAGATTAATTGGGTACAACTTAGAACGCGAGATAAAACTGGATTATACACGGAAACAGAACTACAATCAAGTCTCCACAAGAATTCAAGAATCAATTTGCTGTGGTGCCATCTCGTGCCCACCTCGCATCCGCAGTGAGTTTGGAAGTTTCACCACTCTCAGCGCGATCCACCAATCATTGCCTCCAACAATGAAATCGTTTCCAAGAAACATCACACAGTCAACAGATCACATTTGGACGGTTTATTGGAAAATGAGAATCAGCAGAACAGGGCTTTGTTTACGATGGAGCTCTGGAAAATGAATTTTAACCCTCGACCCCAGCTGGCTGGGGACAGGGGGAGAAGGGGGTTGGGGTTTTGGGGGGTGGGGGCAGCCCGGATATATTCCACGAGAAAATCAGCCCCGTAGCAATGATTGTCTTTGAAAAAGTCTTATGACATAAAACATAAAATAATACAGTGAGACAATTGAACATGATATTTTCACATACATATACAATAAAAAAGGTTATTAGTTTGTTTTATTAATTACAGTGTAACCGGTGTCAACTTTTAAATACTGTATGAATACACACTTTTCATTGAACGTACACGATACCTGGCATACTTTGTTTTCCTATATGGAAACCAGCTCAAAGTGTTTCGCCAAAGAGAGATTGCATTTACAACGTTGAAGATGTAAAACGCCCTACGAAATGTATGAAGCCTGCGTGTACGCTTCAATATCGATCTGTGCCTACATCAGGTGTCGCTGATACACGACTACAAGCACAGCGAGGATTTGACAAAACACTCGGCATGGTCTGGAACTCCAATCCCCCAATAATGTCCAGGCCTTCAAGACCTTCCCCCTTTCCTCTTCCTATGACTGATATCCTCTGTCTAGAGAATAAAAATGCCCACTTTTTTCTGTGCAGTGTTTTTGAGATGCAGTTGCATTCAGAATCTTAAGAAAATTCATAGTTATTGAAAGTGGTATTGTACTGGGACGTAAATGACATTCATGAAAACAATATGTAACATTCGGCATTCTGGTCGATTAGCGCCCATGCACCTGTCATAGGGCTAGAGACCGACATCTCCCTCCGAAGGAGACCCATATCTCAACTACAATCATGACTTAAAATACTGTACTGATGCTCCAAATAAAAAAAATAAACGTTCTTCTTTGTGTATGTAGGTTTAACTTATTTCACACCGTATGTAGCCAACCGTGCTAATCAGAGGTGCGGCCTCCTCTTATATAAATATAAAATATTACATGAACACAAAAAGTGACGGACATTCACGCACACGAAGTAATTTAAAGGGCTGCAAAACAAAGACGTGAATTTCATGGTTAGGAACTTAAGTTGAGTGCCCATCCTTACTTTGAACAATACCAATCACGATGAATGTTCGACTCACAGTCAATCAATCAACCAATATATATTTTACGTGCCAATATCGCCCTCAATAAAGTAAGCATCAGTGACGCCCCGAGACTAAACTGCAGTCTAAGCTTGAAGCTGAGGATTCAACTTTCAGTGCAAATATTCCAGGAACCAAGTTACCATGCACCATCATGGTGAGACATCACCATGGCGGTTACTGGAAATAATTGCATCACAGTAGCAAGCCTCGTTACAATTGCATATACATACACAGGATTCTAGATTTGAAGCTTTCGTGACTGCAAGGATTCATATTCTTAGATTTTTTTCGGTAAAGTCACGTAGGTCAAAAATTAAAGTTAATAAAAGTTACTTTTATTAATTTTAATTTTAAAAACCTAAGAACACACACAGGACAACGTGCAATAGCGCAGTGGAGGCTGGTCTGTATTGAACGGTTGGCTACGTATGGTGCAAAAGATGTTCAACATACATACAATCATAACACACACAAAACACTCACAAAATATACACCATCGACCACGAAATGCACACACAATCAATATAAAAGATTGGGGCAGCATCCCACCCAAAAAAATAACTTAAAAGAAATAAGCAATACATTTTTTTTTACAAAGTTTAACTTTTTAACATGCGGCTAATTTAAATCAAATATCTGAATGTTTTGCCAGTATTAGTCAATTCAGATAGAATCGAATACAATTTTTGTATCCAAAAATAGGGATGCATAATTGAGTATCTCATTGGCCATTCAAACGACTCTTCCAAAAGAATTAGCTAAAGGAATGTCAAATATTTCACAGCTCTGGCTCATAACAAGCCACCGTTCTAAGGCCCCTTATATAGGGACTGCCACCTTACTTGCCATCATTAAACATCTGATCTACCACCCATAACTTCACAAAAAAGCATATACTTTATAGCATGTTCAATTTTGCTCAAGTTTGTTTGTGATCATAACCACTGAGTCAGGCTGCGATGCTTCCTTATATATTCTGCTCTTCACGAAATCTTCGGTGAGCTTCAAGTAAGATATCATTCACTTTCGATGGGGTGACGTCTGGGACCTGGGAAGAAAATATTTGTAAACGTTAGAAAAGACTTGTAAGCATATACTGTAATACTCTCTACACCAAGCCGCACTGCTGAGCGTGGTGAAGCATGGTAACCCCACGACCAACACAGCGCAAGGAGGCCTTCTTCTGCTAGTGGATTAACAAATCACTGTTGATCGTTAATTTGCTATGATGACTATGAGTAATGAATGACACTGACATGACGTTTCCCGTAATCGTGATGCAACTTTCAGTAATGCAGCCAGTCACGCCTGACTTGTACATTTTTCGATTTAAACCACATTTCGACATTTCCTCAACATAAATTGTTACAAATGCAAATACAATCCACTTTTAAAAGTACATTTTTCTCTTGTTAAGATTCTTTCAAGCCAAGAATCAAAAGTGCCAGCGTGATGGAATCTTTCAAACTTTCAGTATCTTAATCTGCCTGATATATCACCCACATTTCTGCACAGATATCGACAATCCAGCTTAGCATTGCGTGGTATTATAGGTATGTCCCATGATGCATTGCAGTCTAAACACATTTCACCTTAATTTGCATTTTCGAGCACAGTGTCCTTCAATTTCATTTAACCAATTGCCAATTTTAAAAAAGAATAACGTTTTTTATACGCTTTTATTTAACTCTGTCTGTTGTCGATGTCATATCCTCAAATCTTGTAACTCAATTTAAACCCACTTCCCAATGTGGTATCGACTGCAAACTTGGTATACTTATGTCATACTGATGACAGTACTACATTATATAATTTTTTAAAGTATTTTTAAACATTATTTTTATATGTTATGTTTCGGCTTGGGTCTAATTGTCCACGCTCAACTAACGTTGGCTGTAAATGACCACGGTCCCTTACTTTATGGCAAGCCTCAGGGCCACTTCCTGGAGTCGTGGAGTTCTGCCATTTAAAAAAAGTATTTTTAAATATTACTTATTTTTCTAATTCACATCGTGCCTTTGACCAAACCACCCAGAATGTACCAGATCTCCGAAACTAAGCAAGGTTGAGCCTAGACAGTGCTTGGATGAATAATGGGTAACCACCAAACACAAGAGCTTGACATAGACTGATACTATGTGGTGGGCAGCAGAGGGCAGTGTAGCAAAATCCATTGTTGTAAAGTATGACTGTATACTTCTATGCTCTCACGTCTATTGCTCCTCGTTTTCACCAACCCGCACTGACCAGTGTGGTGAAATGTGGTCAAACAACCCCCAAAACCCGCATGGCATAGGGAGGCCCTGAGCCCTGATTCAGGGCTGGGACATATTACGTAATATTCGGAACATACTTCTTTGTTGGCATTTTATGTTGAAGAGTGTTGTTAGGGCAATGTGATGTCGTGTGGCTTTACCTGTTGAGTAATTTGCTGACGAGGGCATTCACCCATGGGGCAGCTGGATTCAGACAGATCTTTTGTTCCATATTTGCTTTGAGGGTCACACTGTCAACAAAAAACATCAGGCATTTTATGAGCACATTGTAGCCTTTCATTACTGTACAGTGTGTGTTATCTTTTTAAGAGACATCGCACATTTGACCTAATTATACAATACTGACAAAAAACTAATTTGGATTTTTTTTTCTTACGAATATCATTCACAATTAAAATACAAGCCTGCTCTTAATTGTTGTATCCATGAGAGATAATGATCTGCTTTCAAATACTTTCTAAAAATCAGATTAAGCTTTTACAACACTTATACGAGATACTTCCTTTCTCCCCTTAATAAAAAAGAAGTCGCATGAAAGAGGCTCCCACGGGTGCAAACAGTGCAACAACACACCGTGCAGCGCAACAGTGGCAGTGCTCAGCAGACGAGGGTGCTGGGAGAGACAAGGAGCTGGGTGCTCTGTTTATCCAGCACTGAATTATGAGCCTGAAGTATGTGGATAAACACACGATTGCCTTCCCAAATCCAGGGGTCACCCGTGACAAAAGGTCGGAATGTGACCCTCTCATGACAACTCCCCATGAAGCCGCCGAGGGCTTTAAAGCTGAACTCATCTAATGGCGCACGGTGAGACGTCGCCTGGACGTCCAATTGAGAGAGATGGGGAGTGGTGAATTCAGGATATGTGCGGGTCTTAAGTTGATTTTGTTTAACCAGGTGAGACCTCACGAGACCAATATAGTCTCGTTTGCAAGAGTGGCCTGGTTCACCGGATTTTAAGGTGGATTGTTACACTGCACGATTGTGATCGCCGAAGCCTTCATCTAGCAGTGGATTGGCCACGGATGATAACGACGACCACGAGCTTGCTCTCACTTACATGACTTCCACTTTGTTGCAGCGCGAACTCTTGGGAATGAACTCAATGTTTCTCAGCATCTTCACGGGGATGAAACTTGACGATGTCGTAATGCACAGGCACCGTGGGCTTGGCGCAGCTAAAACACCCCACGCATGACAAGGGAGATTCTGGTTACACGTTTCATTTTACGAATGTATCGTTTGTAGCTTTGAACAAATAACACGACTTCAATTCGCATTGAGGTCATATACTTGATACATGTTTATAGTGTTTTGATCCCATTAAGCTTCTAATGTTAAGTCGCATTCAATCTATTACTGATTCATACATCACGACAGATATTATCACATTTATTTTCATGTTTTTAAAAGCAATGGTCGACAACAGTGCATATGCAGAAACAGACCGCCTCGCCTCAATAAGTCAACACATATGCAGGTACATACTACAAGAACATCCCTTTCTACATACAATCTTTAAAAAAACCCCTCTGAATTCATGAGCATACACTAATAAGTACCTTGAGAGTATTGCATGCACAGCACCAGGCACACGAGAAGTGAAGACACTGCAAGCTTCATTTTCGTTTGGATCTCAGTTGAGTCTTGGAGCAAATTATCTTGATGCTTCTTGCTGTGTCTGGCTAAGGAGCACTCAGAGCGTGGCTTTTATGTTGTTCTGCATGGTGACGCAAACCCTCCCTCGGCCTCGTGCACACTTACCCCAGCCCCCGTCTCTCTGGGCCTCATCTCCATAGCCCCCTCTCCAACAACGGGAATTCCACCGGCAGCAAACAAAATATGGCACCAGATCCACTGAACCTGGAGCCACGCAGTGAATTTCCCCAAACAATTATTGAACGAAAGTGAGCAAATGTACATCGGGGTTTATATACACATACCTTCACCACGCCGTGCGAGTTGGTGAAATCAGTGAGCATTGACAAACAAAGTATAAATATTTGACAAGAATACAAAGCAATTGCCAAAATAAATTAGGCGGTTCAACATTTGTCCATAAAAAACATAGGATTTGGCATTGCATGTAATTGGAAGGGATGATTATTACTGGTGGTCGAGAATCGCAATGGAGTGAAAGCCAAGTTGGAATGCCCGAGGTAGAGTGATTAAATCAGCTCGTGTGCAAGTGCTAGCTGGATTGTTACATCGTTGGACTGTGAGATCCCAATGACTTTGGAAGGCCTTCATCCAGCAGTGAATCGATCATGGCTTATGATGATCAAGACTGACATTTGAGTATTGATTAGACAGCCATATCCGTTATAAAATATTTCATGATTGTTATTTGGTGCTAGCAGTTTAAATCATTCACACATTTATAAATGTGTATCTTGTGCCTTGAACAGGATGTTGCATCCGTTCATTCCGAAAGTCCCCCATCACATTTTTGGATTTCTCCAAATCACCGGAATTTCCCAGGGCAGTTTGTTTGCCGTGGCTGCTCTCCAGCGCACATCTTGGAGTTTCTCCATGTGGAAAGAAGTAATTAATTATAAGATGCTGGAGGAGCTTAGAACAATAGTCTTGAAATAATAACCTAAAAGTTCCAGTGATGTGGGGGATTTCCATTGCTGCTGGTTTTTTTATTTTTACTATAGGTACTTCACAAGAAACTCTGGGTCAAATAAGATGTTTTAAATAATCTCCCTTAAACGCATTAACACGTTGTTTTATATATGAGGTGCATACAGAGAGGTTTTATACTTTTTAACATACCACATCTGCCTGCTGGTTAGTTTGTTATGAAATCGCATGAGGAATTTAATACCTAAGCACAATAAAACAAATTATACAATAATTGTCATCAAATTTGTCAACCCACTGCAGAGTAAAAGCCTGTGCTTGCTGCACTAGTCATGGGAATTGTTTGACCATACTTCACCATGCTGGTTAAAGATAGTTGGTGATGAAAAATAAATATATTACATTCAAAAATAAAAAGTCAGTTAATTTCTGCTTATTTCCTCTTTATAGCCCTCAGCTAGTGGTGGATATTCCACATTCCAATAGGCCGGGGTAAGTCTATCCATTTAATAATTTGCTTATTTATTCAGGAGAGCCACACTCAGTCAGATGGCCCTTTCTAGGGAGGGTGATGAGTTGGGTTTTTATCGTACAATTTTTTTTCCAGCCAATTAATGACGAGTGTTAATACAAGTGTGAGGAAACCAGAGCACCCGGAGAAAACCCACATGCACGAGGGGACAACACTCCATTTCCGTACAGATGGAAATAAATTGAAATTAGTCCACTTGCTGTACTGTGTTTTGGTAGGCCAGGGTATAAGGCACTCCAATGCCCACAGGAGATGAGTTTCACAACATTTTTGCGAACCACCAACCCTCGATGCCTCCACGGTACTGGATTACAGACGTGCGCCACCATCGCCTGGTACTGTTGACTTCCCCACGAAGTGGTACTTATCTTATCGACCCTGGAGTGATAATGGGCTCAGTCGATTCTCAATCAGATTTTGAATTTGCAACCTTCAAAATCCGTGCCACTCGCTCTACTGCTGAGCTGCCTCTATTGGTGTAGGTATTGATTTAAAGAAAGTATCAAGTGTGGGTGATGCGTGCACATATCTTGCACACAATTGCAGAAAAACTAGCCGTAATGCAACTTTACAACTTCAAAGGTTGCAACATGAAAGCATTAAACAAGCATCAATTGTCTGCATGGTGTTAATGTTCATCTTGTATTCCTGAAATTATAATCGCACGTCTATTAATACAAGTACTCGTGGCACGGCCATAGTGAGTTGTAGCATGCCTATTAACACCCGATGTTGTGCTGTAATAATTGTTTAGGTATTTGAGCCGTGATATCTATTAGGCCTGAAAACTGAGTAGCTCCAATTTCCCCGTGACCCCCTGATCCAGGAAAACGCCGGGATTGGGTGCACCGTTTTAATTTCGGGAAAAAAACATAAGTGAGAGCACATTCCGAGTGGGATAGTTACTTGGGTTAAAGCTCTCACATACATTCTGGGAAATTCCTTTAACTTGTTGTGCAGCGAACAAGCCCAAAACATCTGTCTTAAATTAATACAGTACTTGGTTGTGTACTGCTACAAACATTCAGAGGCTTCTGAGCTGTGGCTGTGACCGAGGAGGCCACAATCCCACTTCAGCTTCTGCCATCAGTGCCAAGGCAGTGGCAGATAACGTTGAGTGCATTCCAACATTCGTACGGTGGAATATTAATGGGAACACATGAAGCGTGCGAGTCATATTTTGGGCCAACCACTAAGTCATTTTGAAATAGAGATGTTTGTATTCATGTGTCAAGCAGACACGCTGACATCGTTAGCGTGGCGGTTGCGGTGTTTTGAGAGGCCTTTTGTGTGGGTGTCACGGCACCCCTCAATATGTCCAGCTTGTGTTGTTTTATTGCTTTATTTCGTGACGTGCATTTAGTGCGCATTTTGTTTGTGTGTAATGTTCGTTTATGGTTGCTCATTGCGGTGCCTTGAGATGCTCTTGTATTTCGATGCTTTATAAATTGGGAGTAGTTACTATTAAATAAAATCTCACCAGTGAATCATATGCAAGTAAAACTCTCCAGTTGTATATAAGCAGTGTAAGTAGTTATTGTTAAAATGTTAGTTTCACTTCACGTTTTGTGAATAATTTCTCCACAGTTTACATTTCACATTATTTACTGTGGTCAATAAACAGCCAATCCTAGGGGCTGGTTGAAAGATTAACTCATTCACCACATTAGCAGAACCACAGCGGGTCCAATTAAACTGTACGTTTATGAGCACTCATTAAAAAAATATATGAAGTTTGTGTCATTGATAGCAGTCATCCAAAAACTCATGAAATATATACAACATACAGAATATGTTTTAGAAATGTTTTTATTAATACAAAATAACTTAACATAGTTGAAGCGACATTCACTTTGATGCATGTTTGTCCCTGCAGATAAACAATACTTTTTAAAATATATAATGTAATAAGAGTACCAATACTTTTTTTTAAACATTGAAAGCATGAAAACATGAATTTCTGAACACATAATGTTCACCATAATAAATATATAAATACATATTTTAAATAACCCCATCATTAATTTCAACAATCATAATACTTTAATCTTTGTTTAGATATTTGGGCTGCGCTGTTACAAAATATTAAATACAAATGGTTAAAGTGCTGACACAGGTTTCAAGTAACCTAGAAATATGAAAAATGTATAATTTAACATATACACATTTTGAATCTTTGTTAATAACTTAACGGAGAGTGACAAGAGTTCACATGCTCATTTTTACGCCACTGTTACATTGTCTTTACACATCTGGAGTATAAACTGGCTCCAACTGTGACTGGGATCTTGACAAAGAACAAGGATGGGGGGTGGATGGCCTTCAGCTCGTGCGTCGGGCGCCTGGTGGCTTGGTGATGGCAGTCTCTCTTGGAGTGCTCAGTGCGGTTCACTGCGTGGGTTTGGGTGTCTGAGCCCTGGAAAAAACACAGCAGAGCAACGCACGTCACTCAGCACCCAGACACGGCAAGTAAAACATAGCAAGCACAGTAGCTGTTGAGAAATATTCAAAACAGTATTTGAAAATGCAATCTATCTTCTTGGTTCTTTCGGTAAAGTCACGTAGAAGGGAAATAATAAAAGAATAAAAATAAAACATAATAAATACAATTCTCACAACGTTTCGGCCACAACGCAAGCAGCCGTCCTCAGGTGAAAAATTTTATTTTATAATCTTTTATTTTTATTATTTTATTATTTCCCTTCTACGTGACTTTACCGAAAGAACCAAGAAGTTGAGTCCCTGCAGTCACGAAAGCTTTAAATCATACTATAATGCAATCTATGGTTTTTTTTAAAGAAATTGCTATTAAATGTGTATCAGTGGTACAATTTTTCTCAGACTCAACCCTTGCATATTGTAAGCACCCACGAAGAGATATTTACAATACACGTGATCCAGTTTACAGCGGTAGATACAATACTGATCATTTGCAACCCTTTGTAGATCTACTGCTGGGTGAAGACCTCCCAACGCCGTGTCAGTCACCATACGGTGGTAGATACTGAAACCCATATTGTGGGTGACTGTAAGAAGGCCCTTGGGAGTTTATCAGTGACCACGGGTGTTGTGACTCACCCGTCCAAAATGTGGCTCATCACCTTTCTCACCCAGGGGGCATCAGGGTTCAGGCAGATCTGGTTGTTGGTGGATTTCATCGTCACACTGCAAGACAGAATAGGACACATCATGAGATGCACTCACAGTATTGAATGTTACGCATAGACCTGCACGTTGCTTTGGGACACGTAATATAATGTAACAAGAAATTATGTTCATGATGATTGAATACATTGTATTATAGCTACATATATCCCGACATGTTTTGTTTTACTCACTCACCATCAGTATGCTTTATCAATATGTATGTACAATAGAATTCGTTTAACCACAGGTGAAACAGAGGGTTTCTCTTACATGATTTCCACATTCTTGCAGTTGGAGCTCTGTGGAATGACCTCCATTGTCTGGAAATGCTTGGGATGGATGAACTTGGATATCACGTGTACGCACTGACACCGTCCTCCCCCGAATACGGACATAGCTGCAACAATAAATGAAAAACAGGGTCGAACATTAACACAAGCCGAGCCACAGAGCCGAGAAATCACAACATACATTTTATTGTTAAAGTGTATGCTTCAAAACTCTCATGAAACTGTTGTCCTACATATATATTTATCAACAGACATGAATATCAAACTTTTAAAAGTCAAATTCCCGTGTATCGTTCGGGTGTGACGGAGCCTCCGTTAACCAGTCGGGTAACTTTAACGCGAAAGTTGTAAAAGAACTCACCCTGTGAGTGTCCGACGCAGAGCGCCACGGCGAGAAGGACGACAAGGAGCTTGGCGTTCATCGTCATCGCTGTCTTTACTTCTCTGATAATTAGTGGCAGGGAAGAGTTTGTGATCTCTACTCGCCTTCTGGCTTCTGATTGAGCCGATTACCTTGACGCCCATATTTATACCCGCCCGGTCTCACGCCGTCTTGTCGCTCCCCTCCACTTGTCGGAAGTTCGACCCTGTAATGGGAAATTCCGGGGCCGAACGATGCGGTCAGGCGAAAAACACGGATCCTGGAATTGAAAAGCCACATCCTCCATCTGTCTATTACGCAATTTCTGAACCGATAACTTTACCAAGAAAGGAGATGCGTAAAAAAAAGCGTATGTGTTTATCTTGGTTTTTTTTTTACTCAAAATTATAACAGAGCACACATCTTAGAATAAACTGATAAGCACATGCTAGAAATTCTGGATGGAATATTTATACCATATTTGTAAAAATAAATTGTATATCTTTAAAAAAATTATACTAAAAAAATTGTGAATAGTCACGAACAACAATTTGAAAGAATGTAGCGAAAAAGAAGCAATTGTTGCCGTATTCACAAAAAGTGGAATGCACCCAAGAGTATAATAGCCGCAGAGATGGCTCGGTGAGATTATAATCTCTGCACTGATTGTTGTCTTGCAGGACCATAATGAGGGTTTGTCATGACTTGGGGAGGCATTCATCCAGCAGTGGATAGATCACACCTGCTGATGTTGACGATGCACTTTATAATAATGCAACAGGAGAAATGGGAGAAGGGAAGGGATACCGGTTGGAGGGGATATAAGTGGAAGTAAAACATTTCTCATGTGATCCAAGTTTGTGCCAGTGTTTACTTTGCAGGCATCATGAGACTTTGTGAAAATTATCTGGTGTTGTGTTATAGTGATACGGTGGTTTAGATATGGTCCAGCCAGTACGTGGGATCTGGAGTTGAGAGAGCTATATTTTATGAGTTTATGTATCCCTTATTATTTTCTGCAGCTTCTTCCACTGCTATTTTCCTGCCTGTTTTTTTTTAACTACAACATAATGCAACATTGTCTGCATAACTTATGCGGTGAACATGTGAAACGTTTACACTCACGATTAACAGTACACTTTGCTTTTTCCCCCTTCACGATTTAGCGTCTTAAATCTGACACTTTTTTTTAAAGACCCATTCCTCGAAAAACAACTCCATTCCGGGTTTTTAGAAAGTTGGGAAATTCCCCAGTCCGCAACTACCGAGCACAGATGCATTGTGTGGCAGTGATACAAACTCACGCAACAATGGGTGGCATCTTCTGTGCAAGAAGATATCTTGTGCAACCACAATCAATTTGTAATGGTGTGTAATTATATAATTCGAGACGATGCCACAATAAGTAATGTGCTTGTGCTTAAAGTATTAATTCAGTAAACAAAGACGCTCTATAATCGAATGTGCATTGATTAATTGCTTGTTGTCCTGGGTCAGTAGTGGAAATTCCACATTCCTTTGGCAGAGGTCAGTCTCTCCATACGATGATAGTTTGACTTCCCATACCGTGGTGTATTGATCCATCGTAAAGTATTGACTAATTTCAAAATGCTAGTTAAACGAAAAAAGAAATAATTAACATTTATTTCCCTTGATTGTTTAACTTAATGACATCGGCCTGTGGTCTTAAGCTTATCACGATGTTTCCACACTTCCCTGTTATGACGTGTCTTAGTATCACCTACCCATCTCAAGCTTCACATGTCTATTCATGCACATAGCCTGTTCCCATGTCACACGTGTGCCACACCTTACTTGTGCGTCATTCCTCGCGTTCACGCAGCCGTGCTACTCGACCAACATGAATAAGGACTTCCATAATGATTCACATGATCAATTGAGCATGCACAAAAGTTATGGGGTGATATAATTACCATAAAATGGATCTGACATGTTTTAAGATTCAGAGTTCTGAGCTAGAATTTAAGCATAGTCATAAGGTAATTGTCCTAGCCATAATGTACGGCTCTTTTGTCAATCTGCATCTGGACAACGCCTCACCTATGCCATGTGGGTTCTGGGAGTTATTTAACCATACTTGCCCATGCTGACAGAGCACATGATGTGGTGGTTCACTGATTCAAGTACTAACCAGGCTGAGAGCTGCTTAGCTTCCAAGATGTGACGAGATTGGGCGAATTCTGTGTGACTTGGTTATAGCTTTCCACTGATGTGAATTTGAGTTGCGAAACTTCTGTATTCGTTAAAATCACACAGTCTTAATTTTGCATGCCCATTAACTGAATTGATATGCTAAGCCGTTCCTTATGTATGTACAGGAAAATGTCGCAGTGTTTCTGTACATGCAATATGAATGTGCTAGAGACATGCAGCAATAAAGCCGGCAAAGAACGGACAAAGGTGGCGAGAGTTCTTCCAGTCCCATTGGTTGCTCTTGTCAGGAAGGAAAAGTATAAAAGGTGTAATTATATCATTTTATTCTAGTTACAAGCTTACAATTTCGCAGAAAGTATTTAAATAAATATTATGTGCGAAGAAACCGAGTAACATTTCGCAATTGTGCCTCTGGCCAAGCTGGTGGGACACATCACAATTACTTAAAGGCTTCCTGTCAAAGGGTGTAATTTCCTCATTGAATACATATTGAAAAAGCCTTATCCGTTTGACCACACATGCATATAAGTGAGACAAGCAGATCCATGTGGGTGGCACTAAGATATAAGTCCATAAAAAAACAGCTAATCTCTCATTTGTGCATGAAGAAAAACAAAGTGTCATTGACGCATTGGAATTTTTTGTATGCACAACAACTCCAGATACGTTGGTGTTTAAGCAATATAGCATGCGCCAAGCTTCGGCAACAATGTAGCGAAGTAAACATGTGCAATACTTATGTGTCGGCAAACATTAATAACAAACAGCTGTGCAATGATTAGCAAGCAAAGCAATGATGCTTACTTCCTGAGTTCAGTTCATAGCCATGGCTAACATCAGTGGTGAGTGATGTCTGACTCAATCCTGGGTCCCTCCTATACTTACCGGCACTGACTAGCGTGCTGAAGTTAAATCATCCCCATGACCGATGTGGCATGAAGAGGCCTTTATCCAGCAGTGGGTTATAGTAACACAAGACGGTAATTTGATTTTCATTGTTAATTTACTGAAGTTGTATTCCCTACATGCAGGCCGCATCTGAGACTAATAAGCACGTAAGCTAAGGATAAACCAAGGTTATTTCTTGTTGAGGCAAATTATAGATCGAATTTTAGATTCATGGCCATATCCTATCAGAGCCTGAATAAAAATATCAAAAGAATACAGTTACAATACAAGCCAATTTGCATTTACTATATCAAGCATCAGAATAAGATGGTATTTCAAGACACTTACATATAAATATTTAGAAAACGTGCATTTGGAGAGTTTGAAGAATAGGGTGTTTCATGATGATTGTTGAGTGTGGAAAGAGGAATACATTTCTCCAGACCAGACAGACAGTTGAGATGACATTATGGTAGAAGTAAAAATGAAAACACTTTATGGAAGTGTGGTTGGCAGAATGGTTGACATGAGCTCTGATGGAAGCAATGATATGGATCCCCTTGTCCAATTACCTCCATTTTCATAACATGGAAACGAGGGCCCAGTGCAGTTGCATCACGTGCACACTCCATAGCTATGCCACTGCTTTGTCGGTAGAAACAGTTATTAGCAAGATTGATCAAGCAAAAAGGCACATGTTGATTAATCACCAAATATGTGCAAGTGGCCCAATATTAAGAATGTCTTGGGACAGTCATGATTATCATGAGACCAAGCCCTGTGATGTTGGAGTGGGGAACTTGTGAAGTCACTGCAGGAAGTGGTCACATGATGTGTATATTAATTATCAATCTTTTAGAACTTTGCCCTGATAATCACATTTACTTCCTTTTATGGCCAAAATATATATATATTTTAACTGATTGACAGCATTTACGGGATTTTATTTTCAATTCTGCCATTATGTCACTTAAATAATAAAATAAGACAGACCTTGTCAAACGCGGGAGTTATGTTCCTGGAAAACACTTTGTTGGGCAAAACTGCGTTTGACAAATCATAGGCCTTATGGCCAAATAGGGTTTTTATTTCTTTGGTCTGAACTGATCACCCCCTTCCTCTTTATTTAAACAATTCTACAGTACAAGATTTCTGCCCTTGTTATTTCACTACATGATGCCGCGTTGCTCTCCATGTCTTGTGTGTACACTATTTTTCAATTTCACCTCAACACAAACCCTCCCCCGTCTCCATCACTCTTCGCACACTGCGGCACTCACGCCCAGAGGCTCGCCCCTGACATTGAATGTCCAGCCCGATGCTCGCCCCTAAACAGTCACTTGAACGTCAATGATTCGCCACCGAGGCGTCCATCGAGCTGACGTCCTCGACGAGTGGACGGCCAAATGCGTGCGGCAATGTGTGACTATTTTCCCTGTGCAGTTGGTGCGTGTTGATTGTTACATTTTATTATCACACGGAAAAAAAAACACATGGTAAATAAATCGTTCTCGCAGTCCATTCATTCACAGCTTCAAACGGATGCAGCACTCCCAGGGTACTACTGTTGGACGTGGAGATGAGAATGTTAGCAAAGTCAAACTTGCGTATAGCCGAAACATCACGCCCTTGTTCCAGCAAACTTAAATTATTCGGTAAATTGTCAAAAGCCGTAAAACGTGTTCGATAAAGCCGTGTTGGGCAAGGTTTTCCTGTGCTGTACCATAAAAGAAAACCCTCACGTTAACGCAGGCCACATCTATATTATTCCATCTATTATAGATTTGAAGTTTTCGTGACTGCAAGGATCCATACTCTTTGGTTCTTTCGGCAAAGTCACGTGATTTTACCGAAAAAATTCCATCTATGCAATATTATATAAAATATGAACCACAATGAACAATCTGTAATGAATCCAGATAGTTACATTGTACACTTGTGACTAACATTCCAATGTCCCACTTCAATTCAAGATTGTACTTTACATAATTAAAATTTGCTAACATTTCTGGAATAAACTTGACTTTGTTTAGGTTTCACTTTACTTAAAAAAGTATCTTAAATGTTATTATGAAAGAAAACATAGCTTAAAATGTTTTAAATTAACGATTAAATAATTTACACCCAAGTGATCCTTATGGCGGTACCCCTGGGTAGCAAATAATACAAACTGGTCGAGGCGATTAAATATTTTATTTCTGGGACACTATTTTTTACAGGGGTGTAGACTGAGGTACCAATTATTCCGAAATCAGTGCTACTCCGAGATGTCGAAACGCCAAACATTATAGCATAAAAAAGATCCGTTATCGAAAAATTCTACTTTGAATAGTGCATCGTGTAACAGCTCGTCGAGATGAGTCGATTGCCGCATCGCGACCATCAACACAGACTAAAAGTGACTGAATCACGGACATTATGCGAGAGCCGGGGTTACTCTGGTAGAAGGTTAAATTGTCAATCCAATACTGGATGAAGGCATCCTCGCTACGTCTTAGTCATGGAGGCTGTTTCACCATACTTCGTCTCGCTGGTCATTGTTGGTTGGTCAAGATTTGGGGGGGGGGGGGGGGGGTCAGCAAACAGCAGCAGCAAACTGTTACATATTACAAGTTTAATTGCTCAATGATGTTAGTCATAGTTGGGAATAAAACTCAAAACACGCGGGTCATTGCGCACGACACTAACCACTGCGTTACCGCGAATATAGCAATTGTTTACACTGAAATTAAGCATGCCTATGCATCCATTTATCACGTTTATACAATTACATCGATACCGTGTTATATCAAATATTATACAGTATAAGGATATAAAAAAAATTAGGGACCACCTGGACATGAGACTCTTACAATAAAAGCTTTGTTTAAAACCAGTTGACAGCCCATTAACACTGGAAAACAAATTGTTCATGACATCAGAAAAACACCAAAAGCTGAACAAATTTAAACATTTACATTTAAATGTGGTCATGCTTGAAGAGTTACTGTAGAAACATTTTAAAGTGAGTATAAAAAAAAAATTCGGGTTAAAACAAAAACAACTTCTTTGCTATATTTTTGTAATTTCCCCCCCATTATGCCAATTGTCCTATCGGCATCATATCATAAAGTGAAGTATCCATAGTCTTAGGTTTTTTCGGTAAAGTCACGTTGGTAAAAATTAAAATTAACAAAAGTAAAATAAAAATAAAATAAAAGATTATATTTTATTATATTATATCATTTTATTTTTATTTTGTTTTTATTTTACTTTTATTAATTTAAATTTTTACCAACGTGACTTTACCGAAAAAACCTAAGAATATGAATCCTTGCAGTCACGAAAGCTTCAAATCTGAAGTATCCATTCAGATGTCTTGTTGAACAAGTACAAGCCTTTGTGTTAGAGTATGACGCACCAACCTTTGACAGCCCTTCAAGTGACCTGGTTCATACAGTAGAAGGAGAAACATTGCCCTACCTATGATGCCATAAGAGAGCAATATTTTCTCCAAACGAAACAAATGGCGAGTGTCTTAAAATTCAAATAATTCACAACTACGTTCAATCGACTGCTGGAGGAAGGTCTCATCTCCATGCCATGTCAGTCATGGGCCCTGTTTGGCCCACTTGGCCATTACTTCACCACGCTGGTCGGTCCGGGTTGGATAAAGACTGCTTCATTAATCACTCGCCACTGATGTCAGCCATGGTTGGGAATCAAACTAACTTCGCCGGTTATGAAGTGCAATGCGCTGCACCAACCACTAATAAACTAAAATTACATTATACCTTTTTTCAAATTTTCTTGCTGTGGATTTCACACCGGATGATGATTGCTTGTGTTGCAGTCGAAACGTCGTGAGAATTTTATTGTGTTATATTTTTATTATTTTATTATTTCTCTTCTACGTGACTTTACCGAAAGAACCAAGAATATACATTATACCAATTACAGTCTTTACCCAGTAAAGCCTCACTGAGTCTCCAAGCAATTTTTCAGCCGGGTCCTTCGTTCAAGTTCAAGTTAATTTATTAGGTATAGCTCTGTGAGCCATTCGGCTCATGAATCGGGTGCAACCGCAACAAACAAAAAACAAAAACATGAACAAGAAAACATCTTAAAGTGACTATGTGCAAACAGAAAATCCAAGAAAAGACAACAAAATATTGCAGAAAAAGCACCGTACACCAACACTGTGAGCAAAAATCCCAGTGAGATGCAAGTCAAACAACAACAACCACAAGACAACTTAGATTAAGGCCATCAGTCCTACTCTGTACTACAACAAACAAACATGGCCAAACCAAAAAACTTTTCGAAAATCAACAAAATAAAGGCATAAAAGCAAATGAAACAGTGATAATAGGAATTGTGACCGAATTTTCACAATAAACGACGTAAACAACATGTACTACCAAACTCTGCAGCCATAACTGGCTGCATGAGTCACTCCATAACAGCAGGAGCATCAGTCGGAGTATCAACATATTTCAATGCACCTTTAAGATCAGCACACTAAATCAAAACACAGGTCATACTTTGCAGCGATCATCCGGAGCGAAACATTGCATTTTAGGCCACTGAATTTCAGTGGCAGCTCGGGGTGTACAACTCCTCTAGAGCAGTTTTGAGTGAAAATCTCATAGGTAGTGATTCAAGTTGCATTTTATTGGCAATAGCATTGCAGACCCTTCGTTGGCCATACCATTGAGTGATTGGTAGGTGGATGACACGCAGCACTGTCATCTACTGACCACCTTGCAGCCCCACGTTCGTATAGTCACGGATCCAGGTCCATGTGCAGTACTGAGCAGGCTCGGTCCTGCTTAGAAATCCTGTTTAAGATTCCTATTCATGTTCTGAGCTGTCACACCTATAATATTTGAACATGGCGTAAGCCAAATTGCGTGTATTTCTTGTTATGTTATGGCTGTTGGTTAAAGTCCTAACCACTACTTTACAATGAACACGAATATTCATCATCAGCTATGATAGATTTACTGCTGGATTAAGCCTCCCCAAGCTGCTTCCATCTCTCATGGGCATGTGGTCCAAGAATACATCCAACAATAAATGTATATCTTCTTGGTTCTTTCGGTAAAGTCACGTAGAAGGGAAGTAATAAAATAATAAAAATAAATGTATACAATTGATTGAATCACTCGTCTCCACAGTCGACATCCTCTCAAGCCTATGGCTGCCACTCCATCGTTAGCATTGACCACTGGTAATCGATTCTTATGTCCTGCTCAAGTCCAGTTATATATATTTAACAGTCAATATGTATATGTTGTCCAATCCACCAGTTACTCTTTCGGTCTCTGCACGCTTTCCTGTCGTGGGAGTTAGCACACCTCCTGGTGACCCGCGCTCGCTGTGGTGTGCGGCTTTGGCAGGGAACGATGGGGCGTGGGTACAACACAAGAGGCGTCAAGCCAATCTCCGAAGGTCCACGGTGTGCCCTTTTGTGCTGCCCAGTTGGACAGCAATACTCGATTTTGCAGGGATTATAAGGTTGTTCCGCCCGGCACAATGTGCCCACTGTGCGAACACACTCTTCATTAGCAATAGAGGAAATATGAAATTCGTTACGTGCACTGGTACGTGTCGCGTGATCGTTCACTACGAAGCGATCGAGCTGAGTTTTCAAGATATTTCTGAAGGTTCTAATTTTTATCCTGATGAAATCATACTTTTTTTTTTGCCATCTATCAGAAAAACGTGTTGTGTTGACTAGCATGTTCAGGCAGACCTCCTTACTCAGGCTTGAGGTATAGAGGTAGGAGAGGATGAGAAGTTGTACTTGATGACTTTCGGGTGCTTATATCTTGGGACCTCCTTTGCCAGTACCAAAATATGATAATAGGTTTTCCCCTTTTTCTGGCAACAAAACGGGTATTAAGATGTTAAAACACCAAACTGAAACCTTTTACAAGGAATCATGTCTGCATTAACCACCATACTTGTGGTCAGAATGCAAACAAAAAAACACTGATAATATATGCATTGTACTTTCAAACTGATTGGTCCACACCAGAGACAGCTGTCTCTGGACGGAACAACCTCATAATCAGAGTATTTTTTTGTTTGCATTCTGACCACAAGCATTGTGGTTAATGCAGACATGATTCCTTGTAAAAGGTTTCAGTTTGGTGTTTTAACATCTTAACACCTGTTTTGTTGCCAGAAAAAAGGGGAAAACCTATTCTCATTTCGGGTGCTTGTCTGAATACATGTGAACGCAAGCCTCCACACAATGGTCAGTACGGATTGAAGGCGTGCAGCATAGACGTTGGACCATGGTACAGGACAATCGCTTTGCTGCACTGCCCCCTGCTGACAACCTCAGCCCCACAGATCCCGATAAGCTGCTCGAAGCATTGTGGTTGCCCAACCGAGCAATCTCCAGACTCATTCATGCTGCGCTACCGATAAAAGTATACAATATCATCCGTTAAATTATTCAGCAGGTAACAGACAATACAAACATCCACGCTACAGAAAAGTACATTGTAGGCCCTGCATATGCAATCTCTAGAATTCTGTGATGTCGACCACAAAAATATAAAACCTAGCTTTTGTATCAAAGCCTACCGGACTCTTTGACAATAAGTGACGAAGCACATACACATTATGAGCCATGCCAACTCTCATTCACCAATGGGCACGGCACCCTGTAGGTGAATTGACATTTGTGCCTTATACACTTCCCTCCTTTGCTCGTTCCCGGAACGAAATTGGAATATTAACGTCTCATTGCCTCCACAGTCCGCACCCCCCTCGACCACGAAATGGACTGAACGCAGAGAATTCACGACGCAGGCCTCATTTCTGTTTCAATTACCACCGCGGCCCCCTCTGGACAACTCAAAAAAGCCAGGATGCTGGTGGCTATGGCCAATTGCCAGCCCCTGCCGGCACACCCCCCCCCACCTCCCTGAACACAAAAAACGGGAGCATTCCATCCCAGCTGATATATATAGGTGGACAATTGAGAACTGCCGAGCGTAGAAAGGCATAAATTAGATCAGAGTCCAGGGTCGCGATGGTTAAAATATGATTGCAACTTTGTCACGACAAAATATTACCGTTTCAATTATCCGTTGGCTACTTCAATCGGTTTCCGAAATAATTTTTTAAAGAAATATGCCGTAGGCAAGTGCGTATACATCATGCTAGTTTATACATAAGTGTACACTTATTACAATAACATACTTTAAAGGTTGGACTTTAAACTCGTAGGGAGGAGGTACGTCAAAGCATACAAAGTGACCAACAATTTGAAGATGGATAAAAATGGTAAGTGATTTATTTATCTATTTTGTATATCTATACACTGATCTAACAGAATTAGAACTCTAGCGTATAGATTTGTGCTGTGTGAATGTTAGATTAAATTTATAGACTGTGTATGGGCATATGTATATACATCCTTGCTATCGTTATTATTGTTCTGAGATCACAAACTGCAAATTGATCAAACCTAGATCTAATATCAGTTTTCCTGTGTAATTGAAAATATATATTTTGTTACTAAACGTTGTTGGTTGTTCTCGTCATTAAATGCAGAATATGTACATATAAATATCCATGCAGTCCACTTAGCATGCAATATGTGCATATGTCAAAAGACCTATGAATGTATGAGTGTATAGCCCTGCCACGTACCGCGTATATATAACTAGAATATGCACGTGCATCTTCACTGTGTAAGTCCCTCCAACAAAGAGTACAGCTGTCTCACATGTTGCTATAATTTATATTTATGTAAAAATACAACTCACAATAAAAATAATAATAGACAAAAACATTGATTGAACGTTTACACCACAGAAGAGGTCTGTAATGAGATTTGCGTGCCCTAGCGAGAGACGTGGGCTCAGGGCGGACACCTCTACTGCCTGCCTGCGGCCTCTGCCTGCTCTGCTGCTGTTCGTGGTTCTTCCTGGGGCCGGACTTGGCCCATGCTCGCGACTTCACAGCCCATGACGTCGTCAAGCTGTACCCTTCGAGTGAGCACGCATCACTGTGCTCTGTTGAGCAAGTGGTGGAAATTCCACATTCTAATTGCGAGGCCAGTACTACAGCAGAGTCGGTCCTATCGTGGGTCCAGTTCATATCTTCCTTGGCAGAGAAAATGCTCGTCTCAATGGGCTTTTACCTAGCCATAACAATCACATATCCATCTCTCAGTCTATACTCAAAGACAACCAGGGTGATTTATTTTCTAGTGATGAAGATTCAAAATGTGGTGCTCATCCTACACACCCCATGCAAAGATGAGGCTGAGCTACCCTCACCGGGATTTTAACTCACGTGAAGCTAAACCTATGCAAATAGCTAGCAGGATATCAATTGTATGTTGCTTTAAAGGGTGGATACGTGGTTTATTTAATGACATTAAAATATGAGAAATGAACAACAGGAAACATTGTAGAACATGCAAAAACAGGTTTGCCGATGTGTCTTTAAAATATAAGACCACAGAATGTGTTCGCAACACCGTAAAACGAATTTTCATCCCTTTGTCAGTACACTGCTGAATGAAGGCCGACCCATGCCATGTCGGTCATGGGGATTATTTCACCATATTTCACCACATTTGTCGTTGAGGGTTGGTAAAGGAGGCGTTCAGGACTATTTTAGATACCACTCCTCACTATTAGCCGTGGGAGAAAATCCAACTCAGGTTAACGATATTCAGCGCAGAGTGCTAAATCATATAAAAGATGTAAAAAGTGGTAAACTCTAAAAGGCATATCTGGCACGTGATTTCCATACATATGTAGCAATGTTCTCGTGTCGATGTCAATGTATGAGTTTTACATGTTTATTTTTTTACTGCAGCAACACCGCACCCGGGTGGATTTAAATGCTTCACGTGTGAAAACGCCAGAGATAACTTTGAGTGCAATCGCTGGGCTCCTGACACGTACTGTCCAAAAGGTATCTGAACATCTATACACCTGTTTGACACGTAGGCGTAACAGCTACAGGCTTTAAATTTCGATTTAAAGCTTTCGTGACTGCAGGGATTCATCTTCTTGGTTCTTTCGGTAAAGTCACGTAGAAGGGAAGTAATAAAATAATAAAAATAAAACATAATAAAATAATTCTCACGACGTTTCGGCTACAACGCAAGCTACAACGCAAGCAGCCGTCTTCACCTGAAGACGGCTGCTTGCGTTGTAGCCGAAACGTCGTGAGAATTATTTTATTATGTTTTATTTTTATTATTTTATTACTTCCCTTCTACGCGACTTTACCGAAAGAACCAAGAAGAAAAAAAGCTACATGTAGGCTTAGTGCGGCCTGGAAGCGTATTATTAAATAAATGAAATATATGATACAATTACAATTCCTTATAAGGGAAACAAATATCAATGAATAACAATTGAATGATTAACAATCTATATAATTACAATACCCTCCCCGCCTCAAATCACTGCACCTTATTGAATTAAATGATGACGTCACCCTGCTGCTCTATTTAAAACCGGGAGCAACAGGAGAGCTTCACCATTCTTGCCCGATGAAGCTGATTGTAATTACCAGCGAAACGTCGTACTCAAATTTTGAATGATGTTGATTCGCTCTTCAACACACCGGTGTGCTAAAGAAGTGCATTATTTTGTCCTTTGTAAACGTGACACTTTTTTTACTGTTTGGCCGTCTCGGGTGGTGGAGGGGTACGACAGATTTATAAATAACGCGATCTAACCCAAAACCTTTATTATGATCTATACACCTGCACTGTGCATATCGCAAAAGACGAAATTTCATGTTGATATTGTTTAACCCGGTGAGAACTCAAGAGACCAGGATGGAGGGACATGGGATATTCTTCTGCCAATACCGTATAATTCCAATTGAATCTTGATTTGAAGCTTTCGTGACTGCAGGAACCCATACTCTTTGGTTCTTTTGGTAAAGTCACGTAGGTAGAAAAGTTAAATACAGTTATTTTTTTGTTTAATTTTATTTTTCTACCTACGTGACTTTACCGAAAGAACCAAAGAGTAATTCCAATTTAGTAATGAACAAAGATTTTTAGAATTTGGAAACATTTGAAGATTCCCAGATCTAGTCGTACATACTGCTGGGGCAAGCGTTGTTCACAAGCACCCATTAAGACCAGAACGTCGCACAAGGTGTGATGTGTGCTTACCACTGCATATAGCATGAACACACGCACTCCCTATATATTATGGCTGAACGAGTAATCGATTTGAAATCGAAATCGCAATTTGAAACAATGCGATTAGCAAATCGCAAAGGCTGCGATTTTTTGCGATTTGAAAAGCCCTATTACTTTCTTATTATAATTGTTTCATTTATTATTATAACTTTATTTATTTAACTTAACAATTGTTCTATGTTTGATTGTTCTATTTCAATTAAAACATTTTAATAAATACATGTTGGAAGCAATTCATATCCTTAAAGTTGTCATCCTTGAATTAGAATATATAGAGCAGTTCATATTTTGATGGTATCATGTGGTAATGCTCCATCACATGTTTTAAATCTATTACACAGTGAATATTGAACTGAAGCTTGACTTTTAAAAAATGTAATCGCAAATCAAATTGCAATATCTGTCAGAAAAAAATCCCAATTACTTATTTTCCCCAAATCGTTCAGCCCTACTAGAAATCAATAGCAAAATATAGCACTTAATAGGTTAGTTGTTTTTACACTGCCATAATGATTAAGTAGCTCCAATGGATATATTCGTATCAAATTCACAAACCCAGCACAGTGTGTGACGCCGAGCCAGACATCGCATACATCAAACTCGTGCCAGTTTCACTCAATCTGCTTTCGTAGCCTAAGCCAAATCCTGCATTTCAAAAGTCTCTCCTGTTCCAAGAGCGAGAATATAAGCTCGAGCCCTGTGCTGATGTGGATCGAGATAATTTAGCAATGGAAAACATTCCATGAAAGTGAGAACGGAGCAACTCAGCCTTAAACCCACACAGCCGATGTCGTGGCAGAAGCCACAATGTTAAAACGAGCTCCTCTGTAGGAGATGGCGTTGATTCATAATTCTTAAATTCCAATAGAAGACAGCTGCTTAGCTGTGAGCCAATCTCCGGGGTTCTCGTAAGAAGGATAATCCTCGGCTTATTTAATTAAAAGATTATTCCTGAAAGTTGAGTCACTTAGCATTTCCCAGAATGGCATTGTTTCTTTAACATCTATTGCCGATGTTGTGGTTTACAATCGATTATACATTTGTAGCTTGTTTTAACTTCAAAATATGTCCTAAATAAATATTTTAAACTAAAAATTTAGGACGTGTCCATCTTTATCCTTTTTCCGAACATGTTTGAGTTTTTTTTATCATTCCTAATCATTTTTCAAGCCACTTCCACTCATTTAAAACAAACCATTTAAACCTCGCTTGGCCGATATTTTAGTACTTTACATCCCAATCTCCTGCGTCAACGCATTATCAACAAATTTAAGGTGCACATAAAACGAAATAACTTGAACTCTGTATGCGAAATATGAAATAAATAAATAACTCGCTCGCTAGTGCAGATTTACCAAATCAGATTTAACCTCTCCTCGTTAAGTACGAAGGCTAAAAGTCTGCCGTGCAACAGCGCCACACAGCGGTCCTGCACAGGAAATGATTCGCTTAAGATAATTAGTAATCAATAGCTTAAGAACACAAATACTCTTAAGGTGCCTTCTTAACCACTGAATTATAGAATTGTGGTTCACTGCAAGTTGCCAGTCACATGACTGACACGAGACCATGTTTAACGGTTGTTAACATTTAGTCTAAAAGCTAAATCTCAAGTCGTTTTTGAAAATCCTAAGAACGGCGGTAGAAACTTCCCAAGCCATGCCGCAATGATTCATTGTTATAAATATCGCGTATTGAGTTGCCAACTTTTGTCCAAAAAACTATCGTTATGTGGGGCACCGGCCTTTATAAGTTCTGGTGAGTTTCGTAGCTATTGGTTTCATAGTGTCACGGACATCTTTGATCAAAATTGCTTTTTATAGATTCGAGGCTACCTTAAAAACTGAACACGACTGCGCATTTCTTAACTGTCACAACAACACAAAGCCTTTCATGGACCACTGCCGAGGAGCAATCACAACGTCGGGTTCGATCTGTAAGATGTGACTACAAATAGAGGCTTATGTTAGAGGCGGGGGGGGACTGCACTCACATGTGACTGCGTTCTCTCGGTTTTCAAAATACATATCTCGTTAGAAAAAAAACCCATATTTGGGCACGATAAAGTTAGCAATGTGACTGTTGAGTGTGCAGGAACAATGAACACAAATTACCCAACCTCTGATATTGAAAGCAAATCGGTGTTAAGTGCTGGCTCGAACTTGGGTGACAAAACAGGTGTTGTCGGCGTAGGGCTGCGAGGTGGGTAGCAGATGACAAACATCCCAATGCAGCACCTCTTGAAAAGAAATCTTGAAACTCAGCCGGGCTATCCGAGGTGAATAATGGGCACTATATTTAAACATTTTAAAGGGTAGTAACAGGTAGGTGTTATTAAGAAACTACAGTACTGAGTATTGTATTATATGCATTCCTGTGGAACTTTTAAAATCATTAAACTAAATAAAACAAATATATTTTACTCGATAACCTAACACGTAATATAGCTTGTGCTATGTAAATGAGCATACCATTTTCGGTTTATGCAATTTCGTGTATATGCGATTAACCTATTTCTACTCAAATGTCACTGTATGCGGTTTTAATTCACTGATACGCGGCTATGTGGTCGGATTTGAAACAACATCGTTTATGGACTGTGTGCGCTACTTGTCTCCTCGTGCGGTTTCACTCTGTGCTCCCTTTTTGGAAAGCATCTACTACCGCATAAAGCGGGGGAAACCTGTGTTGTTTTTCTACATTCTGCTGAGCTTATTTAATTTTGGCATTCATCATTTTCATTACCCAGATCACTCTCAAATTGAACGATCCTGGTCTCTAACCTTGTTAAATTTAATTTTAAAAACATTCTGCCCCTATGACGCTGTGTGTGCAGAGAGCGAATATTGTCACACGCGCCACGTGATGGCCACGGATGGCCGGGAGAGCGTGCTGGTCAGCAAGAGGTGTTCCCAGCTCAGAGACTGCCTGCCTGTGGGATGCCAGCGCATAAGCAACGGGCGGATCGTAAGTGCGTCCAATTTACGCAACAATAACCCTTGAGCACAGTGCTCCGATTACTCTAAAACCACACAGAATGTTACCCGATCTCGTCAGATCTCGGAAGCTGAGCTAGTTTGATCCTGAAATACGTTGTGTGGACACTGCAATGCACAACGTTGCAGGGCTACGTGGTAGGCAACTGCATGTATATTCCCTAACTCCTCGCTTTCACCCAAGTGGAGTTGTTAAAATCAGTTTTTCTTGCATTACTGGTAACCGCTTAGATGTCCAGCAGCATACAAATAGTTTGGTGCCGCGGTGGCGAGATGTTAACTACCTCGCTGGTATACAGGAGGTCGTAGATTCGATCCCAACCCTGACGCCTGTATATTTGGAGTTTGCATGTTCTCCCCATGGTCGCATGGATATTTCTCCAGGTCCTCCGATTTTTCCCTACACATTTAGAAACATGCGTTTCGAGTAATTGGCTGCTATAAATTTCAACATAAGTCACTTCATTGAGCAATCATTTGTGGCCAGGTCACTTCTGAAACAGCTATATCGCTCAGTGGGCTTTACCTGTTAAATTAACAATAGTTTAGTTACCTTCTTAACTGAGTAACAAAGAAAGTTGCCGTTACGTGATTGATAACACATTGGACTTTCAATCAAGAGGCCGGTGGTTCAATGTCATTTCCTGTGGACATGGCAATTGAACCCACCCACGGTGCATGTTTGTAACATTCTCTCGCCTCTGTCCACCCAGCAATATAAATGGGGGGTCTGCCAGTCAATCGGCAGGTCGTCTGTGGTGGGTTAAAGTGTGGGTATGCCCAGCTCTTCCAAGACGTCTGGTCAGCGTGAACGAATAAACCAAACACCCTCGAGCTCCATCAAGCAATTGCAAGGTTGCACATTTATCTTTTAACTGAGAAATTAGGGAAAAGGAAAAATATATCACGCGGTGAAATAGGCGACTGCGCCATTTGTACATCGAGCATGCCAATCGGTGCATTGATTACTAAAATTCGACTGAAAACGAGCACTGGTTCCTGATTTTAGGAATAGGGAATACATTCTGAAAACGGTTTACTCGTCGTCTTTGAACAACTCCACCAAACCCACACTGACCAGCATGAGGTATGGTTCAATAACCTGAATCGTCAGTAAAAATTAACGGATTGCATTCCGAGAGTTCAACAGTTCTGTTGGACCGATGAAAGTGTCCGATTTGTTTTTTCTGCAATATTTTGCCGTCTTTTCTTGGATTTTCTGTTTGCACTTAGTCACATTCACTTTAAGATGTTTTCTTGTTCATGTTTTAGTTTTTTGTTTGTTGCGGTTGCCACCCGATTCAAGAGCCGAATGGCTCACAGGGCTATACCTAATAAATGAATTTTTACACATATCATCAGTCATCAAGTAACACTACACGTTATTTATATTTTGGAATTTTTTTATGCGGATGAACAGTTAATATACATGGGACAGATGTGTATGGGACATCACAATGTACCACCTGCATTGATACGATTGTCAATTGCCGTTACATTTGTCCGAGCCTCAAATATCAGATGAGGCCTCAGTATCAAATTTCAAATGCGCTACCCTGTAGTATGCCTCGGTGTACTCTTGAGCGAGAACCAATGATTTGTTTTAATACACATTAATGTTAAGAATGAATTCCATAACTCAATGTAACTCGCATCGCATTTGTGATCTGTCTTGTCTCTCTACAGGAGTGTCTTTCATGCTGTGAAGGGTCCATCTGCAATCTGCCTGTGCCATACAATGACTCACAAGCAATATTCGTGACCATCTCACCGAGCAGTCGGGTCACACCAGTGGTAGCACACCTTCAGGGAGTCTATGGAGGCTACCTTGCTTGGCTGTGGGTATATACTATAATGCTGGAATCAAATACTTGGTGATAAACTCTCTGCACCATTATCAAAGTATTAAAAATATACACTTAAAACTGAGATGTGCATTGATCTAAAATTAAAGTTGTAATTTTTGCACACCCACATGACTAGACATACATTTAAGTGCAGCAAACTTTCATCGCCGTGCTCTGGGGGATCTAAACAGCAGACACCATTCTCCCGTAAAGTAATACAGTATTAAGAATTCATTCAATCCACATAATTCAAGAAACACTTAAATAAATACAACTCTCGATTAACTGCAAAACAGATGTTTTATTTCACAGCTGTATGTAATATACAGTTTAATCGTTTAAAGCTGCAGTAAATATGAAACCACACAACAAAGCATCAACACCTTGCCTTGGAACATTAGTCTTTGGTTATTTCGGTAAAGTCACGTGACTTTACCGAAATAACCAAAGAGTAATTCCTGCAGCCACGAAAGCTTCAAATCAAGTTGGAACATTAGCTTTGAACCTTTACATTCAACATGCTCAACGTCTGTGCAAAGTGTTTACAGAGAGAATAGATGGGGATGAGAATAGTAAATGATGAAGGATATGGATATTGTCATACAAATGAAAAGTTTAGTTACCCATACAAACCACAAGATAGTACTTATCAACGAATTATTATCATGAAATGTATAACGCTTTACGAATCAATCTTGAAAGGACATGTGGTTTTCCCTGTGAAATAATTAGTGAAATATTCCTTACATTGTATAGTAATAGCTTGATTTTGTTAATGCGTGGTTTCCGTTCACACACTTCCATAGATCTATTCCAATGATAAATATCTATTCCAATTGTAGTGGATTATCAACTACTGTACTGCTGATAATGAAACATGACCTAATAATCTACAAAATTGTTTCTTTTTTTATGCTCAATAATTGTCATACTTGAGGTTGAACACATGGCTGTTTATTGTAGTAATAGGCACTTTTGAAGCAAAGTTACATTGTGCTTAGATAGGTTATTCAACATCACAAAAGTAAATTTAAAGAACAAGTGTCATATTGAGAGCAGCACTTCAGGTGTATATATGCAGAAAACATGTCAACATTTAAATCAAGGAACAGGTGCAAATATGCAGCAAACATGTCAACATTTAAATCAAGGAACAAGGCATTACAAACTACATTAGCTCAATATTAACACAAGTGTATTCATATTTTAACGAGTTGAATTTTTTTCATACAAAGGTATGGTTTATAAAAGCACTTGTGAGCACTTAAAATAATTTGGTGTCATCGTGATAATATACAGTACCGTATTCTCTGGATTACAATACACCATGGAATTTTTGTTTATATTTTTTCCCCCCAGAAAATCCATACATATTCTATGGATCTTTCGGTAAAGTCACGTAGATAGGTTCAAATAAAATATCAAAATAACAATTATTTGTTATTTTCTTTGAACCTATCTACGTAACAAAATAACAATTGTCATTTGTTAGATAAAATACATACAGTGAATGTAGGGGGAAAAGTGTGCCTCATCATCTGGAGAATACGGTAAAACAAATGTTTTATGTAGTTCGGTACTGTATAGTATCCATAACGTGGAAGTGACTGTGTGGTGGCAATAAAGTTGTTTACTGTAGAGACTGCCAATAAAGTTATACAAATCTGGTCACATGCTATGGTGGCATGGCTAGCGACATTAAAGTTGACTGGCCAGTGTGAAAAAAGTTACACAAATTTGGTCATACACACCTACCAGATGATAAGATGAACTGCACACTTTTGCTCAAAAATGGATGAAAATGTGCATCTTATAATCCGGAGAATAGTAGTCTAAGCATTATATTAAAATGTTATCCAAAATTAATGTGTACTTATAAAACAATCACTTTTAAAATGGGAAGCAAGTATTTGTTAAACATACATTGAACGATTTGTAACTAATATATATAAAAGAAATATCTCCATTATGGATGGGACACATTCAATTATTTTTGGTATTTTAACCTTCCAGCCTTTATCCTGTAACTGGAATGTAACTTTTTTTCCTGAATGATCCAGAGCAGCGCTTCTAAAAATCTATTCCTCTCACCACTCCACCATCGAGCAGGGTTTAGTGTAACCAATGACCAGGTACATGGAATGTGCAAGGGCTTCATTTGTCTTTCAATGGAGATTGGTAATTTAGAAACCTGTACCATGGTGGACACGAGGACCGCAATATAATCCCTGAATACAAAAAGAACTAAAATAAATACGTAGTTCGCAACACAAATAATCACTGCAAAATCATATGTTGCAGTACATTTTACAGTATAATGCAAGATTATGAATTTTCCAAAAATACTCGTTTTATTTGGTAACTTGTCTCATGAAAAATAAATAATATAAAAGCTATGGATTTGTATGGCATTCAGTGTTGTCATCTGATCAGTAAACTTGTGGAGGCCATCTGAAAAGTTCTTACAAAACGTGTTCCGGGCTAACAGTAACATGTATCGGTTATATTAAGTTTGTGGGACTTCTAGAAATAATTCCACTTTTTATAATTTTTATTTTGATGTGCCAACTATAAGGAACATATTGTTAATTCAAAACAGTGTATGGCTTCTGAAACACCCACATGTATTTCCACTAGGGTTGCCGCAATATTTTTTTTCACAATTCAACATGACAATTATCCAATGACAATTATGGCAATGTCTCATATAACTCTCTACATCCATTTCACAATTTTACTATTGTTTGTGCTTTGCTGCATTTGCAGTACAAATATTGCATACAATTTTAAATTATAGTTAATCAAACAAGCCTTTCATAAGTATTTTAATCACTGAAAGTTTACATATGTGAGCTTATATAACATGCATGCTGCGAGTTACACAAACATGATTTAAATGAGCTGTAAAGATGATGACGTAATATAGCCATCAAGTCATCAATAACGCCACAAAAATTTTGCAAAGCACTAATTTAACTGGCAATTGTTTTACTTTAATTACTATGCTTTTGAAATTTAAGAAATGTTGCCAAAACATTTTATTTTGATGAGGCCCGATAAATCATAAAACAAAATAAAATAAAAACGGATGATCCGATCATCATGCATGTTAAATATCGTATGTTGTTATATCACGGCAACCCTAATTACCAGGCAGAAATCCATGACTCCATCCTTAGGATGGTGGTGATAACCACTCGTGCATGCCGGTCACACAATGCCCTTTTCCTTCAGCTCATCTTGAACACGTTTCAGGTAATCCGGGTCTGGATAGCCAAAGCTAAAATAGATTAACAAACAATGATGTAATGAGTTCCAATGGATATAGCATTAGATCACCAGTAAACAATACATTAAGACTGAAATGAAATTTTAAATAAAAAAACTTGGTCAAACATAATTTTTAAAACATTAACAATGCAGTGGTTTATACAAATTGAGAGAGCATACAATCACAAAGAACACAACATCATTTAGTTTAATAATGTACACGTGGGAATATCGCACCAAAACTTTAGTCACAACTGCATGTCGGATGTAGTATCTGCACCTACATTGAGTAAAGTGTTCTCGTGTCATTAGCTAACCGAGGTAAACTACAAAGACTGTGGCATATTAAATACAACATATTCTTAGGTTTTTTCGGTAAAGTCACATAGGTAAAAAATTAAAATTAATAAAAGTAAAATAAAATAAAAATCACGACGTTTCGGATGCAACACAAGCTTCCGTCTTCAGGTGGAAACGTCACAGCCACGACACCTGTATCAAGTAAATGAGAGATTACAAGAGCTACCACTCCGTACATATAATGATTGAAGAGGGGAAGGGCCAAGTACGGCACACTTTTGATTAATATGGTAAGGTGAGGCTTAAGACTAAGAATAGACTGCATAACAAAAGACTGAGCCTTTGTTATGGAGGTGCGGTTTGTGACTACGCCTAGCCGACATAACAAAAGTGTGAAAAAAGAAAAAACTAAACCTGGTAAAACAAAACTGGCTGTCTATCAATAACCTGTAATAGTTGTCTGTCAAATAAGATGGTCCAAATAAGTGTAGTTAAATCTTTTTTTTGCATAGTTAATCACATCTTTCCAATGATTACTCAGTTTGAGTAATCATTGATTTTTATTTTATTTTACTTTTAATTTTTTACCTACGTGACTTTACCGAAAAAAACCTAAGAATATGAATCATTGCAGTCACGAAAGCTTCAAATCTAGAATTAAATACAACATTTTGGTCCTCCATTCTCTGCCAGGTTAAGTTATGACAATGCTAGGTAACGGTGCAACTTAGGAGCTAAAGAGAGTCCCTCTAGAGAATGTTGGACTACTCTTTCAAGTTGGTCAGGTACCTTTGAAGAGGTGAGAGTACCCACACTTTACCCCACCACACAACCTGCTGATTGACTTAATGTATCCACTTATACTGCTGGGTGGACAGTGGCAGGGCGGGATCAAAGAAACCCGCACATTGTTTCCACTGGCGTGCCGGGAGATAAAATCGAACCAGCGACATCTGGATTGTGTGCAAACAATTACAGAATGGCAGCATTCCATGAGATAAAATCAAACCAGCGACATCTGGATTGTGTGCAAACTATTACAGAATAGCAGCATTTCATTAATGCTAGCATATTTCTGCAAATGTTGTCCAGTCATCACACAAGGTCCTCAACTGCTAAGATTTTACTCAGATTTGGAAAGTAATATATACCCGCCTTACTTTATGGGTCCGCCTCGGATGCTGGTCTTGTGGTGGATGTCATTCCAAGTGACAATGTTGTCTATGCCGGTGGTGCGCGATACACCCACAGTGAAGATGAGCCTCTGTTTGAAGGCTCTTTGCAGCAGTCGCAGCACGTGGTTCCCTTCCGTGTTGTCTGGCAGGTATGCGATGCGCATGGTGCCATGATAAGCCATGCCTGGCTGTGGGTGCTCAGGCTAAAATAGACAAATTCGTACAATTCAGCATATTGTCAGTGTGAAAATGTAATACTGTTAAATCAAGATAAATATATATTGTGAACTTCATGTGGTGGTACTTACACCTTGTATTCCACTCGGAATGGAATAAGTAATTTCAATAGTGCCACAAAGTGGGTAGCCTGGAAGGTGGCCTGATGTGGTGTTGACCGTCATGTGTGCATTTTTGGGTTGGTCACCAACAATAGTCCCATATGGCTTGCTGCATATAGGACAAACAGGCCGGATCTTGGAAGCCATATCTATGCATTCACGACAAAAAGCATGTTTGCAATTCGGCAGTGCATATTTTTCTGTAAAATCACCCAAGCAGATGGGGCACATGTCTTCTTCACTGTCATTTTCTTTGCTGGATTTCTGGTCTTCATTGGATTCTTTGCTTTTGCTACTCTCACCTTCATCTTTACTGTTTTCTTTAGACTTAAAAAACTTATGGTAAACATCATCACCTCCACTCAGTGTTCTTTTTAAGGACTGACGAGATGACTGTTGGGAATGCACAATCTTCTGGAATTCTTGATCAGATGACTTTTGGGAATGCACAATCTTCCGGAATTCTTCCAGAGCCGACGCTGGCTGCTTTCCTTTCCCGACAAAGCGGACACCCTTATTTCCTTTAATTTGGTAAACATCAGGAAATTGTTGTGAAATGAAATCGTCAGCTTGCCTCAGCAAACGGTGTCCCTTGTGGAGATCAACATCACTCCAAGAGATATGGGTCGACTGCAGCTCAACCTGTTCATTATCGTACAGTGACATGAATCCTTCTTTTGCTACTTCATTGGCAGGTTTCAGAGTGACGTTGCAAAGTGATGGACTTATCCCATCACTTATTTGAAAATCGACACTACAAAAAAGCTTTAAATTACCTATCTCCATAGCCATCTTCTTAAACATGAATTCTACAATATCTCTGTCTAAATTTTCAAACACATGGTTTGGCGGAGTGAAACCTGTCGCCATCCCGAAACATAAAAAGTATGTTACTAGGATACAATAAACCTAGTCTTCAAATTGTACACGTAACTTCTGATGCGGTGGTAATGCAAGTCTGTAAAATACAAATGATAACAAAAATTAGTTCATACAGTGAGTTCATTAGCATCCCTTGCTAGAAAGGGGTATCAAGTGGTAGTTATAGACTTATAGATGCTGGCATGGTGTAGTGTATGCAATTAACAAGCGAGATAAATGATCTAATTCTATCACAGAAATCTTTGAATTAACAACCAACATAAATAACTCAAAAAAATACCCAGCTCCACTTCATTCTCGATGGCAAAAACAATTACTTGGCTCTGCTAATTTCTGGAGAAATAAAACCAGCACACTGCCCCAGACATTTTCCCTTTTAAGAGTAACGAAGTCAAGACGTCTCCTGATTCGTGAGCGTGGAGCCGGCGCTTGACCATTGTCGGGCATTCCCCACATTCTTGTTGTGGGGTCATTCTGTGCATGGAAGTGCCATCCACCATGTTCTTTAATCTTCTGCGAAATTAAAGGTGTTTGGCTCAAATTCCCTCCATCATTCATTTCCCTACTCGGACCGCTTTCCTGTAAAAGTCACCAAGCACGAACTTGCTTCACGAAGCTTGCCCCTCCGAGAATGCGTCCAGCGCCCATATAATTGAGGTCCTGAGACTACTGAACTCTACCATATTGTGCGGTAGTGTAAAGATTATTTTATTTATATCGATCTTTTAGGCCAGTGTTATTCATTGGAAGATCCGCGGGGCACTGGCGATCCCTGGTGGCCTTTAGTGCGGTCCCAGACAGAACACAAATGTGACCCCCCCCCCTCCCCCCCATTATTATCATCATCATCGTGCTGCTGTCAAACCCGCAATGATTTCGAATGTGAGGCGGCCCTTACACTGACGATGTCTTATCGGCGAAAGTGGCGGCCCCCCCTCTCTGAAAATTAACATTTACTCAGATTGTAAATGTCGTGGATTTGCTCTCCAACACGCCGGTGTGCTGTCCGAGTAACACCAATTGGCATGTTCTGTTTACGTGACATTTATATTTACACCATCTAACCCAACAACGATAACAAACCATGTATTACTACGTGCTAAACTAATTCGCTAAGAAGAAGAACAACAACAACAAACTCTTCCGATAGTCTCTCGGATCGCCGCGTTTGTTGCGACGGATTCCTGCGCCACCCACCCTCCAGCCACGCGGCGCCAAAACAAAAAACACGACGCGGAAATCCCTTCGACTGCGACTCACACACACAAGGCGACTCACACACACACAAGGCGACTCACACACACACAAGACTCACACACACACAAGACGACTCACACACACACACAAGTCTCACACACACAAGGCGACTCACACACACAAGTCTCACACACACACAAGGCGACTCACACACACAGAAGACTCACACACACACAAGGCGACTCACACACACAAGGCGACTCACACACACAGAAGACTCACACACACACACAAGGCGACTCACACACACAAGGCGACTCACTCACACAAGGCGACTCACACACACACAAGTCTCACACACAAGACTCACACACACACACAAGGCGACTCACACACACACAAGTCTCACACACTCACACACAAGACTCACACACACAGAAGACTAACTCACTCACACACAAGACGACTCACACACTCACACACAAGACTCACACACACAAGACGACTCACACACACACAAGACGACTCACACACACAGAAGACTCACACACACACAAGGCGACTCACACACAAGACTCACACACACACAAGGCGACACATACACAAGGCGACTCACACACACACAAGGCGACTCACACACACACAAGGCGACTCACACACACACAAGGCGACTCACACACACACAAGGCGACTCACACACACACAAGGCGACTCACACACACACAAGGCGACTCACACACACAGAAGACTCACACACACACAAGGCGACTCACTCACACACAAGTTTCACACACACACAAGACGACTCACACACTCACATACAAGACTCACACACACACACAAGACTCACACACACACAAGACTCACACACACACACAAGGCGACTCACACACACACACACACAAGGCGACTCACACACACACAAGACGACTCACTCACACACACACAAGACTCACTCACACACAAGACGACTCACACACACACACAAGACTCACACACACACACAAGGCGACTCACACACACACACACAAGGCGACTCACACACACACAGAGACGACTCACTCACACACTCACACACACACAAGACTCACTCACACACAAGACGACTCACACACACACACAAGACTCACACACACACAAGACGACTCATACACACACAAGACGACTCACACACACAAGACGACTCACACACACAAGACGACTCACACACACACACAAGACTCACTCACAAGACGACTCACACACACAAGACGACTCACACACACACACGACTCACACACACACAAGACTCACACACACACAAGACTCACACACACACAAGTCTCACACACACAAGACGACCACACACACACAAGGCGACTCACTCACACACAAGACTCACACACACACAAGTCTCACACACACAAGACGACTCACACACACACAAGACGACTCACACACACAAGACTCACTCACACACAAGACTCACACACACAAGACTCACTCACACACAAGACGACTCACTCACACACAAGACGACTCACACACACAAGACTCACTCACACACAAGACTCACACACACAAGACGACTCACTCACACACAAGACGACTCACTCACACACAAGACGACTCACACACACACAAGACTCACACACACAAGACGACTCACACACACACGCGCTGTTGTACTGCACTTCTAGGCGGCCGCGGATTGACGGCAGAGATGGCTACAACTGCGTACGCACACAATGTTATAGACGACTTCAATCACTTTAACTCCGAGCGCCCCAACGTCAACAACAACACAACCACAACAACACACACCGCCGCCGCCTTGCTCCACAGACGCGACATCGTTTCGCGGTCAGTTCGATCGGGTTTTCGATGACAATTGGGAAGTTTATGTCGAAGATCGAACATCGACTGCACCTCGGTACGCCAGCGGCTGTTTCCACGCGCTGCCGATTCGTGCCTTGATCACCGAATCAATCCTCTGCCGCGAATCATTTACAAACGATTGATCATTTTTTCCCGTTAAAATTGTCAAATAATTCTGATAATAACATGAATAGTAATGAGAAGTAAAAGCGAACCTTTTGTATTGTTGAGACGTGAAGGCAAAAGGTTTTTTTTTATTTTTTAAAAACCGCGGCGATTCCCTTGGAAGATGGCAACGAAATGAAACTTTCGTGGGTCCTGGGCGACTGGGGGGGGGGGGTTCCGATCAGTGACGTCACAGTTCCTACCACCCCCACGTGACGCCTGCAGGGTGACGTCGATGAAATGGTTTATGTGCATGCATAATGATGTGACGATTACCATGCGAATAACCCCACCGGTAAATTGGATGCCCATTGTAATTGATATGCATTCATTAAACCCCCTCCCCCGCCCCCGGTCTTTACACTTTATTGGCTCGCAAGTGACGACATCAAATGTATTCCTCTATTTAAGAACGAAACAGGAAGACTTTTACACAAATCTGGATCTTGACTTTTGGTTATTCCGGTAAAGTCACGTGACTTTACCGAAAGAACCAATAATATGAATCTCTGCAGTCACGAAAGCTTCAAATCAAAATCTGTCTCTTGGTTGATAATGCTAGCTGTAATTGCGGACTGGCGAAACGTCGTTCTCGAGTTGTAAATGTTGTGGATTTACTCTCCAACACACCGGTGTTGCTATACGAGTAACGGATTGCCATGTTATGTTTATATTCTTAGGTGTTTTCGGTAAAGTCACGTAGGTAAAACATCAAAATTAATAAAATAATAAATTTTGATGTTTTACCTACGTGACTTTACCGAAAACACCTAAGAATATGATTCCTTGCAGTCACGAAAGCTTCAAGTCTAGAATGTTATGTTTACATGACAAACCTTAAATTTTGATTTAAAGCTTTCGTGACTGCAGGGATTCATATGCTTGGTTCTTTCGGTAAAGTCACGTAGAAGGGAAATAATAAAATGTATTGTTTTATATATATATATATTTAATTTTATTATTTCCCTTCTACGTGAAAATGTATTGTTTTATATATTTTTTTATTTTATTATTTCTCTTCTACGTGACTTTACCGAAATAACTAAGAATATGACAAACCTTACCAATTTGCCGTGTCGGGTTTAACAACACGTGTATATTTACGCGATCTAACCCAAACACTTCTTATAAAATGGTTTATAATTCACCAAACTCGCTCTATCCACTGCTAATCTAAGTCATCAACCTCCCAGTGCCTCCCATCCCCCCAACTCCCCCTGATGCCACTCGCTTGGGGGGTCGGCAACCTGCGGCTGCATGCGGCTATTTTTAGGACTGCAGTTGTGTCTTTAGAAATTCAAAAATAAAATGGCTCTTCTTGTTATTTGTTGCCCGACCCCTGACCATGGGAGTTCAGTTTACCATGAAAGTCCAGTTTACCATGGAAGTTCAGTTTACCATGGGAGTTCAGTTTACTATGGGAGTTCAGTTTACCATGAAAGTCCAGTTTACCATGGAAGTCCAGTTTACCATGGAAGTCCAGTTTACCATGGAAGTCCAGTTTACCATGGAAGTCCAGTTTACCATGGGAGTTCAGTTTACCATGGGAGTTCAGTTTACTATGGGAGTTCAGTTTACCATGAAAGTCCAGTTTACCATGGAAGTCCAGTTTACCATGGAAGTCCAGTTTACCATGGAAGTCCAGTTTACCATGGGAGTTCAGTTTACCATGGGAGTTCAGTTTACCATGGAAGTCCAGTTTACCATGGAAGTCCAGTTTACCATGGAAGTCCAGTTTACCATGGAAGTCCAGTTTACCATGGGCAGGGGTCCGGAGCTCCATGCGGCTAGCTTATTAAGGACTGTTTCGTGACTTTATTAAAGACCATCGTCTCGTATCCACATGCATTGCAGCTCTTGCAATATTGCGTTTTACCGAATTCGACAAAAATGGTCCTTCTTGTTGTTTTGGTTGCCGACTCCTGCACGAGCTCCTGCATGCGAGCTAATCTCATCGCTCCATCTCCGCTTGTGGTCGTCCTCCCTGGGCGCGTTCCCTTCTTTGGCTTTCCACATTCCATCCATCAGCTTCATCAGCCACTTGTTTTTATTACGCTACAGTGTCAGAATGCATCTCGCGGCATCGTCGCAAAGTTGGTAACATTGGCAAAACCGAAACCCCAGAAAGCGAAGTAGCAGTGTTTACAACACGGGACGCTGCGCAACATTTGAAGAATGTCATATACTGTATGTGTACGAATAATACACTGTCCAACGTGTACGCAGACTCTGAATTAGTATTTATACTGGAGGAATCCAATGAGCTATAAAGCATTTTTTCACATATGTACAATGGGGCCGTCCATAAATGACGTCACGCGATTTTGGACGATTTTTGCCCCCCCCCCACCCCTCGTAACACGGCGTCACAAGAAGTCAGACCCCCCCCCCCTCAAATATGACGTTGAAAATAAAACATGCTTCAAATCGCTTTGAACTATTGTCATTGTAGTGCGTATTTAATGTGGCGCTGCACTCCTATATTGTAGGAGAAAACATTTATTAAAAAGTATGTTTAATTAAAGTAGAACGTGTTGTCTATATTTTTTTAAAGTCGCGCATTTTTACGTGACGTCACATTTCTCACCCCCCTCCCCCAGGTGCGTGACGTCATTTATGGGCGGCCCCAATATCTGTCCAAATGCTGGCAATTGTATATTTTTTTAACAGGGCACACGGTATTCGTGTTGGCTCTTGCTTACAACAGAAGACATGCACTTTGACAGCTGTGGCGTGTTAAGAGCATGAAACCAGGTTATGCCGTTTAATTAAATTGAATTAATTCTAGATAAATAGCACTTCACATACCAATGAAAAGGCCCCGTAAATTAGGAGTTATAGTGTTGCCAATTTAGTAGGGGGCCGTCCATAATTGACGTCACGCACCTAGAGGGGGGGGGGGTCAGACATTTGTGACGATGTGTGACAAGGGGGGGGGGGTTGAGAAATGTGACGTCACATCAAAATGCGCAACTTTAAATAAATATGGACAACACGTTCTACTTAATTAAATAACTTTTTAATAAATATTTTCTCCTACATCAGAGTGCAGCCGCACATTAAATACGCACTACAATGACAATAGTTTAAAGCGATTTGAAGCATGTTTTTTTTGGGGGGGGGGGCTGACTTTTTGTGACGCCGTGACGATGGGGGGGGGGGGGGGTCAAAAATCGTCCAAAATCGCGTGATATCATTTATGGACGGCCCCTAAGGGGCTGATCCACATGGTACATGTGTATGGAAGCTCATTCACAAATACTAACCTCGTGTACCAGCTGCAGGGCTTTTGTGAACTGCTGTTACATTTGTAGAGGTGATACGCGCTGGGATTAAGGATCGTATGCACAGTGCGTGATGATTGGCTGTGTAGGTGGTGACGCGCGCTGACGGTGGAGGATCAGGGGTCAGCGCGGGGTCGTGGGTTACGGGGTACCGATTGGCTGGGGGCGGTGACGCGCTGAGAGAGAGTGCGTCGTGATTGGGTCATTAAGGAACGACGCTCACGTCGACGCCGCATCAGCTCCGTCCCTCGTGAGCAGGGGCTATAAAAGGGGATGCACACAGGCGTAAGGGCAGTGTGTAACCAGCGAAGAAGGAAGACGGGGATGAAGACCTAGAGCCCTGCGGTACCTAGCCCCGCTGTCCTAAGGGGACCGGGACTCTGTGTAACCCAGAGGCGAGTGTAGTGGGTGTAGCCATAGGGCTACACGAGCCGAATGTACTATGTGTAGCCAGGGCATAGGGCTTACACGAGTCGAGTGTATTGTGTAGCCAGAGGCATAGGGCTTACACGAGTCGAGTGTATTGTGTAGCCAGAGGCATAGGGCTTACACGAGTCGAGTATATTGGGTGTAGCCAGAGGCCTAGAGCTTACACGAGATTAGTGGAGTGTGTCGGAGGAAGAAGAGAGACCACACGTTGTATTGTGATACCTAAAGGATTTAATAAAAGTGTGTTACCCGTCAAGAAGTTCCTGCCGTCAATTCCCATACTTCAACTGGCGTCAGAAGTGAAACGGTCCTCCAAGCATGGATACAAGGAGGAACCGTCGGACCCACGGGATTGACCACGAGGACAACCTCGACGACGCGGGCCAGCGGGCATCAGGGGGTGAGGAAGAGGAGCTGCCCACGGGGCAGGATCCACCGACGGCGCCGGTCGAGCGACGGGGGACTGACACCGTGCTTCGCGAGGCACACTCCCGTCTGGCGGAGCTGCTGCTCACCGCCGCGTCCATCTTGGCGGAGATCAGCTCGTCGGGAGGAGCGGGGACGGCGGCCGACGTGCTACAGGGTCGCCCTGCAGATTCCCGCCAAAACGATTTGGCGATTCCCGCCATTTCATCCGCTCCAACTTTTGGCGGGAACGGCCATCACCACGTGGCAGCGGTTCTCCATGCGCGGCCGCTGACGTCACCAACGCGCGCGGCGGACCGCCATCACACACCCGCCACTGGGGCCGCCATCTTACACACCGACGGGGGGGCAGAGAGGAAGCACGAGGAGGAGGACGACTTTATCTTTCAGCAGCGCCTTCCCACGTTGTCAGCATTCAAGGCGGAAGGCGGGGATTGGAGCCAATTTCAGCGCAGATTTTTGGCGCATCAAGAGATGTCCGCCTGGTCCGACGCTACGGCACTGCGGGCACTGCCTGCCATGCTGGACGACAACGCGCTCGCGGCCTTCACGTCCGCACGCAGGTCGGACCGCTCCACGCTCAAGGATGCGCTGGCTCTCATGGCCAAAGTCTACGGTCCTCCCTCGGCGTGCCGCCATCATTTCTACGCAAGACGGAAGGCGGACACGGAGACCGTGCTCGCCTACCGCACGGCGTTGCTCGCTCTCGCTGACGCCGCGTTCCCTCGTATGGACGAGGAGGGCCAAGATGCGATGGTTTTGGAGCAGCTGCTCAAGTTGGCACAGGACCTGGGGGTCCCCATCAACACGGCCGACGACACCGATATTTCTTCATTACGGGTCGCCACGAGCATGCAAGCGCACGAGGTCCTTCAACGAAAGCAGGGGGTCGTCTGCAACGCTGCCGTGGCCTCAACTCCGGGTCCGGTTGACACCGTGCCCCAAGTCGTCAGCCCACGAGAGGACGCGTTCATCGCGGGACGAGCGGGGGACTGGAGGTCGGGGGGTCGTTCGCCTCTGCGAGCGGCCCGCAAGCTGGAGCAACCGAGATCTCCGACTACTGTCATCACCTGCTATAACTGCGGCCTTCGTGGCCACGTGGCCTCCGGTTGCCGCGCCCCACGTCAGCGCGCCATGGGACCTCGGCTGGACGACGACCAAGGCCCCAAGTCATCACTGCAAACCCCGGCAAGTCGCGGCACCTCACATGCTTGGCCCGCATACTCGACACGTATGGGTCGTCGCGTTGCGACGAGGGAGAGCCGAGTAGAGTTCGGGGATTCGGTTCGGAGAGGGGGGTTCGGCCGGGACCGGGGAGACATTAAATGGTCGGAATTGGGGCACAGAATAGTGGCTGCCTCAGCGGGTTCATCCGTCGTTACCGGATCGATTGATGGGGTCGAGGTCAGGGTGTTAGTGGACACGGGGGCATCGGCGACTATTATTTCGGATCTCATTTATAATATTCTCCCGGTACAATGTCGTCCGCTTCTTCCGGTGGATGTGCCATTTTACGCCGCTAACGGGGGATCGTTGGGCATTATCGGTCAGATTAGGGCGTCCATTTGCATTGGTGATATCAAATTGTCGGGACCCGTTTTCGTTTCATCTTCCCTGGCGGTTCCTTGCCTATTGGGCACTGATTTTTTGGCGAAAATGCCCATCAAAATTCTCATTGATCAGCGTTGCATTGAACTACCATCGGGTCGCCGTATTTCATTTTTGACGAGCCCTAATGTAATTCGGACGGCGTGCGCTACCATTCAGGCGTTAGCAACACAGACCGTGCACGTGCCCCCGGGTTCACAAATGTTGATTCCCCTCCGGTTACGGAAGCCATGGGGGAAGGAGGCCTCGGAACAGGCCATGCTTTTGGGTCCTTCTAATAGGGCTGTTGGAGGTCTCGATTTATCGGTGGCTCACACTTTGGTTGGGGCAGACAGGGATCCGTTTGTCATGGTTTTAAACGCTGGGGCGCGGCCGGCCGTCATTCAGCAGGGCACCGTGCTGGCTCACGCGGCACGGGTCCCTGCGGAGGAGAGGCTGGTTGCGCAGGCTGATCCGAGCCCCACGAATAGCGTACCATCAAAGGAGGACCTAGATTGGATTGATATGCTGTGCGCGGACTCTGACGATTTGTCAGCGCTACAGTTGGGTGCGTTGCGCGGGTTGCTGATTGAATTTTCGGATGTCTTCAGTAAACATAAGTATGATATCGGATGCACGGACCTGCTACGCCACCACATTGAAACGGGCGATGCGGCACCGGTCAGGCAAAATCCCTTCCGACTGAGTTAAAAAGCAGGACGGGTCCCTGCGATTTTGCGTCGATTTCCGCCGCCTGAATAAGATCTCGGTGGCCGACGCGTATCCGCTCCCCAGGATGGACGAGTCTCTCGACGCATTGTCCGGTGCGCGATACTTTTCGACTCTTGATTTATTGTCCGGATTTTGGCAGTTGCCACTCGACGAGGAGTCTAAGCCTAAGACTGCATTCCGGACTCCAGGGGGCCTGTTTCAATTTAACCGGTTACCCATGGGACTTCACTCCTCTCCTGCGACGTTTCAGCGTCTTATGGAATTGGTTTTGTCGGGCTTGCAGTGGGAGACGTGCCTCATTTACCTTGACGATGTCATTGTTTTCGGTAAAACGTTCGAAGAACACCTCCAGCGATTGAGAGGGGTGTTCTTGCGAATGCGATCGGCTAAATTAAAGTTTAAACCGGCCAAATGCCATCTTTTTCGTAAATCCGTGAGGTACTTGGGTCACATTGTCGACTCTTCGGGGATTTCTACCGATCCTGCGAAGACGGACTGTGTCAGTTCGTGGCCGACGCCCACGTCAGTGTCAGACGTGCGCAGTTTCATCGGTTTTGCTTCGTATTATCGCCGATTCGTTGAGCACTTCGCCACCATTGCAAAGCCCTTGCACGCTCTAACGGCAAAAGGAGTGAAGTTCCGGTGGGGACCGGAGGAGGAGGCTGCATTCTGCTCCCTCCGGGACGCCTTGGTAAGGGCCCCACCCTTGTGCTATCCAGACTTTGAGAGTCCCTTCTTGCTAGACACGGATGCTAGCAACACGGGCATTGGGGGAGTGCTGTCCCAAGTCGTTGGAGGGGTCGAACGGGTGGTCGCCTATGGTAGCAGGGTGTTGTCGCCGGCAGAGCAGCGCTACTGCGTCACCCGTCGTGAACTACTTGCCATTGTTTTTTTTGTACAACAATTCAGGCCATATCTCTATGGTCGTCATTTCACGGTCCGGACGGACCATGCGGCGCTCCAGTATTCATTACGGGTTGCCCAGCCCTCGGGCCAATTGTCGCGGTGGTTGGAAGTCCTCCAGGACTATCAGTTCACGACTACGTACCGTAAAGGGTTGCGACACACGAATGCCGATGCCCTGTCGCGGTTGTTGCCTTGTCACAAATGTGCGTGCTTATCGGGATCGGCGCGCTGTAAACCTCCGGTTACGGAAGGTAGGGAGGCGTTGGTTGCGACCGCGAGCACACCAATTGGGGATGGTCCCGCTACCCCAGGGGGTCAGGACTCGCTGCTCTCACTGTCGTTGATTGAGTGGGGCCGTCTCCAAATGGCGGACAGCTCCCTGCTGGCGTTGCGCCGAAAGACGGAGGGTTCCGAAGGTAGCCACGACCGAACTGGCTCCTACGAGCTTAAGCAGGGCCTGTTGATGAGATGGGACAGTTTGTCCCGGCGGCATGCGATTGTGGTGCCTTCTGCTGTGAGGGGGAAGGTTGTCTTGGCCGCACACGAACGCCTCTTGCATTTGGGAGTTAACAAAACGCTTGCCCTGCTTCAGCGTGACTATTTTTTGGCCGGGAATGGGGGGTGACGTGGTGAATATTCTGAAGGGTTGTGTTGAGTGCGCCAGACGGAAACCACCGCCCGTGGCAGCTAATCCACCGCTGCAATCTATTCAGGTCTCGCGCACTAACGAGCTCGTTGCACTCGATATTCTGGGGCCCTTTCCGGTCACGCCTAGGGGTAATAGGTACCTGTTGGTGGGGGTCGAATATTTTACCCGGTGGCCTATGGCGTGGCCACTCGCCAACCAGTCGGCGGCGGCTGTGACGGATGCCTTTGTCCAGGGCTACGTCCTGGACAAGGGGGCTCCCGAACGCTTGCTGACTGACCAAGGGAAAAATTTTTCGAGTAAATTACTGCAGGAGGTGTGCGACCTGTTGGGTACCAAAAAGGTGCGTACCTCCCCGTACCACCCGCAGACGGACGGGATGGTGGAGAGGCTTAACAGGACATTGACCTCTATGCTGTGCCAGCAGGTGTGTGAGTCGCATGTTGATTGGGACCTGCAGGTCCCTGGGGTCCTTGCCGCGTATAGAATGGCCCCCCATGCAGCTACGGGGTTTTCCCCGTTTTTTCTAATGTACGGTTGGGAAGCCGACCCGCCCATGGAAACGCAGCTGGGTCTGCCCGCACCACGAACTAATTCTAAATTGGCAGAGCATATCAAATTTAATATTCATAAACTGACAGAGGCAAGGGAGGCCGCACGGCTTAATTCGCGGGCTCGCCAAATTGCGAACGAGCGGTTGCGGGCACGGAAGGTGTCCGTGCACAATTGGGAACCAGGTGACAAGGCCTGGCTGCATTGCCCTCAGGCACCTTTGGCCACGTCGCCTAAATTGTTGAAGCCGTGGCGGGGACCCGTGGAGGTCGTGCGGGTGGCACGCCCCCAGTGCGTTCAGATAAAATGGGGGAAACGCCGTTGGTACGTCCACCCCTCCCGACTGAAACCGTTCTCGCCTCCGTATGGCCTCCCCTTGTGTCGTGAGGGCCGAGCATGTGACGTGACCGACGACCCTGAGGGGGAATTGTCCTTGCCTGCTCCTCACATGTCTCTGCCTGATCCGCTCCCAGGTGTCTCGGAACTGACTGCTGCCGACCACCGGCGGCCGGATCTTCACGGCGGGGCCGGTCCTTCCAGGCCCGACCCGTGCCGTCTAGAGCTGCCGGAGACACCGGACGGTCGCCAACGTCCCGTTCCATACGACGGACCGGCCAGACGGACTCGCGCTAGGTCGCGCTACTTTGTGTAACCTACCACGTGCGGAGTCGAGGCAGCCGGAGCGCCTCGGCACTGCGTGGGTCACAGTGACACTTGGCGCGTTCGTTTTACGGTGTTCGCTTTTATTGTGTTGTTCGTCGGGCTGTATATTGCTTCATATTTAAGGTTGTGTTATGTTGTTGTTGTTGTTGTGTTACGGGGCACACTGGGATGTGGAGTTCTTTATTACTGCGTTGCGTTATGTTGTGTTGTAGGTTAACAGCCGGGCCGGCTGCAAGCTATGTGGGAGGGGGTGATGTAGAGGTGATACGCGCTGGGATTAAGGATCGTATGCACAGTGCGTGATGATTGGCTGTGTAGGTGGTGACGCGCGCTGACGGTGGAGGATCAGGGGTCAGCGCGGGGTCGTGGGTTACGGGGTACCGATTGGCTGGGGGCGGTGACGCGCTGAGAGAGAGTGCGTCGTGATTGGGTCATTAAGGAACGACGCTCACGTCGACGCCGCATCAGCTCCGTCCCTCGTGAGCAGGGGCTATAAAAGGGGATGCACACAGGCGTAAGGGCAGTGTGTAACCAGCGAAGAAGGAAGACGGGGATGAAGACCTAGAGCCCTGCGGTACCTAGCCCCGCTGTCCTAAGGGGACCGGGACTCTGTGTAACCCAGAGGCGAGTGTAGTGGGTGTAGCCATAGGGCTACACGAGCCGAATGTACTATGTGTAGCCAGGGCATAGGGCTTACACGAGTCGAGTGTATTGTGTAGCCAGAGGCATAGGGCTTACACGAGTCGAGTGTATTGTGTAGCCAGAGGCATAGGGCTTACACGAGTCGAGTATATTGGGTGTAGCCAGAGGCCTAGAGCTTACACGAGATTAGTGGAGTGTGTCGGAGGAAGAAGAGAGACCACACGTTGTATTGTGATACCTAAAGGATTTAATAAAAGTGTGTTACCCGTCAAGAAGTTCCTGCCGTCAATTCCCATACTTCACATTGAACTTAAAATGTAGGTTTTCAGTTGATCCCGAGTTTAGAGTGCCTGAAGATCAAAGCAGTTTGAGCAAAACGTCGTATTTTGATGTTAAATTCAGTCCTGATGTCTTGAGCTTGTGGGAGAGCTTTATTGGTCAGAATTTGATCAACACATTGGCACGTATAAATAATGTTTGTAAAAGTGACTATCTTGTCAGGTGGTGTAGGGTTAATGACAATAATGTTGACTTAACACTACCACGTGGCCTAACTTACAAAGAAAATATGGAAAATGTAAGTGACATTGTTTGTCTTTCGACCATAATCTCAGGCTTGAGTCACTGCTATGTTGAATGAAGACTGACCAACAGTGGTTTTTAATACACATTCGCTTTAATAATGCAATAAATTGCGTAATATAACAAAACGTGCATTTCTGCAATATGGATATGACAGTACAGCAGTTCCCTTCTGACCCGAGTGTAATTCGTGCCGGTAATATTCCTGTCTGCAATGTGCCTGTGCTTTACGATGACTCCTAGGCCATAGTCGTGATCATCTCACCTAACAGCTCACCGAACTGAAAGTATCTTAGCAGCACCAATCCGGTAAGAGAGAGGAATAATATTGATATGGCAACACTGTTTCAGATTGTAGAATGCTTAGCCATTTCTGTTACTGCACGGATCTCTTGCAGTTACAGTTATGTAAATGCCAAAGTTATTTTAAATTCCTATTCCCTCCCCATCTTAGACGATAAAATTTAGAACTCACAAAGTGCCTTCTAAACCAGCGTATTCAGTAGGGTTGCCGCAATATGGTAATATATTTCGTATGATGCAAGATAAAAAAAAATAATCGCATTTCCCAATATTAATACTGTTTAATTATATCGTGCTTGATGGTTATTGATATTTTTTCATAATACGTTTTAAAAAATATACCTTACCCATTAAATACATTCTTTGGAAGCCTATGATGAGTGCAGAGAAGATAAGTTTGTCAACATTAAAACAATAAACTAAGAAAGAGTACTATTTCCTAAGAGCTGCACTGCAAATGGCAAGATTTTTTTTTTCATCAAAGCACAAAACGTGACAACCTTCATTGGCTCCATCAATATGACATGGGATGCAACATTTCAATGTTTAATCCTAGCATTCTTTATCCAATACGTTAAAATGTGACGTAATATAAAATAAAAGAGGTATGATTTATAGAAAAACTCACAAGTACCTCTGATGCATTTACTGTATTATAATTTTGGTGTCATTCTGCAGATATAAACCATAATGAAAGTATAGTATACTTCCGAAGCAATTAATTCAGTATTCATATGAAGTGCTTTAATTTGAGGATTTCTTAACTTTGAGAACACAATCAGTGGTAAATCCAGTATATGTTGAATATAAAGTTTATAGTTTTAATAGAAAACAAATTCTATGGTTACAAAAAAATAGGTGAGGGAAAACGATCTTTTTTTTTAATACTTTCCAGAATTTATCCTGAAACCGCAAAAAAATCACTCTTGCCATAGAGCAGGTGTTTGTTTTTACCTATCATCAGGAGCATGACGTGAAACAGCTGCATTTGTGTTTGGAGATTGGTAAATGTGGAAACTGTACCATGGAGGTAACAATAACAGGGATAACAAGCCTTAAATAAAAGAAAAACTGAAGACAATAGTTTGTTATACAACTGGGCACTGAAAAATCAGATGTTGCAGTACATGTTACAGAATATATAGTATTAAAGAAGTCCCAGAAGTGTTGCATTTATTTTGTTATTTTGTTCACGTGAAAAAAATATTTCATATGATACTGTATTGCATTTACATTTGCCATCTGATAAAAAAATGTGTTGGCAGCATATTTTCACTTTTACAAATAAGTTCCAGAGGTTAACAGCTAAATGTATTTGTGAATGTGATGTCATCTATGTCTTATAACACATCCCTGCGGAGGGAGCTGGTAGGAACGTTGGGTTGCTCGGTCAATGGCCAGGGTCAACGGCGGCGTGGTGTATTCCGCAAATATGCCCGACTGTGAGGGTGGGCACAAGCCGGCGTGAGTAGGTTAAACGTTGAGTTTTATAAGGGCACCACGGGGTGACCAGCCCCTCCCCACCCAGCCCCACCCCTCCCACCTCCCACCCAGCCCCACCCTCCAACACCCAGCCCCTCCCCACCCAGCCACTCCCCACCATCCCCACCCAGCCCCTCCCGCACGACGGACGAACACAATAATCCGCTGTGGGTTGGTGTAACCAGGAGGTTCCTACCAGTAAAAAATATATAATTAAAAAAAGACGTGGCAACTGTACATTAATTTATCGTTATGGTAAACCAGTGCATAGCTTTTGGAATACACATAAGTAAATTATCAAATTGAAAACCATTCATCAACCTCATCTTCATTTAATTTGTGATGACCCCTTCTTCACGACGTTGGTCACACAATACCCTTATCCTTCAGGTCATCTTGGACACGCTTCAGGTAATCTGGGTCAGGATAGCCATAGCTAAAATAGATAAAGAAAAGAACGGAAAATATATCAATGGATTTTGCTTAATATCACTGGCAAATAATACTTTAACACTAAAATCAATTAATTTAAAAGAATACAACTCACTCCCAAATATGTTTTTATTTTAAAACACTGGGGAATGGTAGTTTGCCCACTAAACTCTGTAACTTAAGCATTTTGCTCCTCGGCACTATTAGGTTTTGGTTTTAATGACAATTCTACACTCGCATACATTTGCAAACATAGTCTGTATCCGACTAAACGACCTCAATTCTCATCCAAGATGTTATTCATTTTAAGATTAGCAAAATAAAATGTGCCCGCCTTACATGAAAGGTCCACCGTAAATGCTGGTCTTGTGTTCGATGCCATTCCAAGTGACCAAGTTGTCGATGCCAGTGCTACGTGATACACCTACAGTGAAGGTGAGCCTCTGTTTGAAGGCTTTTTGCAACAGGAGCAGCACGTGGTTTCCTTCCTGATTGTCTGGCAGGTATGCAGTCCGTGAGATGCCACCATAAGCCTTTCCTGGCTGCGGGTGCTCGGGCTAAAGGTGTGAATTAGAAGAACCTCATATCAACGGTAATTATAACATCATAGAATGTATAAACACACTTCAAAAAGGTAATTATTAAACCAAGATAATAATTAATCATGCATATCATGTAGTAGTACTTACCCCTTGTATTCCATTTGGAATTGTGTAACTAATTTCAATCATCCCACAGGTTTGATAGCCTGGAAGGTGGCCTGATGTTTTGTTGACAGTCATGGTTGCATGTATGGGTTGGTTGCCTAGAGTAGTTCCATATGGCTCGTTGCACATAGGGCAAGCAGGCCGAACCCTAACAGCCATATCTATGCAACTGCGGCAAAAGGCATGTCTGCATTTTGGCAATATATGCTTTTCTTTAAAATGTGTTAAACAGATGGGACACTCGTCTTCCCTCTCATTTTCACTGCTGGATTCCTGTTCCTCATTGGCTATTTGGGTTTTTTTCTTTTCTCTTCCGTCTTTACTGCTTGATACAGAATTTAAACTCCTCCGGCCATTGCCATCACCTCTACGCTGCGATCTTTTCAATGAATGACTTTGTCCCTGTTGGGAATGCACAATCTTTCGGAACTCTTCCACGGCCAATTTTGGAAGATTTCCTTTGCCGACAAAGCGGACACCCATGTCATTTTTAATTTGGTAAACATGAGGAAATGCTTGTTTAATGAATGCGTCAGCTTGAGTCAGCAAATGGTGTCCCTTAGGCAGATTAATGCTACTCCAAGAGATGTGTGCTGCCTGCAGCTTAAGTAGCGCTTTTTCATACAGTGCCATGAATACCTGGTTCGCCACTTTATCGAAGGGCTCCAGAGTAATGTTGCACAGTGAATGAACTATGCCATCACTAATTTTAAACGTGACACCGTACTTCTTATTCAGATTATCAAAAGCCTCATCCATCTTCTCAAACATGAATTCTACAATATCTCTATCTAAATGTTCAATCAAGTGGCTAGACAGACTGAAACCTGTTGCCATCCTGAAATGTAAAAACGATGCGATTCAGAAACAATAAGCCTTGTCTTCAAATTGTGTGCGCACCTTGATGCAATGGAATAACAAGCCTGTGAAATACAAATGATAGGTAATACAGTGAGTTAATCAATTATACAGTTTTCGCCATTAAATGTTAACTGGTAGCTACGTGTCTTTACCGAAAGAACCAAAGAGTATGGATTCCTGCAGTCACGAAAGCTTCAAATCAAGATTTTAAAGACACTTAACAGATGCCGGCATGGCTCAGCCTCTAAAAAGAATAACCCAGATATATTTTATTGGAAAATAACAAGAACGATTGAATTCTACTGCTTACAGAGATACATCTAAATAACAATTCAACATTAAATGTTGGAAAATATACATCTCTGCTTCATTCTAAATGACATTACCAATGATAAACTCTCATTTCCGGGTTAATACATCAGCATACTGCCCCATTTTCCACTTTTTTAAAACAAAGTCAAGGCAGCTCCCGACTCAGACAAGCATGGGGTGGCAACCGAGATATGGATTTGTAGTCCACATTCCTATCATGGTGTCAATCGATCCATCAGACACCTGCCTTTACCTCTCGTATGTCTGTCAAATTGGCTGCTTGTTAACTCAAACGCCCTCCATCCAGTTAAATCTTGAGCTTACGCTTTAACTTTATTTTATTGTAAGGAACACTTGAAATCAACGATAAGTTTTACTTTTGATTCCTTGCCTCTTTCCCAACACCCTTCCCGTCTAAAACCTTCTCTCATAATCTCTTCACCTCTGAGAATGTCCCAACCCTTGGAAACAGGGTCCCTAGCAAGGATACTAAACCACAGGCTCTATTACTATATTACTTGGAATCTAAGTTTACGCGACTACAATGGTAAAAAAAAAAACTTCCGGAAAATATGACAATTCATCGCATCGCCGAGTCAATGGTTAAATCCCTAATTATAACCACGATTATCGCAACGAATTAAATAGTAATTAGCGATTATAGTTGAAAATGTAATCCATGAAAACCACACTACTACAAACCTTTGAGACGTGAAGGCAGCAAGTGTCAGAAGCGCGGCGAACCCGGGGCAGAAGGGACGAAATGAAACTGACAGGGCCAGAATGTGGGGGTTTCTAAGCAATGACGTTACACGACTTCCTACTTCACTTTTTTGGTGGCTGCCCAGCCACGTAAACAAAACTTTAGTATTCATCATCATCAGCCATCAGCTGCTAATCTAAGTCATCATCACCTCCCCAATTTCCCCTGATGCCACTAGCTCATCTCATCGCTCCATCTCCGCAGTGGTCGTACTCCGTAGCGGCGTTCCCTCCTTTGGCTTCCACATTCCATCCTTCAGCTTCATCAGCCACTTGTTTTTATTACGCTACGGTATGTATACTGGAGGAATCAAAAGAGCTATGAAGCTCTTTTTTCGCAGATGTACAGTATCAGTCCACATGCTGGCAATTGTAGTTTTGTTAAACAGGATACGCGGTGTTCGTGTTAGCTCTTGCTGACAACGGAAGACGTGCATTTTGACAGCTAAGGTTTGCCGATGAGAGTTAAAAGCATGGCAACGGGGGTTATGAGCCAAATAATTAGCTTAAGCGACCACTTTTTTGCGACCACCTAGCTATCCATATTTTCAAGGACACATTTTGGCTATTTATAAACAGAAAACACTGCTAAGTGCTAAGACCAGGTTATGTTTGTGTTGCGGAATTGAAAATGCGAATGTTAACCTTTAAGACCTAGAAGCGATTAAACGTTCAGTTTAAATGCTGGTTTTAATTATAAAACTAAAACGTTTAAAGGTATTGTATTAATCACATAGCGACGTCTATATTACTGTGATTTCATCTTCAAGGCAGTAAACAGCAGGGATAAGGAAACACTATTCTCGTAGAAGACAAGAATTTTAATGATTAACTTTCGCGTGTGGCATACACCAGAGTACGTTAGTATTACAGGTAGGAACAACAGGTTCCAGACTGCCCACCAGGGATTATGTCTGTCTGTCGTGCATATGTGTATGTCGTGCACGAATGCGCTGTCCAACCAAGTTCCTACCTGCCCACTCCGAAGGAACGTGTTGAACAGGGTGGTTCACGTTGTATATGCAAAACAGTGCTGAAAATCCACAGTGAACACGAGTCACATCATCACAAGTCATGTTCAACCCACTGCTGGAAGAAGGCCTCCCAAAGCCGGTGGTCACCTCACAAATGTTCGATGTTAATATTCCATCCACAGAGCACATTGTTCCATCTCTTCATTTAACGTACGATCAGACACTTCGCTTTCCCGAGCGATTGAGATCATTTACTGTCAGAAATCGCACCTCCTGGTTTTGAAATTCCACGAAGACACTGGTGTAACAAACAATCTCACGAGAACACCAGCAGGCCCCATGTAGGGCATCTCCTTCATGAATAGAACATTAAAGACAAAGCCACAGTAATAATAATGCCACCGTGACCACACAACTCAAACTATGAACCGCATAGCAATCCCAGCGGAGGAGCAGCAAAACTTCACGAACTCCTGAAGTCCCCCTCGTTGCGGCTGACAGACCTCGGCATTGGCATTGATCTCCTGAACCATACTATCGTCATGCGCAAGAAAGGAATTGCACAACATACATTCACACGCAATAAACAGTCCGAGAAAACACAACCATGAAGTGCATGATGGCTTGCAACGTGTAAGTACTGCAGACTAGTTTAAGCATGACCGGTTCTTGCGGTTGCGTTCTGGAAATTCCCGTGAATCCCAGCATGGGATATTGGAGCTGTTTACAAACGCCCCAGGTCATCACAGAGGTAAACATCAGTTGTATTACTGAAACAGCATTATTTAGTGCCTGATTGCATGTGAGTCAACAAGCAGAACTGCGGTACTGTCGTGAAATGTGTGCGGCACATATACAGCACGTTTTGTCCATCCACTGCTGGATGAGGACCCCCCACCTCCACCACCGTGCCATGCGCCTCGTGGGGTTTGTTTTAACTTTTAACCATACTTCACCACGCTAGTGTGTAGGCGAGAAGCATAGAAGTACTGTACTGTGCAATAACTGATGTTTTGTATGCTGCTGTATAGCCGATAACAAACTGCCTTGCGTGGTGGTCCCGCATTTAAGCCCTAACCCAGGCTCAACTTCGCTTAGCTTTCATAGATCTGACGAGATGGGGGAGTGCATTGCGGACGATTTGGAAATATGCAGTAGTGTAGCAATAGGGATGCACAGTACACATATTATTATGAATTGTCAAAAAATGTGGGGTTGCGACTCAACATTCAACGATCTCTTTTTTTGTATTAATCATGATGTAGATTTTAACCTGCTCGTTTCACCTCATTGAGCATGAAGGTAATATTAGCGCATCGTTTTCACGTGCAATCGAATGTAGGTATAGGCAGAGCAGGCGAGAGGGGAATAGAGTGCCGAGGGCATCTGGGGTGCGATCGAGATTCAGGAACGTGTGGGTGTTGCCAACTCCATGACGTGGAAAAGTCACCAAAATAATCTCGACAAATCACCCAAACACATAAAAAAAACTAAACAATCCCCATCCTACCAGGCAAAGCCCACTGAGGTATGAACTTATTTTTCAGAAGCGACCTGGCCACAAATGATAGCTCAACAAAGTGGCCCATCATTTGGACATGTCTCGCACCAAAATAGTCTCAATGCAATTGCGATTTGTTTGGTAAAGTATGGTGTTTAGATTAAATTATGAAATAGCGTGTAACACAATGCTACGTTGTCAATCCACAACTCAGGTAAATCAGGTTCATTGTGCAGTGCGAGTACAGAGGGCAAGTTGTAAAAGGCAAGCAACATTGTTGCGTGGACTTTATACCGAAATCGTATGACATCGTATGACACAAGACATGCGTATATTTGCATAAGAATGTTGAATACCCTGTATGTTACGCATTCACCGAAAGATGCAATTACAGTATTGTGCACTCACACACCTTTAAAATATACCTTGTAGAATATCTGTGAAGCGTTAGGAAAGTAAATATGGTTGGAGAAATAAAATAAAAATCCAGCAAAAAACAGTTTGATTAGTCAAGTGACTTGATTCAAATGCAAATTCTCTCTTTGTGAACATTTTTTTGTATTACTGTGCACTGAAATGTACCTGAAGTGGTTTTGGGGAATATACGGCTCAGAATCTTTAAATTGTATTATATATCCGAGTTTGGTGTGAAGTTTGGTGTGAAATGTTAATATTAATGACACGAGGTGAGTTAAACGCAGCTCCAAAACGTAAACACAACAGGACGATTACCATTCTACCCATTTATCATAAGCATAAAGAGTTGATTTCAATCGACGCATTCCATAGCATTTGTTACTTTTTTTTTTAATCGCTGCATGCTTGGGCATGTCACTTTTGCCAGTACAATTATTACACTTTGGACGTTTGATTCGATGCGTACATCCATCGTGGGCCTCAAATTTTGATTATTCGTCGACGAATGGACGCACGCACGCACACACACGTGGGTAACACATCCCTGAGTGTTAAAGGGGGCCCCCCCTTGAGTCATAAACAACACGACAATTCGGAGAAAGAGAAACAGCAGGAAGTTGGGAGGGCGCCACTTGCTCTGCCGCCTCTTGACCAGACGCTTCTCTCCGACAAGTTCTGTGGGGTTTGTAAATCAAGAACGATTACACTTGTTAAGTTTGGGGTATACGAGTTTACTCGATACGTTAAACATTACACAGCAACGGTGTTTTTTTTGTATGTGTGTGTGAACGTTTATAACCGCGTGTATTGTGTGTCGTTAATGCGAACGATCGCCACTGGAGCTATATGCACTTTTTAATCGAGACTGAAAACTAACTTCTTTATAACTGCGTTGTGTGTTAAGTTTGTTGTCTCACGCTCCGATTAGCACAGTCGGCCACGTAATGCGCGAAAGAAGGTCAACATACAGTACGGACAAAACAGGAGTTCATATGTGGATTTAGTTTCGAAGCAAGAGTGTAACACGATACATTTGCGGAAGACGAGAGAAGAACGCACGCGACTCCTTGGTGTGGACGCGTGCGCATGTGTACGCGTGTTTGTTTCTCCATTTCACATTGAATAGAGACTACACATTTGACGGGGCTTGCCGAGAACGAATGGAGAAGTATAAGGAGGGCAGTAAAGAGTCTAAATTAGTCACAACAGCTGATGGCGGTAACGAATCTAAGTTAGTCACTACAGCTGATGGCAGCAACGAATCTAAGTTAGCTAAGACAGCTGATGGCAGTAACGAGTCGAAGTTGGTCACAACAGCTGATGGCAGTAACGAGTCTAAGTTAGCTAAGACAGCTGATGGCAGTAACGAGTCTAAGTTGGTCACAACAGCTGATGGCAGTAACGAGTCAAAGTTAGCTAAGACAGGTGATGGCAGTAACGAGTCAAAGTTAGCTAAGACAGCTGATGGCAGTATCGAGTCAAAGTTAGCTAAGACAGCTGATGGCAGTAACGAATCTAAGTTAGCTAAGACAGCTGATGGCAGTAACGAGTCTAAGTTAGCTAAGACAGCTGATGGCAGTAACGAATCTAAGTTAGCTAAGACAGCTGATGGCGGTAACGAGTCTAAGTTAGCTAAGACAGCTGATGGCAGTAACGAGTCAAAGTTAGCTAAGACAGTTGATGGCAGTAACGAGTCAAAGTTAGCTAAGACAGGTGATGGCAGTAACGAGTCTAAGTTAGCTAAGACAGCTGATGGCAGTAACGAGTCTAAGTTAGCTAAGACAGCTGATGGCAGTAACGAGTCTAAGTTAGCTAAGACAGTTGATGGCAGTAACGAGTCAAAGTTAGCTAAGACAGTTGATGGCAGTAACGAGTCAAAGTTAGCTAAGACAGGTGATGGCAGTAACGAGTCTAAGTTAGCTAAGACAGCTGATGGCAGTAACGAGTCTAAGTTAGCTAAGACAGCTGATGGCAGTAACGAGTCGAAGTTGGTCACAACAGCTGATGGCAGTAACGAGTCAAAGTTAGCTAAGACAGCTGATGGCAGTAACGAGTCTAAGTTAGCTAAGACAGCTGATGGCAGTAACGAGTCAAAGTTGGTCACAACAGCTGATGGCAGTAACGAGTCAAAGTTAGCTAAGACAGCTGATGGCAGTAACAGGTCTAAGTTGGTCACAACAGCTGATGGCAGTAACGAGTCTAAGTTAGCTAAGACAGCTGATGGCAGTAACGAGTCTAAGTTGGTCACAACAGCTGATGGCAGTAACGAGTCTAAGTTAGCTAAGACAGCTGATGGCAGTAACGAGTCAAAGTTAGCTAAGACAGCTGATGGCAGTAACGAGTCTAAGTTAGCTAAGACAGCTGATGGCAGTAACGAGTCAAAGTTAGCTAAGACAGCTGATGGCAGTAACGAGTCTAAGTTGGTCACAACAGCTGATGGCAGTAACGAGTCTAAGTTAGCTAAGACAGCTGATGGCGGTAACGAGTCTAAGTTAGCTAAGACAGCTGATGGCGGTAACGAGTCTAAATTAGTCACTACAGGTGATGGCAGTAACGAGTCTAAGTTAGCTAAGACAGCTGAAGGCGGTAACGAGTCTAAGTTAGTCACAACAGGATATGGCAGTAATAAGTTCAAGGTAGCCAAGACAGGTGAAGGGAGCAAGGTGTCAGTGCGCAGTAAGGAACCTCGTGAAGTCAGCAACAGGCAGGAAATTGTTTCCAAAATCAAGAGGGGCCAAACAGCTGTGGCATCGAATGTGGGAGGGACGGACGATAGCACGAGTTTACAGGTTCAGCTGATGGAGGAGACTGCTGTGCTCGTGGAGAAGCTGCCTCGAGACCTGGACAAGGTCCTCAAGGGGAAACTGCATAAATATTTCCAGAGCAAGCGGTCCGGTGGTGGGGAGTGCCAGCTGATCTCTCACCAGGACTCAAAGCGTAAAGCCATCGTGAAATTCACCTCTAAACAAGGTATGGTAGACCATTGGAACCTCATTTGCCAGTAAAAAAATATGATAATTGTTTTTTTACCCTTCTATCTGGCAACAAAACTGGCACCATCAAGGTATGGTAGAGCAACCTGTATGTCCACACACTGCCAGGCCACGGCCCAATTAGTTAACTATGATTTGTGTGCATAAAGGAGACATTGCAGTGTAATGATGTTGCCCATGGCCATCACGCATTTGCCCTCCACCTCATGGCCAACTCCATTGTAAAACCTATATCCCATATAGTAAATCTTTTCACTATTCAGGCATCCCTCCCTCCTGAATGGAACACTGCTCTTTGAGAAGATCTTAAAAGCACAATTGTAATCGCTTAACATGCTTCCTTCCTAAGAAATCTGTTTTTTGAGAAAAATATAGCACATGCTGTGGTACTTGATACTCTTGACTTTATATTCAATAGTCTTGAATCTTGTCATCTTTATGCCATCATATTCCTCGAATTGTCTAAAGAAATTGATTTAGTGGATCACGCTGTAATGTTGCAAAGCCTGTAATGCCTAATTGTTTAGGATTGTGCAATCAACTGGATTTACAACTACTTATCTGACCTGTTTTCAAATTGTTTCCATCAGTAATTTATCGTATGACAGGATCCATATAATTTAAGGAGTTCCTCAGGGCTCTTTGCTTGGTCGTATCCTGTTTTCTCTGTACGTGAACCATTTAGGCATCTCTCATCTGCACTCTGATATTAACCTTTTTGCTAATGACAGCCCTGATGGCCGCCAGAAATTCCATGGAAGAGTTACAACGGCACCTCCAACAGGATTTTAATAATCTTAAACTTCAACGTATTGCCATAAAACTGGTCCTCATCATTAAAACCACCAAAGTTATGTTCTTCACCGGATACCTCACACCTGTCTCGCCACTGTGGCTCTAGACGCAGACCTTATTGATTACATGGCCCATAAGATAACCCAACATTTAATTACTAACAAATGCTGTATTCTAGTTTGACGCCACGTGAATATACTAAATACCACCATCCTGCCCATATTTGGCGATTGTGACACAACCTACCCCAAAACATCTCGCTCAATTATACCACTCTGCTTGCCGTTTTTCCATGGATGACCCTTGTAGAACTCATAATTGCAACCTGTATACAGTATTAACTCAACTCTGTCCTACCTGGACATCCGAAGAGACCATTACGAGGCTGTCTTCATCCTAAAAGTCTTCTTAAACAAATCTGCCAGTTACCTAAAGGACCACTTAGTTCCTCTCACTGGCGGAGCCAGTGGGGGAGGGGGTGGCACATACCCCCCCCCCCCCCCCCAATGATCCGATTGAAATTCCTAATTTCGTCGAAATCCCTAATTTCGATCGGATCATTGTGGTTTATTAGTAATAAATCGGCATTTTGCGACCCCCACTGCCACTGTGTAGCATATTATTATGTGCCAGGGACTTTATGAGATGATAGGACAATAGTCCATAATTGGCAATAAGTAACGGCAAAGCGGTTATAAGTGACTCAGAATTGTGCGCAGTTGCGTATACAGTCCACGACTTCCCTGAAGGTGAAGTACCGGTGAGGACGCTTGACACCGAGGTTGAGGCACACGTATATTTATTTCACAATACGACAGTGGGCATATAACACTCGAGGGGGTATCGGCCCCCTCACCCGTATAACTCGGGATACACCCCTAGCTAACTCTGTCCTAGCCCCGAGTCCTCCACTAATGGGCTAGGGGAGGCTATCTGGCCCGACACTGGTAAGTCGGGCCCGGTACCCGGAGTTCCAGACCAGCTCTTACAAGAGCACCGGCTCTGGCTTTCGGGACCACGCCGCTGGCTCAGTCCTGTCCGGCCCTGAAAAGGAACATCGAACTAGGGGAGTCCAGGGCTCTATCTAAGACGTCTTCAGTCTTCTTCCTTTAGCTTAAAACATAACTCCCGAGCCCTTTGAAACATCCCCTTTTATACCCAACCCCTCCCTGAGGGGTGGGGCCCCGGGGGATCATAACGTTCGAACCAGCCCCCCCCAGGGTGTCTGGCTCGGACGTCGTAGAGGGCACCTACTCGTGCACTTACGTAGCCCCGCCCACTGTGTTTGTTTTCCATAGGCTGCCATGCATAACGGGCCCTCTCTTTAACACCCCTACAAAGGCATCAACACCTTCAGCGAGAGCGAAGCCGATCACACACAGTTCCAATTTGACCCTCGATCGATGGCTGCGCCATTGCCGCACACGCGTCGAATAAAAAGCAAGGGACAAGTCCTTACTTACTAACAACTCCTCTATAATTTTTCATTGCTGGAGGGGTTGCCCCCCCTACCTGAAAATCCTGGCTCCGCCATTGGATCGTCTCACTCGCCTTCTGTAGCCTCATAAGTGCCTCTTTATTCCTATGCAAAAAATCCATTTGGTAAAAACGTGGTAAAAAATATTTCCGCGTTACTACTTGACGATTCTGAAATACCCTTGCCGCTCACGTACAGCTTGGTTGCCTTACTTCACTCCCCTCTCCTCTTTTTGTTCCTATTAGACCAAAACACAGCTTACTTGCACACGTAACAATGTTTCATGGCACATCTCGCGTGCCTTTTACGGCCATTAAATACCTTGTTTGTTAATTTTGCAATATTCCTTAAGGACCCTGTACTCGTTCTCTGCAATATTAATGTTTTTGTCTTTTCTTTTGTTGCTGCTGTGTTCATGCACCACGGATTTCCCTTGTAAAATATCCAGACAACTCACCAAACGGGATCATCAATGTAACAAGTGACAAAAACAAAACAAAAATATTTACCAAGAAAAGTTTCACTTTCAGGCGCATTCTGCATTGGAATATCTAGCCAATTAAATTAATGAGTGGATTTAAATGAAATTATGTGGATCCGCGATGTTTAACAATACTGATTAATGTTACACATGTGCAAGACTCTGGATATATTGCCAAGGAAATACATACTTCGTGACTGCAGGAATTCATATTCTTGGGTCTTTCGGTAAAGTCACGTAGCTAGGTAAAATAACAATTCTACCACGTTTCGATTTTTTACTGATGACGATTGCTTGTGTTGCGATCGAAACGTGGTAGTTTTTTGTAAATTTTTTGTAACTTTTCTGAAAGACCCAAGAATAAGGAAATAGTTACATATATTAGATTGTCTTGCATCACTATATATATCCTTTAGTCTTTCCTTCCTCATAAGGATAATGTATCACCAGAACACGGGCACTCACCAGTCTCTCATCAGACACCACTCACCTCACACGAATGATCTTGGAACTCACCAAACACTGGCACTCACCAGCCACTCATATTAGCCAGATACTCACCGTTCGCCTTCCACCGTACACTCATCACTCTCAGTAAGTCTGATGGTGGGTATTTATGGTACTCACACTGATCAGGCATTCACTCACCAGATGCTCACCACTCACCGGACACTCACCAGATAGTTACTGACACACCACTCATGCTCACCTGACCACTGACAGCTCAGACTCAACACTCCAGATAAGCATATAATTTGTGTAAAAAGTGCATCACCGAAGGTAACCCATTATTTGATACCTATATCAGGTTAATCAAGAGTACATTTTTATCGATGCATTGTTTTGGTCCTTGTTATTATTGAAATAAAAATGACTAAATACTATGTTTGTTGCAGTGCGGGACAGTGTCTTGGCTAAAGGTGAGCACGTGATTGACGTGTCCAGTGATGATAAGGTGGAGGTGCACGTCACTGCCTTCACGGCCTCAGCCAATGACAAAAGTGAAGAGGTAACCATGTCTTTGTATGCAGACAGATAACGCAACTGTTATAATATTTCACATTGCATTATTATAAGAAGCAGTACAATTCTCAATGGTCGCGAAATGGGTAAGCAGACAAAGTCTCCTTCATATATCTGTCTCTCCACAGAAAAAAACATTTTTGCACAAATTATTGGCCTCACTGCCTCCTGGAAGTGCACAATTTTATCAGCAAATGCTCTAGAATATTGTTTACATAGTGTCTCATCAGCAGTCAGGATTGTTCAAATAAACGAGCTTTGTTGCCCGTCCAAGGACAGGTGTATATTGCAGTAAATCTGAAATATTCAATAGAAAAATTCTTCAGCTCATGATTATTAATGAGGGGGGTTGCCCCATGTGGAGTGACGTCATCCGTTAATAGTTATTGTAGAGGGGTGCGGCATGTGGAGTGACGTCACCTCATAGTTATTGTGGAGGGGTGCGGCATCTAGTGACATCACCCGCTCATGATTATTCATGAAGGGAGGGATACAGCATGTGGAGTGACGTCACCCGCTCATGATTATTAATGAGGGGAGGGGTGCGGCTTGTGGAGTGTGCGACCTTGTGCGTTAGTGTAAATTTCGACGCGTGCATGAATATTAATGAAGGGGGGGGGGGGGGGCTCTTTGCGGTGACGTCACGCATGGATGTAGCACTGCTGCATAGATTTATTTTTTACCTTCACTTTCTGTAAAGAAACGTCATATTTGAAGCGACCTTGTGTAATAAATTATTTCATTTAGCTCGACCTCTGCGTTAGTGTAAAAATCCACCCACTCATGAATATTAATGAGGGGGGGTGGCCCTCATGTGGAGTGACGTCATGCGGGGGGGGTGACGTCACGCGCAGGATATCTTGGCTCATAGTAATTCTGGTAAATTTCCAGATGTTAGATATGTATGTAGAACTTCTTTCGCATCATTCGTAGCCAACAGGGCTTATCAGAGGTGTGGGGGAAGGACAACAAACTTAACCACACTAAGCAGTCCTAAAGGAATTCGTTTTAAATTTAGTTAAGGATCATCTCTGGCTATTCAGCAGCATTAACAAAATATATGTTTTTAATGTTTACGTGAAGAGACAATTACATGCAGGAGACAGATTGTCTGCTTGTCTATTTTGTTATTTATTTTCTCCACAATGACACAAATGATTACTTTGTGTTATATATTATCCAAAGTTAATTGAGATGAACAAAATTATTTGTTGGCATAGAGCGAGCTGAAGGGACCATAGAGGGGAGATGAAATGTTGAAGCGAAGTAGAATTAAGCCCATTGTATTTGCTTTCAAAGTGACAGTAAAAAAGACCTCACTGAGCACTATACTGGAACACTCAGGAAAATAAATAATTCGCCTTTCATACATACCTCCACAAAAAAAAATGTTTAGTCCATCAGCCAATTGACCTCCCAGACTTACGTTAACCAGCATCGCCTGTTGAAGCATGCAAACTCAGGAATGGTTTCGACCCCCTGGGTTTCATCAGCAATCAGGCATTTGAAACGCTAAAGTTTTGCCAAATGTTATTGGTAAGTTTACTCTCTCCACACCATGAGCATAAGTGCACAATAATATTGTACCCTGGGCAATAAATGAAATAAATGCGTTTCCATTCCGGACTTACCAATAACATATAACAAGCAGTATTTAACATGCCTGACTTTGCTGATGACACCGGCTGGGTCAAACCCTGTTCAGAATTTGCTGTTGATTAACAGAAGCCCAATGGGCTAATAAATGAACAAATATATTACTTTGTAAAAATAGGTGATTTTATTAATTCAAAGTGAGATGTTTGGTGACTGAGGTGGATAAGAATAAAAAGCCAGTGAAGGCATGTAAATAATTACATTGATACTCGTTATTTTGTTGCTTACATGGGAATAATCTTCTCCTTAACCCACTGTCTTCATCAGAGTGAAAAGGCAAAGGAAACCCCATTGGATAAATCAACAGATACGCCAGAGAAACCCAAGCCTTTCAATGAGACACTGAATGAATATTTGCTAAAGTTTATCACATCGAATGAAGAGCACAAGTTAGCGCTGGAAAGAGCCCTGGAAAAATCCAGATGCAAATGCACGGTGTTGTTGGATGTTAATACCATCTCATTCTTACCAGTAAATGAGTCAATTACAGACCACAATGAATGGCAAGGTTTGGTTACAAAGATGTTTACACAATTTATGGAGGGTTATGCTCATGAAACAATAACATGCACAGAAAAAGAATGGAAGGAGGTAGAAAGAAAGATTGAGCAAAAAATGGATGTAGAAGTGTTGTATATGAATGGCATACAACTGACGGGGAAATCTGATGAAGTAAAACAAGTAAAACAAAAAATAAAAGACATCATGAGCGAGTTTAATCGAAGTATTTTATCTATGAACATTGAACCTCATTATTTTTATTTGCTACAAGATAAGCTCTGCATGAGCTTTCCAGGTGTACAATTTCACATGGATAGCAAAGCATCAACATTATACCTCAAGGGAAATGCCAGAAAAGTTGCAGATGCCAAAATATATATAGAATCCAGCATAGAAAACTCAGACAAAAACAAATGTAGCTTTGGAAGTTATCTGAACGACTTTATAAGAAAGACTGACATCAATGCCTTGGTGCAAATGCACTTTACTGCTAATAACATTAAAGCCCTTTGTGGATTTGATGAAAATGAAATCTACATTTATTCAATAGAGGGTTATTCTGAACAGGCCCATGACATTTTAAATCGCATCTTAAAGGATCTGCTTTTTCTGGTTACTAAAAAGCATGTAGCTGTCATGAAAAGTGAACAGTGGAATGTGTTTTTTGAAAAACTAGAGCACACATTTTCTTCTGGAAATATTAAATGCATATTCACTCTTTCAAAGCACAACGATGGCACCTGCCGTGCAATTTACATCGCAGGGATAGCAGAGGCAGTAGAAAAGGCAGATAAGGAGTTGACAAGCTATTTTAAAGACAACACTGCTGAAGAAATAATTCCTTTACAGAATGAAGCATTGTGCAGTTGCATCATTGAATACCTGAAGATCATCGAACATCCTCCATTCAAAAGTGTTTCTATAGAAAGGCATGATTCACTGATGGATATCGTTATTACGGGCCACAGTGAAGAGGTAGAGAAACACAAGCAGTCTATAAATAATGTGGTTTCAAAAGTCAACAAAGAACTTGGGGGAAATGAGAGTGGGGTACCAGATGCAAAGAGCATCTCTATGTTCCTAGATAAATACAGAGGGCGTAACTCTCGATTTCTTACTCAGAATCATGAAGAATTTGCTTCAGTGGCAGGTGCTTCAGAAAGACCAGTTGCAACTCAACAAAGGCCTCCTGTAAGATTGCCTGGCAATCGATTTCTATTTGTGCATGAAGACGACATTTTAAATATGAATGTGGATGTGATTGTAAATGCAGCAAATGAAGATTTACAACATTTCGGGGGGCTCGCTAAAGTACTGTCTTATGCAGGAGGTACAGTCATTCAGCAGGAGAGTGATTCTTACGTCAGAAAGCATGGAAAAGTGCCTACAGGAGAGTTGGCCATAACGGGGCCAGGCCGCCTGCCATGCAAGAAGGTGTTTCATGCTGTCGGACCTGCATGGGGAGATTACCAGTCTAATACATCTCTAGGAATTTTTCTTCTTCGAAAGGTTGTCATGAATGCGTTAAAGAAGGCTGATGAAAAAGGTTTCAAATCCATTGCAATTCCTGCTATTAGTGCTGGAATATTTTCCTTCCCACTGGATATCTGCTCTCAAGAAATTTGCCGTGCTATTTTTGACTACTGTAAAAGAACTCACGATTGCCCGAAAACCCTGACTGATATTCACATCGTGGATATAAATCACGAATTTATTTATAAGTTGAGAAAAACCATAGAGCTTACAATGAACCGCAAGGACCGATCAGAAGAGCAGTCAAGTAAAACCCATAAAATGCATGAAGAAGAAGAAGAGGATGAGGGCCCAAACAAAAAATGTAAATTTGCTTGTCATGAAACTGAAGAGAGAGTCACTGCTTGGGGAAATCGTCAAACAAAGGAGACATTTTCTGCAGAAATGGACGACATTCACAGAAGCTCTTTTACCACGAATGAAGGGAGAAAGATACAAGTTGTATTTGGAAATATTGAAGATGAAACGGTAAGTTATTTCTGGTACCATTCAATTGTTCATGCATACTTTCTCAATGTGAAATATCAGTGTGTAAATATAAATGTGTCGTTAAACCCGCCAAACCTTACTAATTGGCTGTGTCGGGTGGTGGCGGGTTTAACGACACATTTATATTTACGTGATTTAACAAAAAAAAAACTATATTATGAAAAAAACAGTGTTAACTCTTCACAATGCTGTATGCATATCATTGACTCAGGAGGAATGATTGGCAATACTATGTTTGAGTCTAATCTCACACAGCATCAGCAAGACACCTATATAATAACTAAATTAATAAGGCTAAGAAAATTGTCATTTCACTGCTGGATTAATGCCTCCTCATGCCGTATCATTCATTGGTGTAGTTTGGACTAGTTCAGATATGACTTGCTACTGATATTAGCTGTGGCTGGGAATCAAACTCTTGTCGTTGGGTTCAGAGCAGTATGCTAACAACTGCACCACCACTCCACGTCTTTATGTATGGCATGAGATATATTGTATGTACACTGTTGAGGGTTGGGTGGTGGCCCAATAGTAAGCACCAGAGGTGGGACAAAGTCATTGTTATGCAAGTCCAAGTCGAGTCTGAAGTCATCAAATTCATGACTCGAGTCTGACTCGAGTCCAAGTCACATGACTCGAGTCCACACCTCAGAGGTGGGACAAAGTCATTGTTATGCAAGTCCAAGTCGAGTCTGAAGTCATCAAATTCATGACTCGAGTCTGACTCGAGTCCAAGTCACATGACTCGAGTCCACACCTCAGAGGTGGGACAAAGTCATTGTTATGCAAGTCCAAGTCGAGTCTGAAGTCATCAAATTCATGACTCGAGTCTGACTCGAGTCCAAGTCACATGACTCGAGTCCACACCTCAGAGGTGGGACAAAGTCATTGTTATGCAAGTCCAAGTCGAGTCTGAAGTCATCAAATTCATGACTCGAGTCTGACTCGAGTCCAAGTCACATGACTCGAGTCCACACCTCAGGTAAGCACACTGCATTACAAGCCTGGCCGCCTGAGCTTAATTCCCGGACATAGCGAACAGTGGTGCGTGATATTTGAACTGGTCAAGCTCTCCAGCCCCTCACCACCCCCCTCAAGTTTTCAGTGACCAAACAATGCCTACAAGTGACACAGCATTGGGAGACCTTCATCCCCCAGTTGAATGACAAAGGAATGTGCATTACTGTGTACACTTACCACCTTGTTTATTAAAAAATAGTAGAACTGGGATACCCGATTCAATAATTGTTCAATTACTCTAAGAATGATCTATTCGTAAATCAGATGACATGAAAAGTCGAAAAACGGTTGACCTCTATCTCCATGTGTGCCTCTGGATGGGAGGTTATGGGTGCAGCTTAATAAATTCACCAGCATAATGACTTTGTCGGTTAATTCACGCAGAACGTGACTTGTAGGGGGTTTCCCATCTGTGGCAGGCTGCCATTTTTAAAGCAGGCTGAGCAATTGCCCGCAAAAAGTAGTTGATTAATCAAAGCTTCGCCCGAGCTCTAAAAACGAGTTAATTGGTTCAAATACTTAACACTATTGGTACCTCATTTGCCAGTAAAAAAATATGATAATTGGTTTTTTACCCTTTTATCTGGCAGAGTTATGTTTTTTGTTTGCATTATGACTGCAGGTATTGTGGTCTATGCAAACATGACTCCTCGGTAAAAAGGTGTCAGTTTTGTTGCCAGATAAAAGGGTAAAAAACCAATGATCATACTTAACACTGTCATAGAGTTTTTGTCATCCAGTTGTAAATGTTCATGTCGCCCTAAACATGTGCAAGTTAAATGTGCCGCCCCCCCAGATAGAGTATAATATTTACATCATTTTTTCAGACTGAAGTTATCGTGAACTCCACGTCTATTGAAATGAAACTTCACAATGGAGGTGCAACATCTGCTGCCCTTCTTCGTAAAGCTGGGCCTGCACTCCAGGATGAACTTAACAGAAAAAAACCCCGTCACATTGGTCATGGAGACATCATAAGCACAGACACCTCAAAATGTCTATCTTGCAAGGAAGTGTACCATATTGCTCTGCAATCTGTTATAAACAAAGGGGTAAGTGGCCCTGTTATTTAATCTAATGTAGGAAGACAAAAGTGAAATTCGAAGTGTCTTCTTTGCTTGCTCCACTTGAGCATTGGGTTGTGCCCTGAGCCAGTGGTGGAGATTCTGCATTCGTTTAGTTTTGTGTTCCTGTAGTTTACCAATTTAATACTGTACCATGTGGATTTTCATTAAGCCACATGAAAATGAATGTATAAACACGGTGGATCTCTAAAAATAACATGCCATAAATTGGCTGATTTCCACAAAGGTTGCTCAATCCTGTTGACATTTGCCAGAAGGCAAAGCTCTGCCGAAGTGGCTCCAAACAATCAAGAGCCTGTGAGCTCGACATCGGCACATTTCGCTGCCAAGAGCCCAATAAAATTGGGCACAGCAGTCCTGTACCTAAATAAGGGGCTTTCATGCCCTACTTCCACAGTCTCATAAACAGACTAATGAATTCAAACCAAATTAATCCCAATGGTGCCTTCGTGTAGTTGTACAAGACACAACATTGTTAAAATGCTATGGGATAGCGATTTGCACTATTTATGGCAGAAATTTTGCACCTGAACATATGGAACTGTTGGTTGATGGAGTAATCCATCAGTCGGGCTCGTGGATTTCTAAGATGTGATTCGTTATACCCAGGGAATTTCCCTTTTGATGAAGTGATCCATTTAAAATAACTTTAAAAGATTTGCCAGTCTTAAATTTTAAGCTGTTCTTATTAGGAACACAACTCTTGCCATACCCTCCATGGTTGTCGGATCACAAACATTGTTTTACCAGCCTGCACTAGCAAATCTCTCCAGGATATGAATTGGGTTTAACATGCAGTTATGAACTTGATTCGCATCTTTATCCCTGTTTACTCAAACACAAAGTCCTCCATAAAGTTTCAATAGTTAACACGTAGGCTTTCGTGACCAATATCATCCATGAGGTTTTTTTTTTGGGTTAGATCGCGTAAATATATAAATGTGTTAAAACCCGCCACCACCCGACACAGCCAACGAATAACGGTTGTCACCTAAAAATAACGTGCCAATTCGACACTAATACAGCACACCGGTGTGTTGGAGAGCCAAGCCACAGCATTTACAATCCGAGTACGATGTTTCGCCAGTAATTACAACTAGCTTCATCAGGTGACAGCCAGATTTGTGTAAAAGTCCACCTGTTTCGTTCCTTATATAAAGGCCACAATTCGTGATTCATGGTAAGAGAAACATGTTAAATCTTTTTTTTATTGCAAATGTACAAATAATACTTGATTAACCATGTTTTTATTTTATATACAGTACGTTTATTGGACTTAATAATATAAGGTTGGTTTCAATTTTATCGTTAAGTTTAAAATGTCTCAATTAGGAAAGTAAAAATACTATTTCAATAAACATGTTTTACATGCTGTAACTTTACCAATATAATTCCACATTGCAGTTATGTCGTCTACTTGTTTTGCAGTCTGTGTACAAAATGACACTGGATTGCCTGAAGAAAGCTCACAAAGCAAACGTGACATCCATCTCCTTCCCAGCCCTGGGCACTGGGAATTTAAACTACCCGCCACAGCAGGTTGCTAGTGCCATGCTGTCAGCTGCCATCCAGTTCAGCAAGGAGCATGAAGACAACATTCTTCAGCTCATTCGATTTGTGATCTTTAGCTCTAAACCAGACATATTTAAGGTAAGTGTACATTTTAATACAGGTATACACTACCTTGCTTTGTTTTCAAAAAACATACTCGTATTGACAGACCCAGGTTTGTCATAGATCATAGAATCTCCACATTTTTATGGTGAGGACCAGTATATTATTGGGATATTCATGGGATGACTACTGTTGCTTTCCCCCAAAAGGTGATTATTTACCAAATGGAAAGGGGCTGATATTCTTGGAACGTATAGTGGACTAAATAAACATGTTTTATAACAGGTAATGTGTGTTTAGTAATAGTGACAGACATGCTTTTACAATGACGATGTAGGAGAGAAAATATTTTAAGATAGTATGAAGTGAGATATTATTGTAATAGGAATCTGTGTATGATATTACATGCATAACATCCCAGATTTGAGATGATTGTAAAAGGTTATATGCAATGTACAGTATATGGTGCATTGTAAAATGTCATTTACTTATCCTGTAAAGTGGCCTATTCACAGTTAAAACGAATGTATTTTACTGTAATTATTCAATGCCAAGCACCTGTGTGCTTTCCGTACAGATGTTTTATTAGTATTTACAAAATAACCTGCTGCCGAGTCCGTATTCTTCAGTGAGTATTTTACTGTTACAGGCTTTTGAAAACGAAATATCGAGTTCCATATCGGACTCCAAAGCCAGAGCGCCCAACCTTAAGCAGGAGGAAAGGTTTCAAACTGGCGGAGGTACAACATTCACGTGTTCTCTCATGCTTTTGACGCCTGCATGCATTCATTACGAAAAAATGTAGTGACCATGTTTGCTATTTCTTACTTCCAAGATGTAAAGTCTCAGGGTCTAATTGTATCACCATGTGCATTTCAATTAATTATTATGTTAAAAGGTAGTCTATGGAAATGTTTAAACATTACAATTTTCTACGTTGCAGAGCATATTAAGAATCCATTTAAAATACAGGGAATTACTGTTGAGCTGTGCAGTGGTGACATCACTCAAGAGAAGACGGACGCCATCGTCAACTCCACAAACGCGACGATGAGTGTGACCAAAGGTAACCATGAACCACACCAATAACATAATTACAGAATTTGCACAGGATACTTTCAAGAAAATTAACATGAAATAAACAGTACTTTATAAAAGTGAAAATGGGTTCATTTAACCCCGCGATCAATCGCTAGCTACTCAGCTGTGATCACTAGCAACAACGTTCACACTGGCATGTGTTGCGCCATAACAAGGCGCTGTAAGCAGCTTACCTGCCACCACGCTCACGGGCCGACAGGGGGCAGCCGAGAGAGAGCAAGGTGTGTCGGGGTTGACCAAAGGTCAAGCCCCCTTCCCCCTAGGGGGCCTGTGACCGGAGATTGACCCCCAAGACACCCCAGGGGCTGGGGGCTTAGGAGGATAGGGACCGCCCACCGATCCTAAGACCCCTTAAGATTAAGACCCCTTAAGACCGTCCAGAAGGTTCTGGAGGAGGGGTCATGAGGGGAGGGATAAGCCCGACCTGGGGATAAAAAGCCGACCCTTTGGATGGGTCCGGCAGTGTTCGCCAACTCAAGCTTTTCCTCTGTCTCCTTGACTTCAGGTTTTTTTTGTTTTGCCCCATCTATGAGCATCCACCTCTTGCTACCTCCTGATCTTTGCCTGACCTCTCCTCTGAATCCTCGCTGCCTTTACTGCCGTGGAACTCATTGGTGTTCCGGCTGCTCCTGGAACTCTGTGAAAAGGACTTTCGTGCCCTCAAGACTCCCCTGCCACTCGTTGTACTCGTTGGTTGAGCATCCGCAATGGAACTCGTTGAAGGGTCCCGGCCCCCATCGATGTCTCTGTTGTCGGTGTTGGACCCCAGTTGCTTCGCCCTGGGCTGTGCCATATCATGTTGCTCTGTCATTTCTCCCTGTTTCCCTCCCTTGACCCCCACCCTACCGCACCTATGACTATAATTTAGCTTTTCCTCTTAAATGTGAAGTGTCTTGCGTTTCATACTACATTACAAAATTGTTCTGCGTGCGTTCTAACTGGCTGGAGGCCATGTGCCACCCAACGATCAGAGAGGAAGGGCCGCAGATGTAGTTGGCACATGGATGGGGGCACGCCGTGGGAGGCACGGGATGGGCACCGAGGGGAGCGCAGGTGGGGGATGCGTGGGGGTGGAGGGGGGTGCACGCTTGAGGGCGCGCGCGAGGGGGGCCCGTATGGGGGTGTATATATGGGTAGGGGACGGAGGGGTCTGGGAGTCCCATGTGTGAGAGTGGGGGACCCAGTGGTGGTGGGAGGACCGTCATTCAACGACAGGTACTTTCACTATCGCGTTTTATGAAGTAAAGTGACAGACGGACAGTCACGTCCAAAAAACATGCAGGCTGCAAGTATATGTTAAAAACTATGATTGTTGTTGTGTTACCCTTCCAGGAATTTGCAGTGCTATCCTTAAGGCTGCTGGACTTAGGATTAAAGATGAATTCTCAAAAGGTAATTATTGTGTTATTCATGATAGTTTCCATTTATTTGGTCAAGAATAGGTCATTGATGTTATTGTATAGGTTGAAGTTATTAGGTCAGGATAAATATTATTTATTGTATTACATTTTTATATAATCCCTTATTTTTTCGATGTTTCAATATATATTATTTCCTTATTACAGAAAATCCCAAGTTCGGAGACATTGTTGTGACCACAGCAGGCCATTTGGAGTGCAAATATATTTTGCACATTGCAGGCCTTCCGCATAATATTGAACAAACCTGTTCAAGAATTCTACATGAATGTCAAAAGAAAAATATTAAATCTGTGTCTTTTCCAGCATTTGGTACAGGTACATATATATTAGATTTTTTTTATGAATGTTATATTTTGTTTCCATACAAGAATGGTGAAAATGCATTTTTTCTTCAGTTATTCAAATGTAAAAACTGGCCTTTGCCATTGGGAATGTTTGATATGCACATGCTCAGGACCACCAAAATAGATGAGCATTACCACACACTAAAGTAGGGAGACAATTTTCCTTAAAATTATATGTAGAAATTATTACCAAAATCTCGGCAAAATTGTTTCAAGTATCATCCTTAATGATTTATTCTTGCCCCCATGTTGTTTCATCAGGTGAGGCGAAGCTATCACCTCAGAACGTTGCTTCTAGTATGCTAAACGCAATCCATGCGTTTGCAAAAAAACAACAACCTACAATTGTGACCAACATACGCATTGTGTTTGTTGAAAATTCGCTTTTGAAGGTCTTCCAAGACGTCTTTCATGGAAGCATTCACTAACATCACTTAGCTGCACTGAACACTTACGTAATAGTGTTGTTTGCTGCCAGATTACACTTTTTTGTTTTCATCACTAATCTAACTTGATATCCGTTGGGTGTTTATCCACATCTAAATGTATGTCTATCATGAGATATTAAAATATACAGTAAGTTATCTATTTACGTTGGGGATGCATCCTTGGAAACGTGACATGAGGCGAAACATAAATCTAAACATCTATTTTACCGTTGACTTAATTACGTTTCTGGGGTAAAATTTTCGTCAAAATTTGCAGAATAAATATTAAGTCTTAAAAAGATTCCTATAAGTATGTTACATAACACGCTTAAATAAATAAGTTAAAACATAGAGCTCACCAGAGATGGTGGCGGATATTGCACAAACAGGGACTCACACTTGATGCAGCTAATTCGGCTGTGACGGTCCCACCTGATGACGGAGGCTTGTGTTGCCTCCGAAACGTCGTGATTTTTGTTTTATTTTTTTTTATTTTCATTAATTTTGATGTTATACCTACGTGACTTTACCGAAAAAACCTAAGAATATGAATCCTTGCAGTCACGAAAGCTTCAAATCTAGAATTATAAATTTCTATATAACTTGAGCCATCATTTGTGGCCAGGTCGCTTCTGAAAAAAAGACACATAGCTCAGTGGTCCTTACCTGGTAATTATTAGCTTACAACTCATGCTCATAATACTGCACGAAAAACGAGACTGTATATTAACAACTCCTATATTGCCAAACAAAAATTACATTAAAATGGATTTCCCCAAGCCCCAAATACATGATTATCTTCATTGTAAGGTCTTGCAATGTGGCCACTTTAGAATGCTTATAAATTGCGTTTAAATGGAAATGGTATGTAATTTTATGTAATTTATAACATGGCATTAAATATGTGCAAATAATCACCCAGAAATGTCTGTTCGTCCCGCGCGGGACGTCACTCCATATATTCATGCTTCAAGCTTCAAATCAAGATTGCCCTCGTGGAAATGTACACTTACGCACAAGAAGCTCGCGCACTCCACATGCTGCACCCCTCCACAATAACCATTAGCGGATGACGTCACTCCACACGGGGCAACCCCCCCTCAATAATCTTGAGCTGAACTATTTTTCTATAGAATATTTCAGATTTACTGCAATATATACCCGTCCTTGGATGGGCAAAAAAGCTAGTGTGCAAATAAACTCCTTACGTTCTCTGCTCAAGGTGCAGGTCTGCAATTCCTTCCCTCCCCACCCACCTCCATCTAGCAACACCACGTGATGTTTCTACGAGTTATGAGACACCGATATACCTAGCTTGCTTGCGTCGCTATGCGCCTCGGTCCAAACGTCACTCATTGCATCCTCGTCAAACACCACTCGCGTAACACACAGCTCATCGGACATTTAACACGTGTACGGTCCTACGGGTGGGGGTGATGCACACTTGGATAGACAGGGATGGAACATCAAAAGAAAACCGATATCCATTTCAAACACCCCGTTTTTGATGAAAATATCGACTTACACGAAAACAACTGTAAACATCGATGTGCGCAATGTTTTTGATTTATTAAGGGGCCGTCCATAAATTACGTCACGCACCTGGGGGGGGGGGGGGTCAGACATTTGTGACGATGTGTGACGAGTGGGGGGGGTGGGTTTGAGAAATGTGACGTCACATCAAAATGCGCAACTTTAAATAAATATAGACAACACGTTCCACTGAATTAAATAAACTTTTTAATTAATGTTTTATCCTACAACATCATAGTGCAGCGCCACATTAAATACGCACTACAATGACAATAGTTTAAAGCCATTTGAGGCATGTTTTTGGGGGGGGGGGCAGAGCTTTGTGACGTCATATTTGAGGGGGAGGTCTGACTTTTTGTGACGCCGTGTGACGAGGGTGGGGGGGGGGTCAAAAATCGTCCAAAATCGCGTGACGTCATTTATGGACGGCCCCTAACGACATTTGCGCGGGATACAACAATAGGGGTGCGCAGTCAGGTGGTGTGATGTCGGCACGCACGAACCCGTCGAGTTTTGAACATATACTGTACATGTTTTTATCAAAACCACCACGATTCATGGGCAGATAGCCGATAGGTATCCACGTTCCCTAATTTGTTTCCACTCTCCTCTGTCTTGATCTACAGACTAAATTAACCTGTTGATTATGGATGGGGTAGGCCATGTAAGGTGACAGTCGTTCCTTCATGCAGTTCATTATTATTACCAAGTCAGCTCGTCAATCAAGACGATGCATTGCTGTCCAGAAATACAATCAGGGGGATTTCTCTTCCGTCCGTCCAGATGCCACTCACATTAGATTAGATTTAGAAGTCACCATTGACGTCAGGCAAATCACGCATGCTCTGATCTGAGTTACAATGGCTCGCTACATTGCAGCCATGTCTCTACCATCCTGCGCTTGCATTCGACCATCGCAACTCTTGTTCGCAAGTACAGAAAGACCCCGTTGAGTGCCCAAGATGCATTCCTGGAGAAGTGAGCATTAATCGAAACAGCACGATAACGGGTCTTATTGTAGACATGGGGATACGTTCCCGATAAGTTATTTCTATCCTGATGTAAAGCTTTCGTGACTTCAGGGATTCATATTCTTGGTTCTTTCGGTAAAGTCACGTAGAAGGGAAATAATAAAATAATAAAAATATTAAACAAAATTCTCACGACGTTTCGATTGCAACACAAACCATCATCATCAGGCGTGAAATCCACAACAAAATGCATTGTTTTATATTTTATTCTTTTATTATTTCCCTTCTACGTGACTTTACCGAAAGAACCAAGAATATATTTCGATCCTATTAACAATGAGGACTTCATTTGGGTAGCGCTAATAATACTAATTGTGGTGGTAAACGTAACTTAATGAATAAACTATTTATTCAAACATCACTATTCTGTACTGTTTTCAAGAGTGCATAAGACTCCACGGCAGCGGTAGGAGGTGAGATTGTTGGAGCTGATGCGCTTCCAATCCGGTCCATTCTCGGAGACGATCTCCGAGAACTCCGTGATCTTGCCGATGCCCCAAGTCGACATTTCTTTGGTGAGGTTTCTTTTCAGCTGGAGTCTGAGACTCTGTCCAGTTCTCGTGAATTCTCACCTGGCTAAACGCACCATAATAACATTCAAATAAGACTAAAATCTGTTTTTCAACTATTTAATTTGTATATTCTAAAGATAACAGAACGCTCTGTATCATATACAAGTGGCGTTAAAACACAGTGCCGAAGTCTACTATGTTTTAACGTGACTGGGGGCGTCAGGACTTTGGTCCCATCACCACTGGCTAAAAAAAACATCGAAATACATTCACGTGTGCATGTTACAGTGCGGCACAAGAAAAACAACGAACTCGCGATGATATTCGCGATAAATTGTGGGGGGAGCGACAGTGGAGTGGTTGGCAACGCTGCGCAATGAACCCGGCCCCAACACCCAGTGACGATTATCTGAACCGGTCATGGGCCTCTTCTAGGTCGACTCAGCTTTAAACGAGTACCTGGTGCGGCCTGCAGTAAACCTACGCCACTGGGGAGACAAAGGCGGCCGGGCGTGGTGCTGGCCACCCCTCCCGTCCTTTATAGGTGCTCGCTAACAGCACTTGTTTAATTAACTACACGGGGGTGGGGGGCTATTTGTCTTTGTAACCCTTTGGGAATCCCCGTGAGTGCCGGCGACATTTCGGAGTCGGTGCCGAACGCTCCACGCCGCACGCACTCGACTCGTGAACAAATCGATTCTCCCGTAAGGGGCCGTCCATAAATGACGTCACGCACCTAGGGGGGGAGGGGTCAGACATTTGTGACGATGTGTGACCAGGGGGGGAGGTTGAGAAATGTGACGTTACATAAAATGCGCAACTTTAAATAAATATAGACAACACGTTCTACTTAATTAAATAGACTTTTTAATAAATGTTTTCTCCTACAACATCAGAGTGCAGCGGCACATTAAATACGCACTACAATGACAATAGTTTAAAGCGATTTGAAGCACGTGTTTTATTTTCAAAATGGAAATATGGTTTTGGAGGGGGGGGGGGCAGAGCTTTGTGACGTCATATTTGAGGGGGGGGTGTCTGACTTTTTGTGACGCCGTGTGACGAGGGGGGGGGGGGTCAAAAATCGTCTAAAATCGCGTGACGTCATTTATGGACGGCCCTTAACGCGGCGCGATCGTCTCCGGCGTTCCGTGAGTCGTCGTCGTCGTTGTTGTCGTTGTTGCCCATCGTGTTCCACGCCTCCGCTGTGAGCCGAGGGCGTTCAAACTCCGGGGTTCCAGTCCCAGATGAGAGGCGAGTTGCGGCTGCGGCGGGGAGCGAGGCCACTCGCCCTCCAGGATCGCACTTCCAGTGTTGGGGGGTATGTGTCATCGACAGCTGTTCATAATTGACACTTGTTAACTGAGTGTACGTGAGTTGACTACATTATCCTGAGCGGCAGCAGCAGTGTGTGTGTGTGAACGTGTCTTCGTTTAACGCGGCGCGCGTCGTTGTCATTGGCGTGAACGATTGTGTAACGAACACAAAAAAGGGGAAGTTGGTGTTGTTCTGGGTTTAGTTTCGAAACGCGTAGCAAAGAGACATTTTGTAAAGACTGAACAGGCAACGCAGCTAAGTGACTCCGTGTTGTGTCCGTGTCTTTGTGTTTTGTCAATTGCTCCCCGGCCTTTATAGGTACTTGCTAAGAGCACTTGCCCCAGCAGTCTGCTAAGACTGTACGAGAGATCTTTGTCCCCCCTGAATTAAAAACTAAAGCGGCTGCACATTTTGACGTGGATTGCTGAGAAGGTGTTAGTAGAGAAAACGTCTCAGGAACCTCGGTCAAGAATACAGGTGATGGTAGTAATACCTCCGAGTTAATAAGCATCGTAATGAGTCGTGATTAGTCCAGACAGTCGAGGACAACGAGTGACAAAACGAGTGAATACGGACGGCATCGGGCAGGATTTGATTGACAGGATGGAGAGGGGCCAAACAGCTTTGGCACCCGATGTCGGACGAACGGCCGACGACACGAGTTCACAGGTGCAGCTGATGGAGGAGACTGCTGTGCTTGTGGAGAACCTGCCTCGAGACCTGGACAAGGCACTCAAGGGGAAACTGCAGAAATATTTCCAGAGCAAGCGGTCGGGTGGTGGGGAGTGCCAGCTGATCTCTCACCGGGACTCAACGCGTAAAGCCATCGTGAAATTCACCTCTAAACAAGGTATGGCAGAGCAGGGTGCCTAAACTGTCGCACACAGCTACACAATGATGTGCATTTTTATAATGATATTGTATCCTTACCTCTGTTGCTACATTGCCATTTGTCTCTGCCTATGCGCTTGTTTCTTTGCATTTCCAATTATCTCTCTGTCTCTTTGTATGTATGGTGTCGTTTGTATCTGGTTCTGGAACTCCATCTCAGCCTCTTGCTGTGCAATAAACATTGTACTGGATATTATCTCAAAAATAGCAAAAACAAAAATCTCACATTTATTTTACAATATGATACAAGGGAGGTGTTTGTTTTGCTAATTTCGAGAAAATTAGCAAATTGAGTCAGTTTTAACCGGTTCTTAATAAACGGTTATCCGAAAATGAATCGTCCGATACTCTTGAACCAATTGAATCATATTAACAGGTTCAACTGGTTTTCGGTTAACCCAAACTTTATCCAAAACCAATCAGTTAGACTTCCTGATTTAAAGACACCACTGTCCAACTTGCATGTGCAATAATTACCTGTAAAGACAAAGTTACGCAGACAATACGTTTCCATATAGTATCTGTCTCTCCACATAAAAGTATACTTACACAGCCACTGGCCCCACGGCCTTCTGGGAGTGCAGACTCTCAAGAGCACTGATTAAAAACAAGTAAATTCTGGACCAATTTTAAAATAGTGGCTCATCAGCTAGCTTAACTGATGCTGTTGGTGAATTTTCAGATGTTATTGACAAGGCATGGTCCCAGTGCAATATTAAACGATAACACATCACACAATGCTTTTGAAATTATGCACTCCCAGAAGGTCATTGGGCTGGTGGTTGTGTAAACAAAAATATGTATTTTTTCGTGTAGACATATGAAGGAGACAATTTTCTGCACATCCATTTTGATCACTTACATTCTCCACAACGACACATTATTTGTATTGTGTAAAGACTAATGACTGAACTGTTAACTTTGGTTACAAATTATTTATATATCTGAGTTCAATTCCCATTTCTCTTTGTTTGGGGGCAAAACGTGACTCATGCTTTTTCTTCCAACAAAGGACTAACACTTTTTAATAAAAGTCAGATATGGAGAGATTATAAGATTCACTTTCATTAAATGCAAAAACTGTAATGTGATTTACAAGATATACCAATCTTAATAATTTGGAAGAATATCATTCTTTCTTTGCAGTGCGGGACAGTGTCTTAGCTAAAGGTGAGCACGTGATTGAGGTGTCCAGTGATGAGAAGGTGGAGGTGCACGTCACTGCTTTCACGGCCTCACCAGCAACTCCTGCGGAGCCTGGAGCATCCAATAAAGAAAAGTCAAATGATGAGGATTTATCAACCTCGGCAAATAACAAAAGTGAAGTGGTAACCATCTCTCTGTATTCATTAACAGGAAGCACTGCAGACGCATACCTGAACCATTATAATGTTTAAAGTTGCATTATGACATTAAGCAGTAATGATCTAAATTCGCCAAGCTAGTTGAAATGAACAATATGTATGTTAGAATTTATAGGGCAGTTTAGATATTATTTTTGTATGGGACGATGGAACAGAAGGTTATGTAATTTTAAAAATTCGATGTTTGATAGCTGAAGTGCAGGCAGATTAAATACTATGGGAGGCATGTAAAGAATGGCATTGACACCATTTCTTTTGCTGCTTACATTATATGAATCTTCTCATTAACCCATTATCTTCAACAGAGTGAAAAGACAAAGGAGAACACATCGAATAAATCAACAGATAAGCCCGAGCAACCCAAGCCATTGGAGGAGAAATTGAATCCATATTTGCTGAAGTTTATCACATCGAATGAAGAGCACAGGTCAAAGCTGGACAGAGCCCTGGCAAAATCCAGATGCAAAATCAAGACGGTGAATTTTGACACCATCTGGCTCTTACCAGATAATGAGTCCATCACAGACCACAATGAATGGCAAGGTTCGGTTACAAAGATGTTTACACAATTTACCGAGGGCTATGCTCATGAAACAATAACATGCACAGAAAAAGAATGGAAGGAGATAGAAAGAAAGAGTGAGCAAAAAAGTGATGTAGAAGTTTTGTATATGAATGGCATACAACTGACGGGGAAATCTGATGAAGTACAAAAAGTTAAACAAGACATCATGATCGAGTTTAATCAAGGTAGTTTATCTATGAACATTGAACCTCATTATTTTGATTTGCTACAAGATGACCTCTGCAGGAGGTTTCCAGATGTACAATTTCACATGAAGAGCAACACATTATGCCTCAAGGGAGATTCCAGAAAACTTAATGATGTGAATAAATACATTGATGTCAGTTTACAGGACTCCGATAAAAAGACATGTAGCTTTGGAAGTTATCTGAACAACTTTTTGAGAAAAACCAACCTCAGAGCCTTGGTGCAAACGCACTTTACTGGTAATGAAATCAAAGCCCTTTGTGATTTTGATGAAAATGAAATCTACATTTATTCACTTGAGGGTCATGCTGAAAAGGCCCATGACATTTTAAATCTAATTTTAAAGGATCTGCTTTTTCCAGTTACTAAAAAGCATGTAGCTGTCATGAAAAGTGAACAGTGGAATTTTTTCTTTCAAAAACTACAGCAAAATGTTTCTGAGGGAAAATATAACTGCATATTTAGTACAATAGAGCACAAAGATGGGACCAGTAGTGCGATTAACATTGCAGGGATAGCAGAGGCAGTAGAAAAGGCAGATAAGGAGTTGACAAGCTATTTCAAAGACAACACTGCTGAAGAAATAATTCATTTTCAGAATGAAGCATTGTGCAGTTGCATTATTGAATACATGAAGATCATCGGACATCCTGCATTCAAAAGTGTTTCTATAGAAAGGCACGATTCACTGATGGATATCGTTATTATGGGCCACAGTGAAGAGGTAGAGAAACACAAGCAGTCTATAAATGATGTGGTTTCAAAAATCAACAAAGAAGTTGGGGGAAATGAGAATGGGGTACCAGATGCAAAGAGCATCTCTATGTTCTTAGATACATACAGAGGGCGTAACTCTCGATTTCTTACTCAGAATCATGAAGAATTTGCTTCAGTGGCAGATGCTTCAGAAAGACCAACTCAACAAAGGCCTCCTGTAACATTGCCTGGCAAGCGATTTCTGTTTGTGCATGAAGACGACATTTTAAATATGAATGTGGATGTGATTGTAAATGCAGCAAATGAAGATTTAAAACATTTGGGGGGGCTCGCTAAAGTACTGTCTGATGCAGGAGGTACAGTCATTCAGCAGGAGAGTGATTCTTACGTCAAAAAGCATGGAAAAGTGCCTATAGGAGAGTTGGCCATAGCGGGGCCAGGCCACCTGCCATGCAAGAAGGTGTTTCATGCTGTCGGACCCGAATGGGGAGATTACCGGTATAATACATCTCTAGGAATTATGCTTCTTGAAATGGTTATCAAAAATGTGTTAGAGACGGCTGATAAAGAAGGTTTCAAATCCATTGCAATTCCTGCCATTAGTGCTGGAATATTTGCCTTTCCATTGGATATCTGCACTGAAACATTTTGCCGTGCTATTTTTGACTACTGTAAAAGTACCCAGGATTTGGACATCACCCTGACTGATATTCACATCGTGGATGTTAATCATGAATTTATTTCTAAATTGAGAAAAACTATCGAGCTTCCAATGAATTGTAGGGACCGATCAGAAGAGCAATCAAGTAACACCCATGAAATGCAGGATGAAGAAGAGGATGCGGGCCAAAACCAAGAATGTAATTTTGCTAATTATAGCACTGAAGATAAAGTCACTGATTGGGAAAATCGTAAAGCAAAGGATGAATCTTCATTAAAAATGGACGACACTGAAAACAACATGTTTTTCACCCATGAAGGGAGACGTATACAAGTTGTAAACGGAAATATCGAAGACCAACGTGTAAGTTGTTTTCTGGCACCATTAAGCTTTTGTACAATCTCTGTCAAATGCTTTACTTCTAAGATAGGTATTGGGTGGCACTCAACTCTATATTGAATCCTGAGCCAGTGTTGGAGTGTCCACACTCGTATGGTGGTTATCCATCTCCACAAGACAACCACTGTTTAATGCTTACATAGTGGTACATATTTTAATGACCCAGGAGGAATGATTGGCTAATTCAACCTGTGACTTGAGATTTACATTTTCACTAGGTAAGTTGGGTGCATCTACCAATCAAATACCTATGTGGAGAAAAATATTTAAGTGATCTTCCACACTTAAAACCACACTGATGTTTGAGACCGTATGTGTTAATGTATTATTGTTATTTTAACATTTACCCAGAAAAGCCTCGCTGAACCCCAAGACTCTTGCTAAGTTTTGCATTTGAATGCAAAATTTTTGTGTTTTTTTCCAAAATGAGTTATTTGCAAATACATTTTATCATTCAACACATGCCATAAACTTGCAAGTTATGTGTGTCCTCCACCCTAACATTGAGCTTTATAATATATTAAATAGTGTAATGTTCAAATAATGTTTATGAGCAACGTGTTTCTTTCAGACTGACATTATCGTGAAATCCACATCTGTTGCGATGAAGCTCGACAATGGAGGCGCAGCATCTGCTGCTCATCGCAAAGCTGGGCCTTCACTCCAGGATGAACTTCACAGAAAAAAAATTCACCTTGGTCATGGATCCATCATAAGCATTGACAACGCACAATCTCATCTCTCTTACAAGAAAGTATACCAGTATTGCTGTGCAACCTGATGAAAAAAACAAATCGGTAAGTGGCCTTGTTGTCTGCTAAATTTAGGAAGACAAAAGTAACATTTTAAGTGTCTGCATGCTCACTTGAGCATTGGGTTGTGCCCTAAGCCAGTCAGAGATTCTGCATTCTCGCGGTTGTATGCGACTGTAGTTTACCAATTTTATACTGTACCATGTTGCTTTTCATACAGCCACATGGATCTCTGCTTGATCTCTAAAGTAACGGCATAAATTGGTTGATTTCCACCAAGGCTGCTCAATCCTGTTCAAATGTCTCAGAGATCAAACATTTGCTGAATTTGATCCAACCAATCATGAGCATGTGGGCCGGATGAATGTCATGTTGTGACAATTGGCACATTTCACTGCGAAGAGACCAGGTGGGAAACAACATGCCCAGCCGGTTAATATATGTGCATAAATAATGGCTTTTAAACTCCACCACTATTATACAAAATCACGTATTTATAACAAATGGATGCTAATGGTGCCTTAGTCTTGTTTTATGAGATGCACCATTTTCATTCTAGTATTGTTATTGTCTACTTTATTTTGTCTATGTATATCTAATTTGTTGACACTGGCCTGTCTGTATGTCTGCATGTCTGCCGTTACCTGTTCCTCTGCTCTGACTGTGTATGCTGTGCACACGCACCGTACGTATGTACTGTGCCATGCTATATTTTATCTTGCTTTCTTCCCTCTTACGGTGGAGTGATCAATCAGCATGGCTGGATTTCCAAGATGTGAATTGTGATTAAGCTGAAATTGATGCTCTACTCAGGGAATTACCATTTTCATGGAGCAATACATTTTGAGTGCTTGAAAAGATATGTCAGTCTCACTTGGGAATTGTTCTTCATCAGAACACACCACTTGTCAAGCCGCCGGCATCCTGTGAATCATTTACTACTATATTTACCCCAAGAGTGTCAGTGTGTAACGTGCGTGACGTAACTCCACGTCGACCAGCCCCCCTCATTAATAATCATGAACAGGTGACGTCCTCGACATGGACCGGCCCCTCATTAATAATCATGAGTGGATGACGTCACTCCGCATGCAGAACACCCCCCCCCCCCTCATTAATAATCATGAGCAGGTGACGTCACTCCACAGCGAACAGCTCCCCTCATTAATAAGCATTAACAGGTGACTTCCTCCAAATGTACACCCCCACCATTACTAATTAACGGGAGACGTCACTCCTCCCCCCCTCCTCAGGGTCAACTGACAGCCCTCACTACAAAGGCAGAGCCCTCGCGTCACGCGATCTCCGTAATGCTATTGAGACATCGAAGTAAAAAGGACGTCGTGATGAACACGGGATTATAACCTTTAAATGAAATAGGTCTGTGTCACCGCGGCCTTACAAATTGCACACGAATTGATGCAATGAATATCACGTCGCGGTCTGCTTTTCGCTTCCAAGTTTCAGATCTACTGCAATACACCTGTCCTTGGACGGGCAAAAGGCTAGTAAGAAATGTTCTTCCAGCCTCTGCTATAGGTTTCAAACAACTCACATCAATGTGTACGAAAAGCACTTAGCCGTGTGCATTATGCGAAAAACATAAATAGTTCCTGAAGAACCGCATTTGGTACTCTAAATGTTGGGCCCGATGTCACTGTTCTTGTTCTGTGCTAATGCACCATGGTTCTACCTTGTAAACTAGCTTGTTAACTGGCTAAATGGGACTTTGCGTGTAACCGATAAACATTGATAAAATAATTGTAACTACCTTTCATGTGTAAGGACAGTAGGGCTCCCCGTGGCTACTAATTAACGTGCCGGGAACAGGCAGGGTCACGTAAGGGTAATGTGGGATCCTAAGTGGTCGTTAATAGTAATTGAGACAGACAGACAGGGCCAGGTGCGGTGAGAGAGTGTTGGGAAAAGAGGCGAGGCCAGGTCGTGAGGGGGATAAAAGCCTGCGTGGAAAAGGGCTCTGGGCTGCTGTTGTGGGGGAACCAAGGAGCTGTCGTCTTCATCATCTTGGATTAGGCACCTTGTAGTTTTGGAAGGCTTGAGTTTTATTGTCTCCGTGACTGCTACGCGTCCGCTCCTGTGTAGCCAGCCAACTACACAGGGAGTGTCGCGTAGAGTCACGGAAGTTACCCAGGTGTAGATACTATGGGGACCTCATTTGCCAGTAAAAATATGATAATTGGTTCTTTACCCTTCTATCTGGCAACAAAACTGACACCTTTTTGCAAGGAGTCATGTTTGCATAGACCGCAATACCTGCAGTCATAATACAAACAAAAGAACATAACTCTGATAATGTGCACTGTCCTTGAAGTTGATTGGTCCACACCCGAGACAGCTTTCCTTCGAGCCTAGTCTCATAAAAGCTGTCTCGGGTGTGGACCAATCAACTTCAAGGACAGTGCACATTATCAGAGTTATGTTCTTTTGTTTGTATTATGACTGCAGGTATTGCGGTCTATGCAAACATGACTCCTTGCAAAAAGGTGTCAGTTTTGTTGCCAGATAGAAGGGTAAAGAACCAATTATCAGGTGTATATACTCACGGTTACTCGTTAAGTTATCAGTGAGTCGGTGGACTTAATTCACAATAAATATACATATAACTGAACAAGACAGTGTATCTGAGAGCTACATTACACATGCAGCAGTGATACACTTTTACACGTTGGGGCCCATTAGCTTGGCTAATACCAACAATCAAATATTATCAATGATGAAAAAAACCCATCGTAACAGAAAATCGCTGCTGGTAGGAAAACCGCAAGTTCCAAGCGATGCACAGAAACGTACAAAAATCTGAGCATTGTTTTTTTTTTAAACATGTTTTATTAGAACGCACTGATTTTTCTGTTGTGATGGGTTTCTCGTTATTTACAGATTCGATTATAGTCGGCCTCTTCCAGCAGATCTCTGGCAAGTTTCAATGTTCTCTACCAATATGGGAATTGTACCTGTTGTTTTGATTTGTATACATGATTTGTGAACACATGTTGAAATGACATGGGACCTTGAAAAAGAATAGGTTTTACCCTTTATGGTAATAAAATAGATGTTAAGACGTTCAAACACCAAATAGATACCTTTTTCAAGGAATCACGTCTGCACTAACCACATGTACTTGTGGTAAAACATGCAAACAAACAGTGTTCTGATAATGCATGCAATGTTTTTGAAACTGGTTGGCCTACACCAGAGACAGCCTTCCTTATGCCCTTGTCTCACCAATGTCAGACCAGAGAACGCGAAAAGGCAAACAGTACAGTACAATCTTGATTTGAAGCTTTCATGACTGCAGGAATCCATACTCCTTGGTTCTTTAGGTAAAGTCACGTAGTTAGAAATACAATAAATTAAAACAAATCACGACGTTTCGATCGCCTGATGACGACCGCTTGTGTCCCGATCGAAACGTCGTGATTTATTTTATTTCTAACTACGTGACTTTACCGAAAGAACCAAAGAGTATAGTACAATGCAAGGAACAGAGCATTTATAGCTCGGGTTTAGTAGTTTTATCTATGGGACCTTTTTGATACTGGAAAAAAGATCCCATAGATATATACACTACGTATATGAATAAAGTTGCATGCATGCCTATAAGGATTATCTGCTTTACAATCCGGCCAGATTGTTCAATGGGTTGCTCAAAACAAGGCGGTTAAAGCCAGCGATGAGAGGATATTTGCTTTTTCACTTGGGCAGTGGCATCGTTGCGTTTGACGCTGCGAGGTGACTAAGTTATGCGTTTTGCTATCTCGTGGCATCACACGTTGCCGACGTTGGACATTGTGCACCGTATAACATCTAGTGTGGTTTTGAAGGTGGCGTTAATATCGATAATTAAATGCTTCCGAGGACAAAAGCACATGTGCAATCCTTACAAAATGTATGTACTGTATTTGTCTTGTTCTTCTCGTTTTATGAATTATGCTTTGGTTTATATTTTAGCTTTCAGTGTGGATCTTTAATTGTTTACAGGCCTTATCTGATAAAGTAAACAATGCTCACTCAATAACGATGTTTTTGCATGTTACTATTACATCATTGCACATTACAGCAGTCTGTGCACAACATTGTATTGGACTGCCTGAAGAAAGCCCATAAAGCCAAAGAGAGATCCATCTCCTTCACAGCCCTGGGCACTGGGAATTTAAACTGCCCACCACAGCAGGCTGCTCGTGCCATGATGTCAGCTGCCATCCAGTTCAGCAACCAGCATAAAGATGACACTCTTGAGCTCATTCAGTTTGTGATCTTAAGGTCAAAACCAGACATATATAAAGTAAGTGTACATTGCAATCCAGGTGTACACCACATTTTATGCCGTTGTCTTAAAAATCATACTCGTGCTGAGTTTGTGAAAGTAAAAAAATCCAAAGTTTGGACAGTCCTAAGTTCGTGGTAGAAGTTCCAAATTGGTATTGTCAGGACTCGTCTTTGTGGGACGATCACTTGATTCCCCCTAAAAAGGTGATCATCTACGCAAAGAAATAACATAGTTGTATTATACAGTGCACTATTATTTAATAACAGGTTTTTTTTTGTAACTCAGTAACACTTTTTTATGATTCTGCTATAACAGGACATACAATGTTTCATAAAGTACTCTGAAGTTAAATAGTATTGCAATGGAAAGCTGTGTTATAAAAAATGCATTATAATGTCACATTTCTCTAATTTGCGATTATGATTATGAAAAGTCAATAATTTTTACACACCAGAGATATGGTCGACAGTAAATGGTGGTGGGTTTTAATGACACATTTATATATTTACTCGATCTAACCCAAAAAACCTCTTATGGATGATATTGGTCGTGAAAGCCCTCGTGTTAAACAGTAAATGCTAATTTACTGCATCTCTATAAAAGGGCATATCCACAGGTAAAAAAACTGTGTTTTTACCTTAATTTTCCAAATGCCAAAATCGTTTGTGCTTTACATACACATTGAACATTTACCTGCCATTTTAAAAAAGAACCTGCTGCAGAGCCATTCATAAGTGAGCATTTTACTGTTACAGGCTTTTCAAAACGAAATATCGAGTGTCATATCGAAGATTTACTCCGAAGCCGCAGCGCCCAGCCGTAAGCAGGAAGAAAGGTTTCAAACTGGCGCAGGTACAACGTTAACGTGTTCTCTCGTGATTTTGGCACCTGCATGCATTCATTACAACAAAATCTAGTGACCATGTTTGCTTTTTATTTTAAAATATTAAGTCTCGGGGTCTAATTTTATCATCATGTGCATTTCAAGTAATTATTAAAGTTAAAAGGGAGTCTGTAGAAATGTTAAAATATTACAATTTTTCTACGTTGCAGAGCATAAGAAACTATTTAAAATACAGGGAATTACTGTTGAGCTGTGCAGTGGTGATATCACTCAAGAGAAGACAGACGCCATTGTCAACTCCACAGACGCTCGGATGACAATGCCCTCAGGTAACCCCGTGCCACACCAACAACAAAACAAATACTGCATTTGGAAGGATATATTTCAATAAAATGTACATGAAATAAAGAGTCTATTCGAACATTCAAAATGAAAGTTTCCTTTAAAGCCAACAATTGCGAGCCACTGAGATGCAATGGTTTAGTGGGACACTTTCACGGCAACAACTTTTGTACTCACACTTGGGTGTGCTAACAATGATGGATTTTTAGATAAAGTGAAGCTCTGCTTAATTGCTTGCAGATACAAGTAAAATTCCCTGGAGTACATGGTACAGTAGAAATCTATTGCTTCCCATTGAGGCATTCTGGTTTTACAAATGTTAAAAACCATGCGGTGGGTGGCTCTTTTATTCTTCATTACACATTGTAAAGAAACATTATTTGCAAATTTGCCATTGAAGATTAATACTGTTTTTATGGAAACTTTATATTCCGGGTAGGGAATTTTTTCCTGAATTTTAAACACCTTTGGAGGGCCGCACATTAACACGCACACAAAAATGTGAAACTGTTGGCAGGTCTAAAATCGAGCCCTCTGGTACTCGATGAGTGCGGCGAAGGTGCTGTGAGGCTTGGACATTGTTTGCAGGCTCGTTAGGAGTGGTAGGCCTTGTGGCCACGGGCTCCCCAAACCCCACTTGAGATCATTGTAGAGTCTATACAAGTAAACCCGTAAAAACAAAGTTTTTCACTCTAAATCCTTTATATGCGTGGCGGCTAGAGTTCTCTCGTCCTCTGGCTTGAGATGGCTGCAATCTATGGGTCAGATGATTGTCTGCCAGTATTAAGCAATTGGTAATTAAATATTTAATTTGTTTTCCCTAAACAGTGTAAAATTTTGGAAAAAAATTTTCACGAAAATTAATTGTCACACACAACGAGTCTGTGTGGAAAATGTCAGCTCGATTGGATCACGGGAAGTCGGTTAAAAAACGAGCGAAAGATTTGCACGGTCCTAAGCAAGCAAGCGAACTTAATATAAAGGATTTAAAAATATATTCGCCTGTGGAGGACGCGGGGATTGATCCCGCGACCTTTGGCATGGGAAACGAGGGCGCTACCAACTGCGCTACTCCACCACGGCCTGTGGAGGGGTTACGCTCTGGGCTCTTACACTCTGACGTTCAGCCAAAGCCATGAATGCGTTCTATTTGAATATATGTAAAATAAAAAAAATTTGCCTAAAAAGTGTAAAATTTTGGGAATTTTTTTTCACGAACAATAATTGTCTGGCACAACGAGTCTGTGTGGAAAATGTCAGCTCGATTGGATCACGGGAAGTGGGTTAAAAAACGACCGAAAGATTTGCACGGTCCTAAGCAAGCAAGCAAGCACGCGAACTTAATATTAAGGATTTAAAAATAGTACTGTACACTAGAGTATTTGTGTCAAATACATGTAGGAAATAAACATTTCTGGAATGCTGGTCCCTGATTGCTAATACATATAATTTGCCCAAGCCGACTTGCTCTGCAGGGAATTTACATTGATTTATGTGCAATATTTTTGATTTAACGTGCAACAGTTTTTTTCTACGATTTATATTTGCTTCATTGCTGTACTTAATTTAATTGTTTGGGGATTTTTTTATTTTGCAAATTAAGCTATTCTGATGTCTTGAGATTTCACTCGGTTAATTTATATGAACTCGACTTGTTTCACCCTGGTCTGTGCCGCAGTGTTGCCCCCTCGCTTCCCCATCAATCTCCTTCTACGCTAATATAAAAGATATACTGTTAGTTTTGTATAAGTGTCTTGAGATGCATAACTTGAATTTGTTGATTGTGTTACCATTCCAGGAATTTCCAATGCTATCCTTAAGGCTGCTGGACAAACGATTAAAGATGAATTCTTAAAAGGTAATTATTGTGTTCTTCGTGCATTTCCATTTGTTTGCTCATTAGTTGCTAATTATTCTCTTATAGCTTACATTTCTCTGGTCAAGAGTAGTTAATCAATATTCTTCTTTTAGATAAATATATTTTATTGGATTACATTTTTACGTGGCACTTTGTGACATTTCTTATTCGATCTGTTCTAATGTGTGTTCTTTCCCCATTGCAGAAGATCCCTCGTATGGAGACATTGTTGTGACCAAAGCAGGCCGTTTGAAATGCAAACATATTGTGCACATTGCAGGACTTCAGGATAATATTGAAAAAACATGTGAAGAAATACTACTTGAATGCCATCGGAGAAAAATTAAATCGGTGTCTTTTCCAGCTGTTGGTACAGGTACATATATTTTTTTATTAATACATTTTGTTGCCACTTAAGAATGGTGATGAAGCTTCTTCTCCAGAAGTTGTTCATAGAGAAACTCACCCGTTCCATTTGTTAAGGGCCAACATCATATATAAGCATTGCGCCATACACTCAATCGAGTATGGATTACGAAAATATTTGTGTAACTATGGACAAAACTCTTCAAACGTGATGACAATGACTACCCATCAAAGAATAAAGTGACTGGAGGAATTTAACTAAGATTATGTAGATTGTATATGAAGTGTACTGAATTCTTGGCCAATGACTAAGACCGACTAAACCAACGTTTTATAAATTTCGATTTAAAGCTTTCGTGACTGCAGGGATTCATCTTCTTGGTTCTTTCGGTAAAGTCACGTAGAAGGCAAATAATACAATAATAAAAATAAAACATAATAAAATATACAATTCTCACGACGTTTCGGCCACAGACCTGTTCTTCACCTGAGGACGGCTGCTTGCGTTGTGGCCGAAATGTCATGAGAATTGTATATTTTATTGTTTTATTTTGTATTATTTTATTATTTCCCTTCTACGTTACTTTACCGAAAGAATCAACGTTTTATAATTAAGAGTGGCTTATATTTTTACTCATCTAATTGACTAAACTAAGAAAATAACTGAGATGAAATTTACAGGCTAAGACTTTACTAAAATGGCGTGGGTTGTCAACGACTACACAAAGACTGACTAAAATGCTGAATAAATAAAGAGTTAGAGACATTTTTAGTTGCAGTAAATCAATATTAGTGTTCAAATGATATCAACACTTGAAACATAAATATCAAATGTCAATTCAACGGCCTACTGTCCATGTTGTTGCATCAGGTGTAGGGAACAAAAGCCATCAACAAGTCGCTGTCAACATGGTGAATGGAATTCACTTGTTTGCAGGAAGTTGCACAAGGCCAACTGTGACGAACATCCGTTTTGTATTCATTAATAAGGAGCTTCTGAACATATTCCAAGACGTCTTGAATGGAAAGTTTTAGTTTCAAACATCCCAGTTCTTTGCACCTAACACTTATGTAGTTGTGTTGTTTGCAGCCTTAGATTGAAAATAATATAAAATAACTTTGTTCCCTTTGGGGTTTTATTCACGTATTTGCATACCTATATATAATGAACATATGGTGATATTTGCTTTTAATGGTTTGTAAAGTAAAGGGGTCAGCAACGAAAATTACAATGAGCCATTGTTTTTTCCAAGTCGGTAAACAAATCTGAATATTTCAAGTGCCCCAATGCATGTTTAGACGAGACTGTGGTCCTGTATCGATAGCATCACAAAGCAATCCTTAAAGAGCCAATTGGTAATCATTAAAAGAGTGCGATTGAGAAGACATGCTGGAATTTGAAAGCCGCTGCATCATGGGTACGTTGGAGCTGCGGGTAATGTGATAAGCAATGCCAGTCTTGTGCCTGCAAAAAAAATGCCCATTGTTTATCGGGAGAGCGAAGATGTGTGGACTGTAAAGTTGGCTCCCGGGGAAGTTAGGAATTGGATAAACGAGCCATCACCGGCAATCAAATTGAACTCTTCCAACCAGACGGCAATGCCCAGCCAATGTTTATCAGAAAACGTGGTCGCATCACTGGCCTCGTAAATAATTACAGCATAACCAGATCAAAGCCCACGCCTCATAAATTTACATGAAATTCGAATTTATAAACTGCCGTTATTCCCCCAAAGTAAACATAAATCAATCCAAAATAATTTTCACATCCCTTCCCCCAAATTCCAAAGGTCTATATCCCCCTTTGTGAAGTGAGATGCAATCTGTTAATACATTAAATGTTTTTGAATCCTGCGTGTGTGTATTTCCATTATCGCCTTAACATGAAGAAGTAATGCGTGCAAGTAAACTGGTGCAGATGTCGAGTTTTATGTTCTGAAGAGCCCCAGGGAGATTCATTAGAGGGAATGGGGAGTGGGAAGCATGGAGAGGGAGGAGGTTATGGTTTGTAGCACTGTTGGCTCGAGAATCTGTGGAGCTGATGGATTAGTGAACTCGAGGTCAATGGTTTATTAATCCAGCAACCCAACCACAGCAGTGCAAAAGTTTAATGGTGCACCGTAATCACCTGTGCAACCAAGAAAGGTGCAAGAGCAGTGCTTGGTGTAAATCACAGGGAGGAGAAACTGCATCACTCAAAATCGTTCACACCTTGGTGATGACATCCATCAAATACAATACTATCCGGTCTGCCGCTGCTGTATATGCTCGTACGATGTTTATTCATGATAATGCAGTTTAACTTGTTTAAGCAACAAACTTTCAAATAAACATTTGCTCTTTAAGCTGTGATTCTTAATGTTTAATGCCTGGCAACCACATACAGTTCATATAATGTACAAGCGAATGCAGCCATATAATACCTTAACGATGGAAACACAGGGAGAGCTAACAGTGTTCCAAAAGCCGACAGACATTCATATTTTGTCACTTTCACCCTTACAAATAAAAGGCATATTTTACTTGACAGGCATCACAGCAATAGTTTGACGTGTCGACGCATTTTGTATTTTGAAAGTATAACCATCACTGAAGACAAAACATGGTCAATATCTTTGAAAGTAAACATTTTATATCATTACAATAAAACGAAATCACACTTAAAAAAACAACAATTTATACATTACGATGTGATGATGTAAAAAAGGATTCACATTACACCTCCCAGTCCATCAAAATCATGAAAATGTTTAGGCTGCAATTAGGACGCCAACATTAACTGGAGTAACATCGATTTACAAAGCCTCCTATATGTCATTACCTGAACTGGTAAGAAGATCTGTCGAGAAGCAAAAAGTAGATCTCATTGAAATAAATTTGTGACAATTGCCTGCCGTACATAGTTTTTAGACGTTTATATTAGATTTAAGATCAGCAATTGCCTACTCGGTTATGTGACTTGCAGCTATATTGTCTGTTACAGGATGAGCAATACACGTAAATGTCTTATTTTCTTATAATCGTAAAAAAAAAAGATTATACACAATGGATTAACTTTGAGCAAATGTATTACGCTTTCATCACTCCGCACTGACCAGCGTGGTGAAGCATGGTTAAACAATAAGCCATATTAAACTGCATGGCATGGAGGCCACAATCCATCAGTGTATTGACAAATGGGCTGTACATGTGCTGTACGTAAAAAAAAGAAAATTATCAATCCGACACATGACCTGACATATTTGATGACCATTCCCGTGTACTTTCACCAATACGGGGCTTATTCTCAGAATGTCTACCAGGGACCCCAAACCTCCCTGGACCCCAAACCTCCCTGGACCCCACTCTCACACCGAGTGTGGAGGAAGGAGGGGGGCAGCAAAATAATTTCCAGAGCTCAACCCCAGATAGCTCTGGGTGGAGTTAAGCCCAGCCCACTAGGTTATATTCAAGCTTCGTTGAAGTCGTAGGTTTGCCGAGCTCATGCGAGAGAAGACAACGATACGGGTGATGGGCAGGCAAGCAACACTGTTTGCATGGAATTGTAGCCCAAGTGTAACTTCATGTTCCGGAAGGTCATAGTTAATGCACGCGCTGTTGTAAAACCACACGGTATTTACCAAGATGCGTTTAACTGATCATCATTACCTAGGATTAAATGTATTTTATTTATGGACATTGAAGTGTTTGAAAACACCTAAGATTACATTAATTCATACGTGGATTTTGTTAAACGTCATATTTTTCTACAATTTGCGAAATACTGTATGTGAGCACTTATTTAATTCCACCTCATGTATTTTATTTTACAGCCTCATGCCGAGCTTGCTATCATAGTAAATGAATACCCTTTCGCAGAGATTTTTGCTTTCAGAATTTCTTTATGTATATCCACAAAAAACAAAGACCGACAGTTGTTTTTATTCCCACGATCGAGTTGTCAATTCCTAACTTATGGGTATAGCGATGGGCACACGCACAACATGGGCTACTCTTGCGAATTGCATCATGGGAGGTGGTGCCACAATCCACTGCCATGCTGCAGGCATCAAATAACCCTTCTTGGTTCTTTCGGTAAAGTCACGTAGAATGGAAATAATAAAAATAAAACATTATAAAACAATTCACGACGTTTCGGCCACAACAGAGTCTTCTGGACAGACCTGTTCTTCACCTGAGGACGGCTGCTTGCGTTGTGGCCGAAACGTCGTAAGAATTGTTTTATTATGTTTTATTTTTATTATTTTATTATTTCCATTCTACGTGACTTTACCAAAAGAACCAAGAAGATCAAATAACCCTTTTGCACTGGCACATCTGAGCCGCACCAACATGGGACCCTCACGCTATGGACGGGTTTCCACTGGCTATTTGTATATGCCGAAACTGAAACAAAACCAAGATACCCTCCTGGCCTCAAGACGCCAGAATATCGGCAAAGGGCCAAGCAGAGACAGGGGTGGGGTTAATTACGATTGCCCGTGACGTCTGTACGCCGTGAGGACACAGCATCACGTCACCTATATAGGTCTTGACTCATCTTCTTGGCTCTTTTGGTAAAGTCACGTAGAAGGGAAATAATAAAATAATAAAAATAAAACATAATAAAACATTTTTTTTATAATAAAAAGAAAACATAAAACAAATTTTGTTACGTTTAAATTTTATTATTTTATTATTTCCCTTCTACGTGACTTTACCGAAAGAACCAAGAAGATGAATCCCTGCAGTCACGAAAGCTTTAAATCGAAAGGTCTTGACTCGTTCATTGCGTGTGTAATGTCAGTGTACTGTGAGGAAACATTGTCAATGCGTAATCTACACGCGTGACTTCCAGTAGCACCACTCTGCTTATGCAGTGGAGAAACCAGCTGGCACCTCCCCACAGCATTTGATGAGCTGGCTTGGTATGGCACAACCCTGGCACGGCTCAGTGACACAGTGAAAAAGAGCTAAAACTGTCATCTGGTTCAGTGGTGTGCATCACTACGATGCCATCCAACCCTCTAGTGTCAGAGACCATTTGTGATTAAATGCCAGACCGACACAAAATTCGCCTAAACTGCACTTTTTCCCCCGTTGGCCCTTGAGGCATATATGAAACATAGGCTCATTTTAGCAATTAGAGGAATAATATTGTCTTTTTTTGTATTCAGCCGAAATATCCAGCTGACGGGATCATATGTGGCTAGCAAGAATGGCGAGGTGGTGGGGGGGATGTCAGCAAAATGTGTAAAGCACAGCGCTCTCTGGCCCACAAGAGCGTCACGCAGACAGTGATTAGAAGAGGCCCTTGGCTTTCTTCAGGTTTTGTTGCTTCCAAACGGGCATCGCTACGAACTCGCCCCGCGTGATGCCCAGCACTCGCACAAATGCATCTTCCGACAGATATTTCTGTATCGCAAGGGGAGGGTAGACGGACATTCGACAGATTACAGTTGCACTTTTGCAAATGGAAGTGAGAAGTCTACAGTTAGGGTTGCCACCTGCCCATAAGTTAGTGTAAACGATAAAGTTATAGCCCTGCAAGTACCTGCTCATGCCACTGCTGTTGGAAGGGCCGCCACTAGAGGGAGAGCTCAGAATAGGCCCTGTAGCAGGTATTTGACCTACTCTTAAATGCTGGCCAGACATCTTGGAACAGGTAGGCGTACTCATACTTTACGCCAGCGCACGCGACGTGTCAATCGACTAACTGTGGTGCACCCATTCATACTGCTGAAAGTGGACAGAGGCAGGGGGGGGATTGAAGAAATATGCCTGATCGTTTCACCGGGAGATGGAATCGAACAGGCAGCGTGTGAATTGCATGTCCAGTGTGCTAACCATTACACTACAGCAGCATCTAAACCATTTCAGATGGCTTTCCTCCTCAGCACTGTTTTGACTCTGATCGGATATATCACGTTTTGGCACCACTCTGAGCTGGCTAAACTTAATTGTATCGTTTGAAATGTCGAAAACGAGATATAATATTAAGATGAATTAACTATTGAAAATATTATTAAAAAAATAATCGTGTAAAGAAATTGGTAACATTAAAGATTTACAGGGTAGAGCGGTGGCAGCGTGGCTAGTGGACCTATGCTCTGAACCTGGTGACAACATACCTGGCCATGGCAAACATCGGTGGTGTGGATACCTGAACCGGTTCTGCCCACCCCACCCAGACTCCAACCATGCATAGAGAAGTACATTCAAAAACTCCTACAGACAACGCAGCGCGAGGAGGCCTTCATCCAGCAGTGGATTTATGAAGGTCTGTACGTACAAAGTTTTGTCACCTTAGGTGGTACCAATTTCTGCTCTGGCCTATGACATCACAAACCTCATGACTATAAAGTCACACACTTGGATTTAGTGCCAATATATATTGTGTTGATAGTATTCACTGCCGAGTTCCTGCATCTGGCGGTGAAGCCATTCCTACAGTTGTGTCCACAATGTGTGCCACTTGCTGCAGTGATAGTGAGTAGATTACAATTGTAATTTTGTCTTTGATCACTTAAATTAAAATTACATTATGATTGCAATGTTCCTGCATTTGCACTTGACTTTTAGGACTGCAGCACTCTGATAAATCCTATAGTTAACTTGGTATTTAAATACATAGAGTCACTGTGTGTGTTATTTCCAGTTATGTGCCAATATTAAAATAGTTTTCACTTTTGACTTCCGATTTAGCTTTGCAAATCGTACTTCACATTTAAAAGTCGAACTAAAATAACCATTGCCTGACTGGCTGCCCCGCCCATGCTGTTTACGCTGCACAAGATCTCCTCCCCCCAACTCTTGTCCCCAGCCCACTCACTTTGGAAACCCTTATAAGCAGTTGCATTTGGAGGCTTGCCCTCTTTTCTCTCCACCTGATGAAGACCGCTTGTGTTGCAATCGAAAGGTCGTAGGTTTTTTGCTTTTATTTCATTTAGCATTTTAATTTTTTCAATTTTTTTTTTATTTTCCATCTACATGACTTTACCGTAAGAACCAAGCATATCAAAAAACCAGGGTAAATAACAATGGAGCAAATGAAATCAGCCATGGGTTGTGGTAAAACAGGGCCCCGGGAACCCCATCAAACTTAAATTTGGCCGATCCCAGGTCTGGTAGAGTGAGGGTCCTATTTTAGAGGCTGCCACCACCTCGGCCAGGCATCCGCACCCAAGCCCTGGCCCCACCAGCCCAGACGCACCTCTTTGCAGGCCGGGTCAACACCCTCGGGCAGCTCCTCCGTCGTTTTGTTGACGAGGTCCTCGGCCGGGAAAGTGGGCACGGGCCCCTCGTTGCTGCCCTGCTTCTCATCGTTGAGGCTCTGGAAAATAAAGTATGCGACGGCCATTGTGCAATAATCCTGAGCCGATAATTGTACTTGTGAAAAGTTGGTCATTATTCATGTGTTGGTTTATTTATTATTATTGGTGTTTAACGATTGGGAATGTGGGAAATCGGGAACTATTCATCATTATTTTTCTTTTGCGAAGAGATGTCATGTACATGTGCAGCCCTTTTTGCCAATCTACAGCCAGATGAGGGCGTGCGAGTTCGTGAAGATGAAGAGCAAAGATGTGGGCGCTTCTAAGCACAGGATATTGGATTTTGCTGCACTGCCCTCTACTGACAACTGCGTACACCAGTTTAACACGTTGGAGGCTTTCACGACCAATATCATCCACAACAGGTTTTTTTGGGGGGATAGATCACGTAAATATAAAATGTGTCGTTAAACCCGCCACTACCCGACACAGCCAACTAGTAAGGTTTGTCACCTAAACAGAACATGCCAATTCGTCACTAGTACAGCACACGGGTGTTTTGGAGAGCAAAGCCACAACATTTCGACAGTAATTACAACTAGCTTCATCAGGCAACAGCCAGATTTGTGGATAAATCCTCCTTTTTCATTCCTTAAATAGAGGGGTAGATGTGAAGACAACACTTGTGTGCTCTTCTTGCGCCAAGTGGTGGGGGGGGGGGGGGGATTAATGCATGCATATAAATGACTACGGGTATCCATTCCCATTTGGGTTTTTTATATGGTAATCAACGCACATTATGCATATGCATTGTACAAGCCCATTGTTCTTGTACCTCCTGTCGATTGTGTGTTCTAAAACAGGCGTACTGTAATCCATATACACCCATCCAAGCACTTACCCAGGCACAAGCTTAGCTTCCGAAATGACAAGATTGGGCGCATTCTGGATATGGTGATAGGCAAGTCACAGAAGTGTGTAATATTTTCTTAATACCGTGTACTAGAGATGAGACCTCTGCTATGCAGTGTGAAAGAAATGTTATCTTACATGATGATGCATTTACGGATGCTCCATTTATTTTAATGACCCTCTCCCCATGACTGACAGAGTTGATTGGCAAAGGGAGCTGTAAATTATAACGTTATTATATTAGCTGCTATTACAGTATAGACATGTGCACTTTCCCATGCTCAATTGAGCTTCGGCACAACGCAACAATCTTCCTTCGTGCGGTCACAATAATGAAGCCCCCAATCGGTTTGTGTCCATCTGCAATGCACAACAGCTGTGAAGAAGTGGTTGCGAGTTATGTCAGAATTAAGGAGTTCACACTGCAGACGGCTGCAGTTGTACTGGGTTTGAAGAGAACGAGAGGACGTACAGACGTGATGGTTTTAATGGCGGCGGCGTCTCCAAACTGGGCCTTGAGTTCCTCGTAGGATTTCCCACTCTGCGGACCCCACGCGGGACGACACAGAAAACAGAGTTAAGAAGCGCCAACTAGCAGTGTTCAGCATCGCCGCCACCTTACACAACACAACCCGTTCAACGCGTCACTACGTGCACTGCTCTCTACTGATCTTCAGAGAAAGACAGTGCGCACTCCCTCTCCACCTCCGCAACACCAACACTCTTCTGCAGGGTTCTTAGGCCATGGACTACGGAAGGATGTTTAAGGTAGCTTCTTCCTTGCTATCCTCTGCAGGAGGATGCGATTTGAAAGTCACACCCTGGACAAAACGTGGACGTCAAAACTAAATTCGCAGAGGCAAGCCTGCGGCAAGTAGGAGCCACTTACGCTCCACTTGTGCGCGTCCCATGCCAGGAACCAGCCCGTGAAGGTGGGGGGCTCGAACCCCTGCTTCACGATGATGATGGACGTGTCGGGGTCACGGGCCCCAGGGTGCGTCCGCAGGTATTCCGCCGCAGTCGTCATCGACTCCTTCTTCTCTGCATCGCTCGCGCCTTGTCCCACCCACAGGAAGACCTGCAAGCAGCCGACCGGGCAAGCGGTCCAACATGGCATCTTGTTCACGGCGGGAGATTGTTCACCAAGTAACAATTGTCACATTTCGTAGTATGTCCCATCATCTGTGCAACCTAACTTTGCCCAGTGAAATTTCATGATAAAATATATTAAAACGCAACACACACTACGTTTGCATACTAGTTTCACGATTACATTATTCTAAAAGGCGAGCCTCTGCTTTATTGTTAGTGCTCGACAGACACTGCCTTCTTAATCCACAACGGTAACCTGAGAAGCCAGACAGACAATGTGGGCCTCACCTGGTCCCAAGTGTCGAGCAGCATAACGTCATCCTCATCCAGGTCGTCCTGCGAGAACTCACTTATCTCTGTCACCACGAAGCGCCCCGTCTGTGTGGAGCACTCAAAGAGCCGCGGCTGCACTTCCATCTCCTCCACCTGCATCCTGAATGGGAGTGCACCACGTAGTAATAATGATAATAATGATAATTATACTCCTAATAATACAGGCAGCTGTGCATCCCCAAATCACTTGCTCGTGCCAATGCTGGTGGAAGGGCCTGCACGAGAGGGAGCTCTAGAGAGCTTCTCTAGGGGGTATTTGGCCTACTCCTCCACGCTGGCCAGACATCTTGGAAGAGTACTCACATTTTTTTCCAACCACTTGCAACCTGCCGATCGACTGACTGGTGTCCTCATTAATACTGCTGGGTGAAGACAAAGGTGGGGGGGTGGACGATTTAAGGAAGTTGTCCCATTGTCTTAATTGTCTCATCGAGTGATCGCATCCAGACGGTGATCCCTCTGACCTGCAAGTCCAGTGTACTAACCATTACCGCACAGCGGCATCCCACTTTTAATCACAAATCCTTTTATTTACCCAGGAAAGCCCTACCGATTCCTAAGTTTATTTAACGAGGAGAATTCCACGTTAGAATGTTTGGCCAATTCCAAACTGGAATACCCTGAGAAATCCCAAGCATACAAGGGGATAGCCATTGTCTGTATGTATGTATGTTGAACTTCTTTGACACCACATGTAGCCAACTCTGCACATCAAAGTTGGAGAGGGGGGACATCAAACTAAACACAAGAAGCAAAACACATTCAAGCTCCACACAGATTAAATAATCCATCGCTGTTCTGCCATCTCCTGGTCACCGTCCACCAGACTCTCAGCTCATTCTCGAGCCCAGTTAAGGACTCAAGATGCACTCATTGAGAATGGTAGAGTGAGCCCTCAAACCTTCCGCATAAGCTCGATAGGGCATACAAATTACCATCACCATCACCACCACAATTACAACCATCACTAACAACACTATCACCACCAGCAGTATCATCCGTACCACCATCAACAACACCACATCATAGTTGCCTCAAGATGTATCTGACCTTTCGCAGAAACCAGACATTTTTCTTTGAAAGAGAAAGATCCTGTTTGTAACATGTTGTAACAAGAATGAGAAGTTGACAAATTGTTGAAGCAAATCTGCAAAGTGAGGATTGCACAAATGTGTCTCGAGCTATCCCAGCCTGCACTTTCATCCACAGTTCACTGACAAAAAGCCTATTCCACAGATGGGGAAGTGCGTGCCTGCCATGTTAATCACAGACAGCACCCTAGGAAATTGCTCATCTCAATTTAATCTCTAACAAAACGAAGAGGATGGAGAGGGTGAGAATGCTCTGCAAGCAGCCGTCTGGATGGTAGCCAAAACAGGAAAAATATATATATGGGCAAGGCAGATGCAATTTATTTTCATTTTGTCTTGCTTGTACATAGAGCAGTGCTCTCTTGGCATGCCTTAAGCAGGACACACACAGCATGGATATACAAAGTGACAGATATACTGCAAATTAATGCTACAAAAACACATTTAAGTGATTTATAGACAATTTAGCACCTGACAATTAAAACGTTGTCAGTCTAAAGCAACAGAAATTAAGAGTGTGTGAACCTACGGGTAAAGTCTATTACACTTGATGTATTAACTGTCGGAGTCCGGCTGCTCTGTAATAAATACTCGTCAAGCGGCGGCAAGGAAAAGGCACGCACGGGAAAACTCGAAGAGACAAGTGGGGAACGAACAAGAATGTAAGAGGTTAAGAAAAAGCTCCGTTGAGACGTAACCTGTGGTAGGACGTGTCCCTGAAAGAAATAGCGATTGATAGGGAGATTTAGCATCCGTGAGGAAACAAGGTAATGGGACAAAGAGACATTAAGACGTGCATCTGGGACTGTGGCCGATTGCCGCACCTTGCACAGGACCAGCAGAAACGGTGTCAGAATGTATGGCGCGTTACGCATTCCACATTGCATCGATTTATCAAAAAAAATCAAGATACTTCCACTCACGATACACACGTTGAATTGCATGCATGAAAACCAATCATTTACAGTTGATGTAAATCTCGCAGTGGTGAGATGTTAACTATCTCGCGTAGTATACAGGAGGATGTGGGTTCGATCCCAACCCTGGTGCTTGTATATTTGGAGATTGCATGTTCTCCCCGTGGTTGCATGGATTTTTCTCTGGATCCTTCGGTGTTTCCCTCCGCATTTATAAACTTGCATTTATAATTTCTGGTTGCTATAAATTTGCACGTGGCAATCCACTTCGTTGAGCTATCATTTGTGGGCAGGTTGCTTCTGAAAAAGAGCTGTAGGCCTTACCTGGTAAAATAAAAAGTTTTAGTTTCGTTGACATATATATTTTTTTATACTCAAGCTACATTTAGGATAATGGATTGAACACAAGCGTAAGAAATGGAAACAAGAGGGAAAAAACAAGACAAAAAAGAATATTTCGGCAAATAACCGCATCGCCATCCTAACTTGCGACAATAAATCAAATAATTAAAGCAGGAAGGGGAAGGGAGGTGATGAAGCTTCATTGGATGAAAGCATGCAGTGACGTCGCCCCATGCTGGTGAAACATGGCGCCTTCGTGACGGCCTTGCACTTCAAGTCCGGCGCGACCACCGAACGTGTTAAGCGGATCACTACACGCCGAGTGAAAGCGGAAGGGGAGCGCGCGGTTACCGCTTTTCGCTGGCGTACGGAGCCTTTCCACCAAGCGCCGCCCAGAACTCGGGTGGCTCCTGTCCCTCAAGCACCGTCTGCTTGTCCCTCCGTGTGAGTCCATCCGCCAGGCTCCGCGCCATCTCTCGCTCGTCCCCGCTGCAGCCCTGAGCCCGGACCCCACGGGGGAGAGGCACAGAGCCAGCAGGTTAACGACGACTCGCGGAGCAGCAATGCAGGAACAGACTCGGACGGGTATTGTGGGTTATCTGGCTGAGACGACTGGCAGATGTGATCAGTTGCACCCCCACTGTGTCAGCCAAACACTGCACAAACACAATGACAAAGATTCTCGATATAGTCTTAACACACTGTTGGCGTAAATATACTGTTGGCGAGCACATGTGAAAGTTGGAATCGCACAAGAGGGGGTGGTGGGTGGCCAGCACCATACAACCTGGCCACCCTTTTTCTCCCATGGGGCAATGTTTACACAATCACACCAGGTGCTCATTTTAAGTCTATTCGACCGATGGAAGTTCTCAGTACTGGTTCAGATAATTGGCATTGGCTGCGAGCGGAAATCGAACTTGGATAAACCCGGGTTCGTAGCACAGTGCCGCAACCGCTGCGCTACCGATCCCAACGCACACCGCAAGCTGTACGCACGAGAGTCTCACCTTGCCGCACCACAGGAAGCACGCCACCTCGGCGTTGAGCACAAAGACGTCGTTGGAGTTGAGGGCGGAGGCGCGCGCCGGCACCTCCACGGCCTTGGTGTTGAACTCGTCGGTGCCGCGCACCTGGAAGAGCCGTGTGGTGGGCGGCGCTGCCCCTCCGATGTCGTTGCCGCCGGCCCTGGAGGTGCCGCCCTGCGCCACCAATTTTAGCATGCCCAGTTACCACTTGTCTTTCACGTAGTTGTGAACACACCTAGTCAACGCATACAGCCGTAGCATGCTTAAGGTTTCGTGTCAACTAATGTGTGGCTTGCCAAATGGAATGATCACTGGTGGGGTCAGCTCGAGTTGAAAGACCAGGTGAGTAGAGAGACCGGGTGGGGTACCTCGTAGATGATGAGCTTGCCGTGGAAAATGGCGAGGAAGTGCTTGGGCTCCTTCCCCATGACGACGCGCACCTGCACGGGCTCGCCGCCGTACTTCTGGTCTAGCGCTACCGCCTGGTACGCAGACGCCGCCACCTCGTCCTGGGTGGCGTGACGGCCCTGCCGTTACACGCATGCACACAGACAATGATCCCCCGTGCAGCCTACTGCTGAGGCATGGGGCTGTCGGTGAGCAATCTCTGATGGCCGGCACAGGGCACAAGGGGCCGGTGTGGCCAGCACCACACCCACCCGGCCACCTTTGTTCTCTCTCCATTCTTGACATTTATACATCGCAACTAGTTACTAATCTAAGTCCGAGTCGACAGGAGGGCCCACGACCGGTTCAGATATTAATCACCACTGATGTTAGCCACAGCCGGGAATGTAACCCAGGTTGCCAGTTTTGTAGGGCAGTGCGCAGACCACTGGCATTACCACGAGTACAAACACATACAACAACAACAACCGCTATTCGCCACTAAGTGGCGGTGACATTTCCACGGTGTTTGTACCAGGCTATGTGGCCAGGTGCGATCAGACTTGGGCCGTGTCACCGGAGGTATCCATAGAGAATTGCAAATGTCAGTTAAAATATTTGTGAAGTTATTCACTCCTGGTGGAAATCATACCAAGCCAAGATATAAACACCATGGTCTTAATGCATGTGTGGGTGGAAAGCCAGTGTCTTCCAATAACTGGCGTAAATAGTTAAACTGCTGTTATTGGCTATCGATTTGGCCATTTTGTCAAAGTCATTTCCGACGAACGTAATGGAGCAGCTCTCCCAGGGGTGCAGAAATATTTCATGTACAAGGATGGAAGCAAAGGAAGACATGAATGTAATAATATAGAACACATTAACATTACACAATGGTCAAACTCTTGATTTTGTAAACACGGTGTAATGTTGTCGCTCTCATTTTGTTACCTGCCACATGTAGAGCAGGTAGGCGAGCTTGTTGTTGCTGGTATAGGTGTACAGCACGAGGTAGCAGTCCCCGCCGTAGAACTGTCCGTGTAATCTTTTCTCCACCGGTTTCAACTCCAGATTCTCAATCCGAAACATCTGCGCAGAAGCAGAGGATGCTCAGCCACAGGCTTACAGAGGCATGACCACGTAGGGAAGATCTTTGCCTTTTAATCCTTCAAATGGATAAAAAACACACTCGCAGCTCACGGGCTAATCAAGGCCACAGACGTAAACTGGTATGCTGCACATTTGCAAAGTGTTCCTGTGGCAATGCGCGGTGTTCACCTCTGCAGTGCCTGAACCATCGTCCACCATTCGGTGTTGAGCAGCGACCTCCGGCTTGGCGTGCAGCACTGTGGGGTCAAACTTCACCTGTTCCACTCGAGCTGCCAAGCAACACAGCAACCAACAACTCCATCAGCACCACCTAAGCATGTCAAGAATCATCAATTAAAATCACCGCTTATTCTCATGACTCCATCATCACCCTTGTCGTCTTCATCTTCATCATTTTATTAGTTTGCGTGTGTGCCTCCATTGTGCCACTCGCCGTCAAGTTTAGAGAACAAAAATCCGATGTAAATTTTGTGAAACAGAGGCACAAAATATGCACATCGATCTGTATGGAATGTGCCAAGACACCCTCTCAACAGCTCCCCCCACACAAGCCTTGCCTCCAAATCGTGCTTGTTCTTATAGTTTTGTAAACTTTTTACCATCGTTGACTCCTCCTGAACCCCGCCCGCCCTATCCTCACCCACTTGAAGGTCATTCCACAATTGTGGCAAGAGTAACAGCAGCCAGAATGGGTGCGTTTTTGATCAAATTGGCCGTACTTGAAATGAAAATTGTGGAATGGGCTACTTTTTCCACAAAAATGTACAGCACTCCACCAAAAAATGGCAGGATGGTAGCCAAAATAGCAATGCGAATTGAGCCCCTGGTCTCAATTCGGTTCTCCCTGGTCTCAATTAAACGAAGTGTACTATCCATTCACCATGCCAATGCCAATTCCAACATTTTTTGTGAATGATGGGAAACTCAGACAAAAGGTGCACAAATGCTGGAAACAAATCAGAGTAATATCACGGGTTAAGAGTAATAAAACACGTAAAAAGGCTTTGTGCATTATACACTCAGGATGGCAATTTTATCTGGCATGCAAGGAATGATGGGAAAACCGAGCCTTCAGACACACTTGTGCCCGTTGCGGTTTATAAATCACCTTCTGCGTCTATTAATACTCTTACCTCGTAGCTTTGTTTTAAGCGTGTAATATTATTCCAAGAACACAGCGGCCTCATCTGAACCTAAGCGACGGTCACATCCTAACCACACCGCAACTTTAAAATCCGCTCACGTGTCCCCAGGGCGAGTACCGATTTTGCCGACGGTGTAAGTCTTGCCCATCCCCTGGGTCTGGCCACGCTCCGTCCAGTGCTGGAACAGCTGCTTGAAGATGGCCGACTCGGCACCGTCTGCCACCGTCTCCACGTTGGTGCTCACGGGGTAACCCTTGGCCTTGATGTAGCCCTGCGCGCCACGCAGAAGGACACGGATCTACATCACTGCGCGGAAGCGGCAGGACCAAAGCCAGGGCCCGTATTATCCATTAGGCACAGTACAAACTGTGTCTATGGAATATTAAAAAAAATGTTGACTGTTTTTGTTGTTTGTATGATATCTTCTTATATTTTTAGGCTTACATTTTTTTTTCTCAACAATTAAAAATAAAATCTGCTCATCTGCGGCACACGGAGCACTCCCGTCGAATTAGGGCACAGACTAAATAATGAACGTATCAGTAACGACATCTGTCCAGTGGCTGGACGAAGTACGTGTGAAACAAGCGAGTGACAGCAGTGGTAGTGACATGAGCAGTACCAACTGGAGAAAGTTATCACTGAAGGCCTACGAAACACAAGTGCCTAGGGCCTACAAGAACCTTTACCCAGCCCTGACCTAAGTGTGAGGTGGCAGGGAGTCAGTGGCCAATGCGGTGCTTCTATTGTCATGAGTGCACACAGCGTGGGGTCACAAACCAGCGCTCGCTTCATTGCTGCCTGCCTCTCCTCCTTGCTGGAGCCTCGTCCCTTCCACACGTAGATTTTGATGCCTCCCTGGTCCAGGATGTAGCAGTCCTGAAGAATTGCATTCACACCATTGCATCGTTACAAATTCATAATGCAAACTGGAACGTGCGCGTTTATTTTTCTCGGTTAATGAAGCAGCGTTTAACGAACTACGGCTGAAGATGCAAGACTGCATGTCCATCAACAAGAACTCACGTCGTGGTTCAGCAGGTCTTGGGTCAAAGGTCGCGTTGCCACCTCCTCCACCATCAAGTTTCCACCTTTCTCTGACACACTGTCAATTTAAGGAGCACCATAACATAACCATACATCGCCAACGCACGTAACATAAATTACACTCCATTGGAGACCTCATTTGCCAGTAAAAATATGATAATTGTTTTTTTACCCTTTTATCTGGCAACAAAACTGACACCTTTTTTTACAAGGAGTCATGTTTGCATAGACCACAATACCTGCAATCATAATGCAAACAAAAAACATAACTCTGATAATGTATGCACTGTCCTTGAAGTTGATTGGTCCACACCCGAGACAGCTTTCCTTAAAGCCTAGTCTCACACGGTGTTGGACCAGGCGCCTTTTGGCGTCATGCCAGATAAAAGGGTAAAAAAACAATTATCATAAATTACACTTTGACCACAGCTGCTCATTTGACTCGTGTCGTGCGTCTAATAGCAAGCTGCACACAGACTCAATTCCAAAACCCCATATCCTGTGCTACCCTTTCCTCCCTGTTTCCCTGCACATTTAGCTCACTGGTAGAGCTTGACATTGGCCTTGCGGCTGTGATCCGTCGGCTCATCGGGGCTGCCTGGGGACAGATCGCCATGCCGCTCCCCCAGGGCGGCCGTGAGGACGGCCATGAGCTCAGGTGAGGAGTTCTCATCGTTCCCCTCCACGACGCCGATCTGGGCGCGCCCGCCACGCTCACGGTCACGGATGTCGGACGCCAGCTGCATGCCCTGCACAGAGATGGTGAGGGTTGAAATATCATCACTTTTTTAGCGGTGGCCCAGGAGAGGGCTCAGATCCTCAGCCAGAATCAGTGAGGTCTTGGGTTTTGATCCTGGTTTCAGGAGCAGTATGATAAGACCTGGGGCTTTACAAGTGTGGCGAGTTGAGGGCCTCAGCCCGGTCACCAACGACTGCGCACACACAAAAAAAATAGCGGATAAAATGTGTTTTTTTTTTCTTACTGTGGAGAAATTCCAGCTCAGAGAATTAAAAATATGGGTTTAACAAACATTTCATGGTGGGAAGTGTAAAAGTGCACTCCCTAGTGTGTGGATGAAACAAGTCAACTTGAAGGGATTGTTAGAAGTAACAGTATGGTTGCACTGCTCCGATGAGATTTCCATATGACCATTCTTGTATCCTGTCATAATGTGCCTTTGAAAGGTGATGAGATCATTGTTAATGATGTGTGTGCATAATTTAATTGACCGTTTCAATAAAGAATCTCATAAATATTCTGGCAGGTTACCGGTGTTTCGTCAGCTTGATTAATTAATGCCACAATTGACAAATAACACAATCAATGCAAAGGTCCATCTTCGAAGAGTAGAGATTGTGTTTATCAAATGGCTGCTATGGATGTTTGAATCACTGGAGTTATTATTCAAATGTTTGCCTGGCCCAATAAACTTTACCAAAAAGGAGTACAGTGCACCATCATTAAATATTTTCTTGACAAATCAAATTTAATAACCACTGGCTACGTTAAATAATCAAGCATTCATCTTTTTGCAATCCTAACCCAGACCCCCCAATCTCACCCCAGACACAAACCTTAGTCCAAACATCCAAGTACTTTTTTCTAAGCTCAAACCTCCACTAATGCATGTAAACACGTTAAAGGATACACCACAGAAAGTGAAATGCAGCAAAGGATCCGAATGTAAACCACTGCTCCCTTTTCAAAGGCGAGGGCAATTATTGGGGATGCTCGTCAGTCGCCGTGTCACAGTCGCCGCTCGTGCCATCCCGATGTTTGTGCGGAGCGCCTCACCTTGATCTTCTCCACGCGGTTGCTGTCAGGGCCATTCCACTGGATGATGACCTTGCCCAGGTCGAGCAGGAACACGTCCCCACGGCTGAAGCTGTCCCATGACAGGTTCACCTGCGCAATAGAGATACGGGGATCGGTGATCGCGATAGGGAGCAGGTGTGTGGATGGGACAGGTCTGGGGTGAGGGATAATTACGGGTGGTAACTCATCACCTGAACCAAGGTAGAATAAATGATTACATTGAAACAGTTGGTATTTTGAGTAAACATCATTTACGAATTAACAAAGTCTGGAGGATAAGTCTGGTATTTTACAAGGTAATAAATTAACCATCGATGGGTATATTTATCAGGCACTTAGTTTTACAGCATTGAAATGTTATGCAACTCAACATGTAACTTCGTTTTCACAATTTGTAATTTTCTATCAGATAAATTTTTTATGCAAAATTAACAAAACCAAGATGCAATCTAGCAACAAGGATATCAACACAAGTCTCAACTGACAGATCACAACAGCCATCGCTGTATTTTAACGCTCCAAAACAATAACACTGGGAGCATTTGATTAAATTCTTAAATAGCAAAAAAACATTCCTGACAAAATGCAAAAAAATAAAAACTCCCGAAAAGAACTGTACAAACACCCCAATGCCGGAGCATGGTGCAAAAGAATCCTGAGACTCCGTGAGGCTTTCTTGGATAAATAACAGCATTGTTCTTGTTATTCATGAGCATTCATGCAGCCTTCGCGACGGGCCGGCTGAGTCCTGAGAACGAGCTTCTCACAGAGACCGTTTTGTCAGCCGCTTACAATCACATGGCCACAATGCCTGTGCACTCACCGGTAAGGGACAGCGCCGCTGGCTCTTGGAGTTTGTTTAAAACGCTCTTGTGACAGCGTTGCCTGTTGTGCGTACCGAGGCAGCGAACTGTGCAGTTTGCATAATTCTCAGCAGTGGTTATTTATTTATTTCGCATGCAAGAAGGATACTTTGCAGGCATCAAACTTCAAAAGGATTCGCCAGACAGGTCGGACTTTAATAGAAACTCATGAGTACCATAGGCTGTATAATTTAACTGGTACAACTCTTATCCACAAGCCTATTATCCACGACTCTTGGGTATTCGTACAAGCTGTACGATCCAGGAAGACTTCTATTCGCCATGCCCTGTTATTCATGTTATCTGTGATTAAACATGTTAGTTTTTGGTAGCTCTATCCACAAATTAAACCTGTTATATGTATTTATCCACGGTGTTTCTTTGCAGATAAAAGTAAATTTGCGAATTATATTTTAGGTAATAGGATTTGTGTTCATCCCACGAATTACCACTGATAAGAGTCCTGCTGTGTTAACTTAGACAAGCATTATTTCGACTTTCTGGTTTCTACTTGCTTAGATACTTTTTGCACCATCCTCGCATTCCAACACGTTTCACAATGAGTGATTCATTACACATTCACTTGACCACAGATTACATTGACTGGCAATGCCACGTACTGTATGCTTAATACCCAACAGCTTACTGTGTTGTGAAATGTTACCTGTGCGTTGGAGTAGTGTCAACAACACTTCTGCAATATTGACATTCCCTTTTGGTGAAACACATTAACGGACATTGGACCTCAAATGTCTCATGATTAACCAAGGTACTGGCGCTGTAATTAGCCAAATTATTTGGCGATACTGGCAGTGGTGCACAATCACAACTAACAAAAACCTCACATTCTTCAATAACATTGTGGCTTTAAATGGAAACACATATATAATAGGTGACATTTTGGGCAATGTTTTTCCTTCATAGCACACAGAGGCCAGAGAGAGAAAGCGAGATAGTTGGAGAGTCACTTTACACCACGGGGCCCTGATAAGAATTTCATTTTTAACAAGTTTCCTGATGAACAGTTTTCAAGTGGCACATGTCACTCGATCAGTTGGTTAGTCGGCCAACGGGTCGCGAATCGTGGGTTAAAGTGTGGGCACTTCCATCAAGATGCCTGGCCAGCATTGAAGCGTCAGTCAAATATCCTCTAGCCCAGGGGTCGGGAACCTTTTTGACTGGGAGAGCCATAAAAGCCAAATATTTCAAAATATATTTCATTGAGAGCCATATAGTATTTTTAACGTATAATAAATTAAATGTCTTATTTTTAATGCGACTTCTGGTGCTGCATGGTTTTGCTGATGGCCTTGTAGTCTGGTTCATACGTGGTGAGGTTGAGCTTCATGCAGGCGTGACCCGTGAAATTTATCTTCAAAACTAATTTCTGTTTACTTTAAAATGACACAGTATTATTAAGCAATATCACAAGTATTTTAAAATCAGTTCCAAACTGATTTTTTTATTATTACATTTTTTTCAACTCAAAATTGTCTGGGAGCCATATGCCGTCACTGGAAGAGCCATATATGGCTCGCGAGCCATAGGTTCCCGACCGCTGCTCTAGCAGAAAGCCCTTACATCAGCAGTGACGTGAGCAAGTAATCGCAGGACTGCACCTTTTAACTGAATCTAATCCAGTCGCACCACAACCACCGGCCTGTGCCTGCCTGTGTGTTTTTAAATCATTCATTGCAATGCCAAGCACACAAACAATCCATCCCCACCCCCCAACCCACTCCAATAGAAAGTGGCCGCACATTATAATGCAACGCAACAAAGCGGGAGCCGTCACGTGAGCCAGCGCTAACAGAGATGAATAGAGGCTGTCCACACAGAAAAACGCGCACACACACACAGCTCGAACGAAACGGCACAAACAGCAAGCGTGCAGCCGGCAGCTCACGCCCTGAATCGCCCTGGGAAACGCCCTTGTGCAACAGAGTGGCAGGGACAGATAAAGTTCACAATGGATCAAGGGACCTCATTACATATGTATAGCCTCAAAAAATGGCAGTAATGCGTATTATTCTTTGGGATTAATTTTTTGGGTACATATATACTCGTAGCCTATGACCAAATCGGCCGGAATGTGCCCTATCTCGTCAGATCTCGGAATCTAAGCAGAGCTGATTGGTCGTCAATGGCTGCTGCGAGGACATGTGATGGGTAGCAGAAGGGTAGTCCAACAAAAACCCATTATTATTCTGTACTTGCATGCGACCACTTCAATGCTCCCCCGTCTTCTCCAACACCGCACTGACCAACGCGGTGAAGTATGGTCCAATAACCCCATGACCCTCAAGGTGTCCTTCGTTAAGAAGCGAATTCCAAAAAATACTGTACATGTCCATATACAGTAATCATGAAAGTTGTAGTGTAGGTGAATGTTGAAGACCTCATGTACAGGGTGCCTGAGCCTGTGTTCATCACGAGAGGAATCTTGGCACGCTGCACACTTACCGACACTACCTATTCAAGGGCCAAACCTATCGAGTTCTAAACCTCTTTAACCACATAACAATTCCGAAAACAAAACATTGCACCAAATAAAAGTTTTCACTTTTTTTTAAAAAGCTTTAAAACTCATTATGCGATAACAGGGTTTAAAAATTGTCAGCCTACCGCCTAACTCGGTAGCGTTGGCAAGCGCGCCCCGACCCCCCTGCCTGGTTCGGTATGTGGTGGGGACAGGCGGCATGCTTTGTTGTGCTGGCTGATGCACAGGTGATGCATTCGACATTTGTGCCTCTTCCCCAGAGCCCACACACCTGGCCCCACAGCTGCTACATATGCCTGCCCTGGGCATGGGAGGCGGCAGCTTCTGTGAATGCTTTACAATATCAACAATGCCACTCACTTAACCCGCTAAGATACAAACAGTTACACACTTAACGGAATTGGGTACCAGAAGTGAGGTGGGGAAGCTGTGGCTTCATTTTGGTTGCAACAACAATATTTCCCCCCCCCCCCTCCCTTCTATAAAGTACCTAGAGGTTTCACGAATAAACTCTGCCCAATATAAATTAATTATATTTTTGTGACAACAATGAAAAATACATCGACACAGCTATGCAACAGCATTGCTGTCAAACATTGTTTCTTTTGGGTCTGATCGCGCAGATATAATGCAATTTTTTTTTACTATAACCTTGCACCACCCCGACAGAGATAATGAATTAAAGTTGCCACGTGGGAAAATAGGCCGATTGATTTGGTTGATCAGCAATCCAAAGGAAATGCTAAGAAAATGAACAATTTTGTCCGAAGTTTTGCTCGAGACTACAACCAGCATCATCAGATGATAACCAAGCTCAGCTGTTGCATTGACATTTTCAAACCCATAAGAAACTAATTATGAATCTAAATATTGGTCGTGAAAACCTTGGCGTGAAACTAGCAATGCTGAAGTCGGTGACAGTACAGGGAAATGTCTGGATAGATATCCCACTAAATTAATAGGATAAAATTATGCAAATATATGTTATTTTAAAAGTCTGCAGAGGTTTTTGTCACAAAATCTAAATAAACTTACTAAACATATTAACCTCTCCTGTTGACAAAACCAAAAACCGCAATAGGGAGAAATCAGTGGGGTATTTAAAAATGGATCATTACACGTACAAAATATACAACACCGCCTTGGTTTGCGATAAAACCCAAATAATGAAAATTTAATTGTGCTTGCGTTCACGTGTAGAGGCTTTCGCAACCAATATTACGACTCGTTGCTAGGGTTCCCGGTAAGATCGCAAAGCTGCAACGCCTCGTGTACAACTATACCCACAGTATCACGCAATGTAATCCCAAAAAAAGTATTACGAATTGAATTGTATTTTACGGGCCATTCTCACAGGGTCCTCAATCACAAATGGGACGGTGGCGCTCGTCCAACGATCAAGCAGCCTCAGCGTCTCGTGCTCGCTACGCAGCAGCCTCGTCACGGCACAGCTGCTCTCAACGGCGAGAGCCTGGCGGTCCCTCCGGGCCCTCAGCACTTCCCCATGCGCGTCCAAGTGGCCGCCGGCACCAGTGGCGTCTCCAGGGACGACGGGGAGAGTGCAAGGAGGTGGGACGGGGGGTGGTGCGGGGGGGGAGTCGATGCTCAACCCGTGAAAGCATCAACAGTTTGTGGCCTGGAGCAGCCTGGTAGCCACGGGGGGGGGGGGGGGGCTGGAAGGGGCTGAGCCCCCCTATATCCTTGCTTTGAGGCTGAGACACCCTCTCGTCTGCGGTAGTTATAGGGGGGCTGGACAAAATGCAGATGTTAGTACGATTAGGTGATGGGCCTTGCGGCCTTTCCCCATATACACGGAGGGATGTGAGCCGCAGGCCACGGGAGGAACACCTGATGGACTAGAGCAGGCCGTATCGTCTCGTGCACCCTCCCCCGAGTTTTTGTATGCCCCCCCCGCCCCCCCCACCCAACAAGATGACGCTTCGGGGCCAGCACGACGTGAGAAAGCAACATCAAGAGAGCCCAGGCGAGCACTTTGGGGGTGGGGGGTGTGAGGGTGGTTGTGGATGGGGAGTGTGGCCACTGCGAAACGAGGACTCGTTGGCCCCTTGTCGAGGGTGTGGCCCTCGGAGGTGTAACTTTTTGGCACGTGCCCTTTTGTCAATCCACCGCTGGATGACTGGCCCCCTCCCCCACGGTGTATGGGTTGTGGGGGGTTATTTCACTTCACTTCACCATGGTGAAGTATGGCCAAATAACCCCGTGTCTTGGTCATAGGCAGGCCCAATTTGACTCAATCACCCGTGAAAGAGCAGATCCGTCTAACAAACATGCAAAACTCTCCTGTGCGCAGAAATCCCTTGAAAAATAATATTGAGACTCAGCGAGGCCTTCCTGGATGAACAAAGTACGCGATTATGTTATGCCTATGAGACATTCACCTGGAATGCACCTGATCTCGTCATATCTCAGAAGCTAAGCAAAATTGAGTCTGTCACATGAGTAGCAGGTGTTATGGGCTGTGGAACTACGTTGTAGACATCAGAAGAGAGTGCAGCAAAATCCATTGTTGCACTGTACTCCTATGCTCTCTGCCTTCACAAACCGGTACTGACAAGCGTGACGACGTGCAGTCAAATAATCCCGATGAGGACACCCTCATCCAGCAGAGGATTTACAGAGGGCTGTACGCGTGCATTATTATTATGCTGTTGTTGTCAATGTCACTCTATCCCCATTGCCGAGAAGCTTTACAACCAACCTCGGTTGCCGTGACCGCCTTGCGTCCCTTGATGTGGAGGAGCCGCTGCACGTTGTAGGAGTTCGTCTCCGTGTGGTGGAACCCGGACGCGACGCCGCCTTTCTTGTAGCTGAAATAAAAAGAGGAGTGCGGGGAATTAGGGGGGGGGGGGGGAGCAGCAGGAATGTTTGTGGCAAGGTGGAAAGTGTTTTGGTAATGTATCCCCCAGGCAACAACGTCAATGCAGTATGATTAATCTTCAAGTGCACGCTTTGTGTACCGCGTGTATAGGACTAATTCCCGCTATGACTATTGTGCGTGTGTGACTGCCTTTGGGAGCAGACATACAAAGGATTTAACAAGATGTCTTTTGTAATTATTTTTCATTACTTTCCAGACACCACAAAGCGGGGAGGTTGTAGCGGTGGCGCAGTTGTTCGCGCTCTGAACCCAAACACCCGAGTTCGATTCCCTTCACGAGTTCGTTCCCGGCCAGTGGGGAGTGATATCTCTGAACCAGGTCTGGCCGCATCATCCCCTTCATGAACCGGCACCGACCGGCCTGATGACGTAAAGTTAAACACCTCCCACGAGGCCTATATCCACAAGTGGATTGGCCAGGGATTGCAAATTATGATGATAATGTCATTCAGTTGCAAGAGAATCTGCAGGAGTGCTCCATGTCCCTCAGAATCCCCTTCATGCTCTCCCCGGGCTGTCCCCATTTGTGTAAGAGTCACGCTACATTAATTCCAACACGGCAGCAGGACGAGCTCCAACGACACACAGGACACCAGCTCTGCCTGTGCCCCCGCCGCAACTCCCCGAGTTCCCCCGCCGATGAGCCAGCCCGGTCACTCCCCACAGACCCTGACCTGGCATCACCTCTCAGCGCAACACTGCCCGGGCGCTCGCCAGCATGCGACGACGGGACAACGTGCAGCCGGAACGTGGTGGCTCAAGCCGAGTTGACTTTAACGCAGATCTCTCTGCGTTGTGTCGACGCGTGCAATAATCGGCCACGGGCGTCGATCGTTTTTCCTGCCGTCGGTGCTTGCACTAAATGTGCAAACTACATGTTTCAATCCACATGCAGCCTTATGTCAATCCACTGCTGAACGAGGGCCTCCCAATTTCCACGTGGGTCAAGGGGGGTTATTTGACCATACTTCACCTTGCTGGTCGGAGCAGGTTAAAGGATGTAAGGATAGTCTTGGGGCACATAAGTGTACGGTACAACTATGGAATTTTCCTGCACAGCCCTTTGATGCACAGAAAGATGATTTGAAAGAGCGGTAGTAATTCATCAGCACTAATCAAGCCATTGTATTAAGTTAGAAGGGAGATTACTTTCGGCTTCGTGATTTCTGTTAAGGTGCACAAGTTCTGCAGAAATTATCATGAAGCTGTGGCCATGATGCAGCAATATGGCACAGAAATGTTCATAGACACAGGAACAAAAATCAGTACTGCCCCAACTTTCCTTCAAATACACAAGCGTGCAACAATTCAGACAATGACCCTGAATTGGAGGCTTAAGTGAAAAACTTGCTTGCACTCAAAAACACACACACACAGCCAAACAAATCCAACTGGCTCTTTGTTCCATCTAAAGCATAAAGCTGCTGTAAACTTGCCAATTTGCCAAAAGTGACCGTCGAAGACTCCACTTTCTAATGTGTTTCTGCTCAACCTCCAGACATCCAAGGACAGATCCTCATCGCTATTTGCATACTTGCATTGGCTCGTCCTGTCGTTGGTATTGAACGTCTCGAAAAATCCCAAAGAAAATTAAGCATCCAGCCAACTGGCTTGCTGCCACAACTTGATTGCGGGATTGGTGCAAGGAGGGACACGGGTTGGAGGAAGGGGGGGGGGCAGTGGGTGCGATGGCAGTGGAGAGCCAGGGTATGAGGCGCAGCATGTCCCGTGCTTTGCGGCGTGGAATGCCACAGTTCCCGGAGTGTTTCGGCGCGATGCGAGGCAGTGCTGCTGCACGGTGCCAGTCACGCGAGGGGTTGCGCCAGCAACATAATGACCAATCCTCTCCGATGTGCGTTTCAGGGGGCTGTACAGGGTATTGTTGAGCAAGATCTCCGACGTTTCTGTTCCAGCACATGGAGCGAAACCGTTGGACATCGCAGCGGACAAAACACGATAGAGTCCAAAACACATCGGAGAGCTATGCAACACAACCGTAAAAATACACATAGCACTGTCTAATCCTGTTTACTAAACCCCCTGCGTACAGTGTATGCATGCATGGGGGGTGGGGTCTGGGAGGACATGCCCCAAATGCTGAAAGTGACACGGAAGGAGATCCGGCCTCTACCGCCCACTCGCCTCGCTCTGCGGGACCTCCAAATTGACCATAACAACCACTCACACCGGCAGCACTTTCCCTAATCATGTTCCCGTGTGAATTTCCTGATAAGCCAACTGGGGCAATGCAGGGGACTCTAACGGTCTGTTTTTTTAAAAGCATCTCTTTGGTGTTGATAAAATTTTAAAATGATTCATGTTTCTATAGCGCCTAAACACGATCACATCGTGGACGTGTTTATTTTGCTGAGACAGACAGTCGGTCACACGCGGAAGGCTCTGGAGCCTGGACTTGTATAGGGGACAAGGATTTGACAGCAAGGGTGGCTGGAGAAAAAGAGCTCCAAACTACGGGGGTTGAGATTGAGGCGAATGAGCCATTCCCCACCGGGCACACGAGCTCATTTCATTGATCCATCTCGACGAACGCACTCTTGGAAGAACGTTATGGAGAAGGCAAAGCGTATCTCGTGTAAAATTGTGAATTGTACATCGCCCGACACAATCACGCCGCGGTGCAGTGACCGCGCCGCCGCACTGCGTCGCTCACACGACGCCGCTCTTGAAGTGTCCGCGGAAGACCTCGGACTCGTGTCCCTGGTACTCTCGGTGCTGCACAGGGAATCCACCCAGCGCGTCGTCCAGCTGCGTCGTGTACATGGCGGCAGCGGCCTGCTCGTCCTGCGAGGACTCCTGCCCAACCCAGTAGTGGACGTCGTACGTGGGGGTGGGCGACGATCCTGCCTTCTTGGCCTAGGAGCCAGAGAGAGGTGGGGGGGTGGGGGTGGCGGTTCATAGGTCAGAGGTTTATGGATAAATGCTAAGGTCGAGAGGTCGTCACGGCCAATGCCACCACGTGTCTCTGTTGGTTTATTCCTACCGCTATGATTCTGTCGTCGTAAAGTTGGCAATAGAACATCACGTTGTTTGTCACATTGTTAGTCCAATGCTGCTCCACAGGGTAACATTGCTCCTGCCTGACTAAGTTTTTGAACGCTAAAAGTGACAATAGCAATATTTATTTATATTGTTTCATTAAAATCAGAAAAATATCAGATTCTAAGTACTATTTGGGGAAGAACAAGATTGACGGTTGAAATGCATCGCCTTGACCATTTCCCCAATTGGGTTGTTTCTCCCCCCAAAAGAAATGACAATAAGCAGTGCGAGAACACATGAGCGAAACCTTTTTCAAGGTGGTACTTGCACCTGAGATGCTCAGCCAGTTCCTTGTACGAGTCTTTGTTTACTGCAGTGCCCGGAGAAATATCCACGCACGAGAAGGGATAAAAATCAAGGCTCTAGGCCAGGGGGTCGGCAACCTGCGGCTCCGGATCCGCGTGCAGCGGCTCTTTAAGGAGCTGCTTCGTGACGTTGTTTACAAAGGGACCACCCCATCTCGTATTTACACGCATTGTGGCTCTTGAAATACTGAGCTTTTTAGCGAATTCTAAATAATTTGCCCATCTTGTTATTTCGGTTTGCCGACCCTTGGCTCTAGCCTCACAAAGCCTACCAGGGTGATATTTCACATGGGTTAATGTTCCGAGTTTGCCGAAGGTAGGGCCTTTTGTCTTACGCCATATCACGTCCACCACTGATATTTACGGAACATCAAGTACATGGCACTAAATATTGACTTCATGTCAGATGTGGAAAAGTTGGACTGTAGCAGCGTGAGAGTACGGGGGGTTTGAGAAATCCTGGCTTAGCAACAGGAAAGTGTCTCCACTGGGCCAACTTGATGCGGGGAGGGAATGGGATAGTATAGTAAGGACTGGGACCATCCACAGTGCGAGTGAGATAAGAAACATTAAGTATAGACAGATTGCCAACAGTCCTTACATATTCATGATAAAGGTTTTTTTGGGTTAAATCGCGTTATTTATAAATGTGTCGTAACCCTCCACCATCCGACATGGCCAATCAGTAAAAAATGTGTCACGTTTACAAGAGACAAATAGTTTACTACTTTAGCCCAACGGTGTGTTGAAGAGCGAATCCACAACATTTACAATTTTTGAGTACGCCGTTTTGCTGGTAATTACATTCAGCATCATCTGGCAATTTGCCAGATGATGCTGGATGTAACACAGCAGTGGGTTAAAGTAGTGAACTATTTGTCTTTTGTAAACGTGACACATTTTTTACTGATTGGCCGTGTCAGGTGGTGGAGGGATTACGACACATTTATAAATAACGCGATTCAACCCAAAAAACTTTATTATGAATACTATTTGTCGCGAAAGTACTTGCATAACTTTTTCTGCAAGGATGCATACATAATATATTTATTTACCAGTGCAGACAAAAGTTATAACTGAATATGAAAGTTATACGATACATCGAGCGGAGTGGTGAGGCAGTGGTTAGTGCACTGTGTTACAAACCTAATAACCCGAGTTCAACTCCTGAGCACGGGTAACGTTTGTGGTGGTGGTGGAAAACAACATCCCCCCCCCCGCACCACCTGCCCACTTCACCAACCCACACTGACCAGCACGGAGAAATCTAGTCAAAAACAACCCCAGACACAGCATGGGGAAAGGACTGACAATGAAAAGGGCTGTGCAAGACAATAATTAATTATTTAACACGTGAGATTGTAACATTTGCCGTAGAATATTCCAGCGTGGGGCATTCCACGGTCTAAGCACGCACAAACGATTTGACGTAAACGAACAACGTTAAGGAGATGACGGGAATGCAGCAGCCACAAGCACGAGATGCGTCTCTGAAACAACTCTCCTACGTCTGGTTACATTGTCCCCACTCCAGCCAAGGGGCTGTTTGGGCGTTGCAATTAAAAGCTCACGCATGTGCGCATTGCACGTGCCACGGGGGTCGAGGTTCGGTCAGCTGCAATAATCTCATCGTCAGCAGATGCACGCACACCTACCTTTTTGATCCATTCGATTTAAAAGTTTCCATTACGTTAATTTTTTGTCGCTCAGTGGGGGTCCAAAGGTAGAACCTCAATTTGATGTGTGGGTATGCGAGTCACACGGGAAGGGTGTGCCGCTAACAGGAGTGTACCAGTGCATTGTTCGGTCAACTAATATCGATGGTCGAGTTCACGATACATTCACCACACGTAACGTGTTGATGCGATTCCTCCAGCCACTAGAGGCCGTTACATTCGCCACACGTAACGTGTTGATGCGATTCCTCCAGTCATTAGAGGCCGCTACATTCACCACATGTAACGCGTTGATGCGATTCCTACAGCCATTAGAGGCCGCTACATTCACCACACGTAACGTGTTGATGCGATTCCTCCAGCAATTAGAGGCCGCTACATTCACCAAACGTAACGTGTTGATGCGATTCCTCCAGTCATTAGAGGCCGCTACATTCACCACACGTAACGTGTTGATGCGATTCCTCCAGTCACTAGAGGCCGCTACATTCACCAAACGTAACGTGTTGATGCGATTCCTCCAGTCATTAGAGGCCGCTACATTCACCACACGTAACGTGTTGATGCGATTCCTCCAGTCATTAGAGGCCGCTACATTCACCACACGTAATGTGTTGATTGGATTCTTCCAGTCATTAGAGGCCGCTACATTCACCACACGTAACGTGTTGATGCGATTCCTCCAGCCATTAGATGCCGCTACATTCACTACACGTAACGTGTTGATGCGATTCCTCCAGCCATTAGATGCCGCTACATTCACCACACGTAACGTGTTGATGCGATTCCTCCAGTCATTAGAGGCCGCTACATTCACCACATGTAACGTGTTGATACGATTCCTCAAATCATTAGATGCCGCTACATTCAGCACAATAAAAAAATATATCGATTCTCGACCTTGAATCGTGATAATTTATTAAATAGCGTAGGGGCATAAATCATTATACCTCTAATTATTAGCGTGCCACTCTTTGATAAAGGAATTTTTTGGTTTCCTTCCACGCGCAATATAGATTACTCATTAAAGGATTTGAACGACAATGCGACCTTCCCGGGAGACTTAGTAAAGCTTTCCTCACTAAATGAAGGTTTAACGAAATATTCTCCAATGTCGTATTCGACGGTCATACACCCACCCTGACCAATTAACCGCCCACACCCAGTGCGGTATTTTGTGCACGGTGCAACGGCCTTCTACAGATGTTTACAATTCCGACCTCGTCACATGCAGCGCCGCATGTCTTAATCCCGCGTACATTCGCTTACTTCTAAATTCCCGTGTTTCAAGCAGTTTGCGCATTTCCTCCTGTTATCTATTTGCGCAGAATGTAAGTCCTATTTCCATTGATGTTCACACACCTGGCCTTTTCACAATTCTCCCTGTAACCTCAGTCCCACCCCCCCCCCCCCCCAAAGTGTGCCAGAATTTTCTGCCACAGAACAAACCGAGAGAATGATGTAGCAGTCACCCTCAAAGAAACTGCCATAGGCCTTCTGGGGCACGGCAGCAAGCTCCATTTTCTGCAGAGAGAGCCAGGACATGGCACCAGTCACAGGGAGGTCACATTTACATCCATATAAGGTTACAGTAGCATTTTACGGAGCCAGTGGTTTAGTGCCAGCACAGGCACTCAAACTTTCGCGGGAACTCGACAAGAAATAATTTGCTAATCTTGAAAAGGCAACATTTAATTGCCCATCCCTCAAGTAAAACCAAAGTGCAGTGTTAAGCTCAGCAGGCACTTTGATTGAAGGGGGAGGTTGTCCAAAGGTACAATTGATGGTTTTTACAGCAGCCACCAGAAGCTATTTTTAAAATGGACCGTTAAATTAACTCCAGCCACTCAATGCACATGTAGAATTACAGCTGATGTATACTTTTAAGTACACAATAAAATGTATGGCTATATGCCTTCCTTGTGGTATATATTCTTCAATTACTATTTTCACCATAACAACAGCAGAGTTATCTCGCGTGCTATCATCACAAGTGTAAGGGGGGCTCTCCTACGTCCTCACCTCCACTCTCCATATGTGGAGGCCGGCGCTCTTGGGCAGGTTCTTGAAGACCTCAGCGGTTGTCTCAGGCATGATGTCGGTGGTGGAAGCGAAGTTGGTGGCGGTGAAAGGTGTTGGTGGTGTCGGCGTCGGCGATGATCCGGCGAGGCACGGCTGTCGTGGCAGGAGAGAGGCAGAGAGGAGAGATTATCCCCGCGTACGCCTTAACCACATGCCTCCGCTGGGTATAAAGTTCACACCGCTAAATTAATGTTCATTCATGCAGTGCACAGGGCAACGAGAAAGAATGCGCGGTTTAATGTTTAACTCACCGGCACCTTGCTTGATGAAAAAAAAAGGCACGAATAAAAGTTATCAATGAGTTCCCATTAGGAGATAGAGAAGTTTTGTTTTTCATCTGCATGTAACTCTGGTTTTTCACTGGCATGTAGGTTCCACATCGTAGCACGTTGTAATGGGTCTCCCTATAAAATAAAACACTGTGCTGGGCAAATCATTGGAACGTTTCACTTGTCCTTCAAAAGAACTTGACTAAGACTGCATGCATTCAGGGTCCGATTAATGTGTCCCTTTATCTGCTCCAGCTGACCACCAAGGTCAAAGAGACTCCATTAAATGGGTCCTAAAACCTCCCACAGGTGGCTACGGGTGGCTGCGTAATGTGGAAGTTGTTCCTCTATCATAAATTAATGCACCGATAATGGCAATCACACATTCAAAGTCATAATCATCAAACATGGTCAATCCACTGCTGGATGAAGGACTCTCCATGCAATTGCCATCTCTCAGGATCCTGTAAAGTAATAATTTACAAAGCACACAAGCCGATTTCATCACTCCATCTCCTTGTATATTTTTTTCTCGGACACTTTCCATACTTTGGGTAGCCACAAAATCAGCATTCATGACCACCGGCCATTTCCCGTCCTGCCCAAGCACTCAATGACTATTCTTCACAGTTTCGATTATGCCCTTAATCTACGTATGCTCTCTAATCCATGTTCCTCTTTTTGTCTCTAAATGTGATTCTAAGCATGCATCTCTCCACTCGAATGCCATTTGTGGCCATTTATGCAGTAATTTTCACTTTGCCTTCAGTCTTCTCCATGAGGGTAACATTTGAATGCGCAATGCATCACACGTTACAGTGAGGATGCAGTATTTCTCTGCGCCGAGATGATAATCTTTTCTTTGAATTATGGATGATATTGATTGGCGCACAGTTGAAGGCTGAACCAGCCTCTCAATGGAAACACCGATGAACATTCTACAATGCACTATTTCAGTGATCACAAATCACCCCCACATTGTTAAATAACCTGTGATATTGTAGACACGTTTACGGCTCTTGATGAGAAGTGATAAAATACATGGACGCAGAGAGCTGCTGCAGTAGCTCATGTGCTGCACTATGAACCCAGAGACCTGAGTTTGATTCCTGGTCACGGCTAACATCAGTGGCGAGTGATATCTGAACCGGTCCTGCCTCCTCTCTCCACTATCCAAATGGAATGGGAAGGCATTTATACCTCTCTTATAACCATTGCATGTGTAGTGTTGTAAAGGACCACTACACATGCATAGCTTTAAAGTAAAAACAAATATCATGAACGCAGAGTACCGAGCTGACACCGTTGTGAAGCCGAGTTCGAATTCAGGCAACTGCTTGTGATTAAACTGGGTTCTCAAGTGTAGCACATTTAAGTTTGTTATGCACTTAATCTGGTAAAATTAAAGCTCTGAGAATTAAATATATGAGCTTGACTGTCATTGGATGACCATTGTTCTGTAGCAGGGCAAGTGGAAAAAAGTGCTGTCCTCTTGTGTGGTCACGGGCAGGGAATCCAAAAGTAGTTTTTTGATATCTACTTCCACGGGCTATTTTCTAACACAGGAGGGGGGTTGCACAATGCTATGTGAGAGTTCGGAACGGATTCTTCTTCTCTAAATGCTAACAAGAGCACAGTTGGGACAATTTTGAGAAGATACAAAAATATAAGCTTCCATGAAGCTCATCTCATGCACGTTAAATTGTGTGTTGGTTCCTTTCTCACCAGCACTGTTTGATATTTAATTGTCTTCATATTGTGTCCCTTCCTGCCCTTCACCTGAGTCCCCCCCCACCCCCACCCTCCTTTCAATCTATCTTGGCCATTAATGAACAGATTTTCCCCACTCCGCTAGCCGCTGTCCCTTATTAGTGATGAACCAGTGGATGTGAAAGGCGGAAAGATATTCAATTGTTAATTAGTACATAAAAGGCTGAATCGCAACAAAGGGCTCCTTTAGGACATTTCCACGATTCTGAATATGACGGCTGCAAATATATAAATAGCAAATTATTCAGGGCAACAACAGACTGGAACCGACTTGCAATAATGAGAAAATTATTATGGTCTGGGTAGCCTTGGACAAAGGCTGTGATTGAGACGAGGATAAAGTGGTTCGGAAGACGAGGCAGAGATGGTTAAAAGAGCTGGTTTTTAGGATTCAATGGGCATACTCTTGGAAGAGAAAGGCAGCATATTGCAATTGCTGCTTGTAATTCTACATACAGTAGCCAGGAAAGCCTGACCCGCATCTCCAACTTTTTTTAGACGGGGCCTCCTTTAAGTTTTTGGGCATTTTTACTGATCAGAGAGGAGAGGCTGCACGTGTGTAGCAAACCCAAAAAATATTATAATTTGTTCAACGAGATCAGCAACCAGCTTGCCTCTACTTCCCTACATCGGCCATTTTGCAGTCCTGCAGCTTGTGGCACCTGTGTGATCAAAAATCCGTGCATTTTACGGGCTGGGAGGGAATATTCTGTGGTTCGCATGCTGCGATATGACGCCGGCAGATTGAGTTCAATTCCCCCAGTTACGGCGAATTTGCACGGCGAGTTATATCTGATCACCAGTGGTGAAGTATGGTCAAAGAACCAGCATGACGAACACGTCATGGGGAGGCCTTAATTCTGCAGTGAATTGATAAAGGGCTGTAAATTATAATTATTTTATTTAAGAGCTCATAAGGACCCAGCAGTATCTTGTTAAAGGGAGACCTGGTTTAAAATAAGTTTAAAATAAGTACGGCAAAACAGTATACACCGACAAAGAGACCCACAGAGCTCTATAGACTCACATAGAGGCTCATAAGTAACCTCTGTGAAACAGTAATGCCCCGCGGGACTCTAGATTAGGCTCCCACTGTGTTGTGTGTTTATTAGAAAGAGATGAACTCTGAGAAGCAAACAGAGCGTGGCTGGCAGCCAAGCACGAAGGGGGGCACAGGGATTAGGTGTCTTAAGGCACCGCGGGGGGTCACGTCTGCCTCCACTCCTGAGATGTCGACTGGCTGACCGTTAATATTTGTACACATAACAGCCCTTTCGTCAACCTACTGGTGGCTAGTGCAGATTGGTGTTGGTTGGGATGAATGGACGCGGAGCATAGAATCGCAGTAGAGTACAACAATGGCTTTTACTGTACCGTCCTCTGCCGACCACGATGTAGCGGTCCCACAGCCCCCTGTGACAACCTGTTGTAGATGTCATTACCTGAGAGCTATCCAGCGAGGTCTCACAAAGTGGGCTAAGAGTAAACCCTCGGGAGAGGGCCGCAATGAAGAGCATTCCGTCACAATCGTTTTGGTGCGATCTCCACAACACATTCACGTGGCACTATTCATTGAGCCAGGTAGATAGGATTATTATTTTCATAGAAATTTTAAAATTATTATAAAAAAACACCTTTTTACAAGTATTTTCGACAAATGTTATTCCGGCTGTATGATCGGTGTCAAGCGACAAAGGAATCCATTCCGATTTCTAAATCTTTGCGTAAAAAATCCCGATCTAGTAACCTCTGGTCTACATGGCAGAGGGCAGTGCTTTCCCACTCGCTCTGCCATCGACAGTACTGTTCACCACACGACAGGCAAACCGAGATTTCTCATTATCAGGCGTGTAATTTAGGTAAATTAACTGCAGAACTAACATTAATGTGATACTTGTTTTGTGTGTACAATGGTAACCACACTGAGATAATCGGCTTGCTACATTTAAGAACCCCGTTTTAATCACAAGGCGATTGCCTGGATTCAAAACCCAGAATTCTCAGGGGGTTCCAGTTCCTTGCTCTGACCTGAGCCACATCGGCAACATGGGGTGGGAATGATTCTTTAGGTTTTTTTGTTGTTGTTGCAAGTAGCCATGGAGGCCCATACCGAGTAACCATGGGGACACGTGAAGGTTATTAAAGGAGGCAGCAGCACAGCAGGTGGCTTCTCCTGCCCTGAATGTCCCCACGCCTGTTTAATAGACAATCACATCCACAATTTAATAAGACACTGTGGCTAAATGCTTGCTTCAGAATTTAATTACAAACACTTACTGTTTTAATTTCTATTGAATATTCATGTTAAAAAAACAAACGTGTATGATAATTCAAGGGGATACTTTTTATAATCTATCTGCTGATGGGGATCATAGATTGACATTTTCTCGTGTCCGTTCTTTAGACATGGCCATGCCTTACACGAATCTTCAGCAATGCGTGGCCTGTTCAAACAATGAGTTGCTATGCAACCTTGATGCTATGGGTGTGAGTCATCCACAAAGGTTAAGGGTAAATTACATCACGAATTAAGAATTTTCATCAGTGTGGGGTTTACCAAAATAAATTAGGCATTACAGTTCCATCTTACCGAGTGAATTAGCTAGATTAACTTTTTATCCAATCATAGCTATACGAAGGCTAGATGGTTCCTTTTAATGAGAGATGTAGACTTATACAAGTACACGGAAACAGCAGCTCACACAGGCTTGTGCCGATACTCAGAAATGCACGGATATACATGAACACCCAGCGACTTACAAAGAGACCCACAGATTAGCAGACCCATAAGCCCACAAAAATCCGAAGACGTAAATTAACCTACCAAAGAGTCCCTTTGACATACAGTATATATTTCACCTTCACCTGCCAACAGCCAAGAGAGCCCATTGCGACCAGGATTCCAAAAGGCAGAATTGAGATTCAATTAATGGTGCCACGTTAAACCAGCGAGGATTGTTACGCTTTGACATGCGTCTCAAGCCACTTTGTTACATCCTCGGGTGTTTTATAGAAAACATTGACAGACGACGACACACGCAGTTACATGAAACGTGTGCCAGACGCTGCTGGGAAAAAAAACCCCACGGCCTCATCTAATCAACCCGGTAAATAACATGGAAGCCACTCACAATTGCCATCTCTCACAAGGTCACGTCAAAGCGGTAATTGACCAACCACGCAAAAGCTTCCCACAATCAGGGCTAAATACGAGAGCGCCCTTGCAATGTGCAACAAGGCAGGTGACGCCGGTAGATTTGGCACGGTGATGGTATTACGAAAGCAACGCATGCTAATTTGACACGGGGGCTGAAAATGTGCTCGTCCGCGCATCTCACCGACCTCCTCGTGCGAGAAACATTCCACTGCTGCGGATTTCAACCCCACAACTCCACGTTCGGACTACTACGTCCAATCCGGGGGGGTTCTGTGACCCGATTGATCGCGTGCCTCTGACCCTACACGGGCAGCAGCAGCAGCAGCAACACGTTTACTGCCGACGGTGCAGTGTCAAATATTGCGTCGTCATGTGAACCAATTCTCGATTTCCTATCGCCGTAAAGCCTCATTATTGCTTTACCTGTGCGCACCGCCCGGCAGTTGTGAGCCTTAACGAGATGGGCGGGTGTCGGTAAAGCGGCTGTTTTAGATTCAAAGCGTCGCCGACTCACCGGCCTGGCTCGTACGGAGCAGCAACTGGAGGGTCAGGAGACCAGCGAAGGCAGCAGATGGTGCGTTTGCAAGAAATATATATATATACAACCCACAAAAACAAACACGACAAGAAAGGACAACACCTCCCCGTCTGCCCACGAGAGAACGACGACACGCGCTTAGGAAGAAGACGCGGCTGCCACCTCCTCTGCCTCCACTACCAACCTCCCAGTGTCGCACGCGGTCTCCACACAAATCCGCTGCGCGCTTAGCAACCAGTCATCCGCATTGATCCAGGCTGCACTTAGCGGCAGAGGACCTCTCTCAGAGCCCGCCCCCCTCGTGGCTCACTCACGGGACGTGCCTGCCCCCCCTCTCGTTTTTTATTCCCACGAACACAACCACCACCACCACCACCATTCTTCTTCTTCCACTCTCTCTCTCTAGCTCCCCGCCCGCTCTGCTACAGTGGTCGGCGATGTTTGCGAGCACCTATTTCGAGCCACACAACAACAACGACGCCACTCAGTGACGTCACCCCAGCGCCTGTGCCAGGCTAGGTGCACTTTAAGGCTATCGACCGTGAAGAAGCGTCGAGGGCTGGCTGGAAAGCTGGTCACGAAACAGACCCAGGTGGCTATGGGCTCAACGCCGAGCGGATGTTGCCACCTGTGTTGGCACAGATTAAGGCAGGCAGATGCACAGTTGCGTTCATTGTGTGAGCGACATCACAGCCACGCCTTTGCAGGTAGGTTACTCATTTAAGGCGGAGATGACCCAGGAGAGGCCAAGTACAGATTACAAATGAGTCGTGGGCGACACGACAATGTTCGTGTATTGCGCCACCGCTCCCCACTCCGTAGAGCACACACGAGCGTACAAAGACAAAGATCCCCCGTATAGCCTCAACACTTTTTCTGGCAAGTGCTGTTAGCGAGCACCTATGAACGCCAGCACGGCACGCAAGCGAGCGAGTGGGTGGGTGGCCAGCGCCACGCCCGGCCGTCTTTGTTTCCCCGGCGGCGATGATTTACACACCGCACCAGGTACTCATTTGAGGCCGAGTCGACCTAGGCGACGCCCAGGACCCGAACACCAGGACCTTCTCGTTAACACGCGCACACAAACACACACGCGGGTTGCCGTAAAGCCGACAACGCAATCCCCCACCACCCAACACACACGCGACGCGGCAATGCGCGCATTTGTGGTCTTGAACATTTCACGCAATAATGTCCGAGAAAAGCCCTCGGGTGCGCAAACAGAAAAAAAAACCATTCCCCACTTTACAAAACACACGCGCACACACACAAACACTCACACACACACAAACACTCACACAAACACTCACTCACACTCACACACACAAACACTCACACACACAAACACTCACACACAAACACACTCTCTGCTTCTCTTACCGCAGGCGCGTCCAAGCGAGGCGGCAGGCACAACGACGCTCACGATCCACGCTTGTGGTCCCCCAGACGTGCGCGTCTCGGATGATTTGACCGGCAGTTTGACGGCACGAAACGCGGCACGCGGAGGAGCTACGCGTGTCCTCCCGACCACCACTGCACGGCACAGACGATTTACCGCGGGTGGCCTCTCCTACGTTCAAGCCGTTCCACCGGGGATAAATATCAAGCAAGAGGCGACTGTCGATTTTTCAAGCGGGGAAGGACTGGCGAGGGAGCGCAACGTTGACGCGCAAACCCCGAGAAACTCTGGCGCAGTTCTGTGAGAAGGAGGAGGAGGGTGGCTCATGCAGCTACAGGGGCTGCTGCTGTTGCTGATGATGCTGCTGCTGATGATGATGCTGGCTGCTGCTGGACCCCGACGCGCAGTCGCGTCTCCGCCCCTCCTGCCCAGCCACTGCGTGGATTTGCTGCTCGCTGGCGTAATCTCTCTGGGGACTGGGTTTGGTGGGGGGGTGCAAGGTGGAGGAGAGGGGTGGTGGTGGTGGTGGGGGGCGTGTCCGATACCTCTCACTCACTCTACCCCCTACTTCACTATTTTTTTTTGTAACCACGTTGTTTGAGAATTGGGGTTGGATTAATATTCTCTCATCGGCCTGGCGCTCTGCTAACCTCGTTGTTGGCGATTTAGATTTTGGTCGAAAAATGGGACATTGCGACAAGACGGCAATTATTTCCTCCCCTCGCAGGTGGTTGCAGGACCCCCCCCCCCTTCCCACCCACGGTGTGCACGCTCCATACATCATCTGGGAGCGTCCACAGAGTTCACAGTCCGCAAAGAAACATTGGCAAACGCTTGCTCGGGATGACAGGAAGAGGAACACTTGGAGCACTGAAAACACACGTTTTAGACATCATTGACTGTGAAGTGGATTTGGGAATGATGGCCGGGTGGACGAGACTGTTGACGGAGTGGCAGCCGAAGGATTGAACGACCATCGGGGAGATGGAGCAGTGAGACCCGGCTTGTGTGCAGGATTGAGATGGATATTGTGGCGACGGCACGGAGAGGCCTTCAACCAGCAGTGGATAAGCTCATGAGTACATCCGATTAGCACGGTTGGCTACTGACGGTGCGAAAGAAGTTCTACATACATGTCGCAAGAGGGTTGCGTTTATTAACTCGAGTACACTTTTACACGACAAATTAAACTCCAATGAGAAAATTGTCAGATGCGTGTAGCAGCGTCCCTGTGTTTATTTGACACCTATTTCAGAACATTCGCGAACGTGAACAAATGGGCTACAGTGGTGAGACGTGAAGGCGGAAAGTTGAGAATGGCTGGACTTTAAACCCCATCCCAGATCCCGACAACGTCATAAAGTAGGTTACGTACGCGTCACACGCGGTCCCCCCATTGACCCTTGTCACGACGGAGGCTTGTGGATGCCTTCATCCAGCAGCGGACAGTGACGCCGGTTGAAGAGACTCCACAGAAGTGAGAGAGCGGAGCAAGGTAAACGTGGCTGCTGATGCAAATAGGGTGGATACGTGTGGCCCTGAAGATCAAAACCTTAATTTACCTTTCCGAGCGCTCTCCATCGCGATGCAACCGGTTGAATGTATATTTATATTCCTTTTGTCAATCCACTCAAGGATGAGGGCCTTCCCCTCCCACGCTGTGTCATTCATGTGGGTCTTATGGCCCCAATTTACCACGCTGGTCAGTACAGGTTCAAGGCGGGGAGCGATAACGTGGAAGCATAGAGGTACAGAATGCGTTGAATAGACTTAGAACATACAGCCCACGCGATTCTGATACCATCATCATCATCACCACGATCCATGGGTAGATAGCCCGTCGGTGTCTACTGCACATTTCGTAATTTGTAAAATGTTGATAACACAAACGTGAATTAAGGTAAACAATCACATCTGCGTGTTGGGTGAACGCTGGAGACGATTTCGCCTTGCACACCAAAGCACAGGATTGACAAATGTGCTTCGCAGCTGTCTCGCTGGTGGCGTTCATTCACAGCACTGGACTGGAGACTATCAATGTCGGCCAATTGCTGCCTTTGATGTTGAATCAAAGGCCCTGATCAAGGTCCGCATTGTGAATAATGGTGGGATTGTTTGAAAATGTTACCCAACGAGATCGGCAGCTTGGAATACAATTAGATCTGTCTTTTGTATTAGAAGAATCAAACCATCTGGCATTCGAATGTGAGCCCCCAACACACTCATTACGAACCAATTCAGCAACATTTAATTTGACTCTTTGTGAGCATTTATAGACCCCACGGTACATATCAAAATGAACAATGACTGCATTTGCGCAGGTGTGGGTTGCGGAATGTGGGACGTGGATACGGGGGGGCGAATGCATCGAGCATTCGGGGCAATCCAGTGCGGCAGCCTCCTCCCAATTACCCTCCCTCCCCCGTGTGACACAAGGGACCATCATCACACGGCTATTACAACCAGATGGGTTGCAGGGTTAATATCGCGTTACATTAGCCTCGTCACGTCACCATTGCATTAGCCTCGTGGGCAGAGGCGGCGGCCGCATTACATGAGGATGCTCACTTTGCAATGCGTAAAACATCGTGGCCACGCTGTTAAGATGGAGGATGACTGCTCTTGAGAAATGGTTTGCTTGGAATAAGCAGAGATTGAGCGGCGAGAAGTGATGCAGCTTACACAGTAGTATGCAGATGACGTGTATCGTCTATGGGGAAGTGGCCCTGACAATGCCCTAAATTTGTCTCTGGTTGAAAGACTGGAGGTGCAGATTCATATACATCGTGTATTGGTGTCTTAACATTTCCCGTACCTCCGATTATCACAGTCGGCTACGTACGGTGCGAAAGAAACTCAACATGCATACATACATACATACCAAGGCCGTAGCCATGGAGTCAACATTGGGGGGGACCAAATCTTCCAGGGGGTCTTGGGTTCCCCCCCACCAGAAAAAAAAATCTAAATTTGAAAACTAATTTCCTGCCATTTCCTGCTTAAAACATTAAAAAAATTCACTAACACATGGGATGGAATTTTTATTTATTTTTTACAATAATGTCTAATAGTGTATTGTATTACATTGCTGTTACTTTCTTTTTTACCTTTTCTTGTTTCATTGTATGTAATGGCAGAGATTAGGGATTCATAAAGTACAGCCATAACCACAATCATCTAAACATAAATCTATGCATTGTTATATGAAGACAAGTCCAGATATTGTGGCCAAGGTTTAGCAAATTGTTGTTTTTATTTACATAGCATCGCAATGTTTTTTATAATACTTTTATAGCAATATATTGGGAGGGACATTTTGAGTATATATTATCTGCTCCTTGTGTCCCCCGCAATATATATTATAATTACGACCTTGATACATACTCTGAGCTAATGAAAATAACTTGCCTGGAAATGCAGTGACAATTAGCAATACAATAGTTGGCTTATGGAGCCAGACAGTGATAAATATATAAATGAGTTTAAATAAATGAATAAGTTGACTTTGCCCTTGTGCAAACAGCCCTCCCATGGAATTTCACTAGCCTGCGAAAATATTTTGAATGTGTCATTTAATTTCGCGTTTTTTCACATGCAGTATTTCATCAGCCTGATAAAGCAATGTAACACAAAAGTTGTGTTTTGATCCAGCAGTTGCATGAGAATGGGTGACGATGATTCAGCTGAACTGTCCTGATGTCACAAAGGCAAAGTTCTATTCTACACTATATTATCTGCTCCTTGTACACACACACACTCACGTGAGATAAGATGTAAAAAGAGCGTGGGTTAAAGTTACTCTACCAGTCAATACCGACGAAACTGAAGCATTTACTGTACTCTGAGACACATTTTTCACAGCTATGCTTGTGTCATTGCGCACAACATCAGACACACCGTGTCGATCACGGGGGGTTGTTTGACCATACTTCACCACTCTGGTCAATCTGAAACATTTACTTAAAACTATCGTTTTCTATTCTATTTACAACTACAGTATGCCAGTATGGATGCAGCACTCGGCACCAACCACTTTATCATCTATGGTGGAGAATTCAGCCGCAATACAACAGCGAGTCAGCCTCTTGAGCAGAGCAGGGTCTGCCGTGAATATTCAATCAGTTCCCAGAAAGAGGCCGCGGGGGGGGGGGTTGCCGATCGTCGCTGTGTGCTCGTGACGCACACGGCCACGCAGCCGCACGCGTGCATCTCACAACACGGACACGTCCTGTACACACAGAGTGTGAGTGCAGCATCACAGCGGCGCCACGCAGTGTGTATGTGGATGCCCCAACTGTGCTAATCCGAGGTTTGGGGGAGGCAACGGCAAACTAAAACACAAAAAGCACACGTGTCATGTTTAAGGCAACACTTTGTGATTGGGTTATGTTTAAAATGAAGAACGTAAATGGTATTTTGTTCTATTTATTTCATCCCAGATGTCTCTTGGAAACAACAACTTGAGTCACCAGATCACCGCGACCACCGCAGGCCCTCTCCGCCTGCCCTCCTGACAGGTAGCCCTCCTGTCCATCATGGGCCATCTGATTAGTTCGGGCGCAATCTCAGCTGGTTTGACCAAATGCTTGTCAAAAGTCAATCCCGACGTTACACACATTGCATTCCCATGGCATACGAGATACGTGCACGAGACGCAGCCGTCGAAACGCACGCGGCCTATGCGCACACTGATCAGCGGGCGGGCGGACAGACGGACAATATCTTCTGCATCTCGTGCCCTGACGCAACCCCGTCCGCGAAGGCTCCATTAAATCAGGGAGTGGGTGGCATTCCAGACATCGGTGACAGGCGGCGATGGAATTCCAATGAGTGCAAGTGTATTTATTACATTATGGCCTGCATGCAAATGTGTCAGGATGCCAACCCACTTAACCTTTAACCTTCCGCGAGTTTGTAGCGGGCGACATTTTACATCCAATTTCATGCAATTGAGGGCGAGTGCCATGCGTAATCCCAAACGGGTTCTATACATTTGGCTTTTATTTTAAACGATAGTCTTTTTAGGGGAAAAAAGCTGTACTAAATTTGCATGCCACTAAATATGAATATACTGCCCTCTGCCCATTTATTTAGAAGTGGCACTGCCTGTGATGCAAATGTGCACATGTGTACATCTCAAACCCAACGATGAATTTTAATTAAGTGAGCACGAGTGTCGAAGAAAAATGTAAACCATACCCACGTAAACTGACAGGTCACTCACCCACTGCCAAACATACTGTATGTAAGCAGCTCACGTTGACCCGACATGATTTTTTTTTTACAATTATTCAATGTTATGCATGTTTACACTAAGCGCCAGATATACGAGTTTATTCGACATTCTTTACAAGCACAAGGAAAACTAAATTAAATATCGGAGATGGCGAAGCAAGCTGGCATCACTTGACATTTTTCGCACAAAGCCTTTTATTTTATTTATAGCTTGTCCACCAACGTTCACGATGGCAGACATTGGAAAACATTTGTCTCATCTTGTAACGGCCTTTTGGCATCCACCAACATTGTTGGCATCATTTACCCACACCGGCCTAGTGTTTGCTTGCATTTAAGAGGGGGCATGATCTGCCCTTGTCACCAGCACAACTCCATGGTAATGTTCCAACATGTCTTGGCTCTAACTTTCGTTAAAAGTACCGTGACCTTGTCTGCGAGCCCTGGGCATATTTATTGTGAGAATGCAAGGAATCCTACAGTACCCACATACCGCCTAGGCACTCCTTTGCGATGAAGGCGAGCCAGATATTTACCCCCACGGCTTCTCGATGCAGATATCTTTCCCGCACACCGCAGTGAATAAAAATCACACATTTTGTGAGTATATTTTTCGTGACATGCATGTGGTTTTATTTGATTTTTTTTCAACATACAACATTTTCGAACAAAGGTGACAAAAATAATGAAAGAACAGCACTTGACTCCATGAGTCGCTGGTGAAACCACTAACGACATCGCTCCGTCAATGTTTAAAAAAATTAAACTATATTTTTCGGAGTCAAGGTGTTCAGGCTTGCGTCAAGCGGTTGGATGTTACACAAGCGGTGGTGCAGCCAACGGCGTCTTCTGGAGCCACGACAGTTACTTGAAAGTGGGGTGCAAGGTAAGGCTCTAGGCTACACAGAAGAGCAGCATACAAGTTGTGGCCGTACAGAGTGTAAATATCCAAACTCTTTGCACAACACGTCTTGACTGAAATTAAAAAGAACAAAAAAAATCGGCAGAAATGAGTCAAAATTGCATAGAGCAAGAAATGAAAAAAAATAGAACATTTATACAAAATAGATATTTATACTGTCTAAATAGCACTTGGTCTCAGTCATCGTCACCATGGCTGGCTTCACCATTACAGTACATTCAAGAGGGCATCGTTCACCCCCCACCCCCTCCGACAATGCGCTACCACGCAGGTACAGCTCCGTGAGCGCGCGTCACCAGCTTTGGAGAACGCGGGGAAGCTTAACGCTCCTCCCTCCATAACGTACGGTGGGGTCTCATTCGACTCAACAAGGTGGCACGTGTAAAATTCATATTCTCAGGAATTTATCATGGAGACTCCAACATCAATTAGTGGGGGCTTCAACCTCACCCCCTCCTCCCCTCCTAAAAATGTCCCAGTGATCACCCTGGCCCAAGACATATGGTTACAAGCACGCGCTGCGCAATCTGACAATACACATTAAGCAAATTCAAGCCAGGTGCATTCGCTCACGTCTCCGCTGCAGGAATTAGTCACTCCTCGCTTAACGTTGGGTTTGCATTCCTGAAAAAAATGCAACTTTAAGTGAAATATTGTTGAGCGAAACCGATTTTCCTGTAAAAAACAACGTAAATCTAGGAGGTAATGTTCCTGGGACATTTCCTATCACTCTTAAGAATATAAACTTGTTTCGAGTACATATTTCAAAGAAAATCTAATAATAATGGTGATTACATGTAGCTATGATTAGAGAAAAGGTTGGGTTAACTCACCAGTGATGGTTGTGGAGCTTTTTATAGATTAAGTAGGTATGGTGAACTTATTTCACACCGTATGTAACCAACCACGCTAATTGGAGGTGTTGGGAACTACAGGAACGCATCCAATGACTGTTGCACAACTTTATTCTTCTTTCATATGTAGTTGCTTGTAGCTTTGCAAAGTATCAGTGGTTTTCATGCACACTTGAGCACTGCACTCCCTGCTTGCATCATCCTCAATAAAAATGTCCATGCCTTGTTGAAGGTGCGTGGGAGCTTTGAAAGCTGCAACGACACCCCGATTAACCACCCTTGGCCTTTAAGTCCTCAAACAAACTGCGTGTCTATGCCTGGATCACCATTAAACTTAGAGAAATGTGGAGCTGATTTTGAGCAATCCACACTAATAACAGGCACTCCATACCTCCTGCTGTAAAAGCAGTGTAAAAATTCAAATTTGGTTTGCAATGTGATCACCTTTCTTTTACACATCATGAAGCAGTAGGGATCACTACTCCTCGGCCTTTTGGCATGACCGTTGAGCAAGGGATGCGGTGATAAAATGACCTCCCCAAAATCAAAATAAAAACGGTTCATAACGAACCGAGATGAGGGTATGCTGCCGCATACAGCATCAAACCTTGACCGCGCACGTAAAGAAAGTAAGGACTTGCCGTACAACACAGCCGTGTTGAAATGCACTGGGCTGGTCGGGGATGGGGCCTCGTGACGTACGTCCCCCTGGCAGCAACGCTAAGAGTGACACCACGCGACTTTAAACACATACGTGGGCAGCGATTCATCGGCGACTTTTCAGCGAAACGACGTTAAGCGGGCCGACGTTGAGCGAGGAGTGACTTACGACATATTTTATCCAAATCTTGCATAAAGTAGTCGTACGATTGTGATTAACGTGTGCAGAAAAGGAGCTTACTGTACGACAAATCAAGTGTGCACTCTGGGTGTTGAAGTACAATACAATTGTAAAGCTGACTCACGGTTTATTATTCCTATAAGTGTGAATGTTGTACAGTGTATGGGACCACTGATGAGCTTAGCAATTTGTGGTCAAAGGTAACTTATGAAGAGAGTGCTCCAAGAACTCAGTTTATGCATCAGTGCTAAACCTGGAATCTAAAACGACCCACGTGGATCCAGGAATCATCCATAACACACACTCATATCCGTTTATCTACATCACAAATATTCAACACTGCATCAAATTCAGTGTTCTGAGTTGACTGTACTCAGCCGTGATCTTGTACACGCACGGCAGCTTTCGATTTACATTTTAATTCATCAGCCCGGCAGAAAATGCGATGGTGGTCAATGAGACGGAAACACAGGCCACAGCACAACTGGCAGGGAGAGACCCCTGCAGTTGGGTGAAGTGATGCAGCTATTTAAAAGTCGTCGAAAAAGCCCAGGCCAACCGCCGAGAGCTCCGTACCCTGACAGTGACGAGTGTGAGCAAGAAAACAAATTAAAACACGTCCATTCCCGAAACATGGTAGTGCATCCTACAGAAAGAAAATTATTTTAAGAACAGCGATTAGAAAATGAGAGCCCTTCTTTTCGTTTACAAAACATCACGAAAATGTAAAACCGTACCGCCCACGCATTACAAAATATCGCTTTGGTGCTACCAATGTTCAGTAAATATACACCTGTCCCAAGCACTCTATAAAACAAAATTCGATACAGCCAATAAGGACCTGTGATTCAGTGTTCATCCAGCTACAGCAACACCTGGTCTGCCAGCATAAGTGGTAGAGAGTGACAATAAATTAGCACTCCCCCTTTCAACACATACACAAACGTATAAGCACACATTCTCTAAAGCGTATGTACGGTCGTGTGTAAAACTGGGTGTATGGATATGGGTTTTGTTGGTGCAGAGAAATGATTAAAAAAATCCACGAACAAGAAAATAACGCAAGGCACTTGTCCATCACGAGGCGATTCACAAAACCTAACGGAATAAGCGTCGGGTAAGCGCACAGTGGACGTCTCAGGTTAACACGACCGTTTGAACACACTTTAGTGCCAAGAAACCCATAAAATATATTTGAAGGAAATGTGTAGAACAGCAAGAAAGATACGACACACAATTATTCTGAGTACATAACATATAGCATGAAATATAAGTATAACTATATAACATTGGATCGGTCACTATAGCTAATAAAACAAAAAACATACGAACGCCAAGTATTCCTTGCACCCAATTTGTGGTGGAACGAATCGTTTTCTCGACATTAACGACCACAGTTCTTTCCATGTGCTTTGAGCAAAAGCCAAAAACCGTCATGTCCAATTTCACTGGTGACTCTCGGTGAAAAAAAACAAATTTTCTCCCATGTGTTTTCGTGGAGCAAAACATTGAACGCCATGCCGAACCACGCCACGCAAAGTACAACCCGACAAACTCAACCGAGGACACGAACGCCGGAGTAAAAAGTGATTATTTTTACGCATCGCACAAGTGCGGAGGAATAAGGCAAACCTTAAGGCAGCCGAATGTAGGTGCTCATCACGTTGGTTTGGAGTGGACGCGGGATGGACGAGTGGATGCCGCGCATGCAGTTACACTATAACTCACGCCTCGTTCAAACCCATCCCCCGAGCGGCCATTTTAAAGGTCACGCTTGAGAATAATTGAATGATCACATGGGTCGTGATTCATCGCAGCGGTCCAGCACAGACTCACAAGCGGCGTTTTGAGCCTCCCTGAATATCAGGTCAAACATGGTCCTTCAAGTCCCCATACTGCCCACGCGAGCATGTTTAAGGCATAGTGTGCTATTTTTATATTTAAGATATATTTATAATTTCGTAAAAATCTATCTTCCCTTTTATTACTATATATTGAAATGTAAAAAAAAATATGCATTGGCTTTGCTGTATTATGCGGGAAAAGCATTAGGCTCAAAGAAAGATGATGACAATCATGATGGTGAGATGACAATAATCCAAAATATCATGGCAATGAAATGAAGATGACCAATTGATGATAAAATAAAAGGTTCTACAATTTTGGAATTAATCCGTGGCAGTATAGGGGATCAACGTGGCTGGAGTGGGGGGGGGGGGTGTGATTCAGGTTGATCTGAACAGCCTGCACGCCGTTGTCACTGAGGGCTCAAGGCCCACGTGCGCGTGCGGTCAGCCGAGGTCCAGGCACCTGTGCGGACGACGCTTGCTGCTCCTGCGCCATACGCGAGACGGCAGCCGCTGGCCGGGGACACCGTCCCCGTGTGTCGCTCGTTTCGTTCGCTCCTTCGAAATGTCATGCCGACATGGACGCTACCTGTTGCGCTGCTGGTAGATGGCCGTGTAAACATTGTCAGCTTCGCTCAGTTCCTCAAAAAACGGAATGAGATCCAGTAGCTCTGTGTCCGTCATGTCATCGAACCAGGACATGACTGGGACCTGCAGGGCATGGAGTGGGGGACAGAGAGAGAGACTTTTTAACAAGTTGGCAGGATCGGTGGGATGAGCAAGCTTCTCTCCGAAGCTGCCGGAGTTGCTAAATTCAACCGTGCAGCGAACTTGCACTTTTAAATTTGTCCGTATTGGAAGAGGCAAGATACTGCATTGTTGCTAATTTTGTTTCGTCTGATAATAGACAAATATACAATACTGGATATCATATATTTTTTAAACATTAACACTGTAGTAGTGTGTATATGTAAACACTATACATGTAAAATGTAGCTGGGCGGTGGTGGCGCACGCCTGTAACCCAGCGCTATGGAGGCAGCGAGAGTTGGTGGTTCGCCCAAATGTTGTGAAACTCCCTTCCCGCGGGTGACGAGGTGCCATACTCTGGCTCGCCAGGAGAAATGCATTACACCAAATGTGTGGGCTCCACTTGTTCCACCTGTGTGGGATAAGAGTGTTTACCCTTCGCACGTGTGGGTTGTCTCCAGGTGCTCTGGTTTCCTCCCAAATGTAAACACTCGTTTATTTGCTGATAACACCTTAATAAATAGAGGACCGCAGAGCTTGGGCAATTGTTGGCACCGGCTCACTGCATGCTTGTCGTTCCTCACACCTCGGAATTGTTCTCTTTCTTCGAGGATGAGCGAATACTGTACGGCGTGCTACAAGTTTGAATTATGATATCATTTATTATCATCTAAAATGCACAGGCACTTGTTAATGCTGGATAAAGGCCTCCCAAAAGTGTTATTCATGACTCGCGGTTCCTATCTGTGACTGAACCAATAACCACTGAGAACCCGTCTGCTAGGACACCCCCAACTTCCAAAGTGTGGATGTGCCCCCTGCCAGTGACGGCGAGTGGCTGGGTGCGAGCTCTTGCCGCGTTGTCGGGGTGGAAGATGTAGGAGGCCGGGGAGTTGTCCAGGATGGCCGTGTGACTGAGGTCACGCCCCAGTCGGCTCAGGTCCTTCACGTAGTTCCCACGGTGGAAAACGCACGACTCGCGGAAGAGACGCGTGCGGAACACGCCCCACTTGTCCAGCAGGTCGGCCACAGGATCGGCATACTGCGCCCGTGTGTGCACATGTGTGTGGGTGTCAGTCAACCCATGGCACCTGGGTCTGTCACATGACCTCCTGCCAGTGGGCGTTCGACACGTCACCTGGCCTTCAAGTGCACTTGGCCTGGCACAAGCGCCGTAGTGACGTCACCGCCACCTAGTGGAGAATGTGGGTTGTTGTTATTATGGGGAGCGGTAGTGTAGCGGTTAACGTGCTACACTTTTTTTTTACTATTAAACTGTATAAATATTTATTTTACCAGGTAAGGCCCACTCAGCTATACAGCTCTTTTTAAATCCTTTATATTAAGTTCGCTTGCGTGCTTGCTTGCTTGCTTACGACCGTGCAAACCTTTCGGTCGTTTTTTAACCCACTTCCCGTGATCCAATCGAGCTGACATTTTGCACACAGACTCGTTGTGCGAGACAATTAATGTTCGTGAAAAAAAAATTCCAAAATTTTACACTGTTTAGGGAAAACAAATTAAATATTTAATTACCAATTGTTTAATACTGCAGACAATCATCTGACCCATAGGTGGCAGCCATCTCAAGCCAGAGGACGAGAGGACTCTAGCCGCCACGCATATAAAGGATTTAGAGTGAAAAACTTTGTTTTTACGGGTTATACTTATTCAGAAGTGACCTGGCCACAAATGATAGCTCAACGAAGTGGCTTATTATGTGGAAATTAATATCAGCCGAATACACGAAATGCATGGTTCTAAATGTGAAGGGAAAAACTGGAGGACCCAAGGAAAAATCCACATAACCAGAGAGAGACCACGCAAACTCAAAATATACTACAAACCTGGCAACGCGAGTTCTATTCCCGCTCATGGCCAACACCAGTGACGATTATGTGAACTGATCCTGGGCCTTTTCTAGGTCGACTCGGCCTCAAATGAGTATATGGTGCAGTGTGTAAATGTCGTCACTGGGGAGAAAAGGCATCCGGGCGTGGTGCTGGCCACCGACCCCATCATGTGCCGTTTCGGCCATCGTAGGTGCTCGCTAACAGCACTTGTCCCAACAGACCGTGTGTGCACATGGGGAAGGGAGGCGTAATGGTTAGTGCACCGCTCTATAGACCTGGCCACCTGCATTTAATTCCTGGCTACATTACATTTGGTTCTGTACTTAGTTTGGCTTCATTCTATCTCTGAGAATTAAATATGACTGCTTGACTGCCATGTGACAAACATTCCTCAGTGGCAGGGCAGATGTGAAAATACCAACACCTACTATGTGGACCAGAGATGACGTAAAGGGCTCTCAAAAGTAGTTATGTGAGATCCACTTTCATGGGCTATGAAATAACACAAATGTGTTCACTGCTCTGTGATAGTTCTGAATGAGTACTTGGTCTCAATACAAGGGGCAGAAAGCCCTACTGGGATAAAATATATGGCGGAAAAAAAAAATCCACAAAATCTGAGTTGATAAACGACCACCGTTCCACGGTGACCCCATCGTGTGACCCACATGGGCTGCGATCCTTACCTTCGCCAGACTCGCCGTGAAGAGAATGCACTCGAAGAGCTCGCCCATCCTCTTGAGGAACTCATCGACGTGCGGCCTCTTCAGCACGTACACCTGAAATCACCGATAAGTAGCACAGAGACACCGCAGTATGGGCGTGAGGGTCGGCCAAACTGATAAATTGTTATTTTTTGACGATTTTTTATTTCACCAGTTAAGGCCCACTGAGCTATGGAGCTCTTTTTCAAAAGCAACCTGGAGGGAAGAACCAGAGGATCCGAATAAGAATCCACGGAACCATGGGGGAACATGCGCACTCCAAAATATATAGACGTCAGGGTCGGGATCGAACCCACGATCTCATGTATACCAGGTGAGGTAGCTGACATCTCGCCCCGTGGCGCCTGTGATTAAACTCGGAGCTGTCCAATTGCCTCATATCTGAATAGGCAAGAGCAGGGTTTTATTCCTTGGGTAGAGTTGGGGTGTGTGCTAAGATGTCTAAATAGCAGGGTTCTATTCTATTATTGTATTCTGTTATCAATAATTGAGTTATAATTGGGCATGTAAGGACGCATCGATTCATAAACTATTTACAATATATGTAAATTATATTATTTTATATTCATGCTAATGATGCAACAACCCAAGTAAATTAAACACAATAATGTGAAGTAGTTAGAAATGAGATGGTAAATACTTAATAAATAACAATATCTTGAATCTGCTCTGTACAAATTGAACTGTTGATGGGCGCATCATTGCACGCCGACGTTTTGAGTCAAATGAGTTTTCTTTATATGGGGGACAAACTCCAACCCCCCCATCCCCCATTGGCTGTTGAATCATTAAGAGTGCCTTCCAAGGAATTGTGGACAAATACAACTACGACCTTAAGTAAAATTCTGCTTGCTTACAGCAACTGTATTGTTAAAGAATTTTCATCACCACATTTAACCTGCAAGCAATGAAAGTAAATGGCACAAAAAAATATTTGACGTCAAATACAATTCACGTTTTGAATCAATACGCACGTCTTATAACAAATGATAAAAAAAATAATCAATGAATTAAAACTCTGGACCGAGGATCTATTTGTGATCACACTCAGCCCTCATTGACTCCGGGGAAGTGCGCTGAGCGGCACTTGTGACGGTCGGCAGGCAGCTCAAGTGGACTACCTCCTGGCCCAAGTAAGCAAGGACAGGCCGCGGGTCTGAGACGCCAGCCTATCCTGGATTACTTGAACCAGGCTGCATCCAAGGGGCTCCTTCTTGCACTACAGCCGATCGCCAGCAGGAGACGCAGTTCTGCCGGCTCTCTTCAACGCAGGCGATGCTCTCAGGCTCCACTACAACAAGGCACAAACATGTTTGTGGTGCTTCCCAACCTTTGGCTGTCTAGAACTATATAGACAAAGACCCCCCGTATAGCCTTAACAGACTGTAGGGGCAAGTGCTGTTAGCGAGCACCTATGAAGGCCCGAACGGTACACGAGGGGGTGTGTGGCCAGCACCACGCCCGACCGCATTTGTCTCCCCAGTGGTGATGTTTACACAACGCACCAGATACTAATTTGAGGCTGAGTTGACCTAGGGGAGGCCCAGAACCGGTTCAGATAATCGTCACTATACAGTTTCAGTTTCATTTATTTGGTATGGCCGTGAGCCATTCGCTCTTAAATCGGGTGCAACCGCAACAAACAAAAAACTAAAACATGAACAAGAAAACATCTTAAAGTGACTTTGCACAAACAGAAAAATCCAGTAAAAAACTGCAAAGGCTTCCAGAAAAAAAGCACCGTACACCAACGCTGTGCAAAAATCCCAGTGGGATGCAAGTCAAACAACAACAACCACAAGACAACTTAGATTAAAGCCATCATTCTAACTCCGTACTACAACAAACAAACATGGCCAAACCAAAAAAACTTTTCGAAATCACCAAAATAAAGCCATAAGCAATGTAACAGTGATCATATGAACTGTGACCGAAATTTCACAATAAACGACATAAACAACATGTACGACCAAACCCTGTAGCCATAGCAGGCTGCATGAGTCTCTATACGAGTATAGAGAACCCCCTCACAGACACATCAAGTGTCCGCATACCCCGAGCAGCATACACTGCAAATCGTCAAACAATTGAACGTTAACTTTTTTCTTTACACTAAACAACTGGACTCTGCTCATGAGACCCAGAGTTTGCTTGCTGAAAACAAATGCTGCTTAATATTACTCTGGAAAACCAATCGGCGAATGGGCATGGAGAAACACTGAACGGAGTTCTGCTTACACATGCTTTTACCCACGATGCTCCATTGGTTGTTGTTGTTGGCTTGCACCACATTGTGATTTTTTCACACGGCGTTTTAATATTTTTTTTTGGGGGGGGGGGATATTTTCTGGTTTATTCCAGGATGTTTCTGTTACGCGTCATCGCTTTGGGATGTTCTGTGTTTAATATTTTGTTTGTTGCGGTTGCACCCGACTCAAGAGCCGCATGGCTCACAAGGCTACACCTAATAAATGAAACTTGAAACATAAAGTAACCAACCCAACCTCAAAATGTCACACAAGGCTGCCCTTCTAAAGGCGGACAACTGGCCGAGTATTATTGCACGCCGTAAACATTATCCTCGTTTAATGCGTATCGCATCACGGCCTTGTCCCACAAAGTTGCTAGATTTGTCTCCGGCTCGCGTTAAGACAAAATGTTGTCGATCTTGATTTGAAATGTTGTCGCTCGGGAAAACCGCATTCGCCTCTAGGTGGCGCCACTCTCCCGTACGTGGGAGTGCAGCGAGCGCGAGTGGCTTTGTGTCGGCGTGATCATGAACGTTGATGACGTTTTTCAAACTCTTAGCAATTTAGGTAAAGTCACGTAGGTAAAAAATGAAATTAAAATGAACGTTTTTTACGTTTTTTTTTACGTTTGACGTTTTTCAAGTTTAGCCCAGTCTCCGCACCCGGAATATAAACAAATATTTATGTACACGGTACACCACATCCACCATACCTCTTACTATGCGTGTGGCCTGACTTTGTGCGAGCTTATTCCAAGTCTATCAGCGACCGGGAATCCAGTGAGAAATTTTAGACCCTTTTTGTGTACAGCGAATTCTCTCGTTTGCCCCCAGGGCAACAGGGGGTGAAAAGTAATCCGGATAAAATAAGACAAAAAAACACATAGAATGCAAAACACATGTAAATTAGGATATAAAGCCATGTGTAATAGACTGGGGGCGAGAAGACGTGGAATGTGTCGTCTTGTTTTTATTACTCGTTAAGTTAATTGGTTTCCCTGTCGACAAGTTAGTGGTCACGTGGGAACTAAGTCTGACACTCGACGAGTGAGGAATGGATAATAATTAAACCAACGCACGCATAAAGATACATTTTCGCAAGCACGGTTAATCCGAAACCTGAATAATAAACAGTTAACTGTGATCTGCGTTTGAAGCTGTGTAGTTCATTATATCTGCTCGTATTGTTGACAAGTAGAGATTTTTCTGTCCTGACCTGGTGCCAAAATATGTGAGAGAGAGAGGTATGCCCGCGCGTGTGAAGAACGGCCCTTTCAAAGAATATGATGCAATGTAATGTTGCGAATAGGGGCTGCTATCAAATATTCACCTGATGAACCGTTCCATCAATTTCCACGGGCACGATGAAGTCCGCATTGTTGACAGGCTGTGATCAAGCACACAACAACAAAAATACAACGGATGAATTAAATATTAAGTTTAACATTTTATTCATGCTTTAATTTTAACAAGGGAGTGGGCATGGGCAAATAAAGCTGTGCACAGGCCCTGTCAATCATGTGAGGGCTCATTATTTATACAGGCACAGCGCTCGCAAAGTGTGATGCGTCAGCAACAGTTACTGGGGTCGCATCAGTGAAGAACATCCCATGTGCAATGAATGCACCGAATTAATGAAGCATGGTACAAAGCCACGAATCAAACTCAGGTGGGTGCGACTGTAGCAAAATACATAAACCATTACTCCCCACATACACAAACAAAACCCATAAAAATGCCCCATATAGCCATACAGACTTTTGGGGTATGATGAGGGGATAGTGGTGTGGCCAACACCACTCCTGGCTGCCTTTTCCTTTCCAGTGCTGATGTGTACACACACTGGGTAAGATATTCATTTAACATCACTAGATCAAGGCAAGAACCAGGAGAAGTTTCTTTCTGCCTCCTCACCACCTCAATAATCTTCTTGGTTCTTTCGGTAAAGTCACGTAGAAGGGAAGTAATAAAATAATAAAAATAAAACATAATAAAACAATTCTCACGACGTTTCGGCCACAACGCAAGCAGCCGTCCTCAGGTGAAAACCAGGTCCGTCGAGGCGACAGAGTCTGAATGAAACAGCACACGAGCTTGGTGCATATATATAAGCTGGGCGCATTGACAAAGGAATTTGCATATCAAAAGGAATTTAGCATATTTATGGGAAATGCAGGAATGTGATTAGTACTGCATATGCATGTGCATTATGCAGGATTAACAGCATCAAAGGGAGCTGCAGTTACTGCTGCTGCAGCAGTTGCTGCTGCTGCTGCAGTTTCTGCTGCTGCTGCAGTTGCTGCTGCTGCTGCACTTGCTGCTGCTGCTGCACTTGCTGCTGCTGCTGCACTTGCTGCTGCTGCTGCACTTGCTGCTGCTGCAGTTGCTGCCTTATCCATTTTAATATAACACTATGTATTATTCTACCCACCCTAATGTGTATCATACTGCTATATGTTTACTGTACAATTACGACACCATACATTACTCTGCACACTGCACCATGCCAGTGAGTGGAACGTGGTCTGAAAGTCACCGTAAACGTGAACACAATCAGTTAAGATCCGAAATGGTTTATTACGTCCTTCCAATGATTGCTAAGCCAGAATCCATCTTCTCGGTTGAAATTGTCTCTGTGTTTGTATATGTGGATCGCCTCATGAACGAATCTCTCATGATAGCCAGATGGCTTGCAGAGAACCTCTGTCTTGGAGAAGTCAATGTCATGCGAGCCCACTGAATTGTAACAGTGATCTGCCACGGCTGAGGTGTTTGTCCTACCGTGTTTCAGGTCTGCCTTATGTTCACGGATGCGGTCCGAGACATGTCGTTTGGTTTCCCCAATGTAACTGCTACCACAGAGGAAACTTAGTTTGTAGACGCCAGGGTACTGTATGTCTGGAACCACATTTTTTACAGACGGGACCAGATCACGGATTTTATGTACTGTGTTGAATCGGACCTGGATCTTGTGTTTAATCAGGATTTTGGAGATCTTTTTTGTGACCCCAGCAATGTAGGGTAAGGTGATGGTCTTGAAAGGCTCCTCAACAGGATCCTTCTTGATGGTTGGAGTGATGGCTTTGCGGATGAGGAGCCTTTCAAGACCATCACCTTACCCTACATTGCTGGGGTCACAAAAAAGATCTCCAAAATCCTGATTAAACACAAGATCCAGGTCCGATTCAACACAGTACATAAAATCCGTGATCTGGTCCCGTCTGTAAAAAATGTGGTTCCAGACATACAGTACCCTGGCGTCTACAAACTAAGTTTCCTCTGTGGTAGCAGTTACATTGGGGAAACCAAACGACATGTCTCGGACCGCATCCGTGAACATAAGGCAGACCTGAAACACGGTAGGACAAACACCTCATCCGTGGCAGATCACTGTTACAATTCAGTGGGCTCACATGACATTGACTTCTCCAAGACAGAGGTTCTCTGCAAGCCATCTGGCTATCATGAGAGATTCGTTCATGAGGCGATCCACATATACAAACACAGAGACAATTTCAACCGAGAAGATGGATTCTGGCTTAGCAATCATTGGAAGGACGTAATAAACCATTTCGGATCTTAACTGATTGTGTTCACGTTTACGGTGACTTTCAGACCACGTTCCACTCACTGGCATGGTGCAGTGTGCAGAGTAATGTATGGTGTCGTAATTGTACAGTAAACATATAGCAGTATGATACACATTAGGGTGGGTAGAATAATACATAGTGTTATATTAAAATGGATAAGGCAGCAACTGCAGCAGCAGCAAGTGCAGCAGCAGCAGCAGCAAGTGCAGCAGCAGCAGCAAGTGCAGCAGCAGCAGCAAGTGCAGCAGCAGCAGCAACTGCAGCAGCAGCAGCAACTGCAGCAGCAGCAGAAACTGCAGCAGCAGCAGCAACTGCTGCAGCAGCAGTAACTGCAGCTCCCTTTGATGCTGTTAATCCTGCATAATGCACATGCATATGCAGTACTAATCACATTCCTGCATTTTCCCATAAATATGCTAAATTCTTTTTGATATGCAAATTCCTTTGTCAATGCGCCCAGCTTATATATATATGCACCAAGCTCGTGTGCTGTTTCATTCAGACTCTGTCGCCTCGACGGACCTGGTTTTCACCTGAGGACGGCTGCTTGCGTTGTGGCCGAAACGTCGTGAGAATTGTTTTATTATGTTTTATTTTTATTATTTTATTACTTCCCTTCTACGTGACTTTACCGAAAGAACCAAGAAGATGAATCCCTGCAGTCACGAAAGCTTTAAATCGAAATTTAACCACCTCAATAATGTCGTTTCTCGTTTGTTCCGATTCAGTTAGAGTTTGGGTCACTCCATTTACCTAAATTAAAAAAGCCGATTATTTGAATACCATTTTTATAATAAACAAAGGATTCGCACACACCAAAAAAGATGCATGCACGTATCGTCTTAAGCGTAAGAGTAAACATTAATCATTAAATTGGGGCAAGGTACCATATCCCCCCGGTCAGCACCGACCGGCCCCCCACCAAATTTTCTCAACTGTGCGCCAACTGCGTGCTTCATTTCCCACAATTTCGGCCGCACGTTTCGATGAAGCGCCACCCTCAGAAAGGGTGCCCGGCACGTCTCATACTGTGCCCGCCCCGTGCCCTTGTTACGGCACTGCACATACTGCTCATCCTTGGGAAATGCAAACCAAAGTTGGTACACACACACACACGCGATGCTCGTACATACACACACACACACGACGCTTGGTACACACACAGACAACGCTGGCAAGTGGCCATCCATCCGACGTTGCGCCTGTTATCTCAAGCCCATCACAACCCCCTGCAAAGGGCCACCTTCCTGATCTCACCAGAGCCTGGGACAGTGCTTGTTACCAGGTTACATCAAAAGGCTAACCGGTCACCATTTATTTTGCAGCGGGTTTGTGGTCAGCTCTATTTACGTCCCTGCTTTACAGTTGATTGTGAGCAACAGACAACAAGTGCAAGCTCCGCTCTCAGGAATATTTTTTCGGGGGTTTCCAAGGCGACCTTGTTAGTGATACTTGTCAGGGGATCACAGCTGTCAGTAATCATCACTTTAGGAGCGTGACAATAAATGGGTTAGTGTGGGGTCATTGTGCAGATCTATAGCCGACTTCCTGTTGACTCTAATTATTTGAGTGCATACTTAAATGATACACTGATCCATTTATAGACACCCCACTGATTTCTAATGACCCTCTTGTTATTTTAACAGGTAATTGGATATTATAAAAGCGATGGCTCCATTTCTTACACTGGAGAGTGCTAAAAGATGTAGTAACTGTACAGATATTAACGGGAGACACATAGAGGCTCCAAAATAAAATGTATTTTAAAAATATAATTTCTCCCAATTATCTTAGCGAGCCATCTACAAGTGGATTTTTCAATAATTAGATTTGAAGGAAATGTACAGTAGCTGATGACCGTACAGACATTTCACAGAGTCAACCAAAACTTTCCATCCAGCTTGCCAGGAGCCAGCGGACAATATCCACGTGCCGGAAGGACGCAGTGCCGTCCGCGATGGGGGTCGCACCTTGAAGGAGCTGTGCACCAGCGTCTCGTCCAGGTCAATGACGATACACTTCTTGCCTCTGTCCGAATGGTTGACTTCTGGCAGCAGTGACTTGTTTGGGGGCTGCAGCGGAGGCGCGGGAGAGGAAGGGAAGGACAGGGCAATGAGAAAATCAATGAGACCCTCCAGCATCAGTGTAATTGAGCGCATGCAGATGCAACAACATAACGCACGCGTACAGACGGACGTGCAAACACATACATTCCTATTTACATACATGCTAATCCATGTACACACTCGCGCATACACGTATACATGCATGTGTACACACGCGTGTAGATATATATATAGATTTTATTTATTTCTGCAGGAAGGGCCCAATAAGCTGTTTGGCTCTATTTCATGGGCGCCCTGGGATAGTACAGATGTCGTACAGTACAGATCTTAGATACACTTGTGTACATTGGCACGCATGCATGCATGTGTACATGCATGCGTACACACGCATTGATATGTACATGAATACAAACAAAGATAAAGACAAAGATCCCCGTATAGTATTAACAGACTCTTTGGGCCACTGCTGTTCACGAGCACCTATTAAGGCCATCACAGCACGTGAGGGGGTGGGTTGCCAGCAAACAAGCCTGGTCATATTTATATCCTTAGTGGCACTGTACACATCACATCAGGTACTCATTTGAGGCGAAGTTGACCTAGGGAAGCCCAGGGTCGGTTCAGATAGTCGTCACTGGTGTTGGCCACGAGTGGTAATCAAACATGGGTTTCCGAGTTTGTAGCACAGAGTGCTATCCGCTACACTACAGCTCGCTACATTAATAGACACACACACAAATACAATGAATGGAATGCATCCAATAGGACATCCATCAAGGAGAAGCAGCAATTAACTCAGTTTGTATGTAGGTGGTAGACAGTTTATTACATCTCAGCATCGTGAGAGGTGGCACCAGCCCAGCGCGGGGGAGGCCTTCTTCCAGCAGTGGATTAACCATGGCTAGTAACGGTGGTGACACACAAATATAACGATGCACATGCACACTTACACAAAGACAGCTCTCCCCGTATATATCCTACAAGATGCTGTTGGGGCAAGTGCTGTTAGCGAACGCTATTAAGGCCAAAACGACACACGAGGGGGGTGGTGTGGCCAGAGCCACGCATTACCGCATTTGTAGCCCCAGTTGTGATGTTTACACATGTCACCAGGTACTCCTTTAGGGCTAGGTCAACACATACACACATATAGCCACCCACTGCATTGAACATGATACAACACACACATACACGAGTGCAATTACACATTCATGCTCCCGTGAATACACACGTGGAGCATTCAAACAAATTGGACTGATTTCACAACAAAAATCCACAAAAAAACCTTACAGGCACTTCATGAGGGTCATGCTAAGGCCCACCGCACCTCCACATGCGACCTCACACAAAACGAAGCCATACGGACAAAGCGTTAATTCACATGCAGGACAAAGCTGCCCACCCAGATGTTGTGGACAAAATGTATCGGACACAGTGCACGCGTGACATTTTGCACCATTTTGGTGTTTTTATTTTTCGTTTATACGGTCGTGGTAAATGACAAGAATGGTGCAAAATTGACACACTTAAAGAAAACTACCGCAACTCATTCCAGAAAATGATTTCAATTCACATACAATCTTTACAATTTTCATTTTAACATTACTTTACAATCGTTTGTTTTATTTAAATTGGCGTGGAAATCAAATGTTTTATAAAAACGCCCATTCATAAAACATTTCACTTCACCTGGACCAAATTGAATGCGAACAAAAACCAATAAAAAAAATTTTCTCCGAATTTTTTTTTGTAAACATAAGCAGCGCTGGGCGACCCAGCAGTTCCAGGGCCAACAAGAACAGTGCACGCGAGCATTATGCACGATCATAATCCACAGCAGCCACCCACGACGGCCAAGAGCCTCCTCCTCGAACGCGGCCTCACTCGCTTTCTCCCCACAACGCCACCCCCCCACCCTGACAGCCGAGTCACGCTTGAAGCCACCACACACAGAAGCCCCTCAAAGTCAGCACTCCTACTCCCCACAGCCGCACGGTGCCCCTCCGATCAACCCCCCCCCCCCCCCACAACCGCCTACTCCCTCTCCCCCTCCACATCACTCCCTCACTCCCACACATCACTCCCTCCACATCACTCCCTCCCAGCTCACTCCCTTACTCCCTCCACCTCTCTCCTACCCTCCCCTCCGCAGCAATCGAAAATAGCACATTCCATGTCACCATGCCAACAGCCGCACCCCAACAAGCAGCCCTCCGTGAATATCGAGCCCCCCCCCCACAACCCACGCCATAACCCCCCCTTTTGACTGCCGAGAGATGGAACAGCCCAGATACGTACACAGACGAGCTGCAGGACTTGGAGCTGCTCTGGGTAGACCTTTTGCAGGAAGGAACAAAAAAAACACACACAGGGATAACCGGAGACAAGCTGAAGAGCTCTGAGGAGGAGGAGGAGGATAAAACACGGCATGTTTCTATCTGTTTTTAAGATGAGGAAATCCCCAATTGTGGAAATATAATTATTTATTACCACTAATCACAAAGAGGAAGATGCTAAGCTAATCGCTATGCTGCGCTAATCCTGTTTCCAGGATGAATGAGGAACAATCAACATCTATTTTTTGTAAACCAAGAAGATGTAATTTACTCCAAAAATAAAACTGCAGCTGGCAGGGTGAAGTCACTATTACAGTATACCGCTCGTTGTTCCCGCTCTCCCACACAACGAAGCATCAAGCAAATTGACGACTGCGAAAGTACAAAAGAGAGGGTGTTTGGCACGTGAGAAGGAGCTTTTTCATTATATGGTGATCATGGATTGTCTGCCCAGGAGAGAGTTCCTTCTCTGTGGGGTCTCCCCAACCTTACACGGCTCCTGTCAATTAACTGCCACCCAGATCAGAAATTGCCCATCCAAACGCACCGAGGGTTAGGGCAACTGGATTGATTTGTGGACAACTGGATTGATTTGTGGGCAAACCTGATCGCCACTGAGCCCGGCGTCCACTGAATGAGTATTCAGTGCCCTAAAGCTGTCAGCAATTTCTGCTAACAACCGCCAGCGTATACCATTGGTTGTTAAGTGCACGCTATGGATCCTACCACACAATCTGTACGAGTTGGCCCTGTGGCTATTGTCACACTTAATTTGCGCCATTTCTCAATTTTGATAACTACCCAAAAATTAACTTAGGAAAATACGAGTGAATAAAGGCAAAATAACACGGTTGCTTATGGCTACCGCCCACTCTAAAAAAACACATTGATCTCAGTGTGCAATTATCTGGTTAAGCAAGAGACATTTAATAGAGCTACATCGAAATGAATTCAATAATCAACAACTTCTGGCCTCCTCACTCAAGACTAGTGTGACACATACAAACAAAAGATATTCGTCAAACGAGGGGGGAAACAAATATAAATGTTGAACCAAAATCAATACCAAAATCCTAGAACCACCACGCAGCGACCTGTAATGAACACACCAGGTTCTCACTTGCAGTCAGTTGATGGTCTCAGCCCATTGAACAATGGCTGCACAAAACAAGCATCATGATAAATTAGGTTCTGTACTTAATTTGGATACATTTCAGCTCTGAAAGTTAAATGTCAGTTTGACGGTGATATGATGATGAACATTACTCTGGAGGTGTGGGTAGAAAAATGCTGGCCTCTACCGCGTATACCAGAGGTCACTTGAAGGGATCTCAGATGTAGCTCTGCAATATCCACTTCTGTCGGCTGTTCTCTAAACCGTTCATTGAGATCTGCGACAGATCTCAATAGATACTTTGTCTTGTGGCATGACGCCGACAACAAAATTTGGATGGGAAATTTTTAATAAAAAATACATTTAAACCCAGAAGGGGAGGAGTTTCTCCGGGACTGCCCGTGGCTTCCACAGAACACCTCACCTTCGTGACGACGCCATTCTCCTCAGGAGGGCCGCAGCCGTTGTTGTTGTTGTTTGGCACCGGCGACGTGGGCACGGGCGCTTGGCGCGGCTCACCATGGCCGTGCCGCTTGCCCAAGCAGCAGAGCAACGAGTTGAGCAGGCAGCGACCACGCGCTTTCTTGGGCTTCACCTGGGACGCGGCTGGACGACACGCACCGGAGCACCCGCACGTTATCACCGTCATTGTTGTCATCATAATCTTCATGATTGTCATCGTCATCGCCGTCATCTTCATCATGATCTTAATCAACATTATTGTCATCATCATCATCATCGATGTCACAATCAACAGAATTATTATCGTCTTCATCACTCTCAGAATTATTTTAGCTGCGGTTTCTTTTTTCAAGGCCAAGGTGTCTCTGAGCTCAAATGGATGTTGAGTGTTGTTCATCTACACTGACAATTATGAAACATTTGCGGATATTCCACATTCATTTGCAGACACGAATGAGAATCGCTTTGTAGGAAGTCAAAAGAGTTTGAATTTGAAATGTGCACATAACAGCACGTATCAACTAACCATGCGTATGCGTTATGAACCAAGATACATTAAACGTAATATGAAATTACATGTGAAAATTACAATATTTTTTGTTAGAATAATAATAATAAGCGCACTTATTTGTCCAGGGGTCATTATTTCAGAGACAACTTCATGAGGCCGAGGGCTGTGGCGATGCTCGAGTTTACAGGTGCCGATTTAACAGCACAACAGAGAAGAAACATGTCATACAAACTGGAATATACTGCAAATACGTCACTTGCACAAAAACACGTCGATTCGCAGCAGCCACTATCACGCGTGACTTCATCATTTTATTTTCGTAGTTCGTATCCAAAAACCAACTACACAGAAACTGTGGAATAGTGCTCATGATTCATCCGGTTTTGAACGCATAAGGTGTACATCCCTCAGTGATGACACTTACTTTAGTCAATCTACCACCGTTTGTTCGAGCGGCCAACCGAATGTCAAAATATCAGGTGTAAAAATGACAGCAGCCGGGAGGCAACTTCTGCACAACGGCCGCAACAAATGCCCATAGCTGGATAGGAATGGATCATAAACAAATTTCAATCATAGAAACAACACCAAAATCATCACGATTACAGTCACGACGGAGGAGTGGGTTTAGCGCACTGCACTATGCGCCCGACTTTCTCAAGTGATATTTCCAGCAACTGATATTTGAACCGGTTTCGGCCGGCATGGTGAAGTATGATCAACCAACCACTCACGATCGACAAGGCATGGCCACAAAAAAATACATTCGTAAATAATTATTGCACAACCCAACAGTGGATTGACAAATGGTCGCTAATCAATGTTATTGATCACTATTGAGAAAACAGATCAAACTAAAACACGTGTAAAACGTGTCTCCATTATTGTAACTTGCTCTTCTAGCAACTCCCAATCTTGGCTGTGTATGACACTAAAGGTCTGGTGATCTCCAATGAAGTTAGTTTCCATACGTTCTGCTTTTCTTCACCGAATCCAGCCACAAGGGCAGTATCGAACATGACAATAATGAAAGCATTAGACGAGGCTCGCGCACACACTTTAGGTTGTGATAAAAAGGTAAAGGTGCAGCCCTGCAATCGCTTTCTCACACCACTGCAGGCAGAAGGGCTACGAGATGAGGGCTCCAGAGAGACCATTAAAGCGAGTATTTGGCCTACTTTTCCACCCTAGCCAGATGTCTTGGAAGAGATGCGAGCACCCATACTTTACCCCACCATATGTGACCCGTCGTGTACCCGATCGACACTAACTGTGATGTACCAACTTACACAGCTGGGTGGACAGAGGCAGGGGGATTTAAGAAACGTGCTTCATATTTTCAACCGCCACAACGGGAATTGCAAGTCCATTGTGCTAACCATTAGACGACGGCAGCAGCACAGATGGTTTAAGATTCGAACAAATTAATAACAATGGCCTTCAGCAGATCCGCTGCGCTCGCACTGATGAGCGAGCAAACGAACAATCAAAATTGACAGCCAAGGAACTCCGTTCTCTCAGCCATCTGCGCTATTGACTCCCCACCCCCCACTCAAGTCCAGGTTCAAGTCCTTATTTTTCCATTTGATTGGTCACCTGCCTCCTTCTCCATATTAAAAATAAATTCCCACTGTTGCTGGAATGCATCTTGGGATAAATTTGGACGCGAAAGAAATCCCAATGCCATTGTTCGTTGCTGTACCGTGAGACGCAGGTAAATTGTGGTAACAAGGCGGAGGGGGCATGGATTTGTGTCACAGGCCGCGGAGGGCGGAATTAGACAATGGGACACGTGCGAACTGTTAGCGAGTGGCGGGCGGGTAAAGGCCATGAAGGGAGAAACGCGGGAGGGAAAGACAAAGTGGCACGCGCATTGTCGATGGGTGCTTTGAATTAGGAGCAGACAAAAGCAATGGGGCTGGGCTCGGGTGACGGAGAGGCAGAGGCCAAACCTGTGAAAGGTCAAACTGTGCCACCCATTTTCCCTCCGACCTTGCATTTCAAAAATGTGTATGTGTTTATGAGCGTCGCTAGCACTAACTTTGTACAATAACCCTTGTACCGTGTAAATAATGTAACAGCTTTACGATGCGGTTGGTTTTAAGTCCATGGTGAGCTGCAATAATTATTTACGAATGTATTTTTTAAAATCTCTTTGTCTATCCACTGTTGGATGAAGGCCTCCCCATACCATTTCGATCATGATAGTTGTTTGACCATACTTCACCATGTTAGTTTCGTGTACGTTAGTAAAGCAGGGTGAAAGGGGGGGGGGGGCTGAAACCAGGACTGGGTTTTCAAGTATCACTCGCCACTAATGTTAGCTGTGGCCAGGAATAAAACTCACATGGCTGGGTTGTTAGCGCAATGTGCTTACAACCGCTGTGCAACTGCAATATAGATACTCTTTGGTTTTTTCGGTAAAGTCACGTAGGTAGAAAAATAATAGATTTATATAAATGCCACAAAGGATGTTGAATGTTTACTCTGTGTGGCTCGCAATCGGGAGTGACGGAACATTGCGAGTTCACATCCTGATTGGGGATTGACATCCGACCATCCTTCAGAGGCCAATAAAATAAGTACCACTTTGAAGGCAAGTAAACATTGGTTGTCAAATGGCAAGATGATTGACCCCCACCATATGAACGTGGAATTCCACCACTGGCCGTGCAGCGCTGTGAACAGAAGGTGAGCACCAATGCCTGAATGTTCACTTGAGCAGCAAATCATTTTGGCTCTTTTTGCAGCGTGTTCACAACTCTACACATTACCACTAAGCACACAAGAGTTTATAAACAATGACGCGTAATCTGTTGGTGTTTCACTAGAAGAAAGGATTGTCCCGAACACAGGCAGGCAGACAGGATTGTGACCAAAATGTTTTGGCAGAAGCGTGTCTTGTTGTTGTCTGTAAACAGCCATAGGACACTTTGCTTGGCACACAATGACCTGCTCTTTGCCCCGTACTTAGCCCCCTTTTACACAAGTCCCAGTGTCGTCACACGCGCACACCCTGTTTACAATCTCCAAACATCAGCACCACCCAGCTCCGCCTGCAAAACAACTCCCAGCTACTCGTCAGCGGCACTGGCTCAGCACACCCACTCCGAACCTTCTTTGTAACGTTTGTTTGTTCCAACATTTTTATTTCAATCTCCTTTAACCTCGCGATCATCAAAATGTGCTAGCAATGGCACATGCCCCATCCGCCAACTCTCTGCAACCATAAACACCAGTGTGCTTTGCAGGCCTTTCCAACAAAGTCCTTAACCCAATTTGACCAAGGCAAAATGTTATTCCTGAAAAATAGTCCGTGATTCACGAGCGAGATAAACTGCGATGTTCCCAGCTAAGCGCACGAGCAGGGTTCTCTGGTGAAATTGAGCTGTTTTTCTGTTAGCACTCTCTGCCCCGACTTGTGCAATGAACTCCAACACGGAAAAGCGAACAAAAAGTGAAAAGGGGCCCTGACAAACAACCACGGATTGGGCAGGAGTTGGAATCGAGTCATCGGGAGAGTGGTACAGTAACAGTTGCTGGTCGACTACAGTAGTTGTTTAGGGTTGTCACTTGTGAGATACAAACGACCGGGACCCATCATAAGGGACAACTACATTTAAATGCATTGTCTTGAGTAGTGCATTCATTGCTTAATTTAAGCTAAAAAAGTCTTGGAATTAATTCCGGCAATTCATTTGATATGCAATTTAGTTTTCGCTTTGTTAACGAAAGCCACACAGTCCATGCATCTATATTTTATAAACCTGTCCATAGCATTATATGAATTTAGGGTACATTAATGCAGGATTATGGCTAGGGCATACCTGGTACTCAAGTGGTAGTGCCTTACTGAAGCAGATAATCCCTACTCCATGCCAGCCTAGCAGCATTCATTTTGGAAATGACTTGCTACATTTCCCAGGAGAACTACATTGAACAGGAATGTTCTGGAAAAACCAGGACATGTGGCAACTCGCCACTCGAGCCAGGGATATGCTTACCGGTACTTGGTGTGACTGGTGTACTCTGCCCCCAAACTGCTTGGCTACTCCTCGCCATTGCGACAGTTTTCTCAGTTTTGGCTGCTTTTCATTTCTGAGATTTACGGTGTGTGCAGTGGAAGACAGCCATGGCGTCCATCAAGGTCGCTTGTTCTAGGATGCTGGGACACCGGTTTTGAGGTTTTGTTAATGACAAATACGTCTTTAATTTTAAGGTCAAGCACACCATTATTGCACCCCGGTGATGCCACTGTGCTCCCGATTTCACAAGTTCCGATACATCCTTCACACAGTGAGATCATTATTAGACGAGTATGACAGAGTGCAACACTTTTTTTTTCTTACCCCCCCCCACCCCCAATTTTATCCCAATGGTGCTATCAGCAGTACGACCATTTGTTAGCGAATGGCCTACGGAGGTGGATATCACAGAGCGACCTCTGACATCCCTTTAAGTGACCTGTGACCCATACAGTAAAAAGAAGCATTTTTCCACCCGACTCTGGAAGTGCGAGTGAGGTTTTAAACAGATATTTTAATTCTCAGAGCTGCTATTTAGCCAATGAATTGCTCAAGAAAATTTAATGTGATTGGGTGTTGTTATGCAGTCATTGATGACCAGGCTGAGACCATCAACTCACTACATTTGGGAACTCGATTTTATCACAGGCAGCTGCCTGGATTAGAACTCATTTTAAAGGGTTTTATTGGACTTAAAGAAACTTTTAAGTTATAACAAACAGCTCAGGACACAAAAAAAAGATTTGATCGTTAGCTTTTCAGGCTGCATCTCGCTTTATGAAAAAGATTTCAGCCATGTTGAATAAAAATAAGTATTCATGATAAGAATGTAATATATTTGGCAATCAGGAAGGCACTAGGTTTCATAGATGAGCATATTTCATCAGTATGAGTCAATGTTGCTATGCTAATTTATAAAATTTTCGTGTAATTATCAAATTTGGAAACTTTGGACCATCACGACAGCACACAACGGCCGATTATTTTTCTAACATCACGTGATCGTTAACGTCCACTGTTAACCAGACGGTTTGTATTTACGATTCATAAACACACAAGATTAATCAGGGCGGCCACTGGGCTCAACCACGAACCTCTGCGATAAGCGGGAAACGACGAGCCAGCGTTCCAGAGGGCGAGCGGAAGAGTGACGGATAAGCTCTCAAACCAATCTTCTAGTTCGGTACTCGAACATCAAACCGCTGCAACAAACGGCGAATGCGTGACCGCTCGAGAAGGCAAGCGGAGGGAGCGACTGAGCAGCTCTCAAAATCAACCGAGTGGGCTCCTCTCTCCATCCTCTCGCGGTCACAGGAAACTCAATTCTCCACATCCCATGTGACCCCCACCCCTGCACCGCGCAGCTGCACTATTTCACTTCCTCCTGATAAGCCCCACTGCTGCAAAAAGGTTTCCGCTGATTTGATGCTGCCCTCCATAATAATGTCCCCAAAACGCTGACGCACGCACAGGAAGTACACACAGAATACATACACAGAGTACACACACAGAATACACACACAGAATACACATAGTACACACACGCACACAGAGTACACACGTACAGAGTACACACGTACACAGTACACAGAGTACACACACACGTACACAGAGTACACACACACAGAGTACACAGAGTACACACACACAGAGTACACACACAGAGTACACAAAGTACACACACAGAGTACACACACACACAGAGTACACACACACAGAGTACACACAGAGTATATACACACAGTACACAAAGAGTACACAGAGTACACACACAGAGTACACGTTCCCCTTCCTCCATGCACGCGTGTGTGCGTGAAACGCCACCCTGAGCACCACTGATGTAAGCACGCCGGACTGTACCGCTCTGGGCAGGGAGGGGGTGAAGGGTGCAGAGAAGAAGCAGAGCGAGGAAGAGGATGGCCATAGGGGAGGAGAGTAGCAGGAGGAGGAGGAGGGCGGACGTGAGAGAGGGAGCAGAGTGGATGGGGCGAGCGCCTCGAGGAGAACAATGGGAGGGAGGGAGGCGAGTAGGAGCGGGGGAAGGATATTGGAAGTATATTGGGAGTAAGGAAGGGTAAAAGTGGGAGGAGAAGGGCTGAAGCAGCATAGTATGAGATGTGCGGAGAGAGGGAGAGGCAAGCGAGGAGGAGGGGGGAGCAGGAAGGAGGAGGGGGGATGGGAGTATGAACGAGAGAGTGGATGGGGCTGGGGAGAGAATTGAAGGAGCAGCGTGGAGCGAGGGTGGCCGGGTGGTTGGTGGTGGTAGAGAGAGAAGCGTGGGGAGTGTGCGAGGGGAGGGAGGAGGGAGCTGCTGGCTGACAGCAACACAACGGATTCCTCCTCTCGCCATTTTACCCATCCCCCCCCCTCTCCGTGTCCACTCGCCGTCACCTCGCACGGCACTATGGAGCCCTCCGCACTTTGTAGCTGCCACTCGCAGATGAAGCAACTCCTCCTCCTCCTCCCACCTCCGCTCAGAGTGAACTCTCCCGTGCTTTGTCGTCCATACTTCGCCCTCCCCGCCCCCCGATACGAGCGCAGTAAAAAATAAAAACTCTGGTTTGTGCGACGTCTTTGGTTCGGCACAACAACGTCCGACGTTTCGCACCGCGTGCCGACAGCTTCTTGCTGAATTGGATCGCCGAAGAAAAACTCTCCCCCGCCGCACGTGGCACCGATGCACCTCGTGATGTTATGTTGAACATCTTTCGCACCGTACGTAGCCCAACCCGGCGGCTGCATTCGATTCGTGAAGCTTCCCCCCCTCCTCCCCCCCGTCGCGCGCGATCGCGAAACGTCGAACACCACGCGGGCGCCAGCAAGCCCCCCGCACGACACCGGCAGGGCTCTACCTGGGCACGGCCCGCGCGGTCAACCCCGACGTGGTGGAAACACGGCCGCGATATATTGAACCTCGTGGTGGTACCCCCCGGGGGGTACTACCATAGTACCCCGGGGGTTCCATAGTACCCCGGCTCTCGCACAATGTCCGTGATGCAGTCACTTTTCGTCTGTGTTGATGGTCGGCGATGCGTCAATCGACTCATCTCGACGAGCTATACACGATGCACTATTCAACGTTGAATTTTTCGATAACGGATTTTTTTTATGCTATAATGTTTGGCGTTTCGACATCTCGGAGTAGCACCCCTGGAAAAAAAAATAGCGTCCCGAGCTTCTCTCTCACTGCACCCCCCGAGCGATGGTGGTGGTGCAGAGGGCGGAGACAACATTTGAATTTTCAAACAATCTCATTTGCGTCCTCGGCTCTGCGTCGAAACAGCCAAGGCCACCACCCCCCCCGTGTTCCCCGTGTGCGTGTTGCTGCTGATGCTGCCTGCACAGCGCTCTCTATCGCCGAAGTGTTTTCGGGATGTTTCCACAGCGCGTTGTTGTTTCTTTGGGGGGGTAGGGGCAATGCTGTCCGACGTTTCACTCGACGTCTTAAGGAGGCTTCGTCGAGGGACTGACCCGACTTAGCACGTGCACATGGTCGGGCTTGTCGAACGAAACGCGTCACAAAGGAGGGTTGTTAAAACAAAATCGGTGTATTTGCATAACCTGTAAGTGGAAGGGAAAAAAACTGGTACAAAACGGTTACCGGTTTGACGCACGAACAAATGTCTCGTGATAAACATAGCACGTCTAGAAATTGTTAAACTGCTTTCGTTGTTGCAACGATGAGCATTGGGTGCACTCGTTACTTAAAGTTCCACAGTGAAGCGTTTTACCCATCGTTATTGACTTCTGGAAACGGCAGTCGATTCCGACGGGAGAAAAAAAATGTGGTTACCGGCTTTCGAAGCCTGCCGCTTCTTAAGAACGCTGGAACTAAAATCCGACAACACGCGTCCGAGAGCCAACAGCCTCGTAGGCAAGAGCAACTTTCGCGCATCGTAAACACAGTCCGGTTCCAAATGTTAGGAGAGGTGGGGGGGGGGTGCGTTTGATGACAGCAACGTGAAAGTTTTCGAAGATAAAACATGCGGTGTTGATACGTGGGTGGAGCGGTGGCATCGTGGTTAGCGCGTAGCATTATACACACGGGTCACTTGGCTTCTATTCCAGGTGACGGCAAATATTGGTGACGAGTGATGTCTGAACCCCCCCCCCCCCCCACCACGAGCCTCCTCATCAACCTTCATTATTCGCTGGAGTATGATCAAACAACCCCCATGAATGAGAGTAGCAGGGGGTCGGCTTGTTTGCAGCAGTGGAATGACAAAAAGGGCTGTCATCAAATTTGATTATGATTCCTACTTTAATGCACGTGCTATATCCCGTGTGTTGTTTTTCTATTACTTTTCCGAGCGATTCACGCGATAACTGCGGCTTTGTCAGGCCACAGGCTTTACAATAAATAGGTATATACATATTTCACGTTCATGTAAAACGGCCAGTGCAGATATTAGCAAAACCACTCGGTATAAAGTAGTTTGTTTAAAGGCAACGTTGAGTGTTCGGGATGCTGGTGACTCGAACAAAATCAAGTTGAAAACATAAAAAGGAAGCTTCCTGAATCTTGACCACAGCATTCGCCCCATTATCTCAGGGATTTATTTTTTCCGGATCTGGAAACAATGCAGCGCTGTCTGCTATTATACAGCAAGCTTAACCCCCCCCCCCCCCTCTGCCATTCCCGATTCTGTGCACTAAGCGACTGCAACAGATACACAGGGCGAGATCTGAGGCTGGAGAAGGGGGCATCTAATTTTCTATCGATTCATGGATTTTTTTAAACTATTATCATGCTCACTATACCCGCACGGAGTTGTGAATCTGCGAATCGACTACTTACGATGTTCTTTCCTTAATGTATCCTTGTGATGTGCGAATGGCTACGTTTAAGCTAGTTGAGTGAACGAAAATCATCTGAACTGGTCAGTAAAAAATGAGAAAGTTTAAACGAGGTGGCGAAATGAGATTAATAATGTCGATGGTGAATCCCACGTGGAAATAGAGATTATATTTTGAGTTTCCCCAACGACTGTTATTTCGCGTTATCTGATTTATCAGTGCCTTAAGTAATCGGATATCTCTGCTCTGGCCTTTCCCTTCGAGGTCTTGGCCGATTGTGATGCAGACTGCAAGCGGAGAGCACAATGTGTGGTCTGTGAAGTTCACGGCCAAGCCATTCTTGCTACCTCGGTAAACAAGAAATACTGTATTCTTAACAACATAGTGGGAGCTCTATGCATACAAGTGGCGATATGTTAACTACCTCGCCTGTTATAGAGGAGGTTGTGGGTTCGGTCCCAACCATGATGCCTCTCTCTCTCTCTCCCCGTGCTCGCATGGATTTTTCTCCGGGTCCTCCGATTTTCCCCTCCACATTTAGAAACATGCGTTTAGAGTACATTATTTGGTTACTATAAATTTCCACATGATAAACCACTTCGTTGAGCTTTCATTTGTGGCCCAGGTCGCTTCTGAAAAATAACTATATAGCTCAGTGGGCCTTACCTGGTAAAAAAAATTGTTTCGTTTTAGCTTAAATATCCGAAAACATCACTGCATATTTGTGTTTTCTTTACTTGTTCAGTAGGCATCTATTTTTGAAGGGGTGAATTGAGACGTGGACAAAGGAGAGCCGTGTTAAAAAACCATGTGGTAGAGACAGCTAAAACTAAGACAACATAGAGCCTTTTCAAAACACGGACACACGACCATTCCTGGTGGCATTCCAAGTACAGCAGTCTATGCACACTGCTGTACTCTTTGTGTGCATAGACACACATTTGTAAAAAAAGTGACATTCAACAGAAAGCGATTCGTATTCTGACAATGGCAAGCTTGACAGGTGAAACTGGTTTATCAGGAATTCCTCCCTCCCTATATTTGCTGCGATATTTATATTTTTGTAAATGCCTCACAGATACACTCAACAACCAGGTATGAAGGGGAGGAAAATGTACGTGTGAATGTGTGTTCAGACCAGTTATTAATGCGTCTGCTCGCCCAAGGTATCCTTACACAGTCTGATGCCCAACACACACGGTGGCATTTTTTCATTTAAAAATTACGTATTTAAATAAACACATTTATTGACCATAGCTGAACTAAGTGCCAATCAAGTCAAAGCAACTCATAAAGCAACGCTTAATCAAGCATGTCTTCTGCATGCCCTTATCCGCAGTCACCGTACACACATCATATAAATGCCTTAACGATACTACTTAGGCTTTTACGGCTATAAAATAATCATGAGCCATCATCAATCCAGTGGCGGATGGAGGCCGCCGCAAGCCGCTGCCACCATCTCTTACGCTCCCGCATTGTAATAATGCACCTAGCGCCCGAATATGAACGGATTTCATCGCTCCATCTCCTCGGAGGATAGCCTCCCTTGGGCGCGTTCCATTCCTTGGCTGAGCTTGTACTGTATATCTCTCCGGTGTTCAAGTTGTACCATGCGTTGTCCGGCCAAAATCTCCGGTTCCATGCCGAACAGCACATACAGTATCACAACCATCAGAGCACACGGGAGAGCCAAGACCTCAGCTGTTGCTGAAGACAACTTGAAGCTGAATGGAGTGGCGATTTTACACACGTTTTGTCCTTCACAAACACACACACACGGCCCATATAAGCCAAACCTGGTGGAGACCCAGGAGTTTAACTTTCAGGTTGCAAGTAGGTGGCCTCTCTAGCTGCTCTAAATTTTACAAAGCACACGTGAAGGGAGTGCACGGTCCCTGTGCATTTCCTTGCATCTACCGTGTATCTGTTGTGGCTGTTAAACGCTGATCAAAGAGCAAGGGGATCAACTCCCCGAGCGCTAAGCCTCTTTGAGACGTGCAATCCGTAACCTTTTAATGTGGCTTTTTGGGGAGAAAAAAACCCACTCAAGAATTGCGCAGCACAACAAAGCCACCAATAATAATAATACTCAACTTAAAGCGACCCCCTTCCAGCGCTCTATCAATGATTCGTAAACTCGTTGTTTATTCGCTATTAAACTGATTTTAAATACTAACCCATTGGCTTTAAACGAGCACCTTTACGTAAAAAAGACGCATTAAGAACCACGGCTCCCTCCGACGCATCCAACCACCAAGTCGTTCAAATTTGCAAGCTAGAGGGGTAGTAGGGGGGGTTAGGTTTGGCTTCGGCAAAGGCGCCGCACTTTACAAATCGGCTGTTTGTTTAAACGCAGCTCGGTCAGTCTCGCCAGCCACGTGGTGGGGGGGGGTCTCTGCAAGGTCAGGATGGCTGGTCACTCGAGTCGCGCGACCTGCTCCGGTTCAATCCCGGGTCAGCGGTGAGCGCCACATCTCAACCCACCAATGGGGGCTTAACGAGCGCACGGCAGCAAACGCCCCCGGCAGTCCAACGACGGTCTGATGGAGGCGAGCCAACAGCACGAGTATCCCCAACCCCCCACGACCACTACCACCACCACCCCCCACGGGAATGGTTCCCGCTAAACCCTTCCCAAGCCATTTCTTCCCAAATGTGTTTACGCTGTACCACGAGCCGACCATTTCCCTCTTCTCTCCCCCGCCACTTTTTTTTGTAACATGCAGAGGAGGAGGAGGAGGTGTGGTCGTAAAGGGATCGGGGCTGAACCTGAACTAACCTCCATTTTAAAAGCCGTCTCCCATTCCGACGACGGACAATTTGCGGGGGCCCTTTCGCCACTCGCTGCGAGGGTTGCGTCTTTGATCACAAAAGGAAAAGGGTTAAAGGTGCATCCTCTGCAATGACGTTCTCACTCCACCGCTGGAGAAAGGGCTTCCACTGCGGAGAGCTCTGAAGAGCTAGATTGAACTCTACAGAGCACCTCTTCTATAGGGCATTTGGCCTACTCTTCCACGCTGGACAGATAATCTTAGAAGAGGTCGTGAATCATTGCAAAGCGTCAGATAATCTTAGAAGAGGTCGTGAATCATGGCAAAGCGTCATGTAAAAGACGCGCGATCGCGAGCTTACGTATTACTTCATGCAGCATGGCAAGAATCGTGTACAGCAGACACACTGCAAACGTTCTCACCGTTGTACTAAAGCAGCTCTCATATACTGTCGGATTGCACCGCATATTTGTTCGGCATGATGGCTGACGTTTCGCTCCGCATGCTTGCGAGCGTCTTCAACCAAACTTAAGTCAGTACTGGGAACAAAACATCAGACGCATGCCAGACAACAAGCGGTCGATCCAGAAAAACACATTGGATAATTTATACAGCACAGTAATCACCCCATTTATATACGAGTTACAATCATTTTACTTAAAAGATATATGTATATAATCCACCTACCTACCTCCACACACATATAGGTGTGTCGTTTTTTTACATTGCTACATTTTCCGAATGAGGAGGGCCCTTCACACCCATCACACCCAAAACAGAAAGGCATCGTGAGCGCGGATAATAATACGAGGTTATTTTAAAGGCTATTTGTATGTATGACGATGCAGTGAATTCAACATTTGCGTGTGTGGATGTTTGTGCGTCCGTGTTGATGCGTGCCTGTGTGTACTCGTGTTAGTGGGTTTTTCATGTTCGTGGGTTTTTGGACTTGTCCCAGTGGTCTCTAAAAGGCGAAACTTCATGCGTGTTTTTGCATTCCTGAGTATGTAAGTTGGCATGCATCTGTCTATGTGATAAACATAACGACTGGGAAGACAAAGGCGTCCAGGAAAAGTTTCTGGCTACACCACCCCCTCGCGCGCAGCTCCGGTCTGCATCGGTGCTCGATAACACACAACTCGCTCCAAAGGTCTGAAAAGTCTACACGTGCGGATCTTTGTAGGGTTTGATCAGACTGGGCAAGTGCTGCTGTTAGCGAGCACCAACAGACTGCTTCAGGCTAAATATGGGGATCTTTGTGTTTGTTTTGTGCTATTCCAGGAGCATGGAGGGTGCATCCCACAACATGTGATCGTGGCCTATGAGCTGAACTCCCTGTGTTAACGGTGCACACGTGCAGTCTCTGAAAGAGGAAGAGCTGAATTATGAGTCTCCAGGACCAATTCCACCTGGAGAAAGTAAAAATAATTGGAGGGACATGGAGAGAATCCTCACATGACCTTTAAAATACGAAAAAAAATGTACATTTTTGCATACAGGGTGAGTTGTAGTGGGTGTTTGACGTGTTCACAAAAAAAACAATCCCCCACCCCCCCCCCCGGACGGTCCCCATGCTAACACAAGGCAGCTGTGATCAGTCAAGTCCATCACAACACCGCGTGCGCGCTCACGTGCACACACCACACAGCCCCAGACCACACACACACACCTGCACACACCTTAAACCATCAGTTACACACGTGCCCGCACACACCTCAAAGAATAAGATACCCACACGACGCACACCTGCACACACCTTAAAACACCAGCTCCGAACACACGGACACTGACATGCATACACTCTGCAGCACCAGATACACGCAAACTCACTCCATACACCGCAGTAGCTATATGCACATGTAAACACACAACCCTACCAACATCAGGACACACTCTAAACAGCACACCCCTTACTGCACCAGCTACGTACACTTGCTGCACACACAAAGATAAAAACAACAACAACCACCATTTGCCACTAATTGACAGTGATGTCACCAAAGCCCTTGTTCCAGGCTTGGTGTTACCAGTAGACACACACACACTGCACACCATCCTAAACCATCTCCACACTAATACATTCACTTCCACCTATACTGACTGCACTATCCTTCACTGGTCCTTACACGTACATCTCGCTCTACTTTGTATTGACATTCCGTATGAAATTCAACATTTTATATATATTTAAAACTGTTAACAAAAGTTGGCCTCGAGAAGTGACATCACTAGAAGAGATGATGTCATGCCGAACAACGGAGTTTCATCTTCTTGGTTCTTTCGGTAAAGTCACGTAGAAGGGAAATAATAAAATAATAAAAATAAAACATAATAAAATAATTCTCACGACGTTTCGGCCTCAACACAAGCAGCCGTCCTCAGGTGAAGACCAGGTTGTTGCAGCTAAGCTATAAGATAAATCAGCCCTCGTACAGGTGTGAGATGGATCATTACACCGTAAAATCGTGAGAAACAGCAGCAGCTTGGGAAGGCCCGCATACAGCAATGGATTGATCATGGTTGATGATTTAACTTTTTTAATTGCAGCTGAGGGTACACAAAAATTTACATTTTTTTACGCTGCAAGTGTCAAACTATCGGCCTCGGAAGAAAGAGTTTGCAGGGCAAGTTCACGGTAATAGCCTCTGGTCACCACAGCCGACAGTGTTATTATTATTATTGTCATGCAGTTCAGACAAAAAAAGATGTGAACAGGTTCACGCCTCTGTTCTCACGACCACAAGCAGGTGGGGCCAGGCGCAATATATGTTGGCATCAAACAAAGTCAACAAAGTATTTACAATCGGGGCTCAATTTCTCACCGATTTTTGTCGGCAGTAGACACGTGTGTCTAGTAGCCACAGTGAGAGGGATATTGGAAGCGGCGTAACCGGGTACAAAGAGGTAAAGGTGCAGCGCTGCAATTGTTTTCTCAAGCCCGCGACTGGCATCAGAGCCTCCACATTAGAGAGAGATAGCTCTATTAGAGCCGCTCTCTGGAGGGTATTTTGTCCCACTCGTCAATGCTGGTCAGACGTCTTCAAAGAGCTGCGAGTACCCACACTTTACCCCCCCCCCCATCACGTGAACTGCTGATCGGCTAGCAGTGATGTACCCATTTATAGTGCCGCCTGTACAGAGGCGGGTGCATAAATATTTTCTGGTTCGCCCCTGACCTCGACAGACCTGGATGAAACCAAGCCCTGTTTACAATGGCAGCAAGCTAGAACGACAAGAAACGGTCGCCGCGTGCGTACGTGCGTACGTACGGGAAGCCACACGCGTTCCTCTATGCAGCGTGTTCTGTTACATGGCACGTGAGCGGATTCCACGTCCGCACCATGGCTGGGAAGAATGCGAGCTTCCGCCGGCACGAGGGGGGGAATCCGAGAAGGTTAAACGGAGGAGTCAAAGGACGATGTGTTGACCGGTCCCTGCTCTCCAAAACAAATGGTGCAACATCAAAAGGCGGCGCTCGTTACAGCTGATACACCCTGATGTCATCTGCATCCCTCCAGTCGAGCTGATACTTGTAGAAGAGACCATGGCCCATCGTTTGTGTTTTTTTTACCACAACCAAAATAATGACCCAATGTACACAGAGAGCCGATTTGTAATTGTGTAACGCTAACAAATTATACGTGGTTTTGGCTTGCTCACCATTAAACATTTGTACAGTATTCATTTTAGTTTGCAATCATTTTGCGATCTGGTAGATGGATTTTGTGTGAAGCATTTCGAAATGAGCGTATTAAACAGTGGGAACATATTAATTGTCGAGCGCGGTTATCTTGCTCCTGACCAGCAGCTCATGCACGGCGCGTTGCTGGCACACGGCTCACTCGATGTACACCGTGTTCCGCGTGCAGCACGGCTCGCCCCGCCATACCGTGTCCACCGTGAGTCGGGGGAAGGCAATCCTGGATTTCAATCTGAGTTTCAATCACGCATGATTAAATCAGGTTTTTGAATGCGGTGGGGGAGCCGATGGTCTCCGCTGAGTCACCAATAACAGGACAAAAACTACATCAAGTTCAATTTGGGTTGTCACTATATTTGGCTGATTCCAGTTGTGAGGAGAAGAAAAACGTTGCTCTTGTTGAGATATATGGCGTATTACCAAAAAAAGTGTCTCTTGTGTGCATAGAGGCTTCTGAAGTGGCTTTCAAAAGCAGTTATGTAACATCATCTTCCCCAGGGTATTTCTCCGAAGCAGGGTGGTGCACTTCCAAATGATTGTGAATGGGCATGCAGCAGACGCGACACAAACAGCCGCCACCCAAACCCACATCGCCACTGCCACCAGTGTGACATCACTTGTTGTTCTGAAAGGGCCTCCAATAGAGGTGGGTCGCGAGAGCTCCCTCTAGAGGGTAATGTACTGTAGTTTAGTTTAGACACTTCGTGTAAAAAAAACTCAAGCTTTTTAACTTGCGTATATGTTACCACTTACTTACAAATATCACTGGCTTAACGAGATGCTAAACCTCATAACATTACATTGTTCAGCCCTTGGAATTGGGTGGCGAGGAACGAAACGAAGTAAGCCGGTTTAAGTACGTTGGGTCAATAATACGTAGTGACAGTGGATTGGAAGCAGATGTAAGGAATGGGATTGATAGTGGCCTGTGTAAGTGATAAGTGATGCCTGTGAGATTGAAAAGTAAGATCTACAAGTACGTATTTAGACCAGGCATGACATATGGGTCTGAATGCTGGCACAGCAAAGAAAGAACAGATGTTACACACAGAGGAAATCAGAATGTTTAAAATGGTCCTTGTGAAAAAGAATTCGAAATGAGAAGATTAGAGACGCAATGAAGGGAGCAGCAAATCAATCACAACGACGAGAGAAGCGCAGCCGAGGTGGTGGTGGTGACAGATCCGAGGGACAGGTCCTGAAAATGTGGGACGGAGAGTTCTGCAGATGGACGTGCATGGCAAGAGACGAATAGAAAGAGCAAAGATGAGATGAAGAGACAAAATCGAGTAGGAGGAGGAGGAGGATGTGGTGATCATTGGTCTGTGGCAGGAGAAGAATGAGAAGCGGAGCTGCCGACCCCATATAGATGGGACAATGCAAAGAAGAAGCTATGTTCCCCCTGACTTAAAAATGCAAAACTACATTATGGCAGTGGATTGAAATGGCTTCTTGCAGGGCGGTGCTTAATAGAGCCATTCAAACAAGAGAGGAACGACGCTTGCGCTTGACAGACACGAGTACGTGACTTTGTAAAGTTAAATTGAATTTGTCTTGTGAAGCAATATCAGCCCTGGCACGATTCCCAAAGCCCCCTTGCCAATTCGAAGACTTCTGCAGAATTAAACTACAGGCTTTTAATTCACTAGCAAACATGAAGAATTATACATACACATTTGCATCGACATACACAGGTACAGTACATTACACACGAAGACAAAGATCCCCCTCTACATATGAAGAATGTTGGGGCAAGTGATGTTAAGGAGCACCTATTGAGGGCAGTAAAATGGAGGGAGTTGTATAGATAGCACCGCACCTGACCACCTTTGTGTACCCTGTACGAATGTTTACACCAGGTACTCATTTTAGACTAAGCAAACCTATGGGAGGTGCAGGACAAGTTCGGATACCACTTTCCAACTTGTGTTAGTCTTGGCCAAGCATGGAATTCCAGTTGCCGTGTTTACAGTGCAGTGCACTAACCACCGTATTACCACACTCCACACACGGCATGCATACCAGCGTGCACACACACACACACGAGCGTGACAAAAACAAAGATCCCCCGTATAGACCGAACAAACTGTTGGGGCAAACGCTGTTAGCGAGCACCTACGAAAGCTGGCAAGGCACACGAGGGGTGGGTGGTCAGGACCACACCCGACCTGCCTTTATCCCCCGAGTGGCAATGTTTTACACAGCGCACCAAGTACTCATTTGAGGCTAAGTCTACCCATATATATACACAAACACACGAGCGTATATACATATACACAGGCATGCTGTGTGTGACCACGCGATGATACTAAGAGCTCCCTAAAGCCACTGAACTCTGTGACATTTTGCCACACCCAACCACACAGCATGTGGATCTACCGTGGCACCACATTCATGGCAGGCACTGAGCGATTGCAAAATCCAAACACAGTTCTTATTATAGTGTTTCCATACGATGTCATGTACCATTCAGAAGAAAATGGCCGGCAGACAAAAGTAACGAAACTTGCCACTGGCTTTGAACTCTTCATTGTTTTGACATCTGTCTTCGTGGCTGGGGCTTACTGCTGCCCACGCTTTTCTGTCCTAAAAAGGCAACTCCCCCCCCCCCAACTCCGTTCCGCCAATGGTACATTCTTAAACATCACGCATAAGGCCAATAAACAACAAGTTCCTCGCGTTTAGTGATACCCGTCATGCTAAAGCGTGCACTCGGTTGCAAGTCGCAGAGATGTGTAAAAAGAAGTAGTACCGAACATAATTTTAAATTCGACACGCATACCTTCATAAAGATTTCTTTTCTGTTACATCATTTCAAAAAGATACCGTGTTTTCGCCTAAATAACACGCCTTCGAGTTTTGCGCTCTCATAAAAAGAAAACCCACACACGCGTGCGTAAACATCGAACGATCGTAATGTTTTGTTGCTGTTCAGGGGCACAGGACTTTGCGGCAGCTCGTACACAACAACGGCTGGCCCCAGATGGGTGCCCCCAATGAGAGCCCCATTAATCTGGATCGAGCAAAGTGAGGGGAGGTGGGGAGCAAGCCCCACCTCACGTCCTTTCTGAACGTGACCACAGCAGAGCCCATCACCCACATAGCGCCGGCCATGCTAGGAGGAAAGATGGGAGGTAGGCTGCGAGGGGGGGGGGAATGCAAAGGAAGAATAGTGGGGAACAGCAATGATGCTTCTTCTGCTGTACGGGTGTCAGTCGAAGGCATCGGTCACATTGAGCAAGAATGTGTCCCGGGTTGGCTGGTAGACTCGAGCGGGGCTCGGGAGAGAAGGGTCCACAGAGGTGACCTGCCATTGACCTTATAACTATCGTTGCCAAATGTCTAGGCAGGCGAGTTGGAGCGATGACGAGAGGCACAGTGGATGTGGTGTGCCGGGTACGGCAAAACGTTCGAGGTTACACAGACCTCGCTGAAATGAAGACCTTGGCTCATCTATTATTCTGCCTGTATCTAAACTCTGATGCTCAGCATTTGCCGTGTGCGCAGCAGATATTGTTTAAGTGTGACTGCACATATATAGCATCCTCGGTGTGACATTAAAACTGCATCCTTGTGGTAGTGCAATCTAAATAATAAATAAAACTCTGCTGAGGATGGCAAAGGAGAAGCCACCTTCAACCACGCTTGCCTCGTCATGACACCTCAAACCCTCATAGTGAGGAGTGCGGTGGGTTGCGAGGTAAAGGCAGAAGGAGATCAGGTGGGATATGAGGAAGCTTGAGCCACGGACCTGCCTGCGGGCATGGAGCAGGGAGCTTGAGCACGAATGCGTCCACTGAATTGTGCACCGCTTAGAAAAGTACGGGCCCATGTTTGAACTCGTTTTTAGTAATGAGCCCGATGTGAAAAAAAATGTTTCCAAACGCAGTAGCGATTAAATACATTAACGTTTGCGCTTGATTACTGCAAACATTCATCGTTAAGAATACAATTATTAATAATGCAGTGCCTGTGGTGTAAATGTTATTTATAGACTAAACACAGTACAGTGTATGTGATATAATTACAGAGAGACCATAAAGAATTCAGGAGAAATCAAAATGGATGCATTTTTAATCAGCTGCTTCTCTTTTCAAAGATAATGACGATAACACCCCCGTCCCCCCCCACGCACAAATTCTAATCCATGTATTTACAAAAAAAGGCAACTTTACCGAGACTTACTTCTCACCCAAATAGCTACAGAAAACATTACAAACGACCAGTGGCGTTGTTATAGTTGGAATGGGCCCCGTGGTGCAAGGAATTGAATGGGGCCCCCTGTCCAATTTCCATCGTAGCCAGACAACTGCGCTCCGACGCCTCTCCGTGGGCCCTGGTGCCACCGAACGCGACGTCACCTTATTGACGTGAACGACAATCGTGCGTGGCATTTTCGTCAATGGCGGTGTAGCGATTGGTAAATCTCGTGATTCAATAAATTGTCGAACGTATGATTCGAGCATCACTTATTTTGTTAAAACTAAATGATTTTTTTTATTTTATCAGGTAAGGCCCACTGAGCTATATAGCTCTTTTTCAGAAGCGACCTGGCCACAAATGATAGCTCAACGAAGTGGCTTATCACGTGGAAATTTATAGCAGCCAAATACTCTAAACGCGTGTTGATTCTATATGTGGAGGGAAAACCCGGAACACCCGGAGAAAAATCCACGTGACTCCAAGGAGAGAGATACATGCAAACTTCAAATATACAACAGGCGTCAGAGTTGGGATAGAACCCACGACCTCCTACATATCAGGCGAGGGTGATAACATCTAAATGATAACATCTTAATGTAGCGGCCTCTCGTGGCTGCAGTGGAATCAATTGAATCTGTGACATTCAACATATAGAAATTACCGTAAATAATGAACCGATTTTTACAAAAGCCACTCGTGAGAATTGAGATGAAAAATCTATACAGTATTTATGACCCGATGCATTTCGCACCCTTGGTAATTATATTGATTAAAAAATCACTTGCATAGAAAAATAAAAAAAGTTATGCATTCTATATTAACTGTGCTGTTACCAGCATACCACTACCATAAATATATACGCTAATAGGTCCTTTATTATGACATGTCACTTTACATAATGCAACACAAATAAATGGCTTGTACATCAAAACCCACGCCGATTCAGCACAGCCAGAACGCATCTAGACTGCACGGTTCATGATGGGAGAGATAGGTTCGACCATCGTTGAAATATTAATATCGTTGTGTAATGGAACACACAAGTTTGGGTATAAACCCAGGGTTTGGGTAAATTGTTTCTCGTCATACTGTGCAGGAACAGACACACACGTGCATGCACACACACAAACAAGCATTCACACAAAGATATGCCACACGGAATACATTGACTGTGGGGGCAAGTGCAGTTTGCGACCAATTATTACACTGGTCAACACACTTTTTCTGGCATAAGGTATTCCAACGGTTTTAAGGTAATTTTGGGGTGCTGATTCCAAATCTGGCATCAGTTTTTGTCTATCACATCAGATTTTTGAGATATCAAATATTGCATTTTCAATAAAAACTGCAGAAGAAAAATATTAAATAAATGTGGATATCTACATAAAATGATATTATAAACACACTATCCTAAAAATTCAGCACCATATTTTAACACTAAAGCAGTCACTGACTCGCAACAACTTACAATCATAAGTGACAGAGTTAATTTCGGGTAAAATCAATGAAGATGGGGTTTGCCGATAGCATAAAATTAGATGTGATAGAGCAAATCTGAGATCAGATTTGGAATCAGCACCTTGAAATTAGTCGAAAACAGCTGCAAAAGTGCCGGCCAGAAAAAAATGCTTTTTTTTTTTGACCAGTGTTATTAAGGCCGGCACAGCACTCAAGAGGGTGTATTTGGCCATCACCCTACCCGGCTGCCTTTGTCTCCCCATTGCTTAAGTTTACACACTGTGCTCGGTACTCATTTTAAAGCTGAGTAAACTCAGGGGAAGCCCAGAAACGGTTGAGATTAGTTGCCACCTACCTTAACTGTGACCGGGAAATTAACTGAAGTCCTAACCACTCTGCCACTACTACTAATGCATATATGCACGCATATACATGTGTAGTGAGTTCAACTGAGTCGCAGACATACTCTTTGGAGGCAACACATTTATTAATACCAACACCAAGGGGTAACCTATGGTGGTGGCCCACCAGGCTAACTCTACTAATTACACAGTAACTAGCTACAACGGACCGGACCACAACTTGGGTCCCGGTCCACTTGTTGGTGACTCTGTAGGACGTAGAACGTAGATTCTTCGGAATGAACAACAGCAGCCGGTCTCTCTCAGGGACCCGGCTTATATCCTCTGTGGCGTGGCTGGCTCCGCCCTTAGTCATGACCACCTTCTAGAATCCTCGAGCAGGATCTCGACCCTGACACGTGACCACCCCTAGCCCCCACCTGGGGGCCCTGTGTAGACTTTACCGGTCACGTGTCCTTCGGGGTGAGCCAGAGTGCCATGGTGCTTAGTAAGCCCATTTCAATGGCTGGCACTCTCACACCCTATCCTGTAGGGGTCGGCACCGCACGCAGAGCGTGGTGCCACTCAGCACTATCAGTCAGCGCTCACCGAGCCCCTCTCGGGCCGGTACTGCACCAACATACGGTACACGTGGTGTACGCGATGTCAATACATCACACACCGTGCCTCTCTCGGGCCGGCATTACACAGTGACATCCGCAATGTCACTACACATGCATAGATACAATCATATCAGGCGGTTGTTGACCGCTTGTTTTGCGATCGAAATGTCATAGTTTTTAGTTATTGTTTGTTATTTTCTTTGAACATATCTCCATGACTTTACCGAAAGACCCACAGAATATGAATTCCTGCAGTCATGAAAGCTTTAAGTCAAGGTTTAGATACAATCACAAAAATACCAATGGGATTTACGTATAGGGTATGGTAGTTCATTTCCAAAAAAGACATTTAAAAAATTCTCTCCGGTGTAGATGTATAAAATGAGGAATTCTTGTAGCTTATCAAACACATTATTAAGTGCAAGACTTTGGTTTAAAGTACGTTATAACTTAAAGAACACAGGACTCTATATGCATGCAGAAATATTTTTTACCATACCTCATGTCGCAACACTAATCAATTTACATGCTTAGTGTCAACAAAACAATATCCCAGTCGTTAATCCATTTACTTGGTCTAACAGTCAAAAATAGTTCTCGGCAAAGAGTCACTCGAGATATTTTGCTACAAAGCACAAACAATAACAATATATTTTTTTATACAAAAATGCATGTGAAACCCACTCAGCAATCGTACGTGTCATACGAAAGTACAAATATTCACCTAGGCACACGCATATCGACCAGCCCCAAAACAAGCCATTCCCGACGAGCCTCAAACATATACAAGCGGAGTCAGTGTGTAATGGAATGGGCCACTGCTTGCGTGGGAAGGGCTGGGTATGCTGTTGCCTGTAACTGGTATGTGGTTCAGTTGACCGCGGGTTAGACCTGGGGGCATGTAGGCAGGAGGTGCGTGGGATGGCAGGGAGGGAGGGAATTCCTGAGAAGAACTCGGGGTGTGGTTTTAGCAGCCACTTCCGTACATCTTCACCGAACCATTCCACCATTCTGCTGCCGACCATGCCCTGAACCCAACTTGCAAGCAGAACAAATACGGCATGGAAAAGGGTGTTTAAGGAAGCCGCTTTCGTGGAGCCAAAGGAGAAATGGAGAATCACGCAGAATCGATCCCCACACGGTGGCCAGTGCTATACGAGCACCGTCAGAAATGTGTACGATGTATTTTGCCACGTCCAAATAAGCGTGCATTTGGAAAGAAACTGAATCTCTAATTTGTAAAATAGTGCTGTATGCGTATGGCATGTTTGTGTGCGTGGGAGGGGTGGTGGGGGACGATGGTTGGCGCCTTGTGTCAACACATTTTTTATGTCGGTGGTGGTCACATGTCGTGCATGTGATCCGTGATCGCAACACTGTGAGGCCACGCTTATTGTGCGTGGGGCTCAGTGCAGAAACGGTCTTCAGGGTATGGTTCTGCAGTTCCCATTTAAATGTTTAAAGGACCCTGAGTGCTCACAAGGAATGGTTTTCCAAAATGTTGCTTTATTTAAACCCACTTTTGTGCTAACGCGGCCTCGGTCTATTTTCGTTGAACATTTTGGTGAACAGTTATTCTGACATCTTGCAGCAATCCCTTTCCTCTGGCATTTTCAAATTGTTTGAAATCATTGCATAATACATTAATAGTAATACAATTTTACAGCCATATGTCAATCTACTGGTATATGCAGGGTACTTCTACGTTATGTCAGTCATGATGGGGTGCATGACCATACTTCCCCACGCTGATCATTGCAGTTTCATGAAGAGGAAGCCCAGAACTGATTCAGATAATCGCTCGCCACTGACGTTAGGAATCGAATTCAGGTTGCCAGTGCAAATATCACGGTGCCACCACTCTACCAATTTAATCCATAATCACCCCTTAAATATTGCATAACCAATTTTGCGATGACATGCACATGCACTATCTGTTCCTTTTGGCACTTGCCACTTAAGAGAGACTGCATTTAAATTTCGACTGTGGTTATTTCATTTTTCGAGTTCAAGAATAAGGGGTAGAGACTAATATATAAAACGGAGCCATAATTAAAATAGATGTTTGTTTACATTAGAAATGCGGTAACGCCTCCCAAGTGCAGCTGTGCATTTGCAAAAGAACGAACAGGAGCGTAGGTCTGACCTAACAAGCCTGGAAAAGCGGATCAGAGAATACCACGTGAAAAAGTACATAAAGTAAATTGCCCACAGGTCTGGATATGTAACCCAAACGTGTAAGAATCTCACAATCCACACATTGGATTGTGACAATGAAAATGAAAGTTTGCATATTTTTTTGGAAATCATATGCATTGTACAAATGATGGTCTGATTTTACCTGCATGAAACTAGAGCAAATGAGACAGAATAAAAGTATAAGCAACACAAAGGAGATGGCCGAATCAACCAAAAAGGATTGATTATGGAGTCAATGAATGTTGGTTGGTCTCTAAATTGTCTATTATTCTGGTCTCAATGATCTTCGGAAACCATTGCATCATAGTTACCCATCATGTAATCTGCAAACAACATTTCAAAATAATACTTCTAATACAAACGAGTTTACAAAATAAAATTTGTATTGCTGAAGGATATGTCTGTTACTCAATATCTACTCATAGGTAACTATACATGTTCCAATGTAAAAGTGTTCATCAGGAAAAAAAATATTCCCATTAACGTGTCCGAATCTTTGCACCCAAGAGGCCAGCCTTACGCAAGCCCCAATGCCACTCGCCCTGTCCACAACAGAGAAACCACGTGACACGAATACCACGAGTGTGCAGTCACACTGGAGCCCCGCTTTTATAGATTTAATGAAACCCCAAAACTCTGCGGCTTTTGTAAACAAACAACACACACCGACGAGCCCCTTCAACCCGCTTACATAACTTTCGTGTGTGCACATGGATACACGGAAAGGGTGTACACACACGTACGCTCGCATGCGTTTGCGCCATCCTGGCGCCTTCGTACGTGATCTCCGCGCGTGAGCACGAGGAAGGGCTGTCTGCACCGCGTGTATTTAAAGGGCGTTTCTGGCTCGTGAAAAGCCATCTTTGATGATCAAGAGGTCGACTGTGCAGTTCTGGTTACGACTGGAAATGTTGCTATCCGCCCCCCCCCAACACCATTGCTGAACCAACGGGACAGTTCGTGTGAGTACGTCAATAAGCAATTCAAATCAGTGGGTGGGAGATATAAAAGAAACTTTTGGCATAAAAAAACATCGGCCAGTTAAATATTTGGGAGTGCAAAACAGAGGTATGCCACAGGATTTGTATTTAAATTGCAAATGTCTTACGGCAGGACCACACTTGCCAAACATAACAATCACTTTGTTCATGCTATGCTGGTTTGCAAAACTTGCAAAAGATAGATTGATAGATAAGTACCCGCAGAGTTCTGTGTCCCTTTTTGCACGTGAATGCAGGAGTCTAAATAACATTCTGAAAGCTATTAATATTTAATAACAGTGCTGACAAAAATAACTTGGGCAACACTGCAGAGCACACAACATTTGAGACGCCCTTTGGATATCGTGAACTCCATGCCCAGCAGCTCCAAGGGCCGTCTCGTTGCTGTGATCAGCACTGATCAGTATCGAGGCCTCTAGTGGGCCCCTGGTCTCACACGACCGCATAAGGTTTTTCGTGGTTGCGCTGCATAGCTCCCCAATGCGTTTTCGTGTTGTGCCGCGTGTTATTCACCATGTCGTCCAATATTTCGCTCCAGCACATGGAGTACAATGTCAGACACCATGCCGAACAACACGCGGTACCAAACCGAAAACATCGGACAGTTAACCTGTTTTCATACCGTCGCCAAACGTGATGTCTTGTCTTGCACAACCTATACGGGCAGTCACCGCTGCTGAAGCAAACCCATGGGACCACGTTCACAAGCAAAGACCCACTCGCTGCCCATGCGGAATAATTCAGACAAGATCCCATCGTCGCTTTTCGTTAAAGCCGTTCGAACGAATTAAGTACATTGGGGAGAACCCCCCCTCCCCCCACCATTACATAAAATCGAGTTTGACAGTGGCTGTCTCTTTACAGATGTTCCACACAATACTGGAGCCACCGAATTGGCTGGGAAGTGGTGCTGCTTTGTGGAAATCCGCTGCTGGCACAAAGGGCCACCAGGTAAAGCGAGCTCGGTGACTTCTGCCGGCGCAAATTGCCTTTGATAACAGCCAGTGAAGTGGAAATTTCAGAAATGTAAAGAAAAAATATCCCTCCGTGAATGACTAAGATCCCATTTCATCTCCGAATCTCAAAGCAAAGTAGTATGCATGTTTTTTTCGCTTTGTTCCTGTTATTTGTTATATTTTTCTTAACAGCTCAAAGCAAAACGGCGTGCAGGTGCAGAGCGAGTTGGCACTAGCACCTGTTGGGAATTAGAGCTAGGTAGGCATGGGCAGACTGACAAGGGAACGCCTAAAATAGTAAAAGCAGTTACGAGATAAAAACAACGCCACAGTTCTGCGAGGCCGAGTCACTTGCACGCGCAGGAAATCTTTCCAAAGCAAACGCAACCTGAAGTTTCTATGCCAGGTGTTCGTGGAAATCATGTTAGCTACTGCAGACTTTGAGGCTAATAACCGAGCATGACATCTACCGAGAAGATTGGGCTCTGGGATCAGCTCTTGCGCAGCAGCGAGATGGATTGCCACAACGCAGACTCGTGAGATATGGAAATGGCTCGAGGAGGAATTCATTCAGCAAGACAGCTCATGGCCGTTTATGATGAGCATAGAAATGCATTTAAACATATTCTGCTCTGATGTTTACTTTTGGAAAAATCTAAATTTTCAGCGATTCTCAAAATACTAAAAACTCAGAAAGTAGGCTGTACTGTAGTTGGAATTGCTCTCAACAGCTACTTGTGGGGCTTGTTCACGTACTTCTCTCTCACTGTACTGAGCAGATAAAAAGCCTAACTTCGCCAACCACTCCTCCGCACACCTCTCCCAACCTCGTGTTTTTTCCCCTTTTTTCCATTGCATACCATCCGCTTCCAAGGCATCTGGCCCAACGTGGAAGTGTCGGCCAACTATCCTCTGGCAGCTTCGTCTAGTAGAGGCGTGAGCGAGCATTTGCAGGGCTGCACCACCACCACTACCCAAACTTACAAATTTAACGAGCTTGTCTCAACTCACGAGAGAGCTCCTCATATTTACAAACAGCCACGTGAACACTCGAGCTTCACATTTGCGAGTGTGAGTGGAGCACCTCCACACCGAACCCTCCACACTCACTGACCGCTCTGCCAAGAAAAAGCCACCCACCCCTAGGATTACACGAAGTGGTGAGCGATGGCCGGGGACGAAGCACTTACGAAGCGGGTAAAAAGGCCTTTGCCGAGGCCCTGTGGTGTGTGCTTTACTGGTCGCTCATAATTATAATCCCGAGAAACGCGCACACCGTTCGGCCGCCCCTCCGTGGCCAAGTCCGCGGCCTCAGCAGGTGGGCTCAAGTAATTAAATGCCCGGTTTAAATGAGCTCACTCGGGCAGCTATTAGTCCTCTAATGAAGATAGCGTTAAACACAGAGATGTGACACCCAGCCGCTAAGCACTGCACTAATGACCACTCGTGACACCACGTGCGCGCCTTGCCGGCACGCTCGCTCGCTCGCTCACTCGCAGTCGCACCAAGTTTGGTGCCTTCGTACGCCGAGGGGTGCGAAGGGTTTTGCCGAAAACAACGTCAGTGGCGGCGTGAATGGGCGTTGACATTAAAGAAACAAAATGTAATTTTCCCCAAATTTATTCCAGTTGTAAGACAGTGCACAGTCAGATAGTAAGCAGTGCATCCCCATCTCATAGCTGCTTCTGAAATATAATATCTTCAAGTTACCTTTAAACCACATTAGGAGGCTTCACTTTTCCAGACATCCTGCTACGGAGATAAATGTTTGTCGCAGTACAGTAAAACTATTTTTCTTTTCATTCTCAGAACTAGAAATGTAATTTAATTGTGTCCTTTTTCCCTGTCACATTATATCCAAACTTCCAAGTTGCTTACCCTAGCCTTCTATTAAATTCCTGGTATCCTGTGCAAGCACCTATATTCAAGTGCCATAAGATATGTTTCTGGATGCCAAACTACACGTGATTCATCATACATTTCTTGAGTAGTTTTCTACCCAAAAACATCATTAACAAAAAATAATTACGGTGCAATATATTACATGTCATCTGAAAGCTTTCTATCACTTTAGTACCTGAACCACTCTATTGTGATGTTTTATAATATTCGCCCGTGTAGGTACCGCACAACAAAGGTTTGTGACTGCGAATCTATGAAGTACTTTGACTAAAAATACTTTTTTGACCACGTGTAAATGCATTGTCTAATATAAAACAGCAGGTTTACACCCAACAAACACATGTTACCGCATGTTCTGCTATTAAATAAAGTAGAAGATATTGAACAGAAACTGTCTGAGAAGAACGACGGGATTATAATAAAAAAAAAGATGCATACATAATTGGTTACATTCTGATGTGATCTAATGAATATAGATTGAGCAAATTATGTACATTAAAATAATGTTCTAGATTAACGAAAAAGTCTACATTTATCACAAATACAGTCAAGTATATTCTTGTTAGGGGAGTCCAAACCCCCCTAAAATTACAGCCCAGAGTCGTATTAGTTTCACCAATTGGGCAGGGTGAGCATTGTTATTACGCTTGATTACCAAGGGTTGCCTCACTGAGTCTCAAGACTCTTCTTTCAAGAGGGTTCTGCCAAGTATTTGCAGTATATGGGGCAAAGCCCAATTGAGTAATATGCAGAGGATTTTCAGCATCACGATGTATGGCCATCACCAGTGACATTGCACGTTGTTTAGATAAGGGAAGAATACTGGAGAAGCCGGAGGAAACCCATGCAGAACAGGGGGAGAACATACACACTCTGCACAGAAAGGTGCCCGAGTGATGAATCAATCCCAGGGCCTTGTTGCTGTGAGGCACACGTGTACCAGATGTACTCAATGCACCAGCACTAAAAACAAATCGAAACTGTTTTCAGGCTCCTACTAAACACTTAAATATATACGCTGTCGATCATCAGTGAACAAAGTAATTTGTCTCACTAAAGTGTAATGCCAACGCCGATGGAAAGCAAAGCCTTCTACCGGTTACAAGAGGAGATTACACAGCAAGTTTGAGTGTCCCACCCAAGCAATAACATTTTAGAGGTCATGCTCATAAACAACATGCCTGGACTTAACGAATTAAGTTATCAGCAAAGGAATGTGTCTATACAAGCGCGTAATCTGTACACATGTTCAGAGAACTCTTCCGAGGCCGATCCACCAATTCTACTAAATGAGATGTTATTGCAAAAGCATGTAATACATGTATGTAGTTAATGAGAGCAAAGTCAAAACGACAGAAAAATGACATTTGACCCAATCATTTGGCGAATGACCTGTTGTTGTTGGCCCTGGTGCTCTTTATCCACTCCACCATTTACAATATCCTTGTACGTGACACAAGCGCCATTTCAAAATGCTACCAAGGATCGGCGTCTTCAACAATCGTCTCCGGATGATAGAAGACTATCGGGAAAGTAAGACGCATCTCAAAGCTGTGCTTGGGTGTCAATGAAGTTACACGAATCTGGTCACGGACACGCCGGAGAGGAAAACTGTTGTCTCCGAATCCGGAGAACACGACGAACCATCACTACCCTCACAAAAACAGGCGCTTAATTAGAAGAAAAACATTAAAAAGCCACCAAAATGTTCGACCAAGCGCGTGGGTTATAGCGCCAGGCCGTGACCAAAATAAGCGGACGACTCGTGTCACTGACCAGAACACAAGCAGATACCAGACAACAATTAGATTTGGTTTCTCGCTCTCGTTCTATGCGGTGGGGACGACGACGACGACACCCGAACGGCCTAGCCCTTTCCGAGCACGTGGCTAATTTTAACCGGGGCGAGCTCGAGAATGTGCACGTGGTTGTACGCAATTACACAGTGGACGGACACGCGTGACGGTGATCTCGATGATGCCGACATATTATTTACGAGCTGCTTGACAGCCTCATAAATCTGAGACTCGGCGCCCAAGATTAGCTGTGCATTGGCAGCACAAGCGGTGACGAGGGGTCAGCGGGTCACCGCCGGCAAACGCGTGACAAAAATACCCGTGTTGGTTGTTTGTATCATTTTATCAAAGCGATGGGTTGTTTTTCACTATACGCGTTATGTTATGGCTTAAAGAACCCCCCACCCCCACCACGACCGACCTAACCATCCCACCCCCGTATGAACACACAGGGCTGTTGGGGCAAGTGCTGTTAGCGAGCACCTATGCACGTCGGCACGGGCACACGAGGCCCCGCTGGTATGGCTTAAACAACCATGCCTGGAGCCGTCTTTGTTTCCCCAGTGCTGATGTTGACACGACCACCCCCACCGGGTACTCCATCGAGGCCGAGTGGACCAATATTAAATGATGCCCGGGACACAATCGCTGCTAATGTTGGCCGGTGAAATCCGGAATCGAAGGCAGGCCAGTTTGCACTATCAGCCACCAACACCATTGTGACCCCCCCCCCCCCATCTCCATCTTCTTGGCACCATGGCGCACACAGCGCAGTGGGGGCTGCTTCAGCAGCGCTGTTTGTGCGAGTGCTGTGGGGTGCGTAGAAAAGTGCTGAATTGGCTGAAACGTTATGAGATGATGTCACCGTCGAGGACAAAGCCCGTAGTAGTAGTCGTATGCATGCGATGCTAGGGATTCCTCCCCGGACGGTAGCGAAACTCGTTGCCGTTTGTGATGTGTGTGCGCAACAGAAGTTGTGCGTCGCAACAGAAGTTGTGCGTCGCGACGTAAGCTAAAGCTGCCGACCTCCCCCACCTCCCCCAAAAGCCGCGGCTCTTAAGCGCTCAATAATTTACAACGTGAATAGATTGCAGTATCGGTGAGCGCACCAGCACAGCATCGTCAAGCCACTGTTGCATTGTATCGATGCGTCCCCACAGAGTCACCTTAACATGCAATGCAGCACACGCTGTGCGCGTATGCGGCGCCATACACGCAACGTGGAGTAGCGCCGACGTGTACGCACATTTCACGAGGGTGAATTTCCGTTTCATATAAACAAAGAAAAACAGATCATGGTTGCTCATTATGATGAAGGTGACGATGATGACGTCGGCGGCACCGATGTCTGTAAACATGTTAGCACGTGCTATTACAGGATGCAAACATCACATCACTTAGCATACATTTCATCATCGTCATCATCATCATCGCTGGAAGGGATGTAAAGGCCGATATAGACAGACGACGGCATGGCAGCTACATGGAAAGTGGAACGCGAGGTGTAGCGACGGCATGCCGAAAGCACTTCATCCAGCAGTGGATAAACAATTGATGACGACAGAGTATACAAAAACACGAGCAATGCTCCTCTTAACTGATAGTGCCGGTTTAATAAAATGCATTAGTGGCATCTGGATACACCATTTAGGATGGTTACGATAAACACTGTCCATGTAGTTTCTAGCCTCTACGTTTGGCCGTTCTTTTATTATGGAGATTTGCCATTTCAAGTGAAGACACTCGACTCATATTTGAACTTGAGATTAAGAAGCAGCCCAAGCTACTACAAAAGTACAAAGGCTCATTTACATAGAACCGCAAGCAAGCCTCCAACATCCACCCTACACCCTACCTCCTCACACTTACCTCCTTGAGCAAGTCGGCTTCACTGTGTGTGTGTGTTAGCAGTCATTGTTCAGAACTTCCATCAAATAAACCACGTGCAGACGAGGAGGGAGCCAAGAGAGGGAGTAAGACGTCGCTCGCGCGCGGGATGATTTCCGATGGCCAAGAAAATAAAAGAACGAGGATGGAGCCAATTATCAAGGAGGATGGAGCCAAGAGAAATCGTCTCGTGTGCAGGTGCGAGATGGATTGATGGTTGCATGGCAGGAGCGTGAGAGATGGCGACAGCTTGGAGAGGGCCTTACATCCAGCAGTGGGTTGGATCATGGAGTGCCTCTGGATGATGATGATGATGATTATATAATCATGAGACATGTTGGCAACGTTTAGGGACTAAAATCAGAACAACGTTGGATGCTCGTGCAAGACTCCCGACGGCCTCATTATTCCGGTATAATGATTATCAAAACAACCCGGCGGTGGCTATTACCGTGGTGCAGCAGCAATCACGAGCGAGGAAGATTTAACACAATCACACCACCAGACAAAGTCCGTGGCTCTCCACAATCATTGCAAGGAGGCTAGGGGTGGGGGGGTTACACGCGGGTGATGCACGGGGGTCAAACAGGGTGGCGAATCATCACGGACCCGACCGTCGCGGGAGGCTTCGTGTCGCCGAGCCGCACGACACACACACAGGGACAACGATGTACACGGGTGGGGGAACTCCACTCGGATTGAACAACAACAACAACATCAACAACAACAGCAGTGCGGTACAATCACCGCTGGATTATGGCACGGGGCTTTAGGCGGCTGCAGCTCCGCCAGCTGGAGGGCCTCCAGAGGTTAAGTGAAAAGTTGTTTTCCATTTGTGAACGCTGCATTTTTATTTGTTGTTAGCCTTGTAAAAAAGACATTTCATTTAACTTTTTTATTTTTTTAAATATTACTGGAGGGGGGGGGGGGGGGGCTCAGTACCTGTAGCCCAGGGTCCTACACAATCTTACTCGGTCCCTGGCGTACAATAATGAGAGCCACGAGGGGACCGCGTCGGCAAGGTGAACGATCGCTGCGTCGCAACATTGACGAATTGTGGCTGATGTGTTGTTGTTGTTTGTTTGTTCAGCGCCTTTGTAATGGATTGCCACGTTACGGGCGCGATGGAAGTTGTCGTTATTAATTGTCGCAAGATTGTGATGGATGGACGGGGGTGGCTTCATCCAGCAGTGGATTGGCCATGGCTGATGATGAAACTGACATTTTTAAAATAAATCGTTAAGATTAGGAAACTCCATTGGCGCAACTTAAAAAAAATACTCGCCACACGTATCCCCAACACCGCCATTTACAGTGCGAACAACAATAAATATTAAGTAGCGTGCTGACGTTTCGCGAAATGGCCCTACTTTGGAGCTCACAGCATCAGCGCCGTGGCCGAGATGATGCCAGAGCGCGAAGCTGAGCCGCGTTGTGTGGAGCGGCTGCGGGGTCGATGTAAGCCGGGGAGAAGGTGGAGGGTTGTTGGTGGTGGTGGTGTGAGTTGGGGTGAGGTGGTTGTGGCTTCGTCTTGGTGGGGTAAGTTGGGGTGGTGGTGGTGGGTTCGTCTTGGTGGGGTGAGTTGTGGTGGTGGTGGTGGGGTGAGTTGGGGTGGTGGTGGTGGGTTCGTCTTGGTGGGGTGAGTTGTGGTGGTGGTGGTGGGGTGAGTTGGGGTGGTGGTGGTGGGTTCGTCTTGGTGGGGTGAGTTGTGGTGGTGGTGGTCGTGGGTTCGTCGTGGTGGGGTGAGTTGGGGTGGTGGTCGTGGTGGGGTGAGTTGTGGTGTTGGGGTGAGTTGGGGTGGTGGGTTCGTCTTGATGGGGTGAGGAGGGGTGAGTTGGGGTGGTGGCTTCGTCGTGGTGGGGTGAGTTGGGGTGAGTGGTGGTGGGTTGGGGTGAGTGGTGGTGGGGTGAGTTGGGGTGAGAGGGGGTTACCTTTGTCGTGCAGCGGAGTTCCGTGCGGCTCCTCGTCCTTGCTCACTTGCGTGATGATGGACGCGCTGTCCATGGGACGGCGAGACGGGACCAGGCGGGATTGACAGGCGGTTTGGGGGTCCGGGCGAATTGGCGAAGGGGACCGAAGGGGTGGACACGAAGACGAGACGGGGAAGAGACGGGAGACGCGGGGCAGGCTAGGGAAGACACGAGGAAGGATGCACAGAAGCAGGGTCGCTCCTGCCCCCCCCCCTCCGGGGGAGGCGATGGGAGGGGAGGCTTCCCTCCCCCCAGTCCTCGCAACTTTTCGTTATTCTTGCTGCAGCTAGCTATTGTTTTTTCACTGTTATCTTCCCGTTTGCGTTGCCGTTGTTATCGCCGCGCCTACAAATGCATTGCCTTCATTGATATCCTTAAAAAAAACAAAAGGTTGAGAATTGTAACAAGTATTACAACTGATGATTGTTGTGTTAATAAAGCCAACGATTGCAGTGCAGTGCTGTATACAGTAGTGATAAACAAGCCAGCTGCCACGGCGTGTTGCCCCCCAGAAGCTTCGCTAAAATCCCCGCTGATCCGAGACCACCGCGGGCACCCCTTGATTAAATACGCGGCGCTCGGATGTGGATCACGATGGGGGGGGAGAGCGCGGGGAAGCCTCGCCACCTCGATCACTCACTCACCCACCCTTGTCACGCACTCACACACTCACTCACTCGGCCAGGCGAGCACAGCCGAGCCAGGCGGAGAGTGAGGCTCGCACGGGTGGAGCGGCAATGCTGTTTGCTGCTGCTGGCGAGGATGGGTTGGGGAGGGGGGATTAGAGGTGGTGGGGAGGAGGGAAGAGGACACGCGCGCGCGTGTGTGTGTGTGCAGGTCCGCCCCCTTTCCTCTCTCTGCAGCCATCGCATGCACCTCCCCTCCGCGTCTCCTCCCCTCCCAGCCCTCTCCATCCTCGCCCCCCTCCATCCCATCCCCCTCCATCCCAGCCCCCTCTCTCCCGGCCCCCACCCTTTCAGCCCACTCAATCCCAGCCCCCTCTCTCCCGGCCCCCACCCTTTCAGCGCACTCCATCCCACACCCACTCCATCCCAGCCCCTTCTCTCCCGGCCCCCACCCTTTCAGCGCACTCCATCCCACCCCCACTCATTCTCAGCTCCCTCTCTCCCGGCCCCCACCCTTTCAGCCCACTCCATCCCACTCCCCCTCCATGCGCCCTCCTCTTCCTCCAACGCACCCATCCAGACCACGTGGCCGAGGGGTGGCGCTGTAACCAGCGAAGCTGTAGAGCGAATGCGCCACTTGAAACGGGGTCGAAGTGTCGGAAGTGGGGAGAGCGTTTACAGGGTTAAGGAGGGCTCGCACTGGTGCGTCTGGTCAGCTAGTTGGGTCAGGTCAGAGATTGTGTTGTTGACTGGGGTTTCTAGGGTTAGGAAAAGTGGCTGGCTGGGAATGGTTCAAACTAGTAGCTGTGTGGTTATTAGGGTTAAGGATAAAATCACTAGGAAAAGTACAACCCAACCGCTGCCAACTATGCCTACCTCTAAGCTCATCTTAGTGTTTTACCACGGCCTATTTCGCGTCTGCTCGCTGTTCAGTGTCGATGTCTACATACAAATACACAGTACTAGGAGCCTTGCAACCGGCGTGTTTAGCATATTAGCACGGCTGGCTATGATTAGCCAACCGTGCTATCGCCTCCGATTAGCACGGTTGGCTACGTTCGATGCGAAAGAAGTTTAACATACATACGTATTCCTGTACTTCCCTTGCGCTACTTTATAAATGTTACCTAATCATATCTGCACATATCCGTGGTGGTGTTCGTGTAGTTAATTAGGCAACAAAAAACAACCGTGTTTCTAATTGAGAGATGGGAAATGACGTTTCGGGTGATAGGAATTAAGCTATAATCTGCACACAAAAATAAATCAGAATTATTCCTGTTTTCATTGTATGTATGAAGGTGACTTTAAGGTTGGTATTGGTTTAGACAGAGGTGAAGTTGCAAGAAAACTATATGCCTAAAATAAGCAGTACAGCAAGTAGGTCGGTGACATGTTTTCAATGTAGAGTTTCAGTGCTATCCCCCCGTGGCTTTTCTTGGGTCACTCACATGTCCCCCCAACAAAACAATTACCAGGCAAAATATCCCAAAGAGCATCATAGTCTTTCTCATAAATCGTGGTTTTTGAAATACAGTATATTAATACGTCTGTATATACAGTATACGATTTTGAATGAGGCCTGTGTTACCTGGCATCCTATTGTAAATGGTCGTGCTGAATAGCAATGCTGTGGTCAATTAGCCAAATGTTTTGAATTATGGGGTCAAAGGTGGAATTATTTGTAATTTCGACCTAACTCGCAATGACTACATATCACAAGTTTTTAAATAATACTTCATTTATTTAAATTGGCAGAGCAGTCTCGAGGGACCTCTCCAGAAAAAAACAGCCACTTAATATATAGATGGCTTGACTGGCAAGCACACAATGAATGTCTCAAGTGAGTTGAGTTTGTAACATTCTAGGATGTCTAAATTACATCTTAACCTGACCTGCTACGTGGCAGTATCATTCCACAAGTTCGTCATCTCCAGATCTCGTAGGGCAGCTACCGTATGGACACTCACCAACTGTGGCCTACAGAAAGTTTGTAAAAAGTGGTGCATTGTAGGCACAACAATATGTTGTTGGGTGCAGTTCATGTATAAAACCCAGTACACGGTTGAAGTGACGCTGTTTCTAAAACCACACACAGGCACGTACATACATAAATAATGATTTTTGGGTATATGGTTACAAATTTGACCTTTTGACCGACAATCGTTACAACTGTTGTCATTGATATACGGTATATAATATTAATGATTTACTGCCCTTTGTCAATGCACTGCTGATGAAGGCTTGACTATACTTCTCCACGCTAGTCAGTGCGAGTTGGTGAATGGGGGGGGGGGGGGCGACAGCAGGACTAGTTTAGATGTCACTCCCCATTGATTTTAGCCATGGCGTAAAATCGAACCAAGGTAGCTGGGTTCATGGCTACTCCACTACCGCTCCACAATTCACATATTTTTTACATTCCGTTTATATGTTTGTCTTCTCCAACATTTGATTCGAATTGAACTCATGCCCAGTTGGGACTATAAAAAAGCAGTGCATCACCCTGTTTGAGGGCTTTGGAAGGAGACATCATAGAACTGCTTCTGAGATCCCTTCAAGTAACCAGACACCAGGGCCACACTTTCGTACAAACTTTGGTAAACAGAGAAATGACGGATGTATGGTATTAAAATCAATATATATTTTAAAAGTTCTTACTGCTGGACTTCAGCCAAATGATTGTAAGTGAAAAATCAAATGCAATTGTGTTGTCATTTATAGCTTGGCTGGGGCCAATGTTCGATTGGTTTTCTATTCGCTTTTTTCACTCCACACGAAATTGCAAAAATAAAATCAATGTTAAATGTTCATTCAATTGTAGATACAACTATATACGTTTTGTCTTCACGTATTATATACACAGACTTTGGGGGATCCTCATCCAGCAGTGGACGAATCACGGTTGCCCCGAAATATATTCTACACATGTGTGCTTCAGTTTCAAACTGTACCCGGGCATCGCATCTACAGCCACTAAAACTAGCAAGATTCTGCATAATTATTCACCATAGCCGACGTGCCGGGGTTATGTAACCTGCCTGAGATATAGCCCACATAACGCGATCATCCGGCTTCTCTCCAACCGTTTCCACCCCCCCTCCCCACACTCGGGACCAAAGCAAAAACAAGGTAACCACACTACAGTGCCGATATTTAAAATTTAACCAATAAGTAAATAAGTCGTCAACTGCGTAAACAAACTTTGGCATCGCCAAACGCTTGAAAACAGGCGAGTGATTGCCCCGTAGGACGCGACGAAAACACGTGTGTTTGTGGACGTGTCGAGGCATCTCCACTGACATGTTGGAACCGGCAATGTCGCCGTTAGCGCGCTGCACAACTAACCAGGACACCCGAGTTCGAATTTTGCCCACGGCCAACATCGGTGGCGAATATCTGAACACGTCCCGGGCCTCCCCTAGATCGACTCAGCCTCAAATGAGTACCTGGTTGTGGTGTCTTAACATCACCATTGGGGATACAAAGGCAGCCGGGCGTGGTGGTGCTATCTACACCTCCCTCTCGTGCGTCGTTTCGGGCTTCGTAGATTCTCGCTAACAGCACTTGCCCCAACAGCCTGTGTAAGCTACACTGGGGATCTTTGTCTTTTGTGGGCATAGCTATCCAAGGAGGCTGCTGCTGTGAGTCTGGTATGTAACGCGCGTTGAAGGGACCCAACGTTGGGCCTCGTGCGTTTGTTTTTTCATTCCTGGCAGCTCTGGGAAGAAGAGAGGGGGGGGGTCTCACGTGGAGTTCGGGGCCGGAACGTTTATTCATTAGATGATGGATCGTGGGCAGTGGTGGTGATAGCCCACTGGGGGCCCTAAACAGGGATTAATTTATTACTCGATGTTTTACGGAAAACCGCCAGACTGGCTTTGAGCAGGTTTATCGGCGCAAGGCACTACCACTAGAATACACAGTACGCATACAAATACAGAAGTCACGCAAACAGCGTTCCGGAAGGAAATCAAGCACTGACACTAAGCAGACATAATTTTCGGGTGCATCAACTGACTATAATCATATGAATACGTTAAATAGTTATATCACAGTTGTATTATGTTATTAAAGTCATATTGTGAACATAATTCTTCGTGTATCTTGGGCCTCTTCTTGAGCCATTTGGGGCCCAAAGCTTTTGCTTAGTTTTGTTTTTTTCGCCTCCCGCCACTACTGACCGCGTTGGTGAGGGAGAGATGGAGGGGGTCCATTGTGTTGGTGTACACGTGTCCAGGCAAAACCATGGGAAGTGTTTTCACCGGTAGCGTAGCTATCAAGGGTGCAGGCGGCGCATATGCACCACTGGGCCGGAAACGGGGGCCCTGCAGACGCCGAGGAACACAGATGGGGGGTAAATTGGACAGAAGATCCCTCCCCCCAATTGAGTCCTTGCAACAATAGAACTATGACCAACCACGCTACAACACTGTTATATAGACAATGTAATAATCAGTGCAGAGAAAGTCTTGTTCACGTAAAAATCACAATAAAGTTATATTTTATTCCATCAACTTATGAGCCTTCGGGACCAGTGGTTTACAATAGTGTTAAGCGAGTGTTCTCTGGTTTCTATTTTATGGGTCTTAGCAGCAAAGTGCGCAGCCTGTTATGGAAAAGTAGATATAGATGCAGTACAGTCACCTCACACTATGTGGACATTGAGACATGCACGTGAAGGGCGACACATCATATAATATTACTTTGATTATTTGTGACATTTTCTCAGTCTCAAAACGTGTTCATGGGTGCCCTGCTTGGAATATTTGGCCAGCTGATTATTGTTTGCGGTGTTTGATCGTTTTCATACAAAACAGAAAGTGACATTTGTGCAATAATAATCACTTTCATCGTGGAAAAGAGATCACTATAGCCAATGAAGTTACCGCCGCATTACCTCGCCATCTCTTTCTTCCGTCTGATAGATCCCATAGAACAGTGGTTCTTAACCTGGGTTCGATCGAAACCCAGGGGTTCGGTGAGTCAGTCTCAGGGGTTCGGCGGAGGTTAAGACACACACCTGACTCATGATTGTGCACCAGTAAAACATATACCTATGTTTTGAATTTGAAAAAATATTTTATTTTTCCAATTAAGAAGGGTTCGGTGAATGCGCATATGAAACTGGTGGGGTTCAGTACCTCCAAAAAGGTTAAGAACCACTGCCATAGAAGTTGCAAAGTCGACAGCTAAACTCCAAGGACTGCTCTTACAGTATCCCACCATCTGGCTTCGTCGATAACTTTCCTTAAAATAATAAAAAGACAATAGGTGACGTTTTGGCCAATGAAACTGTTTAATATCCGTAAAAATTAAGGGCCAATTCTAAAAACGTCGCCAATTATATAACTTTTAAAGCAGTGTTATTAACGACCATTGAGTGTGTTTTATTCATGGTGCTTGTGCACCACTGCCAACGCATCACCAAATTCTATTATGTAATACGTATGCTCTGTTGTACAACACGGCATTATGTAAATCGGTATTGGGGTTGAGTGTGTCTGTGAGTATATGTGATATACAGTATAGGCTGTATTGCCAAGTCCGTGTTTAAACAGGGGCCTGGGACATTCATCCTATGACTTGTTCCATGGAGATATGTGGCTTTAGAACGTGGTGGAGTTATTATTTAACCACACTTGAAATGTCCAGCAATGGCTTTCATATAAAAAAAATGCATCATCATCAGCTACGATCAATCCATCACTGGATGAAGGCCTCCCAAAGCTGTCGCCATGTAACGATCCACTAGCATCCTGCACACGAGCTGATTCCATCGCTTCAGCTCCTCGGTGGACATCCTCTTGGAGGAGTTTTCTCCCTCGGCTCACTCTCCATCATTAGTCTTCACCCCCGAGCAACGTGTCCTGCCCATGTTCACGCACTCTTTTGTTTACAGTCGAAATTATATTTTGATTTAAAGCTTTCGTGACTGCAGGGATTCATATGCTTGGTTCTTTCGGAAAAGTCACGTAGAAGGGAAATAATAAAATGAAAAAAATATAAAACAATACAATTATGTCTTTAACCTGCGTATTGTCTCTAACTCACGTGTAGTTGAACAAAATGTAAATCTGAACGTTTTGTACAGAAAGTAAAATTCGTCGACAAACAGCTCGTGCCACGGATTTTTCAGTACTTCGGGTTTTAAATTCATCCGCCTAACAAATGTCAAACAACGCCTGTGGCAGTTAAACCACAATGGAAATAGGATCGGCGCGAAAACAGCCACTCTTCGTGTGTGCAGTGTATGTGTTTTTCCAAGTAACTTTTACTAACCTCTCAAACTGCTAATGATGCATTGATTGTCTCCAACAGGGCACGGGGCATACCATGTGTATAACCCCTTCATTATATGTAACTATACTTGCCGCTTCTGCGAGTTGAGGCACACACACACGCACGAGTTTTAAAAACAGACCCGTGCAGCGTGCTGCCCTCACGAGACCTTTATTCGCGTGCCCAATTACCCCGAGTGAAGCGGGGGCCCCATCTGTCTGAGTCCAGATTGATTGACGTTGCATAAAACACCCGACGCACAGCCATACTCAGTGGGTTTCCAGTTCGGTCATTTTTGTTTTGTTCAAATAAGTTGCAGTGTGTTCGGTCATTCAACAAAATATTCCGCTTAAGGTGGGTGGAGCGGCGGTACAGTGGTTAGCGCGCTGCGCTGTACACCTGGTGACCTGAGTTCGATTTCCAAATCACTCTTAGCATCAGTGGCAGGTGATATCATAACCGGTAATGTCCTCCTCGTTCAAACTCACACAATGACCGGTGTAGTGAAGTATAGAAACACCTCCATGACCGACAAGATGTGGCCTTCATCTATTGGTGGATTGAGAATGGTTGGAATTTATGTCGAAATTATTTGTATAGTCACGTGTATTTATTTATCATTTTATTTATTGAATTCCGCTCGAGGCCATTATATATATATTTTTTCGGTCCTTTGTCAGTCCACTACTGGATGAAGGTCTCCCTACATTGGCGCTCATCGTGTGTGACGACTCTTCACACGCTGGATAATATGTTCACATCCTTTGTTTTCTTTAAAGAGACCTAAATAAATGCAGGGTGGATAAGTTGAGTCAATCTCCTCCACCTTGAAGTGAAATCTGAGTGTTGAAGCAGTTTGTGCACCACAAATCCATCACTTCCGTTGCCAGCCCTGAGCTTGGTGGAGTACATTCCACATTCTTTTGACAAGGGTCAGTCTTTCTACAGAAGACCACTTTTAACTTATCATTTCCACAAAGCAGACTAAATTTTGATCACATCCCGGAGGTATGATGAGCTGAGTCTATCAGCCAATCGGGATTTGGGCTGATGCCCTTAAGCTTGTGAACAACGCTCTCCAGCCACAACGATAGTCTTGGTTGACCATTATTATTGGCACGTGAAGTTGTGGATTAACACAAGGCGCTAGTTTTACTCCGGATTGCACTCTCAGATTGCGTTGGCCCTCTCTCTCTCTCTGCAAACACATACCCTTTGGGAATGCGACCTCGCCCACTCACCACAAACCAATGGCTGCAGGGTGGGTGTGTGTGTGTAAAAACACGGGGTGATCCATTTATAGATATCCCATTGAAAAATTTAGGAATATATTTTTTTGCAGGAATATCAAACCCTCTACATTTCTCCCACGAATCTTAATACACCTATTACATTTTTTAAAACACTCTCTTGATACCCTCGGGTAACATAGCCAGGTCTGATTTGTGTTCACAACAATCATCTAGAAACTAGTGTGGGTATCTACAAACGGTTCACTCTGTATTAAGAGTGCGCGCCTAAGAGTCGCGACGCTGCGCCAGAGAACCCACAGGGCTCGCTGCTGGAGCGTGCAGCCCAGAGACATGGGTTCCCCATTGTACGCGTGTTTACAAAGTCGATTACCCTCATAAACACCACCGCTGCTGCCGGATAAAACCGAATTTTTTGACCCGCGGGTGCCGTTACCACCAATTATGAACGCAGCGATTCGAGTTTAGGAGTTGCGTAGTTGGGCAGCTTATGCTCTATGCAATTCAACGCAGTCATTCTTTATTATCAATAAAATACGTACTGCATAAAAAAAATCTGGTATTCCACGCGATAGCCACAGGACACGCGTTGGTCAGACATTTGTGACGATGTGTGACGAGGGGGGGGGGGGGGGGTGAGAAATGCGACGTCACATCAAAATGCGCAACTTTAAATAAATATAGACACCACGTTCTACTTCATTAAATATACTTTTTAATAAATGTTTTCTCCTACAACATCAGAGTGCAGCGCCACATTAAATACGCACTACAATGACAATAGTTTCAAGCTATTTGAAGCATGCTTTTTGGGGGGGGACAGAGCTTTGTGACGTCATATTTGAGGGGGGGGGTCTAATTTTTTGTGACGCCGTGTGACGAAGGGGGGGGGGGTCCAAAATCGTCCAAAATCACGTGACGTCATTTATGGACGGCCCCTATGACGATCCACACGTCTTTTACGCATGATGGTCACCCATCAATCCTACAAACTATCCAGGCTCAAACCTGCGTAGCTTCCGAGATCTAGCATCGCGCATTACGTCACATTTCTCACCCCCCCCCCCCCCCATCGTCACACATCGTTACAAATGTCTGACCCCCCCCCCAGGTGCGTGACGTCATTTATGGACGGCCCCATAGGTGTTTGTGGGCAGTCCGAGGGCAGTGCAGAAAAACACGTGTACGCTACAGTATATTGTTCTGCACTCATTCACCGACCCGTGCTAACCAGCGTGGCGAAGTATAGACACATTTCTCATAGCCCACCGGGTGTGTGTGGGTAGACATTTATCCAGCAGTGGCCTGACACAAAAAAAGGGTCTGTACATGCACTCGAAATAAAATAAAACCACGTGACATTTGCACGCATTGCGTAATTGTCGAGTCAGATTTCCCCCCCCCCCTCCCAACACAATAGTACGCAACTTTCGTGAAACGCTGCCACAACAAATACGGTGCTGGATGACAAATTGGAACCCCGCGTTGTTGCTTATCTGCGTCATTCCCTCCGATGTCTTCTGTCCGCTCCGGCAGCACAACAGCGTCGCCTGGCGGCCGCAAAAGCCGTGTCCGTTTCTGTCGCTCGTTCCCCTCCACGCCGAATCCGAGTCTCAGGACTCTTGAGGCCAGCTATTAAGAACTTTGTGGACTCTCAACGAGGACTCAACGACCTTCGGCGTGGAATATTTGTTGGCAGTCAACGGAAAAGTCGTATCTGCACAAGTTCGTCTGACCACTTCGCGGAACAGAATCACTGTTTTATACCGTCACCCATGTAACATGTTGATGCTATTTCTATAATCGTCAGAAGACTGTTGTTCATCGAATACGACTATAATGATGGCATGAAACTATTTTTAAAATGTTATTCTTATTAGGGTCCCATGGAGCACAGTGCATTCTCTGTTCGAGTTTTTTTGTGATTGCTGCTGGAATATTGCTACATATCTTTCCCCGCTCGTCCACTCTCCCATTTCTCCGCGTGATTATCAACCCAATTATGCAACTAACGGGATAACATGAATTATTTGGTTAAAAAAACGTCTCTCCTCTCTTCCCACATGTTCCTGCAGGATGGGAGATGAAGAAGACTTTGTCGTTGGAACGTCACGATTCTGTCCATGTCACACACTTCACGGCTCAATCTCCACTTACGTCGCCCCTTGCCTCAGATTTACAGTTCCCCTGTTGGCTGCTTTTAGTGGCCATGTCCTGCCGTCATTTCAGGCCATACACAATACGTCCTGCTCACACGCACGATGGCACTTGTAGCTGATTTACTGCGAACAACTCACTACCCACGTGCACGTGTGTCCGAACTGTTTACAATTTACGGTGAAAATGAGCACAAACCATACACATATTTGCTCAATTCAAGAAACCTATTCACTATTATCAATTTAACTTTAAATGGTGTTGTTTGTTTTGGGCCGCTTGGCATTTTGGGACTCTGGGCCCAACCCCTTATACGTGTGCATGTGGCACTGTGAAAACCAGAACTGAAAAGCGAACAGTAATTTTAAAGGGGTAGTGAATTCATCTTCTTGGTTCTTTCGGTAAAGTCACGTAGAAGGGAAATAATAAAATAATAAAATAAAACATAATAAAATACAATTCTCACGACGTTTATTTTATGATGTTTTCTTTTTACTATTTTATTATTTCCCTTCTACGTGACTTTACCGAAAGAACCAAGAAGATGAATCCCTTGCAGTCACGAAAGCTTTAAATCGGGTAGTGAATTTTAAAAGAAGCCAAAATTAAATCGCGGCCCTGGCTAAGAGCTGGTGGTGAGGTTCAGATAGTACTAGTGGCTGGCTGGATAGTTATGGTTAATGGCAGGTTTAGTCCTATTGGTTATTTGGAGAGTATTTGGCTGCTACAAATTTCCACATGATAAGCCACTTCGTTGAGCTATCCTTTGTGGCTAGGTCGCTTCTGAAGAAATAGCGATGTAGCTCAGTTGACCTTACCTGGTAAAATTAACCATAATTTAGGTCTGTTAGGGTCAGTGGCAGTACTAGCACAAGTGGCTGTTTGGATAGTTTGCTCTGGTTAGTTCCAGGGCTCGTACTTGTGGTTGGTTGGTGAGTTAACGTTAGGGTCAGTGGCAGGGCTAATAGTTTGATAATTTGGGTTAGGGTCAATGGGACGGCTAATACTCGGAGCTAGTTAGGGTTAGGTGTAGGGCTAGCGTTCAATTGGCTACTGTGCTCTGTCAACAAACTACTTGCTGCTCCTCTCCATTAATTTGTAGTCTTTTCAGTACGTACATTGGGATATTTTTCTTCCGTTTGTCTGTGTGCTCAAATCTGCTTGCATAACTGTGAGAAAGTCAGAGGACACGTTCAAGCCTCGATGTGATGTTGGTTTAACAATGTGTGGGGGGAGCAGTAGGGTAGCGGTTAGCGCACTGCGCTACAAACGCGGCCATCCGAGTTCGATTCCCGCTCACAACCAACACTGGTGACCATTATCTGACCTGGTCCTGGACATCACCTAGGTCGACTCAGCCTCAAATGAGCATCTATTTTGGTGTATAAACATCGCTACTAGGGAGACAAAAGCGGTCGGGCGTGGTGTTATCCACACACTCTCTCGTGTGCTGTACCGGCTAGGTGCTCGATAACCACACTTGCCTCAACAGTCTGTTAAGGCTATACGGGGGATATTTGTTTTTGTTTGGAGCTGAAAGGGCAATCGATACTGTATACACGTTGGGTTTATAAGTAAAATGCCCTTCATTCATATATCGATACTCCATTGAAAGAATAGAGAAACGAGAGAAAGCAACATTTTTATCAGTCTCTAAATGTCTCCCACCAGTCTCAGTACACTTATTTAAAATGTTAACACTCTACTGATGCACTTTGTCCAACATAGCCAATGTAATTTGCTTACATGCAATGATGTGTAAGCTGAGGTTATTATAGATAAGGGTGTCAGAAATAAGTGAGGTATCTATAGATGGATTGCCCTGTGTGTGTATATATGGCTGTCATGTCTGCATTGTCAAATAAAAAATGCTGTGGCCTTCAAGTCATTTTTATTCTGTTATAAACATACGAGGCAGAGAGCCAGTCCAGCAGGAAAATAGAGAATGATTCACAACCACTTTAACCAGACATTTGTCACTTTACGCAACCACAATTCTGCAATAACACTGATGTGTTGTGATGGCATGAAGTGCTATATTTTCCCTGTGCCACGCACATGTTTTCTTGAATTCTTGGTGTTACGAATGTACTTTTGTTTCATGAACATATATTGTTTCTCTCGATTTCAATGGACTTTTATGTCACACTTCTTCATGAGACGGATGACCTATTTAAAAAAAAACTAGGTGATTTCCCCATTGAACGGTATTTTTAAATGGGTCGTAAAAAGTACATCATAACAAAGGTGATACAAGAACGATCAGATTTAAAAGGGCAAAAAAAACTTGAAATACCTGATTCAGATACGTTTCTCAGTGAGGTATGGAGACGCATGAGTGGTCGTGTAATGGGAATGTGCTGCAATACAAAAAAACACCTTCCAAACAAAAACATAAAACAGGCTGACAAAACAGAGAGAGGCTCAACCTAATCAGCCATGCAACAATTGAAGACATTTGTTTTCATTCAATATTTAAACCGAGGGAGTAACACATACTAATGCCCTTTATTCTCACAAGACGATGTTTCACGGGCGTCCTCCATTGGGATGTTTGGCCAAATTCCATTTATGAATGTTTGCTATGTGGGGAGATGTATATATGTTGAACTTCTTTCGCACCGTACGTAACCAACCGTGCTAATCAGACGTGCTAAGGAAAGACAGCAAACTAAACACAAGACCCATGAGGAGGTATGAGAGCACCCACCATACTTTATCCCACGACACACGACTATGAACTGCAAGTCCAGTATGCTACCCATTACACCACTGCAGTTTGAATACCCAATATTAACAATGCGAGAGCAATGTCTGTAATACATAAACATAATAAAGCTACTGGCCATTTGTATTATTTAATCCCGCCAAGAGGTGCGGGTGCTTTAATTAGTTCGAATCGCTGTCGGAATTGTTGCCAGTTCAAATACTTATACAGGTAGGCGATTCAGCTCGACGTATCATTCACCCAGGGTGGATAAAACAGGTACCATTGTGGGAAGTTAAGATTGCCGAAGAAATGGACTCAACTCTCACCAACCCCCCCTACCCACGCACGAGAACGCGGAATCTCCATAATTGGCTCAGAAAAGTAAACATGAGCAGTGAACACTTTTTACCTGTATTTTAATCGTACTAAAACATCCAAATAACACTTTATCGTCATCATCAGCAGCAGCAACATAAGTCATGATCAATCAACTACTGCACGAAATGTCTCTCTCCACGCCGTGTCAATCGTGGGAAGTTCAAACCTTCCAACCCAGCTTATATACATGCTCCAAGCGCGTGTGCTGTTTCATTCAGACGCTGTCGCCTCGACAGACCTGGTTTTCACCTGAGGACGGCTACTTGCGTTGTGGCCGAAACGTCGTGAGAATAATTTTATTATGTTTTATTTTTATTATTTTATTACTTCCCTGCTACGTGACTTTACCGAAAGAACCAAGAAGTTCTAACCTGTCAAGCCCTTGTCAGTGCCCACCTTATTACAGACCAATTCTGACCTCATTGGTCACTCCGTGCCCTTGTATCCTACAAAGTCCCATCACAAGGTAGAAACACAGACCAAACAAATGTGCCCGTATTAACACGGATGTATGCCGTATGGACCTGAAAACTTTATTTCCCTGGACAAGAATACGGAGTAAACGGTGTGGTATAAGAATAGGGTTTACCCTTTCTGGCAATAAAACAGGTGTTAAGATGTTAAAACACCAAACTGAAACAATTTGCAAGGAATCATAATATCAGAGCATGTTTTTTTGTTTGCATGTTCACCACAAGTATATATGTGGCTAATGCAGACATGATTCCTTGAAAAAGGTTTTTCACTTTGGCGTTTTAACATCTTAACACAACTGTTTTATTGCCAGAAAGGGTATTCTTATATTTTAAGCTTTCGTGACTGCAGGAATCCATACTCTTTGGTTCTTTCGGTAAAGTCACGTAGGTAGAAAAACTAAATAAAACAAATCACGACGTTTCGATCGCAACAAAAGCAATCTTCATCAGGTGGAACAACCACAGCAAGAAAACTGCTGAAGTAGACGAAGAGAGCTGCCGTGACGATGGTGAATGGGAAAGGGGGAAAAAATACTACAGCAGCAGCAGCATAAGCCATCATCAATCCACTGCTGCACGAAATGTCTCTCTCCACGCCTGCTCGGTTGGTGGGAAGTTCTATTGACCCACGCTTCAGCGCACGCTGGCCAGTGCGGGTTGGTGATGATGCGGGGAGACATCATAATAATTTCTGACCATACTTCACCACGCCGGTCGATGCGGCGTGGTGAATGGGGAACTAAAAACAAAGGACAGCGGTGACGACGACGACTTTAGAGACAGCTCCGCTCGGCACAAACAGCGGTCTAGCGAACCCCTCCACCCTCTCAACAAAAACACAGATGGGGATACGTCATAGGGGTAGGGGGTGGGGCCTCGGTTACGCCCCTCCCTCTATTTATTTATCACAATAAGAAACGCCTCGGGGGCAGCAAGGGAGCGCATGCGCGCGCGCGCCTTCGTGGCGCCGCGTGCCCCAGGGGCGACTCGCGCTTCGACTTCCGTGCCGGCACTCGCCGCGGTCTCGCGCCTGTGGCAGTAACAGCAGAAGCAGCAGCGGCGGCGGCGGCGTTGGTCGCGTTCACACCGCGGGTTCGTATCGGGGTCGTGTTGCGCGTTCTGTATTTGCTCGGGGTCGCGTTGTCGGTATTGCTTCGATTGGCGTTGACGGCGGCTGCGTTTGGCGCGGCTCTCGCTTTGGAGAAGGCGGAGGAGAGAGCGAGAGAGAGCTGCAAGTGAGCGACACGCAGCCCGCGTGGACGAGCGATGGCTTGATGATGGGCGGTGGGCAGTGGGACGTCTCCTTTGACAGGAGGATTTAGACGATAGCCCGGCATGCTTCTCAGGAGGAGGAGTTGGTGATGGTGGTGGTGGTGATTTGTGGAGATTCGGGCAGGTTGCGCAACGAATCCGGCGAACAGAGTTCGATTTTTCACTCATCAGTGGCGAATGTCTGAACAGATCGTGGGCCTACCCGAGGTAGACTCGGCCTTAAACCTTTGAAGCAGTGGGGAGACAAAGGCGGCCGAGGCGTTGTTCTGACTACACCCGCTTCAGTGCTCCTTGCTGGCGTTCATCATCGCGAAGGGCACTCGTCCCACCAACCTGTCAAGGCTGTCTGGCGAATCTTGTGGTGGAGATGGTGACGGTGGTGGTGGTGTTGTGGGATAACTGTGTGGGATCTCTTATAAAGTTGGGGATACCCCCGGAGTTGGGGAGTCCTAGCATAGGTATCGACTTTGGGAGAGAGACACGTCCGTGGAATAAAATACAGAGACGCGCAGAGAGATTGACGGCAGGCAGAGATCCAGACAAACCCATCGAGATTGAAGTCACAAAGATGGACAACAGACACTCGAAGAGACGCATGCAACTTCATATAACGACACACACCTTCATATAACGACGACACACACACACATACATTCAGAGACACAAAGAGAGAAAGAGAAACGGCGAGACACGGATAATCTTGTCGGACTCTAATTAAGCGTGAATGCACATGTACACCTGGCACTCATGGTGATGATAATAGCCATATTTTGTCATTTACACGGCTTGGCGTGGCTTTTAATGAAGCCATCAAACACGCAAATGCTTTAATTCACTTCCCCCTAAAGGCTACATGCAGCAATTTCCTAGACCTCGGATGTGCACGGTTTGCTACGTATGCTGCGAAGTTCTCGTATAACGTATTGATACGACATTTGTGATTACCCCGTTCGATTGCAAGTTAATCATAGTCGGGAAAACACCGACGGATCAAAACAGTGGAGCTGAGATGCTTGTGGAGTTTGCAAACTCCTGTTATCGAATTTAGAATGTCGAGAGATTCTTCTGTTTGTGGCGCGTAGAGATCGGATGTCTTCCTGATGATTTGGCACAAGTTGGATTGAGCTTGGATTATTCTTGGATGGGTGACCACCATCCATGAACGAGGCTACTGTGTTCTACGTTGTGAACAACAGAGGCCGTGCAGCATAATCCATTGTTGTATTGCACTTCTACGCTCCCATGTGGTTGCGTCCTATATCCACCAAACCGGACTGACCAACGTATGGTAAAATCATCCCCACTTGTATTTTGTTCATATGCCAATGTGTCTTCATGTGTATCATCTGTGTGTGTTTATATATGGTGGAGCAGTGGTTAGGGTGCTGCGCTACAGACCAAGCTTCCAGAGTGCAATGCCAGCTCATGGCCAACACTACAGTGACAATTATCTGAACCGGTCATGGGCCTTGACTCGGCCTCAAATTATTACCTGATGCGATGTGTAAACATTTCCACTACAGAGACAAAGGCCGTCGGGCAGAGTGCTGGCGACCCACCACCTTCATAGGTGCTCGCAAACAGTACTTACCCTAAAAGTCTTGTTAATGCTATACGGGGGATATTTGGCTTTGTATATGCCAGCGTGAGTGTTTATATCTCATTGTGTATGCACATATATAGCTTTGTGTTTTAATATTTATGAGTAATATCTGTGAGTATTCCTAGTCTGTATTTTTATGCATTCATATTCCAGTGTGTATTCATGCACCAGCTCATGCATGTGGTTTCGTCACACACACTGTCACACAAAGGAGATGACGAGAAACGTGTTTGCGTTTCCTGAACACGAGTATTGTGTGGAATGCTTTGTGGTCACAAGCATGCATTATTGGCTGTGCTTGAGTGTATTTATGCATGTTCATAGATTCTGCATAATTGTGTCCTGGTATTGTGCCTGCACGCATGACCTGTGAGGTGTAATTCCATGCAGTGCATTGCTGTGTAGGTGGCTGTGTGTATGGCCAGTGCCTAGTCTATTCACCCGAACGGGCACATCCACATTTCTTTTGAGTTATTTTTAGCTGCCCCTTGTGCTGTAAAGGACAGACGATTTAAATTCTGCACAAGCATCGCGGTTTTATCTGGCCTAATCTGAAGTGCTAATGAATAACCCGTTTTGTAAACCTTTAATTGCAGTAATGCAGCATTGATGGTTGTCAGTTTTCAAAAACACGACCAAAAGTTTCCTTGATCCACGATTGTGGCTCTGTGATTCTCAAGTTGGCCTTCGCCATAGGAATGTGAAGTATGCACCACTGGATCAGGGCTGGAAACAGCTGTTTTCTGACTTTTTTAATTCTTAGGTGCACTGTTGAGGTCTTACAGCTATAAAACCTACCATTTAAAATATAATAAGCAATGTTAATGGCACAGTTAACTGTTGCCCTTTGCACTCAGCTTAACTCGCTAACTTTACATATGTAGACGGAAGTACACTGCGTTCAATGTAGAGGTACAAGCAAAACTATCTTAAAATCAACGATCACACAAAGGTGTTTCAACAATGTAAATGTGCAGGGGTAGTGGTGGTGCAGTGGTTAGCTCGCTGTATTATGAACCAAACAACTGGAATCCATTCCCAGCTACTACTTGCAATGACAAGTCGTATCTAAACTGGTTGAGTGGTTTTTAAGCTGGTTTTGGGTTCCCCCCTCCCTCACTTCACTAACCGGTATTGTTATTGTACAGGTCTCGTGCTCTTAACACCACCTACACCAACGTCCAGAAACGTTTTCCAAGTGTGTATTAAACCTCTGCATGTTCAGTGGCTAAATGTGTGTGTGGTTCTTCCCCCTGCAGTACAGAATCATGGCTGGACCTCGCCCCGTGGTACTGAGCGGACCCTCAGGCTGTGGGAAGAGCACCCTCATCAAGAAGCTCATGTCCGAGTTTGAGGGCGTGTTTGGCCTCAGTGTGTCACGTAAGGACATTACAATACACCGCTCAGCTAAGGTTGACGCATGCCAGCTCACTCTTCCATGTGATGGCAGCCAGCATCACTTTGGATTGTGGATGATAGTGACAAGTGACATGTTCAGCCACTGCCGAGTACATTTGTAAGGGCACTGAGGACAGAATAAATGTTTGTTCTGTGGACTGTCGTCGTGATTTGAAAACTTATGTCAACAATGCCTTCTCTCTTCAGACACTACAAGGAAGCCAAGGCCTGGAGAAGTAACTGGGAAAGGTAATTGTGGACTGAAAACAGAAATAATGTTTACAGCCAGGAAAAACAGCTTACTGCAACAGTCATGCATAAAATGAAATATAAAAATGTGTGACTTGTTACAGAGAAAAACAACGTGATTGTGTTTTCCACCAACTGGGTATATGAGCATCAAACATCATTGTCAAGCATACAATAAGTTGTCTATCTGTGTGAGAGTCAATATTTCAAATAATTAGCCTGGATGTTTGTGCAGATTACCACTTTGTGACCCGTGAAGAGATGCTACGTCTCATTGCCGCGGGGGAGTTCATCGAGCACGCTGAGTACTCGGGAAACCTCTACGGCACCAGGTCACCTTGTCTTTTTAGTTAATTGTATTATACTGCGCTTGTCTTAATGTGACCTTCAAGTGACCTTTGTTGTGCTCGTAATTTTTAAAGATCATGTCATCACAACATATTGCAGCACACCCAGGACCAAGCAGTGTTCCCTTGCCACCGAAAGGCTAATTGTTTCCTGTGTATTGAGCACACAAGGGCTTCATAAAAATGCTGTATTGAAAAAGGTTATTTGTTTTGTGGTATGAGCATTACATTTGTGTGCCACAAAAATGTGAAATATGCATCCTTCGTGAATGCGAAGAGGCACACTCTACTTCAGGGGTGCACAACTTCCAGCCTGTGGAGCCAACATGCGGCGTGGTTTTGACTGGTCCGTAAGCACTCGTGATATTGTGAATGCTCACTGGACAATGCTCTTGTTGGCAAACGTAACGTCACTCGATAATGGGGCGTGACGTTCACTAGGTTTCAATGTAACACTCTTTACCCATGGGTAGTCGAGAGATTCCCTTTGTGGCCCATGCCTTAATATTACTATGGACCCTTGGTCTAGTTAATCATTGTTATCAGTTAATGGCTTGTATAAAGCAGCATGTGAAATTACGTGAATGTAAAATATTTCTGCAATCTCGTCGTGTAGTAAATCTGCAGTGAGGGCAGTACTGGACAAGAACCAGATTTGCATCCTGGACATAGACATGCAAGGAGTGCACAGCATGAAGAAGACTGACCTCAATCCCCTCTACATCTCCATCCAGCCACCATCCATCACCATCCTGGTACGTGCATTGCCCGTGCCACTGGGCCGTATGCTGTACAAGAATCGAAAATTATGGCTTAAAGCATGAAGGCATTGTGACCCCATGTTAAACATGCTTATGTTTAACATGGGGTCACAATGACTCTGGTAACTATCCAATATTAATTATAAAATATGAAGTTGTGTATTTGGCACTTACTCTACAGACAATCAGCCAAACTAATCAAAAGATTGCCAAAACTTTGATAACAAAACAACTTTAATTGAGCAGATAAGCCTTTTCAGCTCGAGTAATGAATTGACACCATGCGCGCACCTTGCCTCCCCACGACCCCATTACGTGTGATGTCATTTCGCCATGCGGCTCGGAAGGTAATTACACTATATGAAGGCATGCCTTTTTGAATCTGCGTATGTATGACTTTTCGTCCACGTTATAATTTATCTTCACGAGGCTCAAATCGTTAAATCCGGTAAAACTTGCTGTGTGCCGACTTTGCAGGAGGAGCGACTGCGTCTCCGGAAGACTGAGAATGACGACAGCCTCAAGAGAAGGCTGAAGGCGGCCAAGAAAGAGATCGAATTCAGTCAGTGCCCATTCCCGTCCATGACTATTGATCGCCGTACCTTGAGCTGAGCTTCAGGGGCATTTTGTGTTGACATTCCTACTCACGGAGCAATGCAAGCTGCATTCCTTTCCACACCCCCTATGTATGTAGACTGAATCGATTTTGAATCAATCCATCTCTTGTGTAATAATTCCTGGAAAGTGATTCTTGTGTCTTGACTGTATTTTCATCACTAGCTTTTTTTTGTTACCACTAGCCAACCTTGCAAGTCGGCTTGTTTCCACTTGGTTTGTTGATTTTTCACATGCCACATGTTTACTTTGCTCTGCACAGGATGCATGCATATCCTCAACTGATTTTCTTTTCAGGTAAGGAGCCAGGAGCCTTTGATGCAATCGTAGTGAATGATGAACTACAAGAGGCTTATGCACAACTTAAGGAACTTGTCAAAAAGGTATTCCTCTCATTTTAAACTTGTTATCCGTAACCAGTGAGATGTGGTTGCATTACTAGCTGGTTACCAGAAGATGTTGTTACTCTTTGTGGCAATGAAAGGTGGTGAAGGTACAGCCTTGTAATTACTCGCACCACTGACAGAAAAGTTCCACCTGCAGGGTATTTGGTCTACTCTTCCACACTGGCCACACTTTGTCCAACCACACGCAAACTTGCCGACATACTGACATTCCCAATTTATACTGTTGGGAGATATAATCGAACAGGCAATCTCTGCATTGCAAGTCCATTGCGCTAACCATCACACCACGGTAGCATCGCAATGTGGCTCTGAACGCTGATTAATTTTCTGTTCCCACCCCCGTCCCCTGCAGGAGATCGCAAAGGTGCAGAATGCCCATGACTAGAGGCGCACAGGGCGTGAAGAGGATGAGTGCACTTGCTGGGTCGGCGTGAAGCCTTAGGGAAAGTAACGTACTTACGTTACTGCATTGGCTTCATGGCTGCCATCGTGTGCCCCCTCTCGCTTGTTACAGTCATATCATGTAGTCTTCAATGTTTTATTGAGAGCCTTTGAATCTGTATATAGGAGAAGCTGAATATATTAGACCATTATTTAGGAGCAATGCCAGCTGTGCTCATATTCGAAGTCGTGCTTGTATCAGAAGTCACCCTTTGCCTCCCATCACCAGTTGAATGTAAGCATGTGTTTCTTTTAAGGTGTGATTTATATCCAGCTTCTACTGTATTTCAATTAGGGCCCATTTCTCTGCATGTAATAATCTCCCTTGCATTCCTGCACTTGGTATAGCTATTTAGTTGTTTTGCACACCACGTAAAAAAGTAAAAGGTTTACATTTTGAAGTATAAAAGAATAAGCTGTTATAAGTTAGATGACAGCTGGGTTATTTCAATTAGCTTGAATAATCTCATGGGTAGGTGCTATAGTTAAACCTGCTGCTGTTACGATTTATTTTCCTGCATTGGTGAAATTGAACCTCATCGTTTGTTTAAAAAATCCATATCAAAAGCACAGCGATTTCAAGATCACATTTTCCCACGGCTAACAGTTCTGATAGGTGTAGAGTACTTCTCATATTCCCACTGCTTGCACATCGCTATGTTTTACAGCCAGCCGAAGCAGTTTGATAAAACATTTTAGTCGATGCAGTGACAAACATCCAGCAGTTGAACCAGTGGGGTTATGGATGTCGTGCGCTTATTTTCTTTGTGTTAGTTTCGTAATTTTTCACAATTTTATGCCAATTCTCTCCGCATCGCATCACGATACAAAGTGTCCACTATCCAAATCGCATCACGAAGTGAAGTGTCTCAGCATCGTCGTGCTCTGATTGAAAGTGCAGTGTATCATGAACTGCACTGATCCACGGAATATAATGTTACCTCTACTTGTCGAAGTTTAGATATATACAGCACACACACACACACACACATTACAGGTACCCCTCTATTTACGAAAGGGATGCGCTCAAGAAACACGCGCAAAACGAAATTCCGTAAATCGGAATGGCTTTTCCCATTCAATACTAAAACTTTGGGATGTGTTTCCGACAGTCATTCCAACTTACTCATAACCTAAACATATACACATATCACTTTTCACAATACAACAATGGTAACATACATATTAAAACGATTAATACATTTTAAGCAAAAATAATTAACCTTTTCAGGGAACTCTCTAAAAGAATGAATGACTAAAAAGGTGATGTGGCAGCATTGCTGTTGCACTGTAGGTATCACGTGACGCTGCCGTGGATGGATGACGCAGCTCCCGGGTGGTTTTTGTTTGATCTCAGTGGCGCGTGCCGAATGAATTTTTATTAATTTCATGGAAACTCGATTTCGTGAATCAAAAAGTGACACAATTTCGTAAATCCAACGTTTGTAAATCGAGGGATACCTGTAGCACAAGGGATGTATTGTCAGAATGGGAACATGGGAATAGGAATGCTCAACGTAGAATCCTTCAGTTTTTCTCTCCGAGTTGGACTCGCCGCGTGTTACATAATCACGTGTGCGCGTGTAAGTGTTATACGTTAAAGGCTGGATCGTAATGTATCCGAGTGCATAGCCTTACATTCCTTAGCTTGATTGATCTGTATTTTGCTTGTTTGCTCCCCGTGCATCCATGCTGATTGCATTGTCACAAAGGGAACAGTGGGCCAGCAGTAAGTCTTCAACTGCCATTGCAATTGTGATGCAGATGAGGCTAAATGATCATCTACATGTTGATTTTTCACTTTTTAATGTTTTTTTTAAAGTACAAATTGGATGGCATATTTTTTTTGTATTAACCTTTGTGGGTAATACAAGAGCATTTTTTCTGGGTTGTTTTTAAGTTGGTACTGTTTCTGGATTTATTTTGTAATACAGATGCCCGTTAATGTGCCTTTGTCTCACTGGTTACTTATGCACAGAAACTTTGTTTTTGAGTCTGTACAACATATCTGTATCAACAATGGGAAAGGCATTTTAAGTAACATAAAAAATCCCTTGTTTTTCTAACTCGTGAGTCTTGAACTTTTCTTCTCAGAAGTGACCTGTGCATGGATATTAGATGTATATCTTTATATGCTGCACAGACAGCGTTGCAACTTGGTGACTGGAATTAAAGTGGCATTTAATTTATGGCGAGCTTAAATAATTAGTCGTTCATACGTGCATTTTTCTTGACCGTATCTTGTCAATGCTCTGCAAGATGAAGCCATCTCCATGCTGGAGGATTGTTTGACCATACTTTACCATTATTATCAGTACTGCTTACAGGTTGGAGAAGGTGGAGGGGCACCCAGGACTGGTTCAGATATCACCACTCAAGCCATGGCCAATAAAACACAGGTCGCTGGGTTCATAAGGCAGTGCAGTGCACTATTCACTGCACTCCACTCCGTTTATACATGTTCTCAATCTAGTATGCAGCAGCTACAGGTAATATTTAACATGTGCAACCGTGCACTGATAGGATTTAATCATCACTCAGACAAAACAAATGATGAGTGAGTCTGCCTCTTTCGTAAGCTGCTCTCGAACAAAGACTTTTGAGGGGAATGGTAAATGAAAGGCCAATTTGGCAGCAGCAAATAGCAACCAGCTTTTCAGGCAACCTCAATTGTTCATGGAGCCCGCCCCCTCTCAATAGACTTTGAAGCAGCTGTGAAAGAAAAGGTCATGATGCACGAGATAAATAGACAAGCGTTACACGCCATTCTCAACGTGACTGCCGCTCCGTGCAAAGGTTTGCAGGCAGTGCAAATACACCGGAGCCTACGGGCGGGAGGGCCCAGGTGCCAGGTTATGCAGGGGGGTGGAGGGCATTGGACTGGGGTCTTTATTTCATCCCTTGCATCATAGGGTCCACACCTCTTTCGCCAGGTGTGACGCAGTCTGAAATGCCACCCAGACAGCGACGCAGCTCGTCATCCTGCCACAGCCATCTCGGTAGTGCTGTGGTCGAAGCCCTTGGCTTGTTAATTCGGAAGGTTAGGATTTTCATATTCCATGTTGGACCTCAACCCAGCCCATGAACCAAATAAACTCCCAGTTCGTCATGAATATGTTTTGTTATTATATGGCGAGGCTGGCCTCTGCCACATGAATGTAGAATTCCCATACTGGCTTTGGGCTGCTATCGGAGATGAGTGATGCCTCGTTGCTCGTTTGCGTTCCTGACCTTTCATGATGAACCCGTCACGAGCGAAATATAATGCTTGTTCCCTTTTGCTTCCAACATAATTAAAACACGTATTTATTTTATATGCTTTTTTTACTAATTTTATTCATATTGCTTTAAAACAGCAGCACGTTAATTTTTTTATATTACACAAGTTATACAAAGGTTATTCCAAAACCCTCGTCTCCCGAGACATGACGGTAACTTTAGTTCTTCAGCAAATTATCGCTTTTCTTGGAAATAACAAGCGTCACGCACGTTCATTAAAACACGCTAATTATACACAGCCTTCATCTTGTGGCACCACGCTTGGCCAGGGCTGGATTTAACCATCTTTGCCTCTGGGACGCTCGAGCAGAATAGACCGCCCCCGCTCCTCCACGTACAGACACAATATCGCCAAAAATACCACCTTAATGAAGGCAATATTGTTTATATCCTTCATTTGAAAACAATACTATGAATAAACAGTCCTTTTTTTGTTCATAGAAAATTGTAACGAGATATGTTCGTGGGCCCCTCTGGAGTTTTGGGCCCTGGATAAATCTCCACCCCACCCCCTTCCCAAATCTGGCCCTGCCCTTAGCAATCTACGGTGGGCGGCTGAACATTCACCTCTGCGCTACAAGCACGTCTCTGTATTTAACCAGCACCGCCCATAGCCGGCATGTGTCCCAGTGGAAGAGAAACCCCCCACCCATCGTGGGAGACGCGGAAACGGTGATGCCCGCCAGGCCACGGCTGTCTCTTTAAATCAGGGGCGGGGAACCTTTTTTTCTGCCAAGGGTCATTTGAATATTTATAACATTATTCGCGGGCCATACAAAATTATCAACTTAAAAATTAGCCCGTTATATTTGGTCAAACATTTAATTCACTCACCCTTAATGTGATGGCTGGAACTGCTTCTCTTTGGCGAGGCGTGTGATGTTAGCTGGTATTGATGATGTTGCTACTCGCAACTGCTTTTCCAGGTTTGCTCCGAGATTTATTGAAATTCGAGTCCCGCCTGCGGTTGCCTTGGCAGGGCCACACCAAATGATTTCGCGGGCCTCATACGGCCCGCGGGCCGGACGTTCCCCACCCCTGCTTTAAATGAACACGTAACACCCCACCGCCCATCCAGCACGCCGATCACACAATTCCCGTAGTAGTAGGAGTATGAACACAGCAATTACTGCTTTAGACTAAACTTTAAAATGTACTTCATGACACCCATGTACACACTTCAAATGTGTAATAATTTCAGGCCATGCCATGTCAGTTATGGATGTTGTTTGACCATACTTCACTACGCTGGTCAGTGCCGGTGCTGGTTGGTGCAAGGTTGAGATGGTGGGGGAGGGGGGGGCAGGCAGGATCTGTACAGATATATCTCGCAACCCATGTCGATCATGGCCGGGGATTGAACTTAGGTTGCCGAGTTTATAGCATGGTGCGCAAACCGCTTTGCCACCGCTCCACCCAGATGTGTAAAGGATCAGTAACAAAAACCCCTTAAAAGGCACATGTTGCGGGCTAAGCACGCAGCGCGTGCGTTCATGGCTCTCTCTGCACAACGCGGGGATTAGCGGGTGATGTGGGTGGAGGAGAAAATGTGAATCATTGTTGTTGGCGGGTCGAGGGTGTATGAATACCCATGTAAAAATGTGGCATCATGCCCCTCTGCTATTATTCCTGAGAATTGAGGGGAGCAGTAGCCTTGTCCAAAGATTCCTGTTCGTTGCAGGGGAGCTAACCAGACGTGGCTATGTTTTTTGACAGCCTCGTGGAAGCTGCAGTGTTTTGGCAGCTGGCTGTGTGACAAAAAATATCGCCCGGCGTAATCTCCATCGTGGGGCAGTGAGAGCGTCGGCAGAGCGAGCGGGGCAGTCGGCACTTTCCAGGAGTTGCTCCCGCTCCAAAAAATCCCCCCTGGGTGGACTAACAGCTCAGGGCATGTAATGGTGCGCCGATTCATCGGTTAAAACCGACGTTTACGCTCGCGATGCACCTCGAGTCGTGCGCGTGAGAATTACATCACGGTTTGTAAAAGCCGTATGCAAATGATATGCGAATGGTACATTCAAGCTAAATGTGCGAACGGAACTGTTACGAATGAGACGGGGGGGGGGGGGGGGAAATATATATAGTAAAAACTAGATACAAAAACTTGTCAAGACAATTGAATTAGCATGGGGGGGGGGGGGGGATGGGTGGGGGGGGATGGGGGGGTTGGTGAATCGTTGTGGGCCATCCATTGAATAGGTACGCAAAAATCTGCCAAAACTTGACCCCTCGCCCCTTCGCTGTACGCACGCGGACTTTTTACACACCCCCCCCCCACCTGCTTACGTACGCTTAACACCCCCCCCCCCACCCGAATCCTATAGAACGGCCGATATTTAATCCACGCAGAAACGATCAAGGATTAATAATATTAACGTGTTTAAGCAAACAGATAGTCCACCGCCGGACTATCTAACTCATTTGAAGGCCAATGTAGACAAATTATTATCGAGGCTTCACCCCCCCCCCCCCGTTTCGTATGCGTACGCACATTGTGAGTAGACCCCCCCTACGCAAGCGTACGCATTTGGGTTAACCCCCCTCCATGCGTACGTACTGAATGGATGGCCCCTTACTTGACTGCTATTCACGACAGTATGCGGTTTGTGCTGCAGGGCTGATGCTGAAAGGAGGTCCCCCCTCTACGGGCGGCCCCACATTAAGGCGCGCTTTGGGGCACGGTGCGGGGAGGGGGGGGGGTGTCACTGCGAGGGCAAAGGGGGCGATCCCTGCCGATCAAGCTCCCCAGCGGCGCTGCACAGCTCCCCCACAACCACACCGTGCAACCCGTGCCACGCAGAGTTCCTTCATCCAGCACTCGAGTCGAGACTCCAGAGGTCCTGGTTAAGGCTTTAGAATTGTTGGGCTAGACTCTAGCGGTCTTCGTCTATGTTCTAGAGGTACTGGTCTATGATCTGTAAGTCTTGGTCGAGGCACTAGAGATCCCAGTCTCTGCTCTAGAGGTCATAGACTCTCGAGATCCTGGTCCAGATTCTGGATGTCCTGGTTTATGGCATTAGAGATCCTGCTATAGACTCTGGAGATCCCTAGACGTGCCCTACAGGTCCTGGTCTTGGTTCTGTAGCTCCTTCCTGTGGCCCTGAGCCGCCGTGGGCCCCACATTCTGCCGCGTGGCGACACGTCGCCGCCGCTCCTCCTCCGCACGAATGAAGGTGCGGAGCGCCCGGGACGGGAAGAGCAACGAGGAGCGACGCGAGCGACTCACGGGGTCATCCTGCAGCCACGGCGCTGCCAGGCACTCGGGCGAGGTGGGGCGGCTCCTGCAACACAGCGACAATGCACCGTTGTACACACGCTGCACTCTTGTCGGCCCAGAGCTCGACGGGGGACTCTCTGCGGCGTGCCGGGTCGTGGGGGTTGTTTTGTCGACACTTCAAGACTGCCGCACGGTAAAGGCGGAGAGCAAACACGTTGGAGCACAGAAAGTACAGGACAACAATGGGCTCTGCTGCACTGCCCTCTGCTGACAACAACCTGACGTAACTTATGCATTCGCACGTTTACGCTCGCTCGCCTTCACCAACCCGCACTGATCAGCGCGGCCAAGTAGGGTCTAATAACCCCCACGACCCTGATCCACTCATCCGGTAGTGGATTGACAAAAGGGCTATGCACGCATATGAACGCACACGGGCAGCCACTCGTGACTCACACGGGGTTTAGGAGGAGTATGTTCTTGAGGAAGAGCACCGCGTTCCTCGACACCTTCGAGTAGCAGCTGCCGAAGTTGACCTCTGCCCTGCGGATGTTGGCGCACGTCTGCTCGACGTTCGGCGCCAGGAACGGATGCCCGCCGCTGAGTCTGCCATCCGCACGGAGCACCCACACACAGCAGTGGGCACCGGTAAAGCACGCACACTCCGGGTCCCACCACCGTCGGTTGCGGCTTGTGTGCCGTACATAGCAGCAGCAGCAGCATCATGGATTTCGCACGTTAAAAAGGCAACCCAGACAATACACATCTCGCCCAGACCCTGCCACAGCCCTATCGCTGATTGAGTATTTTATAAACTCTCCAGGGTTGTCCGAGTCACTCTCACTTACGGATGCGAGTTGGAGGTTAGGGCAGCATTGTGGGTTGCTGTGTGGTACGTACACGATAAATGTGATGACGCCCAGACCCCAAATATCCGCAGGGGTGCTGAACGCTCCTCCCTTTATCACCTCCGGGGCTGGAGGCAGAGGAAGGTGTTGGGGTGGTACAAATGGGGTCAGGGTAGGGAAGAGAGAGCAGTAAAACCACAATAGTTACAGGACCCAGAGAAAAAATGTCAGTCCCACTTGAGGTACCAAAGATTTTATCATCATCATCGTCTGCTGGATGACAGCCTTCTCAAGACATGGCAATTTCGCACAGTCTTGTGATGCAACAATCCATCTAGCTCCTGCACTAGAGAGGGGTTCATTGCTCCATCTCCGTGGTGGGCATCATCTCAGACGTGATCCTTTGGCTGCCATTCCGTTGTTAGTCTTGTACTCAGCCACCCAGCCACCCATCTACTCAGCTACCCAACCACCCATCTACTCAGCCACCCATCTACTCAGCCACCCAGCCACCCATCTACTCAGCCACTCAGCCACCCAGCCACCCATCTACTCAGCCACCCAGCCACCCATCTACTCAGCCACTCAGCCACCCATCTACTCAGCCACTCAGCCACCCATCTACTCAGCCACCCAGCCACCCATCTACTCAGCCACTCAGCCACCCATCTACTCAGCCACTCAACCACTCAGCCACCCATCTACTCAGCCACTCAGCCACCCATCTACTCAGCCACTCAGCCACCCATCTACTCAGCCGCCCATCTACTCAGCCACTCAGCCACCCATCTACTCAGCCACTCAGCCACCCATCTACTCAGCCACTCAGCCACCCATCTACTCAGCCACTCAGCCACCGATCTACTCAGCCACTCAGCCACCCATCTACTCAGCCACTCAGCCACCCATCTACTCAGCCACTCAGCCACCCAGCCACCCATCTACTCAGCCACTCAGCCACCCATCTACTCAGCACTCAGCCACATCACTCAGCCCATCTACTCAGCCGCCCATCTACTCAGCCACTCAGCCACCCATCTACTCAGCCGCCCATCTACTCAGCCACTCAGCCACCCATCTACTCAGCCACTCAGCCACCCATCTACTCAGCCACTCAGCCACCCATCTACTCAGCCACTCAGCCACCCATCTACTCAGCCACTCAGCCACCCATCTACTCAGCCACTCAGCCACCCATCTACTCAGCCACTCAACAACTCAGCCACCCATACTACTCAGCCACTCAGCCACCCATCTACTCAGCCACTCAGCCACCCCCAATCCATACTCAGCCGCCCATCTACTCAGCCACTCAGCCACCCATCTACTCAGGCACTCAGCCACCCATCTACTCAGCCACTCAGCCACCCATCTACCAGCCACTCAGCCACCATCTACTCAGCCCACTCAGCCACCCATCTTACTCAGCCACTCAGCCACCCAGCCACCCATCTACTCAGCCACTCAGCCACCCATCTACTCAGCCACTCAGCCACCCATCTACTCAGCCACTCAGCCACCCATCTACTCAGCCGCCCATCTACTCAGCCACTCAGCCACCCATCTACTCAGCCACTCAGCCACCCAGCCACCCATCTACTCAGCCACTCAGCCACCCATCTACTCAGCCACTCAGCCACCCATCTACTCAGCCACTCAGCCAACCATCTACTCAGCCACTCAGCCACCCAGCCACCCATCTACTCAGCCACTCAGCCACTCATCTACTCAGCCACTCAGCCACCCATCTACTCAGCCACCCAGCCACCCATCTACTCAGCCACTCAGCCACTCATCTACTCAGCCACTCAACCACTCAGCCACCCATCTACTCAGCCACTCAGCCACCCATCTACTCAGCCACTCAGCCACCCATCTACTCAGCCGCCCATCTACTCAGCCACTCAGCCACCCATCTACTCAGCCACTCAGCCACCCATCTACTTAGCCACTCAGCCACCCATCTACTCAGCCACTCAGCCACCCATCTACTCAGCCACTCAGCCACCCAGCCACCCATCTACTCAGCCACTCATCTACTCAGCCATCCATCTACTCAGCCACCCATCTACTCAGCCACTCAGGCACCCCGCCACCCACCGCTGTACTCCAGGGTGCCGCTGCTCCCGCTGTTGCCCCCTGTCCCCAGTGCGGCGACTTTCCGTGTGCTGCCGAAGTCGATGAGTTTGAGGATGCGCGTGGGGCTCACGACGACGTTGGCGGGGCACACGTCCAAGTGCAGCAGGCCGCGCCCGTGCACGTGCTCCAGCGCGCGTGCCAGCTGGCGCAGCAGCAGCACCAGGTCCTCCTCGGAGTACGCAACCCTGTCACGGGAGGGTCGAGGCACGTGTTTTTACCCAGAGCTGACGTACCTCTGTACCTCTTTAGACTGGGAATGGAATTTAGTTGTGAGCGGGACAGGATCAGGGAAAGGAGGGAGGGGGGGGGAGCTGTCGTTACAGTTTGTGTTAAACACACACGCATAGACACACGTAGACACACACAAAGTGAGGTACTGTGATATGTGCACACGCAGACGTAGCCAGACAGAGACACACAAGCACAATGGGAGACACACGCACCCACACATGGACAGTGCCAAGCACATGCACATACATACAGACACAAATGCACAAAGAGAGACAGGCACACGAATACACATGCATAGAGATCTGAATGCACACACACAGAAACATATGTACACACACACACATTGACGTAGCCATGCACGCCGACGCAAAAAAAGATCCCCCATATAACTTTAAAACTGTTAGTGATCAACTACTTCGAACGGCACAGCATTCGAGGGGGTGGGTGGTCATCACCACACCCAACCGCCTTTGTCTCTCCAGCGCTGATGTGTACACACCGCACCAGATACTCAACACACCGCACCAGGTACTCATGTAATGCTGAGGCGACTTAGGAGAGGCCCAGGACCGGTTTAGATATTGGCCGTGAGCGGGAATCAGCCTGGCGTCGCCGGTTTTGCAATGAAGTGCGCTCACCACTCCACTACCACTCCCCAAACCCACAACGATAACAACTGCCGTTTACCACTAAGTGCCAGACGAGGTGCACCTTGAGGCGTGGGGCTGGTCACCGCTCCACCTCAATTACCTGACCAAATAACCACAGGGAAATCACCACAAGAAGCAAGTGCCGGAGACCCCCGGGGGAACAGGCGTCTCTGATGTCTTCTGGCCGAGCCCCACTTGGTGGCTCCAGGAGACACTACCCACCCCCTCCCCACCACCTTAGGGCTCCTCCAGGAACAGCAGGAAACCACCGCGCGGTTGGCCACGTGGCAATGACCCGCCTCCTGCTGGCCGTCCGTGAAAAAGAGCTGTGTAGCTCATCGGACTCCTCCAGCGCAAGTAAATGTTCATATTCCGACAAACGCACGCACACTTGACCGCCCCCCCCCCCCCGGCGCGTGTCCACACTCGCCTCTCGCACAGGTGCTGCAGCAGCTCGCTGCCGCCGACGAGCTCGGTGACGAGCACGACGTGGCGCGGCGTGACGAACGCCTCGTGCACGGCCAGCACGTGCTCGTGGCTCAGCGAGCGCAGGGCATCGAATTCGGCGCGCGCCAAGGCTCGGCTCTCCTCGTCCGCCGCGGCCAGCACCTTGGCTGCGAACGCGCGGCCCGTGGCGTTCTCGCGGCACACCCGGATCACGCCGAACCGGCCCCTGCCGCGTCGTTCAAACAGTTCAAGCGTTCGTAACGGGAGAAAAACATTTTTTTTGTGTATGTTTTTTTTGGCTTGTCCCATAATTCTATGCCGGTTGTGATGTCACGAGACGAAAAATCTATTTGGATCTCTCGCAGAATGTGGGCGCTGAAGCGAACACCACAGAGCTACCTCTGAGATCCCACCCACTCTGCCACCGTCGTGTGACACGCCCAAGGGGATAATGAGCACTCAGGTGAAACGAAGAGACGAGCTCATGTGCAAGAGTGTGATGCATCATGGCATTGCAAGACCGTGAGCGATGGTGTGCAATGTATGCATGTTGATCAGCTTTCGCACTGTACGTAACCAACCCTGCTAATCGGAGGTGCGGGGAAGGATCACAAACTAAACACAAAAAAAGCTTCATCACGAGCTATGTGGGGAAGCTCTGATCCAGCAGTGCATTGCTCGCGGCTGATGATGAGGTTGGTAAGTGAATATGCGACTCGAGTACCTGGCCTTCTCCTCCAGGAAGGTGTAAGGAGCCTGCGGGTGGCCTCTGCGCGGTCGCCACAGTTGCCGGTGGCCCCGCGGTGTCACGACGGGACCTCGCCGTCACTCCCAAAGCGCGACCTGAAGATGTATGGCGAGACCCGGTTTAAACTCGCCGCACACCCGCCCCGTGGTGAAGCCAGAATCAGGCTCACGTTGAACGCGCGCGCCACCTAGTGACGGAATTGTTGCACCTGCCCCAAACCCAAATTTATTTTAAATAAGTATAACCCGTAAAAACAAAGTTTTTCACTATAAATCCTTTATATGCGTGGCAGCGAACTTAATATAAAGGATTTAAAAATATATTCGCCTGTGGAGGACGCGGGGATCGATCCCGCGACCTTTGGCATGGGAAGCGAGGGCGCTACCAACTGCGCTACTCCGCCACGGCCTGTGGAGGGGTTATGCTCTGGGCTCTTACATCTGACGTTCAGCCAAAGCCATGAATGCGTTCTATTTGAATATATGTAAAATACATTTTTTTTGCCTAAAAAGTGTAACATTTTGGGAATTTTTTTTCACGAACAATAATTGTCTGGCACAACGAGTCTGTGTGGAAAATGTCAGCTCGATTGGATCACGGGAAGTGAGTTAAAAAACGACCGGAAGATTTGCACGGTCCTAAGCAAGCAAGCACGCAAGCACGCGAACTTAATATAAAGGATTTAAAAAGCGGACAATTTAACTCCTTCGTATATCTGTCCCAGCACATACAAAATGCAAGTATCTTTTACACCCCCCCCCCCCCAACCACCTGGACCTTTGTCCGTGCATAATTCTGCAGCAGCATTGGTTCAATGCAAGCAAACTCTGGACCGGTTTCGACGTCTCATCATCAGAGTCGAGGCATTTTTGGGAGGGCAGAAATCATGCACTCCCAAAATGCCTCGGGGCTGACAGTTTTCCAGAAGATAGCGAGCGGGAAATTAGGTCCTGTCTACAAGTAGGAAAAGGAAGTTTCGAAGCTGGTGCAGGACAGGAGCAGGTGGAAAGATCTCATGCAGCCCCATCGCCAAACTACATTGGCCATATCGCCGGGACCGTCTCCCCGCACCTCCAGGGATGAGCGCGGGCTCCGAAGCGGGGCTGCCGCGGCCCTTGCCAACGCGCGTGGCGCACGACACCCTGAAGCGGTAGGCGAGGCCCTGGCACAGGCCACCCACGTGGTGGTACGTGTCCGAGAGGCCGCTCGCCACCTCCTGCCAAGGCTCCCCTGGGCCTGCGGTGGTGCAAGCATCACAGGCAGCACGTCAATGAAGGTAAGAAGGGGGCACTGGCATAGCGAGTGGTGTAATGTTACCAGCGAATGAGTCCTCGTCAACCTGGCGGACTTTGTAAAGTATCCCCGAGAAAATGTCTCTCTTTCTCTCTGTCCATGTCTCTGTGTGTGTGTCTCTCTCTCACCCTCTGTATGTATTTGTGTGTGTGCGTCCTCTCCGTGTATCTGTCAATGTCTGTATTTTGGGATTCCCTTCCCCCTGTCTGCACAGCGCCCTACGGGGGGGGGGGGGGGGGTTGTGGCGTCGTCTCTGATCGCGGCACGCAGGGATTTAGCTACCGGCTTGCATCTCGAGGCAGTACGTGAGCGGCGTGCGCGCCTGCATTGGCTTCCACACCACGAGGGCGCCGCTCTCAAACACCTGCGGCACCTCGGGGGCCGCCCCCGTCCAGCTTGGGGGCTCTGACACACCGAGAGGGAGAGGGAGACAAAGGCATGAAGGGAGACATGGGCACGGAGAGGGAGACGCAGGTAGGGAGAGGGGGACAGAGGCAGGGAAAAATACAAGGGGAGGGAGGAGCAGCCACAGGCTGTGACTTCCCCACGACGTGTCAAATCGGCTATTAGATGTGTCTGTCTATACGTGCACTGGTAAAATGTACGGCATTCGAGAACACCTAGGTAAACAAGGAGAGAACATTGAATGGCCCACACACACACACGCCCATTTGCTATATGCAACTTAAAGCAGGTCTCAATGCATTGTTGGCATTTGAAGATAACAACCAGGGCCTGTGGTGAAATCACTGGACCCGCGACGAGCATGTTGTCAAAACACGGCTCTGTGGTGCTCCCACGAAGCTGAGGTTATGATTAATTGAAGGGATAGTACTGGTCACTAGTTGGCTCGTTAGTTAAGGTGAGATCTGTTGCTTGCGGTGGCGGTACTAGCACGAGCGAGCATGCAGGAGGTGGTGGCTGACTAGGGAGGTACCGGCACGAGCGAGAGTGCAGGAGGTGGTGGCGATGCCGAGGGAGTTGACGGCCATGCACTCGTAGACTCCCGCGTCGGCCATGCCAGCCCGCACGATCGTGAGCAGCTGCCGCCCGTCCGCCGACCCGGCCAGCCGCACGCGCTCATCCGGCTCCAGCAGCTTCCTGTCTGCTCCGGCGGCCGTGGCCACCACAGAGCACAGAGGGGGACACAGAGAGGAGCACAGCGGGCAGGGTAAGAGCGAGCTGCAATGGGTAAGAGCGAGCTGCAATGGGTAAGAGCGAGCTGCAATGCGGCACCCCCTCAATTCAGAGCCTACATGGTTCCCCTTGGCTACCCCACATGGGTGACTTTGGCTACTCAACATTTAGGATGCATTTAGAATGCGGTGAATGAGAAGCGAGGACACCACGGTGCAAGTATAGGGGGGGGGGCACAGTCGTACCCTTGAGCCACGAGATGGTGGGGGCAGGACTCCCGGCCGGGCTGCAGCACAGAGTCACAGGCTCCCCCTCCACCAGCAGCTCGTCCTTGAGCTTCACGGTGAACGCCGGCAGGCTCTCTGTGGCACACGCCTGCTCAATGAACGTTCTTCGCGATCGCTGCACGTGACACGCGTGTTTTAGCCACGTGGTAGGATAGCGCAATCGTCCCATAACAATACATCGATTTGTTGATGAAGATAGATAATTATGCCGTCAGCACATGAATGGTGCGTTTTTTATGTACTGTTGTACTATGATTTATGCATATAGTCAGTTCGTGCGCAGGTGCTCCATGCATTGTTACATGTGTAGTGACACAAGTAGGGTCACTATGCCGTAGCACCAGCCACTTATTCTGGAGTGCCGCTGAGAGCCGGGAACCTCCATAGGAGGCTTGAGGGACACGTGGCCGGGAGCCGGGAGCCCCTGACTTGATACAGCAGCAGGGGGTGCGGCCGAGGGCGGAACAAGGCCGCGAGCAGCAGCGGGATAAAGGGGGAGCCCAGAGAGAGATCGGGGTTCATTTGTGGGGATCGTGCTGGGACTCTTCGCTCCCTGTTCGTCGGTTGAACCTTAGCTGGGGATCGTGGGTCAGACGGCGTGTGTGCTGACTGGCCCGTTCGCTAGGGTTCACTCGCACGCACATAGCGAGAATATAGCTACACCGAGCTATAGGACCCGAAGTGGGTACAGTGTGTTTATTAAACATGTTGCCTCCAACTATATTGTATGCGGCTCAGTGTTAGTAGCTTGGGGAGGCATTTATCCAGTGGTAAATTTACCATGTTTGACGATGATGCAAATTATATGCAAATATACAAATTGAGGATAATGAAGCAAATGCAATGCGAGCCAGAAATATAACGGGATCCCAAATCAAGCAGGCACCCTGATTCGTGATGGTTCACCGAATCAGGGTCTTATTGTATGGGCAGACCTTGGCGGTTGCATATCAACCATGCAATAGTTGTGGGTAGAAGAAAGGCGGCAGTACCAGGCGGGGTAGTTAACATCTCGCCACCGTGGCGCCCATGACACGACACCGACAGCACAAGTGAAGTAAAGCTGAGGAACAGAGAGAAGACGAAGGACATCGACGATTCGCACCGGAGGAGCGCAGCGATCGCCGCACGGACTCCTTGAAGCCGGAGAGCCGCGCGGCAGGCGCCGGGTTCTCCCGGGACACGGAGGCGAGGCTGTCACGCGAGCTGCTGCCCGAGTCTTGATGCGGCGAGAGGCTCCGGTCGCGCCGGTTCAGCCGGCTCGCGCCCCAGCGGTCCCAGCGAGAGCGCCGCTCCGGCTCCTCTGCCAACGGCAAACGTTGAGAAGGCAGATCCACACGGAAATTTCAAGGTCGCGCACGGGCATGTGTTTGTGTGTGCGTGAAATTGTGCGTATGGGTATTTGCGAACGTGTGCGAGAGAGCGTGCGAGTGTGTGTGCGTGTGTGCATTTGGGAAGTGGTAGCGTAGCCCTGAGTGCGTTGTGCTACGAACCCAGTTACCCGAGTTTGATTCCCGCTCACGGCCAGAAACACGTGACGATTATCTGTACAGGTCCTAGGCCTCTCCTAGGCCAACTCAGCCTCAAATGAGTACTTGGTGCAATATGTAAACATCGCCATTGGGGAGACAAAGGCGGCCGGGCGTGGTGCTGGCCACCCGTGCCGGCCTTCATAGATGCTCGCTATCAGTACTTGCCCCAAAAAGTATATTAAGGTTATACGGGGGATCTTTGTCTTTTTGTGTGTGCCCATGCATTTGTTTTGTTTGTCTGTATGTAAGAATGTGGGGTACGTCAGCGTGTGCGCGGGTGCATGTGAAAGCACGTGCTCACATTCGTGCGTGCACGCGCTTGCTGTGCACGTGGCATGCATCTGTGCGTACAACAGCGCGTGCCATTCGTTACCAGTATCCGTGCTGGCGCTGGTCACCGACCGCATGGAACTGCTGGAGGGGGACGGGGGCGGCTTGACGCCGCGCGACAACGTTCGCATGCCCTCGTCCCCGGACAGCTCGCGCAGGGATGCGCCCTCCGACCCCGTCCTGCGCAGGGGCGTCCACTCCGAAGCGGCGCGCCCCGGGCCCGTCGGCTCGTCCGCGTCGTCCGTGGCCGCGTCGAGGCTGCCCGCGCGCGTCTCGCCAAACGCCCTGCGCCGCGCGGCTTGCGCGTCGCCGCCGCCCGCCCGGTCCTCGGAGCGGCTGCGTCCCGAGCGCAGGGACAGGCCGGACACCGTCGCCTCGATCCTCCTTCGCAGGGCCATCGCCGGTGACGATGTGCGACCCATCGGGCCGTCGCTGCCCTCCGCCGCCGCTGCCGCGTCCCGCCCCTCGTCCCGGTCCCTGGCCGCCTGCTGCCCCTCGGTGGCCGGGGCCTCCCCAAGCTTGTGCTCTGACTCGATCTTCTCAGTGGAGCCGATCCGTTTGAGTCTCGAGGAAAACTTCTGCATCATGGTGGGGGTCTTGCTCCTGCCCTCACTTTCTCTCGACTCTGTGCCCTCTGTGGACTTTCGCTCGGTCGACGGGGACCTCTTGAACCGCTGCGACAGTCGCTTCACGAGGCTTCCGGGCTCCTCTGCGGGTTCCCGAGTCCTCGTCAGCTGCTCTTTGCTCGCCATCGCCGTGTCAGAGATGCTCCTGTCCCCTTCTCGAGATGCCGCGTTGCTGAGCATGGACCCGTCGGGAGAGCTCTGCTGGAGCTGCCGGTAGAGCACCTGGGTCACTGGAGCCTCTGCCACCAGAAGTTCCGCCTTAGTCTGAGACACGGATTGCTTTGGCGTACTCAGCGATCCGGCGCGCACATTCCCGGGTCTTTGCCCCAGCCCCTCGTCTCTCGGCGCGAGCTGTGGCCTCGTCGTGCTGCCGTTGTTTGAGAAGCGTTTCGCCATTTCCCTCACACTGCCATCGGTCGACGCTGCGTTGAGCAGGTGAGCGTAACGCCCGACCGTCTGAGGCTTTGATCCGTTTAGAAGTGGATTCGTATTTGTCGACTCGACCTCTCCTCCACCCGTGGTCCTCGTCACCCAGGGAGCACCGTTATCCGCTGCCTGTGATGTCCGCGCCTCTGTCGCTTGAGGTTTCGGCACGACCAAGCCCCCGGGCTCCGGGGTTTTTCCCGTGAACTGCGGCAGCCTTGTCGCTGCTGCCGTCTGCAGCTGCTGGCTTCTGCCATTCTGAGCGACTGAGCTTTGCGAGCTCTGCGTGATGGTGGGCTCGGCCTTTTGCTGCCGTAGGCACCTTTCATTGTCCGTCGCCACCACCGTTGTTTTCCTCGAGTCTTCATCGAGCGCGCTTCCCCCCTGCTGATTTCGCAGCATCGCGTCCAATGCGGTTGGCGTGGCTGAGGACTGCCCTCGTTGCTCTAACGCGAGCTGCCTTCTCAGCGCAGGCTCCCTGCCGACTGGGATACTGCCAGACGACCGGAACACCTCCGGTTTCCTGCCCGATGCGATGTCCTCAGAGGAGGACGCTCCCCGTTCAAGTCGTGTGCTCCCGGCAGGGTCACTCGAGCTGCGCTGGTGAACCTCCCTCACGAAGGACCTCCTCGGCGCCACCAGCGGACTCTCCGCCAGGAACGTCGAGGGTCGATCTTTCACCAGTTCCAGCGGCCCCCTGCTTTCCGTGGAGCTCTCAGAGGGAGGGCCTTGAAGCGTCAAACCAGGGCTCCGGCTTCTTGGTGGGAGCTCCAAGGATGCCGACTTGCTCAGGTGCGGCTTCAGGTACTGTGAGGCAGAAGCCCGGCCATCCTGAAAGGCTGCGTCGGCCGAGTTGGTCCTTTGGATCACGCCTCTCTGAGCCGCTGTGCGCTCCGAAAACGACTGCAGTCCCCATTCCATCGCCGCTTCCTTGCTGCCGCACTCCCCGTTTCGTTGCGCCACCACCCCGAGTCGGCCGAGCACCGCGGGCTCCTTGTCGGAGCCCAAGGTCTCCCGAGCGGAGGAGCCCCTACTATCGTCCTGGCTCCGAGCCGAAAAAGCTGGACGCAGTGCGTTCAAACCTAATCCATTCGAGCTTTCGGAACCACCTGGGTCTTCCTCTCCGGACGAGGAAGACGAGGAGGAGGAGAAGGAGGAGGAAGCAGCGGCGTCTCGAAGTTGCTTGGCCGTGCGGCGGGAGACGCGCGGGGCGACGTGGCCCGACAGCATCTCGGGGATGGAGCGCAGCACCACGGCCGACTTGTAGCGCACCAGGGAGCGCTGCTCGTACACACACACACGTGGCACGGTAGCAAGGCTGAGTCTCCCTGCCAGCAATGGGGTGAAGCTCATTTGCCCGAGTAGAATCGAGTGATCGAGAGAGGGAGCAGCCTAACCTTAGAAGAATCGCTGGGATTTTTGTTTACTTCTTACCCAATTACATTCCAATTTTGCACTCAGTATCAGGTCACGAGGCAGCCATTTTTCATTTGGAACATTGCAGCTAGTAGTAAATCATAATATGTTTGAGAATGCCCTGAGAAGGTTATATCACGTAACTATTTCAAGAGGACTTTATCCACACTAGAGTTCACGCCTTTATTTCCTCAGCACATACTGCACACACACGCTCACCTGCAGCCTTCGGCGGGACAGGAAGAATTTGAGTCGATCCGTGCTGATGTTTGTGACTCCTCGTAAAGTCGTGAAGCTCTGTGGATGATGAGGATAATACACTTCGCACCATTAGAAGTCACGCAGCTCCATGGACAATAACACCAAATCCATCCAGTGATGTGCAACATACCGCCACGGAATTTGTTTCAGTGCGGGCATTAAGAGCTGCTGTAGTTTGGCTCTACGAGTCATCCCGTGCGCTCATCAGACTTAAAAGGAGTCACTCAATCACTGGGTAGACTCGATCTATTGTTCTTGTTTAGGGTCGTATATACTTATTTTATTTATGTGTACAGTTATATTCACTTCATTGCATTAAAGCACAAACAATCCGCACACGCACAATTTGGTGTCCGCGGCATGAGAATGGATTTTTTTATTGACGAATCGATGCATCGTCACATGCGTAATGCTCATGAAGTCTCATGAGCCACCCCACGTAATCGTGGCCATAGCGAGGTGTTGGTAGTGCTTCTCAGCTTTTGCGAAGCGCTCTTACCTTGAACCACGGGTGCTTGAGGCAATCGTCAGCCAGTGGCCTCCGCCTGCGATAAATACAATCAGGCGGCAGCAGCGTGACCACGTGCAAACATCCGCGAGCGGCCATCAGAGTCTGCTCACGGCTCCAGGTTGAGGAGGCTACGAACCCCGCCCCGAGTTTGCCAGCCTCACGTGACGTTTGCAGGTGGACTGAAGCGCGCTGGCAGCGGCTTCTCACATAGAGACCCATGGACTCACACAGAGACCCAGAGACTCGGCATAGAGACCCGATGAGAAACAGGAATGCGCTCGCAGTGCAAGCAGCTTTCCTGGAGAGCTGCTGGCATGGGAGCCCAGCACGGGTGCATCATTGTTATCACTACACGTTTGCCATCCCGTTCGGGTGATGTAGGGGTGTTACGGGAGGGCGAACAAACACACAAGGGGTGGTTACGCCAGCACGCGGAAGGGTGCCTACATCCACGTCCGCATCGGTTAGCCCTGGGGGCTGTAACGGCGCTGTGATCCCCCACGGCCCCACCCCTCGGGGGGGGAGTTGCTATATAAGGCGGTGAGCCGTTGGGCTCGGTCTTCACTTTTCAGCTTATGGATAACCCAAAGCAAACTTCGTTGCTTCCTCAAATTGACAGTAACTAGGTTTCCTCTTGGGAATATGATGTTTAACCCACTCGTTACGAGCACAAAATCTTAATCGTTCTGTCACATTCACTGCTTGCTCCATGCAATAATGTGAAGAAGAAAAAAACCTAAATAAAGTTAAATATATTTTTCACGGTCTTGAGTAAGTTCAATGTTTTCTTTTGAACCTGCATAATTTACTTGCAAATACTTTGACTCAAATAAGCAACACATACTTCAATAATTAACATCGAAGCTGACCGAATGTAAATAGGCAATATGCATTCCGCCTTTGTAAACAATGTTACTCACTTGTGCAAAAGTTCCATGCTAGCAATACTGAACAAGAAAAAGAGTAGAGTTTACAAAGCATGAATACGCACTTTGATTTAAAGGCGTTTCCTCTTCTAATTAAAATCTAAACCACTAAATCGATGCATAACTGAGGCGACCATATTTATGGGAGTCTCAACCTGGACACGTTTCTTGAGTTGGCAGCCCCTCTGTCTGCCAGCCCCACCCACTTTCACGTGACCACACCCACTTTCACGTGACCACACCCACTTTCACGTAACCACGCCCACTTTCACGTAACCACACCCACTCAAGCGCTACCCCTGCGAGTTGCCTCGCTCATTCTGATGCTCTCCTCTCGCCCACTCTCCACAGGCCCCACCCACGCCGCAACCAGTCCCACTCTTTGCTCGTATCATGAGCAGCATGAGGCCGGAACATTTTGAACTGGGACAGAATCCAGATTTTTGCAAATCCTTTCAGGGAAACACCGAGACAGCCTTTCTGAAACCTGCACTGCCCGCCGGTCAAAACTGGACATTTGGTACGTTTGCCCAGAACTTTTATCTCTTCCCCCCATCATACCCTCCAGGCCCAAACAATCTATAACCCCCATCCCCGTCCCGTCCGCTGAGTGACGCTCACCCGATGTCCTGCACGAGCACTCTGGAGATGAAGTCCTGCGCCTCGCGGCTCGTGATCGCCGCCGTGCGCTCGTCGAAGTTCAGCGTCTTGCGCGTCACGTTGAGCAACGTCGCTCGGTCGTTCTCGCCCAGGAACGGAGAGAGTCCGCTGAGGCTGCGGCGACGCGCGGGGAGTAACGTAGTTACCGCCATCAACTAACATAGCCACCATCAACTACCAGCACCATCAGCGTTAATTTGATATATTGAGCTGGCTGATATTACGTATATATTTTATGTGTGGTGCTGGTGAATGTAATTTATGAGTACTTACCACACGTACGTAATGACACCTACAGGCCTGATGAGTAAAAACACAACGTGCGTTATAACATTTTACTTGGCGTTGATCAATGTATATGTAAACAACACGATGCATATTTTTACATTTTAAAAGAGCATTGGCACAGTGCTTATTACACCGCGGTCTGTCCTGCAACTCCGATTATCAGCGTTGGCTACATATGGTGCGAAAGAAGTTCAACACTCATACATGAACCTGGTGACCGGAGTTCCATTCCTGGCCACTACAGAACTGGCCCTGGGCTCTCCATAACTTCACCAAACCCACATTGACCAGTGTAGTGATGTGTGGTCAAACAACACCCATGATCAACACCGTGTGGGGAGGCCTTCAATGCAGGGGATATATAATGGCTACTACTCAGGGAGCCCCACCCTTTGCCCATATCATCAGCCAACCATGAGGCCAGAACATTTTAAACTTGGACAGAATCCAGATTTTCGCCAATCCTTTCTGGGGAACACCGGGACAATCTTTCTGAAACTGCGACTGCCCCTTGGCCAAATCGGGACATTTCGTCACCTTTGCCCAGAACTTTAACTTCCCCCCCATCACCCCCCCAAACCCTCTGACCCCTATATGATGGCTCATGATGACGAAGACACACGTGGGTGCGAGAGGCACCAGATGTCGGAGGCCTTGTACACGGGGCTGTGGCGCGCCACCTCTGGGGACACGAACTCAGGCGTTCCGAACTCGCTGTACTGCGGGGAGCCAGGCACCACCTCCTGGGCGAAGCCAAAGTCGCTTATCTTGATGTCGTCCTTGCCAGTATCGGCCATCAGGATGTTGGACGGCTGTCATGGGGGGACATACAGACGTAGGAACATGTGAATGTATAACCAGGTGGCAGCCCATTGGGACGGAAGGCTGGTGTGCAAGGAAGACCTAGGATGCAGAGAATGTAAATTGTAAAAACTACAAACTATAAAACTAAAAAATGTTTTTAACTAAACTATAAAACTAGACACTAAACAATTTTATTTTACCAAGTAAGACCCACTGAGCTATGTAGCTCTTTTTCAGAAGCGACCTGGCCACAAATGATCGCTGAACGAAGTGGCTTACCATGTGGAAATTGTATTGCAGCCGAATCCAATTTCCCACTCATGCCACTGCAGGCAGAAGGGCCTCTAACTGAGAGCTCAAGGGAGTCCATCTCAAGGGTATCGTTGGCCAATTCTTCCATGTTCATCTTGGAATAGGTGGGAGCATCCACACTTTACCCCACCACACGCAACTTGCGGGTCGACTGTGGTGTACTGACTTTTTATTCTGGGTGGCCCAGCGGGAGTGCATTCACGACTTGTTGCAGAAGTCCTCGGTTTGAATTTGGCATGCCACCCTCATTAACATTGTGGGTGTACTAATCAAATAAATACACGCCATGTGCTTTACAGTGGATGATAACAATCCCCTGACATAATTTGAAACGAGAAGGCTATAGTGTGCTGGGGTCATGGTCCAAATTATAAGGATTTTTTTGCAAATTATTAAAATTGATATCACACATCAATCATTGCTTCCTACTGGTAGAATAATACCCTCTTTCAGGCCCTAGTCCTGAGTTACTTCGTGTCTCATTTTAAAGGGTGCTGTGTGAAAGGGCGCCCTTTCAAATGCTTGAGATGAGATGATTTTTTATTCTCCTAACTCCTGCAAAGCACTCTCAAACGCCCCAGCGCAAAGGGCACTCTGTCAAACGCAATTACCGTGTTGCTGCTTCACATGTCGCGGCGGGAGATCGAACCAAAGACCACTGGGTTGTAAGTCCAGCGCGCAAACCATCACACCAAGGCAGATGTAAATGATAATAATGTTCTACAGGAGTTAAAAAGCTGTCAAGTTTAATTATTCTTTGGGTCTTTCGGTAAAGTCACGTAGATAGGATCGCAACACGAGCGTTCGTCGAACGCTTGTGTTGCGATCGAAACGTCGTAGTTTTTTGTTATTTTTTGTTATTTTCTATGAACCTATCTACATGACTTTACCGAAAGACCCAAATAATATTAATTCCTGCAGTCACGAAAGCTTTAAGTCAAGATTTAGGTTTAATTATGTCGATTTAAAGTGTTCATAATTTATACATTGGGCTTTTTGAGTGACGTAAAAAAAAAATTGTGCGACATTCACACAACAAATTAAATCTCTTTCTGCAACAGACGTTCCATTTCCAAACCTGTGCCTCACCTCGATGTCGAGGTGGAGTATGTTGATAGAGTGCAGATAGCTGATGCCCTCCAGGATCTGCTTGATGTACATCTTCACCTACACGGGGGGGGGGGGGGGAAACATAAATATAAATCATCACCAGGCGAGTGGTGTCTTTAACATCACACCATCGCAAGAGACGTATGTGTGTGTGTGTGATCATAATGGCTCGTGTCCTCCCACTGGCCTGATGTTCAGACAGCGCTGGCTTCTTCACCAGCCTGTCCAACAGCTCCTCATTCGAACACCTGTGAAGCGGTCGTTAAGGGCAGCTCTCATTTGTCTACAACACCATCACGACAGAGGGACGCAACTGTGACAACAATACAAAGAATATATACCAAGGGCATGTATTGAATCAAAATTATGAATCTTGACTTAAAGCTTTCGTGACTGCAGGAATTCATCTTCTTTGGGTCTTTCGGTAAAGTCACGTAGATGGTTCAAAGAAAATACTACGACGTTTCGATCACATCACAACACAAGCGATCGCTTGTGTTGTGATGTGATCGCTTGTGCTGTGATCGAAACGTCGTAGTATTTTCTTTGAACTATCTACGTGACGTTACAGAAAGACCCAAAGAATACAAAATTATGAATTCAAGGTGAGTAATTCGATAGTGAGAAAGTAACATGATAGGTGACTGACACGTGATTGATAAGTAACTGAATGAGTGATTGACAGATTAAGGATAAATAAATAATTGAATTAATGTGTTATCAATCAATCATCAATTTACGTGCCAATATCGCCCCTCAATAAAGTCGGCATCAGTGCAAACTGCAATGGAACGGGAACGATGCAGGGGCCACCGACTAACTGATCACACCCTCAACGGCTAACACCGACCGAGCAAAGTAAACTGAAAATGCGTGCAAAAAATACTTTCTTGACGAGTGACCGATGGATGACGAATCGACCGACTCCTTGACCAGAGTGACCTGATCGGTCCTGATCGGTGGACCGACAGAGGATACAGCTCCATGACGATGATGACGCGGCGCCGCGAGCGGAAGGCGTCGTGCAGGCACACGACGCGCTCGTGCGCGAGCCGTGCCGACACGCGCAGCTCGCGCTCCGCGGCCTCGCGCCGCGCGCGACCCCGGGGCAGTGACTTGGCGGCGCAGGGAGACCCCCCGCCGCTAAGCGCACGCACGCGGCGCACTGAGCCGAAGGCTCCCCTACGTGGGGGGGAGGGGGGGGGGGAGTCAGAGGCCGCACAGGCGTCAGGGACTGGGCACTGGGGGTCAGGGCCCGAGGGGCCGCACAGGAAGGCGAGTGGAGGGCAGCACAAGGGCAGCACCGGGGAGCAGAGGGAGTCAAACGGACCACAGTGGGGGCATGGCAGGGGTCAGAAAAATTATGAGGATACAAGTGAGAGTATGAAGGGGTGAGGGGCTGGGGCCAAGAGTAGAGAGTGCAGACAGGGCTCAGTGGCAACATAGAGAAGAGGGTCAGAGTTACAACAGGGGTCACGGTTATAACAGGAGTTCAGAAGAAACCAGTGGGTTCACAGAGGGTTGGAGGGGGTACAAGAGTTCACAGGGCAACATGCAGGTTAGATGGCACGTGAGGTCAGGGGGAGCACAGAAGTCGGGAGGACACAGGGGATGAGGTGGATTACAGGGAAAGAATCCTGGCTAAGGGACAATTGCATGACACAAATGCGTGGCATCGGCCTCGCTGCATCATCACGAGTGATGGCCCACCTCCCGATCTCTTCAAGTATCTCATAGTGGTCTTTCAGTTTTCGTACTTCTTGTTCTGGCATCTCTTGCTGTCGGGCCTCAGATTTTTCTAAAACAAAGAACAAATTAAGAAACAAAAGTTTATCACCGTGTAATATTAATTTCCAGGATAACGACACAATGTTCTCTGTGGCTCGATGTAGATTTGATCATAATTCCTAACTATTCTTGCCAACAAAAATATTAGCCCGAACCATAACCAAACGAGCCATATTAATATCAGCCCTGACCATAATAATATACGCTGACCAAATACTAGCACTGCAAACAAACAGATAAGCCAATTTAATTCTAGCCCTCACGCTAACTACACGAGCCAAGCAGCCCCCTAACCCTATCCAACCAGAACCCAAGCCCTACCGTTAGCGCTTCTCCTAACGCAAGCCCCACTCCAGGCGATTCATCTGACCAACCGTCTCTCCCCCACCCTCCTGTTTCACTTTCTGTTGGCGTGTGGCCCTCCGCTGCTCGCTGCTGCTGCTATGCACGGACATTGAAGGTATTTCGCACCTCCAATTAGCACGGCTGGCTATGCACGGTGGTGCGTAGTTCAACCTACGCACGTACACCGTTACATAGCCAACTGTGCTAATCGGAGGTGCTGCTGGTGCACGTGTCACGCGCACTCACCCATGCGCACGCTCAGCTCGGCCATGCAGCGTGCCGTGCCGGCCCGGGATCGCGCCTCGCACGCGTAGAGCCCGCGGTCCGAGCCACGCACGTCGCGCAGCAGCAGAGAGCACGCGGAGCCGCTCCGCGTCACCGACGCAAGCCCGCCTGCCTCCGCCAGCCGAGCGCCGTCCTGCACATGAACACACGCGCATGCGGGCGCGCAGATAACAATGACAACAACAATCACCATTCGCCACTAAGTGGAGGTGACGTCACCGCGGCGTTTGTGCCATGCTAGGTGGACTTTGAGGCCACGTGAAGTATCGAAGGCTCGCTGGGCAGGAGGTCACGGGACAAACCCAGGTGCCATGGGTTGACTGCCTGAGATGACTGGCAGATGCACCACCTGTGCCCCCTACTGTGACAAATATTGCTGTGTATTATCTCCCCGGCGCTCTGCTCGTTGTTGTGAGCGTCGTTCCTCTGCCCTTTGCTGTTGTTGGAGGGCGACTGCCTCCAACTCTCCAGTAGCGTCCTTCACGAGCCTCCTCCACAGAGGCCAATCTTGACATCGTTGGTACCAGTCATCAGCAAGCCAACTCAGCTCCAAGTGTGTGTGTGCGCCCAAATGCACACACACACTTGAGCTCAGCTACAAAAATTGCAGCGTTTTTAATTAGCACAATATCATGCAATATTTAAAGAGTTGTCAGCCTTACGCAGTTACTGCTATTGCGTAAACGTGGATTTTGCACACTTAAGCAGGGCCTGACTTGATGGAAAGTGCGGTGTTCAGCTGCTCTTTGAGCCGCCGTGAGCACGGACGGGGCTCAGCATGCCGAGCCTCCTCACCTTGTACCACAGCACGTCGGGCTCGGGGCGGCCGTGCACCACCACGGAGAGGCGGACCGAGTCTCCTTCCTGCACTTCCACGTCCTCCATGATCACCTCGAAGTGCGGGGCCTCTGCAACGCAGCGCTTAATGTTTGCTCACCAGTGACCGACCGCGATAGTCATCATCATTCTATCATAATAATTTTTCTTATTATCATTATTATCATGATCATCATCATCATCATCATTTTCATCGTGAACATCAGGATCAGCATCACCAATCAGTGTCATTATTTTCATCATCACCATTTGTCATATTTTTCATAACCGTAGTAATTTTCAGTATCATACTTTTTATCATCTCATTTGCATAATCGTAATCTTCATTATTTTCATCATCATCATGATTTTCAATAGATGTACAAGATTTATTGTGCACTATTGTGGAGGATTTTGGGATTATTATAATGATAAGTCCAAATTGGTCCAGAGTTTGCCTCCTCAACTTAATGCTACTGGAATACTGTCTCTTGTTTTAGGTGGCCCATGCATGGGCTGATGGACTTAAATGTCATTTCATTTTTACATCTAAACCGAACCATTGCCTGTTTATTAAGCGTGTTATTAATCTGTAAATGACGTTAATTCACAAACAAAGTTGTCAACCAATGATCACCAAATAACCTTGGATTATTCAACACACGGTACAGTATTTGCTCCAAACTAATGACCAATGCACTTTACACTGCAATGTGCCTCGCTGGGTTTGATTATTTTTATAACAAGTGCAACTTCCAGAGTAGAGATGCCAAAAAACGCCACAAGTTGCTACGTTGATGCAGCAAGTTGCTGTTAAATGTCAAGTGAGTTTTAAATCCGATAGTGTTGAAGGTTAAGGTTAGTAAATATGGTTTATGTTTATATATCAAAACTAAATATCATGCGACAGCCACCAGTGCCGCACGGCCAAGGTCTATTTGTGACAAATGCCGACGGTAATACAACCCGTCCATTATTAACTCCCTGAATGCCTTTACAATTCTTCATAAACTGAGGACTGACATCATCTCCGCTCAATCTGGCAGCATCCACAACTCTCCGCTGATTGCTTCTGAACCACCAGCACAAACGCATCCCCCGTCAAGCCTACACAACGATGGTACTCGTTTCAATCGAATTTAATGCCTCTGCTGATGTGACCCAGAAGGTCAAAACCGGCCAGGGTTTGCGTATTTAAACAAATGCTTCCAGTTAAATTTGGTGTGCGAAAGCCAGTGGGTGATGGACAAATGATGATGTATTTATATGTGGATGCAGAGACAGGAGTTTTGCTGCATATGTTTTTTTTTCTTAACCATTTTCTTGCTGTAAACGTGAATGTTACCTAAATATTGACAGTTGGCTGAAATGTTGAGCTATTTCCTTGAGATGAAAACAGTAAAATCCGGCTTATTTAATTAAAAAATATGTTTTTGTTATATTTAATATTTTTTAAAGATATTTAAAAATATAGTTTTTGTTCTATCACAATGATATTCCAATAACGCTATTGGCATCATGTTGTGAGTTAGTCAAATGTTCTATTTGCGGTATTCATGATATATTTGAATTATACTGTAATCCAATTAAACAATTCGCGATTTCCAGGCATTTAGCAATACGTTTATCTATTAAACTCGACTCGTATCCTCACAATCCACGCAATTGATTTTCTGTGTTTGAATCGATCGCTTTCAACTTAGCCTAATGTTTCCTTCAGGCGAACAGACGGAACCAACACGATAGAAACAGAAAGAACGACCGACAGAGACTACAAACAAGAAGAGCGCAACAGAATATACCAGGGGTGGGCAACTAAAATGACAAGAGGCATTTTTTCGAATTCGCTAAAAATGTAAATATTACAAGAGCCGCAATGCATAAGAATGACGTCACGAAGCAGCCCTTAAAGAGCCGCGTGCAGCAGTGCAGGAGTCGCAGGTTCCCGACCCCTGATATAGACAATACACACGTGGCGCAAATGAGACCGTACATTGGGCATGAGCACATTCCCAGCGGCTTCAGCCAAGGCCGATTGCAATATTTCGTGATGCCCAAGGCCACGTGAAACCGAGCTCAGGGGTGGCCGAGACACGAGTGGAAGAGGCACGTTGGGGTGTGCCCCCCCCCCCCCCCCCCCGGGCTCACAGACGAAGTCACGCACCGGCCTGCGAGACCACGGCCGTGTAGGAGTCGGATCCGAACTCGCCACGCGCCGTGCACACCAGCTCCCCCAGCAGCTTGGCGCGAGCACGCGGCATCTCCAGCGCCCACGTGCCCCCGGGCCGAGAGCTCAGGCGCACCTCGCCCGAACTCTCGTCCACAGGGATGCCGTTCCTAAAAAAAATTAAAGTCACAAACGCGCTGCTTGCGCTCGCGGTCACGGCGAACGACAACACGGGCGAAGCGGCGCGCGTGATCGGATGTCGACGGTACAAAACGCGCGCACGGCAGGAGAATTTATCGATTGTCAATTAAGCGCTGGCTATGAATGTTGGAATTCACGATGAAGTGGAAAAAAGTAAAAAAAAAATGGTTGTAGATGTGATTCAGGATTCATCTTCTTGGTTCTTTTGGTAAAGTCACGTAGAATGGAAATTATAAAATAAGAAAACTAAATAATAATAAAAAAAGCTATTTTTATTATTTTATTATTTCCATTCTACGTGACTTTACCGAAAGAACCAAGAAGATGAATCCCTGCAGTCACGAAAGCTTTAAATCGTGATTCAGGATGTGAGCGTAAGTGTGAGTGTGGATGGAAGCATTGAGGAGGGAGCGTTGTTCCTGCACCTTGTCCATGACACGGTCGCCTGCACATGGTTCAATCTGCACGTTATCTCCAGGGGCTCATTTTCCACCGCAAAAATCTCTTCATACTTCTTGACAAAGCGAGGAGGCTCATTGAGAAAGGGCTCTGTGGAGGAAGAACGAACAACCGTGAATACTGTCAAGGTGCAAATTTATTTTCACAGGCAGGCGCGGCAACTATTGTGTTGGTGGCCAGACGTGTCTGTGTGTGATAGTGAACAGCAATAACTGACCTCCCCCTCCTTTCCCTTTCCCCCTCTTTGGCAATGTGTTGTAGCCCTTACCACCATTCCCCTGTATATATTTTGTATCATGTATTTCTAAGATTATGTACGCAGCCGCGACGTGTTGACTGCTCTGACTCACTTGAGTGTGAGCGTGTGAATAAACGATTCATATATATGATATACTTGTGTGTGCTGGTAGACAGCCACACTGTGTGCTGGTGGACACTCTTGTACGCAGACACGCACGTGGTGTGATTTTTTCCTTAACCGACTGTTGGGGCAAGTGTCGGCAAGGCACAAAAGGGGGTGGGTGGCCAACACCACGCCAGACCACCTTTGTCTCCCCAGTGGCGATGTTTACACCACGCACCAATATACACATTTGAGGCTGAGTCGACCTAGGGGAGGCCCAGGACCCATTCAGTTGTTACTCGTGTTGGCCATGAGTGGGAATCAAAGCTCGGGTCGCCGGGTTCGTAGCGCAGCGCATTGACGCGCTAAACTATTGCCCCCACACACACGCACACACACACGGACACACGCACACACACACACGGGTGCCGGTGTCCACTGTGCCCGCGTGTCCCCCACTTCCCCACCACCCCCACCACCCATCCCCACACCCCCCCTCCCCCCCGTCGCTGCTGCCCTCACCGTGGGGCAAGAGGCAGGTGGGCGCCGAGGCGGGCGAGGGGCGGCTGCAGCCGTGCGGGCTCACGGTGAGCGCGCGGAAGAGGTAGTGCAGTCCCGGGCGCAGCGTGCGCACCGCGTGGCTCGTGCCCGGAACGTTGGACGCCACGACGATCCACTGGCTGCGGCCAACCACCTGGTACTGCAGCGCGTACGTCACGGAGCCCGGCTCTGCCGACGAAGCAGTGGCATTTGTCTTTAATTCGTTTTGCATTTTATCTTGAACGAGGGGAAAAAATAGATTAATTTTTACGTACATGTTCAATATCATGATATGAATAATAATTAACTTATTTATCCAGGAAGCCACACTGAGTCATATGACTCTTCTTTTCAGGAGGGTCCTGCCACATTGGGTTGTTATTTTCAGATATTATCAGCCAACGCACACGAGCGGGAAGCACTTTGTCCTTGTACGGATGATAACAGATGGGGATTTGTCCGCTTGCTGTCCTGCCATCTCCTGTCGAGCCAGGGTATGGTACCTCCTCGACACCCACGGAAAGGGTGTTTCACAACATCTGTATGATGCACCAACCCTCGCCTCCACAGTGATGGATTACAGACATGCACCACCACCAAGCTGGAATCATCTAAGTCATGATAAAAGAAAAATACCAACTCTCACACTGAAATATCAGTCAAACTGATGTTTTTTTTACATCTCGGAGCTGGAATTTAGCCAGCATGAAGCCTAAACAAAATTTTAAGTGGTTGCTCTTTCGTTGTCGATGCAATTCAGGGGGAAATGCGTTGGTTTTGCGTTTACCTTCACTACAGAAATAAAACCATTGCGAATATTCATTTGACCCCATTGTCACGAATGAGGTGATTGAATGGACAGATGACGATGAGCGCCTGACCTGAGAAAGCCTGGAAGGCCTTGGGAGGTTTCCACGACAGCGTCACGGAGTCGGCAGTCACATCTGTGACAATCGGGGGTCCATCCGGAGGCCCGGGGGTGGCGTCTGCCGAGATACAGAGAGAGAGAGAGACAGACAGAGATGCGCGCCGTGACTTCAGGACCAACACACTTCTGCAGAACGTGGATGAACAGGGGGAAGCTCTCAAGGGAAGGCGAAGGGGCATTGGCCTAAGTGACGCCACTGAATCTGACTGCGTGCTCACACATTGGAGGGTTACTGAATCCCACTGTGAGGTTGAAGGATGATGGAACCCACACAATAAACAGCGCTCGTCTCGTAGCTAAGCACCTATACTGTGTACCCCAGCTGTCTGACAACAGTTTGAAGTCTAATGTATGATGATTTAATAGATAATTAAAATTATGGTCAGGTAAGGTTAAATTGTATGTGGGTGCTGGGTAGATTGTTGCACCGTGAAGTTCTAATTCAGTGTCTTTTCACGAATTCACGTTAAGAGTACGGTAGTTTTTTTTAATTCACGAAGTCTAAAGCTTGTGTCAGACGGTCTTTTGTGAGTATCCACAACAGCTGTTTGTGTTTCGAGGTGTTTCTTTTGAAAATGTTTTCACGTGGAATTAAATTGTTATTTAGATCATTAACTGAACGACAGACCTTTACCAAAAAGTATTACCAGTCCACGTTGAGAGTCGTGCAACAATTGGCCTTGATCACATGCAATCACATTTAACAAAGTAACTTTTTACCACAATGTCAGAACACACATATATATAATACTAGCTATACACGGCAGCAACAGACAGTTTACAATTGTGATGGGGAAAAAATGAATAGGCTATACCCTTCGCAGCAAACTGAAGTTTACAATTCTGCTACGTCTGTTAGGACAGCAAATGACAGATCTCCAAAACGTATCATCACGCGCGGCAACAGTGGATTGGTTACAATCGTCGGCCGTTACCACTTCCACGGAGAGATTGTCAAGAGTCGATCATTTTCGTTCTGTTGTGACTTCTGCTGATGCTGGTGATGCTACTGTGACTGATGGTTGTGATGCTCTTGCTGGTGCTGATACTGCTGCTGGCATTGTTAATATAACTATAGCTACTGCTGCTGCTTCTGCTGCTGCTTCTGCTGCTTCTGCTGCTTGTGTTGGTATTGCTTGTGCTGAGATTTTACTTCTGCTGCTGCGACTATTGCTGCTGCTACTACTGCTGCTACTACCGCTGCTGGAATTGCTGCTGCTGGTGCTGCTCCTGCAGCTGTTGCGAGTGTTGCTACTGCTGCTGCTTGTGTCAGTGCCGGCCCGTGCCATGTCTTACCCACGACGTGCAAATGAGCGTGACAGAAGGCCCTCCCCGCGGAGTTTGACAGAATACACTTGTAAACGCCGGCGTCAGCCAGCTTTGCGGACTGAATGATGAGCTTGAACGTGCCATTCTCTATGCGAAAACAGAAGGCACAGCCAGCGGCTCCATTATGCGGGTGTTCCACGGGACAGGCAAGACACGGGGAACGTGGGATGGGAAACACATTGAGCACAAAACACCGTTCATCCGTTCGCAGCCCCTTGGTTGCACTTAGAGACGCATGTCAGAAGGGCATTATTAATTGTTTACAGCAGTTGTAGGTACCGGGTATGGCCACCACTCCGATGACATAATACTCACGTGTATCCAGGCGCAGAGTGTGCAAGGCGTCACACCGTCTAATAACACTTTTTTTATGAAGAATATAAACTTGAAACATTCGGATCCCGAGGAGTTGGGAAGTATCACCCTGCCTCCTGATAAAAAGTCCAAGTGCCTCAGTTCCAGAGAAGGTGGGTAACTGCTTATGTCCTACTTGGGTGAGTAGTGGGAATTAAACATTCCTGTTGGGGTAGGTGAGTGGAGAGAACAACCACGATAATGTAGAGTTGGATGGACCACCCACCACCGACTGGAATTTAAAGCCAGTTTTGAGTTGGGTTCTCAAACCACGTATTCGCCTGGCCAGACACACCCTCAACATAATCACTGTCATCATATCGAACGCAGAGGCATCAGTCCGGTTATCCCTTGCCGAATCACAAGAGACGGAGGCAGGGAAAGCGTGTTTAGTGTGAGCGTCTGAGCGATCGAGTGGGCAGCCCTCACCCTCTTTGGACGTGACCCTGCCGCCCAGCGGGACCGGCTCGCCCTGCCGGAGCCAGGACACCTGGGGAGGGATGCGCGCCTGGCCCCGGCACTCGAGCACGGCGCAGCTTCCCTCCTGCACCGCCACGTCGCACAGTGGCTGCGAGAAGTCCGGGGCGGCCTTAGGGTCGCTGGAGGAGAGGACCGGAGGGGGTCGAGGGGCGCGGGACCCCTGCCGACCGGGCGTCTCGAGCGGCCCCCTTGCCGGACCTGGGCGGTGCCAGACGCCGCGCGGAGTGACCTCGGGCCGTGGCTGAGTCTCGAGGCCCGTCCCGGTGAGACTCTACGTCGCCGTCCCTCTCCGCCTCGCCCAGCTCGGGCTCTTCGGCGATGGAGGGCATCATGTCGCGCTTGGATCTGCAAGGCATGGCAGAGATGCTCACACCGCTCCGTCATCATCATCATCAGCCATGATCAATCCACTGCTGGATGAAGGGCTCCCCGTCATTGCGCTCTATCGGGCAGTGGTAACTGCTAATCTCAATTGCGAGGATTTCCAGTGGCACTTTGCTCTCAGAATAAGTGTGGTGAGAATAAATAATGGTTAAAATGTTACCCTGATTGCGAACAGGAAAATAATGTACGTGTCCTCTATAAATGTGTAGAGTAAACCTATTAAGGAGACAGACAATGAGTCTTCAGTTAAAATAAACTACACTTTATGGATTCTATCCAATCACATGGTCCATGCTGATTTGAATAAGTAATTTAATCTGTTCATTGACCGAGCAGTAGCGCGTTCATAGCTTGTTACAGAGATTCACGGTTCGAGACCCACAGCCGCCCTGGTTAATACTGCAGGTGTATTTACCATAGAACACATACATGCTGCCTGCTTAATGCTGGACGTCAAAATATCCCGAGACTATAAATAGATAGGGTTCAAAATTGCCATAGCACCTTTGCCCCCTACAGGCGTCACTCGCTTAACAATCGTTTCTATTCTATGAGAATTCATCATAACGAGCAATTTCAATTTAGACCCATTTGTTCGCAAAACGAGCAAACGTTTGCTTAGCGAGTAGAGAGACCCATTGAAAAATGTGTCCCGTGGCAGCAGGGGGCGTACGGTGGCCCACAAGCTGTGTTCACCAGCTCTCCTGTGCTGTGCCTGCGTGTATAGTCGTGTGGGGGAACGGGGGCCTTGTGGTGGCACTGCGATGGGTGGGTGGGGGAGGCTCAGTTGAATTACATGTTGGAGGCGTGCGGGGCCCGTGGCTCGCTGACGATGAGCGTGCAGGAGCAGCTGACCTCGCCGTGGGTGTTCGCCGCCGTCACCGTGTACTCGCCCTCGTCCTCGGCGGAGGCGTGCGGCACCGAGAGGCAGTGCAGCCCCTTCTCCGCTGACACGCGCCGCCTCTCGCCGCTCTGCACTGGCCGGCCTGGGCAGAGTGCAGTGGAAAATACTGCTGTTTCTACCAGTTAGAGTTCATACTCTCAGTTCTTTCGGTAAAGTCACGTAGGTAAAAAATGAAATTAATAAAAATAAAATAATAAAATCTGGCTGTGACGGTCCCACCTGATGACGGAGACTTGTGTTGCCTCCGAAACGTCGTGATTTTATTATTTTATTTTTATTAATTTAAATTGTTTTTACCTACGTGACTTTACCGAAAGAACTGAGAGTATGGATCCTTGCAGTCACGAAAGCTTCAAATCTAGAATCAGTTAAGAGTTGCCTTTATTTTACAGGTGATTTGGCGATGCTGCTGCTGTTGCATTGGTAGTGATGCACAAGCACAATTAACGAGGGGGGAAATAACTCAACACATGAATCAATAACACTATGGCATGAACAAACAAAAAGTAGATGTTAATCTAGTCTAATTTTATGTTTATAGAGCGTCTTCACTCAAATCGCTTAACATAGTTTAAAAACGGTGACAGAATATAATTATTTAGATGGCAGAGAGAGGGTACTTGGGGATCACGAAAGGGTTAGGGAGGGAAGGGAAGGGAGTGGAGAGGGCGAGAGGAGGGAAGAGAATGGGCAATAGAGAAGAAGCTTTATGCTTTTTGTCAATGGCCCTTCTTCACAGCATATAGAGAAACCAGAGTGATAGAGTGGCGTCTCTTTGTGCTGCGAAGGACAATTTTCTGCAATGCCACCTATTATAAAACTAAATTTTTTATTTCACCAGGTTAAGCTCGCTGAGCTATATATATATGTTTTTTGGGGCCGTCCATAAATTACGTCACGCGATTTTGGGCGATTTTTGACCCCCCCCCCCCTCGTCACACGGCGCTACGAAAAGTCAGACCCCCCCTCAAATATGACGTCACAAAGCTCTGCCCCCCCCCCCAAAACCATATTTCCATTTTGAAAATAAAACATGCTTCAAATCGCTTTAAACTATTGTCATTGTAGTGCGTATTTGATGTGGCGCTGCACTGATGTTGTAGGAGTGTTGTTATAACAATTAGTGTTGTTATAATAATTCTATATTTATTTAAAGTTGCGTATTTTGATGTGACGTTACATTTCTCCCCCCCCCTCGTCACAAATGTCTGACCCCCCCCCCCTAGGTGCGTGACGTCATTTATGAACGGCCCCTTACTGCCTTTTGTGCTTAGTTTGTTGTCCTTCCCCCCCGCACCACCGATTAACACGGTTGGCTACGTACGGTGCTAAAGAAGTTCAACACACGTACGTGGCAGCTGGATAACCCTGTATTGATATGCGAATGTTGTGCTAATGCAACCATTGGGTTAACGGAGCGAGTGATACAGAGACAAAAGCCGACAAACACAATTCGACGATATTACAAAAAATATCGATTCGTGCATCGAATCACAATCCGCACAAGTGACAAACCATCGAATGCCTGTGGGAACGGGTGGACCTGGACGTGCCGATGAGACGACACCGCGTCGTGCATCCCTGCCCCACGCGGTGGTGATGACAGCTGTTCGACATAAAGGCCACGGCTCCACGTGGGTGGCCACTGAGCTTCCTTGCATCGTTTATGCACCTGGCACATCCCACCCCTTCCCTCCTCCGCCGAGTTGGATGCATTGTCACACGTCTCGGATTGGCACGGTTGGCTACGTACGGCGCGAAAGAAGTTCAGCATATACGCGTGCGTGCATCTGGGTCACGATTTGACTCGATCATCGATTTTGTTGTTTGGTCGTTTTACGCTTTTCGTTTGTACCGACACTGTTGTAATGTTTGACTCGTGCTGCCTATAGTAGTAGGTTTTTACCCTTTCAACTGGTACAAAAACTGACACCTTTATACAAGGGATCATGTTTGCAATAACCACAACACAAGCAATCAAAATGCAAACAAAAAGAAACAACTCTGATAATGATATGCACTGTCCTTGAAGTTGATTGGTCCACACCCGAGACAGCTTTTCTTAGAACCTAGTCTCCATTGGTGTTGGACCAGATGACGCCAAAAGGCGTACGTGCTGCCTGTTTCGTTAATTCGTCTGTGCACACATACGAAGGAGACGTCACGGCGATTTCCAACTGCGCTGCTCATGATGCGGTTATCTGGCTTGGCCACTTGAATGTGAAATTGTAGTTGATGCTCTGCATCTACATGATCAGCCGTACGAAAGAAGACGACTGGCCATCTAGTTTGTAGTGCATGTTCTGGCTCGCTTCTTTCCTGGGGTTAAGTTCAAGCTGGCACTGTGCGCAATGGATAGGGATTGGTTCAATGTTAGCGTTAGGGTTGTTGAAGTGATTGTAGGGTTGGTGGCGGTTATGAGTGTGGTTGGTTAGGGGCGAGTCGTGGACGTGGTGCGATCGGATCATTGGGGTTTATTAGTAATACATCGGCATTTTGCGACCCCCACTGTCACTGTGTAGCATATTATTATGTGCCAGGGACTCTATGAGATGATAGGACAATAGTCTGAGTCCATAATTGGCAATAAGTAACGGCAAAGCGGTTATAAGTGACTCAGAATTGTGCGCAGTTGCGTATACAGTCCACGACTTCCCTGAAGGCATTCACCTTCAGCGAGCGCGATGCAGATCACGCACGGTTCGAATTCTACCCTCGATCGATGGCTGTGCCATCGCCGCACACGCGTCGAATTAAAAGCAAGGGACAAGTCCTTATTTACTAACAACTCCTCTATAATTTTTCATTGCTGGATGGGTTGACCAAAAATCCTGGCTCCGCCATTGGCTGGGGTCATGAGAAGGGGGGGACGGGTTATGGTTGGGGTTGAAGAGAACTTCTCCTAGCACACGTGGCCCCCCCGTTGCTCACCGTCTCGGAACCAAGTGACGGTTGGAGCCGGGGTCCCGCTCACGCGGCAGTCGAGGCGCACGGGGCGCCCGTCCGCCACGTCGAGGCTCTCGGGCTTGCGCGTGAAGATGGGCAGCAGCGAGGGCCTCACCACGAGGCGGATGGAGCAGGTCTGCTCCTCTGCGCGTGCCGCGAACACCGGACACGGACGAGTGGATAAAAGATTCGTTAACCTTTGGAATGGCACGAGCGACGCAGCTGCTGTGCGCGGCTTTAAACTTTTGACAGCAGTGACGGTCGTCAATATACGTCGGGTTGTAAAGACTTAACTGGTGTATCGTCTGACCGACAGGTGCATCTATCACAAGTTCAATAGTGCTGTTTGTTGCTAGCCGCTTGACTTCTGGGGTTGTCGGGACCTATGCTGAGCAACTGAGATTTGTAAATATATATATACATTTGCATTCAGTAACGAATGGAAGTTTCCATAATGCGCTCCAGTCGAGTAGATTTCATCGTTTCGCAGAACAGCAAACTCTAGGCGGTATACGCCTTAATGCGTTACGCATGGCATTTAATGTGGACACATTTATTGGATACGCATTCGCAAAAGGAGTAAATGTTTCGAAACCTAAGCAGGCTTGGGCCTGCATAGCGCTTGGAAGGGTGACCACCCAGCACATACTGTACAGGTTCGTCACACGGCGGTGGGAAGCGGAGGGCAGATCAGGAAATGAATTGTTATTCTGTGCTCCCCGCTTTGAACAACCCGTAGCGACTAGCGCGGTGAAGTATGGTCAAACAACCTCCACGATCGACAGTGTGGTTTTGGATGGTGGGAGGGGGGGGGGCTTATCCAATAGTGGATTGTCAAAGGGCTGTATACCACTCAGGGCCGTACATAGAGAGATGCGGGGCCCGGGGAAAATCATGTGTGGGCCTCCTGATGCCTTCAAACGACACATCTGACACCGTGACGTCAGAGCGCGTAGCCCCCCCCCGCCCCCCCAAAATGCGGGGCACGGGGCGGTCTCTCCCCGAATCGTCGTACCCAAGGGACAACTCTGAGATACCTGTACCCCGATTAAGATCCTGGAATGAAACGATCGGCCCTTACACACCTAGCACGTGTGTGCGTTTGGTAAGTTTAGAAGAAGAAAGAAAAAAATCGACACCTTTGGCGGTGCTGAGTCGGCACGTGTAGAATCCGCTGTCCTCCTCGTGCGCCGCCGGGAACACGAGGCGCGCCTTGCGGCCGTCGGAGCGCATGCGGCAGCCGAGCAGCGCCGGCTGCACCAGGCGGCCCGAGCGCCACCAGTCCACGTCCATGTCGGGCGGCCCCAGCAGGGAACACTCGAGCACCGCCTCCTCGCCGGCTCGGCTCGACACCTCTCGCGTGGCGCTCACCACCGCCAGCTGCTGCTGCTGCAGCTGCTGCTGCTGCTCGCCCACTGCACGGCACAGAAGGCGCGTGGGCAGAGATGCCAACCAGCATCAATCACCTCGAGCAGCGATGTGATGATGTTGGTGCACGTCGCTGCCGCTATTGTGTACCACCTGCGCGCTGGCTTTCGTGGATGTGACGCGCCGTGAGCTCTCCGGTGCCGCGGTACCGCGTGCTGTTCGGCACCACGTGTCCCGACGTTTCGCTCGACGTGTTGCAAAAAAGCTCCCAGTACGTGCGGCCAAACGTCGGGCATTGTTGAACAACATGCGGTACAATCCGAACAACATCGGAGGGCTGTACTCATGACGATGTCTAATTGCTCGCGGCCCGTATTCGACCCGCGACTTTGTTTCATACGGTTCGCGGCTACACGAGTCCTAACACTTCTTAACGGTCCGCAATGTGTATCCGCCACTGCGAGCATCTTAGTCGCACTAATTGGGCACTGGAGGGGATTCTGTTCGACCTGGCAGCAACCGAGATTCAACTTTTAGCGCGCTCAATCACTTCTGTCCCTATAATTTCAGTGACAAAAAAAAGTGGCTGGACGCGAGATGGACCGTTGCTTTGAATAGCTCCATGAGGGGATGGCGACGGCGTGGGGAGACCTTCATCCAGCAGCAGATAGACCACTGACAGAGGCACAACGACATGCACACAGAGACAGACGTTCTCACCTGAGCTCCCCGAACTGCCTGCACCCCTGGGGATCGCGTTCCGTTGCGCCAAGGCGTCTCCGTTGGCCACAACTGCCAAGAACGGGCCCACTTTCCCGTCAGCCATAGCCGACCTGAAAACAACAACGACAACAACAACCACGCATTTCGATTTAAAGCTTTCGTGACTGCAGGGAACCAAGAAGAGAACAACCACACAACCACACAGTGAAAGCTGGATATAAGCACATCTAATTAAAAACAAGTTTCGATATAAGCAACACATTACATTGCACTAGTGAGGGGGGGGGGCAAGTTCTGGGCAAGTTGTGATACAAGCGCACTCCTTTGGATATGAGCATAGCTGGCCTTGCTTCCATGGGGTGTGCTGATATCCTGCTACTTTTGTAACATCAACAACGCGAACAAAACCACTAACAACAAGACGGATGTGAGACGCGCATCGTGCTCACAGTTCCGCCACGTGAGCTGTTCTTTATATGGCCATCATCATCATCCTCGGCGCGCGTACCTTAAGGGTTACACACTGCTTTGGAATGTCCCTTTAGCCCACGTGTGGCTGTTGTGGATTTAAATTGCAGCCTAACACGGGAGGAGTGTAATCCTTTCGGTTTGCTCACAGACGGTATTCTTAGCCTTGACTGCAGGGGGTGTAGCGTAGAACATTGTAAACCATACACGTGCATGGCGTAAGTAAGTGCTGTTAGCAAGCACCTATTAAGGTTGGCAAGGCACGCGACGCGTGGTATGTATGTACGTCGAACTTATTTTGCACCGTACGCAGCCAACCGTGCTAATTGGAGGTAGGGCGGAAGGACAATTAACTAAACACAAAAAGTAGTTGTAAAGAAACGAGTTTTCAATCTATATTTAAAAGTTGCGTGGCTCACAGCGGTTTTTTTTATATCGGAAGGAAGAGCGTTCCAGACGGCCGCAATTCGAGCGTCTGAAAGCGTGCGTTGCGTTGGCGGTCTTCGTTGGATGGCCAGCCACACCTGACCGCTCTTTGCGCACGAAGCGATCCATTTATTCATTTATCGGTGACAGCCACAATGAGTCGTCGGGGCTTGGATTTTATTTTGAGACGTTTTCAATCCATGGATGATGAGTGTTGATACAAAGTGAAAACCCACGCGCGCACAACGGGATGGGGGCAACACACAAGTGCCGATGTTTCAACTTCAGATGCCACTGCTTACTACTACTACGGAGGAGGTGTTCGCGTGTGTGCTGGTGAGCTCTGCCCATGTTTTTTATTTTACTTTTATTAATTTTAATTTTATTTTTTACCTACGTGACTTTACCGAAAAAACCTAAGAGTCTGCCCATGTGTTCTCTGGTTGTTACCGCGTGTTGCTCGACGCGATGTTCGTCCGACCTTTTGCTTCACGTGTTGAGCAGATCGCACCCAGCGCGTGGAGCGGAACGTCGAAAGCACACATTGAGATAACTACACACCCGCCACGAACTTAACACCCACTCCGCCGAGGTGAGGGCCCAGAAAACGATCTGATATCGATCGTGAGTGACCGAAAGTTAGCCCCGTGACCGCGAATCGCATTCAGGTCGACGTGTTCATAGCGCAGCGGCGGTGGCGCGCACGTGAGAATCGATGCCCCACCGCTCCCCACTCACACACAGAGACCCCCCCGACCGCCCGCCCTCCCTCCCCGCTTCTGAGAGCTCTCAGCATGAGGGTCGCGCCGCCGCGATTTATTTCTGGTGGTGATGTCAGCGCCGTGTCCTGCGTCACGCCGAGTGACCCCAACTGCGTTCTAGCGGTAATGCTGACGACGCGGGTTGTTCGCCTGGCACGGTCGAGGTGGCGCGCTGCGGCCCGTATCGGTCTGGGCTAAAGCACACATCGGATTGATATGTGGAAACATGGGGGTGGAGTTCTGCTGATATTCGCGGGTTCTTCCAGCTGAAGTCAAATGTCTCTGTCTATCTCGATTTGAAGCTCTCGTGACTTAAATTTTGATTTAAAGCTTTCGTGACTGCAGGGATTCATCTTCTTGGTTCTTTCGTTAAAGTCACGTGGGTAGAAAAATCACAGATCACGACGTTTCGATCGCAACACTAGCAATCGTCATCAGGTGGGACAACCACAGCAAGAAAAAAACAGCTGAAGTAGGCGAGAGATCTGCCGTGGCACGAGCTTATATAGGCCTCGGCAGTAGGGGGGGGAGGGGGGGGAAGGAGGCGGGGCAGAAAGTGGACCCCGCAGCAGCACCCGGGTCCCTCGAGTAAAGGGACCACCGCGGCAGCACCCGGGTCACTGGAGTAGAGTGGGCTACGGCAGCAGCACCGGGTCACTGGAGTAGAGTGGACTACGGCAGCAGCACCCGGGTCACTGGAGTAGAGTGGGCCACCGCGGCAGCACCCGGGTCACTGGAGTAGAGTGGGCTACGGCAGCAGCACCCGGGTCACTGGAGTAGAGTGGGCCACCGCGGCAGCACCCGGGTCACTGGAGTAGAGTGGACTACGGCAGCAGCACCCGGGTCACTGGAGTAGAGTGGGCCACCGCGGCAGCACCCGGGTCACTGGAGTAGAGTGGGCTACGGCAGCAGCACCCGGGTCACTGGAGTAGAGTGGGCTACGGCAGCAGCACCCGGGTCACTGGAGTAGAGTGGGCTACGGCAGCAGCACCGGGTCACTGGAGTAGAGTGGGCCACCGCGGCAGCACCCGGGTCACTGGAGTAGAGTGGGCTACGGCAGCAGCACCGGGTCACTGGAGTAGAGTGGGCTACGGCAGCAGCACCCGGGTCACTGGAGTAGAGTGGGCCACCGCGGCAGCACCCGGGTCACTGGAGTAGAGTGGGCTACGGCAGCAGCACCCGGGTCACTGGAGTAGAGTGGGCTACGGCAGCAGCACCCGGGTCACTGGAGTAGAGTGGGCCACCGCGGCAGCACCCGGGTCACTGGAGTAGAGTGGGCTACGGCAGCAGCACCCGGGTCACTGGAGTAGAGTGGGCTACGGCAGCAGCACCCGGGTCACTGGAGTAGAGTGGGCTACGGCAGCAGCACCCGGGTCACTGGAGTAGAGTGGGCTACGGCAGCAGCACTGGAGAGGTCCGCTGCTCTATACATCTCGAGTATTTGCTTGTATCCAGAATGCTTCACGGCGACGCCTCATGAGTGTCTGTACGGTATTTGCGTTGTATGTTGAACGGGGCACCTATACTAGATGGAGGGCTCTTGCCGATAACATCCGGTAATCCGGCAGTATATGTTTAGCAATTGTATATAATTATATACATTCAATGTCTATGGTGATGGAACCCGGCAAGGTCGGAACCGGTCCACAATTTGTTTTGCATAAACAAATGCAGCTTGATAATATTGGTCTGGAGAACTAAAAGGACTGAAACATATTTGTATGGATATGTTGAGGCGTATAATTGAGTTATGTTTATATATGTTCTGCGACACGGCAGCGCTTAGGAAGTGACGGTTGGTGAATCGCCCTAAGATTTGTGAAACTCCGAAGCCCTCTGGGTTAAAGATGCGGCGAGGTGCGAGGCTGATTTGTACTTCAAAGGGAAATCCAAGAAAAGGCAACGCTAGCACCACGGAAAGTGGAACAGCCGCTTCGTGCCGAGTAGACCATCACGCCGTCCCTACCGGGGCTGAATTTGCTGCTGCGGAACGTCAGACAGGCAGACAGACTGGCGGAGACTCCTTTTCTTCCTGCGTCTTGGGAGCGAGTGGCGGCTGTGATCGCCCCGCGTTCGGTTCGCAACGATCAATCCTCGTCCAAACCCCTGAGGAGTCGATTCAATGTCACAACAACGGGGTCGAGATGCCGATGCAATCAGCATTTTCTTCTCGTTTTTACCGTCTCCTTCGTGGTGTTCTTTTTTAAATCCTTTATATTAAGTTCACTTGATTGCTTGCGCGCTTGCTTGCGCGCTTACGACCGTGCAAATCTTTCGGTCGTTTTTAACCCACTTCCCGTGATCCAATCGAGCTGACATTTTGCACACAGACTCGTTGTGCGTGACAATTTATTTTCGTGAAATTTTTTCCCCAAAATTTTCCACTTTTTAGGAACAAAAAAAGTCATATTTAATTTAAAATACCAATGTGATAAAAATGAAACTCTTACTCAAGAAAAACAGAAATGAATAATAAAATAAAACCGATGCCACGCATATAAAGGATTTATAGTGAAAAACTTTGTTTTTACGGGTTAATTTTTTTTACAAATGTTTTACGTCTCGTTTTGTGGAGCGTTGCGCTGTCTCACGCGCACGACGATGATGGTGCAGTTTATCGTGAGCGTCAGGTTCATTTTATTTGGTGAAGTAATCGATGCATCGTAAGTTGCTGAGTGTTGATGTTAGCGTTTATTTTGACGGCCCTAACGTCAGACGTGTGTAGGGGGGGAGGGGGGTTCATGTCACTATTCAGAGATGAACACACTGCCTTGCACTCGCAAGGCAGTGTGTTCCAAACGCCCAGTGCTGTTTTGGTGAAATAACTACCTCGCCTGGTATACAGGAGGTTGTGGGTTCGATCCCGACCCTGACGTCTGCTGTATATTTGGAGTTTGCGTGTCTCTTTCCTCGTGGTCGTGTGGATTTTTCTCCGGGTCCTCCGGTTTTTCTCTCCACATTTATAAACGTGCGTTTGGAACATTTGGCTGTTATAAACTTCCACGTGATAAGCCACTTCGTTTAGCTATCATTTGTGGCCAGGTCGCTTCTGAAAAAGAGCTATATAGCTCAGTGGGCTTTACCTGATAAAATAAAACATAGTTTTAGTTTATAGTTCTCACCTGGGAGCGGGTGCCTTCCCGTTGAGCGCTCTGCTGTATCTCCCCTCCATGACCCCGCACTCCTTGTCCTGTTCTCAAGGCCGTCCCTGCAACATGTAGGGTACAGAATCACGCGTTAGACCTTCGCCTGGGAAACCGTGAGGAGAGGGTCGAGATTGTAGAATTTTTGAACATTTTTATTTAGACAGCAGAAGGTACAAAAAGTCCACTGCATACCGGGTTCATTCCTACATCCAACCATTGTTTATTGCTGCCATTTTCGATTTAAAGCTTTCGTGACTGCAGGAATTCATCTTCTTGTTTCTTTCGTTAAAGTCACGTAGAAGGGAAGTAATAAAATAATAAAAATAAAACATAATAAAATATAATATTATATTATTAATACAAATTAAACATAATACAATATTATATTATTTTATTTTGTTTTATTTTTATTATTTTATTACTTCCCTTCTACGTGACTTTACCGAAAGAACGAAGAAGATATTGCTGCCATATTTGAGGATTAAAGTTGGCTGAGGCGGTCTGTTAAACAGGGGAGAACAGCAAGGAGACACTGGCCGAGTTAAAGAGATTTCACGGCAGAAAGAGCGGTGCCTTCACACTGTAGGGATGTTTCATTTGTAAGGGATGGACACGAGGGGTCAATGGCAGATGTGTAATCACAAAAAGAATATTTAGCGATGTAAGGAATTCTCAGGGTAGCCCTTGAGGGACTGGCAAGCTCTGTCAAACATCGTGAGTTGTAGGTGTGCGCAGAGGTGTGGCCGTTGTGATACGGGCGTGCTGTGGAGCGGTGTGAGAACACTCTGGAGAGGGGGCCGGACACCTCTACGCAGAGACGGCTGTGACGAACATCTTAACAGCAGATGTGTTTTAACTTAACAGAAAAGTTGTGCAACATTTTCTTGGTTCTTTCGGTAAAGTAACGTAGAAGGGAAATAATAAAATAATAAAAATAAAACATAATAAAATCATTGTCACGACGTTTCGGCCACAACGCAAGCAGCCGTCCTCATGTGAAGAACATGTCTGTCGGGAAGACAGCGTGACTTTACCGAAAGAACCAAGAAGATGAATCCCTACAGTCACGAAAGCTTTAAATCGAAATTTGTGCAACAATGCCATTGTTAATAACGTTAAAATTTAATGTGTCCCCCCCCCCCCCTCCGTCGTTGCGGAGATCATAGTTTTGCGTGGTATGCTGACGCTTAACACGTGGCAGAGTAAAAGTGAGAGCTCGCGTTCATTCGTCACTTGAGCTCCCATCATGGACCAACTCACTCATTCACGGACCATATCAAGAAGCGCAGTCACAGAGTGCGTACCACGAGAGAGGGCCATCTCGTCCCCAGTTTCGCCCGGCCGCCGTGAGGCTATATCCAGCGGTCCCATCCAGACGCGCGTCGGCCTCGGAGTGCGCCCGGGGGGGGGGCTCTCGCTTCTCGTCTCGTCTCCTTTGGTCTCCTCTGCATCTCTCGCTTCTCTAAGACGCCGAGTGTCCATCCTCTCTCTCTCGTGTTGCTATTGCGTTGTTTCTGTCAATCTGTCAGTGTGTGCCTCTGTCTGGCTGTGTCCGGCTCTGTCTGTCTGGCTCTGAGACAGTCTAAAAAAAAGTGGAGCGTGTTGATTGAGAGCAAAGAAAATGAGCAACGCGTTTCAACACGTGCTTGTCTTCGGAATTATTTAATTAGTAGTTTTGGAAGCCGACTGGTAGCTGTCAAGGCAAATCGCACTTTGCGTTATTGCAAATGCAAGTACAGCATTTCATTTCGCTCTGGTGGTTGTCTCCAAGTATTGTTCAACCCTTTGATCAATGTCACGGTAAGTCCCTAATAGCAGCGCGACTTTATACAGCGGGTTAGTTTATATTGGATCGCCTTTACGAGAGTTATGGTTGGAAACCCTTAACAATTACAACGGATTAAGCATTCGCGCAGTCAGACCATGGCGATCGTCCTCCTTCATGGACTCTAGAAAGGGTCATTATATATTTTCAAGCGGTGTTAACGACAAGTGTGGTGAGTTTTTTTTAGTATGAGTGATTGTATATCGCTCGCCAATGTAGTTCCTTTTATATATATGCAATCGTCTTCGTTAAGAGTTCACGCGCAGATAGATAGGGCACAACGGTGACCCTCCGAATGAGAGCCAGAGCACGTGGACGGGACTGGGGTCGAGACGAGTGTCAGCCATCCTGAGTCAACCTTGTGTGCGCATTCCTCATAGCGAGTCATCCATCCACTGCTGGATGAATCCGGACCCCCTCCCGTTACGCCGTCGCCATCTCTCACGTTCCTGCGATGCCACAACCAATCACACTCCTGCACACGTGAGCTGATCTCATTGCTCCGTCTCCGAAGTGGGCATCCTTTCTGGCGTATTTTCTTCTTCGGCTTGTCGTCCCATCGTCAGTGTTACCCATCGGTTATCATCCCTTCGAATCCATGACGCTTCTGAACTCAAGTCCACTTATGTTTCTTAACAGTACAGGATTGGCGTTTGCGCCCTATTTCATGCATTCGTTCGTCTGTCTGTCATTTGCAGAAATGCGTGCGTTGAGTGGATGTGTGTCCTGTTATAAATTCACACTGCAGAGCAATTCGGCAGTGCTTGGGTAGGTCTCGTCGTACGTTTAACTTATCTCGCACCGTACGCAGCTCACCGTGCTAATCGGAAGTGTCAATGTGCTTGACTTGCCTAAATCTGGATTAACAGGGCGCTTTAAATCCTTCATTACAACCGTGATACTCTCATACCAACTTACCCGCACCTGTATAGTCTTCGGGAAAGCACTGACCAAAAGATTCCGTACATGACAAGCTGCTACGGTTATGTCTAGCTCTGTTTCAAGCCACTGCTGGATAAGGGCTTCCCCACGCCGTGTGGGTCATTGGACCAAACACACTGGTCAGTGTTGGTTGGTAAAGATGGAGAGCGTAGACGTGGTAACATAGAAGTACGTACAGTACAACTATGTTTTTTTCAGCACTGCCCATCACGCAACTCGGAAACCGGTAACACCTGTTATGCACGGTGGTCGCCCATCCAGACACTATCCGCGCTCATCCCGGCTTAGCTTCCGGGATCGGACGACATCAGAGGCGCATTCTGGGCCATTTGGTTCGAGGCCACAATGGGAATGATGTCGTGAACGTCACCGCGCTGTTGAACACTTCACACAAATCTAAATACGTAGCCCTATATGAGAGCAGGTGCTATTGTGAAATAATAGACGCAACGCATTAAAAGCATGGTCAGCCAAACAAACGTTTGGGGTTGGTTGCTCTACGCATTCAGATTCACGCACGCGCAGTCGTTACTTAGGATTACAATCTTGAAGGATTCCCAATTTTCAAGATACTCAAGGACAATGTCATTGAGCCGCTATCACCGCGATCCGCTTTGTGTTTCCTTGTCAGCCAGATGTATCTTCAAAAGGATGCTTCGGTCTCAATTGGCATTCGCCTGGTTCAAATGAAGGGTAACTTTCTGGCAATATAATTACATTAGTTTGACAACTTTCGTTTCTATCCACTTCTGGATGAAGGCTTCCCCCACACCGTGCCGGTTATGGCGTAGTTGTTTCAACATACCGTAACTCACAATTCTGGTTCGTTCAGTTTGGGGAAGGCAGCTCTCAGCACCGGTTCAGATATCACTCGGCAATGATGTAAGCCGTGGCCAGGAATCGAACTCAGGTTTGCCGGTTGCCTATTGCAATGAGCTAATCACTGCGCCACCGCTCCACCAGGTCTCTAATGATACCAACAACAACAGCCACAATAAATCGTTTCTATTATTATTACGCTGAACTCTCCCAGAGTGTTATATTCACACGGCTCGCGTCGTTTGTCGGGTGCTGGAAAACTACAGTACTCGGGATTCCCAAGGACATAAATAATGAAACGAATCACAACACAGTCACGTGTTCACGATTGAAAGTTGCCGACGAGAGGTTGCAATCGAGGATCCACTGCGACTTTTGAAATGACCACTGGCGACGCAGAGTCGAGACTGGTGCACGACTGACGTATTATGCAAACTGCAATCAGGTGCGAAGACGGAAGAGGGTGATGAGTTTCCAGGATTTCGCGGTTGTCTGCGGGGTGTGAATGAGGAGGGGTGACGAGTTCGAGTGATGAGCCTCAGCACAGAGCGTGAGGCAGGGTGAGGGCTGGGGGTGTTGCGCGTCAAGGTCGACAAGGGAAGACGACTCGCACGCCGAGACGAAAGTGAAGATGGGCGAGAGAATGAATGACGATCATTCCGAAGATCACTGAAATAGCTTTAGAAGCGGCAAAGACAGGCGGCAGAGCGACTATGGGATCAAAAGGCAAGGCAGAAGGACATGGTTGATTCGTAAATCAAGAACTTAGTAGGCACTGATGATGTCTTAACAATTTATCGGGCATTTAAAGTAACATTTCAGTTAGTTTTCACATTGACGATGTGCTCGTATTAGTCGAGCGTGATATGAGCACGGTTAACGCTGGCTCAGTGATGATGACGATGACGATGGCCATGATGATGCACCGAGTGACTGCAGGAGCCCCCGGTAGAAGACTCTTGAGGGCGTCATGTGGACGTGCCCTGAGTGTGGCCCCAGGAGCAATCACGCGGGGGCTCACGGTGCCGGGACGGAACGCGGCTCTCCGGGAGTCGGGGGAGGCTGGTGGGTGAAGAGCGGCTATTGAGCGTCGGACTCTGCTCTCTCGGGCTGAGCAAAGAGGCTGCCGGTCCGTGCGGACACAGCGCAAGGCAAATCACAGCGCGTCAAAGAGAGTCCAGTCAAAGGGTGCTTTCCTCGCGAAAATGTGCCCGGAGATGAAGCGCTGATCTCCTTGTGTTACGACTTTTTATACGGGGTGATGGCAATTCCACATTTATATGGTGGGGACGAATAATTCCACGGGGGGGAAAAAACGCCGTTGACTTCCCACAAGGTGGTACTTATTTTACAGACCCTGAAAGAACCAACGACGAAGTTTCAGACTCCCGACCGGAATTGAACTCGCAGCTTTCCCACTGCAAATCGCACGCGTTCTGAGTAAGCGCTCCGTCACCCGACACATCTGTATATGACGATGATGATAATAATAATGACAACGAAATAAATGCAAAAAATGTACAGCACTCAGTCAAACCACTGCTGGCGGATGAAGGCCTCGCTACGCCGTGTCTGTTGTGGCCAGTTCTTTGGTGGGTGCAACCGAAGACGGCTCCAGCGATGACTCGCTGTTAATGTTAGCCGTGTCCCACTGCGCTCTCGCTCCATTACCCAAAATAAACAAACCCCACAACATTAATACTACTATCGATTTGAAAAGCGTTTTAGCTACACTCGCATTTTATTCTAGGTGTGTAAAGTAACAATGTAAAACAACAACCGCGCGCACACTCACGCGCCGTGCCACTCACGTGTTCAACTCGGCCGTTAGAAGACGCATTGGAGATTCCTCGCGAGCGGCGGCCGAATTTGGTGGGGAATCGCAGAGAAATCGAGCTGACCTCACGCGAGTGAGTTCACCACGTCCGTCCGCCGCTCTTGGATCACAGCAGCCCTCGGCCAAGAGGGTTCACGCGAGGAGAATCCGTGGCGTGCTCGCTTGTGAACACCCCTCGCCGGTGGTGCCACCACGCACGCCGCGCGCACGCACAACAATATCCTCCAGACCTCCTCCACCACCACCACTCACCCACCCACCAACCACCTCCTCTGGGGTAAGCGAACGCGACCACATGGCGGCCGGGAGTAGGATGTTGCAGCGCTATCTTTAGCGCACCGCGAATAGCTCTCTTGCGTGAGCGACACACGGCGAGGTACAGTGCTCCGGCAGGGATGGTGTGCGCGCTGTGGCAAGGAGCCGCGCTCTCAGCCCAGTTTCCTACAGATTATCGGTGGGATTGCGTTTGCGGCCAATGACCACGTCATCGGGAATGTGCCCGATCTCGTCACATTTCACGAAGCGAAGCGCAGGAGTTGAGCCCGGGTAGCGCTTCGACGAGCCAGCAATCACTGTGCACAACACGGATTGCTATAGACTGCAGCAGGGCTATGTGGTAGGCAGCAGAGGGCTGTGCAGCAACATTCGCTTTGTTGTGCTGTACTTCCATGCTCCCGCGTCTGTGTCTCCCACCTTCACTAAACCGCGCAGACCAGCGCGGTGATGTATCGTCAAATGAACCCCTGCGACCCGCACTGCGTGGGGGGACCCTCACACAGCAGCGGATTGACAAACGGGCTACGTGTGCATTGTTTCAAAAATCACGGATCGTTCTGGCCTGGTGACGCACGGCTTTGATTCAGTACTTTGGAGGCGAGGGTTGGTGGATTCGTGAACCGGTCGGAAGGACATTTGAGTGTTATCTCCTCGTATGCGTGACGGATTTGTTTTCCTAGCACCACGATTTTCTCCCACACGAAACTAAATGATTCTTTAAAAAAAAAAGCATCCGAATGCAGGACCCTCCTGAAAATAGTCTCAGGCCTAATCGAAGCTTTTCTGACAACATACGCTGGCTTGGAGGAGGCCCTCAAGCCAGCGGTGGATTGACCATGGCTGATGATGATTATGATGATGCTGCTGCAGCAATGCACGAACACGTGGAGACGTTCTTCTCTTTATTTCAATCATCGGAGTGATGACAGTTATCACATAGCTGCGCGTGAATTCCAAACGAACGGACACCATCAAACACAATTCGCCATGTCGAGAGAGACGGCGCCTTGCCGGTTTGTGCCCCCGGGGAATTGAATTCGTAAACTCTATAGCCGATGTCACCAGAGCTGCACAACCGAGTGCGCCTCAAAGTCACTTTGAGTCTTGTTTTGTCAAGAACGAAGTTCCAAACTTGTTTAGCGCAGAGCCGAATAACGCGAAACATCTGCCAGGCACTAACTCGGAACCGTTATAAATTCAACTTAGCGTGTGTATTTTTGCGCGAAAATTCCGCGCTACATACACGTAGCTGCAACCGTTGTTTGTTTTTTGTATTCTATGCTCTGTGAAACAATGTACGCAATTAGACATGTTATATATGGGTGAGAATGCATTACTGGCTGCTAGTGTATATATATAACTGTAAGTCCTACACTGATGTATCACTTTTTAAATGCAGCTCTCTGTGTCGCTCCACTGCTGGACGAAGGCCTCCCTCCACACCTCCGATTAACACGCTTGGCTGTCTACGGTGCGAAAGGAGTTCCACAGACACATATGCCGTACCCGTCATGGGGTTGTTGACCATATTTCCCCACGCTGGTCAGTGCGAGTTGGAAAAGGAAGGGTAGTGAACGATGGAGTTTCTGGATATCCAGAAATGGTTGGTTCAGAAATCACTCACCATTAACGTTTGCCTTGGATAGGAATATAACTAGGTGCGCCGGGTTCCTAGCGCAGTGCGCTAACCGCTGCTCCACCCCTGTGTGTCACTGACAGAGCCTCAATCCTACAGGATTCCTGTCTCTGCTAACGAGGCTCATGCTCACACGATCGGAACCACACTCCTTCCCCGAACTGTGTGCAGTGAATGAACGGGTGATGACATATAGCTCGGCAGTAAATATGAATATTGTTTTTCCACGCATGCCCCGTTGAGCCTCAATACTGTCAGGAGTCTTTTGCATTGCGATGTTTGACCAATTCACATTTAAATCTTGAATACAATGTTATTTATCCACAGGAAATCACTAATAAATCTCAAGACTTTGTCAGGTTCATGCTGCATTGGGATGCTTGGCCAAGTCCTTTGAAAAAAATGTTTTGCTACGAGTGGGAGGAGACCGGAGTTTGATTTGCATCCCTTAAAAAAATCCACTGCTGGATGACGCGCCCTGTCAGCCATGGGGGCGGGGGGGGGGACCGCACGAGCCGGAGAAAACCTACGACGCGTACGAGGGGATAACACTCAACGCTTGTGATGTTGTCGTACTGTCATCTCGTAGCTACCTCGCAGCCAGTGTGCGCTTGGGAGTTTCATACATCTCTGCGCGATCCACCAGCCTTTGGCAACAGGGCACCACGCTCCCGGCAACTGCGCTATGAACCCGGCCACCTGAGTTCAACTACCGGCCACGGTTAAATGTCAGTGGAGGAGTGATATCTGAACCGGCCTTGCCGCCACCCCCCCTCCCTCACCCCTTCACCCACCACTCATCAACTCGCACTGCCCGGCGTGGCTAAGTGTGGTCAAACGCGCCATGTCATTGACACGGGGTGGGGAGGCCTTTGTGTGTGTTGGACTTCTTTCGCACCGTACGTAGCCAACCGTGATAATGGGAGGTGCGGGGAAGGGTAACAAACTAAACACAACAATTTATTCTAAAGAAATGTGTTTTGGAACCTAGATGTAAAAGTGTACAGATGGCCGCAGAAGCGCATCTGAAAGCGCGTGATGCAGTGACCGTCTTTATTCGGTGGTTAGCTAAAAGCCGCTGCGAGGATGACCGGAGTTCACGTCATGATGTATGTTCCTTGACGAGGTCAGCAACGTATTGTGGTTCACTTGTGGCAAGTACTTTAGATAAGCAAAAGGCTGTGTATGGAGACAAATTAAGTAACCCAGTCGTTGTACGTACGCGTTTGAATATCTTTTCGGGTGAAGACGTCAGACCGTATGGCATCGAATTTCCTGGCTTCCATGCTCTTGTAGCTGGGTACGTCACGTTACGATTGCAAAATGCAGGCCTCGTTACTGGCAATGGTCGTGGATTCAACTCTTGCCCCCCCCCACCCCCCACTTCAACCCAGCGCTCAATTCGTTTCTGCCAGTACAACTATATGTTACACGTTGTCATGCTGAAAAGCGATTAGCCGGTAACACACACTGTTGGCACCGAATGTGTTAAATCGCAAAACCCAACTTGTAACAGGTGCTGGCCACGCAGCACAAAGCTCATTCCACTGACGATTCCAAGGACGAGGCTCAGTGGACGGTGCCATCGCGAAATGAAGACTTTGTTGTAGTGATTTCAAGTGTTAAATACATGTGGAATATAGAGAGATAATCTCAAGATCTGGATGTAATATATCCCAAGAAGAGACTTGTTGAACAAAAAGTATTGAGACTTGCTGTCATAATTCATGGGTGAATATATAAGTATAGCTTTGTAAAATACTACTTGAGTCTCTGTAATGTGTTTCTAATGCCTGTGTTTTAGATGACATTACACATTTATTCTTATATATTTTATTCCTAATTTCACGTCTGATAAATAGTGTTTCATCTGCGTTGCTTCTTCTGCTCAGATGTACTTAGCTGTTTTTGTTGTTATGATAAGTTTCCTTTCATTATTGTTTTAAGATGTTGTTTTCCTCCCAGGTCTCCCTTGATTGAGCCTTTCAGGCTGAATGTAAGACTCATTATTTGAAGGTTACGTTTGTAGTTTTGTAACTATATAGGTTAATAAAATATACCCCCCCTCTCCTAATTTATCTCGACATAAAAGTTTTACAAATTTCAGTCCATCAGACATTTGGCTTTCACAAATCTACATCAATTGTTCAAATCCAAAAAATTCTGGACCGATTTCGATCTTCATGTATAATTGGTTATTAATTTTGCTAGTTCAACCCATAATACTCAACCACAACGCAAATATATATTTTTTTTTCAAAACTAGACTAAAACCTTGATTTGAAGCTTTCGTGACTGCAGGAATCCACACTCTCTGGTTCTTTCGATAAAGTCATGTAGTTAGAAAAAATAATAAAAGAAAACACGACGTTTCGGGCGCAACACAAGCGTCCGTCTTCAGGTGAGAAAAATGATCTGCTGTTGTGGCTTCATATAGGCACGGGAGGGGGGGGGGGGTATCGAGTCGTGGCTGTAGGAGTTCACGAGGGGAGAGGGGGGGAGGGTTTGTGGCGTGCAGGGACGGGTGGGGGGGCTGGCACAGGGGGGAGAGGGGGAACCAGAGAGTATAGAATAAAACCATTGAACAGATTCACTCTTTGAAGTCACAAATAGTTGCTTGTGCTCTGCTGCTGTGCGTGTGCCGTGTCCCTCTGTGTGATTGCGGTTCTATAACTGTCGCCGTGTTTGTGTGCGTATTCATGTGTGATTGTGTAGTTGCGTTGGCTGTGTGGTTGTGGTTGCGAGGCCAGTCCGCAGAGCATCTCCGCGTGATTTATGATGCCACTGGCAGCAGCAGCAGCAGCCACGCACGACTCACGTCAGAGTCGGCTGAGGGCTAAGAATATCCTGCCCTGGCTTAATTGTAGCAAGCTCTGCCTGGAGCTTTCCATGACAGCATCACTGAATGTAAACAGCTCCTGGCAGCCGAGTCTAATCGTAGTTACACGTGTTGTACACCTAGTTAGCCCTTTTGTCCATCTATTGCGAGACGAGGGCCTGACCAAAGCTCGAACGAGTCGCGGAAGGTTATTTTGACTAAACTTCACCATCGCCGGTCAGTCGTGCTTGCTGCAGCTGAAGGCGGGGAGCGAAGCAGTGGGTTACACAACTGGACATTGCAGCGCTGCCCTCTACTGCCCAGTACGTCGCTCCGCAGCCGCCGATGGCAACCTGTGTGTGTGGCATGCTGGGTGAGCATCCATCCGTCCACCAGCTAGGCTCAGCCGTGCTTAGCTTCCATGAGTTTGCGAGTCTCTCTCACCGTGGTGGCGTGGATTTTTTCCGGGTCCTCCGGTATTTCTCACCGCGTTTAGAAACGTGCGTTTGGAGTATTTAGCTGCTATATATTTCCAAGCGATAGTCCACTGCGGTGAGCTGTCATTTGTGGCCAGGTCGTTTCTGAATAAAAGAGCTCTATAGCTCAGTGGGCCTTACCTGGTAAAGTAAAAATGAGGTTTCATAATAAAAAAAAGGAAAATAAATTAAATCACGACGTTTCGGAGGCAACACAAGCTTCAGTCTTCAGGTGAAACTTGTGTTGCCTCCTAAACGTCGTGATTTTTTTTCAATTTTTTTACCTACGTGACTTTACCGAAAAAATGAAAGAGTATGGATGAGATAGTAATTGCGAAAGTAATTAATACCGCTCCGGTACAGTAATGACAGAGAGAGATATCACATTTCCACGCCTCGAGTCAATACGGTTTTGATAAGGCATTTGTTTAATGTTGTGCATCAGTGTGTTTGTCGCCACGACGTGGTGACGCAACATTCCCCGCGCCCGTTGCAAATTCCTCCTGCACGGTATCCATGCCGCAGCCTGCGCCACCCTCCCTCAAAGGCTGAGAGAACTGTTGCATTATTGGATGTCGGCGGAAAACTCCCTCGAATTTCTGTGCCATTTCATTACCTGTAAAAATCCACGGGCTTCCCTGGCAGGGTTGCGGTCACGCACACACAACAGTGCGACCCACGCTCAACAGCAATTGGACCGAAACAACCCCAGATCCGACGCGAATTTCCGACATAAAATCCGGACGGCACGCGGCTGACGAGGCTAGCAACAGAGCTCGGCGCGGGCTTCTAAATATAAAGCAGGGAGGGCGACGATGCTGCTGCTGCTGCTTGGCGCGTTAATAGCGGACACTCCACGCACCCACGCAGGCAGCGAATGCGAGGAGCCGGCGTCATTGCGCAAGCATAGGAGGCACGTGCACGCACGCGGACACAAACATCCCACGACGAATATCGTTACCAGACTGCTGGGGCAAGTACTCTTAGCGAGCACCGACCGCGCACGAGTGGGTGGGCGACCGGCGTAACGCCTTAGTCTCCCCAGTGCTGATCTCAACGCACCGCACAAGGTGCTCGCTGAGGCTGAGTCGACCGAGGGGAGGTCAAGGACTGGTGCGGATAATTGTCACCGGGTGTTGGCCGTTAGCCGGTATCTAACTCGGGTCGCCGGATTAGCAGCAGCGCTGTGTGCTACTACGATACTACCGCTCCCCACGCCGCACGCGTACGCACAGTCGCGCATTCGTATACACGTACACATTATTTTATACCTACGTGATTTTACCGAAATAACCAAAGAGTATGGATCCCTGCAGTCACGAAAACTTCAAATCTAGATATATGGGTCCATTTGGATGCATATACTGCAATCAGGGCCGGATTAAGGCACGGGGCTTTAGGGGGCTGCAGCGAGGGGCCTCCGCCAACCGGAGGGCCTCCAGAGGTTAAGTGAAACGTTTTTTTTCATTTGTGAATGCTGAATTTTTATTTGTTGTTAGCCTTGTAAAAGTTAATTTGATTTTTTTTTACTTTTTTTCCTTTTGAAAATATTACGGGGGGGGGGGGGGGGGGGCTCACAGTACCTGTAGCCCAGGGGCCTACACAATCTTAACCCGGCCCTGACTACAGCACATTCGAACATGAGCATACACCGACAGGCATGTGACACACAACAGCCGCCATTCGCCATTGAGCAGTTGTGACGTCACCACAGCGCTTGTGCCAGGCTACGTGCACTTTGAGGCCACATAAAATGTCGTGGGCTCGCTGATAGGTCACGGGACAGACCCAGGCATTATTGGTTGTCTGCCTGAGCGGAGTGGCATTTGACATGTACACACGCACACGTATGCAGTATATGGGTCGTCCATAAATGACGTCACGCGATTTTGGACGATTTTTGACCCCCCCCCCCTTCGTCACACGACGTCACAAAAAGTCAGACCCTCACTCAAATATTACGTCATAAAGGTCTGCCCCCCCCTAGGTGCGTGACGTCATTTATGGACGGCCCCATACACATATACGAATAGGCGTACAAAGACAAAGGAGGTATGGAATACCGTATAGCCTTTCATGACGGGGCAGGTGCTGTTCAGCGAGCAACTATGAAGGTTGGCCAGCACCACGCTCGGCCGCCTTTGTCTCCCTAGTTGCGATGTTTACACCCCGCACCAGATACGCATTAGTGGCCGAGTCGACCTAGGGGAGGCCCAGTACCGGTTCGGATACTCGTCACCGGTGTCGACCGTGAATGGAACTCGTAGCGCAGCGCGCGCGTGCACAGACACGCGCGTGCACAGACACGCGCGTGCACAGACACGCGCGTGCACAGACACGCGCGTGCACAGACACGCGCGTGCACACAAGACACGGGGGCTGTTTCGTCGCCGACGTTAAAACGAAACCGGTGAAAACATCACGCACGAATACGAGCGGCCCTTCACGCAATAACCAAACCTTTGCGGCAGCATTCATATCACCGGCAACACCTGCACCAGTTTTCACTTTCTGACGGGGTTGGCTGCAGTCCGGCTCAAGCTAGTGCGGGGCCTGTAGCAGATGGTTTAAAGGGGACCTACATTTTACAAATACATTCATATTAAAACACAAATGTTTACCTTGCACAGTAAAGTAATTGTATTTTTTGCTATACAGCCAGATAATACCACAAATCGCTAACCTTAAATACCCAGTCGTTCATAAAAGTTGAAGGCAGTATAGTACTACAGTCATAGAGCAAGTGCAAAATCACTGAACCGGAATTGATAGCTTGAAAGCATTTAGCGATGGGCCCTTGAAAGTGCGGGGCCCGTAGCTGCTACATATGTAGCTACTTTTGCTACGAGGATAATGCGGCACTGAATTTTTTTCCACCTGAGGACGGCTGCTTGCGTTGTGGCCGAAACGTCGTGAGAATTATTTTATTATGTTTTATTTTTATTATTTTATTACTTCCCTTTTACGTGACTTTACCGAAAGAACCAAGAAAATGCGGCACTGGTTGGCTGGCTGGCTGGCGTGAAGGGCCAGCGCTCTTCACGCAAATCGCGAGACCCTTGAGGCGCAGTGGCCCCCGAGCTCGGCTTCGTCCGCTTTCTATCGCCTCGAGCGTCACGCTCCACTGGAGGCAAATTGCTCGGTCCGCCGGACGGTGACGAGGAACGTGCATTTGGTGGTGTTCGGCACGAGACTTGGAGCAGCGTAGACCTTTAGGCTGACCGTCTCCTACATGGGTAACACCAATCAACGTTCGGACCGTGACTTTTTTTTAGAGGGCCCAAATTCTAAAGTTTATCTATTTTTTGTTGTTGCTCGATATCAGAATCTGAATATGTAAGTTTTACTGGAGGAATCCGACGATTTGTCCAGCGTTTTCACAGATGTTCAATACGATATGAGTGAGCATAGACACGAATGTACAGTACTTGTCCCGAATTTCAACATAATTATAACTCGCACCACTCAGTCAGTCACCATCGGCTGTATCGGATGAGTGTTTGGATGTTGTAGAAAGCCCTTTTGCCCACCGGCGGAGCCAGTAGGAGGGGGTGGGTTGGCACGTGCCCCCCCCCCCCCCACCCAATGATCCGTCCGAAATCCCTAATTCCGATCGGATCATTGGGGTGTATTAGTAATAAATAGGCATTTTGCGACCCCCACTGCCACTGTATAGCATATTATTATGTGCCAGGGACTCTATGATATGATATGACAATAGTCTAAGTCCATGATTGGCAATAAGTAACAGCAAAGCAGTCATAAGTGACTCAGAATTGTGCGCAGTTGCGTATACAGTCCAAGACTTCGCTGAAGGCATCAACACCTTCAGCGAGCGCGATGCCGATCACACAACGCGGTTCGAATTCGACCCTCGATCGATGGCTGCGCCATTGCCGCACACGCGTCGAATAAAAAGCAAGGGGCAAGTCCTTACTTACTAACAACTCCTCTATCATTGTTCATTGCTGGAGGGGTTGCCCCCCCCCCCCCCCACCTGAAAATCCTGGCTCCACCATTGCTTTTGCCAATTTACAATGATTCCCGAGGGGGTTAATGAAGGCGGACTAGATAAACATAGAAGTACAAACAACAATAAATATTGAAAAAGTAAGAAAAGGGTTGACCCTTCTTGACAATAAAACAGGCGTTAAGATGTTCAAACACCAAATAGAAACCTTTTGCAAGGAATCATTTCTGCATTAACCATCATCAAAGTCAGGCTTGATCGACAAATGCTGCTGGATTCCTGTACCAGCTCTCATTGGCGAGAGCGAAGTGGTGGTCACTCATCCAAAGACTTCCCGGGGACGAGCTAAGGCAGAGTCTGGGCGATTCGGTCAGAGTCTGGGCGATTCGGTCCGAGGTCCATGCACGTGTGCGCGGTGGTGCTGGCCACCCACCTCCTCGTGTACCGTGCCGGCCTTCACAGGTGCTCGCTAACAGCACTTGCCCCAACAGTCTGTTAAGGCTATACGGTGGCGAGGGGGGTCTTTGTCTTTGTAACGTATCTGCGGGGAGCGGTAGCGCCGTGGTTAGCACGCTGCGCATCGAACCCGGCCGCCCGAGTTCGATGCCCGCTCAGAGGCCAACATGAGTGACCATTATCTGAACCGGTCCCTATGTCGACTCAGCCTCAAATGAGTACCTTGTGCGGTGTGTAAACATCTCGCCACCAGGGAGACAAAGGCGAGCGGGCGTGGTACTGACCAACCAGTGTGCCACAGCGCCGGCCTTCATAGGTGCTACTCGTGCTAACAGCACTTGCCCCAACAGTCTGTTAAGGCTACACTGAGGTGGGGGGTTGGGGGGGGTCTTTGTCTTTGTAACGTATCTGGGCGGCTGTTCTGTGTTAAGCTCGCCTGCCTCGTGAAAGTGACGCGTCGCGCCGTGCGAGTGTGCCCAGAATAGCTCCCTTCGTCTGTGCGCGGTGCCAAAAAGAAAAACCACCCCGCGTCACCTCGCTGGCCGGCTCGCAGGTCACGTCGCTCCGAGATTATGTCGTCGCCTAAAAACAAAAAGTTGACAGCAACATTTCGGTCGAGTGTTTTAATTGCGTTTTTATCATTCAGACCGATTTCCACCGAAGCAAAGCGTTACATAACACGTACACATTCGGTTGCCACCTGTCCTGGTTTTATTTTGCTGAATTGTCTTCTTGTTTTGATTTAAAGCTTTCGTGACTGCAGGGATTCGTATTCTTGGTTCTTTCGGTGTTGCAGTCAAAACGTCGTGAGAATTTTTTATTGTTTTATATCTGTATTATTTAATTATTTCCCTTCTACGTGACTTTAACCGAAAGAACCAAGAATATGTCCTCTTGTTGTTGAGGTGGGCCGGCCTGGTAAATCTGTGTGTTCCCGGGACATTGTAAGTCTCGGTCCCGTCCAGTTGCGCGACAATTCACCACTCGAAACATTCTCACCTCTTCTCGGTGCCCTGAGATATTCCTCTTCATCCAATGAAATGTGCCGTTTTTGTGTACCTGATAGGTGGCAACCCCGGGCATACACTGAACTAAGATAGGTGTAAAACAAGCTGCAATATTTGTGCATTTATTAACATTGTGGAGTTTAGAAAGCAGCATTTTCCCCTTACAGGAATAATCGGCACAAGCAGCAAACGTCTCCGCGTCTTGTTAGAAAAGTACCCCGAGCTCTGTTTCCGCCTGGCTGTCCCACACGAGTTTGAATGCTCAGTGACGTAATCAGCACCACCAGAATATTTAGACTGGAAGAATCCGATGAGCTATGAAGCTCTTTTTCACAGATGTCCAGTAGGGGGCGGGTCAGAAAGTTACAACGACAAATCAAGCTGGGTTGTGACTTATTGGGGGTTTCCCGCCTTCAAGAAGCAGGAGGTAGGGACGGCATCCATTTTAAAAGTTTCCGAGTAATTGACCACTAAAAAGTAGCCGATTACAAATCTTCTTCAATCAAATCGGCTTCATTGATACAACGTCCGGACTCTTCTTATGACTTGTTTTTACATCGAGTCTCTTCGGCAGGGTGTGTCCGGTTAAGTCAACGCAAAGATGTACTCTAAATGTCACTGGCAGAAGCCGTGCGTGGTTAATGTGGAACCCAGATAACGGTAAAGGCAGCGAATTATACGTTCCATTTTTGGAGACTTTAGACGTGCAATGTTAATGAACATTGCTAGGTGAGGTGGGAGGGTTTTTTGTTGTTGATAATTTTTATTCCAAAAAAATATGTTACTTAAAGGACAAACATGCTACAAATAGGTTTAATACATGTGATTTGATTATCAAGCCCTCACATGTCACCTGAGCTCCTGAAACCACGTCGCCAAGTCAGTTAAAGTGTGTTTAGAGAGCTCCCCCCCCCACCCCCCGTTACATTTTGGTTTATTTCCATAACATTTTTGGTTAAATCGTGTCGATGTCTCGATCACCAGCAAATTGGGTTAAATATCCAAGTCCGTGTGTTTCAGCTGTTCCATCAAGTCCCTTGAGCACAATGTATCTCGCGACCACCCCCACTCTTCGCCTGTCCCTCACACACGCAGGTAAAATAAAATCTTTGCAAACACAATTAACGAGTGGAGCCTGAACCGTTCTCCCGTTATATGAACACACACTGCATGAGCTGTAAACAAGCAGGCCTTTTTAAAGCAATTTTACACTGCCCGTTAACATCTGGAATTGGCACAGAGACTACCCTGCAGGCGTCTCAGTCCTATGAGACCATGACCCGTGGCATCGAGGCGAGTCTATGGGGCTCTGTGGGCCTATGGGTCTCTCTCTATTGAGTCTTTGGAAGCGTCTTGCGCTGCATGTGTCTGGAAGTGTCCTGGAGGCAACCGGGGAGGTGTTAGCACACTGACCTCTCAGCCTCACCATGTCGACGCCACTCTCTCAGCCCCTACAGAAGGGCATTGGGTGGACATGAGAGCCTCTGGGTCTCTATGCGAGTCTACTGGTCTGCACAAGTGTTACCACCACTCGTGTGTTAACAGTGTTTAACCTTTGCCGGTGTGAATGTTGAGCCTGCTCCACAGGTGTGCGTGGTCTCTGGCAGACTGCACTGGTCGGCCTGGATGCTGCCGGCAGTGTAAATCGGCCTTTTATCAGGGCACACATGGTATTGCTGCAACACACACATGGTATTGCTGCTACACGTGTAGCATTGCTGCTACACAGACATCATATTGCTACAACACACACATGGTATTGCTGCTACACGTGTAGCATTGCAGCTACACAGACATGATATTGCTGCCACGCACACATGATATTGCTGCCACACACACATGGTATTGCTGCCACACACGTGGTATTGCTGCCACGCACGCGGTATTGCTGCACACGTGGTATTGCTGCTACATTGTTTGTACACACACGCGATATCGCTTCATGAAGATGTGTGAAGGAAAATGGGGACAGCGGCAGCTATGGTGTTCCGCGGCGTTGGGATGAGCGACAGGAATGGCAGCCCGCCACCCCATCTGAAGCTTTGTCAGGGGGTGGCGTCATGGGTTGGGTGGGAGGAGGGGGAACCTACACTCCATCTATTTCTTAGCTGCGGATTTCTTGTCATTCTTCTGGACGGCGCTCCCTGCACACGCGCACGTGAGTAAAACGAATACGGGTGAAATCGCGTCGTATTCACACAAATCAAATGATGGAAGTGGTGGCATTTGCGATGGTGAACAAAAGCAAATTAATACAAAAGTGCAATCTTTCGCCTTTTGGCATCCTCTGGTCTAACCGTTTGAGACTAGGCTCAAAAGAAAGCTGTCTGGTGTGAACCAATCAGTTTCAAAGACAATGCATGTATTATCAAAGTATGTTTTTTGTTTGCATTCTGACCACAAGTATTGTGGTTAATGCAGACATGATTCCTTGTAAAAGATTTCAGTTTGTTGTTTTAACATCTTAACGCCTGTTTTATAGCCAGAAAAAAAGAGGAAAACCTATTCTAATATTTTGGTACTGGCAAAGGAGGTCCCATGATGAAGCTCAATCTCAATTAAAATTGCTTCATTTGATTAAAAAAAAAGTCTTGCAGTGGTTCACGCACTACTCTATGATCCTTGCCATCTGAGTGCGATACCCCATTATGGCTAACATCGGTTTAAAGTGATATCTGAACACGTACTTGCCCCCCCCCCCATCTTACTTCACCATGCTGCACGAAGTACGGTCAAACACACCCAACGACTGACACGGTGTGGAGTAGGCCTTCACCCGGCAGTAGAATGCCAATGGGCTGCAAGTCATTATTGCTGTTAGTCATCGTAGTCTTGTCTAGAGAGTCACAGTGGTCACCGCAAACGTGCGACGTCGGCAGCACCTACCATGCGATGCTAAGCTCGTGCTCGTGACTGCAGATTTCTGAAAGAACAAACCAGCAAAGAGAAAACTCTGATTAGTGCCAAACCGACAATGGCAACAAGAACACAAGTCACATCGCAGTTGGTAGAGCCAAATCTGTTCAGCAAATCTTATCTGTGTTAGCTGAAAGCAACGTTCCACTAGATGGCAGTACAGGAAGCAGGTTGTTGGTCTTTTTGCCCCACAAATATCAAGTATGCCTCTTGATGGTGAGACACTGTGTGTCGAAACCGGTCCAGAGTTTGTTTGTTTTCAAACAAGGCTGCTGAAATTATGCACTCCCAGAAGGCCGTGCAGCGGATTGATTTCGTAATAAATATATTTTGTATCTGGGGAGATGGATATGTAAAGGAGACATTGTCTGCTTATTATTATTTTTTATTTGTGGGGCAGATTTGAAAGGGTTTTTATTGCACTCTCATAAGATGTCCATTTTCACTTTCCGTTAACTTTTCACGTTTGGTGTTCAAAGTGCCATTTTACAAGAAGACGTAACGAGCAGAGACAAGCAGCTCTCTTCTCACAGAGAAGTACTGAGACTATGTGTCCCAGAGTACATGCCGTAAGTTAGAAGCTTCGGTAGTGAGAATAAACAATAATGTAAGGCCTTCGACGTCACAAGGGAAATTTGTGATTTGCACACGAGTTCATAAACAAGTCACCATCACGAGGGCACTACCACCAAGGTGTCACAGCTGATTGTTACTTTAAAGTATGTTTTTAACATTCACGAAGCTTATATGGGGCAGACCGGGACATAGCCGAGGTATATATCTTGTAAATATTGCACGTGCCTAGCTGTGTCATCCCTGGGCTACGCATCCCCCTATGTTGTGGACACGTACGCATTCTTGACTCCCTAGATGACAACAGCCTGCTCCCGATTTGGAGCTCATGCCACAGGTGCCTCAGGAAATCTACTTCTACAGGTATGTGACTCGTCACGTGGCATGGTTGCTGCCCGAACAACTCGAAACCTTTAAATGTTGGTCCTGAGGGCAGCTGCACTCGTTCCTACCACCGTTGAAGGTTTGAAGGACTGACACAGGTTTTCTTCGTGACACGGAAACTGGTCGCGGTGTTTTTTATTTGACTGGATCATTCCGCTCCTCCGTCTGAAGCCGTGAATGATAAGAGCTTTTTTTTTTAGACATTGCGTTTTCTTCAAGACAATATATATATACTCGCGATCGTTACCATCTGCTCCTTCCTGCGCTCCCAGAAGGCGTGGAGTCGCTCTGTGGGGAGTTTCGCGTCTCCCGCGGGGTTCGCCAGCCATGGGTGCTTCAGGGCGTCTGCCACCCCGAGCCGCTTGCTGAGAAAGACAAACGCGGGTGAGAGGCATGCAATTACGCCCGACTGTGGGGAAAGTAATGATACGTTGCTACATTACATGAAGTCCATTCTCTTGCTCGTTTCCCCTCATGTTGTGTCATTTTCAAAGGGCTTTGATGGGCGTTATTCATTGGCCTGGCTATTCTGTTAATGCTGTGTTGTTTGATTGTGCGTTTATGGACAAGGTTTTAATCTGTGAACCAGTGATTGTGTTAATTGCTACGGTTGCATATAGATTTTTTATAAATCAACCGTTAATCTCACCATACATTCACGACCTTGCGCACGTAAGTATTGATTATTTACAAGGTATGCAAGTCATATGCAAAATATAAGTTAACGTGACAATCAGGTTAATTAAGCAATCACAACTGTATATATCGAATTTATTCCCGACAAGTCGCTGACTCTGTGTGCCGGGGGTCAGGATGCAGCCAGTGTTGCCAACTTTATGATTTTGTCGCTAAATCCATCGACTGATTAGATTTTCTCTAGCGACAGAATTTTGTCCAAGTGACCAGCAACAAATTTAGCGACAAGTTTCACCGCAGGCAAAAACGAGCAATTCCAGGTATGTACCAAGGCTACTGTGTGAGTTTACAATGTGCAATACCTTGTACACTGCCTGGTGATCGGATTTTTTTCATGACGTTTGAAGGTCTATCTAGTGACATCTGGTGACTTTTTGAGTTTCTCTTGGCAACTTTCCACTTTAAGGAGCTGGCAACACTGGATGTTGATTCCGGGGATGCAGGAGACGCGGGGGAGAGGGGGGGGTCTCACGGTGGTGCCTTGACCAGCAGCTTGGAGATGAATTCTCGCGCGGGCCGCGACACGCCCTTGAACTCTTCCTCGGGGAGGCTGTAGGTCGCCGCCACCACCTTCTGCACCGTCTCGCTGTCCCACTGGTCCCAGAAGGGCGACACGCCGCTGAGCCTACGCACGTGCACAGAGGGACAGATTGACACAGTCACAGTGACAGCCACGGTTAGCGCGAGCCAGGGAGGGTGTGTGTGTCTTAAGCCAGTGTGATCATGGCTCGGAGTAGTATTCGGTTGACTAGTGTGGCCGTAGTTGGTGATAGACGTAGGACCATTGTTCTCTTGTCGATGCCCCATAATAGTGCTCCACCCGATATTCCAATTTTATTTTTCATTAAACTTTTGGTGGCCCATTCACATCTTCATGATATTCAAAACAGAACGCCATTGTTGATTTGGCCCATTTCTTGGCGACGGAGACCTCGGCGCAATTTCCAGAAAAATCGGGATGAAAGAATGAACATTCGACAATGCCCGAACAAGGGCCCAGGTTTTTCGCAAACACATGCCGACGAGCGGTGCAGATACGCACATGACGCAGGCAAGCAGCCCCACGGGCCACGTGTCCGTGTTGAACGTCACAACCTCGTTGGCCACGACCTCGGGCGCGGCGAATTCTGGCACGGGGATCTGATGCGGTGCCTTGAGGTTGTCCTGGTAGCGCAGGGCGCAGCCGAGGCCCGCCACCTTCAGCTCGTCCGAGTCACGGCTCGCCAGCCACAGGCACTCGGGCTGCCGGGGGGATCACAAAGCGCCGGGGTTTGTACTTCAGCACATGAAATAGCGACATTTGTACGTGAGGGCCCATCGATTTGGATAGAGCGCTTTGGACAAGATCACCTGACAACCAAGCAGCATTTGTTCAACAAGACTGACTCTTCTTCTTGGTTCTTTCGGTAAAGTCACGTAGAATGGAAACAATAAAATAATAAAAAATAAAACAATAAAACATATGTTTTGTTGTTATTATTTTTTTCTTTCTATTCTACGTGACTTTACAGAAAGAACCAAGAAGATGAATCCCTGCAGTCATGAAAGCTTTAAATCGAAAGACTGACTCTGCTGGTGAGAATTAGGAGGTCGAAACCAGCAGTGAATGCTGTTGGATCATTTTAGACTGAAAAGCCAATTTGAGGCTGGACTAAAAAAAATGTACTTGCATGTGAAGACATGCAAGTAATTGTACTTCACCAATACAAGCAATTTAATTTGTCTGTGAGTCAGCCAAACACATAAATATCTGAAGTAACTTTTGTCATACAGAGTTTAATGAGGGTTTCTTTTGGTCAGATGTAACCATTGACCTATAGTCTGTGGTTAATAATGAGCTATATACGAACTTTGACCTAGGCAAAAAAAACTTTACCAAACACTCTCACCTTGCAAATTTGATTGGGTTTCACAGAATTAAATATTCTTTTAGTTGGGAGTCTTACAACCTTTTTTTGTCAATACACCGCAAGATAAGGACCTCCCCCCACGCTATGTGGATTGGGCGCTTTATCGGCCATACTTCACCACGCTGATTAATGCAACTTGGTGAAGTGGGCGAGGCAGGAAGCACAGACGTTGGAGCATTGAAATACAGTGCAACAATGAATGGATTTTGCTACCACTGCCTTCTGCTGAAGACATGAAAACCCCTTGCTGTTTAAACGCAGCTCTTTCCTCCGTGAGCCCACCGCACCTTGACGTCCAGGTGCAGCACTTTGAGGCCGTGCAGGTGCTGCAGCGCCAGGCACAGCTGTTTCAGGAAGCCCGACACCTTGCGCTCCGTCAGCGCGAAGTCCTTGCCGCTGAGCCGCTCAAACAGTTCCCCTCCCTCCACGCTGCGCACGGGGGCAAGGGCGGCAAATCGGCGCTCAGGGGCGGGGGGCACGTGGGGTGGGTTCTGCAGGAACACCTTTGGGAGCACACGACGTGGGTTTTCCGCGGTTGTGCCGTAGAGCTCCAAGGTTTGTTTTCAGGCTGTACCATGCGCGCCATTCGGCTTGGGTGGAATAGCCCCGTGATGGATGGCTAAGAGACGATGGCAGCCGTAGCCGGGAATCGTACCCGGGTCAACCGGTTCATAGCGCGACGTGCTAACCACCGCGCTACTGTTTCCCAACTCGACCATCTCAACAGCAACAGCCTCCATGTCACCACTGAGTGGTGGCGATGCCACCGCAGGACTTGTGCCAGGCTAGGTGCCATATGAGGCTATCTCGTGAAATGTTTGAAGGTTTATCACGTAAACAAAACGTGCCAATTGGTTACTACTTCAGCACACCGGTGTGTTGGAGAGTAAACCCACAACATTTACAATTCGGGTACAGTACGACGTTTCGCTGGTGATTACAACCAGCTTCATCAGGCGATTTGCCAGAATTGTGAGCAAGTCTTCCTGTTTCTGGTCTTTCCAAGTTTACACAGCCACCTGGCAGCCGCACATAGCACAATATATACTTCGAATGGGTGTAAATGTAAATCAAAGCAATTTACAGGGTAGGTGGAGGCGATGGCCGAGGCGACAGATACGAGAAAGGACGGATGACGCCGTCAACGACGTGCGTGTGGAACGAGCCGACGCAAATCGGGTAGTGGTCGTAATAAATTGACGACGTAATTGCGAAACGACTTAAAATGGGAAGACGTAAATCGGGGCATTGCTGTATGCAGTGTGGAATGGTGATGCTCTGTCGAGAGGCATGTTGCGAAGTAAGTTCCCCGGCCACGTACGGCTCCGTGACGAGCACCATCTGCTTGGTGTCGAGCAGGTGGTAGACGTCGAGCAGCTGCAGCACGTTGGGGTGGCTCGCCCCGTACAGCAGCTCCGCCTCGTTGAGGTACTCGGCGCGGTGGCTGTGGCGCTGCGCGTTCACGAAGCGCGCCTGCGCGGCGCGGCCGGACACCTTCTCGACGGCGCGGAAGAGCGTCCCAAGCAGCCCCCTGGGCGCATAGCAGCGAGAGGGGCAGGCAGAGGGCAGGGTCGGCCTCCGCCAGTGCGGCGTGGCGTGGCAGTGTGGTGCGCGCAGCGGCGCGATGCGAAATCGTATCGTAGTAAAAATCACGATGGTCATCGTGGATATCATCATCATCATCAGCACTATCAGTCATCTTCTGGTCATCGCTGCATCCGTTGTTTTCATCAACTTAAATATGTTCGACAATTGGATTATTTTGAGGTGATTGTGCTGCGAGTCTGCTCGCTCTGTTACTTGTTTGTATCACATTCCCAACCCTGCTCTGTCCCGGCCCTGGCACAAAAAACACATTCAAAGTAAAGTCGCCTTCACCCGGGAAAGGTCCGACGTCACTCCTGCAGCCGCTCGCACTCTCATTCATGCATAACCACACCTGAAGACGCTCGCTTGCTTCTGTCAGTGATGAAGGCCTCCCCACGCCTTGTCAATTATGGGGGTTGTTTAGAATATACTGTACTTCATCATGCTGGTCAGTGTAGGTTGGTGAAGGCGGGGTGGGGGGCGATTTCAGTATCAATCGCGACTGTCGCAAACCACTGTGCGACTGCACCACCCGTGCTTGACTGATCCCAAAATAATGCGCCTCCTGGAGATACTCCCCCGCTAATCGACACCGTGTCTCGGGGCAGACGCTGATAAGATGTGGGGGACGACGGTAACGCCTTACAGATGCCAAGGCATGAACCTCAAAGGCGAAAGGTCATCGGGGGAAGCACGTGGCATCTCAAGCTGCCACGTTGGTGGTCAGGCTGCAATAATGATGATGCCCTTTTGTTATCCAGATGAGCCTCACCAACCTCCAAAACTCTTTTTTTAGGGAAGGCCAACGCTGGGATGTTTAACCATGGCATGACCTTCATTGATGAGTATTGTGGTATGTAGGAGAAAACCCACACATAAGAGGGGATAGCACTAAAAGTTTGGCACAGATAGATTCAAGAATCAATTGATGTAATGCCATCTATCCAGCTCACAGCTGAATGCAAGAGATTTCTCAATTAAGAGAAAACATAACCCAAAGAACACAGACGGCTCTTGTCTTGTCGGGGCACGGTCAAAGCTGTGTGTTCCGAGTTGTCCCACACGAGTTTAATTAATGAGAAATAATACATACGTTAAGAGTTACTTTCTGCACATTTTAACAATAGCAATATGGTACGATTGCTGTACTTTTTAAGGTAACAACCACGTGCACATATTGCAACCGTAAAGCATTACATGCTGGTTGTATTGTACTACACAGGATTAAAATGTGATTCCATTTTAGTTGTATTTTTTGTGCTTGAATCGTATATGTTCTGGTTGGATTTTTACACAATTCGTGAGGCCTTATAGGAAGTCCTGGAAGGCACGATCTAAATGCAATGTTGTTTTCGCCGTTTGTTTTTGTTGTTGCTGCGACAAAGCTAATAGCCTGCCACTCCTCCCCATTGCCAAGTACTCTTGGTATTTAACTCTTTTGTTAAACTTTCACCGTTGGCATCGCGGCGTTTCAGTATGCATGTATGTTGAACTTATTTCGCACAGAACGTTGCCAACTGTGCTAATCTGAGGTGCGGGGAAGGACAACAAACTAAACACAAAAATCAGTTCTAGAAAAATAAAAAAAAGCTCCAGTGGCTTCCTAACATCGGAAGGCAGAGTGTTCCATACGGCCGCGGAAGCGCATCTGAAAGCGTGCGATGCGGTATCCATCTTTGTTCGGCGGCTTGCCAAAAGCCGCTGCGAGGATGACCGGAGTTCGCGTGATGATGGTTTAAATCTCCTCGATTAGATCAGTAGGTATTGTAGATCATTTGTGGCTTGTCAAATGGTAAAAATGCCCACCTGCTGATCTCCTCCTTGAGCTCGAAGAAGTCCTCCAGCTTGCGCTCCCTGGGCAGCAGCTCGCCATTGTGCAGGTGGTAGGAGACGCTCACCACGGCCATCGTGTTTACGTCTGTAAATGTCAGCAAGGATCTTCACCATCAACATTTATCACTAATACCGCCGCTCCCATGCAGTACATCTCTCGAGGTGCCAGGACGAAGGGACGTTCGAGATAATTGCCAGAGAATCACTCGTCAACGAATGGATTGCAGATCAAATACAATGGGGGAAAACAATGCAGGTACTGACAATATACGCAGGACAAACACAGATGTATGTGGTAAGGTGTGAATAAAGTGTTGGGGTGATTTATAGATAATGTCATATGGATAATAATTAAACAATGCTTTACAGCCCTCCAATTAAACCACTGCTTGATGGAGGCCTTCTCACGCCATGTCGGCCATGAGAGTTGCTTAACCATACTTCACCACACTCGTCAGTGTGGGTTGGTGAAGGGGACGACCCCAGGGTGGCTTTAGATTTCGCTCGCCACTCATGTTAACCGTGGTTGCGAATAAAACTCAAATGGTGGCTGGGTTCAAACTAGATTCGAAGTTTTCGTGACTGCAGGAATTACTCTTTGGCTCTTTTGGTAAAGTCACGTAGAAAGAAATTACATTATAATAGAATACGACGTTTCGATTGCAAGCAAGATGATGGTTGCTTGTGTTGAAATCGAAACGTCGTATTATATTATTTTATTTCTTTCTACATGACTTTACCGAAAGAACCAAAGAGGTGGCTGGGTTCCCTGCCCGACCGCACCCATTACCCAGTTGTAATATTAAAATTGTTAATACAGTCGGAGTAAATAACCTACCCTACGCACTTGGCGTTTGCTTCAGGGAAACACAACGTGCGTTGCAAGCCCTGTACACAAGTTTCAGGTTCACAGCGTGCAAGTTGTCGGTGTGTGTGTGTGCTAGTGGGCATGAACACGCCCCCCCTGCCCCCAGCTCACCAGCCGTCGCACTTATCCCCCTCCACCATCGATCCCGGGCATCGTGACCGCTAGGAGGAGTGAAGGAAAGTCGTCTAAAAATAAAGGCTAAAGGGGTCACAGCAGGGAGAGCAAGCCGGCATTGGCGATTCCACGCCCCCCCCCCCCCCGAATAAACAACAGTGACCCCCGTGTGTGACCTCCCGCCCCCCTCCCTATTCAGAGGCGGCTCGAGTCCAAGTGGTGGAGGAGGTTCATCGTGGCCAATATCACTGATGCTACCACCCTGCCATCGCTTCCTTCCTTCTGTCAGATTCCACAGAGATTTGCTCTTTTGCAGTATTCCCACTTAAAGATATCGGTGCCCCCACTCCTCCATATATTAGCTGGTGCCCCCCCCCCCTTAGTAGCCCCCTATTTACTGTGTCCTTAAATTGCCCCTGTGTGTGAATGCCACCACATCCAGTCCTCTCGCCTGCTCAGGCAGAAACTCCAGAGCCTCGAGTGAAAAACAGCGGTTCTGACAATCAGAATCGATTCTTGTCGCCCAGGGGGCATGACTGATGGGTATTTTCACGGCCAAGAATGGGGGAAATGGGAGGGCAAATGGTAGGATTACCACTTTCGATTGGCTGCAGACATTTTTTTCAGGGCCGCAGTATTTCACACTGCAGGACACGGCCAAAACCGTTGCTGCTGGAGATTAGCGCGCAACGCGCCATAAAGCCAGCCTCTGATCCGTGGCAAAGTGATATCTGAAACCGTCCTGGGCCTCCCCGACTTCACCAGCCCGCACTCACGCGTGTGCCGAAGTGGGATGTTCAGCAGTGAGTGGAATTGTACCCAACTGCCACATTGCGCAACAATGAAGTCACGGCCATATTCGACGCACTGCAGTGTCAATTCAAGCCGCAGCTTTAGCCACTTGCATTGACGCACTACTCATTGCACTCGTTTGCAAGTAGGCGAAAGGTGCTCAGAGACATGTCAAAGATGCCTTCGCATACGTACAGGACAATATTCGCGTCTTGAATAAATGGCCGAAACGCATCGCCTTGGTGAGTTGCCATCGTTGGTAAAATGGAGACTGAGGGAAAATTATGGCCAATTATGTTTTAGTTGCTGATAGAATATCATACTATAGATTTGGTAAAGTGATGGTGCAATGGATTGCGCACTGCGATTTGAAATTGGTATGCTGACTAAAAAAGCCCCTGTCTTTTTCCATATACGTATTTTAAATGAAAATATAGTTATACAGCTGCATAGACGTATATGGAGTGAAGAAGTAATACAACTCATGGGCCTCCCCCTTCATCAACCCACACTGACCAGTAGCGTAGTGAAGTATGGTCTAATAACCTCCACGACTGAAACAGTTTTCGGGAAGCGTTCATCCAGCAGTAGATTGCCAATGAGCTGTAAATTACCAGTGATTTCCAATGGGATTCTGACGAGGACTAAACAGGCTTCATTGCTGCGTTTTGTTATTGTAACAAACTGTGCACGAAGTTCGCTATAAAGTCCTGCCGCTCTCCACGCTATAAATAGCATTCATCTCCTTCGTCGCCACAACCACCGCCACGGAAAACACGCGCATCTCTACCGAGAGGGGACATGTAAACTAGCCACAAGCGCCCACAACTTTCCACAGCCCGCTCACTGCACAAGAAGTCATTCCACTGCTCTGGGAACACCGGGCAGCTTCTGAGCCTGAGCCTGGCAGCGTGTTTCCGTGCTCCACGCGAGTGAGTTTGCAGCGCATACCGTGGGACGTCTTGCTCACGCTGTGCGTGCCCCTCGTGGTCTTCTGCAAAGGGAAACAAGCCCACACGCACACACAATGATTTGGTAAACTGTGCATGTTGCATAAACGCGCTGAATTCCTCCAAGCAATATGAATGTTCTATAATCTTCAGGCGGTCATTATGGAACTGATGAGACGATAGTGACAAGTAATTTATAATTTCTGTACAAGAAAAGGAGGCTTTCACCCACCCACACACAAAATAATCCTCATATAGCCTCATAGACTGCGCACACAAATAAGTCCCGGAGTGTTGCTATCTTCAAGACTTAATCAGTCGTATTTAAAAATAGGTGGATTTTTTTAGCTTCATTGTCAGTTCGTGTCTGCATAGCTACGTTGTAATTAGTTGTCATTCAATAATTCCCGCCGCTATTTGGCTCAATTGTGTAGCGCCATATAAGAATAGAGTTAGCATTATTTATTTCTATTATACACATTAGGAGCAAGTATTATTAGCACCTACCAGAGCTAGAATTGTACATGATGAGGTGGCATTGCCATCATTGTGCTCAGCCACCTTTCTCCATATTCCTAATATTTCTCGATTATAGTTCAAGTGTATTAGTGAAATAGTTTAACCAGGTGAGAACTCAAAGAGGACCAGGATTGTCTCATTTCTTAGTGACCTGGGTATGAAGAGACACCCTTACCAGGTACTCATTTCAGGCTGCGCCAACTAACGGGAGGCTCAGAACAGGTCGAGGCACCACTTGCCCTAGATGCTGTCCACGACTGGGAATCGAACCCAGGTGGACGGGCAATGCTTGCAGGTCATCACCTGGGCCTTCCTGCGCTCCCAGAAGGCGTGGAGCCGCTCCGTTGAGAGTTTAGCGTCTCCCGCGGGGTTCGCCAGCCACGGGTGCTTCAAGGCATCCTCCGCTCCCAGCCGCTTGCTGAGAATAAAACAACCACACCCAGGTCCAGCCAATTAACAACATAACCAAACCATTCTGAGTGTATAGACAAGGAATAATGCCCGGTAAACAACTCATGTATTGCTAACAATACGTAATGTGACCGATGAAGAGGCCAGGTGGTTGATGGGTCAGAGACACTGAGCCGCAAACCACTGGGATCCTGGGTTTTAATCTGGGTTCCAGTCATCCATGTTTAAACCCGGGTTTCAAGGGTCATGGTAGTCACTGAGTTGATGGTCTCAACCATGGCTCTGTCTGGTCACCGGTGGCTGCATAGAGAGCTGCTTGGTATTTGTGGAAGTTTAATCATCATGCATAGTACGGAGGAATGTTGGGAACTCTGTGTCTTAGAAGACACGGGGGAGCGCTGAACGTGGATTAAATTCGATGGATTCACTCACGATACCCGCATATAATTATCCACGTTAAAATCGATTATTTATATTTTTCTAAAGCTGAAAAAGCAAAAAATATGGCGTGAGACATTGTGTCTCAAGGAGTGAACCAAACCGTATAAACGTGAAGGACCAAAGTCGAAAAAGTACAAACGAGATACTAAAAGAACGAAAAAAAACAATACATTGGAATGTGGAGACATCAGCTTGGTCATATCCTCCTCCTTTGATGGGCAGCAGAATGAGATTCGTGAGGCATTTAAGCACGATGCACCGATTCACCGATTGAAACTGATCATTTTAAACTCACGATGCATGTATCGAACTGTGCGTGTAGGCATCTTTTATTTTAGCACCTCCTATTAGCACGGTTGGCCTAGGTATAGTGCAAAACAAGTTCAACATACATTAATTTTCAATTCGCACAACATTGTACAGTCTTTGGTTCACGGTGAATATTGCAGCCACTAGAGGCACTTCCAATCACTACAATCATAATGATATTATTTGGGTCTTTCGATAAAGTCACGTAGATAGGATAAAATTAATAAAAATAAAATAAACAAAAAACTACGAAGTTTCGATCACAACACAAGCGATCGTCATCAGGAGGAAAAAAGAGGGGAAAGCTGCTGAGGCAGGCTGTTTATAAGGTTTTAGAATGGGCGTAGCCCAAGGGTCATAAACTCAGTGGTTGGGGCTAGTGATGTTAATGTGAGGGTCATAAACTAAGTGGGCGGGGCTAGTTATGTTAATGTGACGACGAGCGCGCGGAGGCGGCGCTCTTCGTGGAGGCCGCTCTCCGACATCACATTAACATGCAAATGTATCACATTAACATAACTAGCCCCGCCCACTTCGTAGGAGCATCACACCTGTCTCTTATTTTCCCTTACAGAGCAATGCGTTCTCTGCTAGTTATTAATAAAAAAATTATTCCACCGAATCGTGACCCCAAAATGGGTAAATTCATCAGATATCTGAGGGGGTACATTATTACACGCCTGGATAGGGAGCGGGGTGGGGGGGGGGCTCTGTTAGACCCCTCCGTCCACCCAGCAGCTCCACCAACTGCTTCGTTATCACCGTATCCTCCAGGTGCAAGTTGAGTGGGGGTGCATCCTAGAACCCGATAGGGGTGTGTGCCCGTGTGACCACATTCGTGTAACCTTTTGTGACACCAAACACAATCGACTTTCCAGAGCGTCTTATAATGCGGAGAATACGGTAGATCACGCCACCTACCCACCCATGCGTGGCCCAACCAGACACCGGCTCCAACAACAACAACGACAACGTTGTGAGCATTGGCCATGCCGCGTACATCACTCGCAATGCACTCGCTCCACGGCCTCGCTGTCAGGGGCGAGGTGGTGACAATAGAATTGGATGGGCGCTCTCCCCAGCGGGTATCGCGTTGGCTTGAAGAGGTATGCGACCTCTCTGACCGGCCTGAGTTGAGCTATTTTAGGTGAGGTATTCCACGCCAAGCTCCGAGCACCTCACATGCCGGCTTTGATTGCGATCTGCGGAGACTTTTAAAAGCCAGCGTCCCTCCTGTCCGTCACCCACCACCGTCTCAGACCGGCGATTCAAAACGCATGGACTCCGCTCCACGCGGATTGTGCAATTGGAAACAACGCTGGAACGCGGCCTTATTGAGTTTATGTTTTGTGCGAATCGAGTTGGGATGGGAGTGCTGAGTACATCACAGGAAACGTCCTCTTTGGGTGCATCGTGGATTGCGGCGCGCACACTTGGAGCCACTGTGCACAACACGTGTCCAGCAGAGGGCCTCTCCTGCTACACATCAGCTTCAGTGTCACACTCCACAAGTCTGGCATGAAAATGTTTGGTTCACTGATGATGGCGTCGTATATTAAGTAATAATCGACTTAAGTGTTTAACGCAAAGCTTAATGCAAGATAACTTTAGGCTGACTTTGTCCTATAAGTAAAGCCAATCAAACTCCAGCCCGTGGTTTTTGGGGATCTAAATTTGAGTATATTAGATTTTTGAATTTTTTTTTCATTATAGACATACACTCGACTTGGTATGTGAAAATGTCATCTTCATAGCTTTTACAGAACACTATTAGCATTTACATCAGTCACTCAATCACTGACTTATCACAATCATCTGTGTCAGGTATGAATGACATTATTAACAAATTAGATGATCACAAAGTAATTACATTGTGTGCGAGTGGTGCAGTGTTTAGCACACTGTGCTATGAACCAAGTGACCTGAGTTCAATTTCCAGCCACGGCTAACATCGTTGGTGGGTGATACGTAAATCGGTACTTGGCCTCTACCCCTACTTCACCAATGTGTGCTGCCTGAGTGTGGTGAAGTATGGTCAAATGCCTCGAGACCGACACAGCGTGGGGAAAATCTTCATCCATCAACAGAATGACAAAGAGCTACACATGTGTGTATACACGTGTATGTGTGTACACATACACATGTACATCGACTACTGTGACATGCGATATAGCGCGGTCTGGAGATGCGGGGTCTCACGGTGGTGCCTTGACCAGCAGCTTGGAGATGAATTCTCGCGCGGGCCGCGACACGCCCTTGAACTCTTCCTCGGGGAAGCTGTAGGTCGCCGCCACCACCTTCTTCACCGTCACGTCATCCGACGCGGCCCAGAAGGCTGACATGCCGCTGAGCCTGTACACGCGCACGCATACAGACACGGTGACAGTGAGAGTCACGGTCAAAATCAACGGAGAGTCAGAATCACGTCCAGACAATATGACAGAACACATCATCACGCCGATTTGCCGATTGTTGGTAATGGAGACGTCAGAACATTTTTGACAATGTACATTAGCCAATCTGAATGAATCTCACAACTCACTTTTCAATCTCAATTAATCGCGTAAAGTGTCATCACGCCAACACGAGCAATGCACTGCTCATTTCCCTACGCAATTCTGAGCCAGTGGGGGAAATTTCACACAACCTGTGACAGGCCTCAGTAGCCTCCGCAAGAATTGGTGGATGAATTGGAATACCACGTGATATTGTTAAATTGAACAAATTGAGACTTGAATATAATTATTTGGTTTGTCATCGAACCAGAGTAAGACTATGACAAACATGAAAAGGTGAATAAATGAACAATGCTCACAAAACAAAACTCAATCTCACAACTTGTATTCCATCTCAATGACATTTACAACTCATGCTCAATCTAAAAAAAAACGGCACATAATATCCTCAAAATGTACTCGATCTCCAACGAACCCAACGCACACTCTACCTCAACGAATCTCACACCAGCCCCCCATTCTCATCTCAAACCCCAGAAGTGTGCATGTCGAACAGCGTTCGCGCCTGTACGTAGCCAACCGTGCCAATCGGAGGTGGGGGGGGGGGGAAGGACAAAGAAACTGAACGCAGCGATGTCGCACGCGGCGCCGTCGTACATGACGTAGGCGAGGAGCCCGACGCCCCACATGTCGGTGCTGTACGCGATGGCCTCGTTGGTGAGCATCTCGGGCGCGGCGAACTCCGCGGCGCTCTGCGACACCTTCAGGTTGTCCTTGTAGCGCTGGGCGCAACCGAACTGCATCAGCTTCAGCTGCTCCGAGTCACGGCTCGCCAGCCACAGGCACTCGGGCTGCCGCGGTGGGGAGAAGCTCGCGTTAGAAACCGTGGCCGTCGCAACGCTGACGCACGTTCTATTGGCCAAGGTTGCAGGTTCATGTCCTCCTCCGATTGTCTTAGGGTTGTCACCGCGATCTCGATACAGCTGGGGCCACCGGTGTAACGGTTACGCACCGATTGAGGCTAAGGTGGCACACAAGCAGGGCCAGTCAAGGACCTCCGCCCATTGATGGCCCACGTGATAACATTATCTTCAAACACTTTACTCATGTAATGCAGTTTTATATATATATATCTCATGTAATAATTGGGTTAAAAGAGTTCATAGGGATCCCATCTGGCCAACTAAAGGACACTTTATACATAAAAGTTAGTCTGAGTTGTGGTTATGTATTTTGAATGATCTGAAACTGGATTGTAGTTCTAGGAGCAGGTAACACATTATAAACCAAATACCTATGCATAACACACAATAAACTAGCTATATGTATATATAAAATCGGCGACATTTAGAACAATCACCATTCATATGCCATGGAAAAGGGTGATTGTCCAAAACGTCGCCGATTATATTTGTTTTTTCTGTTAAGGCGGTGTTGTTGAAGGCTCAGACCTGCTTGGCTTTTAAGATCTGACGAGATCAGACGCATTGCAGGTGATTTGGTCACTGGCCGACTGGAGTATAATTTGAAGAAAACATAATCACTGCTTTCAGGGACGTGTCCAACAATCGTCGCCAAAACTGCACCCGGCTCCTCAGCCACAGCATGGGTTTGTGTCATCACCGCACCTTGACGTCCAGGTGCAGCACGTTGAGGCCGTGCAGGTGCTGCAGCGCCAGGCACAGCTGCTTGACGAAGCCGGACACCTTGCGCTCCGTCAGCGCGAAGCCCTTGCCGCTGAGCCGCTCAAACAGCGGCCCCCCATCCACGCTGCGCACAGGGGCAACGAGCGGCAATCGCGGCTCTCAGGGTCGGGCGAGGCACGGGGGGCGATGGGGGTTAAGGGGTTCGTAGAGAGGGGTCGCGGTGGAGAGATGGTAACTCCCTCGCCTGGTATGGAGGAGGTCGTGGGTTGGATCCCGACGCTGATGCCTGCTGTAGATTTGGAGTTTGCGTGTTCTCTCTCCCCGTGTGGCTTTTTCTCTGGGTCCTCCAATCTTTCCCTCCACATTTAGAAACACGACTTTAAGACTATTTGGCTGCTACACATTTCCGACGTGATAAGCCGCTCCGTTGACCAATCATTTGTGGCCAGGTGGCCTCCGCAAAAGAGCTGTATAGCTCAGTGGGCTTGGCTTGGTAACATTAAAACAAAAAAGTTTAGTTCAGCTTTCAGCGTCCCCCCCTCTGTGAAACACCTCTATGAGCTTCTAGATTTGAAGCTTTCGTGACTGCAAGGATTCATACTCTTTGTTCTTTCGGTAAAGTCACGTAGGTAAAAAAATGAAATTAAAATTATCAAAAATAAAACAATAAAAATCACGACGTTTCGGAGGCAACACAAGTCTCCGTCATCAGGTGGGACCGTCACAGCCAGATTTGCTGCAAATCTGGACCGTCACAGCCAGATTATAGCCAAATCTGGCCAGATTTGGCTGACGGTCCAGATTTGCAGCAAATCTGGCTGTGACGGTCCCACCTGATGACGGAGACTTGTGTTGCCTCCGAAACGTCGTGATTTTTATTGTTTTATTTTTATTCATTTTAATTTCATTTTTTTACCTACGTGACTTTACCGAAAGAACTTAGAGTACCTCTATGAGCCCCTTCCTCAGACTGGCGCACGAGCCTGCTCCACGACACGAAGGGAAGCCTCGAGTTGGGTTTTGTCCCTCCACCGCGCTCGCACCGTTCCACGCGAGGTGCAGTGTCGCGCTCTGTCCACCAGGAGACGCCCCCGCTCATTGTGGACAGCCCCCCGCACCAGTCGGCGACTCGATGCATGGACCGTGAAGCATTAAACTATTTTTGAGAGATCGTAATCGATGCATTTGCGACATGCTCAGCAATTACCGATACCTAGGATGTAATATTAGCCGGTTACGTCTGGATTCGTGACCCGAATAATTAGTTCCGGGCCTGGTACACCACATGCAGTATATTGCTAGAATTATGATTGTGCCTAACTGGTTACGTGCCTATGTTAATCGACCAGCGTGACGGGTATTTTACAATATACAAGTCCACAGTAATACCCCGATTTACGTTGGAGATGCGTTCCTGAAAGGTGAAAGGACCATCGACACGGCGCAAATCAAAGAGATGTACAGGGTCGGTGGAGGCGAAGGCTGAGAGAAAGGACGGACGACGCTGTCAGCGACGCAACTGTGGCTTGAGGCGACGCACATCGGGTAGCGGTGTTGCCAAAGTGACGACGTGATTGCGAAATGGCGTCACAAATGCGCAGCGTTGCTGTATTCGGTGTGGGATCGTGGTGCCCTGCTGAGAGGCGTGTCGCAGAGCTTTGCGGGTGTAAGTTCCCCGGCCACGTACGGCTCGGTGACGAGCACCATCTGCTTGGTGTCGAGCAGGTGGTAGACGTCGAGCAGCTGCAGCACGTTGGGGTGGCTCGCCCCGTACAGCAGCTCCGCCTCGTTGAGGCACTCGGCGCGGTGGCTGTGGCGCTGCGCGTTCACGACGCGCGCGTGCGCTGCGCGGCCGGAGGCCTTCTCGACGGCGCGGTAGAGCGTGCCCAGTAGCCCCCTGCAAGAACAACAACAAAAGACAAAGAACACGATTCGTTAATTTTACCCGGTAAGGCCCACTGAGATGTACAGGGCGCTTAAAAAAAACGTTAACACTTCTGAGAATTTTCAACAATAACCACGAGAAATGTCCCTCTGGGCTCTGGAGACCACCTGGGAAAGATTCCAGGCAATGCGTTGACAATGATGGCGAACAAGTGGGAGGCTCTTTGACTTTTTGAAGCTATTAACATACATTTGTTATCATGTTACGGTGTATTATCCGTTCTTTTATACATTAAAAACGATAGTCCCATATAAGCGTTCGTGGTTCTTTCGGTAAAGTCACGTAGAAAAAAAATCGATTATTTTTTATTTATCGCAACACAAGCGGTCTTCATCATCTCTCCGTCTGATGAAGACCGCTTGTGCTGCACGTCGTGGGTTTTTAGCTTTTGTTATATTCAATTTATTTTTAATTTTATTTTACTATTTATATTGTGGTTTTTTTGCTTTTATTATTTTCAATTGATTATTTTTCATTATTTTTATTGTATTAATATTTTTTGTTTTCTATCTACATGATTTTACCGAAAGAATATGAATTCCCATATCAGTGTTAACACATTTTTTTGAAGCACCCTGTATCTAGCCCTTTTTTGAGAAGCGACCTGGCCACACGTGACAGCTCCACGAACTCCGCCCCATGCCCACGTTGCCTTCAGGCAGACTGCTGGGGCGACTGCTGTTGAGCGAACACCCATTGAAGGCTGGCAGGGCACGCGAACGGGGTGATGTGTCCAACACCACGCCCGGCCGCCTTTGTCTCGCCAGTGCTGCTATTGGCTACGCACACCGCACCAAGTTACTCGTTTAAGACCGAGTCGACCGACCGGATGCCCAGGACCGTTTCATGAAGTCGCCACTGTTAAAGGTCGCGAGCGGGAATCGAACTGTGTGTGAATGACTACATTGCCTGCTGTGTGTGAATGACTACATCGCCTACTGTGTGTGTATGACTACATCGCCTGCTGTGTGTATGCGCACATACCGACAAGAGCAGTTCGGCGGCTGTGCGAAAAGTGTAGTCTCATGGGACAGTCGTTATGTTCACCATCACCATCATGAAGGACATCATCACCATAATCACCATCATCATCATCATCATATGTCCAAGCACGGACACATCGCATATATCAACTGTATGTTGAACTTATTTCGCACCGTACGTATCCAACCGATTTAATATGAGGTTCGAGAGAAGGACAACAAACTAAACACAAAAAAACAGTTCTAAAGAAATTCGTTTTCAATTTAGTAAATGCGTTTTAAAATTAACATTGCCTGAACAGGCTTCTCACACGAGCACCGTACAACAGCGCAACATATTTTTAAATATAAACCTGGCCTCGACCTTTCTCGCCAACAATTAACTCACCTGGGGCCAGAGGCGATCTCAATGGCGCATTCTGATCAACACTGCCCCCTGCAGGTGAGCGAGTGCCCAGCGCGGCTCTACGCGTGGGCTGCCACGCGAGACGGCGTCGCGCACTTTTAAATACTCTCTTATCCGAGTGCCATAATTACCCTACGCTCTGGCACACAAACTCCCCAGCCTCCATAAAGTGCGGTGCTATTTGCAGCCCCGTCCACTACAGTGTGAGGCTGGATAAGCATTCTACAAATGTCCCAAATGCAAGACCCCGCTTTAACAGAGTTTTGGTATTTACCTGGGCAAAGGACACTACTTTCTTCATGTATATTGTTATACACGATTGTAGCTACTGATACGTTCCTTCTCGCCGGTAGATCCTGACTGGAGGACGGGTATGGACTTGAGCTGCACAGATCCGTGCCCCCAAGACTGGCACGCACAGATGGCGGCTCCCAAACAATGGGGTTGAGAGTGACCCTTGCGCAACATTTCTGTTCCGTGACTGACCTACCTGGTGCCTCGGCACTCCACAACCACACCCCGTCCCACCAGCAGTCGATCTACATTCTCTTCACTTTTAGATCCTACCACTCACGCATGTACTGCCTCACTCCACCACCAAGTCACCTATCCACGCAATCACTTACTCAACCACTGACTCGCCCATTAACTCGTATCCGAGCTCACCCATCCACCCACTCAACTAATTGTTGACTCACCCAACCACTGACCTATCAACTCACCCATTCACCCACTAAACCATCTAATCCAGGGGTGGGGAACCTTTTTTTCTGCCAAGGGCCATTTGGATATGTATAACATAATTCGCGGGCCATACAAAATTATCAACTTAAAAATTAACCCGTTATATTTGGTCAAAAATTTATTAACTCACCCCTAATGTTATGGCTGGAACTGCTTATCTTTGGTGAGGCATGTGATGTTAGCTGGTATTGATGATGATGTTGCTACTCGCAACTGCTTTTCCAGGTCTGCTCCGAGATGTATTGAATTTCGAGTCCCGCCTGCGGTTGCCTTGGCAGGGCCACACCAAATGATTTCGCGGGCCTTATACGGCCCGCGGGCCGGACGTTCCCCACCCCTGATCTAATCACTCATTTACCCATGCATCACCCACTCACTAACCCGTTCGCTCATTCACTCACTCACCCACCCACTTGCCCAATTCAGCTATCAACTTACTCATTCGCCCTCACACTCACTCAGTCACCCAAACCCTCTCATTCACTCATCTACCAATTCACTCATCCATCCACCCAATCACACATCTGAACCACCCTCTCAGTCTCTCTCACTCACGTAAACCCTCGCAGTCACCACCTATCGCAATCTTGGGAGCTAATTGTGGAGTGAGAAATACAGCCCAGGAGGTGACAGGTGACAGGTGATCAGCGAGGGTTCCCACCTGGCACACCATCTCTCACGTGCAACGGTCTCTTTCTCAAACAATAAGGCAAAGATCCTCACACCCCGTATAGCCTTTACGAGCTGTTGGGGCAAGTGCCGTTAGCCAGCAGCTATGAAGGCTGGCAACGGCACACGAGGGGATGGATGGCCAGTACCACGCCCAGCCGCCTTTGTCTCCCCAGTGGCGATGTTTACACAATGCACCAGGTACCCATTTGAGGCTGAGTCGACCTAGACTCGCAAAGCGGGTCTTATGCCGTCATCTGGCTTTCACGGTAACATCACCCCCGTCTTCCTCATCTTCATCATCCTCATCAGCAGCAATAGCGGTGGCATCAATATTATTATTATCATCATCACAAACCATCTTAATCGTCGTCATCATCATAAGCGTCACCTCCGTCTCCATCTTCATAACTTCTGGTCTGCAAGCGGGCATTAGTCTGCCACAAGCGGGGGGCGATGGTTGCCATGTATAATCTCAATTGAGTAAGAGTGTGTGTACGACCACGTTTTTTGCTGGTCTAAATTTAGCAACATCGTCTTTAAATGGAGGCAACACACACAGAAATAAATCCCCCGTATAGCCTTAACAGACTGTTGGGGCAAATGTTGTTAGCGAGCAACTATGAAGGCCAGCACGGCACACGAGGGGGTGGGTGGCCAGCACCACGCCCGCCCTCACCAGTTACTCTTTTGAGGCTGAGTCGACCTAGGGGGAGGCCCAAGACCGGTTCAGATAATCGTCACCGGTGTTGGCCATGAGCGCAGCGAGCTAACCGCTGCACTACCGCTCTCACTCATGCACACCGACAGACGCGATCGAGTCTCATCCTACCTGCTGATCTCCTCCTTGAGCTCGAAGAAGTCCTCTAGCTTGCGCTCCCTGGGCAGTAGCTCGCCATTGTGCAGGTAGTAGGAGATGCTCTTGACGGCCGCGTCTAGACAAGAGACACGCAGGGGTTGCTTTTGGCCATACCAATATCTCGAAGGTCAGTGCGTGTTGGTGGAGGGGAAGGGGTGGTTGGAGCCCAGTCCCGGTTCAGTTATCACTGGCCCAGTGATGTTCGCCGTGGCCGGTAATAGAGCTCAGATCGCCGGGTTCAAGAGAAGCGCTCGAATAGCTACTGGTGGTTTAGTGGTGATTTGATTGGTTATTTGGGTTTGATTGACATCTGATTGGTGTATTATTTGTGTTTGATGGATTGTAATTGGTAACTGAATAAGGAACTGATCATTCATCGATTGTTAAGCAAAAGACTGACAAGTGATTGGCAAACTACTGACCGGCAACGTCTGTTCACCTAGCAGAGTCGATCGGCAGGTCGCATTTGGCGGGGTCAAGTGTGGGTAACTCCCATCTCGTCAAAAGTTTGGCCAACGCGGAAGAATAAGCCAAAATGTCATCTCGTGCGGCTCTCTAGAGCTCAGCCTAGTGGAGGCCCGTCCACCAGCAGAGGCTTGAGCAAGACATTGAAGGGCTGCACGCGTCGCGTTACAAATGATTGACTGCGGTGTGGCACACCTGCGATTCAACGCTTTGGCGGCAGGGGTTGTGCGAGGTGGCCTAGGAGATGGGAGTACAGCGACAGGGTTCACGAACCCGTCTGTGCGGCCCGTCAAGTGATACCCCGAGTGGCCCTGGTGGCTTATCGCTGGAGGAACTGTCTGTCAAAATCGGCCCAGAGTTTGTATTGTACAGAATAAATATTGCTGAAAATATTCACTCCCAGAAGGCCCTGGGTCCGCTGTAGATATTACTCTTCTTTTTTTGTGGAGAGATAGACATTGACCTGAGTGCGATTCCCGGCCACGGTTAACATCAGTCGCGAGTGATGTCTAAACCGGTCCTGGGTACCCCCTTCACAATTCGGCACCGAGCAGCGTGGTGAAGTCTGTTCAAACAACCCCAATTGCCTACAAGGGGTGAGGCGGCGTTCATCCAGCAGTGGATTGACAACGGTCTGTACAATGCTATGATTACAGTTGCGACCGCTTGCCGCGGCTACGACAATTGCAGGAGCATCCGCGTGTGCCGTCTACGCTGCACGCGTTGACGGAGGCACCCAGAGGCGTGGCCATTGTGTGTGCAGGCGGTGCAACTGCGCCGGGTCTTCACGGGCCGCAGAGACCCAGGCTCCGCGTTACGAAGAGGGGAGACCGCGGGCAGGGGTGTTCCGATTTCGCTCCTTGCCCGAGGCCCCGTGCCACCCGTGCCTGGCATGCGCGCTTTACAGAGCGATAACGTCACGTTCGCTCTCTCCCTGAATGTCGCGTGGCCGGTATCGAACTCTCTTAAGTCGCCCACGAGCCATCGTTTTCTGACGCAGCATCGGGGGTTCTGGTTAATAACGCTCAAGAGACGCATGGCTGTAACACGCATTCGAACCCAGGCCCAGGCGGTACGGGCTCATTGCTCTGACCCCTAAGCCACCCGGTCACACTTCTTATTTTTAGAAACACGTCAGTTGGTTTGCTGGGCACGCAGAATGTGTGGGTCATGTTGGCAATTGCTTTTTCGTTTTCTGTATTTTTCCCACTTGTTTAGCTTTGTCAATACCATCGGCTTATTTAAGTACAAACGTATTTGTGTACACTTTCAGACGTGGCTGCATAAGTGGGGTAGCTTTGTTTGGCATGAGCTGCGTGTGCCAGGAATTGCATGGGACCCCCTGTCCAATTTCTCTGCCTCCTCCACCCCCTCCCCTGCCCCTTCGTATCCTGGCGCCCGGGACGCCTCCAGCCCATGGGACCCGGTGCAGTTGCACCGCCTGAGCACGCGACAGCTACAACGACACATCGCGAAGGCTGCGGAGCGAGTCAGGGCTGTGCGAGCCGTCAAAAACCCCCAACGCGAAATCGCCGTTTCTATTTTTGGGAAAGCGGTCGCCAGCAAATGTTTATATCGAGCGGGAATGCGCAGTCGTGCAGCTGCCCTGCGTCAGATTCGCATCGAGTGCAATCGGGTCGTAATAATAGCACGGAGATGCGTGCGAATTTCAACTGCACTCATGCAAATGCAACGCGCTGAATGACAGCTAGATCGGTGTATTAACTCGTGCACGGAAACAGTGTATATAGGTGAGTGGGAGCGAAGGGAGTAATTGACAAAAAGCCATTGCGACTGACAAAAGCCATTGCGCATGAAAGCTTTGCCAATGTTTCCATTTAAAGCTTTCGTGTCTGCAGGGATTCATCTTCTTGGTTCTTTCGGTAAAGTCACGTAGAATGGAGCAGCCGTCCTCAGGTGGAGAACAGGTTTGTCGATAAGACAGAGTCTGAAGATAGAGTCTGAACCATTCAGAGTCTGAAGACAGTCAGACTCTGTCTTCTCGACAGACCTGTTCTCCACCTGAGGACGGCTGCTTGCGTTGTGGCCGAAACGTCGTGAGAATTATTTAATTATGTTTTATTTTTTTTATTTTGTTATTTCCATTCTACGTGACTTTACCGAAAGAACCAAGAAGAACATTGCCAATGTGTCTGTCGTCGCGATGAACAGCGTGCGGCCTGTAACGATCAGCTTGGTGCCTCATGAAACTCGCTGGGCCCTCCGGTTACGTCGTTCACATTTGCTTGGCCTCGTTGGTCCAGGGCCGTGCCACGGGGGGGGGGGGGGGAGTTGCACCTTCCCTTGTGTGTGCCTGCACCCCCCGCCAGCCCGCACCCCTCCAACCCGTGTTGCCACCTTTGCTCATGTTGCACATCATTTAAAGCGTTTTAAGATGCGGCAGAATTTGGAATCTCTATTCCAAATTATCGTTGAACAAGATTAGTTTGGTTTGTACGAATTCACGTTAATTTGCAATATCGATGAGACCGACATAAATGTATACGCAGTATAAAACAAACAGAAAACTCGTCCTACTCACGGGGGGCATGTTATATTGCACGCATCGTTTATATTTTGCCTACGAAATAAATGTTAGGGTGCAGTTTTGTTCTTTCGTATGGCTGATGTAGATGCAGAGCAACCACTTCATTTCACATTCAGGTGACCAAGCCAGACAACCTCGTCAAAAGCAGCGGAGTGTACGGCTGTGGTGTCTCCTTCGTATTTGTGGATCGGGCATTACGCCGTTATGTGTTGTACGCTCTGTTTGGGGGTGCAGTGAATGAGCTCTAATCTGTCTGACAGATTGCATCCAGTCACGGGCAGTTTGAAGCAGGACGACATCCGTAACAGCAACGCGACGATCACAGAACACGACGCCATCAGTGGCTGATGCGGAGCAATAATTCTGCATTGAAAACCGGTCAAAGTTACTCAACGTAAACCAACGAAACGCGATTCTAATGATCTAAGTGATTCTTCATGGAGACCCAGTGGCTGTCTTGCCTGTTGAATGTCGTGTCCATAAAATGATACACGTGTCATCGCCTAAATCTGGTTAGCGTAACCAATCGGGTCCAAAAATAAACTGTCCTCGTCGAGACGAGTTAAACATTTGTAAAGTTTTGAGAAAGCAGTCCTCATAACTCGGTTTAAAGTATAAGCCGGTAAACCCGGTCACCTGAGTTTGATTCCTAGCCACGGTGAACATCGGTGCCTCGTGATATCTGAACTGGTACCAGACACCCCACCCTCTTCATCAACCCGCACTGACCAGCGTGGTGAAGTTTGGTGAAACAATCCCAGTGACCAACATAGCAAAGTAGAATATTTCATCCGACATGTAATAATTATAATAAGTTGGCTTCAACTCTAAAGTGATACGGTTAATGACGAAGGCAGTATATTATTATTTGTGCAAAGTTAAATTAATTAAAGTCTCAAGTTGCAACTCATTACGACTCAAATTCACGTCATTTGATAATTCAAATAACTGGGCTGGATGGGGTGGATGAAATGGATGGGTAATAGCGGAGGGATGGGATGGTTGAAAAGCACTCACCAGCCATTGTCCCCGGCGCTCAGAGAACAATCGTGAAAGGGATGGAAATGTTCACTCGGGGCTCGCTGTTCCCCAGGGTCCAGCCGTGCTCACTGCCGTTGGCCGTGATGCCCGGGCGCTCTGCTGCTGCAGCAGAGTGGCACGGCGAGAGAGAGAGAGGCACGGGGGGGAGAGAGGGGCACGGGGAGAGAGAGGCACGGGGAGAGAGAGGGGCACGGGGAGAGAGAGAGAGGCACAGGGGGGGGAGAGAGGGGCACGGGGAGAGAGAGGGGCACGGGGAGAGAGAGGCACGGGCAGGGGGAGGCTTAAAGGGCACCTCTCGAGGGCGTGTCTCTGTCGCTAAATAAATAGAGCAGCACGCCTACAAGGATACAGTTCGCGTTGGGTCATCTGAGCCCCTTGCCGAATGCAGGGGCGGGGGTGTCTGTGGAAGAGCTGTGGTCGAGGGATTACGTTGGCAATGCGGTGGTGGCAAGGCCGGGTTTCCCTCGCGCCGTCTCAAGTTTTCCGGTGGCACGGCCCAGCGGTAGCGCGCTTCGTCTCTTGTTGTCGATATTCACGGTTCGATTCCAGCGGCCGCCCTGGTTATTACTGCGGGTGTAAAAAAAAAACCCATGGTAATGCAACGCGCCGTCTGTTTTCCAGTGGACGTTGAAAAGGTTCCCTGACGTCATTTGCAAGAGTAGGCCATGCATGGTGCGCCAGTGTCAGGGTCCAAATTGACACCGCAAATTACTCAATTGGGATTATACACACAGCGACGACAATCGCCCCCTACTGGCAGACTAATGCCCAAGGACACCATTACAAATTATACTCATCCTGCTCACCTGAATTCCCCCCCCCCCCCGCCAACTTAAACAAAACTAACCTGAACCTTCACTCCGTTTAAATACAAATCAAGTCGCGACGGACTGCACGCGCCTGATTGTGACCCAACACGTCGCAAGCGCACACACAACAAGATGTCAATGTTTTCAGAGTCCACCACGTCACACGGGCTTTCTAGACTAATTGCAATCAGGGCCGTCGACGTCACATGGGACACACGCAAATCACAAAGATAAAATATCCCGTGTAGCCTCCACAGGCTGTTAGGGCAAGTGGTGTGAGAATACGCACGAACACATGCAATGTTTCCATCTTAATTTGAATGAATGGACAAAGGCAAAGCCCCCCCCCCCCCCCCCCCGCATAAAACTGAACATACTTCATGTGGCAAGTGCTGTTATTGAGTAGCACCTATGAAAGCCGGCACGGTACACGAGGGGGGGGTGGGTGGCCAGCATCACGCCTTTCCTTTCCCAGCGGCAATGTTTACACGCCGCGCCGGGTACTCATTTGAGGCTGAGTCGACCTAGGGGAGGCCTAGGACCGTCACTGGTGTTGGCCGTGAGCCCTACATGCGCACACATAACTAATCTACAGCACTGCATGAATCCATTCTAGAGTTTAAGCTTTCGTGACTGCAAGTATTCATATTCTTAGGTTTTTTCGGTAAAGTCACGTAGGTAAAAAATCACCTGAAGACGGAAGCTTGTGTTGCCTCCGAAACGTCGTGATTTTTTTTATTTTTTTTTATTTTACTTTTATTAATTTTGATTTTTTACCTACGTGACTTTTTCGAAAAAACCTAAGAATATGTATGAATCCACGGCTGTATGAATGCCTTCCTTGCCGTGTTGGACATGGGGGGGGGGGGATTGTTGGCCACGCTTCATCACGCACGCTGGCCAGTGTGGGTTCGGTAAAGGAGGCACGTGGGGGGTTGCACACCGCACGCACAGTTCACCCATTAATGACGTCACGCACCTAGAGAAGGGGGGGGGGGTCAGACATTTGTGACGATGTGTGACAAAGGGGGGGGGGGTTGAGAAATGTGACGTCACATAAAAATGCGCAACTTTAGATAAATATAGAATTGTTATAACAAGACTAATTGTTATAACAACACTCCTACAACATCAGAGTGCAGCGCCACATTAAACACGCACTACAATGACACTAGTTGAAAGCGATTTGAAGCTTGTTTTATTTTCAAAATGGAAATATGGTTTTGGGGGCGGCGGGGCAGAGCTTTGTGACGTCATATTTGAGGGGGGGGGGTCTGACTTTTTGTGACGCCGTGTGATGAGGGGGGGGGAGTAAAAAATCGTCCAAAATCGCGACGTCATTTATGGACGGCCCCTAATTTTAATCAGAGCCCACAGGTTCATAGCAGTGCGCAATAACACCGCCCCCCCCCCTCCCCAAACATTTAACACAATATTTACACCGGAATTTGAAACAGCGCTATCTATGCCACGTGCAGAGCAATTAGCAATCACGCGGCGCGTACAGCGTGTGTCGACTTCGCGTGGCAACGGTGAAGATCGGTGACCAGGGCAAGGCAGGCAGACCGCGTTGGATCGCGAGAAGCGGAGCAACTGTTTACAAAACTGTTTACACCCCCCACCATCCTCATGGCGCCCCTCAAGGTCGACTCAGCCTAAAATCAATACTTGGTGCGGCGTGTACACATTGGCACTGGAACGATAAAGACAGCCCGGCCTTAATAGGTGCTTGCTAACAACCCCCAACAGTCTATGTCGATACTCTTTGGTTCTTTCGGTAAAGTCACGTAGGTATAGAATAAAATAAATTAAATCACGACGTTTCGGGCGCAACACAAGCGTCCGTCATCAGGTAGGACAACCACAGCAAGAAACAATTGCAATTGTTGACTTTACCGAAAGAACCAAAGAGTATGGATCTCTGCAGTCACGAAAACTTCAAATCTAGTCTATGTCGACTATATGGGAGGGTGTCTTTGTGTAGATGTATATTCCTGTGGTCGAGGGCTGTCATCTGATCGCACAGATCATTCCAGTGAGAATTCTGTCTGCCACGGCTAATGTTAGACTTGCTACGCACTGCATGGGCACAGCAGTGGATGGGATGCGAACGCACTGCTGGAGAAATCATTTGGCGATGCTTCGTTGGCAGTGGTGCACAAACGCATGTAACAAAAAAAACGTTTCGGACAATGGTCCTTTTTCAAAGCACATAAATAGAGACCAGAGAGACGAGTATTCATATATTAACGCGATCTTCTTAGCCTCTCTATGTGCTGTGAAGAACGGCCTTTGCCAGAAACGTTACCTATTAAATATTTGTCTTTTTAAGGCAGCGTTATTGCGAATGTATTGGGGGTTTTTTGTACTACTAAAGGGCTGCATTGCCAATCGTTTATAGGCATCGTCCTATTGCCTCTCCAGACCAGTCGCATCCAGCAGCGCTTGCTGAAGCAATCAACTTTGAATCGGTTTAGACCTTCTGGGTCTTAATCAAACGCTGTTGTCCAATAAGATTGGGGCGGTTGGCTACGCACTGAGCGAACGAAGTGTATTCATACGTACGTGATGAGAGCACGCAACGTAAATAATAGTCCGCCCTCTATTCAACGCTAGACGCAATTGCAAAGTGAACACCGTTGCCAAACATCTCCACTGAACAAACCAGTAATAGCAATAGGATGACATCCATCAAAACCCACGAAATATCCGCGTGCGTTCTGCATTGCTCCATTGCCTCTAATAATAATGAACCACAATAACAACGGTCATTACCAGGAACACGCCTTCATGACTCCGAGGCCACACTGGTGAAGTTCGCAATGTCCACGATGGCACACGTGAGGTGTATAATTTCATTCGAGGGGCACGCCTTGGTGCTATATAAAAAAATTGCGTTGACACGATTCCTCATGGCTTATCGCAAGGAGCCAGCGTCGCGCCTTCTAGAGCGCACGTGGCGGTGGCGAAAGCGGGACACGGAACCATCCAGAGATCCATCTTCTTGGTTCTTTCGGTAAAGTCACGTAGAAGGGAAATGAAATAATATAAATTATTATTTCCCTTCTACGTGACTTTACCGAAATAATATAAATTATTATTTCCCTTCTACGTGACTTTACCGAAAGAACCAAGAATATGAATATGAATCCCTGCAGTCACGAAAGCTTTAAATCAAAATTCATCCCGAGATCGTGAATTTACTTCAGCAAGCCAACTGCGCATTCTTGCACGAAAGCGATTCTTGAAGCGCGCCAAGTTAAATGTTCGTCGCTTTTGTACGCGTGTGTGTAGAACTTCTTTTGCACCGTGCAACGCCATCTGCGCTAATCGGAGGTTACGGTTTTGTGGTGAAAAGGGTATTTAATCATATTTCATGGCACAAACTCGGCCGACGTTTTAATTGTGTTGTCATACCTGGCTGAGATGGGATACCCAGTTCCTACATCACTGCTGCTCCTTTGTAGACTCCATGGCAGTCACGTGTATTAATGAGCTAGCGCTCACCGATTAATCCAATCAATCGCTCACTCACGGTCAATCATCGCCTTAGCAAACTTCTATCGCTACAACCATGGTTATTGTTCCCGTAAACTTAATTAATGGATTCCTCCATCCATGTTGATGACTTGGTCTACCCGACTGCCTGTGTTGTCCCTATCCAGTCCGTGTTCAACCACCATAATTTGCAGGTGACAACTCGCATTTCTCGACTTTGAAATTCACTTCCATCGTTTATTTTCCCACGTTCATATAACCTGGCTCAATTAAACAACGTCATCAACTCTTCTGTATAACACGTTCAATAGTGCTGTTTGTTACTGGCCATTTGGCCAGAGCCTTTGGACGTGTGGTCGGCAACAGTGATACAAAAAACTCGTGTGACTGCAATCCAACGCTTTGAAGTCAGTGGTTGCTGGGTCACTCAGAGAAGCGTGTGCTGCAAGGCTACCAAACACACGTGCTGAGCTGAAGTAGCTAGAAGGTGACAGTGAAGACAGTGGGTTCGTGAACCTGTCTGTGCAGACCTATTATTGTTATGCCCTTGCCCTCGCATGCGTTATGGGTTTTCTCCGGGTCTTCCGGTTTCCCGACCAACGTGCGCCTCACGGGTCAGGCTGACCGGTGGCACCGCTTAGACTATGGGTTACAATCAGGGATTCAGGCGCCCGTGATTAAACCGGGCTCTCAAGTGTCACAGGTTCACGGTATAATCCGAGTCACCAACGACAGATCAACATGGAGTCATGGGAAACATTACATTTTTCCCTTAATTAGCAATACATTCAAGAATTAAAAAAAATAAGGTTTTCCTCTGCCTCGTAAAATGTTGGAATAAAGTAGCGAGCTATTGTTTTACAATTTACTGGGCAGAAATCCGAAGATTTGATCGAAATTAGAACTCAGCCTAGACTTGGACTTATTTATGAATTGAAGCTGAATTTGCGACAGTGACAATGATGAAAATGATTAATTATGATGACGACGATCTAGCTGCTGCTACTGCAGTCGATGATGATGATGATAATGATAACACCGTCGTATTTAATCCCAGCGGATTGGTCCTGCGGTTTCGTCTCAGCAGCAGCAGCAGCAACAGGCACAGGAAGTGACCGACTGTGCCGGCTGCTGCTGCTGTTGCTATTAGCAGAGTTTGGCACCAGGGTGCGGGTCGCTCTCCCAAGCCCAGTATGGGCAGTGTTTGCTCCGTGTTGTCGCTACGGCGCAGTGCACTGGACCTTACCAGGGCGAGGCGCGTGCGACCCCTCCACACACCCCCTCCCCCCTACACCTTAGAGAGATCATGATGTTCTTGAGATAACTCCAAACATCTCAACAGGGGACCCTCTCCGTTAAGCGTCTCGAGATGCAGTCGTATTTTCCTCCACGAATACTTCTCTTCTCTGGTGTCTATTATATGTTTTCAGTCACTTGAACTCGGCCACCCGAGTTAGAATCCAGGCCACGGTGAAAACCAGCGGCGAGTGATGTCTGAACCTGCCCTGCACTACGCACCGCCCTTCACCAACTCACGGCGAATATCGTGAAGTGTGCTCAAACAACCCCATAGCCGCCGTGACGGAAGGTGGCCTTCACCCAACAGTGGATTTACAAAGTTTGTAAATCAGTTGTTATTATTATTATCTAGTGGTTGCCTTCTGCAGGCACACACCATGACACACGCACAAGGACGGCACTGCATAACGACTCACATAATGACTGTTGCTTTTCCCACATTGTATGCATGGCTTTCGAATGCAGCAAACAATAATACAGTAGTGTAATCAACTTTTTGTTTGAGTGCAATTTCTGTTTTATGTTTCTCAGGCTGTGTCGTCAACTATACGACGTGGAAAGTCGCCAGTTGAATCTCTAAAAGTAGGCAGATCTTTTAAAATTCGTCAGAAATGTCACGAGACAATTTATCAAGTACTGTATTACACTCGAATTAACCGAAAACGCATCCTTAATAGATATATGAAATAATTTGTAAATCTACACAACAACAAAACAATCATGATCGTCGTTGTGGAAAATATAAGCAACCAAATCCATGAAATGTTGCACTCCGAGGCGACCGTGTGGCTGATAGGATGTGTAAATAAACATCGTTTGTTTAATGTGGAGGGTCATATTTGTGAAGGAGGCTCATCGGCCGCTTATTATTGTTGAGTCGGTAAACCTTTGTCGACAATGATAGTCGCTAGATGTGACGCTAGTCGCGGTGAGAGCAAATTGTCACGAGGGGAACACACAAAGTCGTGTTCGTATATCCAGAGCGACTCCCGTACATTCGTAATCGGAAACGCCCCTCCCGCGAGAGAAGAGAGCTGTGATTATATTCGTGGTTCTTTCGGTAAAGTCACGTAGATAGAAAAATTAAATAAAAAATAAAAAATAAAATGAATTGGAATTTATTTTTAAAAGAACCAAGAATATGAATTCCTGCAGTCACGAAGGTTTTAAGTCAAAATTTCAGAGAGTTGTTCTTTTGAGTGAAGCTTAACGTTGGTGCCACCTGATGGTCACTGCAAGCGGTGTTCATTTGGTGTCATTCTACAGCGAAATACAAGGGCGGCCTATTGTGGAGCATTTTGCTTCTAAACGGATGTAACACGTCGACAGAATTTGCTAAATGACTTTTTGGTCCAAGCACTGAAACATGATTTGAGATATGGCGAGGTCTTCACAAGCAAACGATGACACGGGGTTTAATTTTACTCGGATCCATCCTGATCGGCGACCCAGAATATATATTTACAACGCCCTACACACCATACCTCTCGCTCGCTATGACTGTGCCTACTCTCGTCTCAGAGCGACTCGAAACGTATCCAGTGAGAGTTTAGCCCCGCAAGCACGGCACATTATTCTCAGCACGGTATGTTTTGTGGTGAATTACGTGGCATCACGAAGCGCCTTACAAAGGCAAACCCATGAGAAAATTACATCATGGAGGAAGACAATGGAAAGCTAGAGAGGGAGGGAATAAGAGACACAAAAGAGCAATCAAATAGACATCGCAAATGGAACGACAACGATGAACCCACGTGCACACAACTGCGGGCACAACAGCCATCGCACTCCTAACAACAAGGTCAAAGCAATAACGGTATACGAGGCAGGACAGTACGTCCCATCAACCACGTGCCCATCCCTAACCAGCCACACCACACGACGCACTCCGCAAATGCAGTCCCGGTCGGCCGCGTCAATCACAAAATCGTCGTCAGCCATGGTCAATCCACTGCTGCATGGATGAAGGTCTCTACGGTTACGATGAGACCAAGAGGAGAGTACCAGACGAGGATGAGTGTCTCTGCGGTCACGATGAGTCCAAGAGGAGAGTACCAGACGAGGGGACACGCTTTTTGCCAAAGTTATTCACAACGATATTACAAAATATTTTCCAAACATTGGTTTGGAGACCAGTGGCGACTCGTAAAATTTCCACGAAGTGGGGCTGTTGCATGTGAGTGACCTCTGAAAATATGATGTTCTAATGAAGAAACACCTCGTCATCTTATTGGCCTTCCCGTGAAAGTGATATAACTGTGTTATATATCAACGGTAGGCATTTACAAACAATACGAAACAAAACAACAACGCACTCAAATGCTGTCTCCATGACCCTCAAGCCCACACTACACAACGTATTTGACACTGCCAAAAGCTGTGAACTGCTATATTTGCACAAGGCATCCTATAGCGTCGTGACATCGTCTTGTTACGGCCACGGGCGCCTTTTTCACCGCCCTGAATGGGTCTCAAACGGCGTGGCGAAAAGGCGAAGCTGATCACAATGAACGAAGCCGCCCCGAGACCTCTCCGAGGCACAAATCAGACGGTGGCGTTGCAGCGGTTTCTATGTTATCTTCGTTAGACAATTCACGTTGAAAGGTCCATTATATTGTAATTTTATTTAACACAATGAAAACATTGTATATAAAAGTATTGTTTTACTAGAAAAAGTATTTCTCATCTCCAGCTGCTTGGTCGGGCTGCGACCAATAGCCCCGAGTGGACGGACCGCGCCTGTTGGAGACACAAATGTGTACATTTAATGGAGAACCCGTTAAAACCAACGTAGAATTTCTGACAAGATGGGCATTATAGCGCCTAACCAGAACACCACCCCATCTCTCAATAAACCTTCAACTATTCACCAAATGTGGTCATCTTCCTACGACGGTATTCACAAAAAGGACCTCTAGCATGAATGCGAATAGACAATGTTATCTCATGAGCCATGAAAAAAGCCTCTTCTATCTGCAAGGTTGTCGACGAATTAAATGGCTAGCTTGCTTCCTCGCTTATTTTTTACATGGCAACCACTTCCAAATCACCAATGTTATAATTTCGGGTTCATTGCAGAGCCATTTATTGCCGACAGAGAGCGGCAGAGTTCGCCTTGCCCTTGAAAGTCCCCGGGGTCTCACGCCAAATAGAAACATGAGCTGCATGACATTTATCCCGCAAACGCATCACTCAATCTCAAAAATATTCTTCAGGAGGGTCCTGCTTTAGGATATTTAGCCAGTTGCACTTTGAGGACGTGTTTCCTGTGTACGTGTGAATGTAGTTTTCTCCGGGTCCTCCGGTTTTCCCCTCCATATTTAGAAACACGCGTTTAGAATATTTGGCTGCTATAAATATCCACATGCTAAGACACATTTTTGCGCTATCATTTGTGACCAGGTCGCTTCTGAAGAAGAGCTGTATAGCTCAGTGGGCCTTACCTGGGTAATATAAAAGTGTAGTGTAGAATGGGAACCAGAATAACTGGAGAGTAATTAACGAGGTGAACGTATTCTCAGGTCCGCTCTACGGACGGATAATTTTGTGCACTGCCATCTCCCGGCCAGCACGCAGCCTCCCTCCCCATGATCCACCCAATCACTCAATCGCGCCGCCGTCGTCATCGTGGGTACGAGGATGATATTGTGACATCCTCGGGTACGAGGACGACATTGTCTTGCGCAGACAGTGGTGAAATCATCGGTGCGTCCGGAGGGGGATGAACAGACTGATCTGAGATCCGCAATGCAGACACGGCAGGTGGTTCCGATGGGTGGAGGGGGGGGCTGTTGCTGCCCTGGCTTCTCGTCGCGCCGACATAGAGAGCGCTCCAGTGACGACATGAACATGCATGGGAGCACTTTAAAGCATTTATTTTTTTACTCTCACGAGTAGAGAACCCGTCTTCTCACAATCCTGTAGTCGGGATACGAAAAGTAATCTGCTTTTTAATGCAATAAAATGGCAAGATAATAAGCATTGTACGGGTGTGTTTTTATTATCTAGGATGTAATTAATAGTCTGACGAATTACATTTATAGGAGCGCACATTGAAATGGTAGGGCAATTGTAAATGAATCGTGTCGGCATTCTGTCTAAATGACTCCCACATCTTCGGTGTCTGCTATCTGTTGTCTTCCGAATTTTCTCCGCCGTTTCAACCCAATGTTTGTTTATAGCCAGTTACCTAACTAGTTTCGATGGTAACGGCCCGCAGCCACTAACAACAGTTGTTGTTGGAGTTGAGAGGAGCCCAGCCAGCCAGGAAACTGTATAGAATTACAAACATGTGGTAAAAGCAACCCTCTATTGTTGATAATCACACAAAGATCTAAAAATGTAACAGAGCAGCACGTATCATATCCACCCATCCTCCCATTCCACGTATTACACCTATTCATAAATGGTGTACAATAATAGGTGTAATAGGCATCATATGCGTAAGCACTGGCATCTACTCCGTACAACGACCTCTTAGATCTGTCCTTTGCGCATGGCGATCGCCCATCCAAGCACTATGGAGGCTCAACTTTGATGAGCGTCCGAGATCTAACGAAGTTCGGCCGATTTCCGATAGATTTGGTCATCGAAAATCTCCGCTCAATAATTACAAATTCCATCTCCCCCCTCCCCCCCTTCAATGACAATTTACTTCAACGGTCCCGATGTCTCTCACCACGCAGCTTCGTACCTCCTGTACACGACGAGCGCCCCCCCCCCCCCCCCTCGTGTGCCCACCGAGTCATCTCCCTTAAAGCAACGTGAAAGTAAACTTCAAACCTAATCCGACCTCTCGAGAAAGCCTTTCTTCAATAAATTCAAGGGCGGGGGGCGGGGGGCGAGGAAGGCGTGCAGGCAAGGCTGGTGGAGCTAATGGAGTGTTTTGTTCCATCTGGAGCGACAACAACGGAGGCGATTATTTTTTTGTTGTCGAGCGGGACAGCTGCCTTCGGCGAGCGGTGACCTCAGCGGAGAGGAATGAATCCCCTCGTGAGTGAATCGACTGCCCCCTTCGCACGGCGACGGCTAAGACGAGCAGTTGCGCCCCTCGCTCTGCACGTACACTGTAGTAGTAGTGACAACCCAGTTGAGATGGAGTGCCCTTGCCAATACCGTCGGCATGCTGAACAAGTCCCACTCTTCTGATGAGACCCCCGAGGTCAAAACTGCTTGCTTTGGTTAAACGAATGCGACTGGAAAATTATCGGTGTGCAAAGCCCACAGAGGCCAATGGATTAAAACATGCCCGTTCATGTTTGGGCAATTACTGAAAACGCATTTACTTACATACGCACGGTCTTATCAAGAAAAAAAACTGTATAGAAATGGGTGACGTTAATTATGTTTTAAGGCGGTGTATGTATGTTGAACCTCTTTGTATTGACAAATATGTTGATTTTGTTATTTGCGCTTGTGCACCACTGCCAATGCAGCATCACTAATTAATGTCGGTTTTACTTGTACCGTAGACCGATAACGATTCGATTCATGACGATAATATTCAAGGATCTATTGTTTAAAAAAAACATAGATAATTGTAACGCTCCTGTGGTGATTCCAAAGTAATCAATTGTCACACGCACACATATATCCGCGTGTCGTTTAGTGTATCCGATCTTAATCTACGCATCGTTACACCCGTTCTGTGTGCTGTTAGGTTGTACAGACAGTCCTCGACTTACGACCACCCGACCTACGAACACCCAGAGCGTCCTTGAAATATAAAAAAGAACGTTGACTTAAAACGCGAACTCGCAATTTAAAACTGAACCACGGAACTATTTTGTTCAGAGGAGTGATCCTCTGTGTGCATGTGCGTGTGAAAGTGTGAGTGTGTGGGGAGTGGTGGCGTAGCGGTTAGCGCGCTGCGCTACAAACCCAGCAACCCGAGTTTGAATCCCACTCACGGCCAACACCGGTGATGACTATCTGAACCGGTCCTGGGCCTCCCCTAGGTCGACTCAGCCTCAAATGAGTACCTGCTGCGATGTGTAAACATCGCCACCTGGGAGACAAAGGTGGCCAACACCGGTGATGATTATCTGAACCGGTCCTGGGCCTCCCCTAGGTCGACTCAGCATCAAATGAGTACCTGGTGCGATGTGTAAACATCGCCACCTGGGAGACAAAGGCGGCCGGGCGTGGTGCCGACCACCCACCCCCTCGTGTGCCTAAACATCGAAATCAGCTCAAGCCGCCCGTGAATCATGTGACTTGTGTGTGGTCACTCCCACTCTGATTCCCTAACCTCGCCCCCTGTGAAAACACACGCTGCTCCGTGCAGCTCATTTCGTCTCCTTCCTGTCTGTCCCTCCCTTTCCTCCCTTCTCATCGCCCTCTAATCCGCGACATCTTGGCCCGGTCATTCCTCACCCCCCTCCTCTCCCTCCTGCCGAGTGCTCATGCTTTCTTCCTGCCAATCATCTTGAGCCACTCCCTCTTTGTCTGTCCCCTTGACGCTTTGTTGGCTGTAAGGTCGACGAGATTTGTTTTACGTTAATTTGTAAGTCGACTGTAAAGTATATAATTGAGATGCGCTATGTGCACAGTACATATATTCTGTAAAGTGATGTTTTAAATTGTCATATCACCTATCAGGGTTATAAGACGCACCTTTTCTCTTGTAAATATACATTCAAATGTTCGTACAGCGTCTTGTAATCAGGTAGGCGTGTGTGTGTGAGTGACCAGGTCTCTATAACTTTATTGTCACCCGGAACAAGTCCGTTTGGGGTGCGTCTTATTATTCGGAAATGCTGGAAATATTTGCACAGCACATTTACAGTATCCCGCCTATGTATGCATGGATTAAAACGTTAAACTCTAGATTCGTATGAATGTGTCCACACATACAGTCCACGCGGTTAAATTATGAAATGTTTATTTAATCGGTTGTGCGCCGTCGAGCAAAATCAAAGATTTCCAGATTCACAAAACCGCAAACGTTTAGGGCAAAACGAACAAGGCGCGTTCACGACTTCACATCACGACACGTTCGTTACACACTCACAAACAAACACGGCACGGCGTATGACACTCGGAACAACCCGTCGATATTTAAAGTTTCACGTAGATTGCAGCACCACAGTTACCGTCCCGTGCATCAATGTATGTACAGCATGTTAAACTTAAATTTTGATTTAAAGCTTTCGTGACTGCAGGGATTCATCTTGTGCTCCCGATTTTCAGATGAACTCTAAAATTGTCTAGGTACGATTTTATTTTATTTCGGATTATAACTCAAAAGTCACGTAAGTGACTTTACCGAAAGAACCAAGAACATGTTGAACTTCTTTCGCACTCCACTAGCTTCTTTCGCGTTCATCGGATGTGCTGAAAGGCAACCAGCGGCGGCGCAGCGAACACGTGCACAGCACGTGGCCCCATTCCGCGCCACCTGCCCAAAAAACTCTGCGAAGCTACACAAGTCCGACAGCGTTGACATTGCAATAGAGTGCACTACAGTACGTGCTGGTACCGTCGTCTATGAACGGATCGATTGTGGCTTTGTTTTTCTTCTCGTGAATTTCAAAAAGGGGATGACACGCTTGGATGGCGATGGCTCAAGAAGTCCAACATACATGCGTGAAAACATCCCCCCCCCCCCCCCAGGAGCGAAATGACGTGGAGAGCTCTTCACCCAGCAGTGGACTGACACAATGGCTGTACATGTTCGTGATTTAATGATTCTGCGTTGTACGAGTGACTTGAAGCTTCGTCATCTGCCGCTCGGTCACTTTGGACGTCATCAAGTTTTACCCAAGTGGAGCTTATAGGGGAGATGTGCTCCCGATTTTCAGATGAACTCTAAAATTGTCTAGGTACGATTTTATTTTATTTCGGATTATAACTCAAATATTAGTGACTTCAACTCGAATGAATTTCGCCAACCAAATTGTGTCACGTGGTATCTGTCACCTTTGTGAACGATAAGACAAAGATTATAGAACATCGATGTAAATAATCCTAACATTTATTTCGTAATCCGAAATTGTTACATCTAAAACTCGTGCCTACCACAGGTCGTATACGAAATGTAAGCAGTGCAACAAATGCATGCTATCCTCAAGCGATGGGTTAATAACGTGGTCTCTTTGAGGTCAGGTCTCGGTTTGTTCAGCATATGTGAAAGGTTACGTATAGCTCTTCATTAATAGCAAAGGTGCGTGTTTGCCTTCGGCGATAACGTGTCCATAACTCGCTCCTTAACGGCAAGTATTCCTCGATCAAATGCTCTGACAACGTCCCTTGAATATTGTATGAGAACAATCAGCACTCGCGCTTAAAACGACGTGCGATTGGATAGAACACCATTTCAGAGATCGACTTCAATAAATGATATCATGATAAGGACGTCAACGCATTCAATCCATGAATCGCCGAGTCTCGAGACTTATTTTCAGGAGGGTCCTGCATTGGAATATTTGCTGGGCAATTCCAGTTTGTGAAGGGCGAAAAACGCAGCACCCCAAGAACACTCACAGCAAGCATACGAGGAAGGAGACGATAACACTCCGAAGACCATCGCGGACGAGTTCACGAACCCGCTTGCTGTACTGCCATCTGCTGGTCACCTCGCCCAGGCATCGGGGTTGGGAGTTCACAAATCTACGCGTGATCCACCCACCCCTACCTCGAAAGCGCAGGAGTATTAAAAGCAAGCGCCACCGCACCCAGCTGAAATGAGACGCTCATGAGCAAGTCCAGTGCGAAATGTTGTGGAAGAGCTCGACATACAATCGCGACTGAGTGACGATTTAAATTCTAATTGTGTTTGAGAAGGGCGAGGCCAACCTGCGGCTCTTTAAAGGGACTGCTTCGTGGCGTTGTCTATTGAGCAGACCGCCGACTTGCATTCGCGTTGCATAGCTGCTCTGAAATGTTGAGATTTTCGTTGATTGAATTCGAAAGAAATAACGCTTCTTGTTATTTTGGTTGCCTACCCATGGGATAGACACGCGACGATCGCGACTGAGTTGACACACAGCAAACCCTGATGATGATGTTATATAAATTCTAGAAAGCTGACATTGAGCAAAACAAACACAGCAATGCAGCGTCGTCTCGTCTCCGCCAAAACGACTCGAAAATCCGAAAAACAAAAATGTGCAACTCAGGGCCCCGAGAATTACGAGCTTGATTGTTCTCACTCACAGGGAGTTCTTGCCTGACATCTCAAACACACAACCCTCATTCGTCATTTTCCTCCCGTCGAGTGTAAAGGATGAAGCCAGTCACTCGACAGTATATGCACACACATACTGCACCGAAACAAACTCGCAGGGCTGCCAGCCAACACACACACACACAGAAACGCAGTCTCCCCATAGAGGCGGGACGCGGCCCAGAGTGACCGACCCCTTAGACAGAGACACAGACCCAGGGTCGGCTCCCAATGTTTGTCTCTCCTCCCCTCGCCTCCACCACGGAGCGAGCCTGGCCCACACCGCCGCCGGTGCCACTGGACACGAACAGGTCGGCCCTGCTCGTGAACACCCGGGCCCCGAGCAAAGACGCGCGGGGAACGAGAGCGGACTTCATCTGCCCTCCCTCCAGCACGAAGGAGGCGGTGGAGGTCACAACGCCCCGACGGTAAAACACGTCCCGGTAGTGGCCGTAGTGGTGGCTGTTGTAATAGTGGTGCTGCTGCTGCTGCTGCTGATAATGATGACGGTGAGGGGGAGGCTTCAGCGTGGTCTGTATGACCGAAATCTCCACGTCGTCGTCGTCGTCGTCGTCATCATCATCGTGGTCGTTGTCGCGTCTCCGTTGCGTCTCCTCCTGACCGATCGTCTCTCTCCCGAAGGTCTCGCCGTCCCCCGGGACGTAATCCTCGAGGTCGTCCAGCGTCAGAAGGTCCCCGTCCTTCTCGAGGGCCTGCACCTCCCTGTCCGAAAAGTCGTCCCTCGCTGGCGGGACGGGTTCCTCTGAATCGCCGGGACCTTCCATAAGTTGCGGAATCTTCTGAACCTTATGGTCGCCCGGGACCGGGATCGAACCCTCGAGGCGGCGGAGCGCATCTCCGCGGTCCGATGGGCCGTGGGGGCTCTGCGGCAGCAGGCAGCTGCAGCAGTGAGCCGCGGTCCACGAGAACACGGAGCGGAACCCCGTGGCCCAGCGGAGATAGGCAATGCGGCGGTGGTGCTGCTGCTGCTGATGCTGCTGCTGCTGGTGGTGGTGCTGCTGGTGGTGGCCGTGCTGCTCCGGTTTGGAGAAGCTGAGCACCACGGGTTCCCCCACGCGCGCCTTGCCGCGATCTCCATCGCCCACGAGGTCCACGGTGAGAGTGGAGCGCTGGCGGACACCCATGTGAGCACGGGCAAGGAGCGAGCCGGCAATAAGGAGGGATGTGGATGATGATGCAGAAGAGGCGTGAAGAGAGGAGTGAAGAGAGGGGAATGAGAGAAGTCGTGGGAGCGGAGTGTGGCTGCGGTGGGGGGTAGGGTTGGCGCTGGTGGGGGGCGGGGGGGTGGGGAGACAGCCGCTGTCTGTGCGAATTCAGCACAAAAACACCCACCCCGACGTGGATGCAACCAAACTTCTCGCGAAGCCCACAGCGTCCGCAGTCCCTTCCTGCGAGTGGAACCCCGCGCGGTAGAGGACGAACGGCTCTTTCTCGCGACAGGTGACACGCGCGCAGCAGCCCGTGTATCCACGCACGCCCCCCTGTCCGTGCCTCCTTAACCCGCGACGCGCAGCCCAGAGACACCCCCCCAAGTCCTAATTGAGTTGGAGGCGGCGAAGCGCCGCTAATCAACACCTGAAAGCGCTCAGCGGTCACCCCCCCCCTACTGCCTTCCACACGCTCCCCTCCATTCGCCCCCCGCCGCACCCCCCACTGGTTTAAAAAAAAACTCTGTCACCCCATGTCCTCTTCCTCCTCCTACCTGTAAATGGCGAGGCTATTTATGGCAGCCCTGTCGCTGTGTCGCCGTCCGGCAGAGGTGTAACAAGAACAATTCACCCTCCAACCCTTACCGCGCGGCAATTCGATGAATTGTCGTGTTAAATGTCTCCGATGGAATTCAAGAATCGATAAAACAAATTATTGCCGCATGCAACAGGATCCTTGCGTGACTGCAGGTGTCGCGTCGTCCCCGTCACGCGAAACGCACGCACGGGTCGAAGAATATCGATCACCGCGCGCACGATTTGACGTGCTTATATCGTGAGCCTGAGAATCGATGTTGACGATCGATTAGTTGAAGCTTCCAGTGCGCGTGAGCGCGGAAAGAACTCGAAACGACGAGGGAATGTGCAGAGAACACAGGGCATTTGCGTGCGCGGATTCTTCTGTGCGGTGATTTGCAGACCTTTGTCAATCCGCTGCAGGATGGAGGCCTCGATTCCACGCCGTGTCGGTCAAGAAGGGGCTTTTTAAAAAAATCAGACTTCACCATGCTGGTCTGTTCGAGTTAGTCAAAGCAGGTGGCCATGATCGATTTGTATATCGCCACCACTGATTATATTAACTGTGGCCGATGATCAAACTCGCCGAATTCACGGCTCTGTGTTCATTACTGCGTCACTGCTCCGACCCACTGTTTAAGGTCGCTGCATTGGGTTTTTCGTGTTATAGATCAACATGTTGGGAGCTGCGAGTAGATGATGGAGTTAATACATTTGAGATGTTGTTTTCTCTGTATCACAATTGAATACCTTTTAGTTCTGTACATTTGGAATAATTCGGCAATTTTTGGAAGTGAATATATTCAAAAATGGGGACAGCTTGGAGAGACCTTCATTCAGCAGTGGATAGATCATGGCTAATGGTATATATTTTTAAAACCAGCCTGGTGAAGCATGGTCATATCACTTTTGTAATTTCCGACACGTTGATCCAGAAATGGATCGACGAAGGGCTGTGCATGATCATAAATCGCTTTTATATTTTACCCAACTACAATATTTAAAACCACCCCAAAAAACTGGCTCCTGAACCCCGTTCAAACTTGCAGTGAAACGGACAATAAACCCCTGCTGTGGTGGTGCCTTAATTCACGTGGCATTAACTTCGTAAACGTGACGCTTGCATTTTAACTTACAGGGTTCAGGACTCTCCCGCACTTCACTTAAGCTCACAGAGCCACAGTTGAGGGTTGTGGAGAAAATGAAACAACTCTTCCCACACGTGGTACCCGTGAGAAGATCGATGCAACAGCCCTAACTGACCAGCTCCTCTCAGCAGCTGCTGATTAATCATTGGCCCCATCGCTGAACCGCGTGTTCACTCTCCCTGCTGCTGCTGCGGCTCTCGTTTGCTCCCGACACTCAGCTGCCGAGCCACCAAGATCACTGCCTGCCAAGTGTTGTAGCCGTTACCAGTAAACAGTGGATTAAAATAAAGCGATAAGCCCATTTGAGATGAGATGTCCTCCCACGCAAGAGAGACAGAGAGATAACGCTTCGGTAGAGACGTAACCCGGCCGCGGTGTCTCTTGGGGACACGGTCGGGAGATGTGACGCCGAGAAACCTTTCTGAGCGCACGTGTCGCGTTCCACCTCGAGCCGCGCTTCAAGGTCACGCTCAGCAATCACGGCGGACAAAATATACGGCCACCCCCGTGCCGATGTCTGTCCGTGCGCACTCGGCCGGTGCCACATTGAAAGCGAGGCGTTCCCTCTCCCCTTCAAAACTTGGGTTTGCGCCGTGTGCCTTGCGGATGATCCCGATGCTGGCGTGGTTTCACAGCTGCAACGGCGGTGGGGTCGAGGGAGGGAGGCAGAGAGGGAGGGAGGGAAAAATGGAGGGCGGGGAGAGGGATGGGAGGGAGGGTACCCGGGTATGAAGCGAGGGGCCACGGAGCCCCGAGCGCCTTAAAAGGGCCTTCGCGCCCAGCGGGTTGCTCGCCTGGTCCAACTGCCCCCGCGCATTCTCCAGGCGCCAGAGCAGACTTTGGTCTCACCCGAGATGGCAGCATGTCCAGCGCTGCTAAGTTATATGGCCGGAACGATAAAATTGAACTAAGTTATCACCTGTTGAAAGGCACGTTGGAAAATAAATTTGGTCTGGGCCCTTGGACTATGAGGACGAAGATTGATATGGTCAGATGGTGCGTCACATGACCCGGCATAACACCGCATGCTACCGATTTAAATTGGTTGATAAAATTTGGTTATACTGTATTTTGGTGTTATTTACCGAGACGGGTGTTGGACTGGCTTTCCACAGGTTGGCGATTAAGATGAAGACCGGGGTCCAGGAAGACTTGGATTGAATGCTGTAAGAGCAGACCGTAGTGGTTGAATGGAGACTATCAGCAGGAAGTGATGGCAAGGTGTGGCGGCATCTGCAGCATTTGCCATGATGACCTCTTGACCTTCGTCTGATGGTGGTGTAATCATTGGTTAGTGCTTTGTCTTCCATCTGTACTGCACTGGAAGCAATGGCAGGGCTGGATATTCTACGCTTGAGGCATAGTAAGGATGAAAGCACACACAAACTAATTAATTTTAACTTGAAACATTTCAATGCATGACCCTTTATCTTGAGATTCCGTCTTTCACCACTCGCTCAAACTCCAGTGGAGTTGTAGTGGAGGCTCTCACAACCTGAAACAGGAAAAGTTTACATGATGCATTGCGTCTGATAGCTTGACCAGCACTGAGGAACTGTCTGATAGCCGGGACCGCAATCATTCGAGCGCACCTCCGATTAGCACGGTTGGCTACGTACGGTGCGGAAGAAGTTCAACATAGGTATGCAGTGGGGTCCATCAGTGAGACAATTTGTGTACCAAGCTTGGCACTCACTCAACACACGGAGACTTGGCGAGACACACAGAGATCGACAGGGCTCGAGCTCCCAATTTTGCCGATTAGATCAAATTCATTTTCTCTCCATATTTCACAATAGGTTTTGATTTTAAGTGAATAGCTGCAGGGCTATCTCTTACATAAATATTAAATTAGTAATTCAAATCAATTTGATCAAATGCTCTGCAATGGATCATGCTTTGTTGGATCATGGTGTATGTATTTAATGTTAGCACAAAAGCACGGATCAAAGACAAGAATGAACCCACCATAAGCAACCAAAGCAATACACATTGCGCAATGTGCATTGCGTAACGTGCATTGTATCGCTATTTTTGATCTTATATGCACATTTTTACTTTTTTTTTTACTGGATTTCAGTAAACGCTTAGCCGGAACTGAAACTTTCGAGACCGCTTTGCACAGATTGCACCATAGCTGGTTCAACAGTTTTGGGTTAACCGCACAACCATACCCAAACATCAGTTCCACTCCGCGGCTTTCAAAGTAGTATCTGATGTTAACTGTGATGCAACTAACAGCTTATTTCAAGTAAAAATGTATTTACAACTTCCAAAACGCATTAATGCGCTAAAATATTGAAGATGTGTAATTGTTATCCTGCGCACAAGCAGGATGAGTTTTGGTTGACGGGCATAAACTTTGTTATGCATTAAACATGACGAGTTAACGACATGTTTTTGTGGGTTTGATGTAAAGCTCTCTGTTGTGTTTTTGGGCTGCACCGCGTATTCGACACGTCTGACATTTCGCTCCACATCCTGGAGTTTCTGTAGTTCACGAAAAAGCTCCTCTAGAAGCTCCCAGCACGTGGAGCAAAACGTTGTGTAGCATGCTAAACGACACTCAGTATAACTCGGAAACACATTGGGGAGAGCAACACAATTTGCATTCAGACCTCATTGTGTCTACGGGAGCAGCAATGAACTCATCGGACACAATTTTTCGATTTAAAGCTTTCGTGACTGCAGGGATTCATCTTCTTGGTTCTTTCGGATAATGTCACGTAGAAGGTAAATAATAAAATAATAAAAATAAAACATAAAAAATACAATTCTCACGACGTTTCGGCCACAACGCAAGCAGCCGTCCTCAGTACACAGTACATAAAACACACCCCCGTGTTCGCACACAACTGCTCCATGTTACACAGATGATTTAAATAACGTTTAATGCCTTCAAGTGGTCGATTTTTAGGTACAAACACCATGTCCTGCTTTCACAGAGTGACTTTTCAATTACAAAGTTCACACATTCAAAGTTCACGTGAGATCAAATATGGGTGTAACAATTCAATAGTTGATCGATTACATGTGAACCCATTACATACATCATATAAGAATCGAAAAACTCTCACATGCAATTCTATGTGTATCGTGAACTTTACAGAATCGATATCTAAATCTTGACTTTCGTGACTGCTGGAATTCATATTCTTGGGTCTTTTGGTAAAGTCATGTAGATAGGTTCAAAGAATATAACAAAAAATATCAGAAAACTACGAGGTTTCGATCGCAACACAAGCTTCCAAGGCAAACTGTTTACAAGGGTTTGAAATGGGCGTAGCCCAAATGTCAGCAGCCAATGATATTGTAAGTGGTGGGCAGCCAACCCGACGGTGGTTGGTTTTCCACCAATCAAAGGGCTGCCAGGTATCTAAGTGACTTTACCGAAAGACCCAAGAATAGAATCGACATCTATCGATTGAACGAAATTTCGTTATCTCCGGAATAACATGCAATGAGTTGTCAAAAGTTTAGAGAACGAGAGGTCACTTTAAAACAATGTAAGAGGTCAGATCGTTGACCTCGCATCGCCAAGATCCTGTTTGATTCCTAGCAGTTGCCTGTAATTAAACGAGGTTCTCCAGTGTAGTGATTTGATCGTGTCAGCCCAGCCACCAATAACATAATTAAACAAAAAATAAGACATTTAGTTTTTGATAAAATTCAACCCACAGATTTAAAACATTGGTTTGACTGTCATGCGATGGACATTTACTCTCTCATATGATGGACTGGGCAGGAATGTGCTATGGGGGGTGAAAATATCTTGATCTCGGAGGTAGCTCTGCAATATCCACTTTTGTGGGCCCTTCTGAAACACAAAGGGCTGCATTGCTCTGCAAAAGATGTGGATGGAAGCTTCGTCTCATTACTGGATGCAGCAATTGAGAGAAAATTGGAGGTAAATTACAAAAAAACATCAAAATTATCTGGCTCACTGAAACGCATCGTCATGACATACGAATGGCATGCTTAAAAATGTGCACTGTGCATCGTTTTTCGGGTTTATTAAAAATAAGGCAGCGTTAGTCTGTGTGCACGTTTTACAATCCGTTCTTGAATACCTTTGACCATCTCATGTCAGGAGGTAGTCCTTGCAATGAGACGTGGTTAATAGCTAAAATATCAGGTACATTCATGCACTAAGCATAACAACAATGGTCTATTTTACATAGAGCTTATGAACGTCACATTTCACAAGGGATTCAACGGAAGTTAAAAAAACTGGAATGAAATTTAAATCTATAAAACCATGGGCTATAAAAAGACACAGAACTAAAACGCAACAAACACGTGCATCACACTGGACAATTGAACGAGCTGTGTTGGCCACGAATATCGGTCCATATTTACAAACAGTACAAAACACGAGGAGCGATCTGATAAGACTTCTGCAACATTGTAAAGTGTCTGAATGTAATGAACTATTTATATACGTGGGTGGTGGTGATGGTGGTGGTCCAATACGATTAGCGCACTGCGTAGCAAACCGGGTTATCCGAGTTTGTGGTGAAGATCTCAGCCGGTCCTGGGCCTCCCCCTCCATCGACTGAACTATTAATGACGACCTAGTGACATGCATTGTTGCATCCTAAATAAGTGCTTGCTAACAGCCCTTGCCCCAACTGCCTATATATACTATACTGAGAACTTTTTTTATTGCATATGGATAAATACATTAAGAACGTGCATTTGCAAGTTATCTTTCATAAATATCACCACAACGCTTATTGAATGCAGCAGCTTAAAAACATGTATGCTGTGATGTACAAAAACGGAGAGCGCTGTTGGATCGCTGCAGTGGTTAGCACTTCAGCAAGGAATGTATGTGGACTCACAGCAGAGCACGAGACAGAAACAAAACAAACATCTAACGAAATAAATAAAAAATCATTAAGCGGTGGATTTTTTTTTTTTACGAAATACAACTCAGACTCCACTGTCTTCTATTTCTGAACGAGCAACGCAACACCTTGCTCATCGTTATCTGATGGTCGAATCAACCGCACAGTTAAACGGAACGACGAAACACGGGGGGGGGGGGGGTGCGAGGCGAGGGGCAAACGCACACCGACCGACAGCGCTCGACACGCACGTCGCTCTCACGAGTTGCACTCTGCCGCGCTGAGGCTGCCGGTCGCCTTGCCAGTCTGCCCGCCTGTCTGCGACGTGACATCGGCAATCTTCACGTGGATGAAGAGGGACGAGGGCTCCACGCGCGTCCCATCACGTGACAGCAGAGGGATGTGGCGGTAACCTGCGATGGCGGCACACACGCGCGGTCAGCCGCGACGTGCATTGTCAGCCCTGGAAACACGACTGTGGGGGGAAATGGAGGGGTGGGGTTGAGGCAGTGTGTGGCTCCTGCATCAAGAAGGGATGGGTTTTCCACTTTCAGAAAACACGTATGTGGCCTCATGAGTGATTCTAATACAGAGGCGGTCTACGATGCACCAGTGCTGAGTTCACACCAAACCATTTGGCAGCCTGAGGTTTAGGCAAATACCTATCCGTCACAATTTGAGGTTACGATTTTGTGCAATTTTTTTTTTACATTGTAGTGAAGAGTAACACCTCTAGTGGCTGGAGGGGTCACGTGAAGCAATTACTGTAGAACATATCTACGAATGAAAATAACCGATGCTTGTACCCACAATTGAACGCATGTGTCGCGAGCGTAAACATCACTTTTAAAATCGGTTCATTGTTAAAGGCTGTGGATTACACAAGCGAGCCGCCGGCTCCACGTTCCAGTGATTCTATTTATCCACCGGCTTGTGTCGCTCGAGACTGGAAACGTGACCCAGGGATTTGTCGTTCTCCCCACCCACCACATCTGCACGACCGCCACCATCACCACCATCACCACCAGCAGCAGCAGCAGCAGCAGCAGCAAAGTGGAGGCGTGAACACGCGTCGTGAGGAGGGCTCACCTTGGCGTAGGCTGCTGAAGGCGATCGAGTACTGCGCCACAAAATCATTGGGGGTTGCCGTGTCGTGGTCCTCCACCACAAAGCGCAGCAGGGCCACCTCGGGGACGTTGATGTTGAAGCTCAGGATCTCGTTCCATTGCGGGTTAAATCCTGCGAGTCCGGGAGGTGTCGTGGTGCGGGGGGAGGAATGGCGAGCAGGAGTTAAGTAAGATGGCAAATCAAAACTGGGAAGGAAGTTCCTTTTATTTTCATCGTGGTTATGGAGCGCAGGCCCAAAGCTTTAAAACGCCAAACAGTCGGCAGAAAACAGCGCTGTTGAAGGGTAAAATAGATCGAAGTTAATACATTTCTGGACTCGAGCAAGGTTATGAGAACTTTAGCAAAGAGACGGTGGGAGGGAATAAAAAATCGAGCGGTATGAGGAAAAAGAAGAAATAACGGTTTGGCTTGCAGTGTGGCGTTTGAACACAGCATGAACGTGACGAAACAGGCAGTCTGGTAAGTAGGCCAAGGCCTCAAAATGAGTGCAGCAATCAAGGAGTAAAGTTTGCGCAGAGCTCATGGTAACAGTGATAGAAGGGTGATAAGGAGGCAACTGATACCGGCAAAAATGCTTCGACTTTAATAAGAAAGTAACAGCTGCTTTGTCCCCCGTGCCCGAAGCAGCGACCACCGCACCGTTGTTGTCGATGTACTTGGTCTCGTAGCGGGCGTTGTCGAGCGGCACGCCGTGCACCTCCACGCGCACCAGCGGGTCGATGATGGAGCCCTTGTTGCTGTGTGGAACCTTGGGCAGCTGCTGCCCGCTGATCACCTGCGGGTCCACATGGGCACTTCGGATAAACGCTCATGGAGGCACCGGTCAAGTCTCTGCGATACGAGGCTTTAAAACGAAAATTATTCAAAGTGCCGGGTGATACTGCACATCGCTCGCCACTCGAACAGTAGTCCGACCTCACACGCCAATTTTCTCGGCAATGCCGCAGCCAAACTTAACTCGTTTCTCTCCATGGCGACAACATTCTTTCATGCTTTGCACATCCCAGTCAACCCACCAGCCCAGCAAAGGCCATTTGACACTGGAAGCCATGCCTGATGATCAAGTGTAGACTGTTCCAATGTGTTTTTTATGACTGTGCCTTTCATTTATGTATATATCTACTTATCCAGGAAAGCCTCACTGAGTCTCAAACTCTTTTCCAGGAATATTCTTGAAACAAAAGCACTGCAATATTTGGTCACACATAGTAGAGTTGCGTTTTTTTTCAGTGGTTTTGTCACTGACTTCTGCCTTTAAGAATGTCCCGTTAAATTCTCGAATCACGTCCCCCGCGTAATGTGTTGCTCACACTGTATATGAATAGTAAGCCGCCGGCAAAATTCCGAACATTTAAAGTCTGTTCATATTCCACAGCCGAAGCCGGCAGCATTTGATAATCATTCACGAACAATGAATGGATGACCACAGAGGATACCGAGACAGATCTTCCTTGTTATCGAAAGCTGTTGACATCGGTTCGACGACACAATTCGCTCCCTGTACATGGAAAGTCAACGACTACCGCGTGGGCTTTCACTCTTGTGCTGCACAGCTCTTCGATGTTTTCAGGTTACGTTCTCGGTTGTTCAGCATGATGTCCGACATTTCGCTCTTCAGAGGCTCAGAACTGGGCCCAAACCATTGAGGCCTTCAGTTCGAATAAGGGCAAGCACCCATTACTAAATAAGATTCTCAGTGAAGTGAGGTGATGGTCTCAGTCTGGTAACCATCAACTGCACAAAAAAGTCATAACATTTGCTTTTGACTTAAATTGCCTTTTCAATGATAAAAACGAAAATATACTCGATTTCGATGGGGGTTTTTTCCCCATGAAGTGAACAACTCTATAGCAAAGCATGTGAGGAAGTGCTCCACCTAGTGTGGATGCGAGAAATTAACGGCGCATCAAAAGTAATTGTTTAGAGTGAACTGTCAAACACAGGCTGATGCTACTACTAGGTGCCAAGTTTCCGAATGGAAATGTCTTCATCTTATGAAATGACATCGATAGCACAGGCAGCAGATGGCAGCAGATGGTTTTGGGCTAACAGGGATTAGCCCCCTGAAGTCTATTACCAGCGCATATTCAAACACAGCCTCAACTGATGCAATCAGTTAATCCATGCAATGTAATTTATTTATACAAGATTCATCACTAGCAGAGCAATTGGTAGACTGACACAACCTGGTGAACCCGTGCCCTTGTGCTCATCTGTCTACCGCATGCGCTTCGAGTAGCAACGCTTGCACTCTCTCGTTTCATGACGTTAATTTTCTCTATTATCTTTTTACTCAAGAATTTATATATTATTTATTTTTTTAAAAAGACTTGGGCCTTCCTACAAAAATGTATTTAAAACCCATATTGACACATTCAACCACCGGCGATGTCTGAAAGCACAAATTCACTCTACCCAGTCTACTCTGTCTCCTAGATGGACTTTCGTCTCCTCCTTACTATATTCAACCACTGTACTGCAGGTCACAACACTTCCCTTTCTGCTTCTCTCCTCACACTTGGGAATTCCCTCCCATAGTCTTGTTTCCCCAAGTTATTTTTTAGTGACTCAATGTATTAACTTCTACCGATTAAACAGTCCATTATGCTGTATGTTGCTGGCCGTTTGATCTTTTAGGCCTTTGGTCCTGTGCTCAGCAACTGTGATAAACATGAATATACAGTCATTGACGAAAACCAAAAAACACTTTCCTCGGAAACTGGGAGCCCCGGAGATTAAAGCAAGGCACACAAGGACTAGTGTCGTGGCAGCCAAAGGTGGCGACGTGCTGTGCCCCACCTTGATGGTGAGCCTCACGGTGTGCAGGCCGGTGCCGGGCTGCGGGTTCTCCGGCTGAAAGGTCGTGGTGGGATCACACAAGAAGGCCGGCTTCAGCACGTAGCCGCAGCCGCCGTTCTGCCGAAAGTGCCCGTCGTGCAGGTCCATCTCGTCTCCTGCTGTCTGGAAGTTTAATGCCACTGTCGAGGCGGGGGCGGGAACCGAGACACATCCAGGTCAGAGTGCAGCACGTTACAAAAATGCAGATTATTTTTCGATTTAAAGCTTTCGTGACTGCAGGGATTCATCTTCTTGCTTCTTTCGGTAAAGTCACGTAGAATGGAAATAATAAAATAAAAAAAATAAAACACAAACTTTTATTATGTTTTATTTTTCTAATTTTATTATTTCCATTCTACTTGACTTTACCGAAAGAACCAAGAAAATGCAGATTATTGTTAGCCGATAGTATACGCTGATTATTGTCAATATGGTTACGTTTAAAAATTACCATCTGGGAAATTCAACGCCACTGTGGGGACACTTGAGACGGAACACAAACCACGGAGGAGCCACTTTGAGTGCAACACGTTACAGGTAAAGGTGCAGCCCTGCAATTGCTTGCTGGTGGAAGGGCTTCCCCGCTAGTGGGTATTCGATGAGATGGACGTACCCACACTTTACCCGACCATGCTTGACCTACTGACTGTGGTTTACCATCTTCTTGGTTCTTTCGGTAAAGTCACGTAGAAGGGAAGTAATAAAATAATTTTAAAAAAACATAACAAAATAATTATCACGACGTTTCTGCCACAACGCAAGCAGCCGTCTTCAGGTGGAAAACAGGTCTGTCGAGAAGGCACCTGAAGATGGCTGCTTGCGTTGTGGCCGAAACGTCGTGAGAATTATTTTGTTATATTTTATTTTTATTCTTTTATTACTTCCCTTCTACGTGACTTTACCGAAAGAACCAAGAAGATGAATCCTTGCAGTCACGAAAGCTTTAAATCGAAATGTGGTTTACCAATTTAAACTTCTGGGTAGACAACAAGAGGATTTAAGATACTTGATCTCTGGATTGCAAGTTTATTATGCTCACAGTTACACCATGGCAGCATGATCACACCACGTTACAGAGGTGTGGATTATTTTCAGATGCTTATGAGGAATATTACTATGTTTATAAAAACTCAGAATTACATATAGTTTACTTTGGCACATTCAATAATTGTATGTGAGAACTAATTAGCGAAGATGTAAAAGCAGTATTACTTTCCTGTTATCAGTATTTTGATATAATAAAACATATCTACTTTCCTGACAAAACAAGCCAAAAATTAATATACAAAGTGTGGCATGAAAGTTAATTAGAACATTGAATCAATGCACCACACTCACAACAGCGATGGAAATGGAGGCGACACGCCAATAATTGTGACTAATTTCTGTCTGACGTTATTACGCCTTTACCCTCCTGTCTACAGTAAACCTTGTTAAACTCTTTCACCCGGTAGAGAACAAACATTTTTGTTCATCAGGTCTCACTTCTTCCATTCTTTATTCAAGTGCTTTTAACAATTCAATGATGCTTTGCTTAAAGTTAGCGTTGAAACAACCAATACCAATGTTTATTTTAAGTTAAAATTTAAATAATCAGCTAAATAGCAACTAATTTTTTTTACTGCAGATGCCCGACATCCGTCCTCCAAAATACTGGAAGAGCAACGCATGCCTAGCGTGACGTGGTGATGATGCGTGATGATGCGTGATGATGGCAATGATGATTAGCGATGACGGCGGTAATGATTTTATCAATCCCTGCCCACCTGAACTGCGTTTATGGCACCATTATTTATTTTGTATTCAAAATAATCGAAGCAATAATCAACGGATTCATACAAAAATAATTTAAATCGCTGATAATTGCAGCTCTACGCAAAACGACTCGTTCCAACAGGAAACGCTGCATTCCGCCAAGTGTCGTTGTCATGCACGGCCGTCGCACCAATCTGACAGCCGACGTTCCAGAACTCCTGCGGGTTGAAGTTGGAGGAGTCAGTCCTGCGCCCGGCTGGGTAGACTCGGCTCAGCTGCAGGCTGTTGTGACGCACAAACTCGTTGCCTGCGGCAGTGAACACGGCGGAAAGATCAAACGATAAGCGTACTTGTATGTACGTGTTGAACTTCCTTCGCACCGTACGGAGCCAACTGCGCTAATCTGAGGAGCAGGGGAAGGACAACAAACTAAAAGCAAAAAAAAGTTCGATATATATATTTTTCAATCTATCTTTCAAAGTGCATAGCTGCAATGGCTTTCTAATATCGGAAGAGCATTCCAGACGGCCGCAGAAGTGCATCTGAAAACCCGCGATGCAGTGACCGTCTTTGTTTGATGGTTAGCCAGAAGTCGTCGCGAGGATGACTGGTTTTTGCTCTTGACTTGCTCAGGCCACACTGACCGATGCATCGTCTCCGTTTTACATCGTCCATCGGCTTATTCGCAATACATTGGACGAAATGTGAATGGAAATGACGAGGAAAAAATCTGATCCTGTTCACACAAACTGACGCCAACGTTCAGCCCGCGACCTGGACATTGTGACCACACGTCGTGGCCCAGTGGAATCTAGGTTGATGGCGGAAGGTGACCTTCGTTGATAACCAAGCGAGAGCCCAATGAGATCGGAAGTCTCTGTTTATACGGTGTTCTGGAGTTAAATACATACAGAAAAGACACATGTACACCCAGACACGTAGACTTCCATAGAGACCTATAGACTCAAATATACTAAAAAAGAGACTCACAAACTTGAACAGACTGGGTTTTTTTTGTGCAGTCATTGGAGACCAGGCTAAAACCATCAACTAACCGCACTTGAGAAGCCTATTTAATCGCAGGCAGCTGTTCAGATAATAGCCCAGGATTCCAGCGGTGTCATCAGCTCAGCACTCTGACCTCCGAGCCATCCTTGTGGTGTTAAGAAGTGGTCACCTGTTCAGAATAAGCCCTCCGAGTGAAAAAACAGCGACAGATGAATGGCTGATGTTTTCTGGTCATTGGTACATGGGAGCCTGTAAGCGATGGGCGGAACAAACGCTCTGGCCGCTGGCTCATTGCGCCGCTTCACTGGCAGGCGAGAGTGGAAGTTTTCGCTGGGCGTCACGGTGGCATAACAGTGGCTGGCGTAACGGAGCTGCAAAAGCGACTCGTTTACACGCGGTGGATCGACTTACACCACTGCTGACCTGGTCACTCAACTGAATGCAATAGCTTAATAGCCACTGGCTTTCCACGAGCTGCCTCCTCCACCTCCACCTCACCCTCACTTTCCTAACAAGCTCAACGCTCACTTCCTGACAAGCACAACTCTCATTTTACTGAAACACTCTAGCCATTGTGTGCAAAGACCATTCCCTGCTAAATGAAATAGACACACATACACGTACATATGTGTGCATGGTTAGCCATTTGCCAATATACCGCCGAATGAAGACCTCCCAATTGGGTTTTATTTTACCACATTACTTGTCAATAATGCTTTTGGATGCACATATCCCCCCTTCAATATATCCCTCGAGGGAATATCCATAGAACACGTCACTTCCGCACTCGCCCCCGACTGCACGTGCTCCCGACTCCACGTGCCCCTGACAAGACGTGTCCTCACTGCACATGTCCCCACGCGCGTGACTCCGGAGTGTTCCGGTGCCGCTCCCCTGCTTCACACACCGTCCTCCCGGAGCAGCTTGCGAGCCTTGGTTTCGGTGAAGGAGGAAACGTCCCAGGCACTGGCCTGGTCACGCGGGCGGGGGAACCCTGCGAACTGCACGCTCCGGCAGTACACCACACAATTGGACAGGTCCACGGACAGGTTCTGCTTGCACTTCTGCGGCGACGATGGGTCCAGCAGGTGGGGATGGGGCGATGCACGGCGTGGGAGGAAAAGGAGTGGGCAACAAGAGGAAGAGAGGATTGACAGCGTTTAGCTTCAAACATCTCTTAAATTAAACACGCTATTATAACATTGGATAACATTTAACAGTAGGATTCTCAAGGGATGTACATTGATTAAGGTAAGAAGTTATAAAGTACACCACGACACGTCACACACATTCCAGGGAAATTCTGCAAAACTAATCAATGAAATAATACATGAACTCATGGTTGCACTCCATTTAAATAATCTGTGCACTAAATGTTGACAACATTTTTGGCCAATGACTAAGACTGACTCAACCAACATACAATAACTATTAATTGACTGAACATGTGGTTTCTCTAGTAAACTAGGACTAACAGAATTTATAAATGAAATCCACAGACTAAGACTGGACTAATATTTCACATGTTCAGATTCAAGAACTCTATTTCAGCAGCTAAGGGTCCACTTAGCTCAGCAGCTCTTTTACAAGGACAACCATCGACCAGTGATTACCGTCGACAACACACGTATGTACGTACGTATCTAAGTATGTACATCTGGACTTCTTTCGCACCATACCTAACCAACCGTGCTAATTGGAGGTGTGGGGGGGAAAGACAAGAAACTAAACACACAAAAGCAGATCAAAAGAAATTACTTTCCAAACAAGATTTTAAAGTACATGGCTCCAGTGGCTTCTTAATATCGGAAGGAAGAACATTCCAGAAAGATGAGATTATTTAGATTATTTTGCTGCTATAAATTTCCACGTGAGATAGCCACTTCGTTGAGCGATCATTTGTGGCCAGGCCGCTTCGGAAAAATAAGTTAATACCTCAGTGGAGTTTGCCCGGTACGATAAGAACAAATTGTTTAGTTTCATTTGTATAATTGTGCAAGTGATGTGTTTACCTTCCCTATACTTTGCACTCCGATCGTGTTGATGTATTTATTATTTGTTGTAACGTTCTTACAACATTCGCCCCGACCGGACATATGTGAAAAAGAGTTTCATAGCTCATCGGATTCCTCCAGTACAGATAAATATATTCCCTGACAACAACAAAAAAAGTCACCGAAGTTCACCCCCCGCGAGGGCTCACCTTGCCGCACTGCCGCACGCTGTTGCGCACGCTCTCGTCCTCCATCTCGGCCGCCTCGTCCTCGTCGCTGACCTCGCCGCTCTCATCGTGCCCGTTGACGACGGGCACCGTCTCGCGTGGCCACGGGCCCGGCAGCCTCTTCCCCTTCACCAGCACTTTCCCCCGCAGCTGCTGCTCGCACGAGTGACCAACCCCGAACGCCCCGCGCCACCAACGTTTAGCCGCGTAAACTGGAGGCCGCGGGAGGCAAGGGGCTGCTAAAGCGAGCAAGACCTCTTCGGGTGATTACGGCACATGGTGGAGAAGGCTTTGACCGCCATTATTATTATTATTTGACTGCACACATATCAAAAGAAGGAGTTGACTATGGCCGAATTTCCACCGGAATGCACCCGATCTCATCAGATATTGATAGCTAAGCAGTTTTCAGCCTGGATAGTTTTGGATGGGCGACCCCTGTGCATTGATGGTTGTTATAGGCTAGTTCGTGGCTATCTGGTGGGCAGCAGAGGGCAGCACACGAAATCTATTTTATCACAATACTGTACGTACTGCACTGTACCGTCTATGAACCTGAGTGTATGCTCCCAACCTTGACCAGCGCGTACAGACCAGCATGTTGAGGTATGGACAAGTAACCCCATGAGGCCCTATTCCAGCAGTTAATTGCCCAAAAACAAGTGTACATTGCACACAGACGACTACTAATATCGTAATAATGTACTGCACAGTCTTTTACCAGTGCTCGACTGGACGAAGGCCTCCCACTGTCATCATGGTTTTTTTACCACCATACTTGACCATGCTGGTCAGTGGCGATATCAGTACAGATATTGCCACTGATGCGGGCGGGCCCTTGCTCGCACATTGAGCTCGGATTGCTTGGCTCTGAATTGCAGTTACACTAACCAGTCCACCACCGCCCCTCTCTCACACGACTCGGCATATTCCCCCCCCCCCCCCCCCCCCTTTGCCTGTATGAATGTGGGACATCGTTTTGCGCAAACAAATACTGTACCGAGCTGTGAGCACCATGGCCCTGCAACACAGCCCTGACAGCGGATTACTTAATGACCTCCATAAAGCCCTTGGAAAATGAAATCTCTAATCCACCGAGTGCTTCATTGCTTGTAAACACCGCGATGCTCCCTGGGTAATCCCTGCATTGGCTCATCCCGCGATTGAAACTGGTTACTTAAGAGGATTCAAATAAATAGATTTCTTTTTCAAAGCACAATGGGGAGGGCGAGGCAATGTGGGGGCCATGCTCTGGATGCAGTGTGCAAACACATGTCGGTGCATGGCAGTCGTGGCTAGCACACTGGACAACAAACGTAGAGACCTGGGTTCGACTCCCGGTCCCGGCCAACATCAGTGACAAATATTTTGTCCTCGGCCTCCCTTACGTCGGCTCAGCCTTAAATGCGTACCTAGAACAGCATGTGTAAACACCAGCATTGGGGAGACAAAGGCGGTCAGGCATAGTCCTGGCCACACCATCCCCTCATGCCTCATCCGGTCTTTATTGCTGCTTCCTAACAGCAACTTGCCCCAACAGTTTATTAAAGCTACATGGCGAATCTTGATTGAAAGCTTTCATGACCTCAGGAATTCACACCCTTTGGGTCTTTCGGTAAAGTCACGTCGATAGAAAAAGGCCTCCCACTGTCCTAGGTTTTGATCGAGTCGCTCGCTTCTCTGAAAAGATGCCGCGACACCAAGGTCATACCGATCACCTTCGTTTTTGCTAACATTCTGACCACAAGTATTGTGGTTAATGCAGACGTGACTAGCCAAGGTATACCTAGCTCTGCGATCTTACATTTACTTGCAAATTCCATCTCTAGCCCCGCCCACTTACCCTTGGGTTGTACCCATCTCAAACCTATATAACCTTTGCCTGCAGTAGCTCTCTCGCTATATTTCTTCCTGCCTCAGCAGTCCGCCTGCTGTATTTTTTCACCTGAAGACGAGTGCTTGTGTTGCGATCGAAACGTCGTGATTTTTTATTATTTTTCTATCTACGTGACTTTACCGAAAGACCCAAAGAGTACATGGTGAATCTTTGTCTTCACATCTGCACATGTGTTGTGTCTGTGTTTGCCCATACTCTAGCCTGTGGGTCCAGTGGTATTGATTGGGGAATCACCATACCAAATAGGTTAAGAACCACTCGCCTACGCCAAGCCATTGGACTAAGGCCAATGTGAAGGATGAGGCCTGAGAAAATATCTTCGGGCTAGTCACAAGGCCGAGGACTGACCTAGACTCTGTAAGACTGAGACCGAGTCTTACAGAGTCTAACCTGTACGTCCCACATCGTGGAACTGCCCTCGTGCCACCAGTAGGGCCTGCTTTCGCTACCTCTGGGGAGGGCAGCTGCGAGCTGGGTAGTCCAGCGAGTGGGGCGGTGAGCAGCTTTTCCCCGAGGATCGACTGCATGTGCCGAGCCAGCACCGCCTGCTGGGCCACGCTGCAGTGGTTCTCTATGGAGAGGATCACCGGATAATCCGACACCTGTTGAGAGACGCGCAGACACACAGACGCACGCGTGCACAGAACACACGCGTTCATTCACAAGCACAGGAAAACCAGCGCGAAGGTCACCCCAGCTTCGCCTTGGACAGACTGTTGGGGAAAGTGCTGGTAGCGAAAACTGTAGTAAGGTCGTCACGGCACAAGAGGGGGTGGTTGGCTAGCACCACGCTCGTCCGTCTCGGTCTCCCCAGAGCTGAGGTTTACACACACTACACCAGGTACTCATTTAAGGCTGAGTCGAGCTAGTGGAGGCCCAGGACCAGTTCAGATATTTTTCACCGATGTTGACAGTCAAACGGAAGTCGCCAGGTTCATAGCACAATCATCACACTATGGCTCACATACATACATACACACATGCGCACACACACGTGCACAAGAAGATAGTACTGTGCACAGGCACGAAAAAATGCACACACGTGTGCAAAGCTGTTTGTGAATGAAGAACTGTGTCAAAGTCTGGTTTTTCTAGTTTTTTTCGACTGACCATGATTATCTCATACATCACAATGTTTCAATGACCACACCCCTTAAAATGTCACATTAATAATATAATAACACTTGCCCCCACAGTCCTTGCATTTTCATATTAATTTTCTTTCATCAAATGGGACATCTCCACTCGAAACAACTTGCCTATGAGTCGAGGGGGTTGGTCGATGCAATTTGGGGTGGAAAATATTGCTAGTATACACCGTGAGCAGTATTCATCATAGACTGAAATCTGAATGTATATACTGGCTGTTTTATACACACACTTCATCTTTATCTTCCTATTTGGTGGAGGTTTCATATTACGTAGGACATTTTCTTCCCAAAATTGTATTCTCTTTCAAATATACAATGCAACCCGCGTCGTAACATTTTGCTCATAGTAAGCTACTACAGTGGCCTTGCTATTATATCTAGATATAAAATACTTCAAGACAATAATTGTCAGCATTCGCCATCCTCGGTGGTAACAATAAGCCATTTTTGTGCCAATGGCTCAAGCACCAAACTCATTCTGCAGAACAAAGCGAACTCCGCTCTGGCACCTGGAAGGCGTATTTTTCAATGGTGCGGATGACGTCGCTGAACAGGATTTTGGAGGTGAGCGTGTGGCCGTGGTAAATGACCGGCTCGCCGTTTTGACCATCCCAGCAGTCGAGCTCCACACAGCGGCAGCCCTTGCGGAAGGCCCTGGAAGAGGCGCACACACCACAGACAAAGATTCCTCCCTGTAAGCACGTAGACGGTTAGGGCAAGTGATGTTAGCAAACACCTATGAAGGCCGGCAATGGCGCACAAGGAGGTGGTGTGGCCAGCACCACGGCAGATGACCTCTGTCTCCCCAGTGCTGAAATTTAAGGCTGGGTCGACCTTCGAGAGGCCCAGAACCAGTTCAGATATTTGTTACCGATACCAGCCGTGATCAGGAATCGAACTCAGGTCGCCAGGTTCATAGCGCAGGTCACTGCATACTGCACCACTGCTCCGACAGACATGGACAGATGCAGACATCTCAGTCACTTGTCTGCATGGTCTCCCCTTTAGCTCCGCCTTGTCTAACAATGCCGATGACCAAATCACCCGGGAATGCACCGAAGCTCATAAAATCTTAGAAGCCAAGCCAACATTTAACCCTGAATAGTGCCCAGTGCAAAGAATAGGCCTCCACAAAGGACGCTGAACGGAGCAACGTCACTGTCGAGTTCCGTAGGCCCCTGGCTTCGACTGAGCGAGCAGACCTGATGTAGGCTTCGGTGCTGCTGGGGCCGCGGAGCTGGTCCTCCATGAGGTAGGTGTTGTGCGACGACGAGATGAAGTAGTGGCTGAGCGGCCGCGTCATGTCGTGGCCGATCGAGTCGTGCCGCTGGTCCCACAGGGAGCCATCCGGGGACGTCAAGTAGCGCACAAAGCCGTCCAGCGTCATCACGCTCAGGCTCCTCGCTGCGCGAGATCACACGGCAAAGAACAAACACAATCTTCCATGGAGCTGATCTTCTGAGAGCACAATTTACTCCATTCAAATACAAATTTAGCCACTGCACACTGCATGTGCCTGATGTTTGACACAAGTTAGACGCGACATAGACAGTGCCGATTTATTCTAATCACGATGCTGTATGGCTGATGAATTTTAATCAGCACTTGCGCGAGGTCACATGGGACATCTTTATCAATCATCAGGCCTATTCAACGTGCTATAATTGAATGCGGGTTTCAAGGGAGGTGAAATGGGCCTGCCAGTGGCGTCGCTACTGAGTGTGCAGGTAGTGCCGGAAGGATCCAGTTGCCAGGCTACAAAGAGTGAGGAAGGCGGACAGGGAGCCCCATTTCATACTTGCACCAGGGATCATGCCAACCATGCTATGCCACTGGCAGCCGTTGTGGGTGACAAGGAACAAGAGTTTTGGAAAACCCCGCTCTTAAACAAACTGAAAGGACAGAAACCACACAAGGCAGAGGAAGGATGACTTCACAGTTAAGAGTTCCCATCTAACGGAGGTGGTTGGGTGGCTCAGACGGCAAAGCACGGAGCTCGCACCACCGAGATCCCGGCTTTGAATCCGGGCAGCCGACACGACATCGACAGCACGCGCAGCAGACGGCACGCAGGCACACACAACGGGAAAGAAGATAGGCCGCGTTCCCGAACGAGCACCGATGTTGGAGAGTTCGTGTCTCTCCGTGATGGCGGAGGCGAGCTCCTCGGCGAAGCGGAGCTCCTCGCACCCCTCCTCCCGCTGGAAGTCGCGCAGGAACGCGGCGAGCTCGCCGCGGCTCAGCACGCTGCCGTCGCCCGACAGCGACGAGAAGAGCGCCTGCAGCTCGTCGCGCTGTGTCAGCAACTTGTAGAAGACCACAAACTCGATGCCCTCCAGCGTGCCCGAGCGCGACATGTCGGCCATCTGGAGCGCGAAGCACACGGTGGGGAGAGAGACTCTAAACGAGTTGAGCCTCAATCATAAACTATCAATTGCCAATAATTACGATTGATTTTAATCAATCATAAACCATTATCGTTCTTTACCCATAAATCAACAATCGTCAGATATCAATAACTATTATGCATTAACCATCAATAATCATTTTATTATTCACCATATATCATCTATAATTAGTCATCAATATCAACACTAATAATCATAAACAATCAATCATCAACCACCAATCTTCAGTCACCAACCATCAATAATCAACTTGTTGACAAGGCGAGTTGATGGCGGTTAGTGGTCAGCATTAAATCATGTGTTGGTTTTCTCGAATGCGTCGGACGACAACAACCCAGTGAACACTTGAATGTGTTGCCAATAAAGTTAAGTGTGTGATGTTATGGTCTGGAAATGGATAATTGTTATGGTTGCATCATTAGGATGGGAATGTTGTTGACATGGCAGCATCATTGCTACGGTGGTCACGAGCATGGCGGTATCATTACTCTCGAGGGGGGGGGGCGTGCAGTGGTTAGTGCACTGCAGTATGAACTCAGATACTTTAGTTAAATTCCTGGCCATGGTTAACATAAGTGGCCAGTTATATCCAAACCGATCTTGGACACCCCCCCCCCCCTTCACCAACCCACGTTGATCAGCTTGACAATCCGCATGAACGGCATAGCGGCGTGGGAAGGCCTTCATCAGCAACGGATTGACAATGGCCTGTGCCCGTAAATAATTTCCTGGCGAGTGCAATCAGCACGGGTGTATAATTCATTAACATCACTGCGGCATAGGCAGTATCATATGCAAGGAAGTGTGATGAGTTTATGTAGTTTGATTGTTGTCAGAGTGTCATTGAGATGGTGTTGTTGGTACGGCAGCACCTACCTCGAACAGATGCTGGGCGTGGTGTTCGTTCATGTCAATGTTCATCATCTTCAGCAGGTTCTTCACCTCCTTGAAGGTCATCCGCCCGTCCTTGTTTTTGTCTGCCTTCTTGAAGCAATCATAAATCCACGTGCGGTAGAAAAGTCAAGGAAATTCCGTCCTATTCTTTGGGTCTTTCGGTAAAGTCACGTAGATAGGTTCAAATTAATAAAAAATAAAATAAACAAAAACCACGACGTTTCGATCATAACAAAAGCGACCGTCATCCTCCTGATGATCCTCCTGATGATGATCGCTTGTGTTGTCATCGAAACGTCGTGGTTTTTGTTAATTTGTATTCATTTTAACCTATCTACGTGACTTTATCGAAAGACCCAAAGAACATGAGTTCCTGCAGTCACGACAGCTTTAAGTCAAAATTCCATCCTTTAAAAAAAAATTATTTGAGAAGATAACTTTCGCTCCCACTGCAATAGACTACTGCTCCGAAATAGCGCAGTCACCGGAGACATTCGATAACACACCTCTGCTACTGCGTTTGTAAAAAACACAATGCATGAGGGCTGAACCGTTGTGTCCTTTGTAAGAGTGTTAAGTCACTTGTGGAATTGGATTTCTCCCGAGGGTGTGTCTTTGTGTCGAGGCAAGGTCCATTGTTTGCTGGGTAACACTGCCAAGTTTAGTGCTATAATTCAGACCCGCCTAACCGGTCATCGTGGCTTTTGTCCAACGGTATAGTTTACCCGTGCACGGAAAACACAGGAAAACACCTTGAGGCAGGCCCCATGAATCCTTCACAACCACACACAACACTTACACATGCGAGCCTCAATTCACGGAAAGCCCATTAAAAGCGGAATTTCAAAAAATCACATTGGGGTCCAGCTTCCGAAAATTCTATGGATCAAAACATTTTTTTGTTACTTCCGCCACCCATGAAAGTTGCTTAACCGCCCTGCAATCGATCCACTGCGAACCAAATAAAAAGAGCACACCCCATATAGCTATGCAATTCCCACTGTAAACTATATCGCCAAAGTGTTGTCATAAGTGAGACTTTTGCAATCGACTGAAAGCTAATAATACCAACTCCACTTTATTGCGAAGCAGTTGATAGACCTGCACCACCGCCAATGTACATGTACAGCCCGACTGTCAGTCCACTGTTGGATGAGGGCCTCCCCATGACGTATTTGTCATGGTCGGTTATCTGGCCACACTTCAAGGTGGTCGGGGCGGGTCGGTGAAGGCGTAGAGCATGGAAAGTATAGTGCCATGTGATGGGTTTTTCTGGACTGCCCACTGTTGCCCACCACGCACAGCTTCAATATAATACTTACCGGCTGTAACACAAACTTCCAAGCGTGCATTCTATTCAGGGGGTTTGGTCCCTACAGTTGCTCAACTGGTTAAAAGGAATTCAAAACACTGAGTGTGAACGCTGGTAGTAGCAGTTTGGTAGTTGTAAGTGGTGGCAGCGTTGAGTGGGAGCCAAATGTTTACGTTGGTGGCACTCAGTGAACATTGATGTTGGTAGTCCTCGGTGGATGTTGATAGTTCTGGGTGAATGTTGATAAATGCTGACACGGGTGAAGCCACGCGGCACTCTTACTACAGCACCGGGAGAGTGTCCGGTGGGTGGAAGCTAGCGACAGTAGCTAGGATCACCACATTGAATTGAACAACATACGAACGAAGATCAGGAACAAAAGTGTTGTACTGTCCTTCAAAGTCATACATCCTGGCAAATAGGTGTCGCGTCAAGTCATGCTTGCTATGTAAAGAGGCAAAGTAGTGCTGCGGAGGAGACTCGTTTGGGACGTTAATACCGACCAGACTAATCGTGTGCGGGCGGTGCCACTCATCAGGAGCACGAGCAGAGAGCAGCTGGATATGCAGTGGTGGTGCTAGCCCACAGGGGCTAGTAAGCAGATATTATAATATGGGGAGTCCCTGCTTTCAATGTATTCATTCATGAGCCGACAGAAGAGTTATTAGACAAGAGATAGACGTGTAGTGAGGTAAGAGAAATGTAGACGACACGGATGTAGTGAGATAAGAGAAGCACACAAGTGAGCAATGAGAGGGATGTATCGGCCGTTATGTTAATGTGCTCGTTCGGTGTATTATGATTTGAATCCGCGTTGGTATGTGATGTGTCCCCTATTCCTTTCATGAATACGATGCCCCCCCTAAGCTCACCCCTCTTGACTCTTAACCCTTTTCCTTGGTTTGCTTAAGCATGACACCGCCCCACCGTGGATATGCATCGAGCCGCTCCTGGGAGCCCATGCCCTCGGCGCTGCGGATGAGCTTGGCAATGCCGCGCACCCATCGCTGCGCCTCCTCCTCGCTCTCTGCCACCAGGTCCAGGTTGCCGCGCCGCCCGCGGAACACGATGGTGAAACATCGCTCTGGAGGGAACTCCCCCGCGGAGCTCTGCAGCACCTCGGACTGGTGGCCCTCACGCACCGCCTCGATCTCCACCACGGAGACTGCGCGGAAGCGCGCGACAGATGGGGCGATACGGACAACGGACGGGGTGGGGGAGCGAGGACGATGGGATTGTAAGGGTTATTGATGTGGAAGAGAGATGGTGCAGTGGTCCTGTACCATAACAATACTACTTTCATTTTATATAGCGTCGTTCATGCTCATAGCATCCCACAACCCTGTACATTATTTATAGATAAAGACCATTTCCCATATACAGCCAATACCAAGTAAATGAAAACCCTACGACAAGGCAAAATAACAAATTTATAAAAAAAAAAAGAAATAGCATGTTAGGTTAAGAAAGCTTCACTTCCAATAGAACCGGAAAGGACGCAGTATACAAAAAAATATTGTAAATGTTGTGGATTCACTCTTCAACACACCGGTGGGCTAAAGTAGTGAACTATTTGTCTATTGTAAACGTGACACTTTTTTACTGATTGGACGTGTCGGGTGGTGGAGGGTTGCAACACATTTATAAATAACGCGACCTAACCCAAAAACGTTTATTATGAATAATATTGGTCGCGAAAGCCTACATGTTAAACTGATGCAGTATACGTTTACTTCATGGAACCACTCTAACCTCTGCCTGGTGGTGGTGATGGTGGCGGTGGTGGTGGTCTGGATAACGATTATGAGTGATGCATTATCGGTGGATAATGATGATGGGTGATGATGTTAAGATTGACGATGAATGCAGATGATGGAAGGATGGATGAAAATGATGATGGGTGTTCCTTGTTTCACGAACAAATCTTAAAGTGCTCCTGAACCTCATTATCAAGGATACTGTGACAATGTATTTGCAACTGTTTATCCAGCCACAGTTCAAGCTTCCTTTGCGAACAATAACAAGGGAAATACGACCACACCAAAAAAGTGCAGTTGTATTTCCCTTACAAACAACACAGACATCTCCTATGGTACTTTAATTCTGCTACGTAGAATCCCCTGTTGCCCATGAGAAAATCATCCGGAATACAAACGATCTCGTTACGATCTCAGACGCTCATCGTTATTTTGAGCCTCGGTATTGGATAGTGCTCGATTGGGTGACCACCCAGAAAAAGCAGGTTGTCATAGAGCTTCAGCGCGACGAGGTGGATAATAGAGAGGGCGGTGCAGCAAAGTATATCGTTGTACTCTACTTCTATGCTCCCACGTTTGTGTTCCATCGCCTTCACCAACCCGAGCTGTACATGTACAATATTGTTCACACATTGTTGCATGTACTGTATCATGTACATATATACTCCCATAAATGCACAGCGATGGACAATTACCAGCATCCTGCGATCTTTAAAAATACCCCCTTGATTTAAAATCGTTGTCACTCACTCGGGTGCCGTACCAAGAGTGCAACCCCCATTAGCTATCGATCTGGGATGTAAAGCCCAGGCACCACGTAAATCCAGCACGTCACACATCGGTATGCTGCAACTATACTGTGTGTAAAGCCAGAACATCACACAATTAATGCTACACTAGCCTTAATTCTAGATTTGAAGCTTTCGTGACTGCAAGGATTCATACTCTTAGGTTTTTTCGGTAAAGTCACGTAGGTAAAAAATTTAAATTAATAAAAGTAAAATAAAACAAATTAAAAAATTCACGACGTTTTGGAAGCAACACAAGCCTCCGTCTTCAGGTGGAACCGTCACACTAGCCTATAACACACACTTCATCCGGCAGTCATTATCATGATGACGACTGATACATGATGATGGTACGATACTGTTTGTGTGCAGAGGTGTATAGTGCGATTACAGCACAAGCTTTTCGCTCACTCAGCACGGATACACATTTCATTATTACTGCGCTTCCTGTTTGTGCACGCAGCTAATGTCATCTTGGCTAGATGAATATGTATCAGCTGTTTCGTGCATGGGTAGAGGGTGCCAAACACCATCCATGAGCGGAACATGCTTGTCTTGGGTACGCACACCTGTGTGCCGAATAATAATATTGATAACATCCCGATTACATAATAATGCCTCGTATTACAGGGCTATTGTTTGACTCATTTGCATTGGTTCAGTGTATCATCATCATCTTCATCTTCAAACTGACAGACAAGACACCTCCGCAGCACAGACCATCAGCAATACATTGACGTAGGTCAGAATCACGGGCGATGACGATAAAAATGGAACAAAAACTGAAGAGTGCACTGAACTGCATGGAAAGATGAATTACAGTTCATTGAGAGATACTAAAAGGAATATGCGGATTCCAGAATATATCATAGTTAGAGACATATTGACTGTAAAGAAGATTCATTTGGCTTGGGCCTGGCATGGACTGACAGTCAGGCTACTGGGCAGCGACCGAGGGCCCAGTGAGAACAAGGGCTTGCCAAAACAAATGTTTCCCTGCGTCCCACGAAACATATGCAGTCCCAATAAATATTAATACAACAATCGTGCGTGCATGTGTGCACGTGTGTCCCCTACCTGACATAGAGGGCTCCGATACACAGTCTGAGCACAAACTATATCACAAGAAATGTCTTAAGCAATCATCAGGCACGTACGTAAGTGAAAATATTGGTGAATGTGGAAGGAGGAGATGGATAATTGTGGAGAGGTGGAACGTGCCATGGTACTGTAGGCTACTGTATAGAGAGTGTGTGTGCATTCCTACAAACCCATGCTGCTATAAATCACGGAGGCTAGGGAAGGGCTAGGGACCTAATGAAGGGCGTTGAGCCGGATGCAGTGGCAGTACGGATGATGTACGTGTGTGTTGAACTTATTTCGCACCATACGTAGCCAACCGTGCTAATCGGAGGTGCGGGGGGAAGGACAACAAACTAAAGACAAAAATCACTTCTAAAGAAATGATGGCCGGTGGTCGAGACTCATATCAGTGTAACAGCCTAAGGAGGGATCATGCTTGAGAGGACGTACCCCGTGGAATTGGAGCGATGAGTTCAAGAAATGTGACGCTTGAATGCCCGGCCACTGCTCGTTAAAGGGCAAGGCACTTAATGTTTTGGCCACGGTCAACCCACTGCCCTTGTGTTTGTGCTGCCAACCTCATGATCCCAGATTAAATATTAACCCGTGAGACCAATCCCATCAAGTGCTTTGCTACACAGAGACCTGGATTGCCAGAGAGCGGCAACGCTTTAGCCACGGGTGACACATCCACTCTGCTTGAGTAGTTTGAGTGCTTGAGTTAGCGGACTGCTTTGACTGACCAAGCCACTACAAATGAGTAAACTTCCTTACCGTATTTTTTTCATTCAGACGCTGTCGCCTCGAGAGACCTGGTTTTCACCTGAGGACGGCTGCTTGCGTTGTGGCCGAAACGTCGTGAGAATTATTTTATTATGTTTTATTTTTATTATTTTATTACTTCCCTTCTACGTGACTTTACCGAAAGAACCAATAAGATACTTTACCGTATTCTTGGTTCTTTCGGTAAAGTCCCTTCTACGTGACTTTACCGAAAGAACCAAGAATATGAATCCCTGCAGTCACAAAAGCTTTAAATCTAAATGTTACCTTACCATAGCGGCCGGTCTATATGGGACTTTGGAGCAGCACCCCGTCTAAAGAAATTGCTTCAATATCTATTTTCAATAAACAAATATTTTTTAATTGAAAAAAAAAATGTCAACGGTAAAAAGAGTGGATATGTATGGATGTATGTTGAACCTATTTCGCACCGTACGCAGAAAACCGTGTTAATCGGTGTTTTGCATATGACGTGATGGTATTTTTCCACTCAATTTGAAGAGAATTGATTCAAACAGAAGCGAAATGTGGTGCTCAGTCTCACTTCCCCAATAAGATGGATATTTCGGCATGTCATCGGCGATTTAAAATGAAGCAAAAAGGGACGCGAATAATTCTGCCCGTGTCCAGAAATAATCCGCCGCTTCTCGTCTCTCCCTTCCTCCCACCTCACCCCAACCCCCCAGCCTCCAGCGGCCATGGCGCTGGCAAAGCCTCAATATAAATGTGACCCATCATCCACCGTTGCCAGCGGAGTACTCTAAATGCTTTTCACTTAAAACTTTCGTGACTGCAGGAATTCATATTATTGGTGCTTTCGGTAAAGTCACGAAGATAGAAAATACAAATAAAATAATAATAAAAAATCTAAATTAAAAATAATACATTGAAAATAATTAAAAGCAAAAAAAGCACACGACGTTTCGATCGCAACACAAGCGGTCTTTATCAGGCGGAGTGATGAAGAGCGCTCGTGTTGCGATCGAAACGTCGTGGGTTTGTTGCTTTTCATTGTTTTCAATTTATTATTTTAATATTTTTTTTAAACGTATTTTAATATTTTTATTTTATTTTCTATCTACATGACTTTACCGAAAGAACCAAGAATACTCTATATGCTGCACTCCAAAGACAAATTATCTTCCTTTTAGTCTTACAAGGGTAAGTGCTGTTAATGAGCACCTATTACCCTTTTCCCGTTCCGAGACGTCTGCAAGTTGCAGGGTGGGTCCCATTCACCACTGAATCTTGAAACGCACGAGCAATTCGCGAGCAATTCGCGAGCAATTCGCGTCAATTTTACTTATAGAGGCACAGCGCCACTGTTTTTAAGACATTGTACTCATCAAAGAGAACTGAATCGACACAATCACATTCTATGACTGCTGGTTTTAAACTGTGCCGCACGCCCTCCCGCATGGCCTTGTGGGATTCTCGGTACTGATAAAGTTATTTTAGTTTTTCACCCGATTCTGAATCGGAAAATTTTCGGAATGGGAAAGAGTTAAAGTCAGCATGGAAATAAGAGAGTTTGCATGGCCAGAACCACACCTATGCATTAATTTTACCTCCCTTGTTCTAATCCTTACACAGCGTGCCATGTCGACATTTAAGGCCGAGTAAACCTAGCGGAGGCACAAGACAGGTTAAAATATAATTTGCTACTAATGTCTGATCTTAGCCTGGGATCGAAACCAAGGAAATGAAACTTTCGAGCTCTTGGGCAGGTCACGACCCCACCATAGTGCATGCACTTAACATAATCATGCAAGTCAGGCATTTAAAAGCCAATATTGAAGATTGGTTGACGTGAAACGATGGATCCTACCCATGAGACCTGCATGTATTTGTTGCAAGTGAGTGCAAAAACTAATAGCATAATAGGAGATGGACATTTTTGCAGTGTTATGGAAAAATATTAAATAAACACAGCCCTGTTTTGGACCCCCAACTCAAGAGTCTAAATGATATCTACGTTATATTAGAAACTGTGGCCAAATCATTCAGTTGCTGGCCTTAAGCAAGGCTGTTTGCATTGTATACACAGTATGGCAATGGCACCTGACAAGCCAGGCATGATGGTAGTACCGGTCCTTTCACCACAATCGTGTCATTTACTGTCTAGAAATCACCTTTTGCTTGCATAATTACTATTATTTGTTTGATATTACTGTGCTTTGCTTATTATTATTTATTTCCCGGCCTCATTCATTGATAGAAAGAGTGCCGACATGTGTTTTGAAACAGAGAAGACTCGATACGCTTGGATAGGCGAAGCCACACGGTGGGTCTGAGGTGCGAAGTTTGGGAACTCTGCTCTGTTGCATATTGCGCGCACACCAGTGTCTGTAATGAGCGAGACTCGGTGCCAAAACTTCACTTCCGCCTGCACCTCAAAATGTATTGGGGGCTTAGGGGGGTAAAGGGTTGCGCGGCGACAGACGAGGGCCTCGCCCCGCCCTATTGCACGGGAGCTCCTCTTACCCCAGCGAAACTCCATGCATTATGCAGCGAGAGAGCCGTGTTCTGCACCTCAAACCATGTAGGGTTATTCATTCGGGCCTGCGCGAGGTCGCCTGGAGGTTTTTTTTCTCCCAGGTAAGGGCCACTGAGCTATACAGCTATTTTCAGAACAGACCTGGCCACAAATGATCGCTCAACAAAGTGGATTATCGCGTGGAAATGTATAGCAGCCAAACACTCTAAAATGCATGTTTCTAAATTGTGGAGGGTAAAACTGGAGGATCCGGAGAAAAATCCACACGAGCACGGGGAGTGAGAGAGAGACGTACGAACTGCAAATATACAGGTGTCAGAGTCGGGATCGATCCCATGACATCAGGCATACTAGGCGAGGGAGTTAACATATCACTCCCGGTTTTTATGCGCGACCGGCAGGGAAGGTCTTTACTGGAGCTGGCTTCTACGATTATTGAAGTAATAGGTTATTCTCCCGATTATCAGTTAGATTATTCGATTCATCGTGTGTTGCTGGATTGGAGGTGATTGGGGGTTGTGACCATTTACAGTGAAAAGTACTGCCAGTTCCAATGGCAGCCAAAGCCCTGCGAGATGTATTTTATCTTCTTTCAAAAGTTGATTCCAAGTGTGCTCTCAGCGTCATGTGGAACGGAATCACCACATGTGTTACAGAATGGCCTGAGGAAGCAGATATCACAGAACTGCTTCTCAGATTCTTACAAGGGAACTGCATTTCCCATATGCCCTGCATAAGAGAACCCCTTCACATGGCAAGCAACCTATTATTGCATTTCCTGAGCTAGAATTATGCCAAAATTTAAAAACAAATTCATATAATGGGTTTCATTTTGTGTATAGTGAGTGATTACTAGGCCGTGACCATCAACTCAACAATTTATAAGTCGGTTTCATCACGGACTACTGAAACCTGGATTACAACCCAGGACCTCAGTGGTGCTGACTCAGTGCTCAGATTTCCAGGGAGATCCATACATTATAGCGATCTACTTCACTGATCTGTTGTGACTCTCTCACTTTCTTAACGGGTGATTTAACATTGAACAAGTGACGGAAGCAAACAGTATATTGAAATTGGTGAGAGATTCAGAGGCGATGAAATTATCTAAAATCCCTTACTATTAAGTAAGTGGGATGTCTATTAACGTGTGTTCTACTTGATATGATGTGTGGTTCAGAATCAGGGTCATTCACGAAAAATATGGAACAAAAACTGAAAAGTGCAAATAAGTGTGGAGAGATCCAAAACTTGGAAATCACATTAACAGACCGAAACAGGAACATAAGGATTAGATAACAAACGTAGATTTAATGAAATCATCCACACGGTTTAGAAAAGGCAAATGGGCTTGGGCACGACACATCTGCAGAGGAGGCATCCGAAAGGGCACCTACCAAGGAGAAGGAGCCATGAAATTAATTTGTGTCCAGGTCCTGGGTGAATCACAGAATTGTAAGAGGTGGCGGCAGCAGTGACCCATGGCTGGTGGTGGTGATGATGATGATCTGCAAGTGCATCAGGCTGTATATTCGACAGTGCAGCCAGTCCCTTGTGTAATATGCTCAACACGAGGCACTCATCTCTCACTGGGCTTGCGCTACTCACAAGTCGCCTTGCTCTTGTTGCTCTTCTTCGACTCGTACCAGATGGTGAGGAAGTCCTCCTGCAGCTTGAAGAGCCGCTGTTTCTTCCACGTCTTGGACTTGATCTTGCAGAGCGAGGCGCCGAGCAGCATGCGGCTCAGGTCATCGTCGACGGTGATGTCTGCACACAGAACACGTGACCACGAGGCTATGGGCACAGCACAGCACCGGGGGCTACACCGCACATTCATTCATCGGCGACTCCCGACGACCATGAGCCAATTAACCGACCAAATTAAAATAGCAAGCCACTTCACCAACCAGCTGACCATTAAACCAACCAACCAGTTAGCAAATTCAGCAAAAAATTAAACAATAAATTAAACAACCAACGAATCAAACAATGAATCAACCAACTAAACAACCAATTAACCACCAAACAACCAATTAACTACCAATCAACCAATTAAACAACCAATTAACTACCAATCAACCAATTAACTACCAATTAACCAAGCAAACAACCAATCAACCAATTAAACAACCAATCAACCAATTAAACACCAAACAACCACTAACCACCAATCAATCAATTAAACAACCAATTTACCACCAATCAACCAATTAAACAACCAATTAAAGAACCAATTAAACAACCAATTAAAGAACCAATTAAACAACCAATCAACCAATTAAACCAATTAAACAACCAATCAACCAATTAAACACCAATCAACCACTAACCACCAATCAATCAATTAAACAACCAATTTACCACCAATCAACCAATTAAACAACCAATTAAAGAACCAATTAAACAACCAATTAAAGAACCAATTAAACAAATAATCAACCAATTAAACAACCAATTAAACAACCAATCAACCAATTAAACAACCAATTAATCAACCAATTAAAGAACCAATTAAACAAATAATCAACCAATTAAACAACCAATTAAACAATGAAACCACTAATTAAACACAATTAACCACCAAACAACCAATTCAACAACCAGTTACACAACCAATTAACCATCAATCAACCGTTTAAACAACCAATTAAACAGCAATCAACCAATTAAACAACCAATTAACCATCAATCAACCATTTAAAGAACCAATTAAACACCAATCAACCAATCAAACAACCAATTAAACAGTAATCAACCAATTTTTTATTTAAAGCTTTCGTGACTGCAGCGATTCATATTCTTGGTTCTTTCGGTAAAGTCACGTAGACGGGAAACAATAAAATAATATAAATATAAAACAATACAATTCTCACGACGTTTCGATTGCAACGCAAGCAATCGTCATCAGGTGTGAAAACCACAACAATCAAACAACCAATTTAACAACCAATCAAATAACCAACAAAATATACAACCAGCAATTCGACGAACTACTAACTAGCAAACCAACCAGTCGACCATTGAACTCGCCAACCTATTCACACTGCACGAGCGGTGCGAAGCCGATTACTGCAACTATGCAGACGCCTTCTGCGATAAGTGGTTCCAGGTTGCGCTGGAAACAAACTCCGACTTGGGTTTTCCCATTCTCAGGTGATAACGCGTGCAGATGGATTTCCTTCATGAAATGGAACGCGATGGCAACGTGTGGTGGTGGTGGTGGTGGTGATGATGATGATGCACCCGTACTGGGCTCCCACCAGACCAATTTGAAGAAATCGCCGATAAAATGAATAACTCAATTAATGCATCTTTAACAAAGGATGATTATGGGCTGATGATTACGCAAAAAATGCCTCAATGAGTCGTAAAACTCCTATTCAGGAGGGTCCTCCAATTTCTGCAATTACTGCGTCGCCAATTACGTTTAAATTGCGTCAATCCACCACTGATTGATGACTGAATCCACCGGCGCGTGTTACCCATCACCCGAGACTGCAAACCCCCCTGGATGTCCGGGAGCCGACACTGCCCACAGCCATCGGCCGCGTGCAGGGCTCGCGTCCACCCGTATCGAGTCGTCCCCTACTCGTCTCTCTCCAGCTCGGGAACGCAGGCAGCGCGCTCTGCTCGCGGAACATGACGCCTCTCGAGTGTCCGTCAACTCCCCCGCCGTCTCGTCTCTCATCGAAAGACTCTTCCCTGTGACGTGGAGCCCTCCACCCCCGTACCACCCACCCACCCAGAGCGGGCGGAGCGAAGATTGAGCCCTGATCCATATCTCCGGAGTTTGGATTGATCCGCCCTGATCCAGCGGATCACAGGATGATGATGATGTTGCACGCTCAGAGGGCGCAGCTCCCACGGTGCGATGTTGAGACAGCGCGCGCGCGAGATAGAGAGAGCGACCCCACGCGGACACTCGCAAAAGTTTCATCTTCATCGACCCCGCGTGCGATAACATTTACCTCCCCCACCGCCACTCCCCCCTCTCTCCCCGGCACTACACAATGAGAACCAGAGGAACACGTGGAATATAGAGCATACGCAGGTGAACGCCATCGTGTATATGTAATTTTTTTTATCGGGATTGGGCAGGCCACGTCGTGGCTGAATGGGATGATGGCCGATGGTCAAGCATAATGACAATGGCATTATGCCACCGTGGAGATGGAGAGATTAAATCGGCTTCTGTGCGAGTGCTCGGTGGGTGTTTAGATTGCAGGGTAGTGCGACGGCTTGGGGAGCCGTAATTTCATCGGTGCATCGATCATGGCTGATTATGATGATTCATCTTACTCCAGAACATCCTCAATTCGGGCCCGTACCTCTTTCCGAGGGTCCTGATACACCGTGATGCTTGGCCAAAAGAAATGCAATACCATGAATGGCTTAGTGTGGGAAGAAACCGGAGAAAACTCACGCTCATCCGTACCATCTCATGACCACCTCGCATCCCCTGGCAAGCCTTGAGCGATCACCCATACAACCGCACAAACCACCAGGCACACCCATGCTGAGCTTTCGAGGTCTCTGTTGATCTCGTGTGATTATACAGTACAACACGAGTTGCGTTTGAAAAGCGTCTAAATGATTTCCATCTGTGAACTGTACAGTGCAGTGTAACTGCTGCGAGTTTTGTTATGTTTTCGGGTTTTTTTTATCACCAGTGTGTGGACGACTTTTCGCGGCCGCGGCCGTGTGCACGGAAAGGCTTTGTTCCTTGACCGCGCCGATGTCACCCTCTCATGATGAAAGCGGAAAAGCGGCATAAGGTCTTTAAATACAGTACTTCAATAGCCATGCAATGATATACTTTAATAACTGTGCAATGATGATGATGGTTATGATTAAAAAAAACACAAAAAACTATTCCTCCCACTGATCCTTGCAAACTAGTGAACCAGTTACTCGGTACCTACCCCACCTCAAACCAACGAGCCAACCATCCCGATCAAGAAGTCATCGCGGCACCAAATCCTTTGATGCCACCACACCTCATTGACAACGCATTCTATCCTCTGCCAGATCTCGTAGCTACCTCACAGTGGCAACTGGACCTGCAACAGTTGCCTTGACAGTATCCCACCATTGCTCTCGGGTCTGCCCCTGGGTCACCGTCCTCGTGGAGGTCACTCCAAGGCCTGTCTCTGTGATCGCCCCTCCTCCATCCTGCACACGTGCTCCCTCACCCAGCGTAGCCGTGTTTTCATGATCATATCCAGGGGCACAAATACCTATTTAAACAACGGGGGCATGCAAGATACGACTGTTCCCCCCCCACCACCACCGTTCTCCTGTGTCACTTTTCCTGAAATAGCTACGGATCTTTTTAACCAGTATACAATGTGTAGGCTCGGGGCCGTCCATAAATGACGTCACGCGATTTTGGACGATTTTTGACCGCCCCCCCCTTTCGTCACACGGCGTCACATAAAGTCAGACCCCCCCCCCTCAAATATGACGTCACAAAGCTCTGCCCCCCCCCCCCGAAAATCGCTTTAAACTATTGTCATTGTAGTGCGTATCTAATGTGGCGCTGCACTCTGATGTTGTAGGAGAAAACATTTATTTAAAAAGTCTATTTAATTAAGTAGAACGTGTTGTTTATATTTATTTAAAGTTGCGCATTTTGATGTGACGTCACATTTCTCACCCCCCCCCCCCTCGTCATACATCGTCACAAATGTCTGACCCCCCCCCCCGTAGGTGCGTGACGTCATTTATGGACGGCCCCCTATAACCAAAGAGGGTGCTTAATTTTTTTTAAGACTTCTGAGAATTTGCAACAATACCACCAGGCATGTGTTGACAATGATGGAGAACAAGTGGAGACTCTGACTTTTTTCAGCTATTAACATGACATTTGTTATCATGTTACAACGTGTTATCCGTTCCTTTTCCATGAAAAACGATCGTCTCATATAAGTATTAACATTTTTTTGAAGCGCTCTGTATATACTATTTTAGTTATGCCGTGTATTGGGTTTAGAGGAAGACAATCTCGTAGTGACAATATTAACAATCAAGATTTAAAGGCACAATACACACAATTCAGTTATTGTGCGTTTTGCTTTCATGCGCATATGAGTTAGCAAAAAAGCCTGGTGTTCAGTAACAAACACCAGCAGTAGCGCTACCTTATTGTACGCTGCAAATTTTTCTGAATTATTGCTTCATTTGTAACAATGCTTTGGGGCATTTACGGTTAATTGTTGGAATATGTTTTTAATATATTTTTCTTTAAAAAATGTTTTCCCTTGTGTATCTGTCGACTCGGGGCCCCCTTGTGGCCGACTGAGCCCCTATGCGTCGCATAACGCTGCCACGTACCCCCCATAGTTGCGCCCCGATCCACAACACTCACTTGCCGTGGTCTCTTCCGGGCTTCTGCGGCGCTTATCTTTGCCTTGCCACGGAATTCCAAGCATCCGGGCTCAGACACCTGTGATTAAATGTCCGCGACTTCTTTTCGTTCCGCTCGGCGTCCAGCTCTCTCGGGTCGATACACCAATACGGATAGCAACTCTCGCATCAAAGACCCATATCTTGACATTTTTATTGACTTACCTCTCTGCTCTTCCAAGGTGGATTCCATAGCCCATCAAAACATTGACCGCGAGCCATACGCATCTTGACCTCCTCCTCAGAGTCCCGCCCCCCACCCTGCATTATGGCCATCACTGCCCTCATCAGTAAACAACGCAAGCCAACCAACCATCAACTCGTAACTGCACCTAATCGCATCCCCGGCGCCTCGTCACTTTTCCGTCGCTTCTCAGTTTCAAGGCGTGGAGCGCGTGGAGGAAGGAACTCGTTGTGGTTGCAGCCGCCCCTCCAGCCCCGCCTCCTTGTCCCCCCCATTTCCAAGTGGAAGTCATTAAGTCCCCCCCACCACCACCACTCTCGCGTTGCTCTCCCCACCGTCCATCTGCACCCCCCACCACCACCCCGTTGCCCCTCCCCCAACAGTTTGTGGGCTTCACCACCGGGCTCATTAGGAGGGCGCAGATGCGCGCGCCTCTCACACTGGGGTTGGTGATCAAACAGAGACCAGGGCTACCAATTGAGCAGTAATAAAAAAAATTGTGCGGTTCTGCAGTTGCATTCCCACGTCACTTCTGTCGGAAGAATTGACCTTCATCGCGTGAAATAAATACAGAAAAAATAATATGTTCGTCGTTGTCACGTACAAATTTGACTTTTTTTATTCAATCACAAACAATGCGCTTTCCGGAGCAACATCGCCCAGCAACATTTTTTTACGCGTGCCAACTCAGGACTGGTTTCGTCCTTCGTGGAATTGAGCAGCAGAGTCAGGTTTGTTAATAAAAGATAATGCTGGGTAACCGAACGGGGCCCTAGTCAACACAAAAAACAATGTTTGTATTAAAAAGCGATTATACGTTGTAGAGCGATGTGACTGGAATGCATACAAATAGCTTCACGTGTCCGGTGAGAGGTGTAGTGCCTCTACCCTCGCGTGCGTGTTTATTCTTCTCTGCGCTCCTTTTCCTCCCACTCAACAATCGTAACAGAGGAACTGGTCGATATGCGAAAGGAAGACTTCCTGACAAGGGTCCTATGAATCATTTTAAGTGTTTTTTTATTTTTCTAAAACACTTTTAACGATAAAGTGAGATGATTCCGTGGAGAACATTGCCAAATAATGTTTTACATTTAGTGGCATTTGTAAAATTTGGCGTACGTAATTTTATATATTATTTTCGTAATGTTTCGCTTAGTGTTTCGGCATTACTTGGAGCGTGTAATGTCATACGCGAGCACTGACTTACATATACGTGCATGCGGGGAGAGGGAAGCTAATGAGGTGGTGCAGGAGGGAGTTGAACGGAGGGCAGGAAGGAGAGATAGAAGACAGAGGGAGAGGGGGGGAGAGAGGAAAGACAACAGGGAGAGAGGCAAAACAGGAGGACGGGAAGACAGGAAGTCGGGAGAGAAAGAGGGATGATGAAGACTGCCATACGTGCTCAATCCGCGCTCACAGTTGGAGGCCAAACCTGTTTCTCTAAAGGAGCTGAGCACCACCACTGTGCGTGGACCGTGAAATGGACGCGGCATCGTGTAGGTGGCTCTCAGCGCTGACTCAGCAAAAGGCGGCACGACTCTGTTCAGCGCTCGCATTGCTGCTGCTGTTGATTTCAAGCACAGAACGCTCAGACCACGCGCTCGCATCCCAGGAGCCTCCGTGTGTGACCATTCACATTCTTTACCCAACAAGGGCATTTAGAAGTGGATGGGAAGAGGTTTCATTTCGCGAGTGCTGCAGCCCCAGTGCCACCGTGAGCAATAGACCCGAAAAACAAAACAGGTAAAGAGCCCTGGCGACGCACAATAAATATGGTTTCGTTGAGGTCGGCAGTAAACGGACTAATACGAGTGGCTGGCTGGTTGGTTAGTTAGCATCAGTGGTGGGGTCAGTGCTAGTGGTTGGTTGACAGTTTTTTTTTATGGGTAGTGTTGGTACGCGTTGATGGTTGGCTAGTGGTTAGGGTTAGTGCTAGTGGTTGGTTGGCTAGCTGGTTACGGGCTCTGGGAGGGATAGTACGCGGTGTGTTTGTGTTCGGTAGTTGGTTAGGGGTAGGGGTATCGTTACCCTCCTTTCATGCGGGCCACAAATCTGACACCCAGTGGTTGGCACTATAAATTATGAACCCGGTGACCTGAACTCCAATCCAGGCCACGGTTAACATCAGCAGCGAGTGATATTTGAACCGGTCCTGGGCGCAATCTTCACCAACCTGCACCGAACTGACGGGGGTGATATACGATCCAAATGGGACCCCTTCATCCCACAGTGGATTGACAAATGGCTGACAATTATTATCGTCCTGTGTTTACATTCACGTGGCGGTCCCCGGCTCACTCATCATCACAAGTCTCGCTGCTATTGGTTGTTGCGATATTGGCGAGCGGAAAGTTTTCTCCAGCCCGGGAGATGGAAACTGTTGGTGCCACTTTGTATTCTGTTTATCCACCCACAGCACCGTTTTCACAACATTTGAATGTTACAATGTCAGTGGTTACTGCGTTAAACAGAACTGACAGCATATGTACACACACGGGGAACAGAGCGTGAAGTCTACAGCCTTGCTGCCAATGCATTTTAAATCGACGGACATACTTTTGTTTTTACAACTAAGTTAGAAGCGATTGGGGTGGAGCGATACACTGAGCTATGAACCCCGTGTACATGAACTCCATTCCCGGACACGGCTAACATCGGTGGCAAGTGATATGTGACCTGGTTCCGGACTTCACCCTAGTCCACACGAGTGGACTGGCATAGGGAGAGAAATAATGACCACTCATTTCTGCACTTTGCGAGATGTTCGCGTAGGCCTCGGCAAGATAAGGTAAAAGTTAAAAGGTAAAAACAACGAGCCTACCTTAACCTTACCTTTTACCTTACCACAATACAATCACTCTACCCTACCTTTTACCCTTTAGCAGGTAAGATAAAAGGTAATAGGGAAAAAGCAACGAGCCTATCTTTTACCCTACCTTTTACCCTTACCCCATACAAATTACCCGATTACAGGGTAATTACTAGGGAACTACTACACATGAAAAAGGTTTGTAACGGTAAATGCCAGGTAGAGCGCTTCATTCATATAGAATACTCTCGATTATTCCAATTTTACACGCTTTCTTTTAACTCACTCTGTCTTTTGTCGTTGTTATTGTCGTTGTTGTCGTCGTATCCTCAAATCTTGTAACTCAATTTTAACCCACTTCCTAATGTGGTATTGACTATCGACTGCTAACTTGGTATGCTTATGTCATACTGATGACAACACTATATTCTATCGTAAAAATATATATATTTTTAAAATTCTTTTGTATCTGTTATGTTTCGGCTTGGGTCTAATTGTCCACACTCAACAGACGTTGGCTGTAATTGGCCACGGCCCCTTACGTTATGGCAAGCTTCGGGGCCACTTCCTGGAGTCGTGGAGTTCTGCCATTACTAGTACATTTAATAAAAGCGTGTTTTTAAAAAAGTTTTAAAAAATATTACTTATTAAATGGAGGCCACGGACTGCGCCACGGAGCTTTTAGCGGTAAACAAGGCACCGTATTTACCGGGTAATACTTCGCGCTATCTTTACCCTACCGGGAAATTCTTCCGAGCTACCTTTACCCTACCCTTTACCTTACCCCTTGGCATGTCGACACCTTTACCCTTTTACCCGGTAAAAAGGGTAAATTACCTTACCTTGCCGAGGCCTATGTTCGCGGTTGAACCTCGAGCTCCTCTCCGGATTAGAGGTGGTTATCACCGTTTCCCACTGCTGACCTTTATTGACCTGCACTGGTCATTATTAACCCTGACCTTGCGGTACAGTATGATTCACCAGATAAATTTACGATGTAAAATATAGCACCCACAAACGTTGTGGACTGATAATGCTGTATAACACCAACATCCAGGAAAAAAAAGACAAAAAAACATCCGTATATGGATGAGCGCTGTTAGCGAGCACCTATTTTGGACCGACACGACACGGGGGGGTAGAGGGGTGGGTGATGTAGCCGACACTATGCCCAGCCGCCTTTGTCTTCCCAGTGCAGATATTTCCACCGGACCGGGTACTCATTTCAGCCTGAAGCGACATTGGGGAAGTCCGCGACAGATTAAGATATCACGCGCTGATAGGATAACCACAACACACAACCCCTCCCCTCCATACGCAATGATCGTCCTATGGCCTTACACAGATTGTTGGTGCAATTGTTGTTGGCGAGCAACTATTGAGGCCGACACGGTCCACGAGCGTGTGGTGCGGTCAACGCCTATGCACACGCGCACACAGTATACGCGACCACTCACAAGCAGTGCCTGGTCAAAGCAAGTCCTCTCACATGACAAACTGGATCACTCTTTTGTTGCCCAAGTCTTTTGGGACTCCCCCCCCCGCCCGCCCCCAAGCAATCCCCCGTTTCACGGTCGTATAGCTGGACCTACACATATATATTATACCCACGTAAATGTATACCTGTATATTATATTACACTCTACTTATAAGCGCCCACGTATATGTTCCCCGCCTTCATGAACCCGCACCGATGACCAGCTGTAGTAACATTGTAAAAATAACACCCGCGGACCCGCTCGGCGCAAAGAGGCCTTCATCCAGCAATGGATTGACAAAGGGGCCTTACACGTACATCATGCACAATGTATATACGTGTATGTGTGTGTATACAGGACCCACCTATACATGTACACAATTACATAGAGAATCAGCGATATGAATGACCCGGTGAGGGACCACAGAGACCAGGTGACTCATTTTTTAGGGATCTCTGGGACCAAATAAATACAGCAATTGAACAAATAAGTTCATTGTTGATGATACATCAGTAATCACGTATAGTTTGATTCCGTGAAGAATGGATAAATTTAGTCCTCAACGAGTAAAACTGTGTACAGTAAATACATCAACATGCTTAAAGACAAACGTTAATTTAAAAAAATATAGGGACCAAAGGTTAATCTATATTCTATTTAAACTATTTTACTTTTTATTCTACCAGGAAAGGCCCACTGAGCTATATAGCTCTTCTTCAGACGCAACCTGGCCACAAATTACATCTCAACCAAGTGGCTTATCACGCGGAAATGTCTAGCACCCAAATACTCTCAACGCACGTTTAGAAAGATAATAATAAATGTGGACCTGGAGAAAACCCACGCGACCACAGGGAGAGAGACATGCAAACTCCAAATATACACATGATGTATCAAGGTTCGGGATCGAACCCACCGCCTCTTGTATACAAGGCGAGGTAGTTAACATCTAGCCACAGTGCCACCCACTCATGGGGTCATATCGGCTATTACCAAATCTGACAATACACGGATAGGTAATAATCGACGTTTCTAGATTCATATATGTTGCATGCATTGCTAACAAAATAATTTAATTTGTGACACACTACTTATATTATTTTACACAAGGGCGCCTCTGAGTATTTAGTACTGTGTACTGGGTTCACGTGACCCTTGCAGCCGTTAAAGGCGCTGCCAATTTACCACAATATGTTTAACATATATTATAGAGTCAGATCGCCAGCGGGAAGGGAGGGTTGTTGTGAGTAGTTACACCTACAATATAAGTGAATTCCGCCATCATCGTCACAGGACAAAGGCACAATATACGCACAAGTAATTAATTTATACATAGATATATTACAATCGTATAGTAATGTGAGTTGCACGCTGACAGATCCTTCCACTAACATCACCCAGTACCACTTGTCACCGGTGGATGTGACATATCGACATTCGTCCTGTCACGGGAATGTGTAATGGACACTACTACTGACTCAGGGTTGTAAACAGGCGTTGAGCACCGCGACATGGTTATATGAGAAGGAAAATATTTTGACTCTGATACACTGAACATACACGACAGTACACACGCACAGTAGCGTTGCTATACACAAATGTAAACTTAAACGAAACTAAAACATGTTTTAACTTTACCAGGTAAGGCCCACTGAACTATATTACCTCTTTGTCAGAAGCGACCTGGCCACAAATGATAGCCCAACAAAGTGACTTCTCGTGTAGAAATGTATAGCAGCCAAATACTCTCAACGCATGTTTATTAATATAAATGTGGACCCGGAGAAAAACCCAAGCGACCACGGGGTGAACATGCAAACTCCAAATAGTCAGGCGTCAGGATCGAATCCACACCCTCCGGCATACCAAGCAAGGCAGTAAACAAATCGCCACCGTTCACCACGTAGACAAAACGTAGATACCCAGTACAGATGCACAGTACCACTGCCCAGTACCGATACACATCAGTCCAGATACTCAGTACAAATACATATTAGTTCAGATAAACAGTACACGGGGCTTATATACATATGCAGCACAGCTAAACAGCACGCACGAAGTACACAAACAGAACGCAGTCCAGATATGCAACGCACACAGCACAGATGCGCAAGTGTACAGTGCTGATGCAGATCAACTATCATTAATCAATATACAAGCACAGCACACACAGTACAGACGCACAGTATACAAACATCGCACGGCTATACAGCACAATGAATCAGTACACATACACAATACATACACAGCGCAGATCATTAGCACACATACCAATCGGACATGCAATGCAATACTATGTACAGATAAAGATACTCCGAACAGAGACACATAACAAACTACAGTACTGGATTAGGATCATACAGGGCAATCACCGCCCGCTTCGATGACGGTTGCTTGTGTTGCTTCCGAAACGTCGTGATTTAATTTATTTGTTTGCATTTTAATCTATTTTAATTTTTTTACCTACGTGACTTTACCGAAAAAAACCAAGAGTATTATGGATCATTGCAGTCACGAAAACTTCAAATCTAGAATTAAACACTCCGTGCCACTTATGCAAACTAGACAATCCCGGCATCCCGAGTTGCCTCTCACCTGCTTTAACGAAACACAACGATCTCTAAGATCATCGGCACACGCGCAACGCCACGACTCACGCCGGGTACCCTTGGCGTCGTCCGGCGGCTCCATCACTCCGCGCCGCGTTCCCCCTCCGCGCTCCAAGCTCCCCTGGCAAGGCACCGGGTGCCGTGCCGCTTGCGAGACTGCAACGGGCCGATCGGAATGATGAAGAAGGCAGAAAAAAAACCAAACCGGACCCACGGCCTTTTTTTTTTTTGTTTGGCCGACTCTATACTTCCAACAACCGAGCGTCGATCCAAGTCACCCTCGGAGCGATGTCGCCTGGCCCAACAACGCAACCGCCTTGCTCGGGAGTGACAGTGACCAACTGTGGACGCGTCTCTTTAAACTGCCGCGTTGCGCGGGACCAGCCTTGCCCAGCCACGCAAATACCAGCAGCAAGGAGAGATGACCTTTTAATTACGAGCAGGGGAGACCTCCCCCCCACACCCCCTCCTCCCACAGAAACCACGGTATGCTGTCTTCTTTTTGCAAAGGAGGGAGATCTGGGATTGAGCAATTCAGTGACGTTCTACTTGTGTAGTCACGCGCGTACACATTCCTGGGAGCGGTGTTTGACCTAATATATACCGGCCGCGCAAGATCTACTCGCACGGGCAGTGGTGGGGGACAAGGAGTGGCCATCGATGACGACGACGATGATGATGCAAACCTCCCTCTCCGGAGGGTGAGACGCCCGCTCACGCTCACCTGTGCGGCGGGGCTCTTCCATTATTCATGCGGCGCCGTTGGGGGACGGTGGGTGGCTCTCATTAAATTTGCATCGGACCGCGCACGGGACCCGCACCCGATCCGGGCCCCACCCGACCCCGCTGCTTCATCAGCGGCGGTGGCGGCTCCATGTGGGGGGGGGGGGGGGGGCTTCGATTACCCCGTGGGGCCCAAGCACGGAATTTAATTCCGTGCCAAAGTTTCAGCGAAAAAGGCTCTCAGCGGGACGTGCGAGGAGCGATCGGGCAGGCAAAGGACGAAGCCAGGAGGTGGTCGATGTTCTGGAATGTATCGGAATTATCTCAACCCTGATCTTGGATGTGTATAGTGGTCCCAATTGGGCAATAATGTGCAAAATGTGCCCAAATGTGGCAGGCTCATATATATGCATGGTCAAAGATGGGCAGGCAATTCGCGATGCGTTTTGCCTGATATAGTTTACATGTAACATCAAGTGTCTTCTCAAACGTTGGGGACCCCAAGTCAGTGGTGAAACTTCCATATTCTCATGTATGTTGAACTTCTTTCGCACCATACGTAACCAACGGTCCTAATCGGAAGTGCGGGAGTGGGGGAGTAGTTTCTCCATAGAATGATCAAAACGTGATACAAATGTTATCAACCCCAGATCAATTGTTCGCTGAGTCGATCCACAGCCGCGATTGGAACTCGTAAAATGTTCACTGGGCGTTCGTGTGGCCAGCTTGAGTGCCACCAGGCCTGAATCTATAATAGACAATCAAATTGAAGTAACTGGACTCTTACTGCACATCCGAGTGGTTGTCCTATGGGTTGTCTGTCACCGTCATAGGAACGTGGAAAACCATAATTTGCACAGTACTGTAAAAAAAAAACATCTGTGCACTATCGCCGCCTTCGTGTTTGGTTGCAAAAATCTACTTCAGTAACCTTTTGGGTGGATTTAATTTAAATGGAAAAAAATAAATGTTTTATGCAACCAGCGATTGGTCTCAATAATCCTACAACTGCATATCTTCTATTTGTCATTGTGGTCCACAAAGTGTCCGTTTCCTAATCTTGTTTATGCGATGACCTATTTAGAGCCGCAGCCCCCCCCCCCCCCCTTCTCCCCCCCACCCCTCACTGGCGGTGCCTCCCTACATGCTCCCCATTCACTGTCTCCTCGAATCACCACTGTACAGGCCTATTCGATTTTTCAAACGCATATTGGATTATGCCAACGCATATTAGGTTATTCAAGCGGAGTTGTTACTTAAGGAATTATTTTCAGATCAGTAAAATGAAATTAACGTAACAGTTCCCCGCATAGCAGACAAATAATACAAACTGTTGGACTTTAATTCATAGAGATGTATTGCATGGGAGATGCTGAATATAAAAAAATAAATCATGATGATGATCAGGTGAGCAGTCAATGAGACTGTGCGTGTCGTTTGAAGGGTCAACAAGTGACAGCCAATGCAATGCAATACAGATCTAAAATGTATTACATTAGCGACGTTTCGGCTGACGTGCCTTCTTGAGCATGTTTTCTTTCTTATGGTATGTTCAGAAGAAATATTCTACATGCCAGTATTGCATTTAATTTTCACATTATATCCTACAGGATATATTCTAGTGCATTTAATAAGCATCATTTCCATGCATCTCAATGGTTGTTTCAAGAAACCTGCACAATTATTCATTGAACGGGATAGAAAGAGGTCAAGATCCAGGTGTCATCATGGACCAAGCAGCTGTTGATGCCACTACACCTCTCCAGATCCCGCAGCTGCTGCACAGAAGACACGCAGCGACCTCCAACATCTGCCCTAACAGTGTCCCATGACCTGGTGTTAGCTCTTCTCTTCTCCTTGATCGCCAAACTCATGGAGACAATGCCAGTACCTGTCTCTGTAGCCGACCCTCCTCCAGCCTGCACACATGCCCCACCTAGCGTAGTCGTTTTTGTTGCCTAATAATCGGCAACACTCACCCGCCGTGTTCTTTGCTGGACTTCTGCATTCCGTATCCTGTCTTGTCACAAAATGCATAAGATCGGGCTCAGACACCTGTGGTCAAATGCCAACAACTGTAGAGAGAGGGTACTCACCAATAACACGTGGTAAAGCATTTGCTTAGCACGCCTGACTCTGCAGATAACCTCTCGAAGAGCGAAACACGTGCCGCGTTTGCACGTAAAATAAGTATAACCCGTAAAAACAAAGTGTTTCACTATAAATCCTTTACATGCGTGGCGGCTAGAGTCCTCTCGTCCTCTGGCTTGAGATGGCTGCCACCTATGAGTCAGATGATTGTCTGCCAGTATTAAACAATTGGTAATTAAATATTTAATTTGTTTTCCCTAAACAGTGTAACATTTTTGAATTTTTTTTTCACGAACATTAATTGTCTCGCACAACGAGTCTGTGTGCAAAATGTCAGCTCGATTGGATCACGGGAAGTGGGTTAAAAGACGACCTAAAGATTTGCACGGTCGTAAGCAAGCAAGCAAGCACGCAAGCACGCAAGCGAACTTAATATAAAAGATTTAAAAATGCATTGCTGGTAGGTTCATCCAGACGACCAGCAGCCCAATCGACTACACTATACTTTATGTTTACGTGGGAGATACGGAAGATGATATGATGTATTTACTTCACGTCTAGCGGCCAGCGATTGTGTTTGTTGGATGCACGAACAATGTTTGGTTTATGATATACACACACACACGTTTGCAGAGATGCCCATCTGTTAAATGCGTGTGTGGAATTCAGGGGGAATGAAAGAGCGGCGGTTGGTGGGGCAGGGGGAGAAGGCTGGTAAAGGGGACACACATTCATCCCGGGGACCGCGTGTGTTTACGAGATAACAACCCCCGCGTCGCGCACCTATAACGCTGCACGGCTCAAGGCAATTTACTCTAGAAATCCTGCGCAAGGCTGTGCATGGTACGTGTCACACGCCTGTGACCTACTGCCAGTGTCTTCGTCGGTTTGATGATGAATTGGTGATTATTTCGTTTTGGGCCAAATGCTGAGCAAGTATTAGAGATGCGGTTCTTAGTGATTGATTTAGCCGTGCAATTGCTTTGTCTGAGAGTTGGTGAATGGCAGAGAGGCACACCCACCACCGCCGTCACATTTATATTTCGTGCAGTGCGAAGTTACACGGTCCATTGTTTGGCGTCCGTAGCCCCAGTCGCACACAGAGGAGTGTCTTTGTTTTCCACTTGGGCATTTGCTATCCGCATCGGTCTCGTAGGAGCCCAGCACGAGTGCATTATCACCACCACATCTTTCATTCGCGTTTCAGTTATCGTTTGGTCTGATTCACTCCAATGACTAATTTATCCTTATCACTCTTGAATCGCCACCACTAACGCCTCATCGTGATATCTCAGCCCATATTAAGAATACCTTTTGCCAGATTCACCGATTTATCTCATCCGTGCTGTGTTCCGTCACTATTGCCTTCCTCTATTGCTCGTACTGCTCGACTTTGGAACTCCTTCCCATAGTCTATTTCCCAAGGTTCCTATAGCTTTGCGCAATTCAAGACACGTGCTTTGGCCTTCTCTTCTGTACTATCATTCGTGCTCTCCGTTGCTGCCCGCCTTGCGTCATACGCCTTTGGGACGGTGTTCAGCGACGGTGATGAAAAGCAGACCAACCTTATTTCCTCCTCAACCTGGAGCCAGCCACAAGCAGCGACCCTGTTGAATGTCAAAAGCCAGCAACGATATTAGCAGCGGTAGCAGCGTGATGTGGACATCACTGCCGTGCACGAATTGCTTTGAAAAGAAAGCTGCTATTGCGTGCGGCATTGAACCATGTATCCCACGCGCGCGCTAAAGCCACACGGGACTCCGACGACGACGATATTCCCCACTTTCCTACAACCACGCCTCGGGAGGGCCCGTGAATCAGCGACACAACATCACAACATCACGTGCAGCAGCTATGATTAAAATGAATGTTAAAGTTCGATCCCTGGCCACGGCTAACATCAGGGGTGAAGAGTGACATGAGAACAGGTCTGTCGAGAAGACAGAGTCTGAATGTCATTCAGACTGTCTTCTCGACAGACCTGTTCTCCACCTGAGGACGGCTGCTTGCGTTGTGGCCGAAACGTCGTGAGAATAATTTTATTATGTTTTATTTTTATTATTTTATTATTTCCATTCTACGTGACTTTACCGAAAGAACCAAGAAGATGAATCCCTGCAGTCACGAAAGCTTTAAATCGAAATTTAAGTCACATGATGTCATCATTAATTGAGTGCCCGGTGCGGTGCGTAAACATGAGCACAGGTGAGAGAGACAAAGGTGGCCGAGCGTGGCTCCGATCGCGCCACACACTTGTGTCGGCCCTAATAGGCACTCGCTAACAGCACTTGGCTCAACAGTCTGCTACCTGGGTGTCCTGTCGGTGTAAAATAGCATTGCAATCCCCACAAGCTATGGGTACTGTAATTAGTGTCAATCACTTTTACGATCGCTGTTGCCAAACAATGAGTGACCTACCAGCGCAGGTCACTAAATGTCGAGGACTCAACCGCAAACCGCTGGCTCGTGTCCTTACTAACCCCCAGGTCGTGATATGTCGTATTTTATTCATTAATAAACGAGATAAAATGCTAAGCTTGGATAATATCTGGAAGTGGAACATCTCGTTTGCAAATGTTTCCAGTGTGTCAATCTCAACAAGCTGTAAGTATCGTAGTTAGCAAGCACGTACTGTAGTGACACGTGTACAGACATTTACAATCTATAACTTACACAGTAGTTATAACAATGAACACCGTAAACCAGTCAAACGCACAATAAACATTTACATATTGTAGATTGCATGCAACAGAAAATGTCAACTCGACGGGACTATGTTGGCACTGCTGTGCTGTAGTTACAAGCACGCACCAAAAACAACATGCCGCGTGTCGTCATTCACAATCTCTACGTCCATCATCATCACCGGCGCCTTCAGATCATTCGTCCTTCGTAAGGAATGCCATAAGGGAGTGAGTGACAGATTGATTTTGAGACCAGTACCGGCCCGTTTACAGGCATATGAACAGCAGCGATACATGCAGCATGGCTGTGTCGTGACACTCCGTCGGGTCTCGCCTCGGGACTGAACCCGTGGTAGCCGGAGAGACCCCACGTATCGGAGGGGAAACAACGCTATCGCCGGTGGGATCACACATCCTCTTGACGTACTGTCACCTACTGGCCAAATCGTATCAGGCCAAAGAGTTTTTTTTTTACTAAATCTCAGCGTGACCCACCAACCCTCCTAGGCGCGCACAGCCGTGCCCCGGATTGAAGCAGAACGCGATGGTGGCGCAAGGGGGGGGGGGGGCTCGAGGAGCGACCAAACCAATCCCGCACGTTCCCAGGTGACAGGTCTATGGACTTCCGAGCGAGCGCCGCAAGCCCGAGAGGCGCAGAGCTCTCGCGCGCACCGATTGCTGCGTTTACCGCGCGATGGAAGCTTCTCCTGGGAACGAACTGAAGACGTTTTCCTGGACGGGGGAGAGAACAGTCGGACATCGTACCGAACAACGCGGGGAACAACCTGAAAACACATCGGAGAGCTACACGCGTAGGGTATCAACCACAACACCCACACGCAGTACAATATGGGGCCACCGCAGTGGCACTCGCATTACCATGGTGGTTGCGTCGATCAACGAGCCGAGGCGAGGCGATGCGCCAGGGACATTTATAGAACTCGGCGTGCCACGCACCGCCGAGCGGTATTTATAACGCGCTTCGCTTTGAACCCGGCGACCAGAGTTCGATTCCCAGCCACGGCCAAGTGGCGAGTGATATTCAAACCGGTCCTGGCCTCCGACTCGTCACTGACCAGCGTGGTGAAGTATACTCGACTATCCACCTATGACACACACGGCGTGGACGATGCCTTGAGCCGGCAGTGGATTGACAGAGGGCTGTACGTCCTATTGCAGTGCACATTCAGTCATCGAGCCACCCGCTGTGCGAAATAATATTCAGAAAGTAATGTTTTGATTTTACAAATGTAAACGGACAAATATGGCTGTCGCCTGATGTAGCTAGCTGTAATTACTGGTGAAACGTCGTACTCAGATTGTAAATGTTGTGGCTTGGCTCTCCAACACACCGGTGTGCTGTACTAGTGACGAATTGGCCACGTTTTGTTTACGTGACAACCCTTACTCGTTGGCTGTGTCGGGTGGTGGCGGGTTTAACGACACATTTCTATATTTACGCGATCTAACCCCAAAAACATCTCTATTATGAACGGACAGCCCTTATGTCACTACTGCTGGATCATGGCCTCCGAATGTTGTGCGGGTCGTGGGGGATATTTGACCATACTCCCCCACAACGATCGTCAATCAGTGCGCATTGTTCAAGGCTGGGAGAATATACTTTGAGGCATAGGAGTGCGATGGGTGTTCCTGGACTGCCCTCTCCTGCCCACCACGGAGCCCGCAAGCCCGATGACAACATGTTTGGGCATGATTGTCACCGATGCAATAACTATTCAGGCTCAATCCCCGCTTAAATTCGGAGATGTGGTGGGATGCCGTGTGATGTGATAATACGTTATAGCACTCAACAATAACATTCAATGTAGGTAAAATGTCGACTCATGCCAGCATTGCTCTGGGGTTTACGCGAGTGCAACTTCACCGAAAGACAACGGCTGTTAGTCTTCTGGCTATGCTGGAATGTTGATTTTCCAGATCTGGTTTAGAATCGGCACCCGAGAGAGACCCTTAACGTTGAAGTATGTCCAACACATTGCAGTGATTTCCAGTGCAGTGAGCCACATTACATATTAAAGAAATTGTATTGTATTGTAGTTATACAGTACTCACCTGGGCTGTGCATCATAGGCTGTCCCACACGAGTTGGAAACGTCGTGAGAGAGAAAATAAATATTGAAATCACAGCCATGCACTTTTGTGTTATCGCACTCAAGTGACGTACCTGCACTGCCCAACGTCTCCACGTTAATACGAGCGCTGGGTCGGACCCATCACTTTTGATTAACTTTCCACAATCCTATGGCAGTGACCAGACTCCACAAAATACCACGACTGTTGCCGTCCTCAAATGCCCTTTTTTAAATAAAGGTAACTGACAAAAACTGACCATGGCTGCAACGAGATATTCCTTTTATGCAAATCGGGGAGGGAGCGAAAGTGGACACTGGACCCAGAGCAGAACGAGGAAGGCGAATCCCCATGAGCACACAGGAAGGGTTAGAGAGACACGGATATATGCAGCACACGACCACCAATCCAGGCCATATTCAACAACTGTCAATCAACCAAAAAGTCGAATTATTGCGGAATTGGGAAAGAGAAAAAATGTGTTTTTCGGCATGTCCGACGTTTCCCTCCACGTGCTTGACGCTTCAGTAATTGAATTGGTTTGTACCGTGTGTTGTTCGGCACGATGTCACGGGCGACAATTCGCAACACGTGTTGTCAAAACAAACAAGAGCGCAACGCTGCTGTTGTGATGGATTGTGGGTAAAACTTTTTTGTAATAATAATGAACTTACAAGTCTGTTTCACCACGTAATAATCGTAAAATAATGTTTTGTCCATTCCATTTCAGATCTTCTGGACCAATGTTTTTCACCAGCTTTTATTTTGACTTTCCAGCTCCGTGTTGACATGTGGATTCTCGCGACCAAGGTGACACACCTGTTGTAGTCAGTGAAGACACTGCGCACACATATCACACGCCATTACATCACCTTCCGTACACTCCCCTCCAGAAGCAGAACAGATACCGGACACCTGGCCACAGGGCAAGCACTCGCAGCCGTTATTTAACACTGCATACACCAGCACTTTTACAAGTGATGCACCGTCTGGTTTCGTGTAATTACACACGAATATACGTAATAAAACCCCCATTAGGCAGTCTCCTCGGATTGGTTTTGTGTGTTAGGTGTGCACATGTTCTATTCATTTGCCAATCAATGGATTCAAAGCAAATCATTCCTTCGTAAACAAACACAACAGCTGGTAGCTACAGGTGGTTGCTGCAGAGGGGGCAGATATAGAGACGTAATTGACAAGTTGCTAATTCTTCTGCCTCTCCCCACCATTACATTGCCCCATCATCACAACTCTGTCCTTGCACTCCAGCATGCACAGGCCACACACTGGACGTGTGGTCTCACCGTAGGGATATTGTCACATCCTGCATATTGGATAATTTTTTATAAATGTGTCGTAACCCTCCACCACCCAACACGGCCAATCAGTAAAAAAGTGTCACGTTGACAAAAAACAAATAGTTCACTGCTTTAGCCCACCGGTGTGTTGAAGCGTGAAACCACAACATTTTCAATTTGAGTACGACGTTTCGCTGGTAATTGCATCCAGCATCATCGGGCAATAGTGAACTATTTGTCTTTTGTCAACGTGACACTTTTTTACTGATTGGCCGTGTCGGGTGGTGGAGGGTTACGACACATTTATAAATAACGCGATCTAAACCCAAAAACGTTGATTATGAATTATATTGGTCGCGAAAGCCTACGTGTTAAACATGACGAACTGGTCTGAGGGGAGGTTTCAGACTAAGAATGGTTCACACAGAAGAAGGCAATGGCAAACCACTTCTGCTATATTTGCCAAGAAATATAAGGATCGCTGCTTTGGTGCTGGACAGTGGTATTAAGAACGCCATTAGAAAGAATCTTCTGGAAGAATAAGTAAAACGCTAGTGGAGAGAATACACAGAGACACTTTAAGCTAGATGAAAGGATTAACAAAAACATCGATGCATGAAAGTACGAACATGAACCTACTGTGATTGAGTGTGAAGTACGCAAAGAACTGAAGGAGCTTACAGACAACAACGCCCCAGGAGAAGATGGCATACCCATCGAGGATATTAATATACTAACAGTTTTCTGCCAACATATTTGGTCTAGTGGCGAGTGGCATAGAGACTGGAAGCGTTAAGTATATATATCTATACATAAGACGACCCAGATAGTGCTCCAATAACCGTACTATAGCTCTCATATCCCATACCAGCAAGGTTTTTTCGGAAGATTATTCAACATAGAATGCAGATCTATGTAGAAAGAGAACTACCGGATGTTCAAGCAGGCTTCATGAAAAGAAGAGGAACAAGGAACCAAATTGCAAACTTCAGACGGATAATGGAAAGATCAAACGAATACGGGCAACAGCTGTAACTCTGCTTCATTGACTACAGCAAAGCTTTTGATTGGGTGGACAATGAACTGTGGATTACAATTAAGGAAATCAGAATCCCAAGTCATCTTGTGTGCCTGTTATGTAATCTATATGCCAACCAAAAATCAATGGTTAGAACACAATATGGGAAGACACAATAATTTACATTGGAAAAGAAGACATGGCTGTATACTGTATCCTTACCTATTCAATGTGTACAGTGAGCACATTATGCGAAGAATAAACAACTTAAGGTGTGCTGATGATACCATCCTACTAGCAAATAGCCAAGCTGAAATTACGACCCTGTTGATAAATGTTAAAGAAGCTAGTGAGAAGGCTGGACTCTGCCTCAATCTCCAAAAGACGAAAGTGATGGCTACAGAACAACTAAACTAATTTAGTGCGAAAAATGAACCGATCGAAGTTGTGAAAAACTTTGTTGCTGAAGATGGGGAGGTGTCGCCACGAGATCAGAAGGCGGATAGTTCTCGGTAGAACAGCCACGTCACAGCTCAAGAATATATGGAGAGACAAGGGCATTACCATAAACACGAAGAAGAGGCATGTCAACACTCTGGAATTCCCTGTTGCCCTATATGGATGCGAGTCGTGGACGCCGAGATTGAGTGAGATAAAGAGCATTTGACACGTGATGCTGGAGAAGAATGCTAAGTATACCATGGACAGCCAAAATATCAAACATGCCCGTCCTGAGAGAGATCGGTCCCAAACCTGCATTTGAGGCCTTATTCGTAAAGAAAACATTTACATACTTTGGACAAGTTATGAGGACCTCTGGACTAGAGGAATTGGTCTTGCTTGGGAATGGAGAAGGTAGCAGGGGCAAGAGGTCGACCTCGGAGGAGGTGGATGGACGACATCAAGAACACCACTGGCCTTACACTATCCCAGTTGCGAGAGGCAGCGAGAGACAGGTGCGGATGGTGGAGCGGTCGTGGATGTCACCAGAGGTCATACTCGACCACAAGGCACAAGGTGACAAGTTTTCGGAAAAATGGAAGAAATCGGAAAGAGAGGTCAATACATACCAGAGGTCATACTCGACCACAAGGCACAAGGTGACAAGGTTTCGGAAAAATGGAAGGAACCGAAAAGAAAGGTCAATACATACCTGAGGTCATACTCGACCACAAGGCACAAGGTGACAAGGTTTCGGAGAAATGGAAGGAACCGAAAAGAAAGGTCAATACATACCTGAGGTCATACTCGACCACAAGGCACAAGGTGACAAGGTTTCGGAGAAATGTAAGGAACCGAAAAGAGAGGAAGACCTAACAGAGAATAGCTTGACGACATAAGAGATCGGTGCCAGAAAGATGTGCACTACTTGAGCATATTGGCACAAGACAGAGGAAAGTGGAAACAAATGGCGACATGTGCAGTGGACACCAACGGGCTATCTGCCCATAGATCGTGACGAAGATGCAAAGCAAAGTTATGGTGATTTTAAGACATGCACCTCCTCCTCATTTATCCTACAGCACCGCCAATAATATAATTCTCCCCAAAAGAAAAAAGTGCCTATCATTGGCTACAATAAAATAAAAACACTGTAATGCATTAATGCTGAAATCAACAGATTACTTAATCGATAAGCGCAACTGGGAGTACATAAGAGCAATAGTCTGGCTTTGTGAACTGTTATTTACATACATTGTCAATCACAACTTTGCTATGAAGTAATTGTTTATTTTCTTTACAAGGTGTCTCTCACGTCGGTAAAGCGTACGAGATCAGCAACAGCGGCTCAGGGTTGGTTCGCGATGGATTATAATAGTACATTTTACAGAGTATTGTGGGGGGGGAGGGGTGTTTAACAATAATAAATTGCATTGACAAAACAGTGCATTTTTCAGTACGAGTACTGTAATATCCTGACCGCAGATTTACACTAGAATATGCACGTATGTCACGCAAAACAACACTCACAAGTGAACTTATCTGCGTGGTGTAAACCTTGCGCATGGTTTTTTGAAAAATACCTCCTCTCCTGGTCAATAAAAAAAATGAACGCACTCGATGAAGTATTGCTGGTACTTACATATAACCATCGCATAGGCGTATACAGTTTTACAAGCGGTGTTCACAGTAGCGATCGCAATCTGCCCTGGATTTTGTGCTGCATCTGTGCTACAATGCTGAACACTGTCAGCGCTATCCTGCAGTGCTTGACCACTGTGAGCAGAGAATGTAGCGCACTGTTTGTACATCTGGGGCAGCACAAATCACAGGTGCAAGATTTCAAAGTATTCTAAATATTATTTATGCTGTCCTCAACTATCCAAGTATATCTGAAAATATTATCCTGATCTAGTATAATAAATATGCATACTCTAGTCGTCGATGTGTTGATAGTGTTAAAACGTATAATCCAGCATTACTTATTGCAGCGCAACTCATTTTGCATTATTGTGGCCATTATAACTGGGCATTGGTTTGGGTATTTAAAATAAATCCTGCTGTAGCAGTAAGCCGCAACGATGACATTAAAATACCGTATGCACACCCATGCATTGACATTGTATAACACATGCTCACTTTCCTTTGCATAAACTTAAATCAATGCAATGATCTAATTTCATTAAAGTAAATGGTACATGTATTATATCTTCATGAAATAAACATCTTAATTGTGAACATGCTATTCATTTGGCTTTGATGAAATCCTGAAGATGTAAACCGTTTAAGACTGGAGGGAAGCATATGTTCATGTTACACTGCTTTAAAACGAAGGCTTTTGCGACCAATATTATTCATAATAAAGTTTTTGGGTTAGATCACGTAGGTATAAATATGTCATAACCCTCCACCACTCTCCAATCCACCGGTGTGTTGGAGAATAAATCCACAACATTTACAATTTGAGAACTGTGACGTTTCGCTGCTAATTACATCAGCATCATCGGGCAAGTCGCCCGATGATGCTGGATGGTGGGCTGAAGTAGCAACTAATTGGCGCGTTTTGTTTACGTGACAAACCTTACTGGCTATATCGGGTGGTGGAGGATTACGACACATTTATACCTACGTGATCTAACCCAAAAATCTTTATTACGAAAAACACTGCTTTGTACGCACCAACAAATGCTTTTGAACAAAGGTAACAATAACATTTACGAATGCAGCTTGCGGTTAGAGTGCTAAATCCCATATATATAAAGTGCACACTTCCACACGGTCCAACACATTTAGTCTTCCATGTGAGGATTCTTGCGGATAAGATATTAGCAAAGTATAAAACACAAACAGGCCATCCTCATGCATTTGTATTAGCATTATTAAGGGCTTCTTAATAAATACAGATTGGGGGATCACATCCCAACTAAATACAAAATGATCCTGACACTTAAACCCACTCCAGCTCTTTGGGCATGAACTCTGTATTGATGTTAAACTTGGCATGCATATTCAGTCCCATACCTCGCGACCATTCAGTCACTGGGAACACCAATGGAACCTCATTTGCCAGTAAAATATGATAATTGTTTTTTTTACCCTTTTATCTGGCAACAAAACTGACACCTTTTTTTACAAGGAGTGATGTTTGCATTGACCACAATACCTGCAGTCATAATGCAAACAAAAAACACAACTCTGATAATGTATGCACTGTCCTTGAAGTTGATTGGTCCACATCCGAGACAGCTAGTGCACCTTTTGGCGTCATTTGGTCCAACACCATGTGAGACTAGGCTCTAAGGAAAGCTGTCTCGGGTGTGGACCAATCAACTTCAAGGACAGTGCATACATTTTCAGAGTTGTGTTTTTTGTTTGCATTATGACTGCAGGTATTGTGGTCTATGCAAACATGACTCCTTGTAAAAAAAAGGTGTCAGTTTTGTTGCCAGATAAAAGGGTAAAAAAACAATTATCACTGGGAACACTCAAATTGACCGCGGAAATGCGTCAGAAAATCGTGATCTCTTGCTGTGCCCACCAGGAGCCAAGCATAGCAACACGTCGCTCCGCCCCTAGCAACAACTCTGCTCACATGGCCTTCACTTTGATCTGCTTCATCTTCATCTGCTTCTTCTCCTTCTTCTTTTGCTCACGGCGAATCTGCACCTCCTAGAAAGTAAACAGAAATGAGAGGCCAAACAGTTCATCAACGACAGCAACCACTATTTGTATTTGCAGAGCACTTCAGTGCAACTGCATCTCAAGACCTCATACAGAAACCACAAGAGAATGGACAGATTATAAAACGGAAAAAATAGTTCCTGGGCCGGGATTGTGGCAGGCCCTTGCGTTCAATTCACTTGAATTAGCTCAGTTGCAGATGAAAACACCCACGTTGATGCGTAGACACAAGCAACGGTAGTCGTGGGTGCAATGGCTTTACCATGTGCCACCATGGTGCCAGGCGACAGGCGGGGTCCATTACTACTGTCCAGACTGAATTCACAGCAGCACACACACCCAATCACAGGAACACACACACCTACCCATAGGCACATCTCCACAAGAATACAAAGACAAAATGCAAAGATCCCCCATAGAACTGTCAACAGACTGTTAGGACATGTTCTGTTAGCAAGCACCTATTGAGGCCAGCACGATACGTGAGTGGTTGGTTGGCCAGCACCATGCCTGGCAACCTTTGTCTCCCCAGGGCTGATGTTTACACACTGCACTAGGGTACTCATTTAAGGCTGCATCAACCTAGGAGAGGCCCAGACCCGGTGTTGGCTGTAAGCGGGAATCCAACTCGGGTCATTGGGTTCACAGAGCAGCACGCTAACCACGACGCTACCGCTCCCCCATGCACGCACACAAACACACACTCAGCCACATGCACACACCCATAGGAACACGCTCAGCACGCACGGCACCTCCAGCTTGCGCTGACGCTCGGGGTCCTCCTCGTTCATGATGCGCTCCTTCTCGGCGCGCTTCTTCTCCTCGCGGCGGCTCTGCGCCGCCTCCTGTCTCTGCGCGTGCGTCAGCTTCAGGAAGTTCTCCTCCACGCGCGTTCGGTTGCGCTCCGCCTTCTGCTTGGCCTAATAGGAGGAGGCAGAAGCACGCACACATATTAAGGGTGTCCCCATCATAAACACCAAATGGCATTGCAATAGAATGTACATTTACGTAGCGTTTCAAGATGCTGTATAGAAAAAGCAGGAATTTTATTTGGCAGAGTGGGGCAGTCAGTCATAGCCAGGGAAAACAGTAAGGTTTTGAGCCTGGACTTGAACAGGGGCAGAGTTCCTGACAATGATGGCAGCAGAGGAGATTGAGCGACCGCCCACTGAGTGAAGATGGACTGGGGGCTTCAACCAAAATCCTTGGTTTTTGGAGCAAAAAGTACCTTCGGAAGAGTAGAGGGAGGTAGGCAGGGGCAATTTCACGAATGATCTTAAAGGCAGTGAGTGCGCTATTGAAATCAACCGGGGATTAGATTGGGAGCCAGTGGAGTTATTGGAGTATTGGGATATTGTGGCCTCTTTTGGCAGATGCAGGCATGTGGTCTGGCAGTGGCATTTTGGATCCATCGAGTTTTGAGATGAGGAATTTTGGAGAGAACATAACACTCAGAATGCAATACAGCAAGTGATGCTCACCCACAGCCCTACTGCCCCACAGAAATGTTAGCCTGAACCTAGCCTCACTTATAGCTTCTGTACCATGCATCCCACCCCTCCACTACTGCACTGCTCACCTCTTTGCCGAGCCGGAACCTTTTCATCTTGTCCATGCAGTAGATGACCATCTTCATGAGACCCAGCATGCCCTCCATGTCTCGCGGGGATGTGTGGCCTGCTCCAGGCACTGGCAGACATGTGCACACACTCATCATGTACACAGAGTAGTCCTTGCTTGAACAATAGACACATACATAATTTATGGGTGCACGTTGATACTGGCATATAAAGGAAATTGTGGCATAGACATTGTATTTGCTAATTATACATGTAATATATTTAATGTTCAATGGAAACAATTGTTTTTGTACCAAGCATTACGTTGGCAAACTTTTGTTTATGGCAATCCATGCCCATAAAATTACAAGTATCGGATGTATGCATTTCCTTGCAAGTTTTGTTTCTAGCTGTGGAGCATGCAGCATTTGAACATGCATTCATACTTCGATTTTTGCTCCACAAATCATACGGAGGGTTCCAGTGCCCTATAACTAAAGTTGCAACTCACCATTAAATGTAAACAACAAACACTTTTTTGCATCAGGGAGCTTTATGGGCTGGCCCTCCCTAGAGAGACACAAAGCACACAAACTTTACCACACAAACCCATCGCAGCACTTTCCCTAAATACAGCATTTACAGAAAACCACATTTTCCATGAGGAATAATACTTCACTAATAGGGTTTTTACCCTTTTTTCTGGCAACAAAAACTGACACCTCTTGCAAGAAATCATGCTTACATTAACCACAATACTCGCAGTCAAATGCAAAAAAGCAATACTCTGATAATTGTTTTTTTTTGCATTTGACTGCGAGTATTGTGGTTAATGTAAGCATGATTCCTTGCAGAAGGTGTCTGTTTTTGTTGCCAGAAAAAAAGGGAAAAACCCTATTAGTATATTTTGGTACTGGCAAAGGAGGTCCAATGATGAAATAATATTTAAATTAAGATCCATTATCTAAGAATAATATGACTTGATACGTGAATTTGTTGATAAATTACATGTAAATGTTTTCTGTAATTCTGATAATTTTAAGCTATAGAATATAATCTAGCTAGCACGTGGGTAACTGAATGCATGAAGTTGTATATACTGTATGAATGAATGAAGACTCACTCCTGGGTGACCTTGGGCCCTGAGTGTTGGTCGGACATGTGGATGGACTCGATGGTGTCGACATGCGCCTTCAGAAAGCTGATCATCTGCAAACAAAAATTACCCAAACAAAAATGCGACTTGTGGTTTTGGTTTTTTCACATCTTAGGCGGTGTTCCTGATATGCCGGGGCTCATCTTTCAAGGAAAGAAACTGTAGATTTTTTCAACACAATTTAAAAAAAACGTGCATAACGTGCAGAGATCTGCATTTAAAAAAACATTCCTCTACTTTATTGACACATACAGGATCGTATCAGAAAGAGTTGTCTTGGAAATCCGCTCCATGGCACTGGATCACAATCGTGTGCAACTGCAAATAAAATTAGGCTTTTAATATCTACATTACAGTGTACTACTATGCCCTTCAATAGCTCAGCAGTAAGCCTGTGTGGAGCCATGCACAGTTTTTGGCACAGTTGATATATCTACGACTCATCTCTGCCAGTTAGCCATAACACCTTGGTCTGTCCCATGACCTCATGCCAGCGAGCCTTAGACACCTCACGTGGCCTAAAAGTGCACCTAGCCTGGCACGGGCGTTGTGGTAACATCACCGTCGCTTAGTAGAGAGTGGTAGATGTTGTTGATGCTAGGGCCGTGCATCACCTTGGGGTCCAAAAGGCAGTCAGTGATCTCAGAACTTTCGCTGAGCACCACTAGTGAGTCAGGCAGCCCGTAGCGGCCCAGAGGCTTGGGTTTGTCCGTGCAGTACAAGCTCTAGCAATGGGCAAGCGTGAGCACAAAAGAAGGTGAACTAGAGGTCAGAGCTCCTGCACAGTGAATCATCATCAGCAGCCATGATGAACCCACTGCTGGATGAAGACCTCAAGCCATCCCCATTTCTCACGGTCTTGCAATGTAACAATCCATCTAGCAGCTCCACACGAGTATATTTGATCACTTAATCTCTGCAGTGGACGAACTATTGGGCGCAGTCCCCTCCTTGGTTGCAACTCCATAGTTATCTCTCAACCATCAGCCATTATCTATTTTATTAATGTGTTCTGCGCAAGGCCACTTGTTTTTATGAAGTAAAAATATTGTTTTAACCCGGTTTTTAATCCGCGTATGTTATCATGTTCCCCTTTCTATCTCTTTGTAATTCCAAGCACATCCATATCTCACACATGTCTCTTCCACCACCAAGAGGCACACACATATTGAAAAGTCAATATTTAGTTGTCATAAAATAATACATTAAATTACAGCTGCAAAAACGTAGTAGCCAAACACATATACTTATTAATTTTGTCTGCCAGAAACCCAACACTGCTTTCACTCGGTAATGCAAACATTCTCCATGCAGCATGTATCCACAAGCATGAGCTGGATTTTTTACAAATGTAGTCATAATTCCTGGGGTCCAAGTAGATGCACCTGCTCACTGTGACAATGCAAACAACTATATGCAATACATATAACGACGGCAAAACACCACGAGTACAACATAATATTGCTTTTGTAATCGGCATGAGGAGACGGGGTGGCAGAATTGCCAAGTTTATAGCTGTCGTTAGCATAACCACATTGCACAAACACACAATGCTCCGTGCCTGCATGAGGCATCCTGTTTACAAATGCAAACATGCACTGCAGTCATATTTACAAGCAGAACATTACATACCAGGTCCTGCATCTCCTTGTGTAGCCGGCTGACAGCCTTCTTCGTCCCCACAGCAAACACCATGCTGTCCATGTCATCGATGGTCATTGTTACCTTGATGTTCTACAGGAAAGCACAACATTCAGGTGAATTTCCAACGGATGGGCAGTCGATACGTCAGAGAGCGGCGAATAAATGGGTGCCTGAGCAACGGGCGGCAACGTCGTGAAAACACGATTGCTGCAAGAACCCAACATCCACGACCCTGGGCAGTACGTACCACTTGATCTGATGTGGGCCTCATCGTGCGAGCCAGCACGTTCAGCAGATCCTGACGCTTGAGGAACTGTGTGCACACCCAACGCATGGCAATACAACATGACAACGCGTCACATGTGAGATGTATGCAGTCCTCACGTGTTATGCTTGTTTGTTTGTTTTCACTTGATGAATAGCTTATCACCTCAATGACCAGACCGTGTTAAGTGTGCTTCATTGGCTGGATCTTCTTCAGTTTTCTTAGGGTAAAACAAAATCAATAAAATGTGTCTTTGTTTAAAAAAAACATCCTAATTGTTTTATTTTACGCCTTAAATGTTGCCCTTCGATACATTCGTCAGCTGAATAAAAAAAACTGAAATTATTTGTTGGGCTCTGCAGCGTAGTTACATTTTGCTTATGCATGGCTAGAGCTTGAAAACTTTGAAGGTGATTATAACTGAGAGGTAGACAAGATGACACTGTAGTAATATCAAACCCAAAGCAAGCCCTTCACAGTGAATGTGAGAAAATGTAAATGTATAAAATCTTTCTTAATGGGTCAAGTGACACTTTTATGAGACATTAAATGCGTTGTCAGATTGTCACTTTCAGTACTATGTACGTACAAGCAAACAGCGAGCAGCGGCCAGTGGCACACCTATCGAGTACGCAGACGGTGCCACTGCACCGGGGCCCATGGGCCGGAGGGGCTCAGACACCAGGTTACGAAGAGAGGGGGGAGGGGTGAAAGGTCTAACGGGGCCCATATTGTATTTCTTGCACCAGGGTTCGTGCCGACCACACAAAGCCAGTGACAGCAGCTCACCTTGAGTTGCACCAGCATGCCCTCGCAGCACACGCGACCCGAGCACCACAGACTGTACACGTGCTCGTTCTCCTGGTTCAGCGCACCAGTGCTCATCACTTCCTTGGCTGTGCCATCGTCACCTGCAATAAGGGACTCGTCATATTCACATCACTTTGTCGATCAAGTGGTGGATGAAGGCCTCCCTGCACTCTGTCGGCTGGAGGGGTTGTTTGACAATATTTGACTATACTGGTCAGTGTGGGTTGGTGATGGTGGGGAAGGATGAGGCAGGATTTGTTCCGATATCTGATGTTAGCCATGGCTGGGAATCAAACACAGAGATCCATGTTCGTAGCACAGTGTGCTATCAACTACACGACTGCTCAACCTGATGACTCATTGCTATGACTTATTCATAGGTAAAGGACAGGTACAATTGTTTGCAAGATATATTAAAACTATGCCAATTCACAATAATTGCTGTTGTGTGGAATAGTCACCATGGAACAATACATTGAATCACTTATTGTCTTTATGAACTAATAGTTTTTTGTATTCTTGTGTTTTGTGTGGTTCACATCATTCTTGAAACCACAAGAAATGCTAAATGTACTGCACCATTATGAAATATTGTGCATTTTTAAGTGGAATTGTGATCATATATCATGATAATTTATGAAAAATTTGGGGGAGTTATATATTATATGCATGTCGTCTATGTAATATATATGACTTTAAATCACATAAACATTACTCAAGTGTGAAATTTTACGGTCATTTTACAAAAAGTGCTTTACAATATTCTAGGGAATATACATTTCCACAATGCGTGATATATGTGTAGACTTTCGACATGTAACATGACTGTGGTCACAGTATAGGGGTCATTTAAATACTATTAGACCATCAACTTGAAGACCCATTAAGTATGTAACAAATACAGTTCGCTTAGGCTAAAACGTGGATACTGTATGAAATGTGGATACTGTATTTATCAAATACAATGTTATATATGGCAACAAAATCATTACAAATTCTGATCAAGTGTAAACCAACCACTGGCTTAGGCTCAGCACTACAAATTAAATACACAATTTCATTACACGGTGAAATTAAAAATGACCAAATACAGTTGTGAAATTCAAGTACTGCTGAGAGGGAATGAAATCCGCAGACAAGTCCATTCAGCGTTATGCGATATTTGCTTAGCTGATGAAAAAGCTGACTCTGTATGCGATGCTTTACTAAGCGCAAGCGAGTTCAGTGTACTTTTAATATAGTGGCGCTTAATGTTACACGCGGAAGAAACACGAGTCCGGCAAACGAGATGGCATACCCACGAGGCAGAAGTTTGCCTCCAGCAGCTCGCGGTGCGAGTTGAACCAGGCCTGTGCAAGGCGGCTGTTCTTGGTGCGGCCGATCATGTAGTTCACGATGTAGGCGAGCAGCCCCGTGACCATGAGGATCTCCAGGTAATAGCTCTCCCATCCGTTCTGCAAATGGTCTGGCACCTGAGCACAGGACCGCCGACGCCACATGTTACAAGAGTGTCTGCCTCAGTCTAAAAACGTAATGTAAGATTAAATTGTGTTTATTCCTGCTGGCTGACGAGGTTAGATATATGCTATATCGATATGTTATGTAACATTGATTAATCTGCTGAAAGTTGTATTCATTAATCAATGCAGGTAATTTTAAATGATGACAGAATTACAAAGAAGCTGTTGTCACACGTCAACCACAACAAGTATAACCCGTAAAAACAAAGTTTTTCACTATAAATCCTTTATATGCGTGGCGGCTACAGTCCTCTCGTCCTCTGGCTTGAGATGGCTGCCACCTATGGGTCAGATGATTGCATGGCACCATTAAGCAATTGGTAATTAAATATAATATTTTTGTCCTAAAAAGTGTAAAATTTTGGACATTTTTTTTCACGAACATTAATTGTCACGCACAACGAGTCTGTGTGGAAAATGTCAGCTCGATTGGATCACGGGAAGTGGGTTAAAAAACGACCGAAAGATTTGCACGGTCCTAAGCAAGCAAGCAAGTGAACTTAATATAAAGGATTTAAAAAACGATGAACACAGCCAAGGGTTCATTAAGCCCACAACATCGTACCTCTTAGCCAGCATTACTCACCACTACAATGCGAATCGGAGTGTCAATGCTGTGCTTCTTCCTGCCAGACTTGTCCCTGATCCCTTCAAACTCCTCCTCGTCAAACTGTTCAACATCATCCTAACAGTCGCACGCAAATAAACGTGCAGACGCACACCCGCATACACAGGCATGAAGACCCTCACTTCGTGGACAAATAAGATGTATGTATAAATATATGTACGCTTGCAACTATTAGGAAGTGTGCATATTTTAAAAAGCAAGCTGCAACAATTGCATTTACAGTGGCACACACACACATACAAGTGGACACAAAAAATATCTATTATTGAGCAGTGCGCAAATAAAACAGTTGTTTGCATGTTAATCAATGCATTCGGAAATAGATTTGTGTTACACGGGGAGAATGGGGCCATGTTGTGCTTGTTTGCCTCTGGCTAAGACCTCGTCAGGATTATCGGAATCTTCAAAGTCATCCGCAGCCTCTCCGTTCACTTCATCGTCCTCATCCGAGACCTCTCCATCATCGTCCTCGTCATCATCAGCGGCCCCTGTCGGACGGGCTGCCCTCTCCGCGCTTGGCCGTGCGTCCTCCCACGGTGCGTGGCTCTTGATGGGGGGTGCTGGGGTACGTCCCACCCCAGACTCCGGGAAGAAGCCATCCTCGTCTTCACCAAAGTCTTCAAACTCTGCAAAATCGTCCTCATCTCTGTCACGGCCGCCATCGTCATCGTTGTGGTCGTACTGAAAGTGGAGGCTCCCACGTGCCGGACGGCTCCCGAGAACCAACAGGGCAGCAAGGGGCACAGCCAGCTCCAGCAGAGTGTCCATCCGCATGGCACTGGTGGGGAGAGGTGGGGAGGCAGGGAGGGAGGCAGGGAGGCAGGGAGCCTAGGCAAGATAGAGGTAGAGAGGCAGGGAGGGAGATGGGGAGACGGGAAGCCAGAGAAGTTGGGATGCAGGAATACAGGGAGGCAGATAGACTGGGAAAGGAAGAGGGTAAGGGGACACATGCAATCCGATATTGGAATTGGCCACACAACAGCTGCACCACAACAAAAATTGTTAGAGGGTACTTCTAAAACCTTGGGATTTGGATCACCATCATTCAGTTACATGCTTCTGTGAACGACTGTCAAGTATTGTTTAACGTCCACTTTAAACCAGACTATGCTGTTGTGGTTTGAGTGGTAAGCATACTAATTAGTAGGCTACCAACCAGTTTAACACAATTCAATTATACACGTTTATAAATATTCAACATTTAGGTAATGAATGGGTCGGCTGCTTTTACAATATGCATAACTAGTTAATTTGAAAACCGATTACAATAAATTAATAATCAACATCAAGTGTTATTGGTTCAAAAGTTCTCAACCATGTCACGCCATTAATCGCCGGCATTTATCATTCTCTTGAACTTTCCCCAGGCTGGTACATTCCTTCACATCCCCAAAAGTGTTCTGGAACACCTTCACCATTTTATTCTCTTTTCACGTGGCCTGCCAAAGCTAGATTTATCATACTGCAAATTATGAGGACCGGATACATCCATTAACGTATCCAACTTTTCATCGTTCCTTCGCAAGTTCTTCATTCACACACTTCTATTCCCATGAGTTGTTTTAATGAGCATGTCACCATCACATTTCGGACGGCCAACGTTCTCTAAATGTTCAAACGTAACCTATTATTTCTCCAACCCATGTCTGATCACGACAATGATGATCCATTTATATATATCCATCCTTGCGGCACAATTCGGTTTCACGAGCACTGGGGTTGCCTGCTCAGCTCCCCCCACGCCTCCTCCTTCCTCCGGTCTGTGCCTCCCTCATCCCCAACCCCCCACATCATCAGCAGCAGCAGCGGCTATCATCGAAATGTGCGACAATGTTCGTGCTTGGTAGTGGCGTGCCCTGAGACCACTACAGAAGAGCACTCCGATGCACCCCCGTGAGACATTTCCATTTTTGCCATCACCATCAGCACCGGCAGCAGACAAACTGACGACCCCCAACACTGCAACCCCATCCCACCACCACCACCGCTTCAGCCTCAACGCCACCACGCACTGCAAATGCCACCACGCACTGCAAATGCCACATGCGCACGCCACAGTCCATCACGCGAGCATGTTACCGTGCGGCTGCAGCTAAAGGAATTGTACATTTCGCTCACCTCCGCGGGTTTTTTCTTCTTCCATATAATTCGGTCCAGCCCGCGTGAGATGCGTCGTCTGGGCTATTAAATACGAGACGCGTTCGACTGCCCGACCACCGCAGCGTTGCGTTCCCATGAGCGGATAAGCTTGGGCCAGCGGCATCCGCTAAGGGGCGCTACTACACAGCCGTGTGCGTTGTGTGTGGCAATCAGAGCCCTCGAAAATTCATGAAACAAATTGGGACGCACCAGATTTCAGCTCGAATTCCGACGTCTCCACACTCCACCGCGTTTTCGTTTTTGTCTCATCTTCATGTCACATCTCTCATCTCACGCGTGTCTTACATTTCTCAATCTCTAGCTTTTGTCAACATCTCCTATGTCAACCCAGGAGGAATACATCATCCAATGAGCACACCCCCCCCCACCCAAGAGATACATACTTAGGGCCCCCTCCCCAATGGGACAACACCAACACGACCGGACATCTGTGAAAAAGAGCTTCACGGATTATCGGATTTCTCCAGGATGAATATTATTGGTTCTCGCCAAACCTTGCGGGGCGAATGTGAGCCGGTGGGGAGCGGGTGAATCGACACTTGGGTAATCGCATATTCGACTCCCGCGAGACCGATTAAAACGTGCCGACTCCGCATTGCAGGTGAATCTGTAGATAATCGAGATTCGATTATGCGCGGATCTAATTAGAATAGTGAGCACACACTGTCTCTTGACTTATAAAAGCTTTCGAGACTGCAGGCATTTTTATTCTTTGGGTCTTTCAGTAAAGTCACGTAGATAGGTTCAAAGAAAATAACAAAACAAACTACGACGTTTCGATCACAACACAAGCGATCGTCATCAGGAGGAAAAACATCTCAAAGTATGTTTCTACGCATGCCATCGGCCCCCACGACCTTCTGGATGCGCATCATTTCAGCAGCAGTGATTAAAGACAAGCAAACTCAGGATCAGGCTTGCTGGGGAACTGAATCCTAGTTCAATAATTATCTAATTGGCACAAAATATCCCAAGTCAAAACGTCTTGGTTCCACCAGAGGTCCACTATACACCCACTCTCCACCCTGTGCCCTAATTTTCACAATGCACTCCCCATGCATCATTACCAGAGATTCAAGTCGCTTATTTCGTCTCCTAATAATGATTGACAGCCCTTTGTCGCTATCCACTGTGAAGAACAGACCTCACAGCGTCTCGATCACTGGGCTTGATCGGCTCTACCTCACCACGCTGATCAATACGGGTTGAAAGGTGGGTGAGGGATGAGAACCGGTGCATATATAATTTACAACTTGTTGGACATGGCTTGGAATCTTACTCAGGATAAATACCAAATAAATTGTCAGGCTACATATAAGAATAATATGAAACGTATCGTGCTGAATTAGTGAGAGTAAGTCTAGTTTCACAGTCCTGTTGTAATCCCACTGTTGAAATGAAGGCAAATCCACGCCGTGTAGATGGTGGGGGTTGCATTCTTTATTCTGGTCTGTACGGGAGTGGTGCAAGGTTGGCTCAGAACCTGCTCCTGATATCTCTCGATGTGATTTCATTGTTTCGCCGTCTCCTGGAATCGAACTCAACGAGGTTCGTTTACGCAGTGCACGAAAGCGACTGCGCCAAACCATCCCCGCCCATGCCGAGTGCCGTGTTCCTCACTGGAAAAGTCTAAGTAGCGGTGGTGTTGTTATTTTTAATTCGGTGTCAGACGAATGTCACCGTAGAAGGGCACTTTGGCCGGCGCGCACGTGGCTTTGCAGACCTCCACGTGGCGCTGGGATCGCGTCACGTGACGGCCCCCTGCGTCACGTGACGACGCCCTGCGTCACGCGAGAAGCGTCACGTGGACCCGCAGTACAGTGCGTACAGTAAGGGGGAGTGTGGTGGTGGTGGTGGCTGCGTGAAACGCGCGTGCGTTCGGCTGTCAATGTCAGTGCTGGGGCAAAGTGCTCAGTTGGTGTTTCCCGTCCGAGTTGCGATTACAGAATAGATTAAGAGGGCCCCCTGGGCAGGGGTCAGATGTCCAGGCAGCCTTAATGTCAGGAGTTGACAACAGCCCGTAACAGCCCTCACAACCTGGAACGGGTAAAACTGCGCATCTGACAGCTTGTCCATGGCATAAGCCTACGCTTAGAATGCGCTCTCTGCCGTGCTTACATGACTGTCATACATTGCGGTCCCTTCATGCGCATGTCGCCCTTCTCTCAATGCTTGCTTTGCTGTCTCCCGCACGTTGCTAAATTCACGTCTCCCATGCTGACGTTCACATTCATCCGTGCACAGCTGTCCCTCCTCCATGCCTCTTTTTATGGGCTCCCACACATTGCAGTTCCTCGTACAGTGGTCTCCCTGTGGCCTTTGCGTTTCTGTTGTGCTTCGTCAATGCCCGCATTGCTGTGTCCCGTGCTAGCATTGCTGCCCCTTTACTTACAGTGCCATCCCTGTTATGTTTGTATAAACATTCCAGGCTTACATTGCTGCCCCTAAATTATTAAATTGCTCTACCAATTGCCTACAGTGCTGTCCCTCTGCACATGTCTTCTCCAACGCGTACAATGCTGGCTCTCCGTGCATTAATGTCTCCGATACGTATATTCCTGTCTCCCCCCACGATTATTACATTGCCGTCCCTCGACACATTAGTCTCCCCGAGCTCAGTGCTATCCCACTTGCTTTGTTGTCCTCGCCATAGTTCAACACATCCCTGCGGAGGGAGCTGGTAGGAACGTTGGGTTGCTCGGTCAATGGCCAGGGTCAACGGCGGCGTGGTGTATTCCGCAAATATGCCCAACTGTGAGGGTGGGCACAAGCCGGCGTGAGTAGGTTAAACGTTGAGTTTTATAAGGGCACCACGGGGTGACCAGCCCCTCCCCACCCAGCCCCACCCAGCCCCTCCCCACCCTCCCCACCCAGCCCCTCCCTGCACGACGGACGGACAAAATAATCCCCTGTGGGCTGGTGTAACCAGGAGGTTACTACCAGTATAACCCTGCTAGTGCCCCATGCTGACACTGCTACTCAGCTTTTATAACTGGTCAAAAATGCACATTGCTGCTGCCTCCATGCTTGGCCAGATTTTTTTTTGAATGTTTAGCCTTGATTCAAATCATTGCTAAATATAAGCCACCTATGCCGTATTAGTCATTGTGGTTGTTTTTTTTACCACACTTTGCCATACTAGTCGGTGCGGCTTGGTGAAGCGGGGGGGAGGCCCATGACCGGTTGAGATATCGCCACTGATGTTACTCTTGGCCGAGCATCAAACGCGTGTCATTAGATTCATAGCACAGTGTGCTAACCAGAGCACCACCGCTCCACCCCATTCTGCATTTATAAAAAAAAATTATTTCTCATTACAGCTCAGCCACCGCCACCACGGGCAAAGGAGGTGGTGAGACATCCTGCACCGTATTTTCCCACGAGGGAAGAGGGTGACTGACGGCCCTGCGCGATGCCGCTGTCGGACTTCATATCCGCCCTCAAGGACAACCCGTACTTCAGCGCGGGCTTTGGGTTGGTCGGGGTGGGCACAGCGCTGGCTGTGGCGCGGAAAGGCGGGCAGGCGGCGGCCGTGGCGTTCCGGCGCCACTGTGTGACCACACTGGAGGTGTCAAGCCGGGACAAGAGCTATCACTGGCTTTTGAGCTGGGTGACGCACCATGCGGAACACACGCAGCACTTGAGCGTGGAGACCACCTTCTTGCAGCACGAGAGCGGCCGCGTGGCCACCCACTTCGACTTCGTGCCCAGCCCTGGGACCCACGTCATCTGGTGCGAGGGTGCTCATCCACCGGAGGAATTGCTCACGTCTCCACCACACACACACACACACCTGGCGCGTTTTCGAGGGACACCGAAAGAAGCGTAAATGCCATTTTTAATAACTGCACGTGGTTCACCCCGTGTGTGTACTGTGGCCAGGTACAAGATGAACTTGATCCGGATCGAGCGGAACCGAGAGAAGCAGATGTTGGATCTCAACACGGGTATTCCCTTTGAAACTGTGACGTTCACCTCCTTCGGACGAAATCGGCAGCTCTACTTCAGCATCCTCAATGAAGGTGATCAGATGTTTCCTACCAAAGACAACTTCACTTCTTGAATTGGACGTCTGGCCAATAGTTTGAGTACACTGTGCAGTGCCCTGTAAACTATGCCCCTTAATGATATTTACTTTGTTGTATGTTAATATGAAATGTGAATATGAAAACATTTCAATATACATATTAACAGGGCATATATAAATAGGGCTTAAACGCTCACTCAATATGTTCTGGATTACTGATAGACTGGAGTTGGCCTGTGATTGGTATCCACAGCCTTAGCAAGATGTACACTAGATTAACTGTGCAGGGTGCGGAAATATTTTTCAGGATGCCAACTCACAGAGACTCGGCTAAAGTGAAGTCCTGCATGCTTTTCAATCTTAGCTGACATTATAATCAGTCCACTGCTGCATGAGGGCCTCTAAGCCATCGCCGTCACGGTCATGTGATGTAACAATCCACCTAGCACCTGCACATGAGCTGTTCTCATTGCTTCATATCTGCAGTGGGCGTCTTTTTGGGTGTAAGCTGGAAAAGTCTAAGTAGCGGTGGTTAATATGGTGGGTGAAATAAGGTGTGTGCACGTGTGTTGATGTGCTCTAATGCAGCACGGGAGTTGGCACTGAGGCAGGAGGAGGGCAAGACGGTGATGTACACGGCCATGGGCGCCGAGTGGCGGCCGTTTGGGTTCCCGCGCCGACGCCGCCCACTCAATTCTGTGGTGCTGCACGATGGGGTCGCTGACAAGATCAAGCAAGACGTGCATGAATTCATCAGCAACCCCAAGTGGTACTTGGATCGTGGTATGCAAGCCTCCTTGTGTGCTTTACATTGGTATTTTATTTTATTGGCATTCTCACCTGCACCCATAAACGGTACCACATCAACTTAATCACTCCACTGGCTTCAATCCAATCCCAATTAATTTTCAAGATCGCACTCATTGTTTTCAATATCCTGCATGGACTTTCCCCTGCCCTTTTAATCTCGCGCTACTCCTCAACACGCTGTCGAATCAAGTGACCGAGCCTTTATTTGGAAGCCCCCAGTCAACCTTTGATCAGTGAGAGGTTCATATTTCTCCACTGCTGCCTGCATTGTCTGGAACTCATTGTTGACTCTGCCCCTATTGAAGTACAGTACAACCCCAACAATTGATTTCCTCGGAACGCCTTTATCTACAAAATAAATATGCTCACAGTTTCTGTATAGTGTCTTGAGATGTGGTCTCGTTCAACCTATACATTAATACAAATTGTATTGAAAAACAATTCTACGAATTAATTGTACATTATTGGCAGTATGTAAAGACTTTTTTGTCTCTTGTGTACAGGCATCCCCTACCGCCGAGGCTATCTGCTTTATGGGCCACCAGGCTGTGGCAAGAGCAGCTTCATGTGAGCTCCAAAACTCACGGATGCTGCATAGACATCACATTCAAGCTGGCGTATATTGCACTGCATTAATTTTGTGAAGGCATTATATTAAATACAGTCACCTCCACTTGTGTATTTCCTATGTAAAATGCAATTTGGTGTTATGCAAAAAGTTACTGGTAACTTTCTTCATGTTAATGAGTGAGCATGTCAGTGATGAATTAAAATTGTATCTTATTGTTGGGATATATGCATAAAATAAAACCTGAAAGATGTAATGAGTTAGTACTTATGCAAAATATATATATAATTGTTACCTTGAGGCTAATGAAGCAAAGGGAACAGATTAAATGATGGCGATTAAATCCGTGTGTGAATAAATCACCCCGAATGTGCCCCATCTACAAATGTTAAGACGCTAACCAGGCTTGATCCTGGATAGTGCTTTGCTGAATCACCACTATGCATATAATTAATACATGTCATAATCTGCTGTGTGGCTGTGCTACATTATCAGCAGAGGGGAGTACAGCAGATTCCATGTATATACTGTACCATGCTATGCCATCTATGTTCCCACCTTCAAATAACCCTCACTTTATGCACAGCATCAGGAGGGCCTCATCCAGAAGTGGATTGAAAGGACTGAAAATTGTGATCACATGCAAATATTATCTGGATGCTAATGGAATGAACCAGATGGAATAAACCTGTCTCTTGGTCAGTGCCCCTTTGATGTGTACTGTCGATCTGCAGCACAGCACTGGCTGGCAAGCTCGAGTACAGCATCTGCCTTCTGAGCCTGAGCGACCGTAGCCTCTCGGACGACCGACTCAACCACCTGCTGAGCGTCGCTCCACAGCAGACGCTCATTCTGCTGGAGGATGTCGACGCAGCCTTCGTCAGTCGAGAAACGTCGACTGAAAGTACGAATGTCCAGTAACTTCCAAACAAAAAAGGCAAAGGTCACCTATATAGCCTACACAGACAGGGAAAGTGCTGTTAATGTGCACATATTAAGACTGGGATGGGGCACGAGGAAGTGGTGTGGCCAGAACCATGCCAGGCCGCCTTTGTCTCCCCAGTGCTGATGTTTAACTAGATTGTTTGGTGGGCATGGGTACGAATTTTATCTCAGATTTACAGATAGTCTGCTGTGGAAACAGTATTAAATGATTACTCAATATAAATTGTATTCCAAAACTTCACGTGGGTAGTAATTAAAGTTTTTTTTTCACTGAGAACAAATGTGCAAAATTGAACTACGTTTCCTGTGTACCTCTGACGTCCAAACAACCTGGCATCCCTCATGACTTCTTTTTGCAGATCCTTCAGCTTACCAGGGACTGGGGCGTCTCACCTTCAGTGGACTTCTTAATGCGCTGGATGGAGTGGCGTCCACTGAGGCCCGCATCGTCTTCATGACCACAAACCACATCGACAGGTAGGAGATTTGACTACACATGTCTTCTGCTAAGGTTTAAATCTGTATCCCCTGTGATTTTTAATAACGTTTATTTTCAGTGTCAATTTATAAACTAAATTTATGTATATATATTTGTAATAGAGCAATGGTATTTATTCACAAATAAGAAAAATCATATGTACATACATTATTTAACTCTGTCCTCATTCAAGCCAGCATGAGGTGACGTTATATGTGATATGACATGCGATATCAGGAGATAACATCACACATAAGGAGAGTTATCGGAAGGAGGCAAGTACATACTGTGTGACATCATCTTGTCTGAAAAGGATTTTATTTAATATTTTGTGTTTTGTTATCACCACATTTTACATAACCCTTTGATCAATTTGTCCAGTTTTCTAAACGAAACGTCCCTAATAGCAATACATTCTTAATTTGAACATTGAATAAAAAAATTATTTTTCCGAATGTTATACTTAAGTCCTCACTATGGACAGAAACAGGCCAGAGCTAATGTATTGACACTTTCAACCTTTTTTCGTGAAACATTGATAGAACAACTACCGATCTGCACAGAGAAGCACAAAATAGCTACTTTCTCCCTGTCACTTCATGGATTTCCCTGTATTTCAGGCTGGATCCAGCCCTGATCCGCCCTGGACGCGTGGATTTCAAGCAGTATGTGGGCTACTGCTCGTCCTGGCAGCTGGAACAGATGTTCCTTCGCTTCTACCCGGACGAACCAATCGAAGCAGCACGTAACTTCGCGGGCGCGCTTGCTGATCTGGCAGTGAAGATGACCGGGAATACTGAGTCGCTGCAGCTGAGTCCAGCACAAGTGCAGGGGCATTTCATGCTGTACAAAATGGACCCACAGGGTGCCATTTGTAATGTTGGCGACCTCGCAAAGTGATTACCGGGTTGACCCACGGGGCCACAAAAACTCTGCTGACACGTGACAAGCATGCAGCCTGCAGCTTCGATAACTATCACTCTACGAAGGTGCCATGAGAAGAGGATGGTGGACGGAGGCTTGTTATCTTCTTCACTTACTAGAATTGTCAAGGGAAGAGGTTGATTGTGAATGAGGAGCAGCACGCATCGACCAGCTCAGGATAATTGTTCTGCCAGTGGGCTGCATAGACCAAGATTGTTGTTGTGTTTTTACAAACAATATTAAAATGAAGGTTTTCACGTGGAAGTCGCAATGCAGTGATTTGGAGAATTACAGGTGAACTTAAATTGCTTGATGGACTTTATTTTGATATAATAACGTATATTTATTGTTCATTTGTCATTGATATTCAGGAATAAAAACATGAGACTCGCCTGTGACGAATAATTGTTCTTTTTATAGGCTATTTACGATGTTTTTTTGTACTAAATCTATTTGCTGTGTATATTTGTTCTTACAAATGTAATCGCCACTAGCCTTGCCATGTCCATTTGGTTGAATTGGCACAGCATGGTTAGCTGTCATTGAAATAACACCAGTAGGTAGGGTGTCTGGAATTTAAACTTATTCACTGAAAAATTATCACAATATTTGTTTTTGTTTAGAATACAAATTATCGTATTGGTTTTACAATGTCAGCATGTCTCCATTGCATTTTACTTTGTACAAATACTATATTACTGAATATATACTAAGCCAGAAACTGGTTTCGCACTCGATTTACACATGGAGGTTTTTTTCGTCTTTAAAATAAATTATTAACGTCAAATATACCACGAATATGACTGTCCATTTGTCATGGAACTCAGCAACTAACAGATCAGGGCAGCATTGTATTAGATGGGGCAGTTTCAAACAACAGAAAAAAGAGTTAACTTTCCATTCCAATCCACTTTTCTATCCGACCTATTAACGACTGCTGAAAGGTCTGCCTCTGGGAATCATCTACTGTTTGTGGAGTCCCCACATCCACACTAAGAGGGCCCTTGAGCTTGGCTTGTGTCAACACGTTAAATCTGCAAATTACGAAAAAAAAAACATAGAAACAATGCAGGATGGAAAACCATGTTTCAAATAAAACACGTAATTTCCAGAAGTAGTGCATTGTGGTTCTCAGAGACAGACTTTGCAGATGTGGGCATTGGTGACTGTGCTGAAGAGTCCTAATTATGACAAAATCGATCCACAGTTGCCTTATCATTGCATCTCTGCCGCTGTCACGTGTTCTCACATGTAATATATGGTGCTCTAAGACAAGACCGACCACAATTCCTCTTCTTCAGCAAGCACTGGCGGTGGGGGGGTTTTTCCCTGCCATATGCACAATTGCCGTGTGCCTTTGACGCATTTTCACGTCTTGTTTGAAACTTCTTTAACGAGAGTTTTACCCCCCAACCCTCTCTCCCACACTAAAAAAACCCTATGGAACGCGTCACACAGAAGCCATTCGAGTGTTTAGACAGATGTCGCCGTCGCCTGTGCTCGTACAGAAGCCGCGGTCCACCGCGCGGGTGGTAGAAGTGCGCATGCGCGATCAGCGACAGCCGTTGACGGCTCCACCCGGGGCCCAACTCCGCCCGCTTCGTCTCGCTCGGCCGCTTCGTCTCGCTCGGCCGCACCATCGCAGCCATGCACAGCCTGGCGACCGGCACCGTGAGTTCCGTACCGCCGCCGCCATCGTCGTCGCCGTCGTCGTTTTGAGTCGTAATTGCTCCGAGTATTGCCCTGTCCGCCGAGTTTGGCGTTCAGGGTTAGAAGGCCCTCGGCCGCGGTGGCGGCGACCAATGGGAGAGCTCGTTGCTAGGGCTCGGCGCCGACGCGGACCAATGAGCGTCGTGCTTACTGCCGTGGTGGTCGGTCGGTCGAGGGGGGTCCATAAATGAAACGCAATTGTGAACAACTTAGTTGATTAGAAGGCAGTTTATAAGAGCTGGCCCTCGTTTTTTTACACGTTTCGGACACAGGCTGTGTGACCTGGCGTATCAACGAGTCGACTGCGTGGATGTGGTTTAAAAAAAATGTTTATTCTGAGGCGCCCCGCCACGTGAACGTGGAGTTTCCACTCCTGGCTGAGCGCGTGGGGGGCCGTGTGGGTTTGAGGTTTTTGTCGCGCCGTCAAATCGACCGATGAGAGAGATTTCCTCGCCAAAGCAGCCCCTCTTGTGTCGAGCAGGGCACGTAAACAAGCCCTCCCGTGGCGTGGCGGGCATTTCCACCACGGGAGTTGTTGAAAAAGGGGCCGCGTTTGCGCGCATTTTGTTGTTGTTAGGAAAGCCACGTTAATAGACGAGATCGATAAACGTTCGCGTTCAACATCTAGGGGATCTTGTTTACCTTTCGGTCACAAACGCACGGGTGAAGGCGCCCTGCCTTCGTGTTTACGCCCGTGGTCGTCGTCATGGTTGGGCCCTCTCCATTTAACCATGCGACAACCGAAAGTATTGTACAAAAAAAACTAACGTTACATTTGGCGCCTTCTATGATCAAGATGTTTAAAATCGCTCAAAGAAGACGATTGGTCAAAACAAGTACAATGTAAACGCGAAAAGTCAATGCTTGCATTTATAGTGTGTTCGTAAGCGTTGTTCTTACATGCTTTGTATGCACTGTGCAGTACTGTACCGGTACTGTATATTCAACGTGCAGTAGCCAACGTGGTGAAGTATGGTAAAGCAGCCACAATGACGCCGCCCACGCGGGGGTAAAGCGTGCAGCTGTGGATTGCCAGAGCCGTAAATCAAATCAAATGGTCATATGGACCTTCACGGGGCGACATTACGAAAAGGGACGTCCAAACGCAAAGGCCACCTGAAGGTGGTGGTTGTGGTGGTGGTGGTAAAGAAAAAGGCACCACAACCCGCGTTCACAGTGGGGGTTAAAGCGATATGGGTCCGTTGTACAAGTCTTTAACACGCGCACAGATGTCATCCATTCTCACATCAACTTCAAAAATGTCAAGCGTGTCTTTTATAGAAATAACATTTACAAAATTATTGAGTTATGTTTGTAAATTACACAATGTTACGTCCGAGAAAATATAAAATACAAGTTTTTTGTTTTAAATCACGAGTATTGACGTGGCTGTCTTTGTGGACTGTAAAATTCCTTGAGAAACGTTGCACAATAAAACGTCTAACTTCAAATATGCCCCCATCATTTGATGAGGTTCAACTGGTATATTTGTAAATGTATCTACGGTCCCAGTCGCGTGGCTCCATACAGCACAAGTAGCAATTAGATTTTGAATTTGAGCTTCCTCCAAGTCATCTCAGCCTTTATTAGTACCCTGTGTGGTGTATTGAACGTGCTTAGCCCATCTTTAACAGTCGGCCTTCGTACATGATCCCTAGCAGCACCAGCAAACGACTTGTTGTAATCGATTACGTATTTATTATAACGCACTTAAGATTTAATCATAATTCACCACGCTGATCAGTGCAATTTGGTATACGTAGGGAGCATAGACGTTGGAGGGAATACAGTACAATTAATTTGCCTGCACTGCCCTCTGCTGCCCACTAGGTAATGTAGTCCGGCAGCTATCGGATGACCTGATTTGCGTGGTAGCTGCCCATCCAAGCTCTTTCGAGGCGTAAACCCAATTTGCTTTCTAGATCTACCAAGATTTGGTACGTTCCAGGTGATTCAATTATGTACAGTCGCCTCATCGCGATGTTTTTTCATTGTACATACACTAATGTACACGTTTCATATTACACGGAATGCAACTGCACTATCACAGGTTGACCGAGAGAAGATCTACACATGGATCAATGAATTGTCAAGTCCCGACACGCGGGAGAATGCACTGTTGGAACTCAGCAAGAAGCGCGAGTCTGTGCCAGATCTGGCGCCCATGCTGTGGCACTCGTTCGGAACCATCGCGGCCCTCCTCCAGGTAAAGCTCCTTGGTGTTAAGAGCTACATTGGCCAACCTTTAACTATGCATTACAGCTGATTAACCCATTGACCACCGTACGACTCACTGGGTTGTATTGCATTTGTCTGCTTTTCCCGGAGGGCCATGCAATCCACCAATGGCCATTGTTGCGTTCTTAACCTCGATGTGCATTTGGCCACTGAGGAAGGAATAAGGAAAAAGTTTGGCTGCCGTACCACTGAGGAGCAGTCCAGTTGTGGGGTAATTGGTGTGTTAAGGGGTGCCCCTTTTCACACAAGACTATTTTTTCAGCACTAAGTCCTCTGTGAATGAGATCTGGCTTTGTTACATACGTGTCAGAGAAATTTGTAAGCTATAAGTTTGATTGTAAAACCTAAGTACACGGCAAAGAAAAGCTCAAACGGCTAACATATATTTATTTTCAGGAAATTGTAAATATCTACCCATCAATCAACCCGGCGACGCTGACAGCACACCAATCCAACCGCGTGTGCAATGCACTGGCTTTGCTGCAGTGTGTGGCCTCGCACCCAGAGACAAGGCAAGTTTATTCTCGCTAATTATTGTGGACATCTTTATTTAAAAGTTCATGAGAATGATTTCATAAGGTATTAACTGTATATCTAGGTGAGAATTAATTCAGACAATATCTTTTGCAAGGAAGACCTGGTATTTAATCGTGTACAGAGCAGAAATCTCTGTTTTGGAAATGTAAATTAAATAAAGGAACAGAGTAAAAAAGAAAAAATGGGCCCATGTATAGAGATAAAGGTGCAGCCCTGCAATTTATTACTCACACCACTGCTGGCAGAAGGGCCTCCACTATAGAGAGCTCTAGAATGCTGGCTTTGGACTTGTAAGAGCGTGGTAGTACCCACACTTTACCCCACCAGACACGACCTACCAAACTGACAATGGGCTCGTATAGTAATACACATTGAGGTAATATATTACTTTGCCATTACATTTTTTTCAGGTCTGCCTTCCTATCTGCCCACATTCCTCTCTTCCTGTATCCATTTCTTCACACCGTGAGCAAGACTCGTCCATTTGAGTACCTTCGTCTTACCAGCCTAGGAGTCATTGGTGAGTTGGATTGGTATTAAAAAACTTAACACGCAAAATGTGTTTCAGTTGACTTAAAAAAATACAGTTTTGACGATTGTTATAAACAAAATGCATTTGTGGTGATAGGTGCCTTGGTGAAGCCTGATGAACAGGAAGTCATCAATTTCCTGCTGACCACTGAGATCATCCCTCTGTGCCTGAGAATCATGGAGTCTGGGAGTGAGCTATCAAAAACGGTGCGCTTTGGTCCTTATATTATAATTTGTTAATGGGATGCACAACTTTAGTGTTTAAACAATAATTTTTTTGGCTAAGCTCAATCAGGTATGTGATGCTTTGGGTTCTAGACACATGTTGGCAAATGTTCCTTTTTGTCTCATCTTTGAAATAGTTCTGACATATCCACCAACAATAATGCAAGTTGCCTAAATGATGTGTTTTATGTATTTAATTGTAATGTAATTGACACATTGTTTTGTTTGCATGAATGCAGGTGGCTACATTCATATTACAGAAGATTCTTTTGGATGATACAGGCCTTGCTTACATTTGTCAAACCTATGAGAGATTCTCCCATGTTGCCATGATTCTTGTAAGTAAATTGCCTCTGCAAATACATTGAATTCAGAATTTAAAAGAGCATTGACTATATATTTGTCCGCTTGAACATGACCTTGATGTGACCCAAAATGTGTTTTTTGTGGGTGTGTTTTCAGGGCAAGATGGTGCTTGCCCTGTCCAAGGAACCATCCGCTCGTCTCCTCAAGCACGTTGTTCGCTGCTACCTCCGTCTTTCTGACAATCCCAGGTTTATTGATTTTCTTAATACACGACTGTCTTGTATTTGATTGTGAAAGGGATGCTTCTTTCGTATTGCCAATGAAGAGCAACTATTTGAATTTCGGTTGTGATTTAGCCATTTATTTGCTGTGAGAGTTAGTAATTGTAGATGCACTTGCCTTAAAAGTTTTCAGTATTTCAGGCAGGGCGAAGTTATATGATCCATAGTTTAGTTTTCATAGCTACAGTCGCACACGGGAGAGTTTAATTTCTCAAATGTGCATTAAGTGTCCACATTTGCATGGTTTGTGTGGATCTAGTTAATTGCTTTCCATTGTTTCTGTGGAATAATAAAGCTGGGGCAGTCTAGTAGTGGGATCACTGATCAGATGTTTGTTCAGCACATTGCTCAAAGCCACATTGGTTGATGCTGAAATCCACTCCAGGCATAGTTTGTGTGGTTCCAAAGCTGCTTTATGGACCTCCGATGTGGACATACAATGTTGTTCAGATCATTATTGATTGACAGGTTTGTGTCATCTTCTGTTTGGTGAACTTCACAAAGTGTTGCAACATTGCAGCAAATATCCAGTGCTGTAATATTTCACGGTACATAAAGCCAAGGCACTGACATAGATTTGTAAAGTTCCTGTGATGGTTTGCATCAACATTCATTTGGGTGTCAATGAGTTTAATAGTCGTGGCTTTTTTAGAAAACTGGGGCATAGAACACTGGTTGAGTATGGAAGGGTGATGGCCAATGTCTGAAGCCCCAAGGTTTCCATCCTCCAGCTCCGACTGATTATTTTTTTCAGTGTGTGGACAAGTGTCAAGCCAAGGTAGGTCAGCGAACTGGTTCTGGCTAATCCTTGCTAAAACCAGTTAAACCAGTTTTTACTTGCATATTTCACAAAATTAGCTGAACAAAGATACCTCATGTACCCTAGATAATTATAGCTTCTAATTTGGGAAAAAAAATTCGACTTTGCACTGTTTATATCTTGGTTTTATCACGTATCATCTGTATTGTTGCAAACACAATGCCATGTAACAATACATAAAACATAAGCAATAAACCAATGCTTTAAACATTGCATGGGATCTATCAAATTACTTGGCAATATTTTGCCGTGTAAACATGCTGCTCTTCTAAGACATAAGTTTCTGTATGTCCGCATCTCAATCTCTCCTTGTGTCTCTCAGGACAGACACAAATGGAGATACAAATACAGATAAAGCAAGAGGAAAACAGACAAGGATAGACAATGAGGCAGACAAGTAGACGCACAAAACAAGGACATTGAGAGACTGAAATACAGACTCTTAACCATTGGTGTATGTGGTGATGGCCAAAAATAATAAGGGAGTAGCCGCCAAATAATGGAACAATTCCAAGTGGATCTCTGTTAAGGAGATAGAGCAATGAATTCAGCTAATGTGCAGGTGCTGGATGGGCTATTGCCACTGGTGGAGCCAGTGGGGTGGGGTGGCACGTGCCCCCCCAATGATCCGAGCAAAATCCCAAATTTCGATCGGATCATTGGGGGTTGTTAGTAATAAATTGGCATTTTGCAACCCCCACTGCCACTGTGTAGCATATTATTATGTGCCAGGGACTCTATGAGATACTAGGACAATAGTTTGAGTCCATAATTTGCAATAAGTAACGGCAAAGCAGATATAAGTGACTCAGAATTGTGCGCAGTTGCGTATTCAGTCCACGGCTTCCCTGAAGGCAAATACCTTCAGCGAGCGTGATGCCGATCACACATGGTTCGACCCTCGATCGATGGCTGCGCCATTGCCGCACACGCGTCGAATAAAGAGCAGGGGACAAGTCCTTACTTGCTAACAACTATCATTTTTCATTGCTGGAGGGGCTGCCCCCCTACCTGAAAATCCTGGCCATTGGCTATTGCATCGCAGGATCATGAGATGTAGCTGCATCGACTTAGCCTCAACAGGTGGTTGGTAACATCGATTTCTCCAATAGTAATTTGAAGGCTATACGGGGGATCCTTGTGTTGATCTGTTTACACCGTTGATGCAAAGCATAACGTTTGTTTTGGGGTTTTTAATCCTGGAGCATAACGTGCAGTTTTTGTTGTGGAAAATTAACAGGCAAAACCGGTTTTGCGTTCTGGTTTTTGGTTCAACTCTGTGGCCATGTGTCGTCACAGCTTGTTGTTTGCTTGTCGCCATGTATACGACGATGGTACCCTTGTCCATCACTGGATACGTGAGTTCTTGGAGTGCAAAGAAGACGATGTTGTTCATCGTCAGTGTCTACGAGTTACTCGTGTTTTACTAAAGGTCGTCAATGTTGAGTTGACAAATCTATATACCCGGGACAAATGTAGGAAGGTTTGGCCCCGAAAATGACGTCTTTACAGCTTGTAATGTTGGTGTTCTGACAGATGTCTGAATCATCAACGTTTGGTTGCCGTTTTGATGACATTTGTTGTTTTCCACGTGGAACAGGGTGGGACCTGAGGAGGCTGTCATCTTCCGCCTTACAGTGGATGATTGCACAGTACATTGTTGGGAACCAATTAATGTCTCGCTTGTGTTATGTTTCCGATGTGTACACAGGGCACGTGAGGCTTTGCGCCAATGCCTGCCTGACCAGCTCAAGGACAACACATTCGCCACAGTTCTGAAGGATGATACAACCACCAAGCGCTGGCTGGCCCAGCTTATGAAGAACCTGCAGGAAGTGACAGACCCGAGGGGAATCCCACTCCCCACCCAGTGATGCATCTCTTGGGATGTTCTTCTAGCAAGTCACATTGCCCAGGGCATTCTGACAGTACCAGCAGTAGTTGCAGTCTTTGTGTAAAATACAACTTATCATTTTTTATTGAAACACTTATTGTGAAACCAGTACAATCTGCCTCTTGGACTTGTTCTGCATAACATTTTCCTCTTCAAACCTCAGAGCTTGGGGTAATATTTTTCATATAATGTAATTCATGGAAACAGGCATTTCCCAAGCTTTATCGTGGAACAACATGGTCATGAATTTATGGTTGGTTGGTTGGTGGAATGTTTGCTTTAATTTTGGAAATGTAAACGCTGTTTACCATAAAAAATTACAGTATCACCATATTTCAACAAGTTCAATTGTAACAGGAAGCACAATATACTGATCTTTACTTTAAACTGCATGCTTGGAACAGATTTCTGCAGTTTGCCCGAGTTCATATTGTTGCCGATTATATCCAAAATATCCCTATTAAGGCATACAAAGTCTGTGCTATAACTTTTACTTGATAAAATCAGTGTTTATTGATACTAGTCAAAATGGTACTGTAATAAAAAAATATACCACGTGCAAAACGTTTGCACAGCATTACTTTTGTAAAATAGAATCGTTTAAATAGAATTATTCTTTGAAGTTGTGTGTGGCAGCTAAAGATACCTGCACATTTGGCAAAATTGTTTGAACCCTTGTAATTGGTTCACCAAGATGAAATAAAGCCATGTGCTCATATGCTAGATAGCAAACACACCTTCTCAGTTGTAGGCTACTGAAACGACCATGCGAGTTTTTAACAGCACAACTTATTGATTGACATTAAAAGGAGAAAAGTAATGTTACTTGTTCAGTTGGCAACATTGTTAAAATTGTATTATATGCTTGTGTGTGTTATCACAAAGTATTTTTGTATATGCAAAGGCCATAAATCTTAGGTTTAACTCAACGTTTATAAGGTCATTGTGATTGTGTTCTGACGCGATTACATTGTACAAGAAAAGCATTTACATTGATTGCATATAATGCACTGAATACCATTTAAAAGGCTTGTGGGTCAGAATATTGAGTACTTGGCAACAAACGTGCGCTTTGTGAATGATAGTTTTTCAAGATAAGCAAAGGGATAATGAACTTATGTCAATGTTTACTTTAAGTGCAACTTATGTTGACAATACTTTTTGTATTAAATCTTGAGCTCTGGATAAAGTTAAGCGCAGAAGTTTTTTTCCGTCTGATTTTTTTGCAGACTCGTATTATTTGAAAGATCTAATGCTGCCCTGTGATTTATCTTTTTGAGATGTGCCAAAACAATTATATGGTTACTTATACCTAGATACAAGTTCAGACTCGTAGGGGAAAGTCCTGGTCCAGTGAGTGAAAAAGTCTGGCCAGCCATGTGTTAGACCAAATAACAAAACTATGGTGTGCGTTGTACAATACGGACAGTCCCTGACTTGCATATGGACTCAGTCTCTGAGGCATTTTCGTAGGTCTGTACTATAAATGCACATACCGTCGGTTATTAAATGTGTTACGGTTCAACAAAGGGAAGCGTTGTTAATCTCTTATAAGAAATGCATACCTGTCGACCCCTTATCAGTGCCTACCTTAATACAGACAAATTCAGACTTTATTGGTCACACCGTGCCCTCATAAATCTCAACGTTCATCCGACAAAGTCCCATCACAAGAGAGCAACACAAACACTTTTTTTGCTCAATTTCGCTGTACGAGAATACGGGTAAACCGTGTGGGTTGATCGGAATGGAAATTTGTACATTTGCTATAGTCCCGCTGTTCGATTTGCAAGTGCGAGTTCACGTTCGCAAGTCCGATAAAACAAATATTCAGGAAGCTCGTTCGTAAGTGCAAATATTGGTAAGTTGGGCACTGCCTGTACTGGTAGTTGGGTTTATTGGTTCGAGGGTACACGGCCGTATTCCACAATGTAATGCACTTAAGCTACACTTGACAATACTCGCTATAACTCGTTCTCGTGTATTTTATTGTGCATTACATGGCATGCCATAGTGTATGGTATGTGAAATATGCATTATTCGTAACTAAAATACAATTTGAGATGTCTTTTTAAATTAACCGACCTGGTCTGGCTAGGCAGGACCATACGAGATGGGAGGCCCCCACGCCCCAACGCCTTCAAACTAAATCGTAGTATTACATCGGCGCGGGGCGGCCTTCTCCCATTTGTAATACCTTCGGGACGGCTCTGCGGCTCGGTGTGAAATTCAGTAAAGGCGGGTCCGGCTAGTTGGGGTTTCACCATTTGCTAAACTCAATTGAACGTTCAAACCCCCCAGATTCCATACACAGTTCACCAAAGTACTTACATAATTTTGTATAAGGGGGGGGGGGGGGTGGTTTCAACCATTCAAAAACTATTCAGAATTTCTCAAGAATTGGATTGCTATTGCGTGCTTGTTGATGCAGATGATAGGGCATGTTAAATCACTGCAATTAATCCACATCCAAAGACGTTCACTGCCATGTGTAACCTAAGATGGACTAAGCAGCTTGTGAATTCAACAGGTGCGTGACAACCATCAATTGGAAAATAGTCTTCAGAGCGCAGCGGATAACTTTGAAGCACAACGTGTTTTCAAATAAAATACAGCAAAAGCAAAAACTACTCTTCTACACATTCTGGAAGAGAAACAAAAAACGTGAATCCGAATGCATAGTACAGTATTCACAGCAGTGCTTACAATGTTAGATAGAGGGCGGTACTAAAATATTTTTCCAGCAAAAAAACAAAAGACCTATAACCCACACGCGACGAAATACTGCGTATCAGTTGTGTGTCGACTCACGGACACGACACGAGACGAGAAGAACCAACGTCGACGCGTGTCGCGGACTCTACTCGATCACGGGACAGCGCCAACCGGATCAGCAAATGCCCCCGTAGCCAGCGCCCTTGCAGCCCGGGGTCATCGTGAGCGCGCAGTTTGAGAACAGAGAACTCTGCCAAAAGAACATAAAGAAACGCCATGGCTGCGTGGTGGACGAGGATCACCCGCTTCCGTCCCCTCTCTCTGCTACTCCGACCGGCACCGCCCGGATTCGCTCGCGTTGCCGGGGCCGGGACGCGAATTCCTACCTGGACCGAGACGCGCACCGGGACCGGCGCCGAGACGCGCGCACTGCGCTGGGCGCACGGCGAGGCGGCGGCTCCCGGGGTGGTGACTCCTCCCGTGGCGGAGAATTTGCGCTCACCGGAAGAGCTGACGGGGCCCGGCTTCTTCTCCATCATCTACTGGGTCTTGTGCCGAAACGAGAACGCGCACCTTTTGCAGGTACAGCGCAGACGTCGCGCGCGCAGGTGATGAACGACGTCTTGCGCAGGTAGGGAACGACGGTAAAGAAATGACGTCTTGCGCAGATAGAGAACGACGTCTCGTGCAGGTAGAGAAGGACGGTAAAGAAACGACGTCTTGCGCAGATAGAGAACGACGTCTCGTGCAGGTAGAGAAGGACGGTAAAGAAACGACGTCTTGCGCAGGTAGGGAACGACGTCTCGTGCAAGTAGAGAAGGACGGTAAAGAAATGACGTCTTGCGCAGATAGAACGACGTCTCGTTCAGGTGATGAACGACGTCTCGTGCAGGTAGTGAAGGACGCCACGTGCAGATAATATATTGTGCAGATTGACCACCTGTTACATTCAGGTAGAGAAACATCTGCTAAAAGTGACTGCTGCAGACTACGAGTTAGACTACAACAGCTGCAGGACGATGACATGGGTGGAAATAAATGAACTTGTAGGAGTTAGTACAGCACACCGGTGTGTTGGAGAGCAAATCCACAACATTTACAATCTGAGTATTCACTAGTACATCACACCGGTGTGTTGGGGAGCAAATCTCTCCAAAATCTCTCCAACACACCGGTGTTGCTGTACTATTCAGATTGTAAATGTTGTGGATTTACTCTCCAACACACCGGTGTGCTGTACTAGCAACCAATTGCCTAGTTCTGTTTACGTTACAAACCTTACTCATTGGCGGTGGCGGGTTTAACGACACATTTTATATTTACACGATCTAACCCCAAAAAACCTTTATTTTGCAGGGGTTAGCTGGAAAACACATTCTGATTCATTTTTGAGAATTTGCTGCGGGTACAGTGATTTAATTAATTATGAGAGGTAAGCAACTGCTGCCTGGCATAGCTCAGAAATGCCTGTTGTGGATAACATGCACACACGAGTGTTCGTGCAGTACTTCGTTTATCTTTGCACATCTAAAGCCATTGGGTAATACTGCGCAAGCTCATAATTTAAGATGGGGACTTGGTTACACCATAAAAACATCGTTTCGGCAACAACAAAAACCCGTTAACAAAACAAACCAAAGTCAACTGCACGGGGTCAAATTCCGAATGGCGAGGTCCTGCAACCCGCACAAACCGTACATGGCTAAGAGAACGCATCACATACAAAAACACTGATACTGGTAGGAATCTCCTGGTTACACCAGCCCACAGGGGATTATTGTGTCCGTCCGTCCGTCGTCCATCCAAAAATGGGAGGGGTGGGGCTGGATGGAAAGGGGAGGGTGGGGAGGGGCTGGGTGGTGAGGGGAGGGTTGCGAGGGCAGGGGAGGGTGGGGAGGGGCTGGGCGAGGAGGGGAGGGTGGGGAGGGGCTGGGTGGGGAGGGGAGGGGCTGGGTGGAGAGGGGAGGGTGGGGAGGGGCTGGGGGGGAGGGTGGGGCTGGGTGAGGAGGGGCTGGGTGGGGCTGGGTGGGGAGGGGCTGGTCACCCCATGGTTCCCTTATAAAACTCAACGTTTAACCTACTCACGCCGGCTTGTGCCCGCCCTCACAGTCGCGCATATTTGCGGAACACACCACGCCGCCGTTGACCCTGGCCATTGACCGAGCAACCCAACGTGTTCCTACCAGCTCCCTCCGCAGGAATGTGTTTATTAACGTAATGTGTGCAAAGCATAGTGATCGCTTGCATGCACACTTTAAGGGCAATCTGAGGTCCAAATATGATTTAAAATTGGTCAAGGATGTTACTGTTATTGAATCCTAAACATTTTCGCTTGGACACGACAGAGATTAGGGTGCTGGCATGGAGGGGCGTGGGGGATTTCATCAGGGACAGGGCGGAACTTCTTATGATATGGAACTTTACATGTGTTTTACGCAACTCTCTGCAGGTCTGCAGATACTTCAATTCTGGTTTAATCGTCTAATATTGTTCATTACTGTCAAACTGTAGCAGAAACAAAAAAAAAACTCACATTCGTTCATAAGTCAATATAAGACTGCCATAAAAGCAAAATAATAATATACAACGTTCAAGCAGCACATGGATTCTAAGGCAGTGTTATTGACGACAATGTTTTTGGTTGTGCTTGTGGGCCATCATTAACACGGGGTTTACCATGAAGAGAGGTGCTGAAATCACGCCACATTCCAGCGAATTTAAAACCATCTTATTGAACTTTGTGGTGCGTGTCGAGATAATCAATCGGCCCATTGCTCGTTTTGTACGCTGCTTCTGAACTTTCTTCATTCCACGGCTCACCCCTACCCCTCTTCCCCCTTATCTCTGGCTCCATGTGTCTTTGTCTCTGTGTGTGTCACCCAAAGACAAAGATCCACCAGTTCAATTCCCACTTTCGGTCAATACTAGTGATGATAATTATCTGAAACAGCCTTGAGCCTCCCCTAGGTCGATGCAGTAACTGGTGTATTGTGTAAACATCGTCATCGGGGAGATAAAGGTGGCCGGGCGCTGTGCTGGCTACACTTGCCCCCTCCTCCCCAGTTGCATGACCCTTTTAAGTTACAAAGACAAATGTCCACCACATAGCCTTAAATACTGCTGGGGCAAGTGCTGTTGGCGAGCACTAATCAAGGCCAGCACAGCACACGAGGGTGTGAGTGACCAGCACCACACCCGGACGCTTTTGTTTCCAATGGCGATGTTTGCACATCGCACCAGGTACCCATTTGAGGCTGAATCTACCTAGGGGAGGCCCATAACTGGTTCAGTTAATCGTCATTGGTGTTGGCTGTAAGTGGGAGTCGAACTCAAGTCACTACGCTACCGCTCCCCATATCTACATCACCTTTATTTAATAAATCTGAGTTGCTCACTGTGATAAAAAAAATTAAAGAATAATTCATCTCTCGCTCTCAAAAGCCTCTCCTCTGAGTAATTCGTGCACAGAAACATTGAAATGTCACGCAGAAAGCAAGGGCAATAAGTCTACATTTGATTACTAAATGTTTGCCTCGAAGCAGCAGTATGCTAATGTAGTCCACTTAATTATCAAAACCATAGTAAACGGAAGCATACAAATAATAACCTTGTTTAGTTATTACTTTCCCATCTCTTTTTTCGTAGAAAGGCTGTCAGTAAAGAAACTACCTTTTGAAGATGACCCACACAAAACAAACGAACCATCGCTAACAGCACTGCAACAAATAGGGTTCACTGCAACAAATAGGGTTATATACAAAGGGAAAACAACAACAAAAACCTGAGAATTCATTTCACAGTTTCAGAATCGATGTGACGGTTCCAAAATGCAGGAATCGGTAATCAATTTCCGAGGAATGGAATGCACGGATTGCCACGTAGGGAAGGAAGTACAAACGGCCCAGAGTTCCAAGTCACCGCCTGGTAAATTTGCCATCTTGTCTCGGTTAAAGGGCGCAGACCTGTGGTTTCCCTACTGTTGGCGAAAGGGCCTCCCCCTCGAGTGAGCTTTAGAGGGGAAGGGAAGGGGGTTTACTCACCACGCCGACCAGACGTTGGAAGAGGTGCACGTACCCACCAACTTTTTACCCCACCACACACAACCTGCCGGCGAATCGACTAACTGTGGCATACCCATTAATATTGCTCAGTGGACAGAGGCTGAGAGATTTATGAAAATTACCCCATGTTTCAACTGCCATGCCAGGAGATCCAACCTAACCGGTGACCCTCTTTTTGCAACTCCAGTGTGCCACATATCGTACATCACGGTAGCTCACTTAGTTTCCCAGAGGTAAATATAATTTCCAGACATTTCTTTCAGTGTGGTAAATGTAAAAAAAATCAGATTTTCATGACCCGAGTTCACATATCACTTTTTCACTGATGTTAGCCGTGGCCTGTTTGATAAAATACAGGCTAGTACTTCGGAAACATAATACATCCCTACAATGTTCCAGGATCATTCTAGAAAGTTCGGTGCATTACCTTTATCTTATGCCTATATTTGTGCGTTTTTCCTGGCCTTGAACTTTTACTGAAACAAAGTACAATGTACCCTTTGTTATTGCAAGGACAGCAGATAGCTTTAAACCAATGTATGACAAAGTAAGCTCGTAAAAGTTGCTCAACTTTAATGGGTCAAGGTTGTTGGCTTTTTTCAAAGATGGAATGTTTGTGCCACATTGCAGCAGTACGGGATTATGATGGTTAAAATATCTTGCCTACGACAGACGCAATTTGACACGTATGCTTTAATAATCTAAGAGAGGGTGATGCGGGGACATCAGACCATGGAATTTGTAAGATGCACATAGAGTAGCAGTTGAAATATAGTATGATAAATCGCTTATAGAATGTTCTGCAGAAATTGACTGGCTCGAAGTAGACTGGAGGGCGTGGTTACAATATTGTTTTCAAACAAAAACAGATAAACAGTACCAAATGAAACATTTAAACTCGCTGTTTCAATTGTATTTTATTGTCGCTTTTTCAGGTGGAATGCAAAAATCGTTATGGACCTATGTGGAAGTCAAAATTTGGGCCGTACACGGTGATTAGCGTGGCCGATGCAGACCTCATTGAGCAGGTTATCCGCCAGGAGGGGAAGTACCCCATGAGGTTCGACATGAAGAACTGGACCGACTACCGGGACCTGCGCGGATACGCCTATGGGCCCTTGACCGAGTGAGTCTAACACCACAACCTCACCCTGAGCAATGACTGTAGCTGGTCATGAGGTTATTGGTATCATATTTTTGGTCGGTGTAAATACCGGTCATTATTTGATTTATAAAGGAAAGCCTTTGACCAACAGTGACTGCAGAGTTTTCAAAATTCTCACCATTCTTCGGATTCAGCACAAACGCCTTCGACATAAATGCATTCTGAGTAACGTTAAACCGTTTATTAAATGGAACAGTTATATGCATAAAGCATAACTCATTACTCCGTGTATAATTTTATGCATTGTATATTCAAAGAACTTGCCAGCAAAAGAGCCTTCCCACAGTACAGCAAGTATACATATTCTTATCTTATATAGATGTATATGCGCCTTGGTTCAAGGCGCTTTCAATAATTATTGAATTATACGTTAGATGATAGTGGTTAAATTAAAGAGTGGGGTTATTGAAAGTGGTGGTGTAGTTATGGTGACAGTAAGGAAGACAGGTGGGTGTGGTTAAGGAAGAGTTGGGGTAGTGATAGGGGTTAGTATAGGCCTGGTCGTAACAATATGTAAATTGGTTGTTTACATTGGCGTTTTGCAAATTGCATTTGCTTGATTTTTTATTATTATTCCATTTTCACTTGTAGTTTTCCAGACTTCTCCTTTGCAAGGGACTTGCTGTCTCAACAAACTCCTACAGCCTCTGTCTAATTATTTACCTCTCAACACATCATCCCCTACAACTCTTTATAAGAAAGTGAGGATTTATCCAATGTGTATCCTCCACGGACCCACTCTGCCTGCGTCACAGTGCAGACCAATTCAGGCCCACTTGTCCTCATGGCTGCCCCCTCACCACGTTGCCCGTGTCTCCGCAGGAATGGATCCAAATGGAACCACCTCCGTTCCGTGCTTAACCAGAAGATGCTGCGGCCGCGCGACATGATGGCGTACGTCAAGCCCATCAACGAGGTGGTGACCGACCTGCTGGCGCGGCTGCACATGCTCTCGGAGAGCAATGGCGGCATGGTGAACGACCTTGCCAATGAGTTTTACAAGTTTGCCTTTGAAGGTACTGAAACGATTCTTAGTGTTTTTCATGTACAGACTTTTTGATAATCTGCTGCTGCTGCATGAGAGCCTACCCATGCTGTGTGGGATGTGGAAAGAGCACTAACAGGGCACATTGCGTCGAAGGAAATAGGTTTACCGATTTCAGAAAGAAAATCGCTTTCGAATTACTGATACACATACACACGTCATATCCTATCACATGCAGCTAACGAGTGCATGAACATTGTTCCAGTAAGATTATCTGCACTCTTAATGATTTATTTGGGAAACTCTATTTCCAGTTCGGTTTGGAGAGCGTTTATTGTATAGCTCAGAGCTTAGATTCATATCATAAAGTCAAAGTCAGACCAGGGTTAATTCAGGCCATCATCTTTCTGCGGTCAGTGAAATAACTACACTGGGAGAGCACTGATTGATGGGATACGTTACAAATGTATTGGTTCTCATCATAGGATTTTTGAATTTCCACCACTTTCTCAGGACCTCAAATGGCAATGAGCACTATGTTTAACAACACAAAGATATGCATTGCTTGTAGAAAATCTATTTTTCTTATGCAGACCGCCATCTCCAAAGAACTGAAGAAATGTGTAGCCTAAATTTCGACTTAAAGCTTTCGTGACTGCAGGGATTCATCTTCTTGGTTCTTTCGGTAAAGTCACGTAGAATGGAAATAATAAAATAATAAAAAAACATAATAAATCAATTCTCACGACGTTTCGGCCACAACGTAAGCAGCCGTCCTCAGGTGAAGACCAGGTCTGTCGGGGAGACAGCGTCTGAATGTCTCCCCGACAGACCTGGTCTTCATCTGAGGACGGCTGCTTGCGTTGTGGCCGAAACGTCGTGAGAATTATTTTATTATGTTTTATTATTTATTATTTTATTATTTCCATTCTACGTGGCTTTACCGAAAGAACGAAGAAAATGTGTAGCCATTTCGTAGTTTTTAGATTGTCAACTCGAAAATTTGAGAAATTATGGCAAATTTGAATGAAAATAAACGTATCTGTTGTGATAGGTTTTATCGGCAGTCACAGATTTGAATTCTTGATCTGCCAACCTTCCCAGGTAGATGCACCTATCATGTTGGTCAGCAGCCCTCTGCTACGAACAGTTTCCCATACATTGAGACCATGTTACCTAACTCCACAAAAACATAAGAGAAAAATCTATGACCTACAAAAATGATAGGTGGTGAAAAACAAAGTGAGGAACATTCTCCTTTCTAGAGTGCAATCTGGATAGTGACACCCATGCCCTCTTCCCTTTGTCCTCCCGTCCTTCCTCTGTCGACATGAACTAATCTGCTGTGCAATGCAAGGCATCTCTACCGTGCTGTTTGAGAAACGGCTCGGCTGTCTGGAGCAGCCGGTCCGGGAAGAGACGCAGGTGTTCATCAATGCCGTCAGGACTGTCTTTGTTCACTCGGAGAAGATATCGCTTATTCCCACGTGGATTCGAAATTTCCTGCCGTTATGGAAGCACTACTGCAACGCATGGGACGTGATCTTTTCATTCGGTAGAGTCCAATGCACACACCGACACGCAGACCAGTACACAATTTATGTTTAGAAACTGTGTTACTTAGAGCCTAAGAGCCACACTGCATTTTCTTCTTCTTGGTTCTTTCAGTATAGTCACGTAGAAGGGAAATAATAAAATAATAAAAATAAAACATAATAAAATACAATTCTCACGACGTTTTGACCACAACGCAAGCAGCCGTCCTCAGGTGAAGAACAGGTCTGTCGGAAAGACAGCGTCTGAATGAAAAAACCACACTGCATTGTTGCATTTAAGTGTTTTCTATGGAAAAAAATACTTATTTATGCACGTGGAATAGCCACTCATCATTTAATATAACATTAATATGGCCCCTATTACGTGCTCCATTAGAGAGCACTGATATATATTATCATGTTCACATGGTATCTGTACTTCATCTGTTGAGCTATATATGGATTTTTGAAAAATGTACCCATATTTATAAGGTATTGCATTTTCTGGTTTCTTCCAAACACTCAAATATATCCTTCAGGATATTGGGCAGCTTTTTCGATCAGGGCTGTTCTGAGTCTTGGTTGGCCATTTAGTATTTACAAACACAATCACTTCCAATGACGTCATTGCACTGGGCATTTTATAATGTATGGGAGTGGCATCAGAGTACTATAACAAAAACATTCTCAAAATAATATGCCAGATCATAATTTTAAGTCTTATTTTCTCACGAAGGAAGCTTTAATGTCATGTAGCACAGCTACGGACATAGCTTAGTTACATATTTAAATTTAAGAGCGATAAGCTTTGTTGAACTAAACTATAAGTTATTAGTTTATTTAGAAAATAAGCACTATTGGTTTGCATAATGCCATTTTGACAAGCCAGCATTGTACATATGTCACACCGAGCAGGAATGAAAGAGATAGACAAGAAGATGATCAAGATCAGCGAGATGGTGGCACGAGGCGAGCCTGTGGAGGGCGAGTACCTCACGTACCTCCTGTCTAACGGCAAGCTGACTGAACACGAAATCCACGGCAGCATCGCCGAGTTGCTGATGGCTGGAATTGACACCGTGCGTGACCACTGCATCATCTCTTACACAGAAGGCGCAAGACACCAACCAAAAATATTCAAGCGCAGGGCATGGGTGATGCAGGCATTTGAGGGAGCGCACTGCTGAGACTCCAACTGCCACTTCATTTTTGCGTTTGTCACATCTAAGTGCTGTCTCCCACGATGAGACACAGTTCACTGGGCAGCTGCACTTCGCCTGTCTGAGTAATTTTAAAGGGCGAGGCATCTTTCCACGTTGTTCTATTTTCGCTTTGGCTCTGATGCATGAATGGTCTACGGAGGCAGACGGAAAAATCTTGTGTGCATACAAGGGTGCAATTTTGTGTGAATCCACATGAAAGGCAGTAACGTTTCAATTGCAAACATGATTCATAAAAACACATTGGAAAATGTTATTACCAGTCCTTGTTACGGGACAGACCTTGCTGCAAACAGAGTAAAGTTCATGTGTGAATACATGTTATTTATTTTATGATGGTGAATAACTCTTTTCGCTTTGATATAATGTGAAGAGAGATTACCAGTGCAGCTTGTGTTTTTCCTGATAGACGTCCAACACCATGTCCTGGGCCCTCTACCACCTGTCAAGAGAGCCCCACCTGCAGGAGAGGCTGCACCAGGAGGTCGAGGGCGTCTGTCCAGGGGACACCATCCCCAATGTACAAGATCTGGCCAAAATGTCATTCCTTAAGGCTGTCATCAAAGAGACTCTCAGGTGAATCGCCACACTCGTTTGTGGTCGATGGGAGAATTCGCTGGAATGATCGCAACGTGGCATACAGATGATGATGGCAAACATGAAAACCAATATGTATTGTCTGCTTTTACAAGTACTTATTTTATATCATTTACAAGTACAGTAAAACCTTGGATTGCGAGTAACTTGGTCTGCGAGTGTTTTGAAAGACGAGCAATAATTGTAAATAAATATTAATTTGATAAACGAGCGAGGTCTTGCAATACGAGTAGTACGTGTATACGCTTTGTCTGCGAGCGTCACGTGATCACAACTGATATACGAGTGATTGGATTACAAACACGTTTCCGGAACGAATTATGCTCGCAATCCAAGGTTTTACTGTACTTATTTAATATCATTGTATATGTAGGACTTAACTGCCATTAAAGAAAACTAGATCCCTTTGTGTCCTGAATTATATTAAAATTATCTTTCACGTCATTGTAAAGGACATCAACTTTACAGCATAAATCATACATTACAATGGAAATGTACATAACCAAGGTTACAAAACCAAGGTTGCAAAAAACATTAACAATTAAACTGCTCACTGGATGAGAGTACAAGGCATTTATACCAATGTAAAGGTTACTTGAGTGCACTGAATTAATGGAGGTCACATGTCCTGAAGCCAATGCCCATCACTTCCAAAGCTCTCTCTCTGTCCATGTTTGGTGAAAATATTTCTAGAGGCTTGTTGAGTACCACAAAACTAAAACAATTGCAATATCGTACAGATCACGGAATCCAAAACCAAGATGAAGTTAAATGTAAATAGAGAACATTTAAGTGAGTTACAAACGAGATATAAAATGAAAGGAAATACAAAACAACATTCGTGTGCATTCTTCTACATGTGTTTTTCAATTTGTGCTGTCCAGCATGTGGAGTGAAACTTCACACATCATGTTGATCAGCATACGGTAGAACCGGAGAGGCATCTGCGTGGGAACTGAGTGCTCATTGTGCATGTGTGTGTGCAGATTGTATCCAGTGGTGCCTTCGAACTCGCGCCTCATTGGGGAAGGAGGATCGAAAGTGGGCGGATATGTCTTCCCCAAAAACGTGAATGTGTAGATAGATTATGCTCACACCTCCACACTCATCACACTCACACAGGCATGTACTCACGTAATAGTCTGTCTTGACACCCTGCAGTCTACAGACAATTGTGCATTATTGTAACATTGTAACTGCATGTTAATCCAAGCTTTATTTAATTACGATTCAATTGTAAAAACTATGTGATTGCATTTCCAATTAAAACATAATCTTTAAATATCTCTACATTTTAAAATATTTTATATTAACAATTTGCTTATCTTACATCAGTGCATGCTACAAAATACAATATAATACTGTGTACCGGAAAGCCACCGGGCCAGACGGAAGCCAAGTTGAAAATCATGCAAATCAAGATCCTGCCGAGGGAGATTCTGGATATAATCCCGAACAAGATTGAGCAGTAAATTGCGGATAAGTAGGTGGGATTTTGGTCACACCGCAGCCCGTGAAATCAGATCACCAACCTCCAGATCAACATGGCAAAATCCAGAGAACACCAGCAGTCACTGGACATGTGCTTCGTGGACTTCGCACAGGTTTTTGACTAAGTACAGCATTTAAAGCTGTGGTGAATTATGCTGGAAATGGGTTATTTACCACACTTGCATCTTCTTGAGATAACGAACAAAACCAGAGTCGTATCCGACTCAATCCGGATCCATGAAGAGGTCCAGCAGGGCTGTGTCCTCTCGCCATATCGGTTCAACATCCTGGAGGACATGGCCATGAGAAAGCCCCTTGAAGTTTTTAAATGAGGGGTACTCATAGGGGGCCAAAGGATCTCCAACTTGAGATATGCTGCGAACGACAGAGTCCTGGCAAGCTCGACAGATGAACTCGAGGAACTGATTGATCGTTTAGTCACAGCCGAGAAAGAACATAACCTTGTTATCAATATCGACAAGACTAAAATCAATATCAAGGACAGAATTACAATACGCATCTACGTTGAAGCCAAACAATTGGAAAAGGTAATAAAGTTGCGTACCTCAGCTAAGCCAATACAGAAGATGCAAGGTGTATAGAAGGCGTCTGGGAATGGCTCGCCCTGGGTACGGCAGTCATAGCTTCTTTCAAGCCGATCTGGCGTGGATGGAATATCGCACTTCCAACCAAGAATCACCTGCAGAAAGGGCTTGTGTGGCCGGTAACATTGTACGGATTTAAGGGTTGGTCACTTAGGAAAGCTGAAGAGGTCAGGATCGAGGCCTTAGTGATGAAAGGACTCCATTGCATACTGAGGATCCCCTTTACAGGCCGCTGAACAAATACAATGATCCTAAATGAAACCGACTACAAAAAGGGGTTCCCATAATTCAATCTATAAGCGAAATATGTTCCTGAGACACGTCCTGCAGAGACCCACTGGATCTGTCTCGGTGACAAGAATGAGAGTCCAAGGTGGACCGAGAAGAACTCGGATAGTTCATCCCGCAGCCAACAATCTGATTGAAACAATGTATTCGTGCCATGTGCAATTCATTTACTTGATGTTTCAAAAATACACTGTCCACAACTAATCTTTCCAAGATTATTCATAATAATAATCTACAACATTAAACATTTTCAACTTGCCTTAATTGCTGATTAATATACACAAATAACAATAAAATACAAATATGTACAAATGTTTTCGAATTTCGAATTCTAAACATTTATGCCACAACTAATCTTTATCTCTGTGTCTTCTCCTACATTGCATGCACATGTTCTGCCATTTCACTCAGACACTGTTTCAATTGTGCCACTACGCGGTGTCACACAATCCTGAAATATTCCCGGATCCGGAGGCATTCAAGCCCGAGCGCTGGCTGCGTAAAGGCACCATGTTGGCGCACCCCCCTTTCGGATCCATTCCGTTCGGGTTTGGCGTGCGGGCATGCGTCGGGCGGCGCGTGGCTGAGCTGGAGATGTACCTCACCTTATCCCGTGTAAGTTCGTGAACAGAGATCCTTCACAAGATTCAAATAAAATGTGTTTTTCAGATGTGAATGATATGAAGAGTGCTTGTAGGCCATTAGATGTATTACTTTCTGTGGTGTTTGGGTCATGACGATCTACCTCTGGGTTCTGGTTAATTCATAATCAAGATCGAGATGCCATCTTGACCACACCAGCATTTTTACTTTCTTCCAGATCCTGAAGCTATTGCAGAATAGACACACGGACCTCGAATATATCCCCTTAAACCAAATACCACCATCTGGCCTTCAGTCTTTCCCATAGTTGCCAGACTTGTGGATATTTACAATTCTGCCTTGGCAAATCGCCTTTTCCCCTTCTCTACACTTTAGGCAAAAACGGCTGCACTAGGGTTAATCTAATCTACAACACTGCCATGATCTCTTCTGAACTTTGCACCGCATATCCAGTATTGCCACTAAATTCCTAGCATCTCTGTCGGATATATGCACTCAAATGCAAGCAACTTTTGTTTGAGCAAATTATTTATGATAAAGCTCTCTGACCCATGCAATAATTATTACAGATCGCATTTCTACCTAAAAGCGCATTTCTACCTAAAATGCCATTTCTTTTATGCTTGGACGTATTTCTCTTCTCTTAGAAAGTGGTTTCCATAGCCATCCGAAAATTTGGCTTGCAAAAGCATTGTGCCTTTTGATTTTTTCACAACAGTTTTTGTCATGCCTGTAAGTCGCTTAGTGTGCTTATTTGGTTATCTCCCTCATGAAAGTTTAATAATATTAATGCTCGGTAGTGTAGCAGTTAGCACGCTGCGCTACAAACCCGGCCACCCGAGTTCGACTCCTACTCACGCCAGCATCAGTGACGATTATCTGAACTGATCATGAGCCTCCCCTGGGTCGACTCACCCTCAAATGAGTACCTGGTGTGGTGTGTAAACATCGCCACGAGGGAGACGAAGTCGGCCGGGCGTGGTGTTGACCACATGCCTCCTCATGTTCAGTGCTAGCCTTCGTAGGTGCTTGCTAACAGCACTTGCTGCAACAGTCTGTTAAGGCTATACGGGGGTTTTGTCCTTTTTTTTTCATACTCCACTTAATAGCTACCCCTCCTCGTGCTTCAGACTGTCAATAACCCACATACGTATTACTAGTTTGACATATAACATACTTATAGGCTTAATTTAGGTTTTGGTATAACACTAACTTATTTCCTTTGATTGTGTCTTTCTTTGTCTCTGAGCCTGGATTTCCTGTTAAAATGAAGTACTGTATACCAAGTAAGGAAGTTGGTTATGTTTACCGCTTGGCGGACCGACTTGAGTGTTGCCGGTGTTAATGTGTGTGCCACTGCGTCTCCTGTCTCTTGCAGTTGATCAAGGAGTTTGAGGTTCAGAGGGACCCGAGTCAGAAGAAGATTTTACCACGCACGTGCACAGTCATGATCCCCAGTGAATCTATTAATCTTAAGTTCATTGCACGCAAGTGAGGATGTCTCTTGCTCAAAATGTTTGTGCAGCATATTTTACACCTTGCAGGGTGCAGCAAAATTGGCCTGACCAAGTGACGTTTTACATGTGCATTTTGGGGCAGACATTCGCACGTTTGTGTCATCAGCACTGCATACACGTTTTATCTCCATTATATATAACGCAAAGTTGTGAATGTGTGTCTGTTCAAAATGTTTAGCATACTTCCCGACATGCAACAAACTGGAAATTTTCCATGTGGGTACTTTCCAGACTGTACACCATGCAAAAATTATGAAAATACACTTTAGTTTTTTGGGGGGGGGAGGGGGGGGGGCTCAATAATGCAGATATTTTTTGCACGGCAAGTGAGCTGTGACGTCAAATCTGTCACGTGACCCGCGCACGTGGAAGCGTAACGCATTGTAGTGTAGTGGTTAGCGCGCCGCGCTACGAACCCGGTGACCCGAGTTCGATTCCCGCTCACGGCCACCACCGGTGACGATTATTTCAACCGGTCCTGGGCCTCCCCTAGGTCGACTCAAACGAGTAACTGGTGTGGTGTGTGAATATCGCCACTGGGGAGACAAAGGCGGCCGGGTGTGGTGCTGCCACCCACCCACTCGTAACATATAAAGAGTGCTTTAATGATGAACACAATGCATATTTTCATTTATGTATATTTCAACAAGTTTTTTTTTTTTGAACGTGAAGTTAATATTCACAAAATACATTTAAATTTTACCAATCCTTTATTGCATTGAACAAAACTATAATGATTTATATATGTATTTGAATATACTATACTGATTTATATTTAATTTCGGGAAAATGTCAAAACTGGGTGGTTTTTAACTTTTGCCGACAAAACTGGATCCCAAATGTCAAAACTGGGTGCACCCTGGGTGGCCAAAAACTTGAGTTTTGGACACTCAGGGTGCACCCAGTTTTGACATTTGTCAAATACACTTGATAATTGTATACTAGCACAGTGTGCCAGCACCCCATTCATCCAAACACTTGGTATTTGTATACTGGCACACTGTGCCAGCACCCCATTCATCTAAACACTTGGTATTAGTATGCTGGCACAGTGTGCCAGCACCATATAACTACACACACTTGATATTTGTACGCTGGCACATTGTGCCAGCACCCCAACGATACGATGCATGTGCGGTGTGTTACCAAGTCTCTGCCATCAACACGACATGGACCTCGGTTGCCGGTATCGAGCTGCCCATTGCCGAGGAGCTGCAACGCGACAACACCATGATGCCACCTCCTCGCCAGAAGAAGGCTGGCCGCCCGAAGAAGCGTCGGATTCGCAACCGTGGCGAAGGTGGCCCATTGGGCCTCACGCGGTGCTCCTTCTGTCGCGCCAAGGGCCACAACAAGCGCTCTTGCCCGTCGAAGTAGTTATATATATGTAACAAACATGTTTTGTTCTAAGTGTGCAGCACCATACTTCTCGACGCAAACACTATCTACCGTTGTTCTACTGTAGTAGGTGTAGCATGCAAGCTGGCACACTGTACCAGTATACAAATGGGAAGTTCGTGTATGTTCGCGAGCTGAAAGTGTTACTGTAGTTGCAAGCTGGCACACTGTGCCAGTATACATATGGCAAGTAAGTGTTACTGTAGTAGCGAGCTGGCACACTGTGCCAGTATACAAACGGCAAGTAAGCGAGCTGGCACACTGTGCCAGTATGCAAACGGGAAGTTTGCGGTGCAAGGTATGGAACATGAGCCACGAGAAACATCATTTGGAACGCTCTAAATCTGTGGCGACATATGGATGAATAACGCAAGGACCTAAACGTGTACAAAATGATACATTAAATCGTACACCTTCTTCACCCAGTTTTGACATTTGTCCACATTGAACATCACCCAGTTTTGTCATATCAAAAAGCACCACCCTGTTTTGCCTGTCGTTTTCCAAGACCACCCAGTTTTGACATTTGGGATCCAGTTTTGTCGGCAAAAGTTAAAAACCACCCAGTTTTGACATTTTCCCATTTAATTTCATACAACGGTAATGAAATGTTTACTCAGACTATGTTTGGGTTAATTTCTCAAAACCATGTTGCTAAAAATCTTAAGTTTGGGATAAAAGTGTAATTTTTTTAGGGTTAATATTTTCATACTGACGTGATTATATATAATGTAACAACAGCTGAGAAACCATTTCATTAGCAGTTCACCAAACCCGCATTTCGACACAAGTGCCAGAAAGGGCTGCATTACGTTTAGCTGTCACCGTGAACTGAAAGCAGCACTTGTGAAACTACTAAACATCTTGTGCACATAGCAACGTCCAATGTTAGCTTTTGTAATGTATAGTAATGCCATAAAACCTAAATACGTTGTTATTGAGATGTACCATTGAATTTGTTCTATGTTTTGCTTGGTTATTTACTAATTCTCTATTAACCAATTCTCTATATTGAAATGTCATTTATAGACAGTATGATTTACATATAATAAATACACGTTTGTATGTTCCGTGTCGACTGACTTCGGGAAAGGCTCCGATGATTTAAGAGTGTTTGGTCAGAGTTATGGGGGTGGTTTTAATGCTGCAGGGGTGCGAGAGCAAGCTGGAGCGACTACCCACGACGTTAGTTTGTAATTGGATGGTCCATTTCATAAGGTCCATCCATTTATCCATCAAAATGCAAGGGCCTCTTGCACTCACAAGTGGCTGTTGTGTCTCTGCATGTGTGTACATCTGAGCCGTCCAATGTGTTTGAAAGCCGTATTCGGTCCTAAGTAGGGAAATATTCCTCACCCCCGATTTGGTACGGGGTAGGTTGGGCTATATAAGTAGGGATGGACAGCACATGGATACTTCAGTGACATCAGTGTTTTGGTTCTGTTACATCAACGTTTTGGCGTTGATGTTGGTCCCTTCAATAGCATCGAAATATCGATATTTTCATTTTGATGTTTTGTTTTCAATGTTATTCACATTGAAAAAAAATTAAACTTGTTTGTTATGCAGTAAAGTTGCTGGTTTATAACAGAAACTGGCCCCTTCACCACAGTGCCGGATGATCCTAGTGGCAAAAGTAGCTACATGTGTAGTAGCTACATGTGTAGTAGCTACGGGCCCCGCACTTTCAAGGGCCCCGCGCTAAATGCTTTCAAGCTATCAATTCCGGTTCAATGAATCTGCACTTGCTCTATTACTATAGTACTATACTGCCTTCAACTTTTACGAACGACTGAGTGTTTAATGTTAGCGATTTGTCGTATTATGTCTGTATAGCAAATAAAAATGCAGTTGATTTACTATGCAAGTAAAAAATTTGTGTTTTCATTTTAGTTTTTTACTTATTTAAGGCCCCTTTATAACATGCTACGGGCGTACCGTACTGAACTACTGTACTGTGTTTAAAGTGAACATCTTTAATTACAGCCCTGAGCCCGTGGTGGGATTTTCTCTGGTTACATGGCGGGGGGCCGAGTCTAAACCACGTAACGACCAGTTGTCTATCTCCACAAAAGTTGTCTTTGTCCACAAAAGTGGCGCCACTCACTCCCTTTAGAGAGCCCCACCCCTCCACAGTGTGAATAAAGCACAAGCGACGGCGTTGGGGCAGAAGGCTGGAATGTGGGGGCGGGGCCTCGGGTGGGGGTCGGGGTGAGATGGGCGGGGCATCATCGCCTTTGGGGCGGGGCTAGAATATGAAGGCGGGGCCTCGCGTGTAGGGGGCGGGGCTAGAGTATTGGGGGCGGGGCATCGCGTGTAGGGGCGGGGCTAGAGTGTTGGGGGCGGGGCCTCGCGGCTCGGGGGCGGGGCTAGAATATTGGGGGCGGGGTATCGCGTGTAGGGGGCGGAGCTAGAGTATTGGGGGCGGGGCTAGAGTATTGGGGGCGGGGCACCGCGTGTAGGGGGCGGGGCATCGCGTGTAGGGGGCGGGGCTAGAGTATTGGGGGCGGGGCTAGAGTATTAGAGGCGGGGCCTCGCGTGTTGGGGGCGGGGCTAGAGTATTGGGGGCGGGGCATCGCGTGTAGGGGGCGGGGCTAGAGTATTGGGGGCGGGGCACCGCGTGTAGGGGGCGGGGCATCGCGTGTAGGGGGCGGGGCTAGAGTGTTGGGGGCGGGGCATCGCGCCGGGACCTCCTCGGGGGGCGAGGCCCAAAGAGCCGCGCTGCACGCCGGGAAACTGTCAAGGCGGCCCCCACGCTTGCCTAGGCCTCCTGCAGGAGATTCGAACTTAAATCGGGACGCACGAGGTTTGCGAGCGGGTCAAGCGGGTTTAAAGCGTGTCGTTCCGCGGCTGAATGCAGTTTAGTCGCGTTCACTCCCATCGAGATCGCGGACGGTGGCACTTGCCTTTACCGGCAGGTGACGTCATGCAATTCAATATTCTTACACTGACAGTATCACCGCATGGTTACACATTACCGCTGTATTGTTACGCTTCTACGCCTGTTGTTGGCCAAGTGGCAATGTGTTAATGTTACTCAACTCGCAACGTAAAAGGTTCGGATTTTAAAGCCTGATCGACTCGGCCCAATCGGCATTCTCTCGGGCGTTAGTAAAATGAGTATGCAACGTTGTGGGGGGGGGGGCAAGCCAACATTGGTCCTATTCTGGAGAGACCAGGCTTCGTCACGAAAATGTGCCGGGCCCCCTACTGGCTCAGGATCGTAAATGGAGTTGAGCGCACCGCTCAAAAGAAACTCGAGACTTGCATGTCTCTAATTCAAGGACGGCTTGACCGCTCGTTCGACAACTAATTCCTTTTAATCTTCGTAAACAACAAGTTGCGTTGAATGTAATTCAAAGGCACGCGCTGTGCTGTTCGGAGTTAAAATGAACGCGGTGGATTAATGCACGGCCCCTCTGCGCTCTCAGTCTTCCTTGCGTCGCTTGCACAGCGGCGCTAATTTATCCATAATGTTGATATTCAACAGCACGGATAAATGGGGGGCTGCCACCTGTTGTTTTTTTTTTTGCAGGGATCATTCTCATTTTGAGGTAGTTTAAGTTTGTATAGAATATTATGAGTCCCATTTTTTTCAGTTGCATAATAATACACTACCCAAGACAGTGCATACACATGTAATTATTCCATCTTCCAGAATTGAGATAATTAGTATTTTCATTTGTCTCGGTTTGTACCTCAGAGAAAGCAACCTGAGAAGGCCGCGAGACTATTCTACGAATGGCTTGGGCGGCTACACTTAAACACCTTCCCAGGAGATTCTGGGCACCCCTCCGAGCGTCTCTGCAGTCCGTATTGCTGGACTATCCCGTGGAAAGTGGCTTCTCTTATTCACGGTGCCAAACCGTTCGTGGGTATCGCGTTTCGGCGCGGGCTCTGGCCGGTCACAACAAGTGGTCCAAAGTGAAGAACATCAAGGGCCCTAAGGACACTGCGAGGTCATTGGAGTTCAGCAAGTTGGGAATCATGATCCGCCATGCGGTGAAGGGTGAGTGCATTCTTAATTTTGGAGCTTTCGTGACTGCAGGAATTATTCTTTGGTTCTTTCGGTAAAGTCACGTATAAAGATAAAATAATAAATTAAATAATAGCATACGACGTTTCGATTGCAACACAAGCAATCATCATCAGGTATAATTAAATAGCGACATAGAATATAACCAGAAAACTATAGACAGACATATAAGCAGACAGATATCACCAAGATACATAGAGAGAGTAACACAGGTACAGAGAGTGAGATCGTCTCTGTGGGGTGACCTTAAATAGACAGAGGGGGGCGGAGGCAGAGAGAGGGAGGGGTTAGAGAAAACATTTTTACATGTCAATGAGTACGAAGAGACGCGTAGTAAAGTACGCAGGCTTGAACATTAGGAGAGAGGGAGTGCATTCTCCACACAGGTGATGTTATTAGTCATATCTGCTTTGCTGTGGGTCGGAGTGGACACGACCAAGTTTCAAGTGAGAGCTTTGAAAATTGAAAACTATAATCTTTGCAGAGGGTGGACCAAACCCAGACATGAACTCAACACTGGCCAGCCTGCTTGAAGTTTGCCGTTCCAAAAACATGCCCAAAGCCACCTACGAGACGGCAATCAAGGGCGCGGTGAGTAATTAAACCAAAACACAATTTTAACTTTTTCCACAATCAAATTACCTGTAACCATTGCCCACCATCATGTGAATTTATCCGTAAATCTGTGGAGCACAGGATCCAGTTACACGTTTTCAGTAGAGGGAATTTGGCAATTCACTCCCAATTACTGGTGGGTTATCGTTTCATATTTTAACATTAAAATATGCCTAGAAAGACACAGACACAGAAAATTGCACGGAAACAGACGGAGACACAAATATACGGCGACAGAGCGACGCATGTTTTTGAAGAAACGCATGTTTTTGAAGAAAAGCATGTGTCAGAGTCCCCTCGCTGTGCTTTGATACTTCAAATTGACGATTTTTTGTGCATAAGTGGAGTCGCGTGGAAAAATTCTCCAAATTATCCGTAATTATATGATTTTTTCCACGGATAAGTGGAGTAAATATGCCAATAACCCAGCAGATGTGATGTGCATTATTGATCCCCCACATGACAAAGTTGTAACAATTTCACATTTACGTGCAACAACGTGGTATTTAACGGAGACCATCTCCCCTTCCTCTCCTGCCACCTCAGGACAAGAGCAAGCCTCTGTCAATCATTAATTTTGGGGTGCGTGGACCAGGAGGCTTCGCACTGTTAGTGGAGACTTGCACAGACAATTACAAAAGAACCAACGGCGAAATCCGCAACCTTGTGAACAAAAATGGGTAAGCTAAAGCACTCTATTACAAGAATTCCGTTCAAGGTTAGATTGCAACAAAAAGTTTAACTTTACAAAGTTTCCCTTAAAAGAAAGTTATTTAAATGTATTTTTTCTGGTAATCTTCGGCTTGAAATACTCTATAAATCGTGTGGACTGAAATTTTTCTCAATTATTATTTTTAGAAGTGTGTTTAAAGTGTTTTCATTTCTTGCTCTCTCTAAAGGGGGTCAATATTTGAAGGGGCAAAGAATAGCTTTGAGCAGAGGGGAGTGGTGACGATTCGGAAGGACAGTGACAGGAAGAACTTGGGTCTAGAGGAGGCACTGGAACTGGCAATCGAAGTGGGAGCCGAAGATGTCCGTGAGCAGATCAGCGAAGATGATCCAGTCAACCTCCAGGTGAGGTGCTCTGTCACACCTGCAACAATGGCACCAGAAGGTTGCCCAATAATAAAACGTTGCTTGCCAATTGTTAGTGAGCAGTGCACAGAGGTCACAATCGGGTACCCGATACCCGTACCCTACCCGATACCCGGCTACCCGTACCCGGCCGGGTAGGGGTACCCGTTTGCGACCCTGGTGCGGCCGGGTATGGGTAGGCCGTGAGTCACTGGTGAGTAACTGTTTGTCACTCATTTCCCAACATCTTGTTTCTTCTCACAATTCAAGTTCCTAGAATCAACCCACCCGCGCCTGCAACATGGCTTCATCCCAGAGGTTGCAATCGGGTACCCGATACCCGTACCCTACCCGATACCCGGCTACCCGTACCCGGCTGGGAACGGGTACGGGTACCCGTTTGCGACCCTTGTGCGGCCGGGTACGGGTAAGGAATCAAAACCCGTTTGCGACCTCTGGCAGTGCATTGTTTAAGTGCGATATCTTATGACAACTCAACTTTTCAGCTTATATCAAGAAAATGTGGGCAAAATATTATCCGGTCCAGATATTTAACATACAAATACGTCCAAGCACTTCATTGTTTATTGCAGTGGTGTTCTATTCATTATGCATATTTAAGCACAAAGTGTGCCATATTGTTTACTAGCTTTACTACCCGGCTTCGCCCGGGACTTGGATTCTTGTCTTGGATTATTACACGGCCTACGCGGAGGGTGGGGGGGATGCGTGACGTCAGCAGGCACACTGCGTAACGCTACCGCATGCAGGTGACATCACAGATGTGACGTCACCGCTCACTTGCCGTGCAAAAGATGTCCATTATTGCGCCCCCCCCCCCCCCCAAATACAAAAGTATTTTTATACTTTTTGCATTATGTACAGTCTTGAAACTACCCACGTGCCAAATTTCAAGTTTGTTGCATGTTGGGAAGTATGCTAAACATTTCGAACAGACACACATATTCACAAATTTCCATTTTATATATATAGAGATAATCAAAACGCCGAGAGCAAAACAGTATAAATCTTCTGTTGCTTTTGCATAATTATCAGCACAGACATGTCAAAATCTCAGCATTGCTCTTGCCAACGATGCGCATTTATACCGTTCTTGTGGGACTCAGTTCGTATGCGCAGTACAGTCAATGCGCGAGGTACGTGAACGCCTGATGTCCCTTGGCTTTACTCCGCTCTCCTCGGCATTGGAGTTCATACCGGTGCGGACTGTGGAGTTGAAGGGCGAGGAGATGGATGTGGCGGCACACCTCGTGCACCTCATGGAGAATCTGCCCGATGTCGTGCGAGTCTACGACAATGTCATCTCCATCGACAGCTGAGACCAGTGTTCTTGCTCAAACCCTGCAATTTCACCTTGGACACTTGAAGAACTTCACTCTTGTTTTAATTTTGCCAACTTCTGCATTTTTTTTTTCCTTGATAAAGGAACATCAGTACAGCTACAATAATTGCACTGCACCAACCTGTGTCCAAATGTAATATATATTGTTTTAAGGATTTTGAATATGGTGAGTGTAATACTATTGCTGCAATAAACAAAACAAATGAAACCTTTTTGAAATGTTTATAGATCTTTTAATACAGTATTTTAAATCTAACTTTGAGGTGTATATTCATGAGAAAATTAAAATCTCATATTTTTTCAATTAAACTTCATGATTGATGAGATGTACAATCAAGGAGAATGTCATATTTTTTGTGTTAAACTTCAGGCAATCTAGTATAGTATAGAGATATCAAGTTAGTGATTAGAGTATTCCAAAACTGGAAATCATGTGTGTTATGTGCTCAGTTTCCCTCAGTTTCCTGGAAACTCAAACACTGCAGCAGCTCCCATGCCAGTTCCAATGCACATTGAGACTACGCCATATGCCCTGGGGAGAGAAGACAAAAATAATAATTTTAGACTCAACCTCTGAATTATATTGCTGGGTACTGTGGCAGAGCATCAAACTTGCAATTTGGAAAGCTGACTAGGCCCAAATGAGCACTGTCCAAACTTGATTGAGCATGAGCACAATGATTTGCAAAAACAGCATTCAGCAGACAATGTTTTACTTGAGGATTTGTCGATCCGACAACATACTGCAATGAAGAAATATTCACACATTGGTTGCGGTGGTACAGTGGTTACAACACTGCTCTATGCACCTGGCGACCTGAGCTCGATTTCTGGTTATTTTTGGCATTACTAAAGAATGAGATAGTTGTGAGATTCCCCTGCCACTTTCACCAATCTACATTGACCAGTGTGTATGATCAAACAACCCCTATCCAGCAGTGAATTGCCAAGAGGCTGTACATTTTTTTGCATTATGGTAAGATGCATATAGAGTATAAGAGGAAACATTGCAAACAATTTGTTTTAAATCGTCTACTTTAACAGTGATCAATGGTCATATTAACCAATATGACATGGTGTGACAGACAAATATAGAAACTTCCCAGGGGGGCAGTTTTGAAATGTCATGCTTTTTAAATAAGGTCCACATTCATAAATACAACATTGCATGTGTTTTCTCTGGAAAATATGAATATTTACATTTTCAGAGTTTTAAGGGGCGGTGGTTGTGGGCTAGGTGAGCGATTGGCCCCATGACCCAACCCCTGGGATCTGCCACTGTGGCGTAGACATGAAGGTTATGTAATCCTGGTTAGGTGTGTAAACCTAGTTAAGCTTGTAATCCAGATTATCCGTGTAATTCCGGTTGGGTGTGTAATGCCGGTTAGATGTGGGGAGTGTAAAGGACGAGACCTGCGGCCACGGCGTCTCAGCTCGTGCAGGAGGGTGATGATCTGCCGCGTGCCCGTGCAGCCCAATGGGTGGCCCAGTGCGATGGCACCTCCATTGGGGTTCAGCTTCTCAGCGGGGATGCCCAGGCGCTTCACACAGTACGCCGCCTGCAGTGAAGGCACATCACCGGCCAAGCCAGATTGATGCTTCTGTTACTTTTGGCTACTGCGATTTTGACACGTTACAGTTTTTACGTCACCCTGACATCAGACAATGGGATAAACTAACGGGGTGGCTGAAAACAAACATCACTGCTGCGCACTGCATTGGATGTGACTCCTGGATTGTGATGACCTTTACTTGACCGGCACAATCATTTAAGGTTTTTTTATTAGTCACAAAATGTCAACACTGGAGATGTCGCAGCAGCACACAGCCCGTGCCAGTTTGACAAAAGAGCTGCTTCAGTCACCAAGGCTGCTGCTGGGAATCTTTCCCTGTAACTGCCACTGCAAGGGAGCTGCAGCATGAAACATTCCACAGGTTCTTTGAAGGGTCCCCATGAGCAATATATAAAACAAGGAAAAATAAACATGGTAGAACCTATATTTCGACTTATTCCAAATAAATGAAACCCACTACTTCTCAACTCACCTGACTGGCGAAGGCTTCATTGATTTCAAACACATCAACGTCATCGACTGTCAAACCTGTGGAATAAGATATACAGGGGAGTGTAAGAGATATCGAAAAGGTTTTCAGTGCAAAATCAGATAAGCTGAAAAGTATTGCAAGGCTGTTGTTTCAGATGAATGACCAGCAATATACATACACACTTAGGCATGTAAGGATTTTTTAAAAGATGAAAACAGGCACTTAATTTAGCATTTCAACACCAACACCTGTATCTTTTAACGGGCATTCATAAATAAGTTCTCACACCTAATGTTATCGACTGAACTGTTTGAAAAATAAGAATAACCTGTTTAACACAAACACCACACACTCCTAAACACATCCCGCACACCACAGATACACAATTGACACAACACACACGATCCAAGACACCCCAATACTCACCACATACACCAAATATAACATTTACCATTACCCAAGCCGTGTAATTGCTCTCTCTACACCAAATCAAAACGTGTCATGGTGTGCGCTGCGAATCCGAAGCTTCAGTGCCAGCACCGGGCGATAGGGTGGTGCGAGAGAGGAGCTGACTCATCTCTCACCAGCCTGGCTCAGGGCGGCCGGGATGGCGAGCGCGGGGCCGATGCCCATGACGTCGGGCGGCACCCCCACCACGGCGTAGCTCCGCAGCACCCCCAGCACAGGCAGCTCCAGCTCCCGTGCCGCCCTCCGCCGTGCCACCAGCACCGCTGCGGCGCCATCGCTCACCTGACTTGAGTTTCCTGTGCGAAGAGGAAATGGTTGGCCGGGTTTGAGGGCGCGCAGGATGCAACCGGCAGTAACGGCCAAGGAGCAATATGGCTCCTGCTTTGTTTTAAGTAGGCATGTGATGATTCAACCCTTGCCCACCCACTCACTACCACCCCCCCCCCCCACAATCAGGGATTCAAGAATGCCTCACACCATTTTCTGTCTTGTTTGAAGACTGACTAAAATTCCAGTTTGTTATCAAAATATATATTCAAGATGATTTGAGTGAATGCGCGACCTGCGGTGGTGGTGCCATCCTCCTTGAAGGCCGGCCGCAGTCGCGCCAGGCCCTCCATGCTGGTGTCCGGGCGAATGCCCTCATCCTGGGTAACGGTGATGGTTTTCTCCTCGTCGCCCATGAGCACCACTGTGGTCACGGGCACGATCTCCTCCTGGAATAGGCCCAGCTTGGTGGCTCGTGCCGCCCTGGCCCATACGGCACCGTCACCGCAACAATCACGCACATCGGCAGTGTTAGTCGCTTTCCAAGGTTACAGAGGTGATGTGTTGCCCTGGTCAATATGATGCTCACGTCTGATGGTGGCTCCCAGGCATGGCTGCAATCCACATTCCTTTGGTTGGGGCCATTATTTTCATAGGACAATGACTGCTGAACTCACACTAACATGTAGTAGTCAATCTAATGGCTCGAGGATGTGATGAGCCGAGTCGACCACCTACCGAGATAAACATTTCGTTTTGTCGTCAGTCTTAGATCGCAGAAACATGAGAGATGGCGACAGCTTGGAGAGGCCTACGTAAAGCAGCGGATTGGTCATGGCCGATCATGATGGTTACACAGCCCTTTGCCAATCAACTGCTGGATGAAGGCCTCCCCACTCTTGTCAGTCATGGGATTTATTACTATGCTTCACCACACTGGTCCATGTGCATCGTTCGCTTCAATGCACAATGTGCCAACTGCTGCACCACCACTCCCCCCACCAGGATATAAATGGACCATCCAAAAGATACATTTTAATTCTGCAAACTGCACAGTGTTCTTTTAAAATTAGATATATATGGCTTATATATAGGCCAGACACATAAATGATTATACTGCCAATAAACGGAATTGCAACAGCACTGCTTCACAACTGATGATCTGTGCAAGCCTTGGATCCAATTACAACTTTCTCGTGACAAATCTCCCCGTGTTTTCATTTTGTTTCGTGCCGCCCACATCGACCGCTCGGCGATGTTTCTTGTGCGATGGTAGGGACCCACTTTTGGTGCGAGGCGACAGCCAGAGCGTCCTGCATCTCCCGGGTGATGCCGTACCGCTCTGCCACATTCTCAGATGTTACCCTGCAGGGGGGTGGGGGGGGCAGGACCCGGGATGTCACCAGTCACAACCAACACGGCCATGCACCCGGGTCACACGCTCCATCAATAATAATAATCCTAATTTGGAGTTTGAGTGTCTTAGTACTAGCAGCATCTCCAGATGCTGTACAGAAACAACTATTTACATACAAATAATGTGGTCATTGTCACATTAACCAAGTACACAATGGTAAAACACAACGTGAAAATAGGATTAAAATTAGATAAAATTGTAAAACCAAAACACACCATCCAGTTAGGATTATAAAATTATATCCTGTAAGGAAAAACCTGTTTACCGGAAATCCACGATCGCATGACTCTGTGCTGCAGGGCAGGGGCTGTGTGTTTGCCAAGATGAAAATGATTTGCCAGCTTGATCAGCGGACACTTTAGTAAGAGGTATAATTATGCAACCCACCTCGGGAAGGAGTTCATTAATCACAGTAATTTATTCCAATAATGGATTTTTTTTACTTTGTGGTGATTGTAAACACAATCATGATAGCATCTAAATGCAATCGTATCTTAAGACACCATGGAAAACAATGGAACATCACAAGGGGAAAAGAGGAATGTTTATTTATTTGTTTCATAACGCAAAATATGCTCAGGTATCGGCAGAGGAGAAGGAGGTCAGGGCGTTGACAGCAGAGGAAGAGGAGCAACTTTCCACTCTGCCGAAGTTGACTGGGAGATTCAACAGAAGACCTTGGTTGTTAGAATGGAGGATTTGTCGAAGGGAGTAAAGTGAAATGAGAGTGAAGAGGCAAGCAGGGACGCGTGCATGGATGATATTGAAGATGCCGAGGGCGATCTTGAAGTTGATCTGGGAGAATGTAGCAGCTACTAGTGGCTGTCGGGGCCATTCCAGATAACATGAGATTTTTTTTCTTAAATGTCGATCCTTAAACACGTGATTCAATGCGTGAGATTAAGAATTAACATTATATCGATGAACGAATGTCTTGTCACTCTGCTGCAAAAGAGCAACACAAATAGAGCAAAACGGAGGTCAGCAGGCCATTACAATAGAGCAGTTGTATTGCTCCCTGCCATTATTTATTTTCTGGCCTTATCGCATCATCCCCAGCAATCCCTCCACCATTCAACGGTGTGCCATAGCTCACCCCATGGGGATGAGGCAGTCCCGCGCCTTGTCATCGTCCATCATTCGGGAGCTCACGTCCCCGACATTCTTCGGGTCCCCAGGCGAACCGCGAGACATGAGCTCCACGCTTCATGAGAACAGCACCGAGCATGCAGCTGTCACTCGTCAACGCAGTGCTCGCTCCGGAGAAAGGGACTGCGGTTCCCACTCTCTATCTCTCGCTCTCCGATTATTACCGCTGCGTTATAGCTGCCTGGGCCAGGTGCAATTTACAAAGAAGCCAGGATGGTGTGCGACACATCATTCCGAAAGTGAAGAAGTTACAATGTTAATTTCCATGTTTTTATCCTGATTGTCCATTGTTATCAAATATGTATGTCAATCACTTATTAATGACGGGGGGGGGGGGGTAAAAAATAATAATAATTAGCTGCTCTTTTGAATGAAGGCATTCACCATGATGGTCAGTGTAGATTGGTGAAGAGGGACAGCCCATGGCTGGTTCAGTTACCACTTGACCTCTGATGTTATCAGTGACCGGGAATCAAACTCAGACCATCAGGTTTACAGTTCAATTCCTTTACCAGTGCACCACCGCTCCACACTCTGTAATGTTGGGTATGGTTTTAATAATGGATTAAATCATTAAATGTAATAATAGGTTAAGTAGGTAATAATGTAATAATATTTGATCAACTTGCTCCATTTTTCTTCACAGTTTACAATGGACCCGCTTCCCCTTATCAACCGAACACCACCCACTCACCCACTCGTATCCTAGCCCATCTATGTTTTTATCTTGTAGTTACACCGACGACACAATTTCTTTGAACCTATGTACTTGTGTTTGTTTGTCTTTCTCTGCTTGTGACTTTGGAGTGTGCTGTACATTTATGTTTGATAAAATATTTATTTGGAGAGAAAAAAAGGGTTGCAGTGGTGACACAGTGACTCGTACACCGTGACCATGAACCCGGCAATCTGAGTTCGACTCACAACCACATGAACCCCGCCAACAACCCACACTGACCAGCGTGGACAAGTATGCCAAAACAGATTGACATGGCGTGGACGGCCCTTCATACAGCAATCGATTTATAAACAACTGTATGTTATTTTATAGTTTATATTTTTATTTCCGTATTTACATTTAACTAATAGTTTTTCTTCATTAGGTTTAAAAGAGTAAAAGTTATCTTCTTTCAAGCTCTGCAAATGCCCCATCACATTACCAACCTGGCAGCGAAAACAAGTGTCACTGATTGGAATGGAAGCCACTTAATCATCGCTTTGTGCCCACAATCAAGATCATTTGCTTACCCGCACGCCATGCCAATGTCATAGGATCCATTACGTATTCCACCTGTGCGCACACACACACAGTGCAGTGGGACATGGCAGCAGAGACTGTGTCACGGGCATCGTGGTTGTCTGAACAACAACGCTGCGACCAATCGGCAACACTGACCCTATTGCTAACCCAACTCTTATCCATTCCCCTCGCTCCCAGGCTTTGTTGTGTCGCGCCCAGGAGCACTCCTCTTACTACGCTCCCCTGGGACCCAAAACCAACTCCAGGCATGCACGCCGACAACGTGGACAAACAAGGGAAGTATTAAACATTGCATTGTTGTTTACAGCAGCGTGTTATTGATGATACAGGAGAGGTGTAAAGGAAGATGCAATTCAAGAAGCTAGTGGACACACAGCCCCCACATGACAAACACGAAACGTGGAAAGGCCTTCATTCATCAACGTATTGAAAAAGGGTGTGAATTATTGTTTCATTTTGAAATAAAAGCAAGCATGCCAAGTGTACGAGTGTACGAGTGGGCGTGCTGCGTGTGCTTGGGTACCGGCGATGTTAATGAAGGCTTGCAGTCCAGACGAGCACTGCCTGTTCACACAGTAAATGGGCACGGTCTCCGGAATACCGCTGGAGTGCGAGTTGGGAGGATGGGGGGGGGGTGCAGAAGGATGAATAAAGTTAACAAAGATAGATTTGAAGCTTTCGTGACTGCAAGGATTCATATTCTTAGGTTTTTTCGGTAAAGTCACGTAGGTAAAAAATTAAATTAATAAAAGAATATTAATAAAAATAAGCACCGTTATCTGCACGCTCCAGCTGCAAAACTTGTTAATGATCATGAAAGTCACATCAGACATATTCTGGAAGGTTCCAACGCAGCATGAGTACGAGAGAAAATATATACATATATTTGCATATGTATATGAAAAGCCTATTTCAAAATCACCTGGGATGTACCGATCTATTCAGATCTTGCAAGATAAGGAGGTTTGAGCCTGGACAATGCTTAGAATGGTGACTACCATATGTAAAACAGGTGCTGTAGGCATCTGTGGAGTTACATTGTAAGCAGGACAGCAGCACAGAAAGACACATTGTTGCACTGTACTATGCCCCAACATCTATGCTCCCTGTCTTCACCTACCCACAGTAAACAGTATGGTGGGGTATGGTCATATAATCCCCTCAACTCGCATGGGTGTGGGGAAGCCCTCATCTAACAGTAGATTGGAAAAATAAAGGGATGTACATCTACACAGATCTATGAAATATAAGGTTTTAGCAAATTCTTATAAAACTAATTGTGCAAATTATAAGCTGTCGAAGCAATTATTTTACATATATTAAATAAATAAATTCCCACGATTAATTTCAACACTCAGAAGCTAGCGGTGCATATACAATGTCCTTATGAATCCACCACAATCAACGTCCTTTCTTCACAGCCAAAGTGTGGCATTCAGAGCTTAATTTCTCACTGAATATTTCCCAGGTGGCTGGCAGACTGGAGTACGACTAGAGACAGCACCGTAGAGGAAAACAGGCATTGACCCCGTAAAAAAGGTTACCAATTCTTCAGGCACAAATTCCGGGAAGTGGCGCGTGACTCGTAGCTGCGGCTTTAACGAGAGGTATACTGGATGCAGTGTGCCGGGTGCGGTGATACTGCCTGGTTTGCACGTGACTGGCAGCCACAATCGCAGCGAGAGTTATACTAGACGTGGGGTGTAACCACAGTGACTAGTAACCACAGCCAAAGTGAGAGGCACATTTTTTGTGGTGTGCTCGATTAGAAAATATTATTCGGGTCACTGGCAGATCGGGAGGTGGGACTTGACTGACAGCAGCAGCCATAGCGATAGGTATACTGGATGCAGTGTGCCAGGTGCGGTGATACTGCCTGGTTTGCACGTGACTGGCAGCCACAATCGCAGCGAGAGTTATACTAGACGTGGTGTGTTGGTTGCGGAAATATTTTCCGGGGCGTTGGTTGACTGCAGTAGGCACATGACTAGTAACCACAGCCAAAGTGAGAGGCATATTTTTTGTGGTGTGCTCGATTAGAAAATATTATTCTGGTCACTGGCAGATCGAGAGTTGGGACTTGACTGACAGCAGCAGCCATAGCGATAGGTATACTGGATGCAGTGTGCCGGGTGCCCGGGTTGACCCGCCTGAAATTATTTCCTGGTGGAGCTCATCCTCATGGTTACCTGAGAAACTGCGCAACCCTGGCAACAACGGCACCTGCTCCCGGCTGCAGCACGTTCCCTACATGTGGCACACACAGCCAGACAAAGCATTACAATTACAATTCAATTAGGGCTTAAACATAATTTAACATTCATAGGGATGCTGTCGTGATATAATGGTTAGCCCACTGGACATGCAATGCAGAGGTCGCCGGTGCGATTTCACTTCCCTTTGTGACAGATGAAACAATGGGAACATTTATTCAAATTCCCCCGCCTCTCTTAACCCAGCAGTATAAATGGTTCCACCAAAATTAGTTGATTGATAGGTTGATGTGGCGGGATAAAGTGCGGGCACACCCACCTCTTCCAACATATATGGCCAGTGTGAAAGAGTAGGCAAAAATTCCATTTACAGAGGCTCTCTAGTGGAGTGCCTTCTGCAAGAAGTGGCACGATAAAAACAATTGCAGGGCTGCACATCAGCACAGTGGTGAGTGGACTGCACTATGAATCCTGCAACCTGAACTGGATTGCCAGCCATGGCTAACATCAGTGGAAGAGCGATATCTTAACCATCTCTGGATGTCCCCTTGAACCACCTCTTTCACCATTCCGCACTACCCAGCATGGTGAAATATGGTTAAAACAACCCTGACTGATCCAGTGTGGGGAGGCTTCGTCCAGCAGTGGATTAACAATGGGCTGTAAACCAAGATACCGCTTTTCAACAAGCAATACAAAAATGGGAAAACGTGGACTTTTTTAATCGCAAGAAAATTAGGAGAGAGAAAGAGCTAAGATGATGTTACGCTAGAAGTGCAAAGGCAATTCATTGTGAGAGTCATATGCACAGACGTCCAGAATAAACACCTTCATACTTAATTTGGAGCTTTCGTGACTGCAGGAATTACTCTTTGGTTCTTTCGGTAAAGCCACGTATAAAGAGAAAATAATAAATGAAAGTATTTTTTCGGTAAAGTCACATATAAAGAGAAAATAATAAATTAAAGTATTTAATTTAATTAATTTTCTCTTTATACGTGACTTTACCGAAAGAACCAAAGAGTAATAAACACCTTGTTCGAGATCCAAAAATCGCACTTCCTGGCTTGGACATTCCTCAAAGACAATGGTCATCAACCACATCAGAACATCAACAGGCCGGTGTGTACATCTCCTTCATGAATGGGGATTCAACACAAGCCACAGTGCGACTGTGGCCATGTAACCCAAACTATGGGACCAGATTGTTAAGGCACTATAGTCAGTGCTCATTCAACGGAGGAGGAGGAATAGCAAACCTACACAAACTCTCCTCCAGACCTCTCGTCGTGGCTAGCAGATCTCCACAGTCGCCTGTCACTCCTGAACATATCGGCATATGCAAGAATAGAATATGCACTGGAAAATTAAGATACTGTTATCGGGACATCGTCATATGCAGAAGAGCAGATGAAAGTCATGAGCCTAGACTTCAACAGAGAAACAGTCTCAGCAGTGCTGACAGCTAGAGGAAGGGAATTCCCATGAGGACAGCAGATGAGAGGGAGCGACCTCCCATTGTGTGAATGTCAACCGAGGTTTTTGATAGGAGCCGTTGGTTGCCAAAGCGCAGGGCAGGTCATAGGGAGTAGAATGAGATGAGAGGGGCATTAATCTTGCCTCTTGCGACACACCACCACTTATTTATTCATCATCATGCCTGCATGTGAAGTGTGAATGCCGAGGAAAGAAATTGCCGCCCTTCTAATAGTCGTTGCCTCACAGCTGAGCACTCTCGTTCCATTCGAGATGTTACAAAGAAAAACATGTGCTCTTGAAATCTTCATTCATATTCTATTTAAAACAGACAAGTGTGTCTGGATAAGTGACGACAATGTTTTAATCGTACTTGGAGGAGAGGTTTAATCTGGCTCGCACTGACGTTGCTGCACTGCAGGGAAGACGGCCGGATTCACCAACAATACCATGAGGTGCACGTTGAATGCGTAGATTGAAGTGGCAGGGGTTTCTTAGCCACATTAACACAAAGGCAATATTATGCTACTGCCTGACAAATGTTATTTTTTGTTTAGCAAGGACATTTTATTCCAATTTTCAAAGTTGCTGCTACACACAGACTTGCACTATCATGCTGGGGAACAAAAACATGATATTTGTACAAAGGCAAAAAACTTGAACTTTGCCCAGCAATTTAGAGCTCTCGTTTGCTGAAATTTGCTATTTCTAGTGTCACTCTTAATCCTGGGAGACTGCCAAGGTGTCATGGTTCGCATTTTGGACTTGCAATCCAGAGGTCGACGGTTCAATCTCCCAGCGCGACAGTTGACAAAATGTTGCAAGATTATTAAAACCCTCCACCGCCTCTGTCCACCCAGCAGTAAAACTGGGTAGGCCACAGTTAATCAGCAGATGTCTAGCCAGCATGAAAGAAGTAAGCAAAAATACGACTCTAGAGGGGCTGTTTAGAGTTCCCACTAGTAAAGGCCCTTATGCCAACAGTGGCGTGAGAAAGCAATTTGCAGGACTGAACCTTTACCTTTTAATCCCAGTTTAGCTGGCACACACAGCAGCACATTAATCTGCTTGATAGAAAAAAAGAGTCATTTTAATTAGGTATGTGATGTGTATATTTAATGTTTTTGACAGTTAATCAACTGCTGATGTTACAGCAACAAATGTAAAGCACACATTTATTGCTGCTTAAAAATATGAGATGGCGACAGCCTAAAGGAGGCCTTCATCTAGGAATGGATTGATCAAGGCTACTTGACGATGGTGATAACTTATAAAGGACAGGATGTGGCCACCCACCCACACAGATGTCCCCGAGCTGGCTTGGCTGGAGTTTGGTGGCCTTGAGCAGGCCTGTCATAACGGCTATCAGAAGCTCATCAACCATTGTGTCCTGCAAGTGGAATATGGCACAAACAGATAAAACCTCAAGCACCAAATTCACATTCCCACACACAGCCCATGACACAGACATCAGATTATTTAGGTAATTCATCTGTAGACACAATTTGTAAATGTCTGGACAAATTCTTATTCCAAATGTCGAGACAAAGGAGCCATTCATAACTCCTTAAGAGAATGATCTAAGGAAACAGATATTACAGAATTATCTCTGAGATCCCTTTAAGTTAACGTTTTTAATCCATATACTAAAGGGGTGTTATACTTTTCCACATGCCTGGCAACAGAGACATATTTATGACATTGGCAGTTGATCCAAGAGAATTTTTTATTTCTCAGAGATGGAATTTAGCCAATCTTAATCACGTTTATGTGCAGTTATTAGTGGCTGGCGAGAGACTATCTGCTCACTACAACTGAGTACCCAGTTTCATCATAGATGGCTGAATCCCGGATTTGAACCCAGGTCCTCAGTGGTGCTTGCGAAGTGCTCTGACCCCTAAGCACCCAACCTCCCGCCCCAGACACAATTCAGGATCTCCAACACCCAACCCCATTCTCTCCATGACCTCCTCCACACAATTACCTCTCAATGCAATAGAAAAGTTGCACAAATGTTCATAGCATTTATGGGAAGTCGGTGAAAATGTTAATGTAAATTAGTGTCCGTGCTTTTAAATCTAAGCAAATGCGGATTACTCTTTACATTTCACGATTTCCAGTCTTCCCAAATTAGTGGTGTGGATGTTGACAAATGTCATTATTACGCCTGTCCAAAAATAAAAACTCGGCGACATCATCAGTGATGTTGCTGTGATGCACTACCATGTGCGTAGTTTTCCCACGGTTAGGAGTGCAATAAAAAATATATTCTTCTTTTAAGCCAGAAGTCCCATTACTGCCTGGGGTTTGCTGTTCAGATTTCCCTTCTCAATGATATGCCTTTCCTTGAGTCATATCCAATGTCCTCATATTTCAATCTATCACATGCTTCCATCTCACCCTCAGTCGCCCTCTCCTCCTTCTGCCCTGTACTAGCATCTCCATAGCCCTTATCAGCACAGTTCAAAACTTTCAAAGTCGAACCACACTTACCCTCACAAGAATATTAGTAACCCTTTCTAAGGCTGTCTTCATTAAGCTTCGCTTCCCTCAGAAATATCCCCAACATCCATCTTAGTGAGATATCAGAGATATTCCCAACATCCGACTTAGGATTCTCATGTCTGTCAATTCAAGAGCTTCTTCTAACGTCTTCCCTGATGCCCATGGCTCTGCACCATATTGTAAAACAGTGTAGACGTGAAAAAGTGTTCATGCAAATTGAGCAACGCAGAAATATGCTCCATTTGTCAAATAAATACAATCTGTTTGGTCTCCCTTGGATGCGGTGGCACCTTAAAGACCCCGCGCTTTGCTCTGCCGAAGGGCGTGCGCACGCCATGCACCACCACAATGTCATCGTCCGTCTGCGGCACAAAAGGGACCACTCTTGCGCCGGCTGACGAAACGGAGCGAGGGCTGGCACCACCGCCCCGTGGCGCCAGGTGCTGCAAAATCACCGCCGCCCGGTTCATGTCTGTGGGCAGGGAAACACAGCAGCCGCGAACGGCAGTGCTTTGGAGGCGAGGATTGGTACATTGCATCATGCACATTTCACATATTGCATTTCAATGTGAGCAGCCGTGATCAAAACAAGTCAATGCGATTTTAGTGGACCTTGTATCGTATGGTGTGTCGCAGTATCGCTGCATCTCGACAATACTTATCGGTGCTTTCACTCAGTACAAATAGCATACACAGTGAAAAGAGAAGCTTCTGCAAAACGTAACGTATGAGCCACACGAGACTGTCCGTCATGTCCCTGCAGTGTCCGTCTCAAGCCGTAATGAGGAACACAAAGATTGTCTAAAGGCTCCCTGCTCAATAGGCCAGTAAACATGGTTTACCTTTCGTGGCAGTCCAAAGCCAGTGGTGGAAAATCGACATTCTTATGATAGGACTGTTTGCAGTATTGCGGCATGTCGCAATTTCAACCCAATGTGGTTAAAAACCAGACAGCACTGGTGGCGTTAATCAACTTATGAATGTGGCAATAAAAAAATAAAAACCTTTTTTCAATCAAAGTTTGAACGAAGGCCCCCTACTCTGTGTTGGTCCATGGGGTTGCTTTAACCATACGTCACCACAACGATCAGTGCGGGTTGGTAAGGAGACAGAAGCAGGCATTGTTCAGATATTACTCAAAATCTCTTGCCACTGGTGTTAGCCGTGGCTGGGAATCGAACGCAGGCTGTCGGGCTCTTAGTAGAGAGTGATATTATCACGATACTCCAGCAGGATCCAGCAGTCCCAAGAGAATGGAGATTTAAAAAAAATGGGAAAGGATAAATAGGGCAATGATGCTCAAGGTAATATATAGGAATGGGTTGAATCATTTTAGGAGCTCGTGGGACGGGATGGCTTGGGGGAAGGGAATGGAGCCCATGGGAACGTGGTAAGAACATTACGATGATTAAGACTGGTTTATAAGAAAAAATAGGCTAATGCTTTGGGCAAAAACCCTTCCTGAGAGGAGGGGGGGGGGGGCATGGGTAGGGGAGAAGCGGTGACATCGCTGAAGATAACAATTCACACTTTGACCCTGAGAAAAATGTGCCTGCTATGCAATTGACAAAAGAGCAGTTTTTCATTCGGATGCAAGGTCGAAATGTAACAAAAAGATTGAAATGACCATAAAAAACGTGGCACAAAAAAAAAACACTCACGTGGAAACTCTCCCTATGCAGTTACGAACTGCAGCTCTATCGCATTCTTACGATTCCCTGTATTTTCTCAACAATGGGATCTCCACATATACATGAGCACATGTCAACACCCCACCCAGCCTCTGTGTAACAGCGCAGCACACGTGTGTGCAACGCATGTGCATAGCCAAGCACGCATACACATGGCCCAGCACACACGTGCACTACACAACACGTGTGTAAAGTGTGCAACGCATGTGCACACGTGCACTAGGCATGTGCACACGTGCACTAGGCATGTGCACACGTGCACTAGGCATGTGCACACGTGCACTACGCATGTGCGTACACGTGCACTAGGCATGTGCGTACACGTGCACTAGGCATGTGCACACGTGCACTACGCATGTGCACACGTGCACTACGCATGTGCACACGTGCACTACGCATGTGCGTACACGTGCACTACGCAACAGGCGTACACACGTGTGCAACGCATGTGCACATGTGCAGCACGCATACACATGGCCCAGCACACACGTGCGTGCACGCAACACGTGTACACACGTGTGTGTGTGTACACACGTAAGGAGTTCCACATGCGTCCACCGTTGTTTGCAGGCGTGCGGTGTTGTACTAACGCGGGCCTCGCGATGTTAGATCCATCGCTGGTCTGTAACAAAGCTTCTCTGCGGCTTAATGCGAACACACCGCGCCCAGAACGCACAAGCTGCCCTGTTACACGAAGCACACGTAGTGTACACACACACACACAGTGTACACACACACACAGTGTACACACACACACACAGTGTACACACACACACAGTGTACACACACACGTATACACATACACACCCGTGTACACACAGTGTACACACACACACACAGTGTACACACACACGTAGTGTACACACACACACACGTATACACATACACACACGTGTACACATAGTGTACACACATACACACATAGTGTACACACGCACAGTATACACACGCACACGTAGTGTACGCGTGTGTGTACAAACTACAGCCACTTCAACGTGTGCGCATGTGCACTGTACGTATGTGGGTCATAGGGCAAGTAGCGATATTGTTACCTTGTGCACACTCACGTTAACACACTCACTCACGTTAACACACACACACGTACACGCACGCGTGTTAAGACACACACACACACACACGTACACGCACGCGTGTTAAGACACACACACACACGTACACACACGCGTGTTCACGCTGCACACACACACACAACACATGCTGTATTGTGTGTGTGTGCTGCGTTGTGTGTGTGCGTGTATGCGATTGTACACTGCGCGTGCATGTAAAAGTGTAGTCGTGGAGTCTTTGCAAAAAAATAACATACCGTCGAAGAACGTCGGCTTGTTCTCAACACGGAGACAAATATACACACACACACACAAGCGTGTACACAATTGCACACAGACTCACACACGTGTACACCAACACACACGTGTACACCACACAGACTCACGTGTACACCAACACACACGTGTACACCACACAGACACAGACTCACGTGTACACCAACACAGACACCAACTCACGTATACACCAACACAGACCCACGTGTACACAGACACCAACTCACGTGTACACCACACAGACCCCAACACAGACACCAACACACGTGTACACTACACAGACACCAACTCACGTGTACACCACACAGACTCACGTGTACACCAACACAGACTCACGTGTACACCACACAGGCACCAACACACGTGTACACTACACAGACACAGACTCACGTGTACACTACACAGACACCAACTCACGTGTACACCACACAGACTCACGTGTACACCAACACAGACTCACGTGTACACCACACAGGCACCAACACACGTGTACACTACACAGACACAGACTCACGTGTACACTACACAGACACCAACTCACGTGTACACCACACAGACTCACGTGTACACCACACAGGCACCAACACAGACTCGCACAGAGACCAGGGCCCAGACTTCCGATGTCGTCACGCGTGCGACGCGGACAGCCAATCAGCGCGCGCGGCCATGTAGCGTGCAGGAGGAGTGAGAGCCAGAGACACCCTGCACGTGTGGTGGGTGATGTGCAGGGTGGTGGGTGATGTGCAGACACGCTGCACGTATCGTGGGTGATGTGCAGACACCCTGCACGTATGGTGGGTGATGTGCAGGGTGGTGGGTGATGTGCAGGCACCCTGCACGTGTGGTGGGTGTTGTGCAGGGTGGTGGGTGACACGTGCAGACACCCTGCACGTGTGGTGGGTGACACGTGCAGGAGGAGTGAGAGCCACAGACACCCTGCACGTGTCGTTGGTGACATGTGCAGCCACCCTGCACCCTGCACGTGTGGTGGGTGACACGTGCAGATATCCTGCACCGGTGGTGACGTGCACGCACTCCCTACAACCATATGCATTATACCAGCGGTGAAGTGCAGACGTCGCCTGTTTTTATGTTTCCTTTGCAGGCCGCGGTGTTATTGACCAATCTGTTGAGTGTTTTTGTTGTGATTTGTGCTCGTGCATCTACTATTAACCTGGCATCAACAAATATTTTTTTTTAATTTCAAACACGCTCACAATGGCCACTGCTCCCCTAAGCCACGTGTGCTACAGATGGACAACAGGTCATTATGATGAACGTGGGCACACACGTTTTTAGATCTCACGATTTGCCAAAAGCCACCGTGAATCCGCCGAGGGCCCGCTGGCTAGAACACACGAACATGTCTGGGTCACCACTGGGTGTCACTTGCTGCCACTTGCAAGTCCATTTTTCACTCAGCCCCTGTCGTGTGCTGTCACTTGGCGCAGAGCATTCTCATTTGTTTAGTTGTGTGTCGATGCCTGTGACCAGTGGTGGACTTTGTGCCCCCTACTTGTTCTGTCATTGCAATGTTTGTTAATGATCAGATAGATTCGAAGCTTTCGTGACTGTAGCTTTCTGTGTGTCTATGTGTGTGTCTCTCTCTCTGTGTCTCTGCGTGTGTCTCTCTCTGCTTGTGTGTTTGTCTGCGTGTCTCCGTGTCTGTGTTATGTTTCCCTCTCAAATTTAGCAATCTTTGGAAGAACATCATCAACCGGGTCGGGTGTTGACTGTTGTGTTAGCCGACTCTCTGTGTTGTATTGCATTATATTTCTAATCGATTCTCATATTTTTGGTACTGGCAAAGGAGGTCCCATGATATAATTTCTAAGTTTACTATGTTTGTTTTCTCATTCATTTTTACCTGATGATGGTTGCTTGTGTTGCAATCGAAACGTCGTATTCTATTATTATTTAATTAATTTCCTTTCTACGTGACTTTACCGAAAGAACCAAAGAGAAATGATCAGATAGCAAAGTATTTCAGTGTCATGGATGCAGTGGGTGAAATCTACAGCTTGCAGTGTATCACCCTGTATCAGACAACAAGATGACATCACTAAACCATTTTCAAGTCAATTTATAGAAGTCGTTCGCCACCCTAGGAACACGCATATGTATATTCCCCGTCAAGATTGCTGTGTTGATGGCGAGTGGCCGGAACAATAGAGACAATTTGTAGTCCACTCTTCCCAGTGCTTCGTGAGTACCATTGACCTCTGAGGAGCACACATCTGACCTCAAGTAATCAACACATTACCCAGGCATTCAAGTAGTCTCCACGAAACCGGCGAACAAGGAGAAGACCTATGAGCAGGTGGTGAGATACTGAGGGAGGATCTTGGAGGTCCGTATATCTACCGTGCAGCAGCTGGCTGTAGAATCTGGAAGAGGGTGGTAGAAATCCTTACTGAGGTGTGGTGGTATCAACTGGCTTTGACAAGGAATACTTCTTCAAATATTTCTCGTCGCATACCAATGCAACCTGACATTTTAAAATTTCAGAGCTCGAATAAGCCAAATGTATAGACGTAGAACTTTCTTTCGCACAGTACGTAGCCAACCAAGGACAACAAATGAAATGAATACAGTACAATTCCCACATTTAATGTGATGGGGTTCACTTTACAAGTCAATGGAGGTCGGGCTGAGGCTACGAACTTGCGACACTTGTAAACCCATTTTAATCACAGCGCGGGCTCGGTTCCCTAGCCCCAAGGCTACGGAGCCACCTCCAGATACTCTCAGATCTTAAATTAATTACACCACATGACTCGCCGCATCTGCCCGTGCGGAAATTGTGAAATGCACGATATATTGGTCTTCCAAAATGTCCCATTCGTTTTGTTTAAACGCCAGATGTGACAATGACGATGAGCGATTTGTGGTTAAACCAGATCTGGCCTGCAGTGACGTTAAACGGTCGTGAACAGCAGGATTTGTGCTTTTGTCTTCGAGCAAATTTACAGGCTGGAAGTGAGTTAACCCTTTTCTGTCAGCCTCGGGGCGAGAGAGATCCTCTCCGGCGAGTCAGCCCACATCACTCGAGCACTCCGATGTGTTTTCGGGTTGTACCGCGTGTTGTTCGGCACGACGTCCGACGTTTGTCGCTTAGTTCCTGAAGAAGCTTCTCGGCACTTGGAAACGATACGTCTGACATCATGCTTGACAGCACGCGGTCCAACCCGAAATCACATTCAAGAGCTTCACAGCACAACAGCGAAAAACTATGCAATAGTACACATTGATCTGACAACCAACGCATTTGAAGTAAACCGAACGTAGTATTTAATCGCAGCCTTTACAGTATGTTACATAGCCTGTAGTAAACAACATGTCAACTCGACAAGGACACCGCATACACCCTTTCCAGTTCGCAAGGTGAAGCAAATATTGATTTTTATTCACCTATATTTTTCATTATCATTACCATTACCGTTCACTTGTGTAAACAGATCATTTCTAGGTTGACAGAAAAAACGTGCAGGCTTTCCGACAGTCTGATGTGGCCATTATTAACACGTCCAATAAATTAAACATAGCATCTGCGTGCGATTAACTGTCAACAGGAAAACGCGAATGCACGCCTAAATAATTCAAAGGTAAATCGTGAGAAAATAATCTTATCCAGGGAAGACTACCAGTCCCAGAACTCATTTCAGGAAGCTACCGGATTGTAATATTTCCACCTCCATTAAGAAGTGTTTTAATTGATCACAGTGGGGTTAATTTCAAGTGATCAATCGAAACGATATCACATTGAGAGATAGAGAGGGGATAACGTGGATCATAGAACATACGCAGGCGAATGGCATCATTCAAACTGTTAAGAAAAGTCGTTCTTTGGCAGGACACGCCAATGGAAAGAGAAGGTGACTTATGGTCAAGAATAACGATGGGGAGCAGCAACCAAGGAATGCAAAACTTACGAGAGTCACGTCCACCGCGGAGATGGAGCGATGAAATGAGCTCGTGTGCGAGTGTCAGGTGGTTTGCAAGAGTTGGCGGTAGCTAGGGGAGGCTTTCCTCCAGTAGAGGCGTGACCATATCCGATGATGATGATGACAATGATGATTCAAACAATTCGACATTTTACTGGTAGGAACCTCCTGGTTATACCAGCCCACAGGGGATTATTGTGTCCGTCCGTCCGTCGTGGAGGGAGAGGCTGGGTGGGGAGGGAGGGGCTGGGTGGGGGGTGGGAGGGGTGGGGCTGGGTGGGGAGGGGCTGGTCACCCCGTGGTGCCCTTATAAAACTCAACGTTTAACCTACTCACGCCGTTTTGTGCCTGCCCTCACAGTCGGACATATTTGCGGAATACACCACGCCGCCGTTGACCCTGGCCATCAACCCAACGTTCCTACCAGCTCCCTCCGCAGGAATGTGTTAAATCATAGTGGGTGTCAGTGGCCATCAACCAATTTCAAAACATTGTTCAAGTGGCTCAGGGTCCCCGATATTTGTGATTATATAACCGTTACACAGACAATGCATTGGCTGAAACAGTCACAAGCAATTCAAACTATTGCACATGAAAGCGTTTGTTCTCCAGCCGTGTCTCCTCCTGCACGACATTTATACCTACGTGACTTTACCGAAAAAACCTAAGAGTATGAATCCTTGCAGTCACGAAAGCTTCAAATCTAGAATTTATACAAGTGTAGTGTAATAGCGCCGTCTGTTGTTCAGCAACGGCAACTGCGGTGGACGAGTCGTACACACGCCGGTGAGCACTTACGCGGTGTGTGTCGGCAGGGCGGAGGAACTTGGGCAAGGGTCACAGAGACCCCGTCTGGAAGCTCCTGGAACCCGCTAGTGGGTTCGAGAAGGGAGGCGCGGCCAGGGCGGAGCCAGGCCGCGCTGAGTAGATTAAAAGCAGCGGAGAACGAGAGCTCCGGGTTCTAGGAGTGGACTCGTCGTCGCTGTCGTCTTCGCCGCCTTCGTCGCTGCCGCCTTCACTCGATAATTGCGTGGCCAGATAGTTGTTGGCTGTCTCGGTCGACGCCGTCGGTGTAACACGGTCAGGGTCGTGTCTAGGCTGGGCTATATGACTTGGGAGAAGCGAGCGTGAACCTGCGAACCTGAAAGGATTTAATAAAGAAGGTGCCTCCTCAAGAATCCTGTCTTCCGCTCCGTTGACACTACACAAGCATCAAAATGCATGCTTTGGTTAAAATTATTGGTGGCTTTGTGTGGGTGCACAAAAGCCACGTAAATAATGTAACTGTGTTTCCGTGAATGGGTGAAATTGCGGCAGACAATAACAGCAGCGTGCTGATACAATGATGAGCGGGCCACACATGAGCACGCAGACATCGAGTCAGTCTCAATGGCACGGACGCTTTACTCACTCTGTGTGGGTGCCTGGGAAGATGAGATCGCCCTCCTTCCCCAGAGATATCTGCGGACCGTGTTGGAGATATGGCCGATAGTGTGGATGCATCTCTCCTTGTACTATATTTACCTCATCCCCACTAATCACACGAGCAAATCAGCACACTAACCAGACCCAAGCACCATCACCCAACCTCTGACTCTAATAAGCCACCACTCTTCTTTACCACTGGCTGCACTAGCGCTATCCACGCGGCTCTAGCTCTATCCCTAACCACGCTCAAAGTTATTTCCTGCTTAAATGAGCATTGAGGTGGTGCTCATACATCGATTACAGCCCTGAGCGAGTCACTGACATTCAAGATGCTAGAGCCATAGGACCACCACTGTTGACTCCCCCCATAAATTGGTACTCATTGCATCGACCCCAGAGGGATGATGGGCTGAATCAACCCCCCCAAACAGGGTTTAAACTTGCAACCTTCCGATTGCGAGCCGCTTGCTTGACCGCTCAGCCACCTGGCCAGATCCAAACCACACGAGCCAAGCCCTAAGCATCATCACACTATCCAACCACACGCTATAGCTCTACCCCAAAGTATAATCACACTATCCAACCACACTATAGCTGTACCTCAAAGTATAATCACACTATCCAACTAGACTATAGCTCTACCCCAAAGTATAATCACACTATCCACCCACACGCTATAGCTCTACCCTAAAGTATAATCACACTATCCAACCAGACATGAGCACTGAATCGAAGATTATACACGGTTGCAATTTTTTTCAAGATTTTGTTCTTGATACATTTTGCTCATCGATTACGTGTCGGGCAGTGACCATTGGTGTTGTGAGTGGTGAACAATCCACATTACTTTGATGGGGCCCAGTCTATCTGCAAAAGTTGACTCTCAATGATGCAGCCTTATTAAGTGACTCACCTTTTATTGTTCCTGAAAGAATGTGGATGATGACAAATTATTTATTGATGATGATTTTGATCATTATTGATGATATTTATGATGGATGGGTGATTTGAGGATGATAATCATGATTGATTGATGGGATGTTAATGATGTATGATGTAAGGAATGGATAGGGGTGATGATAATAGATAACTGCTTGATGATATTTTTTGTCTCGGAAAGTTAACACTAAGATATTACATTTCACTCCTGTAGGAATGTAAATAAAAGCAAGCGTTAACCAAATGCAAAACACGAGATGTTAAGTTCCCAAAAGTGTACTGCCATTAGCCTTGGCAAGATATATGCAATGTGTAAACTTTGATTAATATTTAACAATAGCATTAATTTACTTAGAGCAAACGTTTTCATCCACTATTTCACATGGCGAAATAAGGGTAAAATTGTCATATTTACAGCTTCATAAAAGTTGCATTTATGTCAGATTTTTTCGGGCAAAAATATGCCAATGTCTCCATGACTAACACTGGGGAAGCTCTTCTCAGCGGCGTAATGCGTTTCAGCTGTTCCACCACGTTACGATGAATGTCCTGAGCCAGGGGTGGAAAATTCTCATTCCCATGATGGGCAGGGCCATATTGAATTTGATTGGGGCCCAGAGGCTGTTCTACTTTTCGGAGCCTCTTATTTTGTACGTTAAAATATTTTTCCCCTTTCCTCTTTTACCCCCACCCATACCTGATGCCATAAATGCCATCGTTATTCACTGTGGTTATGTAACTTGCAAAACTAAATTAAATTGTAAACAAATAAACCTATTTTAATGTGGGGTCAAAGCTGATATGAAACACATGATGAGATAGCTTCCATTACCAAGTTACCTATACGATTCACAGCGCTGAAGTATTGCGTTTCAATCATTAAAAACAGCCGTACAGAATTTGGCCAGTCCCTTAAAAACGGAGGTGCTAGGCTTCAACCCCTATAAAACCTGCGCTAATCTGGCCTTGATGACGATGGGAACCGGTCTATCTATAGGACGACTTCTACCATTGATTTTGCACTAAGTGGTACTCACATAAATGACTCCAGGTGAATGATGGGCCGAGTCGTATGCCGACTGGGATTTGACCAGGACATTTTTTTTGTGGTTGTAGCACTTTGATGACAGCACGCGGCTGGATATACAGACATGTATTCCAAGTAGTGCTTTGTGACTATGTAGCCAATTATGAATGCACTCCAATATGGAACAAGCGTGTGCAGCACCATTCAAACACGTTTGGAGTGAAATGTCATTTTTAAAATTGCATGTCCAGCTGCCTGCATTATTTAAACGAAAATTACTTAAATCTTTTGATATTTCTGCCTCACACCTTCAATACAATTTTGAATTAATTGTGATGGCAGTTGATGAAAAAGCAACATTTTGGAATTACTCTCCTGCTTTCTTCTTTTTCAAACACTGTGTTTTAATGTAAGAAGCATGATAACCAAGCATTATGTGTAGGTACTAGGTGGTTTGAGAGGATGGTGATAGCTTTCATGACTCAAAAAGGGATGATGGGCTGAGTTGACTATCAACCAGGATTTTAACTCGCAAGAAGTAGTTCTATGATATCCACTTCCGTGGATACTTCGTCTTGAGCATTTGAGCTGCATGTGTCCGGGTTGGCGTCGTGGGAAAAAAAACATGCCCGGCACACTACATCCAGTATACGTATCACTTACAAGTCAACCGTGCCTACTCCAGGCGACCAGTGGATCCAGAAACTATAAAATTAGAAATTAAGCCGTGGTCCGGTGGCATGACGCCGATAGCACAATCGAGATATAATTGGGGGAAATTGTTTGAAGGATTGTAAGCCGAGTGCTCCCAACACAGCACCTCCCGACCGCATCTTACAAGACAAATGATAAAAGTTCGCTGATTTATGAAGATATATGTAATGGTGCAGCCCTGAAATTTCTTGTTCACGCCACGAGTGGTAGCGATCTCTAGATCGTCCCTCTAAATGTCTAAAGGATATTTGACCTACCACTGCAACACCCACACTCCACCCCACCACACGTGCCTTCCAAACGGCTAACGGTGGTGTACCCATTTATACAGCTGAGTGGACAGAGGCGGGGACATTTAAGACACTTGACCATTATTTCAACTGATTTGAGATGCTTAGACAGGTCCTTTGTCGTGATAATATGTTTTGCGCTGGGAGAAACCCGACGCAAATGATAGAATGCCACTCAAACTGGCCGTAAATTGGTCAGAAACATTATTGCATGCAAATAGGCATCTCGCTGTCTGCTGCTGAGTGTCACGCCGAGTCCCATCTCTAAGTGAACCACAATCCTCACCTCCGAGCTCACTGTGTTCAGCACGTGCTTATTGAGCATGCGTGGTGATACGATTGCAATGCTCCGAGTGATACGTTTGTAGTGACCCAACTAAGATTCACCTCGCAAAGGCCACGCCTGTGCGCAGGAAGCATAATAATCACCATCAGCCATAATCTATTTACGACTGGATGAAGGCTTCCCCACATCGTCTGCATCCCTCACGGCCAATCCATCTGGCTCGTGCACACGCACCGATCTAAATCGCTTCCGTCTCGGCCGTGTACGTTTCTCTCTGGCTGCCATTCCGTCATCAGCCTCGTCCATCGACCAGCATCGCTCCTTGCCATTACGTGTCTCTAGCAAAGCCCACTTAGCATCGCAGTCAATATGACGTCCATAATTCGCGTTTGTTCCTTGATCCATGTGTTCCTATTTCCGTCTCGCGGTGTCATTCGAAGCGCGATATCTCCACGCCGCTTCTTTGCACACTTTGGGTGGGAATTACACGGCCAAATTGCAAATTTGGCCACACCGCAATTTAGCCAAGGCACACGGACAATGAGTGGCGCATTGCAGGTGATTACGGGCTACGATTATTACACATTGACGGCTCAAAAGGACAAGGCAATTTCATCGGCGCGGTCCTATTACCCATTTACATGCAGCTGCCTCGTTACTCGGCTGCTCTCCCCGGCCGCCTCTCATCATCCCACCCCGGACGCCCCCCCCCCCCTCCGGCTACATTCCTCTCCCCACCCCCTGACTGCTCCATCTAAATAGATGCCTCCCCCCCCCCACCCCAATCCTGCTGCTAGGTTTATTAAGTAAATGCAGGCACGAGGACTGACGCACAGCCAGATCGACCAGAGGTGACTCCACACCAGGCGCCGGTAGATGGGGAGATCGTCAGATGGCGTCTCGTGCGCAAGGCGGGCACGGGGGGGGGTGAGATTGGCTTTGATGTTGAGGGTGACCCCACGCGTTCTTGGGCGATGGTCGTGAGACGGGTCGCGAGTTTGAAATCTTGGCTAGGGATTTCATCGTCGTCATCTTGTTCAAGATCGATGTCGTCATCTTCTTCAACATCGATGTCATCGTCAAAATCGTATTCATCATCTTTGTCGTGATCGATATTGATTATCGCAATCGTCAATTATTGGCAGGAAATCACAATTGTGTTAAACATTTAAATAGAGGCAATTGATAAACAAACAACATTTAAGTGTACTTTCAATTGTGCTTGTAATAATTATGCGCCTTTTATATTTATTAGGAGCTGAATGCAAGATCATTTTTAGGGCACCGTTCTTTTGCAATGAATCCCCGGCCCATTGAGTTTCTTGTAACCCTCCACCATTGCTTGCTTTACTTATGGCAAGTGACACCACGGGACAATTTAACTGGCGGGGGTGAACCGCTGCTATATGCCCGGTGCGAATGATGGATGTCAGGGAGGAGTGGGTGGATGGCAGTTGTAGTTGAAGGATGCTTTATGGTCAAACTACGTAGCAGCAACAGTGAGTCTATATAGCAACGGGGAAGGCTGCCTCCTATACTTCATCGAATCCACGCCTCCGTATGGATTAAATACGACCTAGAAAATCCATTCACCCAAACACAACCGAGCGCTCATGTGTGCATGTGTGTGTGTCATGGAGCGATAGTGTAGCGCGTTTGATTTACGGCCATAAGGCTACCCATCAATGGTGATTATATTATCTGAATCGGTTGTGGGCCTCCCCTAGGTCTACTCAGCCTTATGCGAGTACCTGGCGCAGTATGTAAACATCACCAACTGGTGACAACAAACGTGTGAGGCGCATAGAATAGATGCGCATTCGACTAACGAGTGGCAATTTATCACGCTCTGCCTTTGCGAGCTGCGTATGCATTGATCGCAAAATGCACCAATTAAGGCGGTCGCGTGCGCGCGTGGCTTGTCCCACGCAGGCGCTCATTACTCTCAATTAAGCCTCTTGTTGCACCGGGCATGCGAGTCGCGGCGATGTGCGATGGGGTTGCTTTCAGGAAATGGCCATCAGCCACAACGTCTCATATTTATAAATATACAGTAGAAGATGTTTAGGGTAATGTTATTGACGAATTTGTATTTAAATTTTGATTGAAAGCTTTCGTGACTGCAGGGATTCGTATTCTTGACAAATTCATATTCTTGGTTCTTTCGGTAAAGTCACTTTACCGAAAGAACCAAAAATATGAATGTGTCTTTAGTTTGTGTTACGTGTGTGCTTGTACACCACCACGACCAACGCAGTATCGCACGTATTGTTTTATTTTAATTACGTGCGAGAAAAAACGCATTCAATATTTACATAACGCTGGCTAACACTCGGCAATATCGATGTTATGAACTAGCATGCGCCCATCATCAATTCCACTCGCTCCTACATACGAGCTGATCGAATCGCGCTCCAAGTCGGACGTGATCACTCCTTTGGCTGCCATTCCATTAGGGGCCGTCCATAAATGACGTCACGCACCTGGGGGGGGCGGGGTCAGACATTTGTGACGATGTGTGACGAGGGGGGTGGGACTTTGAGAAATATGACGTCACATCAAAATGCGCAACTTTAAATAAATATAGACAACACGTTCTACAATACGTTCTACTTAATGAAATAGACTTAATAAATGTTTCTCCTACAACATCAGAGTGCAGCGCCACATTAAATATGCACTACAATGACAATAGTTTAAAGCGATTTGAAGCATGTTTTATTTTCAAAATGGAAACATGTTTTTTTTTTGGGGGGGAGAGCTTTGTGACGTCATATTGAGGGGGGGTCTGACTTTTTATGACGCCGTGTGACGAGGGTGGGGGGGGAGGTAAAAAAATCGTCCAAAATCACATGACGTCATTTATGGACGGCCCCTTACCAGCTTCGTCACCATCAGGCCACGATCCAGTCCTGCTATACCACCATACGCCTCGCACATGAACGAATCACGTATTTCATCTCTCCTTCTTGGACGCGTTCTCCTCTTCGGGCTGCAATCCGCCACCAGTGTCGTTTATCGGAAATGATCTCTCCCGTCTCGCGACATGTCCCCCTGAGAATGCTGCGGTATTAAACTTAGACACAATGTACCCAACCGCCACCCCCCCGTGCCGATGGCTCGCTTTTGAAATGCAGCGGTGTTCTATTAAAGTTCACGGCGCTTTGAGAACGCCATGTGCTTGGCGCAGACGGAAACCCATTCATCATCGCGAGGACTGGAAAGCTTTGCTGCCACGCGTGCGGCGGTGTTTATGCGGAGTTTTAAGTTAGAATGGAGCCACTCTCGGTTGAGACTCAACTTGCGTATATGCCGTGTGTGTGTGTGCGCGCCAATCATTGTTGAGGATATAGCCCCAAGTCATTCATCTTTCAACACTAAGCACCGTTAATAATCGATTTGAATATAAATCGTCAAACCATCATTAACGTTATCAATCGTCATAAAATCATCATCAATCATTTGTCAGCAAAATGTATGAATTACAATCATTAATAATTCATCGTCATTATCGATTCGAAATCCATTGTCCATCTACTGCTCAATACTACTTATTCAACACAATATTCACTCACTCTTGAAGAGGGAACGACTCAAAGGCGTGAGGAATCACACACACGTGGGAAAGGCAGCCAGGCAGTGAGCCGATGCCAACAGTTGCCCAAGCTCTTGTGATCCTCTAAATATAAAGAGGTTTTCAGCCAATTGATGAAACCGGAGCACAGTAAAAAACTCACGAATGCGAGGGGGAAACACTACCCCATACGAATTGAACAAATAGCGTCCACATTGGTGTCCGGTACCGCCTTCTCAGGGCTCACGGGAATGGAGGTTCGAAACACGTGTGTGATCACGTGTGTGACCCACCAGCCCTGGCCACCAAGGTGCCGGATGACAGGCCACGTGGTGCATCGTCACAATGGTGTTTTCATCCATCACAGGTCCTCCGATGCGTCAACACAGCTTGCTCCTAGGCTTGAACCGATCTCATCGCTCCATCTCCGCGACGGTCGCTCTTACAAGCCACAGTATTTGTATCGTTGATATAGGGTACAGTTTTACACCCTGTTATGTGTTTTTAAATCCTTTATATTAAGTTCGCTTGCTTGCTTGCGTGCTTGCGTGCTTGCTTACGACCGTGCAAATCTTTCGGGCGTTTTTTAACCCACTTCCCGTGATCCAATCGAGCTGACATTTTGCACACAGACTCGTTGTGCGAGACAATTAATGTTCGTGGAAAAAAAAATCCAAAAGTTTACACTGTTTAGGGAAAACTAATTAAATATTGAATTACCAATTGCTTAATACTGGCAGACAATCATCTGACCCATAAGTGGCAGCCATCTCAAGCCAGAGGACGAGAGGACTCGAGCCGCCACGCATATAAAGGATTTATAGTGAAAAACTTTGTTTTTACGGGTTATACTTATTTCATTGCATTAATTTGGGAATTAAAATGTTTATATTGCGGAGATTGAGCATTCTCGACAGAAATGTTCAACTTCGTAGATGTCGATCAATATCTTTTTCTCGGATCTAAAGTATGGGCACTGTCCAAAACGTCGCCCAATATGTTTGTATTTAAAGGCAGTGCTATTGACGAATGTGTTGAATTTGCTGTCAATTGATTAGCTTGAGTGTGTGACGACTGTTTAGGGAGTCATCTAAACACAAGTGGTTGATCGCAACACTTGCTGCTCCAGTTTCTGATAAAGATGTCCGGGAGGAATATTGGGGGAGGAGGCGGGAATGGTGTAGGGGAGCGAGGTGGTGGGACTTTAAGTTGCTGCAGATACCTGCTGGAGCCCACGATTGGAGTTGATTCTTGATGTTCAAGTTCAAGTTCATTTATTAGGTATAACCCTGTGAGCCATTCGGCTCTTGAATCGAGTGCAACCGCAACAAACAAAAAACTAAAACATGAACAAAAAACATCTTAAAGTGAATATTTGTTGTGATGTCTATCGTAACCCTCTCCTACATATATCTCACAGGCGTCCACTGCTCGCCTGGGACACTTACAATTGTGTCAATTATGGACATCCACAGGTCTCCTTTGCACATCCACTCTCATCATTGGCACTCTAATTGATGGGCGGGTAAGGCGAATTATGATCATCGTGGCTGCTTGTGAAGTCCACTCGGCGTGCCGCTGCGTGTACCGCCTTCAGATGTCTCTAACAGACACCCCCCCCCCTCTCCCTGTCCCCCCACATGACATCTCATTCACAAATGCGGGACTCGACCCCCCCGACTCCGCCGGGCTGATAATGAAGGCGGTAGTGCCCACGCGTGCGAGTGAGTAGTATGAGAGCACAGCTGTTGAGTGGTATGCGCAATGGATCAAAGGACAATAGAGAGAGAAGTAAGGGAGTTACGGAGGGAGGGGAGCGGTGGGAGAGTGCGAGGGAGAGCGGGCACGCTGTGTCGATGTGCGTAACGCCGTCACCGAGGAGCGGACACCCCCAAGGTCGTTCTCTCCCAACTCCACTGCTGCTGGCACCCACAGACCTCCACCCATTAACCCCGGACCCTCCCCGCCCCGCCCCTACCCCCCATTGACAGTCTCGATGGTGTCCGAAAGACTATCTCGGTGTCCTGAAACATTTCTCTAAAATCGGAACTGTCGTAGTTTATTTTATTTGCTGGCCTCCTCATAAGGGCGGGGATAACCGAGTAGCGGGCGAGGTAAACAGCGTAGTGGCCGAGGCGACGTTTCGGGCAATGACCCTTTGTCATCGAGTCGAGTTTGTATTAGTTCGTGTATGCGTGTCCTTGTGCAACAATGCCAACAACACATCATCACCGAATAGCGTTTAGCTGCCAGAGAGAGACAGAGTGAGTGACCGTGGAGGCCCCTCCGTGTGGACGGGGGCTAGTGGCTCGGTGCGCGTGGTTATGTAAATGTGGGCGGGGGGGGGGGGAGGCGGCTGCCGGCTCACCGCCACGGGTGTCCCAGTTGAGCCCTCCCCAAAACACGTGGTCGGCTTTTTACCCTGGTTCCTGTAGTACCGGACTCTAGTACTGGACTGGAGTCTCGACGAGAACCTCGCCGCGCCACTGTCGCCTCCCTTCGCAACTTATGGCTAAAAGGTGATGAAGAAAATTAGACATTTTGCCTGCTTTTCAACATTCCTCCGGTGTTGTTGAAACACAAAATCAACGTGGCGTGTTTTCGCACGTGACGACTTGATTCTAATTGGCTCTGTCGGGTGGCGGAGGGTAGAGCTGGAAATTGTACCTGATTTGAAATACCGGTATTGTGTTAAATTACTTTGCAACATGTTTTTTTGTAGAAATAAAGTAGAAGCCTGGGAGTTTTGTGATGAACCGGTATACACCTCAGCAGCGTGCAAGAATAGTTGACATGTATTTCAGAAACAATTGTTCAATTATTTCAACACGGAGAGACTATTGCAGATATTTTAAGACCCGAACGGCTCCAACTCTGCACTGTATTGGGGGGTTGATTTCCCGATTTCGGGAATCAGAAACAACGGTGGATGCAAAGCGTTGTTGTTGTTGGCAGACCTCGAACCGGTCGATCTCCGACTTCGCCAGCAAGTTTGAGGAGAGTGATGGAAAATGCCGTTGAAAGAGCACGGATTTTCCCAACGCAACGCACGCGGTCATTTCTAGGATATTATTTTGCATGCGTAATTATATCGAATCTCCATGAATTAAATAATTTTCTATCATTTAGAGTTTGTGTTTTTATTGAATTTTTCTAAAGTTATACGTAAAACAAATCAGGTAGTTAATTATGGCCCATCCTGTCCATACACAGATCTCAACCCAAAATAAACTTTTCATGCATCTCTCGATTTTAAGCTTTCGTGACTGCAGGGATTCATCTTCTTGGTTCTTTCGGTAAAGTCACGTAAAATGGAAATAATAAAATAAAATAAAAAAACTAATAAAATAATTACTTATTTTATTATGTTTTATTTGTATTATTTTAAAATAATAAAATAATTACTTATTTTATTATGTTTTATTTTGATTATTTTATCATTTCCATTCTACGTGACTTTACCGAAAGAACCAAGAAGATTTTCACGCATCGTAATATATTGGTCGTGAAAGCCTACGTGGGAATGTTTTGCTCTGCTGAGCTCAGCTGTTTGGATGAAGGCGTGGGCGGCGGGGAGGAGAAGAGAGGTGGCAGGCGTGGGTAGCCTAAACACCGCCGACTCGGTCCTGGAAGCCAAACTAAACCGGCGGCGGTGTTACACCGACACGGTGACGTAAAACGCGAGCCCCGGGGCCCGGGGCGGTCGCCCCGATTCACCGTACCCGGGGGACGGCTCTGATTGGGAGGGTGGGGGTCTCACAGTGTGGAGGGTGAGTGGGGAGCGGGGTCGAAGCAGGGTGGCTGTGAGCGCACGGCCGAGGGGGGAGGGGGGGTCGCTCTGCTCGCGCGACACTCGCGACTTTTGACAACAGCGCGACTGTTGAATTGCAGCGCGTGTTTGTGTGTAAACTCTTGACAACGCATCCATGAGACGAACACATGAAATGTGTGCACTGTGCGTGGATGAGACGCCGCCGTGTCTGTGCGCGTCTGTGCTCGCGGGCTGCCGTGCTTAAGGGTGTGGTAATGAGCGGAATGCTTCACGCTACAACAACGAAGTATTATTCACCACCATCATCATCATCATTGTAGTCATCATCATGAGTGAAACGGTTCATGCTGCAGTGATATTATACATATGCCATACGCATCATCACCACCACCACCATCGCAGTTATTATAATGAGTGCAATGTTCCCATGCTGCAGTATGGAATATATTTGTCGTAATCCCCGTCATCACCGTCGTTGCAATGAGTGTAATGTCGCTCGCTGCAGACAGGGGCATGAGATGTGATGTCGCCGTCGTCATCGTCCCTCGCGGAGTCTGTAGAGAGTAGATCGTCGGGGTATGGACAGTCAAAAATCATGATCATTAAAGACCCCCCAAACCAACCCTCAACATACAATGCATCATCAAAGATCCGTACTGATCGCGAGCAGCTGTTAAGTCCGGTATCACACCGACCCACCGCCACCGCGACTGTCATCATCCCTACCATTATTGTCAATCACCATCATTTATTCGTCGTCGCTACCATAAACACCACCTACCACATATGATTTCATCAAGTGCCAGCTAAGAATAAGAAAATCAAGATCAAGTCTGGTAGACGTCATCACCATCGTCTACCATCTTCAGCGACATCAGTCTTCCCCTCCATCATCATCACCACCATCACCACCACCGGTCGATAATCAGGAAGCAGGAGTCTTTATCGGCGGTGTGGATTGTGCACCGCGTGTGCTCAGAACGGAAGGGGTCGTTGTGGCGGCGGGTTCAGCGATGAGTGGGGCGGGCGGTGGGTGGTGGCCCAGCATGTGATGGGAGGGTGCGAGCGAGATGGGGGGGGGGGGGCAGGACGAGTGGTGGGACCCGAGATTGGGGGGGACAGGGACGAGGAATAAAAACACGGGAGCGGGATTCGAAGAGGAGGAGGAGGAAGGGGAGCAGCACGTGCCCGCGGCAGGTCGGTCGCCCCAGCTCGCGGTGACGTCAGCGACGATTCGACAGCGCGGGCAACGCGCGCAGCACCACCCCCACCACCACCCCCACCCCCACCACCACCCCCACCACCACCACCACCCCCACCACCACCCCCTCCGTCTCCCTCTCCCCCGTCTGCTCCCCGGCAATCGGCATCATCAGCGGCAGCAGTACCCAGCGTGGACGCAGCAGCAGCAGCACCGGCCCCGCGCTGCCCGGCGCGAGAGGATCGGGCACACCCAGCACACCCAGGGCTTTCTGGGATTTGGGAATTGGGATAAGGGATTTGGGGGGTGGGGGGGCAAGCGGGATACGGGAACGGCAGGGAAGGGAGACCCGGGTGGTTTAGAAGCGGCCCGCCGGTGATGCTGCGCCGTGGATACTGCGAGGACGCTGAGACTTGCTGCTGCGGCGGCGTTGGTGGGGGAGGAGGTGGTGGTGGTGCTCTGGGCAACTTCAAGACTCTGCTGTTGCCCCCCAAGCGTTCAGTCAGCGCCGCCATGAGCGACCAGAGCGGATACGAGGACAGCGACAGCAGCAGCGTTGGGGGAGGTCGGCAGCTGACGGGAAAACAGCAGCAGCAGCAGCAAAACCATGGTGCCGGGACTCAGTGTGGCTCACAGGCACAGTACACAGACTACCGCGTGCAGCGTGGCGCTGAGGCTGCAGCAGCTGCTGAAGCTGCTGGACAGCGGCAAGAGGAGGAGGAGGAGGGCGCCACGGCCAAGGAGCGGCACGGGGATGCCGAGTCGCTCAACAGCGGCAACACGGGCACGCGCACGCCGCTGTGCAGGATATGCTTCCAGGGTCCCGAGAAGGTGAGCAGCGGTGATGAGGAGACAGACAGACAGGTACACGCACGCACACATACACGCACATAAACACACAACGATCCCCCGTATTGCCTGCCACAGACTGTTGGGGCAAGCGCTGTTAGCGGCCACTTCTGATGACTGGCACGGCACACAACGGCGTTGGTGACCAGCACCACGCCCGGCCGCCTTTGTCTCCCTAGTGCCAATGTTTACACATCGCACCAGGTACTCACTTGTGGCTGAGTCGATTATCTGAACCAGGACCGGTTCAGATAATCGTCACTGGTGTTGGCCGTGAGCGGGAATCGAACTCGGGTCGCCGGAGCGCAGCGCACTGAGCGCTGCACTACCGCTCCCCACAAAAATAGACAAGCACACATACACACGCTGCGCGCACACAACAAACAAAAGATCCCCCATATAGCCTTGACAGACCGTAGGAGCAAGTGCTGTCAGCGAGCACCTATAAAGGCCGGCACGGCACACGAGGGGGTGGGTGCCCAACACCACGGCCGGTCGCCTTTGTCTCCCCAGTGGCGATGTTTTTACGCACCGCACCAGGTACTCATTTGAGGCTGAGTCGACCTAGGGGTGGCCCAGGACCGGTTCAGATAATCGCCACAGGTGTGGGTCGTGAGCGGGAATCGAACCCGGGTCGCCAGGTCCGTAGCGCAGCGCGCTACCGCTCGCCACACGCACACACACACGTACACACCAACACGTTCATGAACCGATACGCATCAGTGGCATAGCAGCGTGGTTGGCACGGCGCAGACAATACAATGAGGCTCCCTGCCCAATATCTCCTCCGAACTGCGTGCCCCTGTGGGCGCCAGGGGCTTCGTGCGGTGAAGCGCTTGCACCCCCGAGAGCCACGCGACTGTCACGCGTCCACATACAGACACGCGCACACGCTGGTCACGCGTACGCGCATCTGTATCGAAAATAAAAAAGAGTCGCAAAGATGCCCCCAACGTAGTCGAGGCAAACTGTTGGGGGCAGGTGCCGTTAGCGAGCGCCTATTACGGCCGGAAAAGGGCGCACAAGAGGCAGTGGTGTGGCCAGCACCACGCCTTTGTCTCCATACTAACCGGCGTTTATATAACTCACCGGACACTCATTTAAGGTCAAGTTGACCTAGGTGAGGTTCAAATATCGCTCGCCACTGGACGCTATCCCGGGCTGTGTTGGAGTCGAACCCCGGTGGCTGGATTTGTAGGGCAGTGCGCGAACCACTGTGCCATCGTTCTCCACACATACGCACAGACGGACATGCACACAGACGGACATGCACACACAAAATGATCACAATTACAAAGATGACCTGCATAGCCTAAACAGGCGATTGGGGCAAGTGCTGTTAGGAAGCAGCTATGAAGCCCGAAACGGAGGGAGTGATGTGGCCAGGACCACGCCGGGCCGCCTTTGTCTCCCGAGTGGTGATGCTTAAGCATCGCACCATGCTGAGTCCACCTAGGGGAGGCCCAGGACTGGTTCAGACAATCGTTACTGGAATTGGCCGTGACAGCAGTAACCACCCCGCTATAGAAATACCACCGACAAAAACAAAGACGCACGTGCATACGTGCGTACGTACATACATACAGACACACACACGCCCACACAGAGGTGCACGTACGTAGGCACTCACGTGTAAAACACACGTGGGCAGTCACGCACACACCTAACGGTTCCCGCGATGTGTCATGTCGAGGTCCTAATAAATCTATTTTATCGTGAGCCCTACTTTTATGGCCACACAATGTGCAGAAAGTACGTGCCACTTATTTAGAAAACGACACAAAACAGGATGTTTCAGGGGCGCTAAAATGCGACCGCGTCTTACTCAAGATGCTGCGGCACGACAGAACAACGTGCACATCCCGGGGACGATTAGTTGATTTGATTTTGATGGAGAGGGTGGGGGGTGTTCTGGACAGGAGGGCATGAGGGGAAGAACCAAACATCACCGCTGTGAGAGGGGAAATAGAGAGGGGAAAGAGAAACACGCAGACAGGTGGACAAGTGGACATGGTCAGGCGTGGGCAGTGGAGGGAGAGGAAAAGTGTCGAGCCTGGACTTGAAAACGAAGTGGAGTCGGAAGTGCGAACGGTAAGGGACTTGTGATGTAGAGATTCAACCAAATGGAGTGTAAATCACTCGGATTTTGTCTGCTGTTTACAATTACCTGGAATAGTTTCCCATCGGTTAAACGGCACACGCCACGAGAGGCGAATGATTTGGTTCACTGATGATGGTGATCTTTTATTTGTAAGTGTTTAGCACAAAACTAAAAGCAATACAGAACTCGAGACTGGGCCTGCCTCACGAGTTAAACCAATACATATCCGTGGACGTTTTTACGTGGCCCACGTTAGACATTTTTTTCGTTTTTGGCATTTCTCAATTTTCGGTTTATTCATATCGTCATCAACAGCCGTGATCTATCCACTGCTGGATGAAGACCTCCCAAATCCATCACCGTCCCGTACCATCCCGCTGTACAACGTGACCTCAATGTAGCCCAGTATTTTAGCGCCAAGTTTCATCTTTCTAAGCCTTTTTAGAGTATCATTAGATTTATTCATCAGCCACTCACGATTGTCTGTACGAATAATATGCGAATGACGGCTGCTATACGTACATCACACGCACGCATCTCCCCAACGTAATGGAGGTTGACGGGACTGCAAGTCGCGGCAGCTTCTGGTAGAGGGGTGTCGACTGTGTATTCGATTTCCTCGGGGGATAGCGCAGCCCGTCCTGCACAGCACTGCACTAAAACAGCGAGCGCTTTAATGCTGCCCTACATGTATATGTAACAGATTCAATGTGTGTGTGCGTGATTTTTATGCTGAAAGATATATGCAATACATGCGACCTGTACACCACCAGGCAGGCAGGACAATAGTGTCCAAGGCTGTCCCTCGTCTAAGCATGCATTCATCAGGGCCAACACAACGATGAATGCTTACAATGATAATACTTTAATGCTTCGCATGTGCCGTATGCACATATGCTTCTTATATTTCATGTACGCATAATACATATATACATGCATGCATTCATTAATGCAGGCTTCCCATGCTCCATGCATGCATTCATTCGTACGTGAATGAATAATACATGCTCACTTTCCATCCATCCATTATTTCATACATGTACTCATACATACATGCATCTCACGTATATCCATCACTTCCAATTTCGGGATCTCAGTCAGGAGATTTCTCTGAATGAGAACATCTAATTTCTCCCTTGCTCCGTCTGGAGAGGTCGCCTCGGCGCAGTTGACCTCTGCACTCCCTCTCTGCGCGCCCCATTCACAATCCCCGCGTCTGCTTTCGCAAGAGACGCATTTCCTGCGCTCGTTGTTTTGCACAGTCTGGCTCATGCTGTCGTCGTGTCATGGCTAGGACACTGGACTGTCCATCCAGAGGTCACCGCTGGATCAATTTCCCGGCGCGGCAGTAGAAAGTGGGCAGGCTAACTCCCACCTCTTCCAAATACGTCTGGCCAGCGTGCAAGAAGAGTAGGCCAAGGGAATGTTATTTAGTCTTTCGTCAGCTCCACATAGTGAAGGTCTTTCCGCATCTGCACATTGAGCCCGTCCAAGCCCACAGCTCGAATTGCACCCGGGTTGAATGCTCTCAGATGCTTTGCCGGCTGATTTACGATGCCCGTGTGCGTAACGTGCATGAGCTGTGTGTGTGTGAGAGATGTGGTGGAGCACTGCCGTAGTGCGAAGCACGCTGTGCTACGAACCCAGCCACACACGACTTCGATTCCTGAACACAGCGAACATCTCAGTGGCGATTATCGGATCCGATCCGGAGCTTCCCCGAGTGTCCACCGACTTCAGCCTTAAACTTAGCACCTGGTGCATGTGTGTAGACAAAGCACTGGGGAGACAAAGGCGTTCGGGCGTGATGCTTATACTACACTATCCCTTCGTGCGCCGTACCGGCATTAACAAGCGCGTGCTAACAGCACGTGATTTAACAGCCTCAAACGGCTATACGAGGGATCTTTGTTGAATCCTTGTTGCATGCGCGGATGATTGTCTCTCATAGGGGTCATTTCCCACAGCTTCAGAATGACATTCACGCGCTACCGCTAATGCGGTCTTGGCCCTGTATTGGGGAGAGAGAGAGGGGGAGGGAGGGTGGATGCACGTTCTGGGTAAACAGCAATTTGGCACAGGACCGATTGCAGGTGTTGCATCTGCCATTAATTTCAGCCAGTTAAGCCATTAACATCAGGGGTACAGCCTTCCACGTAACCTTGTGCCAAACCAGCGAGCCTTCCCATAGTTCACGTGGCCTCAGACTGCACCTAGCCTGGCACAAGCGCCGTGGTGACGTCGCCACGGGTTGTTGCGTGTGGAGGGCAGAGATGCCAGTTTGAGCAGGCACACGGAAAGATGAGCCACGCAGCGTGAGTTCACACGTAGAGGAATATCCACGGACGCCAAGGCGCACGTGGATTTGGCTGCGTCACCGAGGTGAGAGCGCCTAGAATCTCCACCTGTGAGCTGCAGATGTCACCCAGGGAGGACGCAGACTCGTAAAACAAAAAAAATTAACCCGTAAAAACAAAGTTTTTCACTCTAAATCCTTTATATGCGTGGCGGCTAGAGTCCTCTCGTCCTCTGGCTTGAGATGGCTGCCACCTATGGGTCAGATGATTGTCTGCCAGCATTAAGCAATTGGTAATTAAATATTTAATTTGTTTTCCCTAAACAGTGTAAAATTTTGGAATATTTTTTTCACGAAAATTAATTGTCACACACAACGAGTCTGTGTGGAAAATGTCAGCTCGATTGGATCACGGGAAGTGTGTTAAAAAACGACCGAAAGATTTGCACGATCGTAAGCAAGCAAGCAAGCACGCAAGCAAGCAAGCGAACTTAATATAAGTATAACCAGTAAAAACAAAGTTTTTCACTATAAATCCTTTATATATGCGTGGCGGCTAGAGTCCTCTCGTCCTCTGGCTTGAGATGGCTGCCACCTATGGGTCAGATGATTGTCTGCAGTATTAAACAATTGGTAATTAAATATTTAATTTGTTTTCCCTAAACAATGTAAAATTTTGGGAAAATTTTTTCACGAACATTAATTGTCTCGTACGAGTCTGTGTGCAAAATGTCAGCTCGATTGGATCACGGGAAGTGGGTTAAAAAACGACCGAAAGGTTTGCACGGTCGTAAGCAAGCAAGCACGCAAGCAAGCGAACTTAATATAAAGGATTTAATAAAGGATTTTAAAAAAGACAAAGATCTCCCGTATAGTCTTTAACAGACGGTTGGGGCAAGTGCTTGTTATAGCGAGCACCGAGTAAGACGGGAACGGCACACGAGGGCGTGGGTGGCCAGCACTACGCCCGGCCGCCTTTGTCTCCCCAATGCCGATGTTTACACACTGAATCAGGTAGGTACTCGCTTGAGGCTGAGTTGACCTAGGGGAGGCCCAGGATCGGTTTACATATGTCACCGATGTTGGCTGTGAGTGGGAATCGATCCCACCTCGCCAGGTGCGTAGCACAGTGCGCACACAAGTACACACTGACACGCAGACACACAGACGCACAGACAGATGCCCGTGTGCGTAACGTGCAACAAAGACCGTCCATAATGCTTACAGAGACGATTGGACATGTTCTCTTGGCGAGCACTTAATTAAGGCCGGAAGAGCGCACGAAGGGATGGAGTGGCGAGATATACCCGCGGCCGCCTTTGTCTCCCTAAGCGCTGATGTTTAGACGCCGTTGCTGTTCATCAAGGCGAGGCTCAGGACCGATTCCGACATCACTCACCACTGATGTTAGCAGTGGCTTCAAAATGGAATGCAGGCTGCTGGATTCGTGCAGCCTATGTCACCGCTTCCCACTCATGCACTCACTCACCAAAAGACACGGAGCCCCATGTAACCTTGCGGCGAGTTTGTTGCTAGCGACCGCCCACGGCTCACGAGCTTGGGTGGCGGAGCCAGCACGACGCATCCGTGCCCGCCTTTGTCTCCTAGCGGCTGATGGGTTGTACAAAGAACACAATGCAGGCTCGCGTCATTTTGTGTTATGCATTCGTGGTCGAATTCATCTCGTGGAGGTGCACATCGGATTCAGATAACCAGATAACACTCACCATAACGTTATTGCACACAGAGACAAAGATCCCCCCCCCCTGTATAGCCTTAACAGACTGTTGGGGCAAGTGCCATTAGCGAGCACCTATTAAGGGCGGCACGACACACGAGGGGGTGGGTGGCCAGGACCAGCTCGCCGTTTACGCATCGCGTCGAGTAATCATTTAATCGGCCTCGGGGCCGGTGAAAATACTCGACACGTGTCGGTCGTGAGTGGGAATCAAACTCGGGTCGCCGGTTTCGTAGCGCAGTAAGCCGCGCACATTCGCATACACGCGCTCTCGCGGTGTAACAGGATTAGTTGATGGAATATCGGTCACTTAATCGTGTGACCCGCTGATTGACGCGGGATCACGAAATGGCTAATTATTAAAATGCCAGCCTCCTGCACTATACGCCGCATGCATTATACATGAGGCACTTAGCGCGCAAAAAACCACCACACACAGCGCGGCAGCAGACAGCCAGACAGACAGCAGCAGCAGCAGCAGCGAATGGCTAATGCGGTATCCGCCCCTAACCACCTGGCTCTGGGAACGAGTCAATGCCTTTATGCAAAATGAGACGTGGTAGAGGAGAGAGATGTGAAAATACCCGCCTGGGCTGGCTGTGAGCCCCGGCGAGCGATTTTCTGAATGACTGTTGTTGTTATAATCGCACGAAAGGTAGACGCGCCCCGCACGCTTTGGTAAAAGACATTGGGGTTTGTTTGCTCGGCTCTTCTAGAGACGGAGAGATGCGCCAAGCATCTCGCCTGTGCTTCTCACCGCCTGTTGCACTCGTGCGTGGCCACGTTCCGCACAGGCCGGCCAAGGCGACGCTCAGCACTGTCGAGGGGGGTTGGGGGGGGGGGTCACGCTGCCGCCTGAAAGGTCACCGTCGTTCAATTGTCAGAATCGAAGCAAAAAGTCCATGCTGGGGCGGTGCCCGGTGCCGCAGCAGTTGGGGTGGGCTGGGAGGGCGCGCGGGGATGTTGAGCAGCTTGCCGAAGTGTCCAGCTACGGAGCGAATGTGAATTGGCATCGGGCGAGAGAGGCCGCATGCAGACCGACGTGACGGTGGGTTTGTGCGTTGCTCGGCTGTGTGTGTGTGTGCCTGCACCGTCGAGCCCTCGTTTCAATGCAACTGGTGAATGAGGACCTACGCCCACGCCATGCAGGTCGCCGCGGGTTATCTGACCATACTTGACCAAGCTGGTCAGTGCGGGTTTGGTGAAGGTGCAGGCGAGCATAGAATGTGTGGAGCATAGCAATACCGTATTACAATTGATTCGTATTCACTAGCCTCTACTGTTCGCAACATGCTGGCTGTATAAGCTTATTAGAAATCACTTGCACAAGCCGGTGACCTTTGCTATGCTTGTTTATTTTCTCTCTCCCAGCTCTCCCCCCTTGAGAGACGGTTGGTCTCTTGGGCTCGCACCCTGGTTGTTATAAAAGACATCTGTCTTTATCACCCGTCGGGTTCAAAAAAATATATATATTGAAAATCTGTACAGCTGCTTAGGCTCCTATTACTAACACAGTCATAGCTAATGAGTGACATTTATTTTGGACACAATGTGCTGTCGTTACAATCACAGGGATTAGAGCACGTGCATTAAATGGGATTTCTCAAATAATAATAATAAGGGTTGACATAAGTGGCACATGGCTATTTAATATAATCTGTAATACCGATACAATCATCATGCATCATCATTTAATCATTGACCCAACTCAACCCACATCGTATTCACTGAGCTTCATTTGTTGCAAATGTTGTAAATGTGTTTAAGCACGCAGCGAACAAATTGAGAGAAAATACTTATGGAAGAAGCCAAGTGATTTCTCCGGCTTGCCAATGAAGGCCCGTGGAGTGACTATACATTCATGCGTATGCATGACGAATGAAAAAAAACTGTCACGAGCTGCACGGCGTGAAGAGGCCCTCATCCAGCAGTGGCTTGGGCAGTACGTCACTCGAGTTGTTAGCGCGGGTTGGGCGAAGTGGGTCCAGGGCAGGAATCGAACGTAAGTGAACCGGTTTAAGTTAGCGCAGTCGCCCCTTAACCACCGCGCGCCACCGCTCCATCTCCTGGGAGACAGTACGGTACAACAATGGACGTTGTTCCATCGTCATCTGCTGTTCAATGTATGCATGTTAAACAAAATTAGTTATAATTTCACTTAGCGTTTCTGTACGTAGACCCGCAGGCTGCAGCAGGTGCAAACAGTCCCCCCCCCCCCCCCCCCCATTACTGAAACCGATCTTACTTAACTAACATTCTGTGTTTGGTCCCTGCAGCATCAATAATTCATGGCCCTTTAGATCTGGGCGACGTTCGCGTCTCTCTCTCTGTGCTTATTACAACACCGCCTGTTAGAGCGATGTCTCTAACGCCCTTAGAGCCCGAACGAGTTGTCTATTAAGTCGCGTAAGAGAGTTCAAATTGTGATTCACTTCGTTTGTGTTTATCGATTAATCTAGCATACAGGGCTTCCTCGATATTCCGCCTCCAGAAAGCGTAAAACTCCGAACAAACCACGCCCAGTGTCACGCAGCCGATCATGCTGCGATGGCAACACCAAGATCTGCCCATCACCTCCCGTCCAGCAGCACTTAGGAATGGAGCGGATACGTTTTCCCAACTATTTTAGTCTTAACCATTTATCGAGTAATCGATTGTTTAAATAATCTGACATCTCACCTCCAATGTAGCATGTGATGCCCTTGCAGCAGGAGCAGCAACTCAAAAGGTGGGCCCGTGTAGCTTTGTGCCAATGATCGTTCTGTGGCAGACTGAAACCACACCTGCTCCTTGCACCTCTGCTCGGTGCACAGGATTTCAGCCCAGGCGAACGCGATGTCTTGGGACTAATCCATTCGAGGTGTGTCTACCTGCTCAAACATGAGCGGCCCTGAGCCAAACGTAGACATTCTACATTATCATGACGGGAGACATTGACTCCATCGTACTTCGACTGGAGGCTTTAAAACAATGCTGTGCTCTCGGCGGAGTAGCTATCGAGCGTGCAGGCAGTGTGACTGCACTGCCCCCCCCCCCCGGGTCAGAGGTGTGGGGGGAGGCCCAGACGGGGTTGGGGGGTTAATTGGATAGGGGCCCCCTTTTGAATATTTGTACCAAAGCCGCCGCCAGACACACTACGTCGAGTTGATGCTCAACTGGGATTTGAATTTCGTTCACTGTGATTATGTACACACACACACATGCGATCAATAGATAGATACCCAGGTGTAATAACAAGGATATAGAAAACAACGTTTTCATTAAAACCTCTTCATGTCTCCCACCAATCTCAATACACTTGTATTGAATTTTTGAACACGCTCCCGATTCGCTTTGTCCAACATAGCCGGTCGGATTTGCTGACTGACGGTATCCAATGGCGTGTGAGCTAAGGTAAGCGATTAGTGAGTTATCTATAAATGGATCATCCTACGTGTGTATCATTGGAAGCGATCGTGCAGTGGTTAGCGATTTACGCTAAAAACCCGGCGACCTGAGTTTGATTCCCGCCGACAGCTAATATTGGCGACACATATCTGCACCGGGAAAAACGCGTTCTGTTGGTTTACTCAGCCTTCAATAAGCATCTACGTTACGGTGTGTGAAACATATCAGCATTGGGGAGACAAAGGCGGCCGGGCATAGTGCTGGCCACCCACCTACTCCATGTGCCATGCCAGCCTTCATAGATTCTAACTAGCAGCACTTTCCCTAACAGTCTTATACGGTATATGGGATTTCTTTGTCTTTGTGTGAATATATATACTGTATAATGAAAGTGGCTCTCAGGAGTTGTCAGGGACTCATAACGAGCTTGGGGAGCGATGGATAGCTTGCAAATGCAGGTCATGGACGTCTTTCATGATCCGGCTCAGGGACCTTGATCTCGCCGTCTGGGGCCCGTCCACCACCACTTGTAGTTTCATCAGCCTCAATTTATGCACCACCCTTGCCAATCACCAGGAGCTCCTCCCCTGCGGGCCCTGACCCAGAAAAGTGCTGAGAGGTCGAGCGCAGAGGAAGTGATGCGATTCGCTGGGAATTGAATCACCATCGTTGAGAGTAAACAAGGCGGACGATAACTTGGTAATTCATAATTGGTAGGTAATTTCAACGCTTTATGTATATTTTAAAACAATTATGCGCGGGGTGGGGGAGGTCTATGAAGGATGAGGAATGTTTTATGTGCTCTACGCTGACAATATTCATTTTTTAAATAGAGGAAATATTAATTTTGTCCAAGTGTATATAGTGTACAGTACTACATCAACGCATATGAGGAAATCGCCTGCAATGCTCCCGATCTTGTCAGATCTTGGAAGCTAAGCAGATTTGGACCTGGATCTTGCTTGAATGGGTGACCACTGTGCACAGATTGTCAAAGCGCTTTGGGGAGGTTACGTTTTGGGCAGTTGAAGGCAGTACAGCTACAACAACAACAAAAACAACATTGTTGTACCGTATGTCTATGTCTTCACGTGCGTGCGTTTCACCTTTACCAACCTGCACTGACCAGGGTGGCAAATAATGGCCACATAACAACACTCACAACCCACATGGCACGGGGAGGCCCTCATCCAGCAGTGGGTTGACCAAAGGGCTGTAATATGTACAGGTCTACAAAGACAAAGATCCACCGTATAGCCTTAAGAGACTCGTGGGGCAAGTGCTGTTAGAGAGCACATATGAAGGCCGACAAGGCACACAAGGGGGTGAGTGGCCAGCATCACGCCCGGCCGCCTTTGTCTCCCTGGTGGCAATGTTTACACATCGCACCAGGTACTCATTTGAGGCCGAGTCGACCTAGGGGGGGGGGCCAGGACCGATTCAAATAATTGGTCACTGGTGTTGGCCGTGAGTGGGAATCAAACTCGTGTCGCTTGGTTCGTAGCGCGGCGCATTAACCGTTGCACTACCATTCCCCCATACAGGTGTACACACACGTGGCGAGGTTGTGCCGGGGACGTGCGCGTGATGCTGTGTGTATGTGCGACTGGCAGGGTGAGCTGCTCAATCCGTGCCGGTGCAATGGCTCCGTGCGGTGGACTCACCAACCGTGCCTGCTCACGTGGATCAGTGAGCGCGGGTCATGGTCCTGTGAACTCTGCTACTACAAGTTCCGCGTGCGGCCCGTCAACACCAAGCACCCGACACAGGTGCGTTGTGCGCACACGCAGACTCCCTCGGTCATCGGTTTATGTGGCACATGGAAAACCTGCTTAAAACGTACGAAGAAAGGCTGTAATTTGTTATGAAGAAGGGCTATTTCCCAAAACGTTGCATGCTATACATATTTCCTTTTAAGGGTGTGTGTTATTGACGAATGTGTTCATTCTTTTGGGTTATTTGTGCTTGTGTACCACTGCCGACGCATTGTGACCAGATAATTTGCTTAAACAAATGCTGCTGGAAAACATTGGTCGAGAAGGCCAAGAGGGTGATGACCCTAAATAGTAAGTTCTTGTTACGTGGTAAAGCAGACCATTGTTTGTCCTTTTTTTCATTTTTTATTACCCACAATCCGCCAAGATGGAGCACAATAAGGTTGTGCAATGCAGGTCTCGATGAGCTACAGGTCTGGCACGGGCACCATGGCACAGCAGAGGGCGTGTTTCTGCCCGAACACCAAATTCCGTTCACACGACGTCCCTCGTCGTTGTTTCCAGACAACCGAAAGAATGAGCGCCGATTTTTTTAAAATATTGCTTTACGAGGCACATGAACCAGTTGATCCAGTGGCGGCGCCAAGCCTTGAGCAAACTAAGAGCTTAGGGCCCCAAAGCAGCTCCATTGCAAATCTTCGCAAAGATAACCATGTAACATTACAAATGATATTTTCCCACATTACTATTTTGTCTGTCTCTCTCTCTAGTCTCTCATCTCACTCTATCCCTAGGTATTGTCAACATCTCTTCTGTTATCTCACGAATTTTAAATCTATAGGGGGATATGGGGCACACATTATTGATGCTAAGGGCTCCCAATGGGACAGCACCACCACTCCCGGTTGATCTGCATTACAGATCAACCAAAAAGCGTCATGTGCCCATTCATACAAAGTTTAACTACCATTGCAATAAACAATCAGCTCTACATATACAGGCCCCTTTGTCAATCCACTGTTGGATGAGGGGCTTCCCACGCCATGCAAGCAGTGAGGGTTCTTTGACCATACTTCACCACGCTGGTCAGTGCGGGATGGTGAAGGTAGTGGGGAAGTGCTGCAGAACAAGAATTCTCTGCAATGCCCTCTACTCACTACAATACCTATTGCACCCATCTCCACGCATGGTGGGCACCCATCGAAGTACGATGCAGGTTCAACCTTGCTTCACTTCCGAGGTATGGAATAATTGTGCGCATTGAATGTTATTTTGTCAAGGGGAGAGAATAAATCATCCATTAATGGCATTGGCCAAGCATCCCGATTCAGAGCCCTCATAAAAAAATGGCCGAATCCCAATTAGTCTTTTCTGCAAAAATATTTTCTATTACATTTGATTTATTTCTGCACAAAAGTAATCAGTTAAAATAATATATAGATCCCCTCCTACACATAAAGTTGCCACATGGGCCACCCATTATGGCAAAACTACCAACACCCTAATTTCAACAAAAACTATTAAAAACAAGTGCAGCATCTTAGCTGCACTTAGCAGTCGACGTTAATTACCCACTTACCATTAAGCTTTCCCCTTGGACAATCCCGATTGTTTCGTGGACCAATTGCACACAGTACAGGGCAATTAATACTCGTAAATCGTACATTCCCTATGCAAAGACATTGCAACCAATTTACGATAAAAAGACACCGGCCTCTGAGATAACAGCTGGCACCGTCACCGCGGGGCACACCAGGGCACGCCTCTGATCGAGAACATTGGAGGGCAAGGATTGGTGAACCACGAATATATGTATTCGACACCCAAGCCCACTGGGGTGTGAGGATGCCTGTGGGATAGCAATACTTACTGGGTTCCTGAACCCGTCTGTGCACACTCTGTGTATTCATCCCCTTGTGTGAATAATGGCTTTTGTCTGCGTATCTCTGGTTTTCTACCACTTGGAACATTCTTTAAAATAGAAATTGGCCAAGCATCTGAATGCAGGACACTCCTGACAAAAATAAGATTCTTGAGACTCATTGGTATTTTCTTTGGATATGTTGCATTGCTCTTTTATCTCTATGCATTGGTTGCTGTCTGTACCCAGAAAATTAAGGGGCACAAGATGTTGTAATGGCAGAGCTCGTGTGGCATCACATTACCTAGATTCTATGCCAGTGGCAACATGGGCATGAGCAGTCACTGCGCACAAAAATACCAAGACAAATATTCCCCATGTAGCCTTTACCAGACTTTTGGGGCAAGTGCTGTAAGGGAGCACATGTTAAGGTCTGGACGGCACACGACAGGACACACACCTGGCCACATTTGATGTTTATACACCACACCAGGTACTCATTTAAGGCGAAGACAACCTATGGGAGGCTCAGAAATCTTTTAGATATCGCTCGCCACTGATTTTAGCCATGGCCGGGAATCGAACTCGGGTCACTGGGTTAATAACGTAGTGCGCTAACCACTGCACCACCACTCTCAGCATACACACCAAGGATTGCAATAACACAGCCTACAGGGGATTCCAAAGGCTGTGTCGCAGGGTTCATTGTTAATGCCTGTGACTCAATAAGCCAGCGTGATGTTCGAACCGCACCGGAAAGCCACCTCGAATCGTTGCTATTACGATCATCATAAACACAGCCCACCTTAAATTTCGATTTAAAGCTTTCGTGACTGCAGGGATTCATCTTCCTGGTTCTTTCGGTAAAGTCACGTAGAATGGAAATAATAAAATAATAAAAATAAAACATAATAAAATAATTCTCACGACGTTTCGGCCACAACGCAAGCAGCCGTCCTCGGGTGAAGAACAGGTCTGTCGAGAAGACAGAGTCTGAACGTAGGTAGTCTGGGGTGTTTCATTCAGACTCTGTCTTCTCGACAGACCTGTTCTTCACCTGAGGACGGCTGCTTGCGTTGTGGCCGAAACGTCGTGAGAATTATTTTCTGATGTTTTATTTTTATTATTTTATTATTTCCATTCTACGTGACTTTACCGAAAGAACCAAGAAGATGACAGCCCACCTTACCACTGATGGGCGTTTAACCCCCTCTCCCCCCATCACTTGTTCCGTGACCCTCCGTACCACCCCCCCCCCCCCCCCCCCGTTAGTGGCAAGGGGTGTCGCTCTCGCCCATCGAGCGGGTCCAGGCCGCCGCGGTGTCCCTGGGGTGCCTCTTCCTGCTCGCGAGCCTCGTGTGGCTCGTGTGGTCAGGCCTGAGCCCCGCCGCCACGTGGCAGCGCCGTGACGTCCTCTTCCAGATTTGCTACGCGCTCTACGGCCTCATGGACATCGTCTGCATCGGTGAGTGCCCCGCACGGCCTGGCCACGAATCAGCGTTGAGGCGGCATTCCTCGTGGGTTGCTCCTCGATGGGGATGATTCATAATGGCCATGTCAGCAGCAGCACCGAGAGCCTGGGTTTGAATCTGGGTTTTGGCCATATGTGATTGATCTGGGTTGTCGCGTGTAGGGTCATGGTTAGGTGATGGTCTATGTCTGTGTCCACTCATCAATGCTGGAACAACAAACTTGGCAGAATGAATACTGCCGTGTGCTTTGATTGCCGAGAGATAAGCACTTCTATGGCATGAGAATGTGCACCATACATAGTGTAGGTAAGACATTTTGGAAGGAACCTCAAAAATCTATTAAAAACTAATCACATTCATCATTCGCTCTTCCTTCCCTCCGTAGTTCTGTAATGTTATCCTTCCAATGTCTATACTCTTTGGTTCTTTTGGTAAAGTCACGTAGGTAGAAACTAGTAGATCACGACGTTTCGATCGCAACACAAGCAACCGTCATCAGGTGAGACCAACACAGCAGGGGAAATTATCCTTCCAATGTCGTTCTGCAACAAGGGGTGACTTTACATTGATGTCTGCTGGAGTTAGTAATAGATGTCGCTTCTTCTGGTGGACACATTTGGAGACAAAGGGAAAACTTTTACTGTTAGGAATCTCCTGCTTACACCAGCCCACAGGGGATTATTGTGTCCGTCCGTCCATCGTGCAGGGAGGGGATGGGTGGAGAGGGAGGGGCTGTGTGGGGAGGGGAGGGTGGGGAGGGGCTGGGTGGGGAGGAGCTGGGTGGGGAGGGTGGGGCTGGGTGGGGGGGGTATGGGTGGGGAGGGGCTGGTCACCCCGTGGTGCCCTTATAAAACTCAACGTTTAACCTACTCACGCCGGCTTGTGCCCGCCCTCACAGTCGGGCATATTTGCGGAATACACCATGCCGCCGTTGACCCTGGCCATTGACCGAGCAACCCAACGTTCCTACCAGCTCCCTCCGCAGGAATGTGTTTTGCATGTGATAGAGGCTTCTATGGACCGCCAGCGGGGCAACTGATGACCCCACCTGGCTCTACCCCAGCACGTCCCCGAGCCAGGTTAACACGACGGCTCAGTATCACTCTTGCAAGGGGGGCCTGGTCAACAGTGGTTAGGTGCAGGCAGTATGTGATTACTGCAGCAATGATTATCATCAGTAGCAGCAACAGCCATTAACTATTCACTGCTGGATGAAGGCCTCCATAAATGGTCACCATTTTAGTCTCACGATGCAACAATCCATGCATCACCTGCACACAACCTGATTTCGTCACTCCATCTCCACGGTGGACGTCTATTTCTATTGGCTGCAAATGTCATTATTCTCGACCTTCAATCATCATCCCCTGTAGTGATGAGACTTGCCTAAGCCCACTTGCTTTTCACAGCCAATATGATGTCTCTAACTTGTGTATGTTGTGTGTATGTTCTCGACTCCCTGTGCTACCTTGCGGTTAAACGACCACGCATTGTTATTACGATAGCGTGCGCACGCTTGCGTTCATTCTCTTCACCTCATTTCCCTGGTGGGTTGTTGCGGAATGCTTTGGTAGAGCGGTCGCTGTGGGGTCACGGTCGCCGCGGTGCCGGTGGAGGTTAAAGGGAGATTAAACCGGCCACGGAAGGTCAAAGGTTCACTTGGGCGAGCCCCCTCCCCCCACTGGGGGGTAATTAACGACCAGCGTGTTGACGCATCATCGGATCGAACGGCCCCGAGATCTGCAGTTGTGTGTGCAACACCGAGACCACGATGATCCACACCGTGAGGTATAGGTGTACGAGGGATGAGTTTTAGATTTTCAATTTTCGAATATCAAATATATTTGGGATTTGTTTGGCCCAATCTGATATTTTATAGAGTATTATAAGATTGAACTAATTTAATGTATTGTTTACACTGACATAGGTGATAATTAACTTTAAATATTTAACAAAGTCTCATCAGTAAAGCAATATTGTTCATATAAACATATCTATAGTCTATAGTATGTGCAAGTGAAATCGTGTTTTGTCAAATGTATGTCACGTGACATAGCTTTTTGTGGTAAAATCACATAAGTGGCGTCATGTTAGGTTTTTGGATCATGCGAACATTTCCTGTCGAGGTCCACATTTCACATTTTGCCTATTAAACTGAAAATTGGGAACGCATCGCTGAGGTGTGAAGCCTCGTCTACGTGAAGACTGTATGAGGACCAACGGGTAATTCTTACATACTGCTGGACAAGTGCAGTTAGTGAGCACTTAGAGTTGGCATGATACGTGAGATGTTGATTTGGCCAGCAACACACACGTCTAACCTTTGGATGCCCAGTGCTGATTAAAATCTCAACTGGATTCTTGTTTGAGACTGCGTCGAGCAGTGTTCAGGCAGGGTTTATATTCCGATTGCCAATTGTATGCATCGTGGCACAAAATTGAACATGCATCAACAAGGTCATCGTGAATTTCTCTAAAAACACATCCACTGCATGTGGGCATAACACAGATACCCCATGAGAGCCTCTAGGCTGCTGGGGCAAGTGCTGTTGGTGAGCACATGTGATGGGGTGGTGTGACCAGCACCACTCTCGCCCCTCTTTATATTCCCAGTGACAATGATTATACACCACACTCGATACCAGGTCCAGTTTAGATATTCGTCACTGATGTTGGCCATAAGCATTGCTGGGTTTGCACCACAGCGTGCTAACCACTACCCCATACATACACGTAACCACGCACACACTCTCTCGTGCGTGAAATACATAATTCATCATTAGCTTTGGCTACACAGTGCAGCTGCTTTCCCTGGTCAGGTCTTGCCCTTGTGAGCATCAATGGGCATATTTTTTGCGTTTGCTGCTACACATAAAATATTTACGATAACCACTGCGGCGCACGGCTCACGGCGCATGGCTCACGCTCAGCGAAAGTCCAATCAATGGCTCGCAGCTCCAATACGCAATCGAACCAATTTCATAACACCCCTCCCCGTCCCCACGGAGCCCAATTTGAAAGCGTCCCGTTTAGTATGCGCTCATTTATGCATCGGAGCGCATGTTGTAATTTACCAGCTAATAACACCGCCGCTGTCCTATTAAAGCCCCTCTTTCTTATTATTTCCTGGATAGAATCCAATATTGCCCCGTCCGTGTTGCGTTCCCAGAGGTAGTGTAACTATCGACTGTGCGGTGGACGAGAAAAATGTGGGTGCAAAATAATTAATAAAAGAGTGAGGTGAAATGCAGGTGGTATTTCACCACTGCTTGTTCCTTTTTTCCCCACGCCGTCTGTGGCTGTTTATGCGTAATTTGTCCCGAAGGCATCCGTGGGAAAAGCTTTAATTATTCTCCACCGTTAGTGGATGATGTCGTCCACGCACACAGGCTATGCATGTACTTCGTGCAGCAATTGAGCCCGCCACAGATAGTTAATTTGACCTTAACCTTGGACCTCACGACGATGAGCCCGGATATGAATGCAAATCCGTTGTCTCATCTTAAACGCACAAGGCAGTCCCATTTCAGCCTCGTACGGGATCATCAGCAGGACAAATGCCTCTCCCAAGAACCGGTGCTCAAAGATTTGTCCGTACAATATTTGTCTGGGGAGTAAAACCTGCCTGGTAAATGTTTGAGAAGAGACCTGATGGCTCTTTGGGACATTCTGTCTACAGGAAAGCCACCCATATAGATTCCTATCTGAAACCTGATTCCCACCACCATCCGGCACAGAAGAATTCCCTCATCAAAACACTACACCATAGGGCCCACTGCATTTCTGACCAACACCACCTAGCCAGTGAACTGGAACACGTATACCAGGCCCTCAAGATGAATGGATATTCGGACCGCATTATCCGCAAAGCTGTTTCTCCAACCATGGATAAACAACCCCCTGAGACGCCGATCAAAACCATCACGTTACCATACATAGCAGGCATTACCAAAAAGATTTCCAAAATCTTTAACAAACACATGATCCAGGTCAGATTCAGTACAGTACACAAAATCCGTGATCTAATACCATCTGTGAAGGATGTCATTCCTGACATGCAATATCCTGGAGTCTACAAACTAAGTTGCACCTGTAGTGATTGTTACATTGGGGAAACGAAACGTCATATCTCGGACTGTGTTCACGAGCACAAGGCAGATCTGAAACACAGCAGAATTAATTCCTCAGCCGTGGCTGACCATTGCTATAACGCTGTGGGCTCTCATGATATTGTTTTTTCCGAGACCAAGGTGCTCTGCAAACCGTCTGGCTACTATCAAAGGTTTGTTCATGAAGCCATCCAGATATATAAACATAGACATAACTTCAGCCGGGAAGATGGATACAGATTGAGCAATCATTGGAAGGATGTTATCAACCAGGTAAAGCCATAACTGCTTTTGGCCTCCCTTCATATCCGCATCTCCAGTTTCCTAACCCTCCAACTCCCAGCATTTTCTGCCGTGCTTGCGTCTTACTTGTAGCATCCACTCCCCCAATCCCACACCCCCACCCTCCCTGTCTCTCCTCCCTTGCTTCTCCCCCCCTTCTCTTGCCTATATGGCCTCTTGTTGCAGCAGCCCCTTTTGCCCACTTCAGCAATTGTTTCTTGCTGTGGTTGTCCCACCTGATGACGGACGCTTGTGTTGCGCCCGAAACGTCGTGATTTAATTTATTTTATAACTACGTGACTTTACCGAAAGAACCAAAGAGTATGGTAAATGCATGTTTATTATAATCCTTGCTCGCACAGCATTACCATAGCATTACTATATATTTGCTCTGCTCTTTACAAGAATACGATGCATGTTTTGATTTTAAAAAATACATGTTTATCTCCCGTTGACAATAATCCTGTTCTGTTTATCCGGTTGTGATGGGTCATATCTTTAATCCAGCACTGTCAAGGTAGGATTTGGTGGTTCGTATAAAGATTTGAGATACTCCAAAGCCGACTGGGATGGTGGGATGTGAGGTGACACAAGATTCTGCAGTAAAGAAAGTGGGTTCAGGATCCCGTCCGTGGGGACGTGCTATTGGGAGTGTTACCACCACGAACGCTTGGTTGGCTTGCTCTGGGTATTCCAGTTTAAAGCCGCTACACCCGTCCCTGTGTTTCTCCTAGTAACATAAAATGTCAACTCGCTTCATTCGGAAATATTTGATCATGAAATCCACACATTGCTCGTGTCGATTCGTCCCGAGACCCCGGTGTCCCAGGCTGTGCCACTCGCACTCTACGATGTGTTGGTGAGAAAAAACATTTTTAATAATGGTGAGGAGTGCTCCAGTGATGTTGCCTTCGCGCTCCTTCGTGTGATTTAGAAGTATTTTTCTCTCTACTTTATGACGCCTACGTGTGGTTGATACAGCTCGTAATCCCCCTGTGAGGTGGATAATACGAGTGGTTATTTTATTTTGCAAATGACCAGTGGTGGTCTTAAGAAAAGAGACATACCCCCACCATAGGAACGAGGAATTTCCAAACCGCCAGCTCGGGGCTTTAAAACGGAAGATGAGTGCCACCACACCACAGACCCAGCGCACGCACATGGCGCACACGCTCCCAGGCTTGCACTAGGACCTTTTTTTTGTGCAAAATATTGTTGCAGCCGCAAGTTGTTTTTCATCTCGGTATGGTTATATAAGAGCCAAATATGCACTCGTAGATGCACACATTCTCAATCATGTTCATCCCAGGAGGAGCGTGGATACAGGTGCTGTGAATTGCAATCGCTGCAGTACAGATAACTTCTGCTGCTGTTCACATTTATTTCGAGGCTTCGTTTCTCTTCCGCGTAAGATTACTGCAATTATTTCAGTCCGAGACCACTCGATACATAAAAGCACAAGACCAGCATGCCAAGGTAACACCACTCTTACACCCTGTAATGAATGTGCCCAATATGTGGTGCCAGCACAATACAAATAGCGCGCTGAGCTACCTTTTGCGAATTGCGTAAAGAACAATGCCTTTTTAGAATGTTTTTTTTCCTACCCTGCACATTTCCCCCAACTAGTTGTACTGGCACTGTAGTCCGAGAAAGTACTCGAGTGAGTCCAACTTTCTCCTCCGCAGTGCACCAGCGCTGCCAATGGCTGCCCTCTTTTTTTTGCCAGAGTGGCACTCGCAGACCTCACGGATGGACAGGACAAGGTTAAATAAATCCATCAAACACCATTTACGTTGCACGAGAGACGTGCAAACGCACACAGCGGCTCTGCGGACGCTTTTCTCTCGCGCACGTGCCGAAGTCGACTTCACGCAACTGACGTCTCGCCGGTTGCCGCACACACTTTATATTCCCGTCCGTGCCGTTACCGCACGTCGACATTAATTAAACGCGATCCTGTACTGACGACGCGTCGCTCAGATTACGCGGAAATTGCTCGTGCGTGGCGGGATTCACACATTGCAGCTCGCCGCCGGCTCAAGCCACCCTTCCACGGCCGTCCTTCGCCCCCCACCCCCCACCCCTACTAAGTCATAGGCCCATCATCATCATCACTTACCGCTGCACAACCACGCGGGGCACTCATTACTCCTCCACTGCACGAATAGTCATCTCCGTTTCCGTCGCGCATGATTAATTAACCGCCTTTGCACAGGACCAGCGCATGTCCCAGAGATGCTCGCTATTCCATGAATCAATACATCATCATCATCATCATCGGCTCGCCCGTATTTTTTCCGCCATTAGATGTAAAGAGCATTTGTCGCTGGCCGCTGAATGCGCGGGACGAGATATTGACTCGCCAGGAGCAGCCAAAATTCCAACCAAAGCAGCTGAGAAGCCACGAACCACACTGAACAAATAGGTCACAATCATCATTCAAAACTGACTTGTAAACTCGGACAGTCGCTGAAAATTCACGCGATCTTTTCACATCTTGGCAGCTACGCAAGCCTGAGCCAGGATAGCGCTGGAATGTATGACTACCATGTGTAACAACAGGCGTCATAGAGGCCTTTTGGGCTGTGTGGTGGGCAGTACGGAGCAGTGCAGCATAATCAACTGTTGTATTGCACTTCTATAGTTCCACATCTCTGCTCCTCGCCTTCATCGACCCACATTGATCGGCATGGTCAAGTATGGTCAAATAACCCCCACGACCCAGATAGGCATGGGGAGGCCCTCATCCAACAGTGGATTGACCAAGGGTTGTTCACGTACACACCTCTGAAGGTGTCATGGCCTGATAAATCAGCCAATCGTACATTATTTCGCTGTGAGGCCGAGTTTTTACTCGTGTTTTTATCGACTGCCACCAGTTCCTCAAAAATTGCGAATTCCATTTTACCTTCACGATAAATTACAGTATCCTTAAAACATGTCCCCCCCCCCCCCCCGCCCTTTGTGCTTTCATTACTTGATAATTATCAATGTGTCTCTTTGCTGCCTTGGCCCAGACTCTATCTTTGTTAATTATTCACACGTTAATTATGGAGAATGTTATTATCAACTCCCCGAGGCACGTTTATTAGGGCGGCGACGCGGCCCGGCTGCAAGCGCGTTCGCCGCCTGTTGCCGAGCTTCACGGTTCGAATCCGGTGGCCGCCCTGATTATCACTGCCAGTGTAATAACCATCATAATAATAATACGACACACCGTCGGCTTTACAGTGGACGTTGAAGGTCCTGCGATGCCGGCGTCATTATAAAAAAATATTTTTTTTATTACCCGAAAATTACTCAACTAACGCCTGGCAAAATGAAGCCGTCTTGATCTCTTCAGTCCTTATTTTGTTCAACGAAATAAACTAACCGATTTTTCATGCGTTCATGGCAGTGCAGCATTGTACACGGGTCAGCTATCCACAACAACAAACACGTTAAATAACGTGTCGTCACATACAAATATACTTAAGGCCATTGGATTATTGGCTTTCCAGACCAATATTATTTTTCATAATTTATTTAAGCAAGCCAGCGCTGGCCCAGTTTCGACCTTGACCTTCCGTGTCCCAGGCTTGTTAAACAAATTCTGCTGCGGTACTGGATGTTCAATAATTCACATCTTCAAATATGTAAAAAAAAACTATAAGATTCCCGTTTTTTTTATTCCGATTGTGTTACTGTCATTATGTCTCTTGATTCATATATTTCTGTTTGGATCTGTGTAGGAGCAGTGCATAACCAAGTATTTGAATTGCCCCAGAAGGTAATATCAGAGAACTACCATACTCCTTAAATCACTTATATGAGGCACATTATCCACACTCGGAGAACACATTTGAATTCCCTGCGCATATTCTTTTGTTACGAGTCAATCATGTCTATCTAACTGAAAACCTTAAGTGTCAAAGCCACGTTAAGTGAAAAACCAAATAGAATGTTAGAGGGTTTTATTCCGTCGTTTGTGAGCAAGCCGAGACAATTAACTCACAACGCCTGATAACTGGTTTGAATCACGCGTGGCTGTCCAGATTCAAACCCAGCATCTCAGCAGCGCTGGCTCAGTGCTGTGACCTCAGTCACCCATCCACATCTCAAATATTTGTTTTTATCCTCTGCCTTTTAAAGATCTGAATATAAAATTGTCCCAACTGTTTGCACACATTGATGTTGATTCTAGGAGGTTGACACAAATTCGTGGGCTAATCTCCGTCGTTCCACCAATGTGGGGCTGTTACCTCCGGGTATAAATCACATGTGGCAGCAGCGGAAAGCATTTGGAAACTCATGCTCGTGGCTTTGTTGTCCTTGTCAAGGGGGCTGTATTGATGCATGGTAATCACGTGTCCTCTCTGGTAAACATCGTTATGATGACATCAGACCTCGAGGGCAGCCCGATGCCAACGAGGTGCGATGTTTAGCTGCTGGTGTGAATCACTAATTGATTCCTCCAGAAGATACGCGCGGTGTTGTTGCTTCGCGCGTTCACATGTCAGGGACTTATTTTGGTTATTGTGTTAATTTATCATTTCCATGGGCCAGAGAGCAACACAAGCCCACCAGCGTGGCCTGGAACACGTGCAGGCATATGCACGCTCCATCGCGCGTACGCTATCTGTATTCGCCGAGGTGACGAACAGCAGAAGTACGAGACATTTATTTCACCTGGTAAAAGCTGCCTGGGTTGATAAAAAAAACGGTGCTCTGCGGGTTCCATGATTCCTCATTGAGACCCAACGCGCGGTCGTGTTTGTACCGCAGGGTTCTCACTCGCAGCGCCGTCTCCAGCCTCTACTCATCACTCCTGCATGCATGTACCACCATTTTGACTTTCATTTTGCCACGTGTGAAAGTTCATTGATATTCACGAAATATCATCAACACGCGGCTCGAGTATCTGTAGTTACGCACAGAGCAGTCATTAACCCTTTATCGTTTTAAAGTCGGAGCGTATCTCCGCTGGTAGTCGTGTATGTTAGAGTTCCTAAGCCAGTGTAGGAAATGTCACATTACCATGGCTAAGGTCAAGATATATAAGATTAAAACCGCTGCCACAAAGCAGAGCAATTTTTTAAATTGATGGTTGTCTGATTAGTTCACCAGTCAGTATTTTAAACTTGAGGTTGAGTCACGCGCTCGAACCACAGCGCCATTCTGCAGGCTACAAAATTTATTTCAAATTTTGGCCAGTGATAATTGACAATCGGGCAACGGCTGTGAATGACAATGCATCGATTCTCTTAACGCCCGATTCTGCAGCGCAAAAATTACCGGACGGAAGCAGGACTCAAACTGCAGCGCCGTGCGAATTTCGGTTTGCGGCCAATTCATCGACCTTTCCGCATTTCATCCGCCCGAGTGAACGGCGTATGTTGTGAAACGCATCGGTGGAAGATGGACCAGGAGGCTAAGGATGCGAAATATGAGAGTCCCTCGACTCATACGGCATCGTTCAATTAACCCCCCTTAGGAGGGAAGTACGCAACTCCTGGAGATAGCGAGCGAATGGGGCGATGGGAGAGGGGGGAGAGAGGTGAGGAGGGTGGGGGGAGCTTCAGTGAGCCACTGCACTCCTCCTTAAACCCAAATGAACGGCTCATGCAAGGTCGAATTCAGTGCACAGTTTGTTTGCTTACACAAATGCCGATTGATGACTGGTCTGCAAAGTCAATCGGCTCACGGATCCAATTGTGTTTGTTATTTACATGGATACACAGAATGGAGATCTACTTATCTATGGTCTCTCGCGGAAGTCGATTTGTCATCCTTCGCATTTCCCTTCCTCTCCCCCAACATCAGCCATCAAATATCCATTAGCACGGGGAGGTGGGTGGTGGTGGGGGGGGGGCGGTCTCCATAACCCCAGATCGGCACGGATGCCGATGCCACCACCACGTTCTGTTTGCAATGAGTGCACCCACCGGATGCACACGCTTTCTCAAGTAGGATTTCCAGTCATAAAAGACGGAGATCCCTCCATACTGCTATACAGAATACTTCATAAAATGCTCTTAGCGAGGACCTATTAATGCTGGAACACGTGGCATACGAAGGCGTAGTGTGGGGGGGGGGGCTATAGCAACGATAGCCCCAGCCAAGCTGAACCCGATAACGCAAGCGGTGCCGAGTACCCGTGGTCGCGGCGGAGGCGGGAGCCGTCGAGAGCCTCCATGAATCTTTAAAAATGGGGCCCAGCGTCTCTGACCGATGGGGCCAAATCGTAAGCGCTGCGCTCAGCAAATCTCGCCGTGCCGATTGGGTTCACAGTGGCGGGAGACTGTTGCTTTCCTTCGCGGTTGCTTGAACGGCAGCTCCCGGGAAAAAACAAACCTTCTCACTCCCATCTGAATGAGACCTGCAGCACCGACAACATGAATCTCACGCAGCTTCAACAGAGCGAACCGGTTGCAAGCGGCACGAGGGGTTTCGGGTTAAATAAGTTTCCAATTTCTACGTGAAATGGAAGAGAAATGACTGTAAATGTTTATATTAAATAGGCAAACATCCCCCCTCCCCTATAACCTGCACAGGCAGCAAGTGCTGTTAGAGCTCACCATCGAAGGCCAACGCGGTGGCACGAGAGGACAGGTGGCCAGCATCACGCTCGGCCCACCTTTGTCTCCCAGTGCTGATGTTTTACACAAAGCACCAGGGATTAATTTAAGGCTGAGTCGATCTAGGGGAGGCACAAAAATCAGGTTCAGATATTCGTCACTGATTTTGGCTGTGAGTGGCGATCAAACTCTGATCACCGGGTTTGTGAAGGCAGTGTGCTAACCACTATTGCTCCCTCAGTGTTTTATATACATACACACTTCGGCACCATTTATGCTTAAACTGTGTGGGTTTAATTGCTATGGATAAATGAGAGCGTCGTGTTGCAGCGATTGCGACTTACGCGAGTTCGATTCCCGGCCATGGATAACATCAGTGACGAGCGATATCTGAACCGTTCCTGGGTACATCCCATGCTGACTCGCGTGGTGAAGTACGGTCAAATAACCTCCACCATCGACACGGCACGAAGAGGCCTTTCATCTGGCAGCAGATTAACAAAGTGGACTCTTTTCCTGGCAGCTATTTCAGCCGCATCATCTCTACATAACAAAGAGGCTCAGTCCCTTTTACACGAACCTTTACATCATCCGCACGTAGTTTACACAACAAAGGCTCATTCCTAACAGCGTGCTTCAGCCGCACCGAACCTCACAAAAATACTATTCAGGGCCTACCTTGGCTCCTCCCACCCTCAACCAGTATATATACAAATACTGTCTTCTTGGAATTTCTCTCACTTGATACAGCTATCGTGCTGTGACAGTTCCACCTGAAGACGGAGGCTTGTGTTGCCTCCGAAACGTCGTGATTTTTATTTTATTTTTATTTTACTTTTATTAATTTACATTTTTTACCTACGTGGCTTTACCGAAAAAACCCAAGAATATGGATATTTTTTTGTTATTTTAAATGCTGAAACTCATCCATGTACACACGTTTCTCCACCTTCCCCCCAACCCCCAAGGCCTCCTGGTCCACGAAGGCCCTGCCGTGTACCGCATCCTCAAGCGGTGGCGCGCCGTGAACCAGCGCTGGCGCGTGCTCAACTACCAGAAGAACGTGGACAAGCTGGGCAAGACGGGCCCGGGCCGGGCCTCGGCTGGCTCCTCCGTGCTCTCGCCGCTGCGCTTCCACTTCGGCGTGCTCTTCCTGCACCTGCTCGATCGGTTCGGATCGGGTCAGGAGGGCGCTGAGGCGAGCGGCGTCACCCCAGAGCTCGTCATGAGGGTCACGACTGTTTGAGGCGCGCAATGCCGGGCGCACGGAGCTGGGTGGCGGTGCGCCACGAATCGTGGCTGCAGGAGGACGAGACTTGCAGCGGCCAACGGAGGAGTTATTGGGAGAGAAAAAAAACTTGCGGACAGATCAACGCGGATTTTTATGAAAGTACTATTGCGATTGTTATTATTGCCATCGGAATTTTATAGGCGAGGTGGCGGACGGGCGTGCGAGTGCCGCTGGGTGGTCGAGGGTGGGGGGGGGTCATCAAAAGGACGATGAAAATTGAAAATGCGCGACCCCTTGGGCCCAGATCTCCATGTGGCCGCGCTGTCAACAAGGCACCTTACACCTCAATCCTACGCTGGAACTCCAGGAGCGAGACCGGAGCCGCTTTGGGCTCGCTCCGCCGACCACGAGAAGGTGATTGGCTTTGACGATCGCGCACGCTTGTGGTGTCCCCAGCGGACGATTGGAGGCGACTTGAATTTTAATGTCCCGAACGCGTGCAATGGCACTTTTAAAAGCTCTCCGAATCATCCTAGCAGCAGCACCCGACGGCAGCCTCTTGTGATGTCGCGTACGACTTTACAGAGGGGGGTGGCAAGGGGCGGGGGGGAGGCGGTTGGTGAGACAAACAGCAGCGTGCATCGCAGGTTGTGCACCGGCACTTTTCAAGTTTATATTAAATCGTGCAAGTCACGGAGAAAAGCACGCACACGCATACCACAGAATATTTCATTTGCCCTTTGTTTTGTATTCTTCCACGCTACTGAATAACCAAATATTACAAACAGTATGCAACGTGTGTGTACACACACCGCACGTGCGTCTGACTAAGACATTCAGATGCGCAATGCTTTACTTATTTATGTTGTTGTAAAACGTTTTAAGAATTTAGAATTTTGCAACGGTTTGGTTACTACCGACTATCATTTATTGCACAGTTGTTGAATTTCACAGACGAGAGAAAAACCCCCATGGCCGATGAGTCCGTCTCTTGTGCAGACAATGCTTTACCGTCGATGGTTTTGTGCAAGTCCACGCGCTAGGCAGTGGTTCTATCGGGAGGGATTACGCTCATGCACCCACACGCTGTGCTGGCAGACACCGCTCTTGCTCGGGGCGGAGGCGGATGTGTGCGAAATCCATCTGTGCTTCTACACAATCCCTGGCTTTTCCTGAGTGCGGGGGAAGGGGGACACGGAGGATGGGGTTTGCGTGGCTAAAATCTGTACGACGCGGGAAATAGGAAGGGAGGGGGATAGGAAAGGAAACACCCTGGATGGTATGAGCCAGGGATTTGCGGGTTTAGGAATGGAGGGTATGGTGAACGGTTACAAATGGGTGCCGTATAGTGCGACACTGCGGCAGCCCAACCCCAAACTCATTTCTAACCCCAACCCCGGACCCCGAAACCAACCACAACACCTGTGAAACACCATCCATTCCTCTCTCATGCCCGCTTGTGTCGTATTCATTTACACGTCAACTACCCACGCCCCAAAACAAATTCTAATAGTTTAATTTTTCACTCCGCTATAATAGCGCCCAATTGGGTACACAAACAAAATCCAAAACCATCCCGACCCAGTGTCACTCAGCCGTGGTCAGTAGCAGCAAAGTGTGATGCGGCATTAACAAATCCGTGCATCGTGCCATCTCCAATGAATACACGTGGGTGAGAGAAAGGCTAAACTGTCCCAGCTGTAGTCACGTGCCACACCGCTGCCTTACAGGCCACTGCATTGACACTGATGCACCAGCACTATTTCAGTCCACGACTGTATGAAGGCCCCCCCCCCCCACGTCTTGGTGGGTTGTGGGGTTTATTCGACCATACTTCACCACGCTGGTCGGTGCAGGCGGGTGAAGGCGGCGGGGGACCATTTACGTGGGAGCTAAGAAGTACGATACATTGTGTGTGTTTGTTTTATTGCCACTCTCCTCATGGTGACATTGCTGCCCGGTCGCAGCCGAGAGCACCTGTGTTCTGCTTGGTGGTCGCTCATCGCAAGCACTTGTCAGGGGCTCAACCCTTGCTTAGCTTTTGGGCGTGTTATCAAATCGGGCAATTTGGGCAAAGGGGGTGGATCGTGTGCTTATGCATTTTGCCCCCCCCCCCCGCCCGTTATGACGATATAGAAATTGCTTCATATTATATTATTTATCGAATTCCCAGCATCAGCAGCTACGGCGGAGCAATGAATGTGAACGCCTGGAGACATCCCATGTTTTATTCATCGGCCGAATGCGAATCACCGAGAAACACTCGCCTGAGATGAGTGAACACGCGGACAACCACAACTTCACATTCTCCATATTTTTTTTTATTTCAAGTCATTCCTCCGTCTCGCCGAAAAAGATACCCCCCCCCTTACCTTCCACCCCATGAATGAATTGTATTAGTGTGATTGGCATGGCAGTCAGAACAATGTATATATGTATACAGCGTACGCTTATGACCAAGTGTACCCTGAATGTGCCTGATATCGTCTGATCACGGAAGCTAAGCAGGCTGGATTTGGTTATTGGCAGTTGGATGGGTGACCACCAGGGTGTGCGAGGTGTTATCGTTGGGATGCGAGGTGGCCAGGGAATGGCAGTGCCGAGTATTGCCCCAGTATTTGCGTGGCACGGTTTCTAAAAAAAGGGTACTCAATTTTTTTGGGGTAATTGGCCAAACATCGCATTTATAGATTTGAGACACAGCGAGGCTTTTTTGGATAGACAATTGGCTTTGGCATCGTGCAGTGAAGCCTCGCCGAGTCTTACAACGTCTCAGAAGGGTTCCACTCTGGATATCTGGCCAATGTATTATCGAAGGAGCGTTTAAGTGGATAACGCTCGCAATGTGTGCGCGGACTCTTACAGTGGACGTTGCTTCTTGCAGTTTGCACTCTGTCGTGAGTCTCTATCGCTGCCCATCGATTTCTGCCGACGTATCCTGCCCAAGTCCACATTTCTTAACGGACACGGGACTCATTTGAACTTGCCATTTGTTTTCTCATCCATGCATTCCTCTTCCCGTCTCTCAGTAGCAAACCCAAGTCGTGCACCTCTTCCATGCGCCGTTCGTGTTTAAGTCACGCCGCCAATGCCTGCGATCCAGTCATGTTCGCGCGGCTGGAATGGATTGGTCCCCCTCCCCCCCGCCCGTCCCACCTTACCTAGGCCGTCAGCGATAAACGAGCGGGGGTGGGAACATGCCGCTCTGCATGCCAATTACTGCCAAGTGTTCACCCGGGGGATGCTGCCATGGAGAAATGGATACACCACAGTTACGTCGATCGGCAGGTGGCTCGCGATAGGGTGAAGAGTCGCGGGTGAGATACAGCGTGAGTGAGACACTCCGGGGGCTGTACTTGTTCTATTTTTCCAGGAGAGCGTCGTTGGAGTCTGTAGATGATTCTATTGGTAGTCGGGCACGGCGTGAGTGGCCAGCACCACGCTACGCTGCCTTAGTCTCCCTCGTGGCGATGTTTACACACCGTTACAGATACTCATTTGAGGCTGTGTCGACCTAGGGGAAGCCCAGGACCGGTTTAGATAATGGGCACTGGTTCAGAACACACACACACACGCGAGGGAATAACAACACAGAAGGCATACTTCACAGACTCAGCAAATTAAAGCCGTGGGACTCATCCATCGCCGCGTACTGGCATCTCTCGACCACCGCAGCCTCATCACGCCTCCTCCGACATCCAAACACCCGCGCTCGAGTTCTTACGTAATTCATCACCCGCCCCCGCCTAAGCAACACACGATGTACGGTCGGACGCGTCGTGGGTTTCCCGCAGCGCACACGTGGAGGAGAGGGAGCAGTGGTGGGGTACGGTCACACGCTGTGCGCGGTTTGAGTACAGAGCTCCCAATATTCTGATGTCTGTCTGCAGGCAGTTTGTCATTCGGTACACGTATTAAGTCCTTTTGTAAATTCCACTGCTGATTGATGGTCTCCCCACGCTGTTCGAGCATACCCTGGTCAGTGCGATGTTGGTCAAGGCGGGGACCAGAAGTACGGTTCAGAAAAAGAATTACGCTTCAATATCTATCACTGACCACCACGTGGCCCTGCAGCAGCCTATAACACCTGGTTACGCATGGTAGTCGCCCAGCCAATGCTCGGTTACCAACGATATCCAGGCTCAATTTAACTTCGCTTCCGATATCTGACGAGATCGGACGGATTCCTGGGGATTTTATAACAAAGGCTCTCTCACAGTGCCATTAATTAATGAATAGGGGCGCGTGAAATGGTCATTATCACGTGTAAATGGAGAACGATTCTAAACGCGCGTGTGTGGATATGGGCGTTATCTGGACATTGGCGCTCAGAGCTGCCCGGATCGGGAATGGTGTTCTCTAAGCGGTTTCACACTAACCGGATAACACAAAACCATTGCAGGCATATTGAACAAGCCGATGAAAACCTAATAACATTTCACACACACAACACTGGCAAATTTAGTCCAATTGCTATCGTTCATGTGCATCGTACCATTTTTCTATTCCGTACCACGGAGAATTTCGTCAGAGCCAGAGTTGCCTGAAGTAAATGCGTAGCCGGTGAAAATTGCGCTAAAATTGCCCCAGTGTATCACGGGTTGAAATACTATTAAAGGCCAAATTGGCAATTGTGTTAAAATTTGTTTTTTATCGTATTTTTGTGTCCTGTTGGGTAATTCCGTTTGTGTTGACCTATATAAGTAGTTGTTTTAAATTACATTCCCAGCCCTTTTGTTAACCCACTGTTGAACGAAACCCTCTCCACGCGGTGTCAATTATGGAGGTTGTTTGACCATAACACTTCACCGCGCTCTCCTTGTGAAGGCGGCGGGTGGAAGGTTGGTGGGGGATCGAACTCAGGTATTTGGGTTCAAAGCGGAGTGCGCTAACCATTGCGCCGTCACTCTGCCCCATCGTAATTCTGCACTGTAAAACCCTGTTGTCAATATACTGTTGTATGTACGTATGTAGAACTTCTTTAGCACCGCAGGTAGCCAACCATGCATAGCAGGTGGTGGTGGTGATGGTTATTTGACCATACTTCAGTACACTGGTCAGTGCGGGCTGGTGAAGCCATGGCAAGTCATGCATAGCACATCGCTGCCGTGTATGTGCAATCGGTAAACCCTGAGTGATGAGAGATTCATGCTCGTGGTGAGTTGTAGCACAAGGACCCTTCTGATTACGTTCGGTAAAAAAAAATTCCATGCGAATGAATCTCGCCTCTCCGCACGGATCTGCACAAGAGACAATGTCGTAATACAGCGATTCCAATCGTCACCAAATGCAAATACTATGCCAACGTTCCTTCCCCAAGCGAGTTAATTGATGACTTATTTACAATCGCTGTTATCGAATTGCCATTTCAGAGATTTGCGAGTGCTAATTATGTAAGTTCTTTAATAATTCTATACATGTAAGACCCATGTGCTTTAATTATAAAAACTATCTTTTCAAAAGTTTGCGCGATCGATCTTCTCTGTGTGGTGATGTTGGGATGTGTGATCGTCAAATCTACTCAACGCGGGCCAAACGAGACGGGACCGGCCCCACCCTCCTCCTCGCTCGCCGCGGGACCCAACCTTAATTAATCAATTACCATATAAGGCAGACGAAAATAATCTAGTGCGCGCGCCGGATATCATCTGCATATATATTGGAGAGACAGTGATGGATGAGGGCTTTGTCTGTGAAGCCTCCGTGGGCGGGGGTAGTTGGGGGGGGTGGAGGTGAGGGTGACAGTGTGGGGAGAGAGGCTGGCCCAGGCTTTACAATATTGACGAAAATGCTAAATCCCATTGGTCCATTGAAAATAATGATATTTGATAATCCTTTATCAATCCAGTTCCGGGTGAAAATCTCCCCCGTGCCTTGTCAGTCATAGGGGTTGATGGAACATACTGAACGCTGGTCGGCGTAGGTTGGTAAAGGGGGAGGTTCAAACCTAAGACCCTATCAGAGATCGGTGGCGAGCGAAACGAATTCAGGGAGCCGGGTTCGTAGCGCAGAGACAAACACACTGCGCCACCGCTCCACTGCTGCATCAACTGATTGTCGTTAAATTTCGATTTAAAGCTTTCGTAACTGCAGGGATTCATCCTCTTGGTTCTTTCGGTCAAGTCACGTAGAAGGGAAATAATAAAATAATAAAAATATTATTTTTTATTATGTTTTTTTTATTTTAGAAGGGAAATAATAAAATAATAAAATTATAATTTTTTCTTATGTTTTATTTTTATTATTTTATTATTTCCCTTCTACGTGACTTTACCGAAAGAACCAAGAAGATGATTGTCGTTAATTCATGTTTGGTATATTTAACTTGACTTCTAACGCTGAACGGCGCCCTGCCCTAAGCAAATACGAAATTATAGGTTTGGTTTAATTTGCCCAGTTCGTGTTTCCCAGTGGTGTTGATGCCTCGACACCTCGGTGATAATATTAGTGTACACTAAATAGGAATCAAATACCCAAGACAGATTCCATGTGTCTTGCTCCTTTGGAATATTTGGCCAATTCCACGAATGAGTGTTTGGATTCAAGTGGCAGGAGAGTGACGTTGCCCGGATACAATCCACGATGTATAAACGAGGCGACAGCACAGACTCAGTCCACAGACACACCTTTCTCATTTAATCTATCAAGGATCTGCGGAAGGGTGGCGGGACCATTGTTGTTTTGCTCCCTCGCGAGCACATCGCAGCCCGCGCAACCCGGTATGCAATGGTAGTCACCCAATATACAAAAGCACTAACCAATATTCTTAGGTTTTTTCGGGAAAGTCACGTAGGTAAAAAATTAAAATTAATTAAAGTAAAATAAAAATAAAGTTAAAAAATAAAAATCACGACGTTTCGGAGGCAACACAAGCTTCCGTCTTCAGGTGGAACCGTCACAGCACGCTTACTGTATCAAGTGAATGAATACAGCAAGCGTGCTGTGACGGTTCCACCTGAAGACGGAAGCTTGTGTTGCTCCGAAACGTCGTGATTTTAATTTTATTTTAATTTTACTTTTATTCATTTTAATAAAAAAAATTTACCTACGTGACTTTACCGAAAAAACCTAAGAATATGAATCCTTGCAGTCACGAAAGCTTCAAATCTAGAAGCACTAAACAAGGCTCAGCCGTCCTCAGCTTCCAAGCTTTGGACGCGGAATGGGCACACCGAGGAGCAATTGAGTCGCGTGAACATGGGGTGGGGGGGTCTCATAAAGGAACTTATATCGTGAACATGAGCGTCGGGTTACGCTGAGCTGAGCGCAGAGAAGCCCATGGCGATGACACGGAGTGAACACGCGGGTTGGGCAATCAAATGTGGGCGCCCGCTGCTCCCCTCTCCCTCCACGGGACCATGTCCGCCCCCCCACCGCCCCCGCCCCCCCCACCACCCGCCCTTGTATATCTCGGCAGTGGAATCCGCATTTCATAAAGCCGCTCGAAATTAGGTTGCCAAGTTGGGTGCACCGCCAAGAATATTAAACCATCGACATATCACACTTATTCAATTTGCAGTTCTCTCTCTCGCTCTCTCTTTAGACGATGCCCAATTTGCTCCCAGCGTAGAGGGCGACTGCTCAATACGAGTCGTCCCCCCACCCCCCTGCACCCTCGGCTCGACACAAATGACAGCAGTGGGACATGATGGATACACAGTGCCGATGAACCATGGAGGCTCGTGAAGGCAAACAATGCGATTTGCCCTCCTCGTCAAAACTCATGGAGAAAAGATTATCTTCTTCCTTTCTTACTTTCCCAGTCACTACCATCGACACCATCGTCATCGTGACCCAGCCACGCAAGCAACATTTTATGGTCAAAGCCATCTGCATTCATATTCTTTGGGTATATCGGTAAAGCCACGTAGATAGAAAAAGAAAATCAAAATCACGACGTTTCGATCGCAACACAAGCAATCGTCTTCAGATGAAAAAGAAGACGATTGCTTTTGTTGCGATCGAAATGTCGCGATTTTGATTGTATTATTTTTTTCTATCTACGTGGCTTTACCGAAAGATCCAAAGAATATGAATTCCTGCAGTCTCGAAAGCTTCAAGCCATCTGCACTCCTTCATGATCCCTTCATTAAAATCCTACATCCTCATTATTACCTACATTCCTACATCATTTCATGAAAATCTTACATCGCATCACCCACATTCCTAATTTCTTGAGAACTGCTTTTTGTTAATTGGTTCTTTACCCTTCTATCTGGCAACAAAACTGACACCTTTTTGCAAGGAGTCATGTTTGCATAGACCGCAATACCTGCAGTCATAACACAAACAAAAGAACATAACTCTGATAATGTGCACTGTCCTTGAAGTTGATTGGTCCACACCCGAGACAGCTTTCCTTCGAGCCTAGTCTCATATGGGTTGGACCAGATGACGCCAAAAGGCGCACAACTCAAGGACAATGCACCATCAGAGTATGAGAGCTCGGGGCAAGCATCTACACTATGGGGACCTCATTTGCCAGTAAAAATATGATAATTGGTTCTTTACCCTTCTATCTGGCAACAAAACTGACACCTTTTTGTGTTTAGTTTGTTGTCCTTCCATCGCACCCTCCGATTAGCACGTTTGGCTACATACGGTGCAAAAGAAGTTCACACATCAAAACCCTACATCATCAATACCGACATTCCTACATCATCCTTGCCAACGGTGCCCCTACACATTGCTCTATCGTCATCTTTTAAGCAATGATCGTCAATCTCGCGCCCAATCATGTGTGCGCGCGCGCGTGTCTTCGTTTCATTTCACTGCAATGAAGCGACGCATCTCTCCGGCGGATTAGCGATATCACTTTGCCAGCTTCCTTAATTTCAGCAGCGGTGGTGGCCACACGAGCACGGGGAGGGGAGAAATCCCGAATTGAGAAGCTTTGGGGGGTGGAGGGTGGGAGCCAAGAGCGATAGAGGCCACCGCTAATGGCCGGGGCTCAGTGCGGCCTGGGGCACGGCTCGCGTGTCGCTTGACTAATGCGCTCATTTGCGCGCAAAGCGGAGCCGGCAGACACGTTCATTAGGCGGTACACGAACCGTACTTATCGGCGTCTCGCCACCGCGACCCCTTCTTCCCCCCCTCCCCCTCCATTGCTGCTCCCCAACCACCCTCTTCCCACTGCCGCAGACCCACACGCCTCCCCATACCTCTCCCTCGCCGAGCATCAACCTGCAGTCTCGTGGGGTCATCCTCTTGGGTGCGAAAAACTCTCCCATAGACCAGATTATTTCACGTTCGATTTTTTGGGCGAAAATACTCCGACGTCACCATCAGCAGCAGCGCTGGAGCCGCCGTTCTGTTTCTCCAGACGCCAACAATAACAATGGTTTAGTCTAGCGGCCCTTTTGGCTTTCCAGTCCAATATTATCCAGCAACTTTCATTTTTTCCACACGTGAACTCAAGATGTGCGTTGACATTCCGGGTCTCATCAGCAGTGAAGCTTGAAAGCCAATAGGTCGATGGACTAAAGCTATATTTTATTAGTATGTGGAGACAACAAAACGGGTAGGGGTCTGTTTATATTTGTCAATATACAATTCATTCATCCCCCAGCCATGCAGATAATGTCCTTGGTGGCCATGGGTAGTTCCCATAGCCCACCTCGTGACTGCAGACTAAATTGTATTTTTTGTTAAATAAAATAAAAATAAATCTTTACTGCAGTGTTTGCAAAGGATACGATCTCATTTTTATATAAAAATGGGACGCATCACAACAAGACTGAATTAAAAGGCATACGATGATTAATCCATTAAGCCAGAATGAGGAACAATTAATATATTCGTAAACATTGAAAATAATCCCCGCAAAATATTTAAGGCCACTTACAAATAATGCAAATTAAAAATCTCACCGTCTCTTTTCTCGAAGATCACTCTGCAGCTGGAAGGAATAAAAGCCTCTTCTACGTGGCCACGTTCCTGTGGTCGCATCTATCGACAGCCACAGGAGCCACGACAAGTCAGATTCAGGTGCAAGTGTCAGATTTGTTTTTCTCATCCACAATTAGCTGCACGTGCATATACGAATCTAAGAACATGCATCTCTACTTACGGGCACTATCGTGAGCTAAATCATCTATTAGTTATCGATCATTGCACGCATGTAGAGCAGAGGAGCACGCCGCTTGATATTATACGGCGTCTGCATCTATTTAGCATATCCCCCCCCCCCCTTTCCAGTTCCCAGCCCTCCCTCCACCACCCACTACCACCACCCACTACCACCCCCGCATATCTTTACGCGTTTCGCCGCTTCGTATGACAAATCGCCTCGCTGTGCAGTGAGCGGAGATGCCGCCGTGGCAGGGAATCAGAGCCGGCACTCAACGCGAGCTGCGGGCACGGGCCATCATCACGAACACCGCCGCCGTCTCCAAGCCGTGCTGACCGATTATATAATTATTCATCTCGTTTTCGCCACCGTATCGTTTCTACAGCTTCTGTTTGCGCCATCATCGTCGTCGTTAGCCGCGGTCAATCCACTGCCCGATGCGTGCCACGCCAAGCTGTCGTCACATTCTCTTTGGTCACTCCGTTGGTCTAAATGTCACATGGACAGATCGTGTGTATAAACAAAAACGCAAAACAATTGGGTCTTACAAGCACGGTTATACGGAGCCTCAACATTTAATCGCGAGCCTGATAATGTATGTTAATCGATGGCTGTCATCGTTTCTCGATTGTTCACCTGCCAAATCTTCGGCTTTTATCCATCGAGTCACAGCAGCTGTCCTGTCGCGTCTCCGATTAGCACGGTTGGCTATGTACGGTGTGAAAGAAGTTCAACATACATACTGGGTTCGCTGCAGTGGCGGCGCTAGGCATAAGCAAGCCAAGCAAAGGTTTAGGACCGCATGAGCTAATTAGCACGAAAAGACAATGCATCTCCATCACCTCTGCATTTCCCTTCTCATCTCACCGAATATCTATTGATCTCTACATTTATCTCATCTCATGAAAACTCACAATATATAATATATCTCATCAATCTTTTCTGGCACCTCACTAGAATTGTGTACATTTAAAGAGTTCCACTCAAATAATTTTCTGCGGAAGGCCCCCGATGGGCCAGCAGCACTGCCACCACCATTGGTTTCCTGTGAGATTTGTACTTTGCAAAAGTGACACTTTGTTCCACGATTATTAATAAGATAAAACGCGAGGCTTATTCGAGTGAAAAAGTGTTTTTTTCTCTCGAAAAAAGGACAGATAAAAATACTTACTTAAAATTATGCATCTAACAAGGACACTTACAAGGTATTACCTTTTTTATGAATAAAATGTGCGATAACGAAGCAAACGATAATAAGGAAATTTTGTATTCGTAGTCGTGAGTCATCTCATTCCTCTAATTGGAAACCCAATTATGACCCTGCACTTGGGCGAGGGAGCATCAACCGCTTCATGCTTTAGGAGGAGGAGGAGGGCCATTCCCAACCACAGAAGCAGCATCTCAAGTCAATATTCACCCATCATTACCATGTCATGTACAGCCCGGCAAAGCACCCATTGAGAGTGAAGGTCTCTTCAGGAAGAGCCGAGTTAAAAGCAAGTGCTGCTCTGTAGCACATTAAACACAGGACAACACGAAACGAGTAGCGCTGTGCAAGAATGAGGCGCTATTGATGAACAAAAAACACAACAAAAACACCGTTAAAAAATACATCATATTGATTGCTAAGAAATAGAACACGAAATTAGAACTAGCGTCGTGACAGAAGAACAAAGTAACAAAATAAAATTCAATAAACCGTTCACCTGCATACACATTTTTGTTACACATCCCATCAGCTACAAGGCCTTCTGTGAACGCATAACTTGAATAGATTTAATTATTAAGACAAGTCAAATCTGGACCGGCTTTGACGCCGACTCACATCGGCAGCCAGGCCTTGCTTGAACCGATGCCGGTGAAGTGCCCGACGTTATTATCGGCAAGGATTGAAGTGTGCGTGAGCAGAGATGGCCTCACCAGAACGGGGCGATCACCGGGGAACTACCGAAGGAGATGGAGCGATGAGATCAGCTCGTGTGCAGGTGCTGGCTGGATGGATTAGGAATGGTGAGGGATGGTGACAGCTTGTGGAGGCCTTCATCGATCAGCGGATCTTGGCCGAGGACGATCACACAACAAAGTGCGGTATATATCTTTAGTTTAATATAGGATTTTTGAAAGCGGATACAAATCTGGCACAGCAAAAAATAGGCATTGTAAACATTCGCCACACTCCGAGTAAAATATGGCACTTACAAATTCGCCCTCGATTGTCCCCCTGGTTGCTGTCTCTCTCTCGTCGACTGTAGTTGCTGGAGACTCGCGTTGCTTGCAACCTCAATACGTGGGGGGGGGGGGGGGGGGGGGGGGGGGGGTCTCCACGCCAAGATGAAGGTCTCAGCGGAACGCGGTTGAAGAGCCCCGCGTGATTCATGGCGCAGGGAGCAATTTGTTTTACTTCGTGTTATTTATGGTTATTAATTCCGGGCCAGGGTCAAGGAGGGGACCTTGGCCCCGCCTGTTAAGAGGTTTGGTTCTTTTTGCTTGCTATCGAGGCCACGGTGTTTACAAAAGACGATTAGGAAAATAACGAGAACAGAAACCAGCGAACAACTCGACACTCGCTGAAGACGTCATCGGAATCATTGAGGACGTAACCATCGGAACAGCAAAACGGGAAATCGGATTGAAAATTCACAATTAAGTAAGATGGTGACGGCTTGGAGAAGCCTTCATTCAGCAGTGGATTGATCATGGCTGATGATGAAAGTCCATAGATCCACACAGGGGCGGATGGATGATCTTGATTACATACTTTTTGGAAGAAAGACACATTTATTCAACCACGTTTCTAGTCGTCATTATTTAGTTGCAATGCGACATCATCGCGGTTGCAAGTGTTTCCTAATTCTTCCTTAAGCAGCGAAATTTCTCGATTCGCGGAGGGCTCGCTTTTACTCGCCAAACGTGCAAACCCCACCGGTGGCGAGATGTTAACTACCTCACCTGGTATACAGGAGGTCGTGGGTTTGATCCCGACCCTGACGCCTGCTGCTGTATATTTAGAGTTTGCATGTTTCTCCCCGTGGTCGCGTGGATTTTTCCTCCGGATCTTCCGGTTTCCCCTCTACATTCAGAATCACGGCGTTTCGAGTATTTGTCCGCTGTCAATTTCCACTTGATAAGCCACTTCGTTGAGCTATCATTTGTGGCCAGGTCGCTTCTGAAAACAGAGCAATGTGGCTCGGTGGCCCTTACCCGGTGAAATAAAAAGTAGTTTCGTTTTAAATTTCCGACAAGGGCACACATTGCTCTGTCGTGCACGAATTTTTGCAAGTGCATTTTAAGGGCTTCTAGTGTGTGCTAATGTCCGAGACCACCTTACGAGATGATTTCTTTATTCCTCCAAGCCGAGTGCCTGAGTCGTTTCCAGCGAAATGTGAACTCGGTGGCATTTCGTCCCGAAGTTGCGCAAGGCGGGGCACGTCGGGTGGATTCGGCATGCGGGTGGTGTTGGGGGAACACGAGTTCATTACTTACGCGTGAACCCACACGCGTACACAATTACATACGCGCGCGTAAATACGTTCGTACACACACACTCACACATTCACCCATCCACACTTGCACAATCACGCACCAACATTCACTCCGCACCCACCAACATGCATCTTCCTGTACTATATATATTATTGGGCCAAGTTCTATATATAAAAAAGACCGACACAGAGCACGAGGGGGATAATGTGGCCCAAGGATGATATTTACACATCGGCTTCGTAGCCGAGTGCGCCAACCAACACGCCACCGCTCCTCACCGCAAAGGCTTGCCCACATGCACACACGAGCACCCGTTTCTAACGACACATCGCACGCGTGCACACGCCGGATGATCAAGGCGACCCGGGCATGCAGAGCCATGAATCGGGACGCAAATTCTTAACTTCGTGTCTCTAAATGCGAGCGAGCGTAGTGGCCGAGCAACCACCCCCCCCCCCCCCCCTTCTAGCGACGCGCGTTCTGTGCGTTCTGCGGCTGAGGCCGGGGACTCTGGGTATTGATTGACACCGTCTCCTGGACTTTCCAGCCAGGAGCCTGTCCCGAGGGAGCGATCCGCGGGCTCATTACAGGACGGAGCCATTAGCCGCATCTGCCGTGCGCCGCAGCCGAATGCCCACCCCGCGCAGTTTCCGCGAAGGACTGTGAACAAAAAACGAATATACAGACATTTCCATCACGTGGACACGTTCAATCCGTTAACCTGCGGGCATTCGCGTCAAGCCGTGCGTTTCTTCATTTTTAAATCCTTTATATTAAGTTCGCTTGCTTGCTTGCTTGCGTGCTTGCGTGCTTGCTTGCTTGCTTACGACCGTGCAAATTTTTCGGTCGTTTTAACCCACTTCCTGTGATCCAATCGAGCTGACATTTTGCACACAGACTCGTTGTGCGTGACAATTTCTTTTCGTGAAATTTTTTTTCCAAAATTTTACACTGTTTAGGGAAATTTTTTAAAATATTTAATTACCAATTGCTTAATGCTGGCAGACAATCATCTGACCCATAGGTGGCAGCCATCTCAAGCCAGAGGACGAGAGGACTCTAGCCGCCACGCATATAAAGGATTTAGAGTGAAAAACTTTGTTTTTACGGGTTAATTTTTTTCTTTCCAGAAGTATTTAAGCAGACAAACTGTGGACAGGCTTCGATTTTTAAGACGCTAAAGGCAGCAGTGTAAAAAAATCGATTTGCTCCGGCAGTACATAAACTAAGATTGGAACGATGCAGAAAATCTTAGCATGGTACCTGCGCAAGGACGACACGCAAACATCGCGAAGTGTTAAATATTTTCACCGTACCTCCGATTAGCACAGTTTGCTACGTAGGGTGCGAAAGAAGTTCAGCATACATATTTCAACCAAGGCCGTTCGGCTGCCCGATGTTCATAGGCGAGAACTCGACGAACACACTTGGGCTCAATCAGCACTGGACAGCAAAAGTGTACACGATTTCTCACACGTTAATACAGTAACCCCTTCGCCGTGACAGCGTAGCTGTGATTGTAACAATTTCACAGCGACTGGCGTGATGAAGTATGGCGAAATAACCCCCATGATTGACGCGGCGTGGGCAGTCCCTGCATCCAACCGCGATCTGACAAAGGGATGTAATCATGGTGAATACTGCGGGTGTATCAACCATGAAATACGAGCTCGTCCTGCTTCACAGTGACCTTTTAAAGATCGCGTGACGTCTTTCGAAGTCGGTGTGATTGTCCTCGCATTAGAAAAAAAGTCCTCGCAATTTCATTAAGTGGAAGAAAAAAATCTGGCAATCGTCGCCCCCTACTGCGAAAAACGAGCAGATACCCTCCCTTAAATAGTCGATGGTTTTTTTTTCTGGGTAAATAAAGGACGTATACTAAAGAACATACATTCATCAAGATCACTGTGGCCTTAATCGGGAAATATATTATAGGCGACGTTTTGGGCAATGTCCCTTCTGCACAGCACAAGGAGAAGTCAGAGTGGATAAGAGTTGGAGAGTGGATAATAAGAGTTACACTTTATACCTTGTGGCCTGATGAAAATTTACTTTTTTATATTTTATGCAAGACCGGTTTTTAAATTTGGTACGTAAAGTTACCTAAAATAGCACCGATTGGGCAAAAGACACACTCCTTAAATAAAAGTTATTATTCATTGATACTGAAATTCTAAAATGTTGCTGGCACACAATTGTGGGTAGATTTGTTCACGCGAGCACAAGGCACACTCCATTTATTTAGCAATGCAATCCTGGGGCCCGATAGTAAAAGCTACAAATTACTCTGATTTTTGTTACAAGTATAATTAATAAAGCTTTTAATAAATGTTACGATCGGCTGGTGTTTAGCGCTTCATCTATAACAGTCTTTACCGGTGGTGGGGCACACACATTAGCACATTAAACACATTATGGGACCTCCTTTGACAGTACCAAAATATGATAATAGGTTTTCCCCTTTTTTCACATTAAACACATTAACACCGCAGTCACTTCTGTCTTTTGTATCCACTTTTCAGGTGATGAATATCGTTAACAGTACGTACAGACGTTTCAATGCACAGCAAAAGTAAATCCAGGAGAACATACTTCAGAGAATGTCATCCATGGTGAATAAATCCACGACGCACTTATTGAGCAACCTATTTACAACCACGCGACTATTATGCGTTTTGTAATATAATCAGAGCTTCATCTTCTTGGTTCTTTCGGTAAAGTCACGTAGAAGGGAAGTAATAAAATAATAAAAATAAAACATAATAAAACAATTCTCACGACGTTTCGGCCACAACGCAAGCAGCCGTCCTCAGGTGAAGAAGGTCCATTACCGGAAACGCAAGCAGCCGTCCTCAGGTGAAAACCTCAGGTGAGGGGAGTCAGCGTCTGATTCAGACGCTGACAGACCTGGTCTTCACCTGAGGACGGCTGCTTGCGTTGTGGCCGAAACGTCGTGAGAATTATTTTATTATGTTTTATTTTTTATTATTTTATTACTTCCCTTCTACATGACTTTACCGAAAGAACCAAGAATATGAATCCCTGCAGTCACGAAAGCTTTAAGTCGAAATATGATCAGAGCTATTTTACAAGAGGTGACCGTAAGATCGTGGGTGGAGCAACTGTCAACAATCTTACAATGTCTTTCACAAAACCTAATTATGCAAGTGTTCGACATGAATACGCTATACCGATGGTATAATTACACATGTCTGTCCCATGGTCGCTATGAACTCGTACTGCAGTGAGTTTCAGTGTAGACTACTCTATGCGCACGCTACGGCCGATACTCTTGCTGCAGGCCGCTTATCCGTGGTTGCCCCGCCTAGGCCATCACTCTCACTGGCCCTGGCTATACCATTGCGCGACCTTCGGTCATCCTTGCAGCCGCTTTTGGCTAACCATCGAACAATGACGGGTCACTGCATCGCGCGCTTTCAGATGCGCATGTGCGCCCGTCTGGAACGTTCTTTCTTCCGATATTAGGAAGCCACTGGAGATATGTAATTTAAAATCTTGATTGAAAACGAATTTCTTGGAACTGCTTTATGTTTAGATTGTTGTCCTTCCCCCGCACCGATTAGCATGGTTAGCTACGTACGCTGCGAAAGAAGTTCAACAAACATTACCTACACGATCTCCGTTTCCCGTGCCCTTTTTCTACTTTCCGCTCTCCTCTCGTTCTCTGACACTTTCTTCTCTTGTTCTTGGCCGCTCCGATAATGGCAGTCAGTGTTCAGTACCGGTGGGTACGCACTGCCGATCTGCGTTGGACACCCGTCGCCTTACATAGCCCGGATCGCCAAAAAATCCCCTACTACCCCCGAATATGGTTTGCACGTCCATAGTGCGGCACTTCCAAACTCACGAATCGCTGTCTCTTCAGCCAATGGTTCTCCTAGAATCTCACTCTCAGCTAAGTGGACCTCCTGTGATCATACCCTGCAAACTGCAGTCTTCCGTTTCTTTCTCTCTATCTTTCACAGCCTTTCCCCGATTGGACGCCATTCGGATCCTGGACATTTAACACAAGGCATTTCACATGGTCACCTTAAACGCGTGTTTTAATTGGCTGTGGGATCTCCTCGCCATGCCCGCGTAACACACCAAGCACCACGTGATGAGCGCCGAACGTGATCCCTTCAAAACGCACCGTCATCTCCCCGTGCATTAACATCCCCATTAACTCGTCATCGTGATTATCCTCGTCACCACCCTCAATTCCATCTGCGTTCAGGTTGCAGCACGTCAATATAAAGAAAGTGGAGAGGCCCCTTGCAGTGAGATAAGTGGCTGAGCGAACTACAATTCAAAACATTTTTTAAATGTCGAAATAATTCCCCTCTTTTTAGTGCGGGGAAGATGGTTGTCGTGACAAATTGTCCGTTGTCCTTTTTTTCCAGGTGGTAGATCTCATAACCGCGGACTGTTCCCTTACTGCTAGAGTAAAAATATGTTTGCAAACACAATGGGCATATGTAAACACCGCATAAAGAGACCATTCTCGACATGACGATTTACCACCAGCCAATATGGCATTTGGAGGCCGCTCTAGGAGGGTATGAGGGTTGGAGAATCGACCAAAGGCCAATTCCATCAGGGACCCTTGGCCAGGGCCGTTAGCCCCATCCTCCCATCACCATTCGGCGCACCAACGTGGGGTGTTGTTTGCCAGGCAATCGCAGCATTACTCCACATAACACCGCAACCGTACATTTAATATTTAATCCCCGTATCACCATCATATTTTTGTTCGTAAGAAAAGTCCATTTAGGGCCGCCCAATGGGAAGGGGGGCAAAAGGCGCAATTTGCCATGGGTCTCACAAAAGAGGACCTCACAAACGAGGTCTGTTTGTTGCTTATGAATAATGACCCCCACGTGACATTGACTGGATCCTCAAGGGAACTTTGCTCAATCCCAGGTTCTATTTTGTCAATGCTTGAACGCATCGGAACACTTGAGCGTGCGTTAAGTAACAAAAGACAACGCTCCATTCCCATATTTGCCTCTCCATATAATGTCATTCTTTACACATACCATCAGCCACATTGCCTTCTGTGAATATCTTTTCAGCAGCATTGGGTTTAATACAAGCAATCTCTGGACCCGTTTTTGACGCACTTATCCGAATCGAGCTTCGGATAACTAAACTAACGCTGGTGAACTTCCCGATGTTTAAAGACAAGGACCCTTTGATAGAAATCGGTCCTAGTTTGAAGAAAAACTATATAATACACGACATTAATTGATCGTCCTTGTGGAGAATGCTAGTACAATAAATTATGCAATGTAAGGCATTAAAGGCGTTTGAGTCGTAAACGCCACTTGCTTAAAACTGAACCGCACCTCAAGCTGCGCTAATGACATCTCATTGAGACGCCCTTTTCGCCCTCAGCCCCTCGCCCCACCCCCCAGCTGTCTGATACCCGCTCCTTCCCCCCGTCCCCACATCTCCTCCCACCCGCGCCCTCTCTTGCCGCAATCTGCTGCGCTGCTCGCGGGTAATGCACCCTGCCGCGCGCGTCTCGCCAAACTCGCCGAGGACAGCAATTGCAATCAAACCCCAAGGAGAGAATACGCAGACCACGAATGCAATTTCAGCCAAGAGTTCCATATAAAAAAAAAACGTCTGCACCACAAACTTAAAAAGGCATTTTTCGATTTAAAGCTTTCGTGACTGCAGGAATTCATCTTCTTGGTTCTTTCGGTAAAGTCACGTAGAAGGGAAGTAATACAATAATACAAATAAAACATAATAAAATAATTCTCACTACGTTTCGGCTACAACGCAAGCAGCCGTCTTCAGGTGAAAAATGTAACACTGCCAAGCTTGGAGCGTATATATATAAGCTGGGTTGGAGGTGGAAGAAGAGCGCCTTGACAAAAGAATTTGCATATCAAGAGGAATTTAGCAAATTTATGGCAAATGCGTAGAAGGTTAAAAAGGCATCTTACAAATAAGTGACGGCAATGCAGGACTGCACACGAATTCGAGATCGGGGCCTCATTGTGCAGGATAAAATCTAATTTGCACAGACACCGCCAATAAAATATTGTACGGTAATAGGCGAGAGAAAACAATGTTATTTTAAAGTCTCAATCCACACGCCTCCAACCGAACTCATTTGACATTCCATTTGTTACTCTACTCGAAAGACATAGGAGCCATGACTTTTCACGATTTTCAACCTCGTCAAATCTCGACAAAAGAACGAGGGTCGCTATAATAAAGCGGTGTAACGTCGTTCTCAATTTGTAAATGTTGTGGATTCACTCTTCAAACACACCGGTGGGCTTAAGTAGTAACTATCTGGTGTTTTGTTTACGTGACAAATCCCTTACCGATTGGCCGTGTCGGGTGTTGGAGGGTTTCGACATTTATACTTACGCGATCTAACCAAAAAACCTTTATTATGAATAATATTGGTCGCGAAAGCGTGTTAAGCGGTGTAATCTACACAAGAATCGCCTTTGTACGTTGAGTACCGTTTGTCAATGATCAGTAAAAATAACAAGAGTGGAAAGCAACCGAAAAGGCCGCCAACCGAAAGAGATGGAGCAAAATAAATAAAATCCAGATTGATTTTTGTTTCAGAACTGCATTTTGTGTTTAGTTTGTTGGCCTTCCCCCGCACCTCCGACTAGCACGGTTGGTTACGTACGGTGCGCGAAATAAATTCAACATCCACACAATTGGCTCGTGCGAAGGGTGCGAAGGTACATTAGTACATCGCATATTCGTGGCGGCGGCTTGGATTGACCAATGAATGGTGCCGACGATGAACACGTGGGAGTGTGGAGGGCACGGGGAGTTGCGAGCGCCAGGATTTCAATTACCACGAGAGCGTGGGGTGGTGGTGTTGGGGGAATGAATGGCGGCTGCAAATGATTAATTTCCGGTGATGTCACAGTCATCGGTGGCTCAAAAAAAAGGTGTTGTAATTAGACACTTTATAAAGCGTGCAACAAAAACATTACCCGTCTCGCGGAAACCTCGTGGGGTGTTCTCGTTAACGAGACTGGCGCTCATTCCACGATCTGAAAGTCATAACACATTAAGGGACTGCGCTGGCAGTGGATCACAAGCACAATTAAAGTCACTTTCGGCGCAACTTCCATTGTGGAAGAACATTTAGAGCTCGACTTTTTTGGCAATGGCTCTGCTTTATTCCACTCGTAAGGAGACATTGCATGAGCCGCGAGATATTTGAGAAAAATGCCAATTGAATAAACTATTAACCCGCACCGACCAGCGGTGCCGAGGTAATGGTCAAACAACCCGCGCGAAGTACAGACATTGGGGCAGCCGAGATCCAGCACTGGGTGGAATGGCTGTACATTGAATTGGCTGCATTTTCATATATAGATTATTTTTTACAAAAATTCATTCCGAGTAATATTAAAATATACGAGCCTAGGGCTGTTTGCATGAACTCCCTAAGGTGACACTTCGCCGAGGTTGCCATGTAAATCCGTGTGAGCAACAGAGACATTTCAAGGATGTTTAATGCTTTTGGCCCACGGATCCCAAACCAGCGGTACGGATGAATGAATGCATAGCAACACCGCTCGTTCTATCGCTCAAGCGCGTAGCCAGCAAGTGGACTGGGAGGATGGGTTCTCGTTGATGGGGCCGTGCGCTGTTCTATATTCGGGAAATCGACAGCGCATTCTCGGAAAGCCTCTCACTCCGGCCGACCCATTTCCGTCTCCCGATCAATACCGACTCTGGTCGTGCGCGTGCGGGTGTCGCTTGCTGGCCTCTACCGCCCCTGTTGGGTGGAGAGTGCTGCGCGATTTGTAGGGGACAGGCGAGGAGGGAGACGTTCTTTGAAATGTCCACTCCTCCCCCAGGACTTCCGTGCACAGCGATGTCACCGTGTGGTAAAAACACTTTCAGTCAAGAAATAAGTCGTTACCCGATTGGCTAATGTAAGGTAATACATTTAGATCAATTTAGATTTTTTTTTTTCAACAATGTCCCACCTCGCTTTAGGAAACACAGGGCCAAGTCACCCGGAACGTACTCTCCATCGTTCGATAATTATGATTATAATCAGACGCGAAGCAGGGTCGAGCCTGGTTGTACTAAGATGGGTGGCAACCATGCACAAAAAAATGTTATAGTAATGTAACTATGCAATTAGTCTTCACTACACAGCCTGGTTTAGGGTGGTCAACAACCAAATAGCGAGGGGAGTCACTCATCCAACAATGCATTCCCGGAACACCTGTACGTGTACACAGCTTGCATTCATAGTATACAGAATGTCTGTCCAGGTTTAAGATGGTGCCATCATTGATAAAAAAAAGGTGCCTGGAATTAGGTTGCACAGGGCACTGTACACCCAGTAAAAAAACACGGAACGTTGAGCTCAAGCTTTAACAGCATGCTAACATTTGTCCCAGTAAAACCAGCAACGATGGACCAATCTCCTTTAAAATGTCTGAATTTCCTGAATGGGGCTGTATGGCCCTCTGGGATTGCAATTTCAGTGAGCATTGGCAAAGTGTTTATTTCACTCTCTCGGTCAATGCTGCTGAAAATGTCAAACTCATTCATCCAGAAAAGACTTACCTCAGAGCAATACTGCACTGGGATGTGTGGCCAAAGTATTCTGCACTTGGAGGAAACCAAAGTGCCATAAAACCGGTGATGAACTCACTACTGTTCTAGCATCTCACCAACAAGTGCACTTAGCACGCATCTTTTATGCAAGCCCACTAATCCGTACTAAAGATTTTAACAGACGAACTTGCGTATTAAACAACGTACACATGTTAGGCAATTCCGTTACGAGAAGCCATGGCAAAGGGTTAAGGGCAATGAGGGAATTGCAGCAAAGCAGGGAACATGTCAGGATGCCCAGAGGAGCTGGAGGGATGAAATGCCTTGACATGCAGATGCTACGTGGATTATTAACATCGCAAGGACATGGAAAAATGGTTATATTTAGAGGGTCTTCGTCCAGCAGTGGCTTGTTCAGGTCCGAATAAAAACACATTAAAATACGCCTACAATACGAGTCACTTAAATTACTTGATACACTAGTAAAGAATACAGGTTTACCAAAATATATCCCGAAACTAGCTGACCATTGTTTAAATAACACTTACTTCTTATTGAGAGGTGATTTTTTTTAAACAAAAGGAAGGAGTCGAAATGGGCTCTCCTTTATCTCCTGTTCTCGCAAATCTGTACATGGAAATCTTTGAAACAAGAGCACTTGCCTCGAGTACATTAAAACCATCTTTTTGGTTTAGATATGTTGATGACACTTTGGTTGTCTGGTCAAATGGTAAAGATACACTTAATGATTTTCTAAATCATCTCAATGCGCAAAACCCGGCCATCCAGTTCACCATGGAAATGGAGGTGAATAACACACTCCCGTTCCTAGATATTTTGCTTAGACATGGTCTAAATGGCAAAATAACACACATCGTTTACCAAAAGCGAATGCACACTGATGCCTATCTGAATGCAGATTCACATCATCACCCAGCTCAGAAATCCTCTCTTATCAAGACACTCATACGTCGGGCTAAAACAGTGTCAGATGGTGAAAGTCTAGTGAGAGAGATCAAACATGTTAAAGGAGCACGACGATAGAATGGCTACAATAATGCTCAAATTAACAGAGCACTGAATGCCAAATCACAAATGCAAAGCAACACTGCTGAAAGCGATCAGATTGTTAAAACAATTAAAATACCATATATCTCAGGAGTAAGTGACAAATTAGCCCGTGTTTTGCAAATGCAAAACATTATAGTAAGATTTGGCACAGTACACAAAATTCAAAAACTAGTATCTTGTACTAAAGACGAATTGCCTAAATTACTAACAGAAGGTGTATATCGGATTAATTGTTTATGTGGCAGATGCTATATTGGTCAGACGGGACGTAACATCAGCGTCAGACTAAAAGAACACCAAAGAAATATTAAATGATCTCAAACACAACTGTCGGCAGTGGCAGAACATGCTTGTCAACAAGGACACTCAATTGATTTTGATAACGTTGATGTGTTGTGTAAAACTAATTATTACTGGCCAAGACTAATTAGAGAATCCATTGAAATTGAGATAAATACAAATAACTTTAATCGCTCTGACAGCTACAGGCTTAGTGCGGCCTGGAAGCTTATTTTTTATATTCAAATTACAATTATTTATAGGGGGAACAAATACTAATTAATAACAATTGAATGATTACCAATCTCCATATGTATAAAAGGCAAAGTTTGGAATGTGTGTCGGTTCAAAATGTTTAGCGTACTTCCCGACATGCAACAAACGTGAAATTTGCCCCATGGGATGTTGGCTACCAACAACAAGGCAACTCCTATGACTAATTGGGAATGGGACGCAAGCGTAGGATTGATCACCCTGTCGCTGGCCGCCTTTGGGGAGGGTGTATAGTATGAAAGGCCGAAACACCCTAGGAACCAAAGGGTCACTACTGACGATGCGCTCCCCAAATTTCACCAGGCTCACTGTTCATGAACTCTTGGAAGTGCTTGCACAAAGGATAGTAACATTTCATCCTGTGTTCTTTGGAATTTGCCATGTGGGTACTTTCCAGACTGTATACCATGCAAACATTATTCAAATACACTTGTGGTTTGTTTTAGTGGGGGGGGGGGGGGGGAGCTCAATAATGCATCTATTTTTTGCACGGCAAGTGAGCTGTGACGTCACATCTGTCACATGACCCGCGCACGTGGAAGCGTAACGCATTGTAGTGTAGCGGGTAGCGCGCCGCGCTACGAACCCGGCGACCCGAGTTCGATTCCCGCTCACGGCCACCACTTGTGACGATTATTTCAACCGCTCCTGGGCCTCCTCCCCTAGGTCGACTCAGCCTCAAACGAGTAACTGGTGTGGTGTGTGAACATCACCACTGGGGAGACAAAGGCGGCCGGGTGTGGGGAATCCAAGTCCCGGGCGAAGCCGGGTAATACAGCTAGTCTATTATATAATTAGAATACCCTCCCCCTCTCCGCCTCAAATCACTGCACCAGATTGGGTTAAATTATGACGTCACCGTGCTGCTCTATTTAAGACCGGGAGCAAGTGGAGGGCTTCACCATTCTGGCAAATTGCCCGATGATGCTGGATGTAATTACCAGCGAAACGTCGTACTCAAAATTGTAAATGATGTTGTTTCACTCTTCAACACACCGGTGGGCTAAAGTAGTGAACTATTTGCTTTTTTGTAAACGTGACACATTTTTTTATTGTTTGGCCGTGTCAGGTGGTGGAGGGTTACGACACATTTATAAATAACGCGATCGAACCCAAAAACCTTTATTATGAACACAAACATCCATGGAGTCGGTTACATTGGATATTATTTTTACATGCCGATGATGAATATAGTTTGTAACGTTTTTATGCACAAGCATATTCTAAATCGGATAGTAATAAATTGAATGCTTGGTGCAAGGTCAAGGTAAGGTGCCCCTACACCAGGGGTCGGCAACCAAAATAACAAGAAGAGCCATTTCTTTCCAATTCGGTACAAAATTCAGTATTTCAAGAGCCGCAATGCATCTGAGTATACGTACTCATCGTCAAGAAGCAGCCCGTAAAGAGCCGCATGCGGCTCCGGAGCCGTAGGTTGCCGACCCCTGCCCTACACCGTACACGGGTTTCCTCAAAATATACTTCTGCTAGGAAATTCCAAAATGGACATGGAGGATGTGAGGCAAGGTCTGGATCACAAAGCGGATAAATGTGAGGATAAACGAATCAGAAATAGGCTTTGTTCATGGACTAACCCCATGACATTCTGCAGCAGAATATGAATTGTTGTGGAATTCTTTTCAATGCTTGTAATTTTCTTGATGGAAGATAGCCATTTAAAAATTCAATTGGGGGGGGGGGGACACTTGAATTTCGAGGTATATGCTAACAGTTACTTAAGGGGAGGCGGCAAAATGCTATTTCGCCAGGCCTTGCAGAGCTCCACAAACAGGTAAGTTTGTCGTTAATTTAGGACATTGCCTGACGTTCTGCCCCAGACCTTTAGGAAACTCTGGATAGCCCTGCGGACTCAGAATGGTGATGCATGGTCAAACATCTCCATATAGCTCAGTGGGCCTTACTGAGTAAAAGATATCCAAGGTACCATGTTGTAGTCAATTCATGTTATTTCAAGTGTTGCAATAGTACCTCCGATTAGCACGGTTGGCTATGTATGGTGCGAAAGACGTTAATACATTTAACAAATAAAAAAAAAATCACAAAATGCCTTTTAAACACAGAACTGTTAAAATGCTAAAATACTACAACCAATTTACAACTTAAGATTTGTCAGTTACTTGCAATGTCTGCACATTAAAATATTCTTCAGAACATAAAAAGCAATTATATGATGCAAGAGACAGGTGACAAACAGAAAATGGCACACAGGAGGCGTTTTGAATAGAACGAAAATGGTACTGGATCACAACAAGACATTTTAAATTAGGATCCATCAAATGTGTTGCAACAATTCAAGCGTGACGCCAATCCTCATGGTGAGAGATGACCTTCTGGTAAATGACTTCGTGTAGCTGGCACCGTCGAGATCAATGTTCAAATCTGGACAGCTGCTCAATTAAAAAAGAAACTGGGGTCTGACGGTGTAACAAATTAGTCTCGGGTCTGGCCACTGCATAAACATATGTTGGCACTCAACATTTGATTTAATTGTCAATAATTAAATTTGGACTGCAAGGAAACACATTACATCTGTAGGCGGGTCGGTAGGGAAAACGCAGCTTACAAGTGTGGATAAGAGGTCACCCGAGAATTGGATTTCATCTCTGCGATATCGCCTGGAACAAGAACACGGGGCCGTTGTAACTGCTGAAAGAAGGTTCGAATGGCTTCATCTCATGACAATAGTACAAATTGCAAAAAAAAGGGGGGGGGGAAGTAAAGCTCAAAGAGATTCATGGTCTTGGGTTTATTCAATCTTGTGTTGTTTTTAAAATTTCATCTTTGGTTTGCTCCATGAGGCTGAACATAGGATATCAAAGCATACATCATAGGTGTCTTTAATTACTTTGTTTCATTTTAACTACGAGCATCAACATCAGTATCGCCAAGCACATACAGGACTTGCACAATGTTGATATTCCAGTGAACATTTAAATGGAATGTGACAAGACTGCATTAGTAACAATACACATTATCACATGCATTTAAAAAATATTAACCTAACACCATCTCCTAAGACTCGAGGCAATACCATGCTACACACGAGAATGTGGGTGTAACATTTCAAAGGTAATTCAAGATTGAAAATGCCTGATTTTCCAACGATTGGCAAAAAGAGGCATTTTCACCATTTATATTACAATTGGCCAGATACTTCCAAGTAGCCAAGACAAACCCTCTTAGAAAGTGGGTCTTGGACTCAGAGGACCGAGTTTACAGCAACATGCAATGTTTTTCTGAAGAGATGCCGCGACTCTAAGGTAATACCGATCGCCTTTACACTCACATCTGCTGCTGTCACTTCTCAATTTTTCGGGCCCTAGCCGAGCTTGACCCTTGCCGAGCTTACATTTACAAGCAAATTTCTCTCTCATACTCACTCTCTCCTACTCGCTAACATTAGCTTCCCCGCCCATCTCTAAACCTTTATAAACAGCCTACCTCAGCAGATTTTCTTCTTCATCTGAAGACGATTGCTTGTGTGGCGATCGAAACGTCGTGATTTAGATTTTTGTAATGTTTTTCTATCTACGTGGCTTTACCGAAAGACCCAAAGAATATAAAAGAAATATCGTTAAAATAAAAAATTATAAAAAAACTTTACAGAATTGAAAGTGCCCAAGAGAAGCGATTAAGTCTCACTTGCCTGGATTGTGTACGCCGAGTCTAAGAAAAAAAAACAGGTTAAATAATTTAGGGACAAAAACTAGCATAATTTTTAAAGGACACGTATTCAAATATCATGCGTTTTTTTTACTTGCCTGTGGCATGCAAGCAACTTGGCTGAGTGTCGTAGACAGTAGTGGTGGTGCACATTATGGAACCCGTCTAATAAAAAGATACGGATCCCATCATTAAACTATTGCAGACTTAAATCATTAACTTCCTTAATTCCATGCCAATAATCTACACATTTACAAGACCCCCCCCCCACCAAGCGAATAACTGCCCCCCCCCATACTAATTTACTACAACGGCATTCTTTTTCGGCCTACACAATGGGCTCAAATAAGACAAAGCCATAAAAACAGGCAACGTACACACATTTCCAATATCATGACCTGTTACTGCACAAAAGGCTGTGCAAAACAGAACACCAACGTCCGCACGCCCCGAGGCGAAATCATAAAGTTAAGCTCACGGATACTTTAGGACAATCTGACTATAAGGGGGGGGGGGGGGTGGCAGTCCACTACCAAACGCCGATGAGAAGTTGCCAGGCCTTCTCATTACAGCGATCGAGATGGACAGCACACATCGCCACTACAGCCGCCAGGCACGATCACCAAATGCTTCAGGACCGTCTCAATCGCTACACCACACACACAAAGCCACCAAAACAGCACATTGCCAACAGATTCGCGTATCTTTCAACGCTGGTCCATCCGGTAAAAAAAATTGGCAATGGACCAGCAAATAAATCGCATTGCGCAAACGATTGGAGCAAGCCTTGCGGTTAAATCAGGCAAGCCGGATAGAACTTGCGGAGGGGCGACGCGAGCGATTTTAAGTCCCGGCCGGCACACGCACACCCAAGACATGGACACAAAACCACACGCAAAAAAAACTTACCAGAAAACGCATTAGAAGTAACGTTATGTCGCACGAGAAATTTGAGCGCCCATAAAGCCCTGAGAACAGAAAGAATGTCCAGCAATACGCAAATTACATGCGCTAAATTAGCTTAGCACCAAGCGTGTTCAAATGGCCATTAAAACAAGGACATCAAGGCTGGCCTGCGGAAAGAGTATTGTAGCCTGTGGAGAAGAAAATTGTTCAATGGAACAATGTAACAAAAATTGGTTAATTTTAAAGTCATTGTTGATCCACCGCTGGATGAGTTTCCACACCGGCAAATTTTTAAAATACCTGAAAAAAAAGTTGACACAAGTTCCCATGTTAGGTTAGAGCTCATTATCTGGGGTCCAGAATTGTCAAAGTTAAACGTTGAAGCACACTTCGGAAAAATACCGATGTTTGGTTCTTGTACAGAACAGTTTTAATATTTTTTTGTAGTTTGACGTCATTGCTACTCATTTTGCGATCCCATTGTTTTTGTTTAAAGAACGCGGGACTAAGTATGTCCCATTTTTTTGCAAATCCGTGGCTATTGTTGAAATCTGATTTTTTGATTGCACGGTGAAGAAATTTCAGACGTTCATTTTGCGTTTGGACATTGCAGTTTATTTCGATGTCAGTTTAAATTTCATGGCGCTCCATCGCTCGATTTCATCATCAGGAGACAAGTTTCTATTTCAGTAAATGTTCCCCCCCTCGGTTTCCGTTTGACGCCATCAGAGCATTCGTGAATTTCAAGTCGTGTCAAAAAAACTTCGAACATTGCCACCCCTTACCAGACAATACAAAAAATCCACCCAGCGTATCAACAGCCGTGTTAAAAAGTACAAACGGCGTTTACTGTTCACAGGACTCGGGACCACACATGGTTACCAACCGCGTGGATTTCAAGCAAACGCACACACACATCTCGTTCCATTGGTGTTCAATTTTACAAAGAACACCAACAGCTTCCAAAACGCCTATTCCAACCGCTTACACACTTAACTATGCATTTCCTTACATTCAACGGCTATTTTTTCTCCCCCATTGAATAGCGTGACTTCATGGATTATTCAACGAGAGAATAAAGGATTCGCCATGTACAATATTTACTTCCAACATGAAATAGATTCCTATGAAAAATCCAAAGCGCAATAACTTTTTCGAAGCGCATACTCGTGCGTTCAATCGGGACTTCGTCTTCGCAGAGCTGGGGAAATCAGTTCCATATAGTTTGATGTTAGCAATCAATTAAACGACTTCAGGGCAAGGCAGGTTGCGCTGCCACAGGGAACGGATCAGGGGGACAAGCGGATCGCACATTAAACGAGTTTCACAGAACAATTAAAACCCACTCATCGCACACGCCAAATCACAATAAAACGTCACAGTTCTTAAGATACACGGCGGGGACCGTAACAACAACGCGCATAACGCGTAAAAATTAACCCGTAAAAACAAAGTTTTTCACTATAAATCCTTTATATGCGTGGCGGCTAGAGTCCTCTCGTCCTCTGGCTTGAGATGGCTGCCACATATGGGTCAGATGATTGCCTGCCACCATTAAGCAATTGGTAAATAAATATAATTTATTTTTTCCTAAAAAGTGTAACATTTTGGAGAGAAAAAAAATTCACGAAAATAAATTGTCACGCACAACGAGTCTGTGTGCAAAATGTCAGCTCGATTGGATCACGGGAAGTGGGTTCAAAAACGACCGAAAGATTTGCACGGTCGTAAGCGCGCAAGCAAGCAAGCAAGTGAACTTAATATAAAGGATTTAAAACAAAAAAACCTGGGCCGTGCTCGCTACCACCGATATATACAGAGGCGGCACTCGATGTGAACCGGCGCACCTGCGCCAGATTGACGATTAATCAGATGAAGTCCGCTCCATTGTGGAGCCTTAGTTGAGTGTTACGCATTAGAGTGGTTTGTATGATATCTCTGCTTTAATTGAGACGATTACATTTAAGAGCGAGCGCTCAGTGTGAATGTAAACACGTATTCCCACGTTACGTTAACAGCGTTTGATTGCTTAGTGCGTCACGTGGGACGTGTTTAACAATTACAGAGGGAATGCAGCGTGGAACGAGTTAATTTGTATTTGAATGGGAAGTAAATTGATGGACGGGGAAAGACGGAGCGTGGTGGCTCGCGGGAACTCGAGGTTTGGGAAAACCTGACTCGTAACGTGTCCCCATCATAAACAGGTGAATTGTCTGCAGGGTTCGTCGAGTGTACAGCGATAATGAGCCCCTCGTGTTATGCGGAATATTAACCGGCTTGCATGGATGGCGACGTGGACTCTATAACCAGGTGAGAGCCCATTCGAGACAAAACGTCATCGTTGCAAGGCAGAACTGCAGCGTTAACAAATAGATTCAGACACAAAGTATAATTTCAGACAACAACAAAACCCCAGCAAGGCGACTAAGTGAGTACGTGAAGGACGTCTTCATTTCGTCAGGAGCGGAGGGGCTGGGTGCGGTCTCAGCCGTATTCTTCACGACCTGCGGCAACCTCCCCACGCCACCCTCATGGCACGAGCACGCGCCCCCATCCCCCCCCCCATCCCCCCTCCCCCCTTCCCCCTCCCCCCTCCCCCCATCCCCCCTCCACCCACCCCCCATCCCCCCTCCCCCCATCCCCCCTCCCCCATCCCCCATCCCCCCTCCCCCATCCCCCTCCCCCTCCCCCCATCTCCCCCTATCCCCCCCATCTCCCCCTATCCCCCATCTCCGCCTATCCCCTATTTCCCCCCATCCCCCCCATCTCCCCCTATCCCCCATCTCCCCCTATCCCCCATTTCCCCCTATCCCCCCCCCCATCTCCCCCTATCCCCCATCTCCCCCTATCCCCCCCATCTCCCCCTATCCCCCATCTCCCCCTATCCCCATCTCCCCCTATCCCCCATCTCTCCCTATCCCCCATCTCCCCCTATCCCCCATCTCCCCCTATCCCCCATCTCCCCCTACCCCAGCCCCACCTCCCCCATTCCCCATTCCCTCCCCCGATCCCCCCCCCCATCATCCCCCATCCTCCCCCCCCCATCCTCCCCCCTCCCAAATCCTCCCCACCCACCCACCGGCGGCTAAAATCGAGCCGTGAACCCCCTGCAACAAGCTTCACCGCGGTGCCGTGTCCACGTCGCCTCGGCGGATCGAACGTGGCTAACTAAAGAAGGACCCGAAGACATATTATTTGGGACTTTCTACGTGGCTTTACCGAAAAACCCACAGAACATGAATTCCTGCAGTCACGAAAGCTTTAAGTCAATAATCATACTGATGACAATAATGGTGTCTAATATTGTAGAGGGGGATAGGGGGCAGCTATGGGGCGCTTTGGTGCGGTGGAGGCGATGCGGGGGGGGGGGGGCAGTTGGTAGCTGCGACATCAGCCGCCGTGCGCGCAATCGCCACCACTGACGACTGCTGCATTGCGTCACTGCAGCTCTCAGGAGCGCGGTCGAGAGGACCAACGCGCAATGCAGGCGACGTAAAGGGCACTTCACCGATACTTCGTCGTCACCACTGCGGTGTCGTAGGGCACTCACGCGCGCGTGCCCTCCGTGTGTGTCAAGAGCGAGGCCTTCACGCATTGAGGGATCGCACTTTGTAAGGAAGGACGCAGAAACTTTATACCTCCGTGACGTCACTTTGCAAGAAATACGAACACGTGGGGCTGAAGTAGGATTTTTAATAGTCGAATAAAAGCGAATAATCCTTCTCATCCAATAATTACACGTTGCCGGTCTGATGAATAATGTGAACAGGTGACACATATTACACGTAAAAAAACTCCATGAAAATCACCCATCCGATCCTGTGCGGTTTTATAGACTCATCCATCATGAGCCATGTTCAGTCCACTGCTGAATGCAAATCTCTCGCGATGTAACAACAATCCATGAGTGACGCCACCCTGGCTGATCTCACCGCTCCATCTGCTGTGTGAAGCTCTCCCATTCTCTGGAAATCGTGGCGCGAGATGGAAGGCGATTCGCTGCTGTAATCTGCATGTCGAGTATAGGCAGCGCAGTCCGTACGTCTGTGTGTGTGTTCACCTCGTCACGAAGAGGCTTGTGGACGACGCTACTGGGCAGTTGGAGGCAGTCGCCCTTCAACAACAACGGAGGGCAGAGGAGCGACGCTCACAACCACGAGTGGAGCACCGGGCGTCTAAAACGCAGCAAATTGGCACAGTGGAGAGCACAGGTCGTGAATCTGTCATTCAGCTCAGTCAGCCCATGGCACTTGGGTTTGTCCCATAACCGCCTGCTAGCGGGGCTTCGACAATTCACGTGGCCTCAATGTGCACCTAGTCTGGCCTCACGCGCCGTGGTGACGTCGCCACCACTTAGTGGCGAACGGCGGTTGCTGGGTATCACTGCGTTACAATTCCAATAACCTGCGTTCGATTCCAGGTCGTGGATAAACCCGATGGTCAGTGGTAATTGAGCTTGCCCTGGGCTTCTCACAGGTCGGCTCAGTCTTCAAATGAGCACCAGCATCGGGGAGGTTGTGCATTCAAGTGTGATATACAGTACAACGCATATCGCAAATGTATTCGCCACATATAGTTACATAACGTCAGGTCTGTCTTTTTAAAAGATGCTCTCAGTCCCAATTCGATTTCAATTGGTTAAAGTAGGGTGCTCATGGTCGTCAGCTGTAGTCTCCACGACTGGATGAAGACACTAATGCTTCTGACTTGAAGAGGATTGAAGAGTCCTTTATTGTGACACAATGTGCAATACCATCATGGAAACCTCAACGAACGCTTAGCACGCGCGGATTGCTTTTAATAAACTATGTTAATCCACTCCACATCCTTATGCAAATGCGTCTGTGCTCTCCCTTTGTGCGTCCTGAGGGCTAGAGACACGCTAGCGACGGTAAATCGCATTAATAGATTTAGAGCGAAGGGGCCCTGTGGATGCTGGTCCTGCGTGTCTTCTTTTTGGTTTTGCCAAAATCTATACCCATGGAGACTCGTGCCAGAGAGACGCCACATGCATTTACGGCCACTGCTAAATCCGTAGGCTTTTGCGACCAATTTCATCCATAGTAGTAGGTTTTTACCCTTTTAAACTGGTACAAAACATGATGCCTTGAATAAAGGTGTCAGTTTTGTACCAGTTTAAAAGGGTAAACACCTACTACTATATTTTGCCTCTGGTAAAAGAGATCTCAATTTCATCTATTATACAGGTTTTTTGGGGGGTTAGATCGCGTAAATATATAAATGTGTCGTTAAACCCGCAACCACCTGACACAGCCAATGAGTAAGGTTTGTCACGTAAACAGAACGTGGCCAATTCGTCACTAGTACAGCACACCGGTGTGTTGGAGAGCAGAGCCACAACATTTACAATCTGAGTACGACGTTTCGCCAGTAATTACAACTAGCTTCATCAGGCGACGCCCAAGTCGTTGCGTTCAATCTCAGTGTCGCGACTTCGGCCGCTGGAATGCGCATCACGTCGGGAGTGATTCGAGCAACGGCCTCCGGAAGTTAACGTCTCAGAAGTAGTTCTCATGTGGGCAGCTTCTCTAACGTGGGGTGACGCTACGCTGGGATTTTTTTCTGCCAGAATTCCAAATGGTATTGATGGGTTTCCGTGTCGTTGGATGACGTAAATTAGCACAAGTGTGTATGGGACACCTGGTCCGATGGGATAGGTAACTACAACAACACACACGCACACTGTAAATTATACCATATTAGAAAGAAAAAAAGTTTTGATGGCTGTCGGGATGGAGGGATGGACGGACGCGTCCAAAGGAAGTGTGGACTACTCGCCAGAGTTATACAGAAACACTGAAGATAAAGCATTATACTGGATTTATTAAAGCGGGATTTGGACATTCATAACGCTTAACCCAAACTTAAAAATAACATAATTGAGATTATACAGGTTTTCAAACAATGTTTCACAAACGCCATCATAATGTCGAAGGAATGAGTATACAATATAGCAGGTGGTCGAGATTAACGATGGAGTGGCAGCCTTGGAAGGGTCTCGGCCGAGAAGATGTCAATCAGTGGAGATGGAGCGGTGAATTCAGCTCTTGCGCGGGCACTAGATGGATCGTCGCATTGCAGGGACCGTAAGGGGAAGTCTTCACACAGCAGTAGATAGACCACGAATCGTGATCATGATGAAGATGATGAACGTGTGTGGATGTCGGAAAAGACGCGAGAGTACATTGAGCGGTTTTAATCGAGGCATGTAATTATTTCCACCCTTCCCCCTCGTGTTACGATTCGTTATTGTGTAACAATTACTTAATATGTTACGATTATGCAAAGTGTTATGTTTCTTGAATGTGCTACATGTATTTAATGTCTTACGAACATGTCTGCTGGCAGTGAAAGTATACTTTGCACAACGTATAATAATATTCACGATTACGATCTCATAAAGGGACCGCGTGTTTATAGCCGGAATTGTTTTTTTTGTTTTGGGGTTGCTCATGTACCCCCTGTCCTGAAGGAGTACCCTTGCCCGTAAAGTTAACCTGCTTAACACATCTTCTTATCAGCCGCCGCGATGGAATGTGTTCAGTGAAATCATACAACCACACACACCGCTCTGTTTCATTGAGAAAAAATAACACATCTAATAACTTATTGGTCCATCACCATTCCGTTCTTTTTTGGGCAACGATATCCATCAGTATTTGCTGTGTTTCACTGAATGCGCCCATGGTTTTCTTGGAAAGCCTCTTGTAAATTACATCAGGCGACCCAACAGCATCTGACTAACTTTGCTGATGAGACTTGGAACGTTAAAATCTGGCTCATCAACGTTTGTTTACGAGGCCCAACTTTGTTCGTGACTCGGCATCAAA